>NC_138763.1:89365469-90695469 GCF_965113315.1 Podarcis vaucheri | reverse complement strand
TAATAAAACATTTTTAAAAACTTCCCTGTGCAGGGCTGCCTTCAGATGTCTTCTATGGGTTGTAGAGTTACTAAATTCAATAGAAGTATAGCATCTAGATCAAGGGAAGTAATAGTGCCACTATATTCTGCTCTGGTTAGACCTCACCTGGAGTACTGTGTCCAGTTCTGGGCACCACAGTTCAAGAAGGACACTGACAAACTGGAACGTGTCCAGAGGAGGGCAACCAAAATGGTCAAAGGCCTGGAAAGGATGCCTTATGAGGAACGGCTAAGGGAGCTGGGCATGTTCAGCCTGGAGAAGAGGAGGTTAAGGGGTGATATGATAGCCATGTTCAAATATATAAAAGGATGTCACATAGAGGAGGGAGAAAGGTTGTTTTCTGCTGCTCCAGAGAAGCGGACACGGAGCAATGGCTCCAAACTACAAGAAAGAAGATTCCACCTAAACATTAGGAAGAACTTCCTGACAGTAAGAGCTGTTCGACAGTGGAATTTGCTGCCAAGGAGTGTGGTGGAGTCTCCTACTTTGGAGGTCTTTAAGCAGAGGCTTGACAACCATATGTCAGGAGTGCTCTGATGGTGTTTCCTGCTTGGCAGGGGGTTGGACTCGATGGCCCTTGTGGTCTCTTCCAACTCTATGATTCTATGATTCTATGATTCTAATCTCCTTGGCTCGGGGGTCAGATAAGTCCATACACTCCAACCGGGATGGCTTCTGTAAATCCAGGACTGTCCCTGGAAAATAGGGACACTTAGAGGGTCTGTCACATTTGCTGGAAATGTGCCTGTTGGCTGACTAGAACAGAAAGTGACCACTAAGCATTTGTGGAATATTATTGTGTTGTCACCATATAATGACACCCAGTTCAGCTCTGGCAATTCCAGGGTCAGCAGGTAGGTCAGTTTCAGAGCCGGTCTGGCGAAGTGGATACAGAATCCGACTTAGACTGCTGAAGCCCGTGTTCAGTCCCAGCTGAGTCACCAAGCTCACTTCCACCTTGCAACTGAGGTGAAAACTACCTTACAGGGTTACTGGGAGGATAAATGCATGTTTCCTTGTGCCTCTTAGAAGATCGAAATGCAAGAAACACACACACACACACGCCACTGAGGCCAGGCCCTGGCGACATATGTGCGTTTTTTGAGGGTTGTTCCGGTGCGCTTCTTCAAAGAAAAAAAAATATTTGTGCTCAAAACCCAGAAGCCCACCTCTCCGCTATTCTGACACAACAACACATATCCATACATGCACACTTCCCCCATCCATCACTGGGACAGCAGTAATGGTGGCTGGCCAACCGCGCAGCGCTGACAAGGAGAAAGAGAGACATTTCTAGCGGGGGAAATGAGGAGCGGCTCCTCCCCACGCTGCTCATTTGAATGGAGGAAATCGCAGGCTAAATTTTATTTACAATCCCGTCCACCCCACCCCGCCGCTGCCCCCCGTTATGGGCATAACATGCGTGTCGTGATTGGCAAGATTCTTTGTGGCATTTTGATCACCCCTTTTGTACATCACTTGCTTAGCACAAATAACTCTGACCTGGCTGGCCTCCCGGCAGTTTCACAGTATCAATCACAACTATAAGACCCCATAGGTAGGATGGCTGCCTCTGTTAGTGTAAGGCAGGGACAGCTAACTTTTAGGCCAGGGGGCCTGATACACACACATACCCCAAGCACATTTTTCTGCCCCCCATGACCAAGACGACCTGGTGGATTTTGGTGGCGGTGGCAGAAAGGAAACAAAGTGGTTGTGGATCTTGGGTGGGTGGGAAAGTTTAAATGTCTCTGCTCAGCCCAGGACACTGCTGGGGAGGCAAATTATCTCTCCCCCAGGGGTGCTAACTTGAATAAAATATTGGGGAGGGCAGGTAAGCCCCACCCCACACAACTGATCACAAGACATGGTGCATGCACCGCATTTAAATGGCAATGCCCATCAACTTTTGGGGGCCCCTCAAATATTTTGTTTTTTGGGGGTTGAAGAGATATTGACCCCTAGGAATTGGTTTCTATGTCCCCCCCCCTGCTCCTTAGACTAATCCTCTCATTACTGGGGAGGAAGCAATCATGTATTCAATATCCATCTTCTCTGCACAGATCAGTTGACGGAGTTTTTTGAGGGTAGGAGGATACCTTGTGTCCTGTGTGAAAGTCTGGAGTGGCCATACCCTCTGGGGGTGTTGAGCCCTGCAAGAATTGGAAAAAGGGTGTGTGGTCCATGGGGCCAGAAAAATGCGAGTTTACTCCTGGTGCAAGAGGATGCAGACTGCTCAGAATTGTATGAAACTGGCCAGGAGGACAGTTCAGCTGTAGTGATGTGCAGGAGTCTTCTGACTCCTGACTATATTTCCCAAAGATTGGGAAATACTTGGGGAAGAGGTGAAAACTTAATTAATTAAAGATTATTAACAGAGTGTTGAAACAGCAAGATATGCATTGCACAGCTGAGATGGACACATCTTCCATTGATCCCAATTTCCCAACCCTTAAAAACTGATGAATTGGTTGGACCAGAGCACGGTATTAACATGAAACCTTCATTTTCTGACTCCCAGCCTCTGCCTGTTTACAGGAATAGGAGTTACATAGGTCTCGGGTTGATAGAATATTATGGGTGCCCTTAGCATCCCCTCAAATAACTGTTCAGCTTCCCCATTTTAAAACAAATGTTGTTTCAGAGCGGGCGATGTTATTGATGGTTGCTACTTCCAGTGGCAGGGAGTTCCACAGACCGGCCCTGCATCCGTATTGGAAGTGTGCTTCGTTTTGCTGCGCAGGAGTTGATTTGGGTGCCCTAATTTTTGTTATTTTGAAAGTAAGCTACAAAGGAAGGGAATGGCACTGAAACCAGATGCAAACAAAAAATTGGGGGGGGGGAGGTGCACCGTAAACGAACAGGTACAAAATACTCATCCCCAGCCTGGGGTGTGACCCAGGCTATATAGCTCCTCTTTAGAGGCTGATACATTCAAATAGCTTTACAAATATATATATATATCCAGTGGCGTAGCGTGGGGGGTGCAGGGGGGGGCAGCCGCACCGGGCGCAACATCTGGGAGTTAGGGTTAGGGGGCGCAAATCCACGGGTTAGGGGGCGCAAATTACTTGCCTTGCCCCGGGTGCTGACAACCCACGCTACGCCACTGTATATATCTAAACCAGATTCAGTGTGAAATATTCCTTTGATCGCCCTTTTGGATCAAGGCATTTTCTGTCGTCTTCCTTGCATCAGATAAAAAATAAAACAACTGTTCTCAATTTGTGCCTCTAATTAAAATGGGTACACGGCTCTGTAAAATAACCAACTGCAATAGCAACGATAGCCATGGGTTTGTTGTTTTTTCCTGTCCACGCTGAAAGGAGACTGAGTTGGGAAACAACAGCCACAATTCATAACAATAATCTTACCCCCTTTGCCAAGCAGAAAAAGTGACCCGGCCCCCCCCTCCCCTAGTGGAGCTCTTTGTGTGTGCCCCCGCCGTGCTCACACCCCCGGCATCTCAGCTGAACTGTGGGCATGCATCATAACAACGTCCTTCTATCAAGTGTGGACTAAGAACAATCTCCATTAGCTGACAGGCAGGCAGGGTGATAAATGCCCCCGACGAAGGGGAAGGAATTGCGTAAAATAAAGAAGCATGTTCCAACAAGTCTTGTCAAAATTGTATTGATTTAATCATCTACAGAAATACACATTCCTGGCTACTGTTGCGTGCGCCCGTGGGTGCAGTTTAGAGCGGCGGGCGGGCGGGCAGGCAGGCACTCCGCGCTCTCCCTCCCTCATTGGGTCCGAAGGTGATGAAGTGCAAGACAAACTGCCTCCTAATTCCTTGGCGGGGGGGGGGGTTGCAATGTTGGATCACAAAGAGCTGTCTCCCCCTAACCCCGGCTCCCATTTTGCTTTATTTAGAGCTTAGAGCAGACCAGGTAGCAGGAAGAGTTGCCTGCTTTTCGGTGCACCTTCCAACATTTCCCTGATGAAAATAGGGATGCTATATTATTATTATTATTATTATTATTATTATTATTATTATTATACCCCACCCATCTGACTGAGTTGCCCCAGCCATTCTGGGTGGCTTTCAGGATATATAAAATAACATAAGAAAACATTAAACATTAAAGAAACCTTCGTACCCTCCAATAAGGAGGTCCTATTTATTATTATTATTACTAGTAGTAGTATACCCAGCCCATTCTGCGTAGCTTTCAACATATGTAAAAAACATAAGAAGACATTAAACATTTTTTAAAAAACCTTCAGACCCTCCAATGGGGATGTCCTTTATTCATTCTTCTTCTTCTTCTTCTTCTTCTTCTTCTTCTTCTTATTATTATTATTATTATTATTATTATTGTTATTATTCTACCCCCCCCCAGCCATTCTGGGTGGGCTTTCAACATAAAATAACATAAGAGAACATTAAGCATTAAAAAAACCCACTCCATACCCTCCCATAGGGATGTCATTATTAGTACTAGTAGTACTGTAGTAGTAGTAGTAGTAGTAGTAGTAGTAGTAGTAGTAGTACAGTGGTACCTCGGGTTACATACGCTTCAGGTTATATACGCTTCAGGTTACAGACTCCGCTAACCCAGAAATAGTACCTCAGGTTAAGAATTTTGCTTCAGGATGAGAACAGAAATCGTGTTCCAGCGGCACGGCGGCAGCAGGAGGCCCCATTAACTAAAGTGGTGCTTCAGGTTAAGAACAGTTTCAGGTTAAGAATGGACCTCCGGAACGAATGAAATACTTAACCTGAGGTACCACTGTAGTATACTATGCCAGATCCTCAGGGTCCCTTCCACCTGTACAGTTTGATGCTATCTATGATTCTAACTAGCAGCTCTGGAGCAAACTTTTTTCTATGGGCAGATTCACACTATGCATTCAGAGCACAGCAAACACACATTTGAAGCACGTTGCCATACCCTCCAACATTTCTCCAATGAAAATAGGGACGCCCTAGTCTGTTGTTGTTGTTGTTGTTGTTGTTGTTGTTGTTATTGCCCCAAGCCCTCTGAGTGGCCACCAACATATATAAAAACATAATAAAACACCAAACCTTTTTTTTAAAAAAAAACTTCCCTAGACAGGGCTGCCTTCAGATGTCTTCTAAAGGTTGTTTAGTGACTTATCTCCTTGGCTCGGGGGTCGCATAACTCCATACCGTCCAACATTTCTCCCATGAAAATAGGGATGACCTAAGGAAAAGCAGGGACATGGGTGGCGCTGTGGGTTAAACCACAGAGCCTAGGACTTGCCAATCAGAAGGTCGGCGGTTTGAATCCCCGCGACGGGGTGAGCTTCCGTTGTTCAATCCCTGCTCCTGCCAACCTAGCAGTTCGAAAGCATGTCAAAGTGCAAGTAGATAAATAGGTACCGCTCCGGCGGGAAGGTAAACGGCGTTTCCGTGCGCTGCTCTGGTTCGCCAGAAGCGGCGTAGTCATGCTGGCCACATGACCTGGAAGCTGTATGCCGGCTCCCTCGGCCAATAAAGCGAGATGAGCGCCGCAACCCCAGAGTCGGTCACAACTGGACCTAATGGTCAGGGGTCCTCTTTACGTTTACTAAGGAAAAACAGGACATTCTGGGATCAAATCGGAAACCGGGATGGCTTCTGTAAATTAGGGGCTGTCCCTGGAAAAGAGAGACATGGGGAGGGTCTGTCCTATTTGCTGGAATATGTCACCTGCTTTAGTTATATATCCCCATGTTAAGACTCAACAAGGGCGCCAACTAGAACATGCATGCCAGTTATCTGTGGGTTGCCACAACACTCTGTCCATCATAGGGGCAATGGGTCGTTCTTTCCTGCTACGGATAGATACCAAAGCAGGCTTCACTGGGGGTGGCTTGGAAAGGCATCTTCAGCCTGTTGCCTCCTCTGTGTGGCAGGCAGGAGCCCATAGATGTTCGAAACCAGGGGTGCCCAAACCTTTTTTCAAAGAGGGCCAGATTTGATGGTGCATGAGTGCCGACCAAAGTTGCTGAGCTTTTTTAAGGATTTTACCCCAGGACATACACCACCATGGGGGCCGGATTAGGCCCCCCCAAAAAACGAACTTTGGACATAGCTGTTCTAAACGAAGGAGTTGGGAGTGCTTGACAAACTGTTCCTGGATTCCAGTCTAATCCCCTTTGGCATAAATCATCCAATCAGATCTCCCTATATGATGTTGGACTGCCAATATTCCCTGTCCATTGTAAAAGGTGAGAGGGGAGCGACACAAGGTTACAGCAACATGCCAAATGGCCGGGTTCCAAGTCCTTTCCTGCTCTGCGGGATCAAAGCTTGAAAGCATGACTTCAAGGAAAGAGGTGGTCCAGGAAGACAGCAAATGGGTACAGCTTGGTGGAGGGGGAGAGGAGCTTGTCCTGCACCTAGAAAATGTGGATTCAAAATCACGGTTTTCTCTTTCCCCCCGCTGTTTTTCCTTGGGGAAATCTGCCCTGTGCTGCTGAAGTCAACCCGCGTGAAGTGTAGGTGGGTTCCCACGAGGCAAGACACACTGATAACAGCAAGAACCGTTTTTGAACTTACAGAACTGGACAACAGGGGCAAAGAAACTGCTTATATACATTTCGGAAGGCCTGGGTCACTCCCACTCCCAACGTGATTGGACATCTAAACTGCCAAGCCACGAATCATGACTCAGAGTTTAAGGGCCAATGGCAGAGGCCCAAATCCTGAAATGTTCTGTGATTGGATATCACGTATCCAATCAGAACACAGAATCCTTAGTCCAGACTCAAGCCCAGGCAAACACAGACCACCGAATACATAACACTGCGGAAAATTTGGTTGACATTTGCTCTGATTCAGAGGAGAGGGTTTTCCCTGGGGGGGGGGGGACAAGCAGAAGTATGGATGAAGCCCTAGGAAGAGCGAAGTCAGGGCTGTCATTTGAAGATCAGCTCCTCCCTTAAATCTGTAGGTAGGGGAAAAGATTTCTCAGATGTCAGGGCTTCAGGAGGAAAACTGTCCTGTCAGATCTCTGTGGCAGGAATCACCAGGGTTTGTCACCTCAGAAACGTTCGACTCATAGCTGCCCTGTGTGGGGAGACTCCCAAGGCAATCTGGAGTACTGTATTTTTCGCTCTATAAGACGCACCTTTTCCCCTCCTAAAAAGTAAGGGGAAATGTATGTGCGTCTTATGGAGCGGATGCAGGCTGCGCAGCTATCCCAGAAGCCAGAACAGCGAAAGGGATCGCTGCACAGCACTCCCTCTCGCTGTTCTAGCTTCTGGTTTAGCCGTGCTCTGTCCTTTCCACCTCCCGGAAAAGCCCCCACGTAGCTCGTGAAAGGGGGCGCTGAGCAGAGCCTGGGATGCATACAGGCTCTGCTCAGCGCTCCCTTTAAATAATACTTTCCCCCTCTAAAAACTAGGTGCGTCTTATGGAGCGAAAAATACGGTATCTTTCTGGGCAGTGAAGTGTCCTCAGGCTCTAGGCTGGAACCACCTACTCAGGCGTAGCTCCTAAGCAGCTATAGAGAACCATAGAACCATACAGTGTACAGTTGGAAGGGTCCCCGTGGTTCATCTAGTCCAAAGACCAGCTATGCAGGAATATGCAGCTGTACCATACGGGGATCGAACCTGCAACCTTGGCGTTATCAGCACGATGCTCTAACCGACTGAGCTGAGACTTCACCTGGGCAACAGTAGACCTCCTGGCGCTGGTGTGCTTTGATGCTGACTCCTGCCATTTCTTCACTCTTTTTTCGGCTCTAGCATTTGGCTTGATATCTAGGCTTGATAGAAAAAATGTTGGAAGAAATTACCTGGCTTTAGCAAAGATGCTTAAATAATTATGAAAGAATATTATGATTATAAGAAGCTGGTAAGGTTAAGACTTAAGTTTTAAACTTTAAGGTTTATTCTGTCATAGAAAGATAGGATTAAAATAGTCTAGGGTAATGTAATGACAGAATTTTATGAAACATGGAATGGAAAGGATTTGCTGGGATAATTAATAACTAGGATACAAAGGAAGGGAGGAGGAGGAAGTCTAAGAAAGAAGGCTATGGCAGTTAAGGGTCTGAAAACAATGAATTTGTTTTTAAAGGTTAGGGTTTTTTGTATTTTTGCCACTTTTTTGTTTTTGTTTTTTTTTACTGGAATTTTTTTCTTCTTTTTTCTTCTTTTTTACACGGTGGGAAGGGGGTTGCTTTTTTCTTTTTACTCTGTTAATTATTTTTATTCTTTGTATTCCCTTTTGATTCTACATTGTTTGCTTTTCTTTTTGTAATATATTGAAAACTTTAATAAATATCTTATATAAAAAAAAGATATCTAGGCTTGCGTCCCTCCCCTCCTCTGACCCCTTGGTTTCCATTCCCTCTCTGACAGCTACCTATAGCTCAGCCCTGACACTCTGGAGCATTCTGGGAACTGGAAAATGTAGTCCAGGCCACTCAGAGGTTGGAATGGGGGAGGAATTCAATTTTGTTTGCATTTGAATGGGAAACTACTCTGTTCACACTCTCTTTTTTAATAATAATAATAATAATTACAATTTCCGTTTATATACATTAGAACAGGCATCCGCAACCTTCGGCCCTCCAGATGTTTTGGACTACAATTCCCATGATGCCTGACCACTGGTCCTGTTAGCTAGGGGTCATGGGAGTTGTAGGCCAAAACATTTGGAGGGCAGCAGGTTGGCGATGCTTTAATTAGAACAATTATTTTGTCAAGTGTTAACATTTTTAATTTCGACTCCCTTCCCCCTCTTCCTGCTGTTCCTTACATTTATTTTTTTCCTTTCCTGCATACTCCAAATTGTCTTAACTTATTATTTTATTTGTCTATTCTAATATATATCATATATATCTCATACATATACATAGACATAGACATAGACATATATATATATATGCAGGTTTTGGTTTCTGATTATATATATACACACACACACACACACACACACACACATATATATATAATATTATTAATTTTATATATTATTAAATATATATTAATATATATATTAAAACTGCAGGTTTTTACAATAATCCTGCCAATGTCTTAATCTGTTTTCAGATGCTCAATAAACCAAATCCATTCCTTTCTAAATAGTTTGTTGTCTTGATTTCTTATTCTTCCAATAAGTTTCACCATTTCTGCATATTTCCATTAGTTTCTGTATCCAATCTTCTTTTGTTGGGACCTCTTTACTTTTGGGAAAATAACATTTCCAGTTCACATTCTCAAACCAGTACACAAAACGAAACACAGCCACCCTTCAAATTTCACACTTCTCCAAATGTTGCGATATATTTCTTCAACCAAAGTGCACAACGATGAATATAATTAGGGGGAAGTGTGCGTGAAAATGAATATATTCGTGGGGGGGGGGGAATTACAAAAATGCATTATGTTAAAGAAAACGGCATGCAACAATGTGTATATTTGTCAAAATCACATAAGAACATGTTAATTGGGAGATATGTTAATCTGTAGCACTGTAGTGGAGCAGAGATTCACAGGGATGAAGTCCTTGCACAGCAGGAACAAGGCGGTCATCTCCAGAGTCATTGTCATGCAAAGAATTCCAAGTCCCTTTGTTGTGAAAAATCAAAATGTCATAAGATAAGGAGCAAGCTTTCGAGTCTAACAGAACTCTGCACCAAGTTGGATGCTAAGCAAACCAGGAGGCAGGGGGAAGGGGAAGCTGGTTTTGTACTGAAGCCATAATGTCAAAAAACCATATCCCCTTATAATAAAAAGCATCTGGACTTCAGAATTCACCACTAGCCTTCCACCTAGTGAGGAACACATTTCTGCCTTGGAACAATCCATCACTCTCGACCAGCCTCCTGAGGAGGACAGCCATTCAGGCTGACTCCTAAAACGGATCTCTAAAGGGCCCAGTTGTATCACTGTGGACCATTCCATCAAATGGAGTTTATACCAAAATGGCATGAAAGACATAGTCGTGGTGCTATGTTTGTGTGTCAAGCTCCTTGCGTGCCTGGAATGCTAAACCCTGAACCCAAGCACTGACCGAATTTGGGCATTTGGTCACACAGCCGCTGAAATGCACCCCCCCCATGAAACTGCACTAATCAGAAGCAGCTCACACATCGTGTTACATACGCTTCAGGTTACATATGCTTCAAGTTACAGACTCTGCTAACCCAGAAATATTACCTCGAGTTAAGAACTTTGCTTCAGGATGAGAACAGAAATTGCACGGCGGCAGCGCAGCGGCAGCGGGAGGTCCCATTAGCTAAAGTGGTGCTTCAGGTTAAGAACAGCTTCAGGTTAAGAACGGAACTAATTAAGTACTTAACCTGAGGTACCACTGTATCTGAGAAATCTTTCCACATGAGGCTTGGGTTGTTATTGTTGTTGTTTTGGAGTGGGCGCTTAATTTCTAGCAAATGAAAATTGGAGGAGGGGTGTTATTTCTTAGATGAAATGATTGGCTGCTTCTTCTTCTTCTTCTTCTTCTTCTTCTTCTTCTTCTTCTTCTTCTTCTTCTTCTTCTTCTTCTTCTGTGATCCCTCGTAGCCAAGTAAGATTGTCTTCCATAAACACAGTTTTAACAATGAGTCCGTAAGTGACTGTGGAGGCCTTCCACAGTGCGGACATTGGTTCCCGTAAGGGAGTTGATCACGGTGTGGATTTGCCGAGCGTGCCTTCCTCTTAGCACGTTTCTCCCTGAGTTTGAGGGTCTTCAAAGTCATGTGATGATACTGTTTCTACGGCTGCTGTTTCAGTAGTTGCTCAAAGCGCAACCAGTCTGCTGCGTCCCAGCACAACTAGGCTGGGTTTTCACTTGGCCTCGGAGGCCATGATTGACAAAGGGTCAAGGAGAAGTGGCAAATATGCCGCAAGAGTTTTGGAACTGCTTTATCAAGGCTGTCGGCAGAGGGATTCGTGAATGCTGGGGTGGCTTTCTGGTCTGGGCATGAAACTGTCAGGGGACTCCTGAACAGATCACATTTGTTTTAAGTGGCAGTGGTGTTTGAAGACCACCGACAAGACAATAGGAGCAGCAGGCATAGCTGTCAACTTACAGATTTGAAAATAAGGGACCAGCAGCCTCGAAAATCAGAGATCAGCAGCCAAAATAAGGATTTTCCGGACACAAACTTCTGAGCCCTTCCGAGCCAAAGGCAGAAAACCCAGCCAGCAGCCAAACGAATCCTCAAGCGGTGGTTCCCACAGCGCAGCAACCCGGCAAAGGGGATGCAGCAAGGAAAACCACCGTCACCTCTCCGCTGGGAAGCACTGAGCAAAGGCGAGTCCCCAGGCAACGCAGCTGATTTGATTGGCACAAGGCATGCAAGCTCCACCCCCCAGTCATTCTTAGACTTCTTATTGGGTGAGCAACGCAGCCAAGCAACACAGTTGGAGCCTCCCTCCTCCCTGGCCAGCAGGGAGGGAGGGAGAGGACCTGCTTCCTTTGAAACCCAGGAAATTTAAGAGACATCATCAATCCGGGACAGCAGTGGGACACAGCACTGGGATAAGGGACTTTCCCGCCAAATAAGGGACGGTTGACAGCTATGGCAGCAGGATGCCAGCCTTTCTTCTTCCGTGTAGGATTCTGCCTTTCTAGGATGAAAGTCACGCCCTCAACTGAAGGTTTCAAAGGCAAGAAGATTATTTGACCTCTGGGAAAGGCCTTCAAAAGGAGAAAATGCCTTGGCCTATGTTCCAACCACAGGGAAAGGAGAAAGAAGGACAGAAATCTCCTGAGAAATTGCAAGTCAGTCAGAAAGAAATCTTGGAGGCACTTCAAACGCTTTGCCAATAATTCACGCAATGAAGGTTTCCCACCCCCACCCCCGCCGCCCATTTCTTCATTTGCCAAGTACATAGAGAGCAGAATGTTCTCCATTGTGTCGGCACACCACAGCAAGTTGCGTTTGACAAGGGAAGGTCAGCTGCCAGAGACCTTTCTTCAGAAGCTACTCCCTTGTTCTCATTCCTGTCCTTTGGCTTATGCTCTGTAGCAGTCAGGCTGGCAGGTCCAACTTCAGAGCAAAACAGATTCACCACAGCTACCAATTCTATAGGTTTTTTTCGCATCCAAGGGTGAAACAGGAAGTCCGTGCAGGAGCAAAGGGCAACCTGTCCTTGCCTACTAACTGCTCCATGGGACTGGCCTCCCAGCGCTGAATGACCAGGAACAAATTCAGTTAAGCCAAGAGAAGATCGTGTTCCATGTGGAGTTCTGAGCAGGATGAAAAATGGCATAGATGTGGAAGAGAGAACGAAAGCGATCTGTATGGCCTGGTGACCAGTTTAAGACTCTAACTGCTGATCCCATCTCCTTTACTGATTTTTTTAAGTGATGGTTGAAGGTGTGATTTTAACTGTTGTTGTTGTAGTTGTTGTTGTCTCTACCCTGCCCATCTGACTGGGTTTCCCCAGCCACTCTGGTCAGCTTCCAAAATATATATGAACATAATAAAACATTAAACATTTTAAAAGATCTTCCCTAAACAGGGATATCTTATAAAGGTTGTATAGTTACTTATCTCCTTGGCTCCGGGGTGGCATAATTTCATACGCTCCAACATTTCTCCAGTGAAAATAGGGAAGTCCTAAGGAAAAGCGGGTGGCGCTGTGGTGTAAACCACTGAGCCTTGGGCTTGCCGATCAGAAGATCGGCGGTTTGAATCCCCGCGAGGGGGTGAGCTCCCGTTGTTCAGTCCCTGCTCCTGCCAACCTAGCAGTTCAAAAGCATGTCAAAGTGCAAGTAGATAAATAGGTACTACTACGGCGGGGAGGTAAACGGCGTTTCCGTGTGCTGCTCTGGTTCACAAGAAGCGGCTTAGTCATGCTAACCACATGACCCGGAAAAACTGTCTGCGGACAAATGTTGACTCCCTCAGCCAGTAAAGCGAGATGAGTGCTGCAACCCCAGAGTCATCCGCAACTGGACTTAACAGTCAGGAGTCCCTTTACCTTTTAAGGAAAATAAATACATATAGAGGTGCAAACTCAGGCTAATTTTCAGAGAGAAAGTCACCCTGTAAGCCAGGCATAGGCAAACTCAGCCCTCCAGAGGTTTTGAGACTACAATTCCCATCATCCCTGACAACTGGTCCTGTTAGCTAGGGATGATGGGAGTTGTAGTCCCAAAACATCTGGAGGTCCAGGTTTGCCTATACCTACTGTAAACAAGTAAAAAAAAAAAGTTTGAAAACATATGTGTGGGGAGGGAAATCTGGGACCCCATTCAGAAGGTCATGAACTTCGACCCCTTGGCTACCCTCTAACCACCCCTGGAAGGAGAGTTTGACCTGTGTTAAGACTGCAAACATTGCTATATGTACAGTCAACGTGTGTGACTGTGTGTGATAGTTATTTCTGTTTAGGCTGCTGCCTTGATTTCTTTCTCCATATTTGCATCACCAACAGAGTTGAAGGCGCTGCAGGGAATGTGACAATATGTGCCCACCAGCACTTCTTCTTTGATGATCACTCATACCCGAATAAATTTGTATTCCATGAACACGGCCTTAACATTGAGTCCATAAGTGACTGTGGAGGCCAATTCTGGATCCACACATCCTTCCACAGAAGGGACATAGGTTTCTGAATGGGAGTTGATCATGATGAGGGTTTGCCAAGCGGGCCTTCCTCTTAGCACGTTTCTCCCTTGCATCCTGAGTTTGAGTGTCTTCAAAGCCCACGACACCTTTGGTAAAGGCTGTTTTCCAATTGGAGCGCTCGCAGGCCAGTGTTTCCCACTTGTCAGTGTTTGTACTACATTTTTTTTAGATTTGCCTTGAGAGAGTCTTTAAACCTCTTTTGTTGACCACCACTTTCCATTTTTAAGCTCAGAATAGAGTAATTGCTTTGGAAGATGATAATCAGTCACCCAAACAACATGACCAGTCCAACAAGTTTGATGTTGTAGAATGATTGCTTCTTCCAGTACACTGGCATTACAGTGATACCTTGGGTTACAGACGCTTCAAGTTACAGACTCTGCTAACCCAGAAATAGTACCTCGGGTTAAGAACTTTGCTTCAGGATGAGAACAGAAATCGTGCGGCAGTGGTACAGCGGCAGCGGGAGGTTCCATTAGCTAAAGTGGTACCTCAGGTTAAGAACAGTTTCAGGTTAAGAAAGGACCTCCGGAACGAATTAAGTTCTTAACCAGAGGTACCACTGTAGTTCGCCTGTCTTTCTAAGTGATATGTAAACATTTTCAGAGACACCGTTGATGGAATCTTTCAAGGAGTTGGAGATGGCATTTATAAGTGGTCCACGTTTCAGAAGCATACAGTAAGGTTGGTAGTACAATAGCTTTGTAAACAAGCATTTTGGTTTCCCGGTCCTCAAACACTCTGCACTTCAATCGGGAGAAAGCTGCACTAGCAGAGCTCAAGCGATTACTGTCCACCAAATTTTAATATACCCAGAATATCTGTACATTGTTTCAGAACAGCACACATTAGCATACTTCTGTAAAAAAAAAATCTTTATATCCAGGTTTGACTATGACTCTTAATTGACTACCATGAGTTTCCAGGTGTTTGTTGCGTACCTTCCATCCTATCTTGTTGAGCAGCAACTTCCCCTGAGTCATCCAGAATAGGCGCTCCTTAGTTCTTAGAATAGAATCATAGAATCATAGAGTTGGAATAGATCACAAGGGCCATCGAGTCCAACCCCCTGCCAAGCAGGAAACACCATCAGAGCACTCCTGACATATGGTTGTCAAGCCTCTGCTTAAAGACCTCCAAAGAAGGAGACTCCACCACACTCCTTGGCAGCAAATTCCACTGTCAAACAGCTCTTACTGTCAGGAAGTTCTTCCTAATGTTTAGGTGGAATCTTCTTTCTTGTAGTTTGGATCCATTGCTCCGTGTCCGCTTCTCTGGTAGGTTTCTGGATGAAACATCGGCTCTGGATCCATTCCAGGCCGGCTTCCACGCTGGTCATGGGACTGAGACGGCTCTGGTCGCCCTAACAGATTATCTTCGTAGACAGCTGGATCGAGGCGGGTCGGGGCTGCTGATTCTTCTAGATCTGTCAGCAGCTTTCGACATGGTCGATCACGAACTTCTGGACCACCGCCTCGCCGACGTGGGGATCCAGGGCACAGTCCTTCAATGGCTGCGCTCGTTTCTCTCTGGTCGGGGACAGAGGGTGGCGCTTGGGGGGGAACTGTCATCCCGCCACTCCTTGGTGTGTGGAGTGCCTCAGGGTGCGATTCTCTCCCCGATGCTTTTTAACATCTTTATGCGCCCCCTCGCCCAGCTTGTCCGGAGTTTTGGGCTGGGCTGCCATCAGTATGCTGATGACACCCAACTCTATCTGTTGATGGATGGCCATCCTGACTCGGCCCCAGACACACTGACCAGATGTTTGGAAGCTGTGGCTGGATGGTTACGTGGGAGCTGGTTGAAGTTAAATCCTTCGAAGACAGAGGTCCTCTGGCTGGGACGGGACGATATGGGATTGAGGGGGCAACTCCCATCTCTTGCGGGGGTGCAATTAGTGCCAGCACCGTCCGTTAAGAGTTTGGGTGTAATCTTCGATACCTCCCTCTCCATGGAGGCGCAGATTGCAGCTATAACAAAGGCGGCATTTTTTCATCTCCGCCAAGCTAAGCAGTTGGCCCCTTACCTCTCTCGCCCTGACCTAGCCACTGTGATCCATGCGACGGTCACCTCCAGACTGGATTATTGTAACTCGCTCTACGTGGGGCTGCCCTTGAGACTGACCCAGAAACTCCAGCGGGTGCAGAATGCCGCAGCGAGACTCCTTACGGGGTCCTCGCTGCGGGATCACATTCATCCGGTGCTATACCAGCTGCACTGGCTCCCGGTGGAGTACAGGATCAGGTTTAAGGTGCTGGTTTTAACCTTTAAAGCCCTATACGGCCTAGGACCCTCGTATCTACGGGACTGCCTCTCCTGGTATGCCCCACAGAGGAACTTACGGTCCTCAAATAAAAACATCTTGAAGGTCCCAGGCCACAGAGAGGTTAGGCTGGCCTCAACTAGAGCCAGGGCTTTTCTGGCTGCGGCTCCAACCTGGTGGAACGCTCTGTCACAAGAGACAAGGGCCCTGCAGGACTTGACATCTTTCCGCAGGGCCTGCAAGACAGAGCTGTTCCACCAGGCCTTTGGTTAGGGCACAGCCTGACTCCCTCCTTTGGCAATCTTTACAATACTTTAGTTTATGGTTGCCATCAATTTTGATTTTAATTAATTCTTATGATGTTTTTATAATGTTGCACTATTTTAGTGTTGTTAGCCGCCCTGAGCCCGGCTTCGGCTGGGGAGGGCGGGATATAAATAAAATTTATTATTATTATTATTATTATTATTATTATTATTATTATTATTATTATTCTCTGGAGCAGCAGAAAACAACCTTTCTCCCTCCTCTATGAGACATCCTTTTATATATTTGAACATGGCTATCATATCACCCCTTAACCTCCTCTTCTCCAGGCTAAACATGCCCAGCTCCCTTAGCCGTTCCTCATAAGGCATCCTTTCCAGGCCTTTGACCATTTTGGTTGCCCTCCTCTGGACATGTTCCAGTTTGTCAGTGTCCTTCTTGAATTGTGGTGCCCAGAATTGGACACAGTACTCCAGGTGAGGTCTGACCAGAGCAGAATACAGTGGCACTATTACTTCCCTTGATCTAGATGCTATACTCCTATTGATGCAGCCCAGAATTGCATTGGCTTTTTTAGCTGCCGCGTCACACTGTTGGCTCATGTCAAGTTTGTGGTCAACCAAGACTCCTAGATCCTTTTCACATGTACTGCTCTCAAGCCAGGTGTCACCCATCTTGCCAGAGTTCCATAGATTAGTAAAACTTGCTCAGAAATAGTCACTGATGCACCAGCAATCTGGTTTCATTGTAATTCAGGGACCCCTGCCATGGCTTCCCTTTCCTCCAAATGGTCTCCAGTGATTTGGAAATTGAAATCCTCCTTCCCTCTTTTTTTCTTTTTTAATCAGCTTTCTTGAATTAAAATACAAATATATATACATACATAAAGTTAAAAAAGAAAAGATTAAGACAAGAAAAGAAAGAGGGGGAAAACACACAGACAAAATGAGAATTTGCATTATTATGCAATCGTTCATTGAATTTCTAAATAAAAGACTTCCAGTTCTTCTCATTGTACTTGTATTGTTATTTACATTTAACGCACAGCCTTCTATTACCCTAATTTGTTTTCGTGTACTCTAACAAATTAACATTTGCACATTGTATTTTACAAGGATCAGTTTAATTCCGCAAGGAGATTGCTATTTGGACAATATGTTTTTAGGTAATCTTTGAATATTTTCCATTCTTTGTATATTTTCTGGTTTGAGAGCCCTCTTACGTTCCCTCGTCATCTTTGCCAGTTTGAGGTATTCAATCATAAGAGACTGCCATTCTATTATCGTGGGTGGTGTTTCGTTTTTCCAGTTTCTTGCCACTAATATTCTGGCTGCTGTTGTTCCGTACATAAACAATGGTCTTATATCTTTTCTGATTTCCACTGACATTATTCCTAGGAGGAAGTCTTCTGGTCTTTTTCTGAATGTAAATCTGAATAGCTTTTTGAATTC
Source organism: Podarcis vaucheri (assembly GCF_965113315.1). Lineage (NCBI taxonomy): Eukaryota > Metazoa > Chordata > Lepidosauria > Squamata > Lacertidae > Podarcis > Podarcis vaucheri. The sequence continues at coordinate 90,677,899 of NC_138763.1, read as the reverse complement.
ATTATATAATTTGTCCCAAAATTCCTGGATGACTGTGCAATTCCACCACATGTGTAAGTATGTCCCTGTTGTTGTTGTTGTTTGCACCTCCAGCTCTGTGGTTTCTAGCTGGCTTTGCGGGTGAATTATGTAGTGTTTCTATCGACTGCGTCTTGGACTCCAGCTTCCAACTTAACATCCTCCCTTTGGCTTCTCTGGTCCTCCTTCTATATACCGGTATGTAGAGGCATTGATGCTTTTTCAGTTGCCCATGCCATACACACTCCAAAATTCATAAAACAACGGAGTGCCTTCTTCCTCCTCTTCTTCAACTATGGATGGGTCTCTACTTTGTCAAGGAAGAAGGGCATTCAGGTTGTCACCAAGTTCCTAAAATTACCACTGGGGAAACTAAGGGACTTGATTTTCTCCTTTCCTCAAAGAGGAGGAGCTTGTTTGGCTGGTGGGAGCAATTTAAAGTAACCACAGCAAGAGGGAAACACCTTAGGATGAAATAATAAAAGTAAAAAAAATAAACAGTAAAAGTTTTGTAATTATCTACTCATGCTAGGCTGGAAGAGATCGTGGAAACTGCTGCCACTGTGCACAATTCATTAGCTTATAATTAGAGATAGGTGTTTGTTTGTGTGTGTCCAGCAGAAAAAAATTGAATATATTTGCAAAATGGTGCCAAATTCAAATTTTAGTTGGGGGTGGGATGTGGGAAAAGTGGGGTTGGCCCAAAAGGAAATTAACTGTTGAATCCAATTTCATACCTGATGTTTGAAATTTCATACATCTGTTTGGGATTTTGGCATTCCTCTGTTTAGATTTTGAAAGGAAAGTTCCGGAGGTCCGTTCTTAACCTGAAACTGTTCTTAACCTAAGGTACCACTTTAGCTAATGGGGCCTCCCGCTGCTGCCGCGCCGCCGCTGCACAATTTCTGTTCTCATCCTGAAGCAAAGCTCTTAACCTGAGGTACTATTTCTGGGTTAGCGGAGTCTGTAACCTAAAGCGTATGTAACCCGAGGTACCACTGTACTGAGCCTGGGTGTGAACCTCCAAAAATTAAGACTGAGAGGCAAGCCAGCCCCCGTTTTCCAATAAGCTCCCTGGGAACTGTAGTACCACGCGTGATCCCGCAAGGGGCACCCACAATGTAAAGTGTGAGTGCTCATTTCTGCAGGCTGAAAGAGAATACCAGCAGCAGAATAAATTGCGAAGAAGTGCGACAGAAAGCAGCACGCGAGATGGAACACGGAGATGGAAAGGAGTTGAGAAGAACGAGCAGATACTGCTGAATTCTGCTCCAGATAACACCAGACTCAGCTGCTGCCCTGATCTTCCAGACTCCAGGGGACTGGTAAGGAATCTACAACTATATGCAGAAGTGAAGCTCCAAGCTTGGGCATGACACAACGATGAAAGCGGCAACCACTACAATGAAAGCGGCAACCAGAAACTACTGGGCACGCCTAAAGATGGGCAAATCTGTCCCTTTTGGTTTCTCTGAGTTTCTTGTTTTTCCAGTATTAACTTCAGTTCACCATATTTCTGCATCAACATGAAAATCTTTTTGCTTTTTTTTTTTAAAAAAAAGCACTCTTGAAAATTTGTCAAAGCGTTAATGCACATTTCTCCTAAATTGCATGTCTTTGGTATGCAATTTTGCCCAATGCACACATTTTTGCAAGCGATTTTCCCCAATACAATGTGGAATGCCCTCCCACCAGATGTCAAAGAGAAAAATAACTACCAAACTTTTAGAAGACATCTGAAGGCAGCCCTGTTTAGGGAAGCTTTTAATGTTTAATAGGTTATTGTATTTTAGCGTTTTGTTGGAAGCCGCCCAGAGTGGCTGGGGAAACCCAGCCAGATATGTGTACATTTCAGTGTGCATTTTTGTACTCCAAGAACTGCATGGCAAAATTTGGAGAAGGGCAGCTTTCGCGGGACAGCTGCATTCTGGTTTGCATATTGCTTCTGAGGTACAAATTAGGTAAGGATGCATTAAAATGCCAACTGGACCAAATTTCTCTAGAACTCCTAGATAAGCCTCATGTACTGGGGTAGCCTCGGGAGTTGCTGGAGGCCGTGTGAATCTGCCGGAATCTGACCTTTGCAAAGCAGAACCACAGACCCTCCAAGTGTCTCTATTTTCCAGGGTCAGTTCCAGATTGATAGAAGCCTTCCTGTTTTCTGATTTGATCATGGAATGTCCTGCTTTTCCTTAGGACACCCCTATATTCATTGGAGAAATGTTGGGGGGGGTGTCTCTATTTTCATGCAAAAGAAGTGTTGGAGAGTGCGGAACCGGAATTTTTCACCCATCTCTATTGCAGGGACAATGAAATAGGGCAGAAGAGTTTAAAAATAGCAAAAGCAGCCACAATAACAGCAAAATAAGGATAAACATTTTGTAAAAATAAATGAGAAGCTCCAGAACATGCAGCTAACCACGGGTTATCAGCACTTCATTCCAAAACCTTTCCCCGGCTGATGCAATATATTTCAAGATCTGTGCTACAACTTCCTTATTATCATAGTTAGTGCAGCCAAGTAGTGAGAATGGAAAGGAACTAATAGGGTACACTGGCACTGCGGAAAATAGTTCACCCTCTTTCATAACGAAAATGTCCTACTCTTTATTTCCTGAACAGAGGGAAGAGTACATGTAGTATAATGAGTCTGGTCAGCTCCAAGCAGGCACTTTGTTTTGACAAAGCTTAGGGTTGAGCTGGGGAGGGACGCTGGTGACTCTGTGGGTTAAACCACAGAGCCTAGGACTTGCCGATCGGAAGGTCAGCAGTTCGAATCCCCGCGACGGGGTGAGCTCCCGTTGCTCAGTCCCTGCTCCTGCCAACCTAGCAGTTCAAAAGCACAAAGTGCAAGTAGATAAATAGGTACCACTCCGGCGGGAAGGTAAACGGCGTTTCTGTGCGCTGCTCTGGTTCGCCAGAAGCAGCTTAGTCATGTTGGCCATATGGTCTGAAAGCTGTACGCCAGCTCCCTCGGCCAATAAAGCGAGATGAGCGCCGCAACCCCAGAATCGGTCACGACTGGACCTAATGGTCAGGGGTCCCTTTACCTTTACCTTTAGGGTTGAGCTGAGGTCTCTAAACTTAGGCCTGGCTACCTTTCCCATGCTCTGCCCCTTCCTGAGAAGAGTGGATATTTTAAAAGGGTCAGTCCTCTGGCCTGGAGTTCTCTGGTCAGCTCTCTGTCTGCTCTCAGCTTGTGTGTTGCCTGCCTTGCTGAACAGGTGACAAGGATAGCAAAGCCCAAAGTCACCAACAAAACGATCCCGTCCATTTCTCGCCTAATGAGCAGTTCTGTGCAACTCCAAAACTTAATATCTTGTGTGTGCGATATGAGAAATATATTCCTACGGCGGTTACACATTACTATGCGCAACCTGCAAAACTCTAATGTTACAATGAAGAATTATCTCCACTGGATTGATACATTAATGAACTATTCGATCTAATCTAATCTAAAATAAGGGCTTAGAATTTAGAAAATGTGGGAGAGCCTTCTTGAGATTCCTTTAAAAATAAACAGGGTGACCTCTAGCAAATGCATATATTTTGATGTTATTATAGTTCCAGAAGCCAGCTCATACAAGACCACAACTCCCATTCATTGAACTTGAACTTCCCAATAAATTGTGCCCAAAGTCACTTTGTGGAATGAGAGCTAAAAACTAACCCTAAAGTTTGCCCTACACCCAGCTAACAAGCACAGCAGTTGGCACCCTGTTCTTTGTATTCCTCATGAAAATCTAGCTGCCAGGATCTGAATATAGCACAGCAAAGGCACAAAACACAGCACAGTCATTTAAAATCAAGTACGATTAACTCAGAAGGTTAAACTAAACAGTCAGAATTTGAAATCTGGACTTAGGCACACCAGTCTTGATCTCTGTAAGTCAGAAAGCAAATGCATCACATTTAAATCCACCCAACAGTAAACAAGCAAGCAAAATCACATTCGCGGTCCATTCCTGAACCTTAAATCTGACTCAAAATTCTGATTATTATTATTATTTTACCAGGCAGCAATAATCACCCCATCACACCACCCCCTAAATTGCTAGATTTTTCTTTCCTAGCACATTCCTTTTATATTTTCCGAGTCCCTCTTTTTGTATTTCTGTCTCCACAGTTCCCCAACACCACCATTCATTCCACCCCCCCATAGAAATTGTGTGGATTGCCTTTCTCTTTTGGCTGCTTCTCTTCTTGTGACTTTACTATATGGTGAAGTCAATCTGGAAGGTCACCTCTTTCATCAAGTATTCGATTTGCATCCAAAATTGTATGTACATGAAAAATGTGGTTGTGTGTCGCACCTAGCTGCAGACGCAGATGAAATTCTGTGGAAAGCCTGATGCACGCTAACCTTTGCAGATGGCTCAGCTATTGCTGAAAAATGGATTGCTTAATAAAGCATATCATCCGACATATTTGCTGCTTGGCTAGCCAAATAGAAGTTGTTTTTTGCACAAATTTCCTTGTCAAATTTGTCAATGTTCATGTCATTTTTGCTTTAGGTCACAGAGCAAGGTGCAAAATCTTGGCATCTTTACTAGTTGCAAGCCAATTTCGGCTATTTCTAACAATGGAGTGGATTTCTCCCGAGGTTCAGGCATCCCACTTATAGAGGGAGAGGGGAAAAATCAGGGCTGTAGAAAGCAGGGGACTTTTTAAAAAGGAAGAAAGAATCACCTGGTGCACGGGGAAAGGCTGTTTTGTTTAGTTTTTTAAAGGGATAAATATTTGCACTCCTATTCAAGAAATCTCCCGGAAAGACAGTGGTGAGAAAGGGGCCTTTTATCCCTTTAAATGATTTATTCTGTTCAGCCATGTAGTTTCAAGAGGGTTTTGCTGCATGTAGATTACTTGCTTGCCTGCACAGAAAATGTATTCCTTTGTACATGGAAATTTACAGGACAGGAAAGAACTAAAAGGAAACGATGGACTGCTTCTCAGGTAGTGTGCCCCCTTCTCTAATATATACAACACACTTGTATTGCCCCCATCTTATTAAGTGTTCCTGCTTACTCTGATCTTCAAAGGGCTTATGCACCTAGCTTTGTGGTTGTCCTCTCCTTTGGGGTGTGTTCGCTCCTCAGGCCAGAGGTATTATTTATTTTCTCTTTTTGTATAGATTTGCCGCCGGCCAGGGGAGGAAATGAGTGCAGATACCACAATCGTCAAGATTTAGCAGGTGTCCTGAGAGGTCTTTTAGAGACGAGAGGACAGAACTGTGCTGTGACTGGCAAATTTCCCTTCTATCTCCATGATGTAGAGGTCAGGGGGAAAGTATTGGGGTCATAGTGGAAATTTAGCTGTGAAAAGGGCAAATTCCATGCTAAAGATAATTAGGATTGGAACTGAAAATAGCCATATTCTACTCTGCTTCTTAAGTTACTGTCTTCTTGAACTTGGCGACACCTTTCCTGATCTGTGGCATACGTTCTAGCTGAACTTTTGTTCTTATATATTTTTCAAATTACCCCTAAACATTCTGGATAAATTTGACCCTCTCAACCAGTGCCAGATTTACGTATAAGCTAAACAAGCTATAGCGTACGGCCCCACTCTCTTGGAGACCCCCCCCCAATTTCACTATTAATATACTTCTTAATTGTATTTCAGTTCAACAATTACTTTGATAAAATACACATTTTGTTAGGTGCAAATGGCTTTAGATACCTATTAGGTCCATAAATTATATAGCATATATTCAACACAAAACAACAGTAACAATTTGTTGTTGACAGAGGACAGCTGGACATATAAAGGACACCATTACCTTCAGTAGCTTAGGGCCTCATCAAACCTAAATCGGGCCCTGCTCTCAACTTTCCCTTCAACTTCATTTTTAGTAGTTTTGATGGTGGTGGTGTGGTGATGATTAATACCCCACCCATCTGACTGGGTTTCTGCAGCCACTCTGGGTGGCTCCCAACAGAACATCAATAACAATAATAAAAAAGCAACAACATCAAACATTAAAAACTTCCGTAAACAGAGCTGCCTTCAGATGTCTTCTAAAAGTCAGAGTTGTTTATTTCCTTGACATCTGGTGGGAGGGCGTTCCACAGGATGGGTGCCACTACCAAGAAGGCCCTCTGCCTGGGCCACCCAAAGTTGATGGGCGTTGCCATTCAAATGGGGTGTGTTCACAATGCCTTGTGATTGATTGTGTGGGGTAGGGCTTACCTGCCCCCCAATATTTTATTCAAGTTGGCACCCCTGGTTCCAAGGCACTGTCTTGAAGGGTATATTGGCGTTCTGACTTAATTGGGATCCAAAAAGATATCTGCTGATGTGAGGGTGTCTAAAGTCACTCATCACTGCAATGTTTCCTTCTTGGATTGCCTTCCTTACTTTCTCTTCCCGTTTCCCATTCATTTTCACTGTTTTGATCAGTTAGGTGAAAGTACCGGTATGTCCCAGCAGTATTAAATTACTTTATAAGCCTGGAATTGCCACCTTTGAAGGAATTGGCTTGTAATGTTTTGGGTCCTGTGTTGTCTTTGACACATAGAACAACACAACCAATACGCAATTTCCTGTCTATTAGTTATCTCCATGCCCACCAGATTTCTAATATGATTTCACAAAGATTTCACATATTCTAATGTGCTATATTGCACTATATCTATGCTCCCCTTAGCACTGACATTTCTCCTGTCCCACATCTTGGCTTGAAGGCTCTTCCTTTGTATCTCCTCTACCAAAAATTACCGGCGCTTTTATTTTAATGTGTAACATTAAGGTTTTTGGGAAGGTGCAGTTTTAATGTGCCATATATCTGTTAGGTGGGGTTTTTTTGGTGTGTCTATATAGGTTGGTGGCACTATGTTTTGTTTTTTGTTATTGCTTTTAGAAATTATTTGTTTGCATTTTTATTGACGATATAATATAGTTTTAGGGTTACAGTGTATATTGTTCTTATTAGTAGCATTCCTTTACTGGATAGAGTCAACGTTTTTTCACATCTTTGACTGTAAAAACACTGGGGACGTCAAAGAAGATGGAAATGGAATTCTCTCATTAGCAAATCCTGAATGTCTTACAGTGCAGCCCTATGTCTATTCAGAAGTCCCATTGAATTTAATGGGGCTTACTTCCAGATAGGAATGGAGGATAAATTTGATACTGCTGGCATTTAGAGGTGAATTAACCAAATCTGCGTGTTCCAAAGCAATGCATGAACCAAAATACACCCACCCTTTCCGAATTTTGCAATTTGGAGTTCTCTAGCCATGCAATTTGCAGTTCTCCAGCCATACACTGTGTAGAAAAATGCATTGGGTTCGGGTGAAAAAGTCATATAGATGCATGTATTAGTGAAAATAACATACAAAATGCATTATATTATGGGAAATTGCTTTCAAAAACATATATTTCTCAAAACTACATACAAAAATGTGTTTATTAGGAGAAATTCACGCTAAAGTGCTGAACAGTTAGCACCCATTCAAACACCAGTGTACATCTGAAATTAGGGTGCTATCTCCCATTTTCACCTCATTTCCTTCCTTCCTCCCTCCCTCCCTCCCTCCCATTTGGTGAGGTCTTTTTGGAGCTCAGATTATCACCATCAGTAATATTTTGGTGTCCTTCATAAACTTGAGCAGTGCACTTCTCTCCAGATAATTTGTAACCAAATAAAAAGTACTGGCCCCTAATACACCTCCTTGGAGGGGTCTACCCCTTACCCTCCTTTAAGCCACCTGCTGAATTCGAAGGTACAGCCGCATCTTGGAAAGGCGTGCAATTCTGGTCACCACATCTGGGGGAAAAGGATAATGTAAATCTGTTAAAAGTGAAGAGCCAGGATTCTGAGGAAGCTCAAGCACTGTCCTCATAAGGAAAGGCCAGAGAACTTGGGGATTTGGAGTTTGTTTGTTTTAAGATTACTGGGGGGAAGGACATGACCTCAAGGATGGAGGCAGTGGGCAGGCGGAAGGTTTTACTCCCCTGGTAATAATAAAAGAATTCGGTGTAATCCAGTGAACTGATTGCCAGTAAACGGAGGACAGACTTCTTCGTTCAGTTGCTTTATTGAAGTACTTCCTCATACAACACTTACATATTTCAGGGGATTCGTTGCCACGAGATGTGGCGATCACCATCCGTTTTGATGGCTTTAAGAGGGGATTTGGCAAATTGATGGAGGATAAGGCTGTTTAATGGCTTCTGGCCCTGATGGCAATGTGGAACCTCCAAGTTCAAAGGCTTGGTGTGAGGCTTCAGGGAATTGGCTTCCCTCCCCCGTGGCAGTAGATAAGCAGAACAAAGTAAAAGGAGGGATGCAGATGGCGCTGTGGGTAAAACCTCAGCGCCTAGGACTTGCCGATCGCATGGTGGGCGGTTCGAATCCCCGCGGCGGGGTGCGCTCCCATTGCTCGGTCCCAGCACCTGCCAACCTAGCAGTTTGAAAGCACCCCCGGGTGCAAGTAGATAAATAGGGACCACTTACTAGCGGGAAGGTAAACGGCATTCCGTGTGCGGCTCGGAAGTATCTGTGGACAGCGCTGGCTCCCGGCCTATAGAGTGAGATGAGCGCACAACCCTAGAGTCTGGCAAGACTGGCCCGTACGGGCAGGCGTACCTTTACCTTTACTTACCAGTTAGAAACTTTAATAATCACAGTGAGAGAACAAAGAACACATGTCCTAGAATGGCGGCGCTCCCAATTAAGGTTTCTACCCCGTTCTGTCCCTATTAATCTATGTCACTTCTCTATCTTGTAATCTGAGCTTGTACCCTCTGCGCTTTCTGTTCTGCCACTTTCTGAGCTCTCCAAGACCTTAGAGAAGGGGGGTGAATGCTGTCCAGAGATTGTGAATCTGTTAACCCTCTCTCTCCCAGTGTTTCTTCTCCCAGCTGTTCCCCATCCAGTATTTCCCAGCTTCTGCCTTCTGAACTATACCCCTCTGCAAACCACTGTTCCAAATCATTACTGTCCTCCTGCTCCTGGGAAGATTCAGGATCCAGAGCAGGACCAGGGGGAGGGGAAGGGGAAGGGGAAGGCTCCCACTGTTCATCCTCAGTGCAGCCCTCCTCAGCATGGTCCCTGACACTTGGTTGCTTTCCAAGTTATCTTCATCCAACTGGCCTCGGGAAGTCTGAGCCACCCAGTATAAGTGGTGTATTAGAAATCCTCAGTTGTTACATTCCCCACTACCTCAAAAAAATGTGGTACAGAGTGCCCTGCACATGCAATTTTGCCATTGTTTCTAGTTCCTTCCGTTCTTCCCTACATTACCAACATCCCTAACTGCACTGAGAAAGCTCTGCAAAAATGTGACTGCATTTAGGCTGAAATAAGGTGGCTTTTGTGTGTGTGTTTTATAAGTATTCATTATATTTATAATATTGTATTAATAATATTTTGGTTTAAATATTAGGGCTGGTTGCAGATCCAAGTGAAGAGTTAATAAAACCATGGTCCTGATGTATCCTACATCTTTATTTCCAGTGTGTGCCCATAGTTAAAGGGAAAAGAAAAACCTTCAGAGATGAAATTGTTTATTCTAGAGTTGCCTTCCAGGACCTGGATCTATAATCCATAGTCACCTGGGGAAGGCATCCGTTGGGAATAGCCCAAGGGTAAGAGAGGCTCCAGAGACTCAGTTGAGAAGGTTAAATATAGAGGAGTGTGCAATTAGTCCTCCTCTTGGTGGCAGGTTGGAATAAAACAGAGCATGGAAGAAAATTCTGCTATGAACTAGAATTCAAGTGCCTGGAATTTTCCTTATATGGCAAAACAGTGCGGACAGTTAGTTGTAATTTTTAACATTTTTAGGCAGTCGGTGGTGGTAACTACTAGAAAATTCTTACTCTATCAGTGCGACTCAAGGCCACGGAGCAAATGTCACCCTAATTTCTGTCCTGTGCCATTTACCAATATTTAATGACCAATGACAGGGCATGGAAATGGATTAAAGTAGGGCCTTAGCGGTTCTTGAAATGTATCATCATCATCATCATCATCATCTTTATATACCGCCCTATAACCGAGGGTCTCAGGGTTAATCATAAAATCAAGATATCAAACCACAAAATACATAATGAAAATAAAAACAACAACCCAATATTAAACATCAGAAATGAGTTCTTCATGTTTTGGGCACTAGGAAGTTCTTTGGAAAATGTCACCCTTTTCTGATAAAGAATTGATATTAGGATGATATCCAGCTACTAGTCACATATCTGGTCACCTTTGAGATTTTACTAATTGTCTTGATTCCTGTACGTGGTCGAAAGAATGCGAGAAATACAAATTTGCAAAATCGAATTTTGTAAAAAATAATAATGCATGGACACATTGGGGTAAATTGGATCTTCAATTTATTAATGAAAATAAACATAGACGTTAAATCTTTCTTGGGCTAAGGGGAAGTTTCTGATCACACCTAAAGCCTAATAATATTGATGATAAAAAACAGGCACACACAAAACGTGTCCAACTCTCCAACTGTTTAACTTCATCCACCCAAAGCTGTGATCCTCCATTTCTCCCGAGATCATAGCATAGCATTCCTAGAGTTGGGACCACAAGGATCATCAGGTGATCAGGTGGCTGGACGATATGAAGCTCCTGTAAGTCAGCTGACTGCCTGACTGAGTCACGTGACCCTTCTGCCCGTCAGCTACCCTCGTGCCTCATAGGCTTTAAAACTGTTTTGTTTGACAGAAGTGCTGTATAAATTATGAGTAATAAAAACGTGGCAAAAAAAGGAGAGGAACATAAAAACTGTACAACCAAATACAGGCTTGCACCTGTGTATTACGCAGTGTGTAACAATTTCAGATCCCAGTTTTTGATTTATTTTTGTCACAGAATTTTGGACTGGATCCCTGCACAATTCAGAATGGGCTTTTCAGAACCTTTGGTGTGGAAGGTCTCGTTTTAAGCATCAGGTATATTATTTGTGTCAAATTTCTTTTTATAGCCTGTTCCCCCACTGGATGCTTTATCTTCGGTTTTCTAATTATGCGCATGTTCAGCAATTGTCCTACATGTCCTTTTTTGCAACTACACCCCTGTCTGCTTCAGATTATAGCACTGCTACCTCAAGCACGGCCATCGATCAAACGCTACCTTTTCCAATGTGCATTCCTTTACTCTAGCCAGGTTCCTTTCAGCAGAAGGGGGGAAAATGGAGAAGAAACAGGCCCTTTAATTCATCCAGGTCTCTCAAAGGGAGCTTTTGTTTGGAAGGCAATCTTCCTTATTTGTTTCCTGGTTGTTATTTTTGTTAGCAGGTGTATATTATTCCCCCTAGTAAGTTTTCAGTGTACCATTTTTAAAGGTCTTGTTTGGTACCCGACGCTGCCTGCAATAAAGCCAACATGAGTGATTAATAGCAAAGTCTCTGCCATTTTATTATTAATAGCAGTGTGTTGACTCAATTAAATCCAGCCTGCTTTTTTTGGCAGGCCTTTGCAATTATACATATCATTATGGGCAGCAGCCCAAATGCATCCTGGGAGGAGACCAGAACTCCACATTAACTTTTTCTGGCGCTCTCAGGACATGTTGGCGACTGTGCCATGTGTCTCTAACCAAGCTGAGATGCCTATCTCAAGGATGTAAGAGGAGAGCTGGGAATGGGAGACTCTATATGGTCTCTATGTCGGAGAAGAAGCTACAGTTAGAACTGGATATGGAACAACTGACTGGTTCAAAATTGGGAAAGGAGTACAACAAGGCTGTATATTATCTCCCTGCTTATTTAACTTATATGCAGAATTCATCATGCGGAAGGCTGGGCTGGATGAATCCCTAGCCGGAATTAAGATTGCCGGAAGAAATATCAACAACCTCAGATATGCAGATGACACAACCTTGATGGCAGAAAGTGAGGAGGAATTAAAGAACCTTTTAATGAGGGTGAAAGAGGAGAGCGAAAAATATGGCCTGAAGCTCAACATCAAAAAAACGAAGATCATGGCCACTAGGCCCATCACCTCCTGGCAAATAGAAGGGGAAGAAATGGAGGCAGTGAGAGATTTTACTTTCTTGGGCTCCATGATCACTTCACATGGAGACAGCAGTCATGAAATTAAAAGGCGCCTGCTCCTTGGGAGAAAGGCGATGGCAAACCTAGACAGCATCTTAAAAAGCAGAGACATCACCTTGCCAACAAAGGTCCGTATAGTTAAAGCTATGGTTTTCCCAGTAGTGATGTATGGAAGTGAGAGCTGGACCATAAAGAAGGCTGAGCACCGAAGAATTGATGCTTTTGAATTATGGTGCTGGAGGAGACTCTTGAGAGTCCCATGGACTGCAAGAAGATCAAACCTCTCCATTCTGAAGGAAATCAGCCCTGAGTGCTCACTGGAAGGACAGATCCTGAAGCTGAGGCTCCAATACTTTGGCCACCTCATGAGAAGAGAAGACTCCCTGGAAAAGACCCTGATGTTGGGAAAGATGGAGGGAAACAAGGAGAAGGGGATGACAGAGGACAAGATGGTTGGACAGTGTTTTCGAATCTACCAGCATGAGTTTGACTAAACTGCGGGAGGCAGTGGAAGACAGGAGTGCCTGGCGTGCTCTGGTCCATGGGGTCACGAAGAGTTGGACACGACTAATCAACAACAATATTGTCTCCGCATCTCAGGCTTCCATTTTAATTTGGTGCCTTTGATAAATCCGAATGGAAAAATGGGGCTGAGCTTCTCCAGGAATGGCATTCTCAGACTTTGGCCACTCTTCCCTCCTGCCTTTCTGCTCCTCCAGCTGAGAAAGGGGCAGGGGAGAGCAGGACCTTCCCTGCTGGTGGAATCATGGAATCATCAAATTTTAGAGTTGGAAGGGATCATGAAGGACATCTAGTCCAACCCCCTGAAATGCAGGAATCTTTTGCCCAATGTGGGGCTTGAACCCAAGACCCTGTGATTAAGAGTCTCACAATCTGCCAAGCTATCCTGGGTGGAAGCTGGCTTGTACTAAGTCAGACCTTTGGTCCACCTGCTTCAGTTGTTGTCCACACTGACTATCTCCCTGGGGTTTCAAATAGGAGTCTCTCCCAGCCTTACCTGAAGAAACCAGGCCTTGAACTTGAGATTTCTGCATGCATGACATCCATTCAGCCACTGAGTCACAGCCCTGCCGTGACCCAAGCAAGACTGATCATACTTGAGAGGACCTATAAAGGCAGCCTTGCAGCTGCCTTCTTCATTATAAATACATAGAATTGTAGAGTTGCAAGAGACCTTGAGTATCATCTAGTCCGGGCATGTCCAACTCCCAAGGGACTGCAATCTACTCCCACTATAAAAAAAACAAAAACTGGTAATGATCTACCCATTGGATTGACCAAAGTTGTTGACCTTTGACCTTTTTTGGGGAAGCTTTTTGGGGGGGATCCAAAGTTAATGTTATTGAGGGGTTTTTTGGGGGGGAGAGATTGCACAGGATCATGTGAGTGGTGCATGCTCTAGTTATCTCTCGCTTGGATTACTGCAATGTGCTCTATGTGGGGCTACCTTTGAAGGTGACCCGGAAACCACAACTAATCCAGAATACGGCAGCTAGACTGGTGACTGGCCACCAAGACCACGTAATACCGGTCTTGAAAGATCTATATTGGCTCCCAGTATGTTTCTGAGCACAATTCAAAGTGTTGGTGCTGACCTTTAAAGCCCTAAACGGCCTCGGTCCAGTATACCTGAAGGAGGGTCTCCACCCCCATCAGTCTGCCCGGACACTGAGGTCCAGTGCCAAGGGCCTTCTGGTGGTTCCGTCACTGCGAAAAGCCAGGTTACAGGGAACCAGGCAGAAGGCCTTCTCGGTAGTGGCACCCGCCCTGTGGAATGCCCTCCCACCAGATGTCAAAGAGAAGAACAACTACCAGACTTTTAGAAGACATCTGAAGGCAGCCCTGTTTAGGGAAGCTTTTAATGTTTAACAGACCACTGTATTTTAATACTTTGTTGGAAGCTGCCCAGAGTGGCTGGGGAAACCCAGCCAGATGGGCGGGGTATAAATATATTATTATTATTATTATTATTATTATTATTATTATTATTATTATTATTATTATTATCCAGGATCAACCATGGATACCCCGTGACCGATCAGTAGATCGCAATTGATCTGTTGGACATGCCTGATCTAGTCCAACTCCCTGCAATGCAGAAATATGCAGCTGTCTCATATGGGGATCAAACCTGCAACCTTGACGTTATCAGCACCACCCTTTAACCAACTGAGCTATGTACAGGCTTTGTGTGAATCTTTTGGACCAAAACAACTGTGGTCACCTCCATCTGGTAGATGTTTGGGCAAATGAATGGAAGCACTTAGACAGGAGCAGTGGGTGTCCATGCCTGCTGAACGAATGGTTGACCACTAAATTGGGAAGAAGTTAAAGGTGGTTGGACAAGTGACTGTCCAGTATTGTGGAGAGACCAGCTGACAAAATAGGACTGTCAGTGGTTGTCAGTGGTTGCAGTAGAAGCAGGCATCTCCATGGTCATAAATGTCATCGCTGCATAGTTGTTTTCCTCCCTCATAAACTCAGCTCTACTGAGGACAGGAACGTTCTAAATTTTTACAGGATTTGATATCCAGCTTGAATCTTGGGAACGCTGATGCCCTGAGACTTCCACAAACTCCAGGCCTGGGCTATTTTTCTAGAAAAATAGGTGCCAGAACTCACCTTGAACACCTCCCTTGTTCTCTTACAATGGCAATGACACCTGCCTGAGAGGTGTCAGAACTGAGTTCTGTTGAGTTCCTTCTGGGGGGAAAAAGCTTTGCTCCAGGCTCAGTGTAAGTTCACCAAGCCAATGAAATTGGGCATTGAGACCCAAAATGGCTACAGTGTCTTTGCCACACTGATCCATCTCCTGACCAAGAACTAAAGGAGACTGCCAAAAGGAAGGGATGGGATTTGAGACCTTCCGAAAGAAATAGCAAACTTCTCTGGGTGATTATTTCTTCTTTAACCAAACTCTAGTACAGAAAAAATGCCTCTCGCTGTCATTTGATCTGACATTCCCTGAACCAAGCCAGACTCATCTGTCACAGCCCTGGGACACCTTCATAATATACACCACCATCATTTGCTTGCAGACTTGACACAGATTCAGTAGGTCCAGGGTCTTTTGTTCCAGGCACCCACAAAATTAATTCTGGGGTAGAAGAAGAAGAGTTTGGATTTGATATCCTGCTTTATCACTACCCGAAGGAGTCTCAAAGCGGCTAACATTCTCCTTTCCTTTCCTCCCGCACAACAAACACTCTGTGAGGTGAGTGGGGCTGAGAGACTTCTGCTGGGTCACCCAGCAGCTGCATGTGGAGGAGCAGAGACGCAAACCCGGTTCCCCAGATCATGAGTCTATCGCTCCTAACCACTACACCACACTAGGGAGAACGAAAAGGAATTATCTTTCCAGGTTGTCAGAGCTGCTTCCAGATCCCAGCTCACAGAGGACCACGCTAGCCGGCAACACTGTACAAAAGTCTTTATTGAGTTACAGTTTCTATTTTCAAGCCGCAGCGCGCAGCTCTACGTCTTAGAAGCTAGACCGGCGAAGCTCCGTCTGAGTCTCCGCCTCCTGTACACCAACTTAATACTCTAGCCTTACTCCACCTCTTCCGTCTTTCCTTCCTTCTCTGGGTCCCTCTGCCCCCCGTGGTCTCTTCCTTCCTGGACTCTTCTGACGCTGACCCCCCGGACTCTTCTCCCTCCTTGCGGCGGGCTTTAGGACCTGGCTCCCTATCCGGGCTGCTTACTGTGCCGCCTTCCTGTGCATTTGAACTTGGCGCGCGCGCCCAACCTTCAACCTTCCTCTTGACCGTTTCCTCGCTCCCCGATGGAGGTGTGGCCAATCCTGACTCATGCCCTCCTGCTTGCGGCGAGCCGCCTGATCCCGATACCTGGGACCCCTCCTCCCTACTGCGCTCTGAACCCCTGACACAGGTGTAATCATTTCTACTTATTATAAGCTTGACTTAAGAAAGTCACAACTAAGTTCTCCATCTGCCCTCTGCATCCCTGTCCTGGCATCTGCTTTAAGTTTGGAGACATCCAGTTTCATACTTTTAAACCCACTGCCACCCACAAAGGATTGGGGTTAGAGAATGCTGAAAAAAATGGGGACCCCTGATTACAAAATGGACCTGTCAGTCACAAAGGAGCTCCCCCTTTCTGCTCCTGACTTGGGCATTTCCCTTAAACTAGAAACATAAATTTTGGTTTTACTAAGCTGCTCTCATGCCCAGCCATTTTCCTTACATGGTCAGTTTAGAGACATACCGTATTGGCCCGAATATAAGCCACACCCGAATATAAGCTGCACCTCTAAAATTCAAGGGGGGGCGAGAGACAATACCCGAATATAAGCCGCTCCCTTAAATTCCACAGGCACTCACACATGTAAATGGCAAATGTAGAAGAAAATCCTATGGGTACAAGAGAGGACCCGCAAGTGGGTTAGAATTAATTGCACAACAGTCTCAAGCTCGCAAAGCAGCATTAAAACATTTTTTGGTTCCATTTTACCTTATGCCAATTTTTGTAAGGTTGCGAATTTAAGCCGCAGTTTAACTTTACACGGTCGGAATTTGGAAGAAGAAAAAAAGGTGTGGCTTATATTCGGGCCAATACAGTAGTTCTGCTTTTGGCAGATGCTTCTCTACAACATTTAATACCTGGATAGCCCAAGTGCTGTGAAATGCTTTGAGGCTTCCTTGGTTTGGCTCACGCAGCCTTGTATGCATCCCATGTGACCTTGGACAAAATCCCTCTGGGATTAGGTTTTTCTTTTGAAGAAGAAGAAGAGTTTGGATTTGATATCCCGCCTTTCACTCCCCTTCAGGAGTCTCAAAGCGGCTAACAATCTCCTTTCCCTTCCTCCCCCACAACAAACACTCTGTGAGGTGAGTGGGGCTGAGAGACTTCAGAGAAGTGTGACTGGCCCAAGGTCACCCAGCAGCTGCATGTGGAGGAGCGGAGACACGAACCCGGTTTCCCAGATTACGAGACTACTGCTCTTAACCACTACACCACACTGGCTAAGTGGGGTGCAAACAGGAAACATAAGTTATCTAACAGTGTTGCTGCCTGTTCCCCTCTGACAAATGATTGCTTGATTTTGGTGAGCTGTTGACCCAGTTTGCTATGTGCTCCAACGATTACTCTGTCTGCCCCATCCAATGAGTTTTTTGCATTGCAAGACTACCCTAGTCCAAGATCCCGAGCGAGTGTAATAAATAATACAGTGGTACCTTGGTTTAAGAACAGCTTAGTTTATGAACAACTTGGATTAAGAACGCTGCAAACCCAGAAATACAGTGGTGCCCCGCAAGACGAATGCCTCGCAAGACGGAAAACTCGCTAGACGAAAGAGTTTTCCATTTTGGAGGTGCTTCACAAAACGAATTTCCTATGGGCTTGCTTCACAAGACGACAATGTCTTGTGAGTTCCTGCTGGTTCCCCCCCCCTTTTTCTAAGGCGCTAAGCCGCTTATCAGCTGATCCGATCAGCAGATAAGCCGCTAAAAGCCGCTAAAAGCCGCTAAAAGCCGCTAATAGCACTAATCCGCTAATCCGTCAATGGGCTTGCTTTGCAAGATGAAAAAACCGCTAGACGAAGAGAATCACAGAACGGATTCTTTTCGTCTTGCGAGGCACCACTGTAGGTGTTTTGGGTTGTGAACTTTGCCTTGGAAGCAGAACATGTTCTGCTTCCTGTTGAGTGTGTTCCATTTGTAAATTGAGCCCCCCACTGCTATGGGAAAGCAGCCTTGGTTTAAGAACGCTTTAGTTTAAGAACGGAATTCCAGAACGGATTAAGTTTGTAAACCAAGGTACCACTGTATTTGAAATACCCAGTGCATAGCTCATTTACACTTACGGATGTATCCTAGGTTGGAATATTCTATATATCTTCCCTTACCTGGTCCAGTACATGGAGGCAGCAAGTGCCCTCTTCTGCCACCCAGCAGAGTCCCATTTCTGCTTCCCAATATACACATATGGGAGATGGATCACTGAATGTAGACATACAGCTCAGCTCACATTGGTGAAAAATTGTGTTAAAGAAGTGAACTGCACATATAGGTGGAAAGTGAACATTCTGTTTCCACCTAGTGGAGGCAGCGATGGTATGATGGACAACGCAGATTAACTGCACACATTTACAGCCATTTACATGTTGGGCCAGATTGGAAAAGACATGGTCTATTTTTCTCTGCTAAAATGGAGATATAATATTGCTTGTCATTTTTCCATCCACCACGGTGGGTAGAAATCTGAGGCTGGGCCACCCAAAACAACGCTGCTACCGGGATTGAAACAGATTGGATGAAAAGGTGTGAGTTTTAAAACGTATGTTTTGATTTTCAGTTGGTTTTTAATGTTGAAGGTAGTGGGGTGTGTGTGTGTGTGTGTGTGTGAGAGAGAGAGAGAGAGAGAGAGAGAGAGGTAGTTAAAAACTCCTCTCCTTTTTGTTCAAATATTTTGAATATTTAACTTTATGCAACCTAAGCCTTCCATGTTCAGAAGTTGCAAGTTGACTGTGGCTCCACAGTGATTACGTTTCCGAGTACATTTCCGAGCACAATTCAAAGTGTTGGTGCTGACCTTTAAAGCCCTAAACGGCCTCGGTCCTGTATACCTGAAGGAGCGTCTCCACCTCCATCATTCTGCCCGGACGCTGAGGTCCAGCGCTGAGGGCCTTCTGGCGGTTCCCTCATTGCGAGAAGCAAAGCTACAGGGAATCAGGCAGAGGGCCTTCTCGGTAGTGGCACCCACCCTGTGGAACGCCCTTCCAGCAGATGTCAAAGCGATAAACAACTACCTGACATTCAGAAGACATCTTAAGGCAGCCCTGTTCAGGGAAGTTTTTAACATGTGATATTTTACTGTATTTTTTGTTTTTATGGAAGCCGCCCAGAGTGGCTGGGGAGGCCCAGCCAGATGGGCAGGGTATAAATAAATTATTATTATTATTATTATTATTATTATTATTATTATTATTATTACTATTATTATTATTATTATTGAAAAGAACATTGTATGTGCTCAGATGCACTCTCAGCCCAGGCATTGGGCAGTGAGAGGATGGACAATTGCCGTATTTTTTGCTCCATAACACTCACTTTTTTTCCTCCTAGAAAGTAAGGGGAAATGTCTGTGCGTGTTATGGAGGGAATGCCTGCGGGTGGCGGGGGGGGGGTCTGCTGCAGTCGTGAGCAAAGGATCCATGGTTACCCTTCCTTCCCTCCTCCGTGGCTCGCTTTGCTCGCTTTGAAACAGCAAAGCGGGAGAAGAGCCACTAAGTGGGGAGAAGAGAGGGACAGAGAGCCTGGTTACAAAGCACGGATCCACATGGATCCTCAGGATTTTTGCACTGGGTCACCCCAAATTCACCATCAGATCACATAGCATGTATATGGCTACAGCTTGCACCAAAAAAATCACGCACCCACTGTTGCCTGGGGCCGCAGTGGTGCAAAAATGTGGTTACAAAGCATGGATCCACATGGCTCCTCAGGATTTTTGCATTGGGCTGCCCCAAACTCACTGTCAGATCACATGTCTATGACCACAGCATGAATCACAAAAATCATACATCCACTGTTTCGTTTAGAATATTTTTTTTTCTTGTTTTCCTCCTTTAAAAACTATGTGCGTGTTATGGTCGGGTGCGTGTTATAGAGCGAAAAATACGGTACTTTGGAGCCTTACATAAGCTGTTGGGAGTTTTAAGGACACAATAAGAACCCTGAAAATTCCTCATATGCCTTGAACCAATCCCTCAATGATACAAAAGAGAAGTGAACTGTTGCCTTTGTCATGTTCCACTTTCAAAGATTCCATAATGGTGTCAGTTTAGAGTTGGGTTGATAGCGTAGTTATATTGTGCATATTATATACAGGGTTGGCTGGGTTGGTAATCTAACAATTATGTCTAAGGTGAGCATTTACCATTGAAGCACATACAAATGATGCTGGTACACACAAACAAACACACACACCCAAAAGTACACAGGGGTGGTCAGGCCCAAACCTAGGCAGTCAGGAATCTCATACCCTCCAACATTTCTCCAATGAAAATAGAAATGTCCTATTCAATAATTGAAGATACTTAGAAACATAATAAAACATTAAACATTTTTTAAACAACTTCCCCAGACAGGGCTGCCTTCAGATGTCTTCTAAAGGTTGTATAGTTACTTATCTTCTAGGCTTGGGGGTCATATACTGGGGTTGGCAACCTTTTTCAGCTGTGGGCTGATCTACCATCCCTCAGACCATGTGGTGGGCCAGACTATATTGGGGGGGGGTGAACAAATTCCTATGCCCCACAAATAACCCAGAGATGCATTTAAAATAAAAGAACACATTCTACTCATGTAAAAACACCAGACAGGCACCACAAATAACCCAGAGATCCATTTTAAATAAAAGGGCACATTCTACTCATGCAAAAACACGCTGATTCCAGGACTGTCCGTGGGCTGGATTGAGAAGGCGATTGGGCCGCATCCAGCCCCCGGGCCTTAAGTTGCCTATCCCTGTCATATACTCTCCAACATTTCTCCAGTGAAAATAGGGACGTCTTAAGGAAAACTGGGACATTCTGATCAAATCAGAAACCGGGATGGGTTCCGTAAATCTGGGACCGTCCCTGGAAAGTAGGGACCCTCGGAGGGTCTGGAATCTTTCATTGCCCTTAATGCGGCCGCCTTTCCCCTTGCCAATGTATAATAAGAGCAACCAACATTTTTTGAGATGTTTCAGGAGGTCTGGGAAATGACCCAAGATCGGCTCCCTCTCCACCCAGATGCCCTCGCAGAAAATTGTACTACAGCAGTGTGGCTGATGCTTTGTGTAGTGACAGTCTAGGCTTAAGCTGCATTGGCAAGTTCTGTCTCTCAATATCCTCAGTATGGCACATTAAAAGTGCTTTTCATCCCAGGCGCCATCTTCATCAAGATATTCAGCGCTAGACTAAGATGCTAAGCAGGCCTACTCTTACCTTCGCTCTCGTACCAGCACCTTATTTTCACGTGTAAGGCTACTTGACTGTGCCCTGGCAGGCTTTTGTTCCCAGTTTGTACTGGCTCCATCTTCAAACAATCCATTATGGTAGGAGGACATTCTGCGCTATCCTTCACAACTTGGACTGGCTCCACTGATGTACTCCATCTGGTTTATTTTGCTGGCATTAGGCAGTTCACAGCTGTGGGGCTCTTTATAATAAGGGCAAAAATACTCACATATTTTGTCTCTGATCTCATTATGTCTTTGTTTTCTTTCTAGGGGTGTGTGGCGGTGGGGACTGCATATCAACGCTTCCCAGTTTCATATTTATTCGCTAGAAGAAGTAAAGCTGCATTTTGAGGCGACATCTGAGGACTTTTTAAAACGCATGCATGGTGAGTAAAATCATAGATTTGTAAAGTTGGAAGGGACCACAAGGGTCATCTAGTCCAACCCACTGCAGTGCAAAAATCTCAGCTAAAGCATCCATGACAGAGGACCATCCAAACTATCCATGAATGTATTGGTGAATTTCCCCAGGTATAGATCCCATAGAGCTTCAGTATGCTGACAACGTGTGCACACTCAGAAGATGACCTCCGAACCATCCTAAGTATCTTCGCAGAAGCTTACAGAAAGCTTGGCCTATTGCTCAACATCCAAAAAACTAAAGTGCTGCACCAACAAGCACAAAACAACCCCTCTGCAGCACCACAAATCCAACTCAATGGTGTAATGTTGGAAAGTGTTGATCACTTCTCCTACCTGGGTAGTTATCTTTCCACAAGGGCCGATATTGATGCTGAAATCCAGCATCGTCTGAGCTCTGCGAGTGCAGCTTTCTCCCGATTGAAGTGCAGTGTTTGAGGACCAGGACACTCGCAGGGAAACCAAAATGCTTGTTTACAAAGCTATTGTACTACCAACCTTACTGTATGCTTGTGAAACATGGACCACTTATAAACACCATCTCCAGCTCCTCAAAAGAGTCCATCAATGGTGTCTCCAAAAAATGTTACATATCACTTGGGAAGAAGGGCAAAGCAGTGCACTGGAAGAAGCAAAGATCACCAGTGTTGAAGCAATGATTCTTCAACATCAACTTCGTTGGACTGGTCATGTTGTTTGGATGCCTGAGTGTCATCTTCCAAAGCATCTACTCTATTCCAAACTTAAAAATTGAAAGTGTAATGCTGGTGATCAACAAAAGAGGTTTAAAGATTCTCTCAAGGCAAATATTTAAAAATGTGGTATAAACACTGACAATAGGGAAACACTGGCCTGCGAGTGCTCCAACTGGAGAACAGCCTTTACCAAAGGTGTCATGGACTTTGAAGATGCTCAAACTCAGGATGAAAGGGGGAAACTTGCTAAGAGGAAGGCACATTTGGCAAACCCTCACTGTGATCAACTCCCGCCCAGAAACCTGTGTCCCCACTGTGGAAGGACATGTGAATCCAGAATTGGCCTCCACAGTCACTTATGGACTCCCTGTTAAGACTGTGTTCATGGAAGACAAACTGACTCAGCGATGAGTGATCGCCAAAGAAGAAGAAGAAAAAGACAGGTAACTTTGTGCATTATGCACAAAACCAGCAGGCTCTATTTTCAAATCAGCACTTCGAATGACCTTTGGAATCCACATTTTGCATTTTGAGATGAAAACCTGCAATGTTACTATATTCCTTTGTTATCATCTCGTAGTTGCAGAAGGGCTCCTCTGTCCACCAAGATGCTTTGCATCGGCACCTTGTCAGACCTACGGAAGCCATGCAAAAGGTCTGTGTGCCTTTGCCATTTTAAATTAGTCTCCCGCGTTTACAAATATACTTTGAGGCAGAGCCTGAGCAAAGCCATGGTTAATGTAACTAATCAAAGCTCTCCCTCTCCCTCGTTGCCACAATTAGCCATCCCTCCTCTCCATGCCCAAGTGGGTTTCTTCATCAAATTATTAAAGCCTGACAGCTCTGCTGGTCAACTGCATTAACACCGTGCATCTACTGTTCAGCGTGAGTTACAGGTGTTGCTGAGCTGAAATTTCTCAAAGACTTTTTTTTCCCCTGAGAAAATTTCTGGGGTTGAAAAGGGGGGTGGGTTACTATGCTGAAGAATTTTCTCAGAATACTATTCACCATTTTTTGCAGGGGGTGGAGGGATGGGGGCAGCTACTTACACACGAGAGAGAGAGAGAGAGAGAGAGAGAGAGAGAGTGTGCTGGAAATGACATTAGCTCATCGCAAAGAAGAGTGTTTGGCCTGATCCAATTGCACTTTTCTTAAATTCAATTTCTCTATCCATGTACTGTATGGGGTAGGTAATTTTGATGGGCCATTTGCACACAGCTCCAGCTCAAGGCACCTGGGAAGGGAGCTGGGGATTTTAAAAGGAATGCACAAGAAGTCAGTTATGGACTCAAGCTTCTGAGGAAGAAGAGATACTTGTATGAACAAAACATTGACAACAACAAAACACTGAAAACAACAACAACGGTTTTATTATTTATACCCTGCTCATCTGACTGGTTGGCTTCCAACATATATAAAAACATAATACAACATTAAACATTTTAAAAAACTTCCCTAGACAGGGCTGCCTTCAGATGTCTTCTAAAGTTGTATAGTGACTTATCCCCTTGGCTCAGGGGGTCGCATAACTCCATGCCCTCCAAAATTTCTCTGATGAAAATAGGGGTGTCCTAAGAAAAAGTGGGACATTTTTGGGATCTTCTCAGAAACCAGGACGGCTTCTGTAAATCCAGGACTGTCCCTGGAAAACAGGGACACTTGGAGGGTCTGTTAATATTTGTTTGTGTTTGTTTGTTTGTTTGTTTTGTGTACTGCCCTTCATCTGAAGATCACAGGTTCACAACATAAAAAGAAAAGATGAGAACACAAAATACATTATAAAAAACAAAGACAGACCAATTACCCCCCTGTCCCACAAACACATTTAAAAGGGCATCGAATGTGAATCAGCCAAAGGCCTGTTTGTAGACAAATGCTTCTGCCTGTCTCCTAAAGAGATTTAATGAAGGAGCCAGGCAAGGCTTCCTGGGGAGAGCATTCTACAATCGGGGAGCCACTGCAGAAAAGGCCTGCTCTCACGTTGCTACCATCTAGACCTCTTATGGAGGAGGCACATGAAGAAGGGCCTCAGAAGATGAGGTTCAGATGGGGAGAGGGGACCCTTGAGATACTGTAGGCCTCTTGCTGTAAAGGTCTAAGCCAGCAACTGGCATTCAGTGGTATACTGCCACTGTCTGTGAAAGTTTTGCTTAGCTATCACAGCTTATAAATGTGGAGCCTGGATAAAAATGATCAGAGGCATTGTCCTCCCTCTTTTAAAAGGAGAATTCAGACCCGCCCCCAAACGAAGTTGATTGGCAGTTACAGGGCTGATATAAGGAGATACAGTCATACCTTGGTGTCAGGGAACTGACATCAGAGCAACAGGAGAAGGAGAGGCTTTCCGATTCTGCAGGGGAAGGTACCAGCACAAGGGGGAGATGTAGCTTGATAGAGGGGGAAGGGAATCAGCGTAACACCAAGGATCCAGGAGAGCAAATGGCAGAGGAGGTGGAAGGGCTCCGGGATTCTTCCTTGGAAGTCAGTGAGGAGAGCACTGGTCCTCCACTACCCACGCCCTCCCTGCGCAGAAGACTTCCGTGCAATGAGAGGCGGAGACGATTGGGTGTCAAACAGCTTTTATGCTGGCAAAGGTTTAAGAAACGCCCACAGACAGATTCTGCTAGCGACTGAGGCAGCCATGCTGAGATGGGCTGTGCAGTCAAAACGGTTTAAACTATGCAACCAAGCTTCCAAACGGGAAGGTTTACGCACGAGTAACTCCCAACCACTACACTTGGTTTTCAAACGGCTTAGTTCTCGAACATTTTAGCTCCCGAATGCCACAAGCCCGGAAGTGACTGTTCCGGTTTGCGAACTATTTTTGGAAGCCGAACATCTGACGGGTCTTCCGGTTGGCTGCAGGAGCTTTCTGAAGCCAATCAAAAGCCGTGCTTTGGTTTCTGAGGGTTCTGGAAGTCAAATGGACTTCCGGAACGAATTCCGTTCGACTTCCAAGGTACGGCTGCACATCTTTATAAATGCTATAAGGAGTCCCTACTAGTTATTAAGGAAGCTATGTAAACATACAAGAGTGATGCAGGCATGTTGTGACCCAACGGTGACCCAACATTGTCCACTCATCGTATCTGGAAGTCATCGTTTGAGGGAGAAGGAGAAGGAGGTCATGAATTTCCCCAAAAGCATGAATCTCTGAGAAGCTGTCTGGATATGGGGATTAATTCCGGCAAAAGGACTTGTGCTACTTTA
Source organism: Podarcis vaucheri (assembly GCF_965113315.1). Lineage (NCBI taxonomy): Eukaryota > Metazoa > Chordata > Lepidosauria > Squamata > Lacertidae > Podarcis > Podarcis vaucheri. The sequence goes on along the minus strand of NC_138763.1, from coordinate 90,652,560 downwards.
CCTGGATTCTCCCATCTCTATAATTGACTGTCAGCAATGCAAGTGGTAGCTATGCTGAGCCAGCAAGATTGACAGGGGAGACTCTTTCTGTCTGCCTGCCTGCCTGGGTCACTAGCTGAGATAAAACTAGATTCAATAAAAATGTGATTATTGTTTAGCACAGAAATCGCTTCTGTTTGATGGCTTATTGTTTATCATCAATCTTGGTTGTGGAGGTATAAAGCAAGACCAGTTGTGGAGGATTCCAGAGACAATGTCTCTTGTTGCAGGGCCGATTCTAAATAGCGCAGACGGAGACGACGAGGCAGGAGTCATGGATTCGCGGTGGGAAACAGACAAGGCTGGAAGATTTAGGGCAGGAAGAACATGGAGAACGGTGGAGAATGAAGACATCTTTCCCTTTCGCTATCGGAAATCCCACCCAAGCCTTTACTAGTTATTGATTAACCTTTCTGAGGTGCTGTCTTCAATTGGGGGGGGGAGACTAGAATTTGTTCTCATTTAAAAATGAGAACTTTTTACAGTTGTACCTTGGATCTCGAACGCCTTGCGAATCAAACTTTTCGGCTTCTGGGCACCACAAACCTGGAAGTGAGTGTTCTGGTTTGTGAACGTTCTTTGGAACCCAAATGCCCAACGCAGTTTCCCTGGCTTCCAATTGGCTGCAGGAGCTTCTTGCAGCCAATCGGAAGCCACGTCTTGGTTTCCAAACATTTTGGAAGTCGAACGGACTTCCGGAACGGATTCTGTTCAACTTCCGAGGTACGACTGTATATTAAATGTTAATCTATAGAAGCAGGACATATATTTGTAGATGAGCAAAGGAACGTAAAACACAATACCTGCTGATAACTGACAGCAATAAATGCCACCAAACAACTGGGCGTTTTAGAGAGCAATGTCTTTTCTTTGTAGCAGGTGAACGTTCCCTTGTTCTTTAATGTGGGGTGACATCCAGGGGTGGCTACTTGAATAAAATATTGGGGGGCAGGTAAGCCCTGCTCCGCGTAATCGATCACATGATGTGGTGCACACACACTATTTTAATGGCAGTGCCATTTGGACGGTCCTGGACCCCACAAATATTTTACTGGGGGGTGAAGGGCATAGCTGTCAACTGTCCCTTATTTGGTGGGAAACTCCCTTATCCCAGAGCTGTGTCCTGCTGCTGTCCCTTATTGATGATGTCCCTTAAATTTCCCGGGTTTCAAAGGAAGCAGCTCCTCTCCCTCCCTCCCTGCCGGCCAGAGAGGAGGGAGGCTCCAACTGTGTTGCTTGGCTGCGTTGCTCACCCAATAAGGAGTCTAAGAACGACTGGGGGGTGGAGCTTGCATGTCTCGTGCCAATCAAATTGGCCGCATTGCCTGGGGACTCGCCTTTGCTCAGCGCTTCCCAGCGGAGAGGTGACGGTGGTTTTCCTTGCTGCATCCCCTTTGCTGGGTTGCTGCGCTGTGGGAACCACCGCTTGAGGCTCCGTTTGGCTTCTGGCTGGGCTTTCTGCCTTTGGCTGGGAGGGGCTCAGAAGTTGAACATAGCTGTGCTCTGAAAATCCCTTATTTTGGCTGTTGATCCCTTATTTTCGAGGCTGCTGGTCCCTTATTTTCAAATCTGTAAGTTGACAGCTATGGTGAAGGGATCGTGACCCCTAGGAGTTGGCTCTTTTGGTGACATCACAGTTCCACTTGGGGGGGGGACTTAACAACCAAGCCACTTGCTTTTCTTCTGGTCAAAGGCCAATTTAAAAGTTTTGCAAAGGTCCACAACACTGAGAATTACAATCAGGCAAGAAGTTACAGTTTTGCTCCTCCCACTCGCCTCTGTGCCTTATCCTACAGTATCAGTGCTATTTTCTAAGCATGCCAGAGTATGCTTCAATGTGCAGAGAGGTGAATGCGGTCATTTGTGTGTGTGTGTGTGTGTGTGTGTGCGTGTGCATATATCTATATGTATATATAGATACGCTTGTGTTTATGTGTATAAGGCAAACTGAGTATTTACAAGCTGTTTCTGTAGTTACAATATACATCACTATTATGAATTGCTTCATTAACCTGTCAATCCAATGGCTCTCTGCTCTTGTTTCTCCTCTGTCTCATTTGCATTACTCGAAGGGGGGCAGAGAAGGAGGGAGAGGCCTAGGTGGGCTCAGAAAGGGCCTTTTAATGCCACGTTTATGCACCTTTCCGCTGCAGAAGCAAGCCGTGTCACCACCACCCAGTTCCGCAGCGGGATTCAGCCTCTCCTCAGGGCTTTATTGGAGAGCAGAGATGCTCCATGGAGTCATTTATCATGAAGCCACTGGTCAGTGGGACTCAGGGCCTGGGTGCCGGGCTCCTTAGATTGCCAGAATGCTGCTCAGGAGGAGAGACTTGCCTGCAGTGCATTTGCTGTTTGGAAGAGCTGCTGATGGGCCGGGCCCCAATAACACCCCCCTCCAAAAGTGCTGATTTTGCTGAAAGAGGCTGACAGTGATGGATCTCTTCTCGTCTTGCCTTTCCGTCATGCTGCAAGAAACGGGAGAAGAGGAAAAGAGAGGAAAGGAAGAGAAACAAAGGTGGCGATTAACTCTTTTGTCATGGGCTCCGCAGTTTTACAAGGCAAGATGAAGCTGCTGTCCAGGCTGGACTCAGGCGGGCCAAGTTCAGCACAGTCCGTCACATCCTCACAACCATTCCTGAATGATTTATTTAACGGGCCACTAATACCCCCCTTCCAAAAAAAACCAAAACACCCGGTGTGAACAATTCTCTTCCTATCACGAGCAGGGACAGTGCACGGGAGGTGAGGGGGGGGGAGGAGAGAAAGAGAATGTAATTCCCCATCTCCTCGAGTCATTAAACTGCATCATGTTCATGCACACAGATACCCCTGGCACTGGAATGCAGGCAGGAACAGGGAGGGAAATCTGTTTTGAAGATTAGATGCGCAGGGGAAACCAACACACGCACATAACCCACTTTGCACAGAGGTCAACAGCTACTGCAGTCTAGTGATGATTGCCTTCTGTAGCAGAGGCAAGAAGCAGGCAATAGGTTTCGAGCAACATTTGCCAGCCTGGTGCCCCCCCCCCAGATGTTTTGGAAGACAAACACCCACATCCAACCCTGGGCAGCATGCACTGAATTATTATTATTATTATTATTATTATTATTATTATTATTATTATTATTTGTATACAGTCCTATACCTGCAGGTCTCAGGGGAGTCCACAAGATAAAAACACAAAATACATAATAAAAACAAGAACAAGAACAACCCATTAATCCCCACTCCCCAACACATTTTAAAAGGGTAAAGGTAAAGGGACCCCGACCGTTAGGTCCAGTCGTGACCGACTTTGGGGTTGCAGCGCTCATCTCACTTTATTGGCTGAGGGAGCTGGCGTACAGCTTCTGGGTCATGTGGCCAGCATGACTAAGCCACTTCTGGCGAACCAGAGCAGCGCATGGAAACGCCGTTTACCTTCCTGCCGGAGCAGTACCTGTTTATCTACTTGCATTTTTGACGTGCTTTCGAACTGCTAGGTTGGCAGGAGCAGGGACTGGGCAACGGGAGCTCACCCCATCGCAGGGATTCGAACTGCTGACCTTCCAATCGGCAAGTCCTAGGCTCTGTGATTTAACCCACAGCGCCACCCACATCCCCTCACCAACTTAGGGAAAACAGTTAAGAACGGTTTCAGGTTAAGAACGGACCTCCAGAACGAATTAAGTTCTTAACTCCATCCTTATTTCAGACATTGTGATATATTGGCATAGGAGCCAACTCCCAGGAGCTGAGGTCCCTTCGGGGGCCCCATAAAATATTTGAGGGGCCCCACCCCCAGTTGATGGACACTGTCATTCAAATCGTGTGTGTGCATGGCATCATGTAATTGATTATGCAAGGCGGGGCTTATCTGGACGCCCCAATATTTTTTTCAAGTTCGCACCCCTATATATTTGTATTGTTTAGCTGGTTGTATTGTTTAGCTGCAGTGTTTAGCTGGCTGGTATATCACAAGCAGCCTTTACCAAAGGTGTCATGGGCTTTGAAGACACTCGAACTCAGGACAAAAAGGAGAAACGCACTAAGAGGAGTTTGGCAAACCCTCGCCGTGATCCACTCATGCCCGGAAACCAATGTCCCCACTGTGGAAGGACGTGTGAATCCAGAATTGGCCTCCACAGTCACTTACGGACTCACTTTTAAAACTGTGTTTATGGAAGACAATCTTACTCGGCTACAAGTGATCGCCAAAGAAGAAAGGAGATACCGCAATGTTGAAAACCCAGATATCGCTCAGCCCTAGATGTGATGTGTGGGGCTGGGAGAACACCGGGAGCTAGACCTGTGCAGAGGTGGGGTAGCCGGGTACACTTGCCCTAGGCCTTGGAGGGCTCAGCTGGTCAGGGGGCCCTAGCATGCCCCAAATGCCCTGTGACCCTCAGCTGACTGGACACTCCTGCCCTGGCCCTCAGACAAGCTGCCCATGGAGCTGCTTAGAGCTGTCCTGGCTATTCCCATCCTCCCTTTGCCATCCAAATGGCCAGTCTCCAGTCTTCCCTCTCTAGCACCCATCCTCTCCTTTCTTCTCCCCCCCCCCGCCCCGCACCACAACAGCCCATCTCTCCTGATGACTTCCCTCCACTCCCGCTAGCAGTGCAAGGGCCCATTTATTCTGAGATATGAAACGCGTGTTGTTTCTTTATTGTGCTTTAATGAAACACTGTTTATTCTAGGCTTTTAATTCTTTCCATCTATTATGTTTAGACAACTCATTAACAATCATTTGTTATCATTAGACTTCAATTTTAAGCTCCTTTTCCCAGGGAGGCAACTCACTGCTTTTAAACATATTTGCATCATAAACCATTCCAAAGTCCCTTGGCACCATTTGGAATACTGCCCCCTCCTCTTCTTTCCAGAGCAGAGGGATTCTGAAAAACAGCTCCCCCCACCCCATCTTGACTCTGCAAAGCAGCCTTAAGTTGCTACCGCAGTCTAGGTAGCTCCAGACCTTTCATCTTGGCATTTCTGTTAAACATTGGAGAAGAGAAGATGGACTAAGCCATGGGTAGGCAAACTAAGGCCTGCAGACGGTCTGGAAATCAGCGTGTTTTTACATGAGTAGTATGTGTCCTTTTATTTAAACTGCATCTCTGAGTTATTTGTGGGGCCTGCCTGGTGTTTTTACATGAGTAGAATGTATGCTTTTATTTAAAAATGCATCTCTGGGTTATTTGTGGGGTGAAGGAATTTGTTCCTTTCCCCCAAAAAAATATAGTCCGTCCCCCCACAAGGTCTGAGGGACAGTGGACCGGCCCCCTACTGAAAAAGTTCTGCTGACTAAGCTCTTCATCCTTGGAAGTGCCTCTGCTGACCCATTTGTTCATTGCAAATGTCCTTCTGGGCAGAAAGGATTGTTCAGATCATTTTCCCAAAGCCCTGGATCCTGCACTGTTCTCCTAAGTGTTCCCCATTCAGGGAATAAGGTAAAGGTAAAGGGACCCCTGACCATTAGGTCTAGTCATGGACAACTCTGGGGTTGTGGCGCTCATCTCGCTTTCTTGGCCGAGGGAGCCGGCGTACAGCTTCCAGGTCATGTGGCCAGCATGACTAAGCCACTTCGGGTGAACCAGAGCAGTGCATGGAAATGCCGTTTACCTTCCCACCACAGCAGTACCTATTTATCTACTTGCACTTTGACGTACTTTCGAACTGCTAGGTTGGCAGGAGCAGGGACCGAGCAATGGAAGCTCACCCCGTCACGGGGATTCAAACCGCCGACCTTCTGATCGGCAAGTCCTAGGCTCTGTGGTTTAACAGACAGTGCCACCCGTGTCCCTAAGTGTTCCCCATTCAGGGAATAGGGATGTATAAAATGTGGGGAGCTAGGCACCTTTTCAAAGGACAGTGCAGCCTGCAGACAAAACAGGACTAATAATATTATTATTATTATTAATAATAATAATAATATGCAACCCATCTGCACTCCAGGCAGCTCCCAACAAAGCAAGACATCAGACCAGGGGTCGGCAACCTAAGGCCCATGGGCCACAAGCACCCCATGGGGGTCATTTAACCGGTGCTTAGACCCCTGCCGCCCACTCAGTCGGCTCCCAGCACGGAGCAGAGCAGGAACCCCTTCCGTGACGCTGGCCGGCTCCCCATTGGCTGCAGGAAGCTCCTGCAGCCAATGGGAAGTTGCGCACGCCTCCTCTGCGCCGGAAGGAGCACTGGAAATAGTGTCTGTGCATGCTGTGTGCCTGCGCGCACACACACTCTGGCCCACCGTGGTGTCTGTGGGACCGTGAACTGGCCCAAGCCACAAAAACTTTGCTGTTCCCTGCATCAGACATTAAAAACTCCCCTATACAGGGCTGCCTTCAGATGTCTTCTAAAAGTCAGATAGTTTTTTATTTGTTTGACATCTGATGGGAGGGCGTTCCATAGGGTGGGTGCCACTACCGAGAAGGCCCTCTGTCTGGTTCCCTGTAGCTTCACGTCTCGAAGTGAGAGAACCACCAGAAAGTCCTTGGCGCTGGTCCTCAGTGTCCGGGATGGATGATGGAGGTGGAGATGCTCCTTCAGGTATACTGGGCCGAGGCCGTTTAGGGCTTTAAAGGTCAGCACCAACACTTTGAATTGAACTGCATTGCACATAACGTAATACATGGCATGACAGCCTAGGCCTGAGCCACATGATTCCTGCCCCTCATGAAAGGCCATTAGCTGTCAACCTGCCTGCTATCCAGAGTGAAGCCTTGATGCTGTGGACCCTTGGCAAAGTGGCTGTATGAGTCCTCTGTTCAACCTTGGACTATGACCAAGGAAATAACTCAGTCATGAATCACGGTGGCCTTGGACCATAGGGGCCAACTCCAGGGGACCGTGGGTGCTTGGCCACCCACAATAATATAATAATATAATTGTGCAGATCGGGCACCCGCAAAGTCAATGAGAAAAGCCAGCAGACGGCAACGGCGCTGCCTCTGAGACAGAAGATCAGCTCTTCCCTCCACAGCCAGCCAGCCAGCCACTAAGGCACCCTTTTCCAGGGTGTCAGGATTTTGGGGAATCAGATCCCTCCCCCGGTGGTAGTAAATAAGCGGATCAAATGAAAGGAGCGTTCTTACCAGTTAGTTTCTTTAATAATCACAGCGAGAAACAAAGGAACGCATATCTCTCTAGAAACGGTGTTGCTCCCAATAAAGGTTCACCCCCTCCATCCCCATTAATCTACATTACTGCTACATCGGACATAGCTGTCAACCGTCCCTTATTTGGCGGGAAACTCCCTTATCCCAGCGCCGGGTCCCGCTGCTGTCCCTTATTGATGATGTCCCTTAAATTTCCCGGGTTTCAAAGGAAGCAGCTCCTCTCCCTCCCTCCCTGCCGGCCAGGGAGGAGGGAGGCTCCAACTGTGTTGCTTGGCTGCGTTGCTCACCCAATAAGGCGTCTAAGAACGACTGGGGGGTGGAGCTTGCATGCCTTGTGCCGATCAAATCAGCCGCGTTGCCTGGGGACTCGCCTTTGCTCAGCACTTCCCAGCGGAGAGGTGACAGTGGTTTTCCTTGCTGCATCCCCTTTGCCGGGTTGCTGCGCTGTGGGAACCACCGCTTGAGGCTTCGTTTGGCTGCTGGCTGGGCTTTCTGCCTTTGGCTGGGAGGGGCTCAGAGGTTGAACATACCTGTGTCTGGAAAATCCCTTATTTTGGCTGCTGATCCCTTATTTTCGAAGCTGCTGGTCCCTTATTTTCAAATCTGTAAATTGACAGCTATGACATCGGATAATCTGAGCTTGTTCCTTCTGTGCTTTCTGTTCTATCACTCTCAAAGCCCATCTAGTCTTAGGTGAAGGAGAGTCAGGAATGCTGGCCAAGGACACTGAATCTGCCAGCTGTCTCTCTCTCCCCTGGTGTTTCCTCTTCTAGCTGTTCCTCACCCAGTATTTCCCAGCTTTCCCACTCTGGACTATGCCCTTCTGCAAACCACTGTTCTAAATCAACACTGTCCTCCTGCTATTGGGAAGGCTCAGGAGAAGGGGGAGAGGCTCCCACCATTCCTCCTCAGTCCAACCCCTGACACAGGGGGGCTCAGACACGAGCTGCAGAGAGGAGGAAGAAGAGCTGCCATCGGTCACCACACGACATCACTTGCACACACCTGCACATAGTGGCAGTGGCAGGCAACCAGGCAACCACAATCCTGAGAGTGAAAAGGCACCCCTGCCTTGAACCAATGGCTCTCTCTTGGCCTAATCTATCCTATTACAGATAAAATGGAGGATGCCATGGAGAAGTAACAGGAAGCTCCCTCGCCACCAGCACTGCCGTTTGGGAAAAGTGCCGGCTCATCTTCATCCCTGAGCTCAGTGGCGGCAGAACTGGAGGGGGGAATAGGGACATTCCGGGATCAAATCAGAAGCCGGGATAGCTTTTGTTAATTCTGGGACTGCCTATAGAAAATCAGGACACATTGGAGGGTCTGCAAAAGCCCACCATGTGAGAATTAGCAGGAACGCCACCGCTTATATTGATTTACAGTTTCTCTTTCTTATGAAGAGGTTATAAGCATAATGAAAGATTTTTGAATATTTTTGATTTACATTATTTAGATTTGCTGTCAAGCCTCCTTTAGCCCATCTCACTATTAAAAAAAAATGATTATCAAAGTTTGTTTCCAAATGCAAAATAATAATAATAAGACTTTATGGCTTATTTGGAGGCTAAGAGGAAAAAGCAAATTATCAGGGAGGAAGAAAGTGAGAGCGAAAGAAATAACGGGGGGAAGAAACCAAGGGGGAAGATGATTTTCTATCAACAAAACAGCAGGGACAAATTTGAGTTCATCTCATCGGAAATGTCTCCCTCATATGTGAATAGTGCCTGAAGCCACAGCTAATCTCCGAGATTAAAGCCTTTTAACAACAATTAACCCTCTCTCTGCAGTAACACACTGGACAACCCGCTGGAGACAGGGCCTAAACGGAAGCTACAAATGCCAGCTTAGGTTTGTAATACTCTGGGATTTCCATAAGCATCACAGCCAGCAGTTCACTAGTGTACAGGTGCATTTACTTGAAGCCTGTACTGATTACCTTTCTCTACTGTTAGTAGGAATTTCATGGACTGTCCATCATTGAGGTTTTTTTAAAGGGTGGTTGGACGGTCATCTGTCATGCATGCAGCTGACATTACTGCATTGCATACCCTCCAACATTTCTCTAATGAAAATAGGGGTGTCCTGTTCCATTATTATTATTATTATTATTATTATTATTATTATTATTATTATTATTATTATTACTGTTGTTGTTGTTATTTTATTTATACCCCACCCATCTGACTGGGCTACCACAGCCACTCTGGGCAGCTTCCAACACATCTAAAAACATAATAAAACACTGAACATTTTTTTAAAAAATCCCTACACTGGGATGCCTTCAGATATCTTCTAGAGGTTGTATAGTTATTTATCTCCTTGGCTCGGGGGTTGCCTAACTCCATACCCTCCGACATTTCTCTGATGAAAATAGGGACATCCTAAGGAAAAGCAGGGCATTCTGGGACCAAACCACAAACTGGATGGCGCCTGTGGATCTGGGACTGTCCCTGGAAAATGGGGGCACTTGGAGGGTCTGGCATTGCAGGGGGTTGGACTAGATGGCCCTTCTAACTCTACAGTTCTATGATTCTATCATGCCATTATTCTGTAAACACTTCAGAGTGCTACTTGCCCAGTCACAAGTCACTGCTCCTCAGTTTCCCCTGCACTTATCAAAAAACATTAATTTTGCATGCTTCCTTTTACCACTGGCACTTCTCTCCTTCTCTGGTTGTGCCCGCTATTTGCAACCTTCTATGCGGGTGGCACTGTGGGTTAAACCACAGAACCTAGGACTTGCCGATCAGAAGGTCGGTGGTTCGAATCCCCGTGACGGGGTGAGCTCCCGTTGCTCAGTCCCTGCTCCTGCCAACCTAGCAGTTCAAAAGCACATCAAAGTGCAAGTAGATAAATAGGTACCACTCCGGCGGGAAGGTAAATGGCGTTTCTGTGTGCTGCTCTGGTTCGCCAGAAGTGGCTTAGTCATGCTGGCCACATGACCCGGAAGCTGTACACCGGCTTCCTCGGCCAGTAAAGCGAGATGAGCGCCACAACCCCAGAGTCGGCCGCGACTGGACCTAATGGTCAGGGGTCCCTTTACCTTTACCTATGCTATGGCTGGGCATGATCTCAAGTAGGCATTTCAAACTCGTTCACCACCAGTGTGGGGTAGTGGTTAAGAGCAGTGGACTCATAATCTGGTGAACCAGGTTCGCTTCCCTTCTCCTTCACATGTAGCTGCTGGATGTGGGCTAGTCAAACTTCTCTGAAGTGACTCAGCCTCACTCACCTCACAGAGTGAAGCGAAAGGAGATTGTTAGCCATTTTGAGACTCCTTAAGAGGAGTGAAAGACGGGATATCAAGTCCAAAAATTCCTCCTCCTCCTCCTCCTCCTCCTCCTCCTCCTCCTCCTCCTCCTCTTCTTCTTCTTCTTCTTCTTCTTCTTCTCCTCCTCCTCCTCCTCCTCCTCCTTGATCAAGGCTGCCAACAACGGCCATGACAGGGAAGGCAGGGTGGTTGCCAGGCTACAGGAACACAGAGGAGCTGCCTTATAATGAATCAGACTATTGGTCCATCTAGGAGCTCGTTCACACTTCCACTTGACCCACTCTTTCCAGGCATGGGTCTCAGCACTTCCCCCCTTGCCTGCTACTTTCCCTGGGAAATCCCATTAGTGCTAAATAGGAGCAAACATCAACCCGGAGGAAACCAGAAATGGTGTTTGCTCCAACTAAGTGCTAAAGAGTGGTTTTTCCCTGGTGGGGAAGCAACAGGACTAGAGGAATGTAGATGAGCCCTAGCTCAGTACAATGTGGCAGAGACTTCCCTGGTTTTCAGATTCTGGGCCCTTTCCATCACAGACACAAGGACATGTGGTGGGACGTGATGTTCCCACAGTTCAAATGACCAGAGGATGGAGATTCTGAAGACCTGAGTTGGGCAAGGTATCGGCGGTGAGAGCAACTGAGAGGCCCCTGGGTCCATCTCCCACCTTGAAGGCAGCTGAGGAGAGAGAGAGCCAGACCTACTAACCATGTTTAAGACAGAGAGAGCAGTTGTAGCGAAATGAAAACTTTGGCTGAGTAGAACCATGGACAGCTCAAGGGCCCTTCCTTTTTGTTGCGCATTCGTGATGACTTGGGCTGAGGTTGCTCTCTGGGTGGTCACACGCAGCCCCGCTTCTGTTAAAAGTTGGTGCCTACAAAGGTTTTGGGGCACACATCATGCTCCATTTCCAATAAGTATACATCCCATAACCTCCTGCTGATCCAAACACCCACCCACCCCACTCACACGTGAAAACAAAGCTCACCACAGCCAATCACAAATGCACAACCACACCCTAGGCCAACCCCAACCTCTCTCACCATCAAAGGAACACAAGAAAATAGCAGAGAACCTGCACAAGTGATGCTGACACAAAACCCCACACATATAATAAGTAAAATAGAAACATTGCCAACCGACCCCGCCCCACTCACCTTTTCCCCCTCCACCTCTTTCCCCCTTTTTCTTCCTAATGTAACTCTAATGCCCCACGGAGAGCCTCAAGGTCCATAAATAGCAACACCCTGGTGGTCCTGGGCCCTAAGGAAGTTAGATTAGCCTCAACCAGAGCCAGGGCCTTTTCAACACTGGCCCCGGCCTGGTGGAACGCTCTGCCTCATGAGACCAGGGCCCTGCAGGATCTGATTTCTTTCCACAGGGCCTGTAAGACAGAGTTGTTCCGCCTGGCCTTTGGCTTGGAGCCAATTTGATTCCCTCCCCCTCTTTCTTTTTTCTTTTTCCTTTCTCCTCCTGTGATGAGACTGCATTTTAATATTTTAATGTTTCAATATTTTAATGTTGTATTTTAATCTTGTTTTTAAGTTGTATTCATTCAACCAACTTGTTTTTATTACTGCTTCTTAGCTGCCCTGAGCCCGGCCTTGGCTAGGGACAGCAGGGTATAAATAAAAATTAGAAGTAGTAGCAGTAGTAGTAGTAGTAGTAGTAGTATTGTCTCAACAAATGAAACTGATCTGTAAAAATGTAACTGGGGGGAGAGAGAGACATTGCTCATACTTTTGTAAACCAAGAAAATCTTTAATAATAACAACAGCAACAATAACAATAACAACCAATACATTTTGGGGATGATAAGACCAAGTCAAGACAGAGATAGAACAAGCAAAGAACAGGAGGGAGCATTTGTGGCAGTGTTCTGCTCATGAGATCCCAGTGCTCTACTATTGCTGGAAAAGAGGACTCAGCTGGTATCCAGCCATCATAACGGAACCACAGAACTGATCTGAGCAATAACGGAGTGCTGTACTCCCTTTTATGATAATAGTACTAAACACATGGATGGCTGCAATGTGATTTTCTCTCCCCCGCTTTTTTTACATTCTGAATCTACAGGAATTTGTCTACACTTTCCTTTTTTTACTACTGGCCATCATCACACCCTTGTGGACTCCACAGGTAGGTGGTTCTAGGTTCTACTCGGTGTAATTCTACTTTCCACATTCTGTTCCTTCTTTGGCAAGGCTGCTGTAGGAACTGGTCCAACCATCTGCCTGAAAGCTCACCTCCTTCCTTGGAGACACAGGAGTACAGGCTGCTCTGTTCCTTTAGCTCAGGAAGATCATATTTCCATGTCACAATGAGCTGTGAAGAACATCTCCGCCATATACCTCAGAAAGGAGAGAGAAAGAGAGAGGGAGCAACTCGTTCCAGGTCACCCCTACCATGATCGCTTGGCTCCCAGCTCCCTTGGTAAAAGGCTCCAATGAAACAATCTTTGTGCTAGAGATCCCCACCACCCAACCCCACATTTTGCCCTTGCTTAGTTGCAGAGGTTATCAAAGACCTTTTTATTATTATTCTTGCAGGCTTTTGTTTTTCTGAGCTACACAGTCTTTAAAGACATCACCTTGCCAACAAAGGTCCATATAGTTAAAGCTATGGTTTTCCCAGTAGTGATGTATGGAAGTGAGAGCTGGACCATAAAGAACGCTCATCGCCGAAGAATTGATGCTCTTGAATTATGGTGCTGGAGGAGACTCTTGAGAGTCCCATGGACTGCAAGAAGATCAAACCTATCCATTCTGAAGGAAATCAGCCCTGAGTGCTCACTGGAAGGACAGATCCTGAAGCTGAGGCTCCAATACTTTGGCCACCTCATGAGAAGAGAAGACTCCCTGGAAAAGACCCTGATGTTGGGAAAGATGGAGGGCACAAGGAGAAGGGGACGACAGAGGCTGAGATGGTTGGATAGTGTTCTCGAAGCTACCAGCATGAGTCTTACCAAACTGCGGGAGGCAGTGGAAGACAGGAGTGCCTGGTGTGCTCTGGTTCATGGGGTTATGAAGAGTCGGACACGACTAAACAACTAAACAACAACAACAACACAGTGTTTTATGATTTTTTTAAAGCCTTTCTGCATTAATTGCCTCATACTGCTGTTTTATGAAATTGTAATTTTTTTAACACTCCAAGCTGCTCCAAGCGGGAGCGTTTGCACCAAGTGGATGGGATGGAAACGCTCAGATAAGCAAACAAATGCATGCCAATGGAAAAGGGGGCATGTCCTTATTGCGAATTACATTAAATGGAAGTCCCAGTGTCATGATAACAAAACGTGAGACACAGTGGTTAAGAGAAGAAAACGAAAACTAGCCCAGCAACAATAGCGGAGTCCCTGAACTCTTCAAACAACAAGCCAAGCAGAATTTTCTCGGAAGAAGCCACATCAGCTGCCCTTAAAAACAATTAAAACAAACAGGACAGAGAAAAACTCTCAGTGAGGTGATATTGGGGAGGGGGGCAATGTTATTACTAGAGTCTTGCCAGCAAAATGGGCAGCCGACGTCCCCTTTCACCCTCCCCATCAGACACAGGGGTGGTTCAATTACTATTTCAGTTGGGGCTGGCGAGTCTCCTGGCCCTTCTTTTAATGTAAGGTTATTGTAATTGATATGAAGGTAATTGATAATGTGTTACGGTGAATAATGTCTTCAATTTTCTGCTAAATCCCATTTTTGTAGCCATCTGGGCTCCTCCAACTGCACCCCTGGGAAGCCGGGTAATAGATAGTAATTATTCTCAAGTCATTTACTTTTTCAAAGTGTTTAGTGCTTATCTGTTTTACAATTAAAATGGAAACGACCCTGATTCACTTCCTTTCTTTTTTATTTAAATAGCATTCACACACACACACACACACACACACACACACACACACAACTTCCTCACACCATCCTATGCCCACAAGATGTGCATGTGTTTGTACACATATCCGTACTACACATGAGTGTGCAGGTACATTTCTTCCTCTGCTTCACATAAGACCATTGATGGTTTCTGAATGAGTCAGATAGATGCTAAGTGTGCAAAAATGGAGTGTGCAACATCTACTCAACAACGTACCTTTAAATACACGTTGTATTTAGGTGGAAGGAGTCCCGTGTTGTATGCAGGGCCAGTCTTCAATTAATGCCCTGCTTCCGAGGTCAGAAGGTGGAGGAGAGGTAGAGGCCGAGTTAGGGGGTGGGATCCAATTGACTGGTAGATAGGGAACCAATTCGCACATGCGCACACCTACAGCATTCTACATTTACACTTGTGTGAACTAAAATGCAAAGCGTTGTTTTATCTGTGGCGTCTGGTCCACGGTGGTTCACTTCCACGTGCAAATTGAGCATCCTTATGTGGCCCCTTATTTTGGTTGAGGACAGATAAACGAAAGTAATTATTCACATGGCACATGGAACGCACCCACCCTGGAGACAGTGATGGCAAACAACATGGAGGGCTTTAAAAGGGGATTAAACAAATTTGTGGAGGAGGTGAGGGATAGCGATGGCTTCTAGCCACTGTGACAAAGGGTTGCTGGACTACATGGGCCATTGGCCTGATCCAGGAAATTCTCCTTCTGTTCTTATGTCCTTCTTCCACCTTGTGTAGGCAAAGGTGGCTGAGAGTGCCTTAAAACACACACATACACACAGCCTTGGTATTGTGAGCTCCCGAAGCAATTGTGCTTTAAATTTCAGTTCCTCCCTCAAGTGGCCACTTACACCTCACCAAAGAAGAAGATTGTCACAAAAATCACACACACTCACTTTTGTGGGGAGAATCATAATTCAGATCCCATTGTTCTGCCGGACACTAAAGTCCAGTGCCAAGGGCCTTCTGGCGGTTCCCTCACTGCGAGAAGCCAAGTTACAGGGAACCAGGCAGAGGGCCTTCTCAGTGGTGGCACCCACCCTGTGGAATGCCCTCCCACCAGACGTCAAAGAGAAAAACTACTACCAGACTTTTAGAAGACATCTGAAGGCAGCCCTGTTTAGGGAAGCTTTTAATGTTTAATAGACTATTGTATTTTAATATTCTTTTGGAAGCCGCCCAGAGTGGCTGGAAAACCCAGCCAGATGGGCGGGGTATAAATAATAAATTATATTATTATTATTATTATTATTATTATTATTATTATTATTATTATTATCCAAAATTAGAACCTTTCCAACTGTTGCTAGTGACTTCCGATCTTTTCATCAGTTTTTTTATTTTTAAGGCATCGGTGAACTCCGCTTGGCTTGATTGGAATTAGACTTCTCAAACTGGATAATAGGACTAATAATAAAGAGTAGTTTGTTTTATCCAAGTCCTATCCAGAATTTAGACTCTGTTGCACCCCCAATGGCATCAGCAAGAATGAAAGGAGAGGGAACGTCTCATCTCAAATCCACATCCACGCGCTTCTCTTCTTACTTACCTTACTGAATTGCACAATACATTACAACTCCCATGCTCTGCAGCCCAGGAGTGCTTTCCTGAGCATGCTCAGAAGCACCTAGGTCAGTTAAAAATGAAGTCTATGAGGTCCTACTGGTCAGCAAGGCCTCTGCCACTCCTTTTCCCCTTCCTTTTTGCCAAGGGTACATTGGCTTGAGAAGGAAGAGAGAGCTACCTGTTGGAAGTAGTGAATGCACTTGGCACCCTGGAGGAGTTTGTATTCTGAGTTTCCTCTTTTCTGAGTTTCTGAACCTGTCGCTACTATGAAATATCCGTGAGATATGTTTCGTCTGAATTCCCTGACCTCAGAATCGTCAATTGGTCCATCGTTTGTCACGGCGAAGCAAGCACTCCATGCCCCCAGAATGCCACAGCAGAGGGATGGAGGGACCAATGTGGCGGCTGGGTTGTCAAGGCAACCAAGCCACTGCATCTTCTCTTCCAAGACCCGGCTCGTGAGTAGCTGGAAAGACTCTCTGTTCAAAGACAGAGAAGAAGGAAGAATCAGCTAAGGTATCAGCTGCCAGGTAGTTTTTTACCCTTTGTGCTACTCAGGCAAAACTATCTCCAAGGCAGCTACAACAGGGAGGAAATTATTAATTATGATAGATAGATAGATAGATAGATAGATAGATAGATAGATAGATAGATAGATATAAATTAAATATAGATATAAATAAATATAATATATAATATAATATATAAATGTTTTAAAAATATAAAAATATAAATACAAATAATAAAGAACCTCTTAATGAGGGTGAAAGAGGAGTGCGCAAAATATGGTCTGAAGCTCAACATCAAAAAAACTAAGATCATGGCCACTGGTCCCATCACCTCCTGGCAAATAGAAGGGGAAGAAATGGAGGCAGTGGGAGATTTTACTTTCTTGGGCTCCAAGATCACTGCAGGTGGTGATAGCAGACATGAAATTAAAAGATGCCTGCTTCTTGGGAGAAAAGCAATGACAAACCTAGACAGCATCTTAAAAAGCAGAGAGATCACCTTGCCGACAAAGGTTCGTATAGTAAAAGCTATGGTTTTCCCAGTAGTGATGTATGGAAGTGAGAGCTGGACCATAAAGAAGGCTGCTCGCTGAAGAATTGATGCTTTTGAATTATGGTGCTGGAGGAGACTCTTGAGAGTCCCGTGGACTGCAAGAAGATCAAACCTATCCCTTCTGAAGGAAATCAGCCCTGAGTGCTCACTGGAAGGACAGATCCTGAAGCTGAGGCTCCAATACTTTGGCCACCTCATGAGAAGAGAAGACTCCCTGGAAAAGACTCTGATGTTGGGAAAGATGGAGGGCACAAGGAGAAGGGGACGACAGAGGACGAGATGGTTGGACAGTGTTCTCAAAGCTACCAGCATGAGTTTGACCAAACTGGGGGAGGCAGTGGAAGACAGGAGTGCCTGGCATGCTCTGGTCCATGGGGCCACGAAGTGTTGGACACAACTAAATGACAACAACAATATATATAATATTTATTAAATTCATATACTGCCCTCCATCCAAAGACCACAGGGTTGCTTATAACATTAAAAATACAAAATGAGAACACAAGATACAGAACAAGGAAACAAGCCAACAAACCCTCTCCCACAAACATTTTTCAAAAGCAATGGATAGTTTAATCGGCTCAAGGCCTGTTTGCAGAGGAACATGTTCCCCTGGTGCCTAGAACAGCTGGTCAAGTCCCCTCCTTCTTGTCCTTGCACCCCTCCCCCCGCTTTACACTTTTAAACAAGTATCCTGCTCCATAAATTCATAAATTCTTTAAGCAGAGGTTGGATGGCCATCTGTCATGGATGCTTTAGCTCTAATTTCTGCATTGCAGGTTCCCTTCCAACTCTGTGATTCTGTGATTCCAAGACAGTAATATTGTTTATCTTCTTGTCAAATTAATTGCCTTTTGCCTTTTAGTAAGAAAAGGCCTTTTTAAAAAGTCTCCAGTAGTAAAAATAATAATCATTGGAAATGTGTGTGGGCAGGGGTTAGATTAGGAGAATTCAAAGGAGATTTTCTGAGTCCTGAAACAGGAAAGTTGTTAAATCAAATTAATTTAGTTCTATGCAGAACAGTCCACATGCTAATAAGCCACTATATTTCCACAACAACCAGTTATTGTTACAAACTGGTGTGTGTGTGTGTGTGTGTGTGTGTGTGTGTGTGTGTTATTAGTGGTGGGTAAACTCTGAGGCTCTCCATAGATTGGTCAGGGGGACTTCTACCTGCTTCTGATGGACATCAAGAAGATCCAAAAACCATGGTCCAACTGCCCCACAGAGTTTAGCCCCAATTATGCAGGGTTCTCAAATGTTTACAAAGTCACGACAGCTACCCAAGCCTTCCTGCTCAGAAAGTTGCAAGTTGGAAGGTGAGTAAAATGGCAAGAGCAGGGGAGAGGGTGGAGACCTTTGACCCCACCCCTACCCCACCCAATGGTAACTTTTTCAGATTTCTAATGCCTGGGAGAAAAGCAATGACAAACCTAGACAGCAGCTTAAAAAGCCTTGCCAGCAAAGGTCCATATAGTTAAAGCTATGGTTTTCCCAGTAGTGATGTATGGAAGTGAGAGCTGGACCATAAAGAAGGCTGATCACCGAAGAATTGATGCTTTTGAGAGTCCCATGGATTGCAAGAAGATCAAACCTATCCATTCTGGAGGAAATCAGCCCTGAGTGCTCACTGGAAGGACAGATCATGAAGCTGAGGCTCCAAGACTTTGGCCACCTCATGAGAAGAGAAGACTCCCTGGAAAAGACCCTGATTTTGGGAAAGATGGAGAGCACAAGGAGAAGGGGACGACAGGACGAGATGGTTGGACAGGCTACTAACATGAGTTTGACCAACCTGAGGGAGGCAGTGAAAGAAAGGAGTGCCTGGCGTGCTCTGGTCCATGGGGTCACGAAGAGTTGGACATGACTAAACGACTAAACAACAACAACACCTGGAGTGGCAGATTTGAGCTTTCAAATTTCAGTAGCGCCCTATGAGACACTGAAATTCAGCAGCCCCACTGCCTCTCACTTTCTGTTCTAAGTCATTGCTGCAGTGCCCCTTGTAGCACCCTCTCAGCTCAGCACCCACTGTGGGCAAACCTGTTGTGCTCCCCTTAATCCGCCTCTGACCTGAAGAGGGCTTTTTTCCTTCAACAGGTCCAAGTCATGTGTGCCCCAGATGTTTGCCATGCAGCAGTGTGCTTCTCGGATTTGTCAACCTGCCCTGCCGTGTTTTTTCATCTGCTGCAATATGCACCTGCCTGTTAGGGCTGGGCGATATATCAATATATCATCCAAAAACAGGTTGAAGTCCATATTGTGGCCTCGCAATATGTCACGAATCGTCATGTGTGAGTGTGTGCTATACCAAAATCGCAATGTGGGGAGAAACCGTGAAGCCAGCTAATGTCTCTACATAGCTCCATCCTTATTTCAGATATGATGATATATTGGCATGTTGTAATGTTTAGCTGGCGAGCTATCACAATGTTGAAAACCATATATCGCCCAGTCGTAGTGGTCAGTTTCATCAACCCTGACAACAAATGGTAACTAACAAAGAAGGCTACGTGAACTTGGTGAGCTGAAGTTTCTGGGTTTTTATTTTATTTTATTTTATTTATTTATTTATTTATTTATTATTATTATTATTATTATTATTATTATTATTATTATTATTATACTGCCCTATATCCAGAGGTCTCAGGACAGTTCTAATACTGGAATAAAAACTTGTCCAGTCTGTAAGTCAGGCATAGGCAAACTCGGCCCTCCAGATGTTTTAAGACTGCAACTCCCATCACCCCTAGCTAACAGGACCAGTGGTCAGGGATGATGGGAATTGTAGTCCCAAAACATCTGGAGGGCCAAGTTTGCCTAGGCCTGTTGTAAGTGTTGGTGGTATTATGACTTGATTTCCCCAAAAGTGATTCTCCAGCTCAGAGTGTAAAACCAATTTCTGTGTATACACCGTTAGCCTTCAGTAGACCAGGACCTCAAAAGAGCTTCTCGGTAGCTACATGCATATGAGGACTTTGATGTTTATTGCTATTGCTGAATCTGATTGGTGTTTAGCTTCCAAGACACTCGAAAACCAAGGTACCATTGTAATAATAATAATAATAATAATAATAATAATAATAATAATAATAATAATAACAACACAGTGGTATGCAGAGCACGGCTGTTCAGGTATTCTGTGGAAAGTGGCACTTAACAATCCTTGCCTATACAGTGGTGCCTCAGGTTACATATGCTTCAGGTTACATACGCTTCAGGTTACAGACTCCACTAACCCAGAAATAGTACCTCAGGTTAAGAACTTTGCTTAGGATGAGAACAGAAATCGTACTCTGGCTGCACAGCAGCAGCAGGAGGAGGCCCCATTAGCTAAAGTGTTGCTTCAGGTTAAGAACAGTTTCAGGTTAAGTATGGACCTCTGGAACGAATTAAGTACTTAACCTGAGGTACAAGTGTAATAATAATATACAGCCCTTCATCCTAAGATTTCAGGGCGGTTCACAGAATAAAATCCAAGAATAGCGAGCCATCAATAATCTAACTACGGCAACCCAATTGGGTCAGGCCAACATCCCGAGGCCAATTTCTTCTTTTTCATTATCTTTGGCACTATAGAGAGTCTGTTTTCATAAGTGCAGGATCCTCGCTCTCGCCCTCTTTGCCCTCCTCCCGCCCTTCCTAACCGCACTGCCTCCACTCAAGTGCCACTGAAGAACCGTTCAGAGAGGCCTCCTATCTGGCAACGGACTGGACCGATCACTGGAGTGTCGCCTTCCTTTGCTGGCGTTCTAAAGTGCTTTGTGCAGGAACATCCTGTCTCTCTTTTGTTTGAGTTTGTAAGTGTCTCTTTCCAATCCCCTCTAATGACTTTTCCTCGATGCAATTTGCGGAGGGCTGTGCCAAGGCGGCTTCCCCTGCTGAGACAGAAACAAGGCTCAGGAAAAAGGCACCGAGGGAACTGTTCAGAGGGAAAAAGGGCGCTGGGGGAGCCATCAGGATCCTCGGTTTATCTCTGTCACTCTCTGCTCCCATGCGGGCCAAGCTAGCCTCTCGGTCCCTGGCTGGGACAAGAGGAAGATTGCTGCAGAAGCAGAATGAAATGACAAACACAGCAAATCTGGTGCCTTGCCAGATGTGCCAAATAAACTCAGGCACTCCATAGGAGAGTGAGAAGCAAGCATGAGTAATAGTTTGAACCCTTTTTTCCGGAAGAGGAAAAGAGAGGTGGGGAGAGCTTCTGTGGTTTGCTAAGCATTCCAGCATCTATGGCTGCCTGCAGACAGTGTTTTATTCCAGAATCAATGGAAACTTGAGTACTTGTTGTTTTGTGTTTTTTTCTACATAGTCCACAACACAGTCCAGATCCACTGCATATTGTTTAGCCCCTGGAAAGCAATTCTGGAGAAATTGGTTTCATTCTGGAAATGAAAGCTTGTTGCATAGAACAGGCATCCCCAAACTCGGCCCTCCAGCTGTTTGGGGACTACAACTCCCATCATCCCTAGCTAACAGGACCAGTAGTCCCAAAACAGCTGGAGGGCCGAGTTTGAGGATGCCTGGCATAGAATCTGCATTACCCTGGCCAGGTGGGACTCACTAGCTCTCAGAGGAGGTGTGTGACTCCTCAGCTGGAGTAGGCTTGGAACAGGTGAGGGTCATGTCCAGATGCTGAAGCCAGCATGCAGAGTATAAAAGGGCAGCAGAGCTGAGGGGCTGTGTCTTCTCAACTGCCCTTGTTGAAGGACCTCAACATAGATGCTCCAGGGTCTCTGTGGGTTTCGCTTTGGGCTTTGGACACATGGGTTGACCCCAATTGGGGACCTGACGTACTGACTTGCTACCAGGTAGGCTGGGTTCAGAACATGAAGCCTGGCATGCATGTTTTAACTTAAGCCACCATGTCCCCAAGGGTGGGTGGTGGGTGGATGTTTGTGTGTGTAGAGTTAGCTCATGAATTATCTCAATACTGTACTCTGAATGTCATCCACCCGGACCAAGTTTCTGGGCTGGCTGGAATGAATTAAGAGGAAGGATGAGGCCGTTTTTGTAGGATCTAGTAAGAACTCCCCAAAGACGTATCTCTTGGGGATGACTTCAGCCACATTCCTGCCTGCCTGGCAACCTGCTCTGTCCTCACCCTCACAGAAAGGAAATGAGAATCTCGGAAACAAAGAGGAAAGAGGAACTGGAAACAAGATTAAACATGGGCTTGACAAACCTGCCCTGCTGAGCTTTCCCTTCAAAAGTCTTCCTAGAGCTTTGATGGAGAGGGGGGGGTTGATCTTTTTTACTTGGAAAAGTGGTTGTATAGAGAGGCCGGCACTTGCCAAAGTGAAAGAGAATTTTTTAAAGCGTATAGAGGCCTTTAAAAAAACTTGCATTGAGGGCAAATGAATTAGGAAACAAACGATCCAGGATCAGATCATTCTGCTTTCCCCTTCCACAAGCACACATGTGAAAGCAGCTGCGAAGCACTCTTGTTTTGATCAGAGAAGCTGTACTGGGGACAAGTCAGCTACTCCCCCCGACATACTATTTTCCAGATCTATATGACTCCCAAATTGCTAAAAGTCCATGGAGGACTAAGTCCATGGAGGGCTAAGGGAGCTGGGCATGTTTAGCCTGGAGAAGAGGAGGTTAAGGGGTGATATGATAGCCATGTTCAAATATATAAAAGGATGTCATATAGAGGAGGGAGAAAGGTTGTTTTCTGCTGCTCCAGAGAAGCAGACACGGAGCAATGGATCCAAACTACAAGAAAGAAGATTCCACCTAAACATTAGGAAGAACTTCCTGACAGTAAGAGCTGTTCGACAGTGGAATTTGCTGCCAAGGAGTGCGGTGGAGTCTCCTTCCTTGGAGGTCTTTAAGCAGAGGCTTGACAACCATATGTTAGGAGTGCTCTGATGGTGTTTCCAGCTTGGCAGGGGGTTGGACTCGATGGCTCTTGTGGTCTATTCCAACTCTATGATTCTATGAGGAGCCACTGTGGTGCAGTGGTTAGAGTGTTGGGCTAGGACCTGGGAGACCAGGGTTCAAATCCCCTCTCAGCTATGAAACTCACTGGATGACCATGGTTCTTGTATCTTTATGCATGTAAATCAGCATCTGCCCCACCTGCAACAAGACATGTCTCTCCCATATCGGTCTCTACAGCCACAGCAGGAGCTGCAACTCTCCAATGCTTTGAATTGACCCCTGAAGATGCAATCCACCATTGTCTCCTGATACAGATGGTTGTCGAGGGGTAATGCAGACACTCACCTTAAAAGGTTGGCAATGCAAGCTGTGGCTCAGTGACAGAGTATCTATCTATCAGTCCCTATAAGGCTGGGGAAAGCTCCTGCCTAAAACATCAGAGAGGTGCTACCAGTCAACAATAATAAACTAGATGGGCTTATGGTCTGACTCAGTATAAAGAAGCTTCCTATGTTTCATCTAACCCTCTTTATGCAACCTTTCCCTCCCTTGTTCTGTAAAAAGCTGGATCTGGGAAACGCATCGCATTTTGCAAACGCACTTACCGGCAACGGCCAATTGATGTGCACCCAACTGACATGGCGCCAAACTCAGAAGTGACCTTAAAAATGGCAAAAAGAGCCCAGAAAGGTCAAGAAGGCACCAAAACAGTGCCGAGCAATTCCACAAGCCTTTGCAAGGGCAATCCCAGGAGCCCTTGCAAATCCTCCAAGTGCCCCTATTTTCCAGGGAAAGTCCTGGATTTGCAGAAGCTGTCCTGGTTTCTGATTTGATTCTGGAATCTCCCGCTTTTCCTTAGGGTGTCCCTATTTTCATTGCAGAAATGCTGGAGGAGGGCATGGAGTTATGCAACCCCACCATGCGGAGGAGATAAGTCACGATACAACCTTTAGAAGAAATCTGAAGGCAGCTCTGTATAGGGAAGATTTTTTTTAATGTTCAATGTTTTATTGTGTTTTATATAGGTTGGAAGCTGCCCAGAGTGGCTGGGACAACCCAGTCAGATGGGCAGGGTATAAATATTATTTGTTGGTCAGTTGGTTTGTTTGTTTGTTTGTTTGTTTGTTTGTTTGTTTGTTTGTTTGTTAAATCATAGAATCATAGAGTTGGAAGAGACCACAAGGGCCATTGAGTCCAACCCCCTGCCAAGCAGGAAACACCACCAAAGCACTCCTGACATATGCTTGTCAAGCCTCTGCTTAAAGACCTCCAAAGTAGGAGACTCCACCACACTCCTTGGCAGCAAATTCCACTGTCGAACAGCTCTTACTGTCAGGAAGTTCTTCCTAATGTTTAGGTGGAATCTTCTTTCTTGTAGTTTGGATCCATTGCTCCGTGTCCGCTTCTCCGGAGCAGCAGAAAACAACCTTTCTCCCTCCTCTATGTGACATCCTTTTATATATTTGAACATGGCTATCATATCACCCCTTAACCTCCTCTTCTCCAGGCTAAACATGCCCAGCTCCCTTAGCCGTTCCTCATAAGGCATCATTTCCAGGCCTTTGACCATTTTGGTTGCCCTCCTCTGGACACGTTCCAGTTTGTCAGTGTCCTTCTTGAATTGTGGTGCCCAGAACTGGACACAGTACTCCAGGTGAGGTCTGACCAGAGCAGAATACAGTGGCACTATTACTTCCCTTGATCTAGATGCTATACTCCTATTGATGCAGCCCAGAATTGCATTGGCTTTTTTAGCTGCCGCGTCACACTGTTGGCTCATGTCAAGTTTGTGGTCAACCAAGACTCCTAGATCCTTTTCACATGTACTGCTCTCAAGCCAGGTGTCACCCATCTTGTATTTGTGCCTCTCATTTTTTTTGCCCAAGTGCAATACTTTACATTTCTCCCTGTTAAAATTCATCTTGTTTGTTTTTGCCCAGTTCTCTAATCTGTCAAGGTCGTTTTGAAGTGTGATCCTGTCCTCTGGGGTGTTAGCCACCCCTCCCAGTTTGGTGTCATCTGCAAATTTGATCAGGATGCCCTTGAGTCCATCATCCAAGTCGTTGATAAAGATGTTGAATAAGACCGGGCCCAAGACAGAACCCTGTGGCACCCCACTAGTCACTCTTCTCCAGGATGAAGAGGAACCATTGATGAGCACCCTTTGGGTTCGGTCAGTCAGCCAGTTACAAATCCACTGAGTGGTAGCATAGTCAAGACCGCATTTTACCAGCTTCTTTACAAGAATATCATGGGGCACCTTGTCAAATGCCTTGCTGAAATCAAGGTAGGCTACATCCACTGCGTTCCCTTCATCTACCAGGCTTGTAATTCTGTCAAAAAAACGAGATCAGGTTAGTCTGACATGACTTATTTTTCAGAAATCCATGCTGACTATTGGTGATCACAGCATTCCTTTCTAGGTGCTCACAGCATCCCTATTTTCATCCAAGGAATCTTGGATGGTATGCCCTTGCACTGACTGTTAAGGCCTGTGGAGAGCTGGAGTTTGAGCAAGAAGGTTTGGAGGAAGTGACTGTGGTGGAATTCCTAGGTGTTCTTCATCTGGTAAGTGTTGCTCGGTGTTTAAAGGGGTTTCCAAGGGTTTCCAGATATTTAGAAGGTGTTTGCAGGCTTTTCTAATTGTGTTACAAATATACACAATTTCATTCCAATTTGCCGTGCCTCAAAACATAACAGCCACATTTCGTACTTTTCCGTGTACAATGGTACCTAGGGTTACAGACGCTTAAGGTTACATATGCTTCAGGTACAGACTCCACTAACCCAGAAATAGTACCTCAGGTTAAGAACTTTGCTTCAGGATGAGAACAGAAATCGTGCGGCGGCGGCGTGAGGGCAGCGGGAGGCCCCATTAGCTAAAGTGGTACCTCAGGTTACGAACAGTTTCAGGTTAAGAACGGACCTCCAGAACGAATTAAGTTCTTAACCCAAGGTACCACTGTATAAGACATGGTTTTTTTATTTAAAAATTATGTTAAAAATTGGGGGTCGCCGTATACACGGATGGGGGGGACGTGGGATTGGTTGCTGCTGCAAGGCGGAGATTATCAGTGGCTATTGGGCGTGTTATTGGTGGCTGCGGCAAGGGCTTGTGTTGATTGGCTGTCGCTGCGGCAATTGGGCGGGTGATTGGCGGCTTTGGCGACACGTGCGAGTGGCAGCGTAGATCAGGCGGGTGAGCGGTTTTCGGCAATCCCCCCTTAAAAAGCTCCACAACTCTCGGCCATCCCTCCATTTTCTTAATTTGGGGTCCCCAAACCTTATACACGGGGGCGTCTTATACACAGGAAAATATGGTAAATGGGGAATTGCCTGAACTTTGCACATTATAATTATTTTTTGGTACTATATGGCATGTGACTGCCTGGGACTCTATCCTGAATGAGAATGTGCAGCTTCTAACCCGTACCCCTGAGTGAAGCTGGTCTCCAAACTAGTTTCCCCCTGTGCTGTTCAATGCAGTTTCTTGTGTCCTAGCAAGGTTCTCAGGCACGCTTTCAACAGCTCCTCCCCTCTCCCTCAGACGTGGGCTCAGTATAGAGAGAACATTAACTACACCTCTTTATTATTGAGTATAAATTTATTGAAGGGGGCCCTCCTTTTTTTTCCGCAGCTTCTCCTCACCTTCTCGGAAAAGTAAACATTTAATTTTTTTTGGTTGTTGTTAATAGATTTAATGTTCATTTGTCGGTCGCCTAGGGGCAGGAACGCGTGACATTTCAAATAATTGTTGTTTCGAGGGTATCCTCTGGAGGAAAATGCTGCAAAAGTGTAGAGAAGATTTAAGTAAATTACTGTGTCAGCTTCTATTTATTCCCTACATGATCGCCAGAGGCAGGCCTGCGAGAGGGCCATTAGAGGGCTCGCCATAAAACAGGGAGGCAGAATTTCAAAAGCCAGAATGCCATTATGGGAAAGTTAGTGTGTAACATGTTAAATTATTCCCCAAAGTGGTGGGGAAGAGGGGGGAAGATGCAGAGGCAAGGAGGAACAGTTGAATTCGAGAATGCCCATGTGGGAGAGAGAGAGAGAGAGAGAGAGAGAGGGAGCGCGCCTTTGTGTGTAGGTTTGTGTCACATGGAGAAACAGGACTGGTCCCGTGATAATACGTTGGGTGTCACTGGGAGAGTGCTTGGGGGGATTACACGTCTTAGGGGTGAGAATTGCAGAGCCATGGATAAAATCTCCTTCTCTCTGTGCTGGGAGCAGCAGGGTGGAGGCAGCTTGCTGTGTGTTTAGACAGCCACCACGGGGAGCAGTTTGAAGGGGTCTTCGTGAAACGTCTGCATCCTGTGGCCTTCACTTGAGGCAAGGTGAAGTCTGTGCAACAGTAACGGTAGACCAACCCAGAGCTATAGTACATCAGTGCGGAGAGATGGTGTCATCAGTTGCTGCTAACAAGCCAGGGCTTCTCCCAATTGCCAACACCAGCACTCAGCCAGAGTGATCTCTTTCCTCCTTCGTGTAAGGTGGTAGCAGTGGCAGCAGCTACCAGCCCATTATTATTATTATTATTATTATTATTATTATTATTATTATTATTATTATATTTTACCATTATGCTATAGTGGTCCCCTGCCAGTTGCATAGCCAGCTTCTTGCATCATTCCCATTTTCCCGTTGCATCTTTGTCCAAAATGAACTACTGTGCCACTCCTGCTTCCAAGAACCTGCCTCCTTTTAAAAGTCACACCAGATCTTCCTTTCTTGCATGAACATTATCATGTGTTGATCTCGGAATCTCTTGCATCCCTTTTGCCGTAGCCAGGATGAGCTCCACCCACTCACCACACTTCCTCTTTTGCAGCACTTATTAAGGGGAAAATCCACAAGGATAATATCTTTTTGATGACCCACTGAAATATCACTAAGTAATGCACCAGTGTTTGAGTTTCCAAGATCTCTTATTTGGGCTGGATGTCAAGAAAAACAAACAAAATCGATTTAAAAAGGAAGGGGAGAATCAAAAGCTCGTTTTATGGGAAAGCCCTCAAATCAGCCACTTTTAACAAACCTTGAGTTGGGGAGGGGTTCTGCAGATTTTGTCGATATACTGAGCACCATTAACAAAATGGTTTGCAGGTTGCCTCAAGGACTGCTGGCAGTAAGGCTGCAAATGGATCACCGAAATACCGCAACAGTGTGTTTTTTTAAAAAAATATTATTTAGCTGGTTTTCTCTGAAAAGGGTAAATCTAGATTAAATTTGGGGGAGGGGCAAAGGCTGGTACTTTGATTCATTTTTTAACATCCGCTACATACATACAGCAGGGACGCGGGTGGCGCTGTGGGTAAAACCTCAGTGCCTAGGACTTGCCGATCGTATGGTCGGCGGTTCGAATCCCCACAGCGGGTTGAGCTCCCATCTTTCAGTCCCAGCTCCTGCCCACCTAGCAGTTCGAAAGCAGCCCTAAGTGCAAGTAGATAAATAGGTACCGCTTTATAGCGGGAAGGTAAACGGCGTTTCCGTGTGCTGCGCTGGTGCTGGCTCGCCAGAGCAGCTTCGTCACGCTGGTCACGTGACCCGGAAGTGTCTACGGACAGCGCTGGCTCCCAGCCTCTTAAGTGAGATGAGTGTACAACCCTAGAGTCGGACACGACTGGCCGGGCAGGGGTACCTTTACCTTTTACATACATACAGCACAGATCCCACATTAACTCCTGCCTTGAGACACCCAAAGAAACCATGTTTATTTCCACCATTTCCTCTTTTAAAGAAAACTAGTATTACCCTACAGTTACTCAACCTGTCTCCTGTCCTGTCTCCTGTCCTCACCAGATCCTCCTCCTTTTCCCCCTGCTGCTTTAAATGGCCTCCACGTGGGTCAGTTTCTTGCCTCCCCCTTCCTCCTCCTCTGTTATTGTAATTTATTTACATCATGCAAAACAATTCAGCCCCCCAAAGTCTTGCTTATCCCAGAGATCGACTTCCATTTTTGCAAGCATCACTCCTTATTTGCTTCCAATATGACTTGATTTGTCCTCAATCCCTTTTCTGATGCAAGAATGATTGTGGACTGGGGAGGATTGGCGAGTTATTTCCATCCTTGAAGGACCAAGAGGTCTCTCTGCTCTAGGCCGTCCTACTGCAAAGAATTCCATATGGATGGTCAATGGTAAACAGCAGGAGTTGAGGTGGGTTTTAAAAATAAATAAATGAATGGACGGATGGACGAATGAAATAATAATTCTAATGAATCACAAAGACCTCTGGGTAGTTAAATCATTGCTTGTTCCCTCGACCTCCTCAATATTTCTTTGCTAATAGACTTCGGGTTTAATTGAAGGATCTTCTCTGGACTCTGCCTGCCATACCATTCTCCCTCTCTTTAACCCCTCCAATCCATTAAGGGTCTTCATTAGTTTGAGCACCAGCCAGCCAACCAACCGTCAAAGGTCAAACACAGTCACCTGTCACAACATGGCAGTAAAACTCCTAATTGTATGGGAACAAATGAGATAAAGAGATGGTACTATTATCCTATCTGATTTATTTTGTTTCCAAAGAGTAATTTAAGTCTAATTTATTTCTGGAGCTCCTCATTGTGTATGTGCACAAGGTACCTGGAAGGCATACCTTAAAAAAACACACAAACACACACCTGACAACCAGATGGCTAACTTTTAAATTGGGTAGGTGTCATGGGGAATTGTTGGCAGTTCTTGCCCTATCCTAAAATAAAACTCAGAATGCCCCCAACAAAATTCTTGTCTTCTGAGTCTACAGTTCTTGATTCTCTCTGGAACGCAGGAAGAAGTAAATGGGTATTTGTTTATCCTGCACCTTCCCACCCCAAACCAGACCGCTGCCTTTCTTCTGATGACCAGCCTCTGTAGCAAAGGGCAAGCGAGTCAATTTGGTGCATGTCAGAGCCATTACATATTTCAAGGCAATTCTATAAGGGTTATTATATATGTTAATGTATCAGTTTCATAGATTTTGTATGCACTATGAAAAAATGGCCCCTGTGCCCTCTAGTGGACAGAATTTTTAAAAAACAGTTTTAAAGACACTAATGTCAACATGGGAGTGGCTCTGTAGGGCAAAGATGAGACAGTGGAAGAATAATATCTGTGGACAATAATTCCTAAAAACATTCTTGTTTAGACAAACCTACCCAGGTGCTTTGAAAGTTGAGGTAATTTTAATCTGTTTCAGTATTTTAACTTTTGCATGTTTTATTGTTGTATTTTTTGTGATTTCATTGTTTTATCTTTTTGTAAAACATTTTGAGGGTTGTTGTTATTTTGTTATTATTATGAAATAAAAAATAAATATGTGTGTGTGTGTGTGGTGTGTGTCAGTTATAATTACATACCAGTTATTATCTAAGCAATAATGGGCTGGTTGCATATCAATATGGTGTAGTAATATTTATGCATAGTAATCTTTGCATTTGTCAGGAGCAGGTGAGCAATACAACACCTGGTGTCAGTGAAATGAACTCTTTCTTCAAAGAAACCAAAACAGCTCAGGCCTAGTGATCACAGCAACAATTCCCAGTAGGTCTTGCCCCAATGAGGCAGTTGTGAGGACTGGCGGGCCCCTCATTCCCACCCCTCTCTAAGTCTCCTTCTCCCCAACTTCCTTCCCAAGCAATCTGAGTCTCCGCCATCTTGCCTGTCTTTGAACGTCCCTACTTCTTCTGGTTCTGGGAGACCAGTGGAGAGGGGAGCTGGTCCCTGGATTCTTCAGCAGCCTGCCTCGCCTCTGTCTCCTCTCCATAGCTGTCAACTTACAGATTTGAAAATAAGGGACCAGCAGCCTCGAAAATAAGGGAACAGCAGCCAAAATAAGGGATTTTCAGAGCACAGCTATGTTCAACTTCTGAGGCCCTCTGAGCCAAAGGCAGAAAGCCCAGCCAGAAGCCAAACAAAGCCTCAAGCGGTGGTTCCCACAGCGCAGCAACCCAGCAAAGGGGATGCAGCAAGGAAAACCACCGTCACCTCTCCGCTGGGAAGCGCTGAGCAAAGGCGAGTCCCCAGGCAACGCGGCCGATTTGATCGGCACAAGGCATGCAAGCTCCACCCCCCAGTCGTTCGTAGACTCCTTATTGGGTGAGCAACACAGCCAAGCAACACAGTTGGAGCCTCCCTGCTCCCTGGCCGGCAGGCAGGGAGGGAGAGGAGCTGCTTCCTTTGAAACCCGGGAAATTTAAGGGACATCATCAATAAGGGACAGCAGCAGGACACAGCACTGGGATAAGGGACTTCAAATAAGGGACGGTTGACAGCTATGCTCCTCTCCTGCCTCTGAGTCTAAACCACTGTCTGCCACAGCCTCCTCCTGCTCACTACACCCTGTTACTTCTTCAGCTTCTGTCACCTCCTCCTCCCAATCTGCTCCCTCTTCTCCCTCTGACCATTCCTTGTTGTCCCACCACCAATCCCCTGGCTTTGAGCCTTCTTCCCCTGTGGGGGAATCCGCAGCTGGTGCCTCACACCATTTCCTCTGCACCCAGCCAGACCATGACATTGTTATAGAATTAATTTCAGAACCTCTTCTTACTATGGGCTGGAGCAACTTTCGGTCGAGTGTTCCTCTAGCAATACTTTAGTTGAGTTCTCCTAATTCGTGCAGAGAATGAGAATTTCTCGTCATTTTTTCCTTTTCCGTTTTGGGCAGCAAGTCAGAAGCTCTAAACCTGCTCATTTAGAAAGAGTTCAAAGACCTTTCCAGGTAGATCAGAAAATAAGCTTTTGGAGGTTCACTGACTGTTGATACCCCTGTGGGCAGAGTGGACTGGGGCAGCACCATGGAACTGGGCTTCCAGTCGCCGCCACTTACTGAGATGAGACATGGGTGGGGCAGGTTGGTAGAAGAAGAAGAAGAGTTTGGATTTGATATCCCACCTTTCACTCCCTTTAAGGAGTCTCAAAGTGGCTAACATTCTCCTTTCCCTTACTCCCCCACAAGAAACACTCTGTGAGGTGAGTGGCGCTGAGAGACTTCAGAGATGTGTGACTAGCCCAGGGTCAGCCAGCAGCTGCATGTGGAGGAGCGGAGACGTGAACTCGGTTCCCCAGATTACGAGACTACTGCTCTTAACCACTACACCACACTGGCTCTCCTGGTATCCTTCTTGTGGCTTTCTTACAGGTTGGCCACTATGAGAACAGGTTGTTGGACTAGATAGACCATTGAGCTGATCCAGCAGGCCAGTGTGGTGTAGTGGTTAGGAGCGGTAGACTTGTAATCTGGTGAACCGGGTTTGCATCTCCACTCCTCCACATGCAGCTACTGGGTGCATAGCTGTCAGCATTTCCCTTTTTTTAAGGGAAATTCCCTTATTCCGAATAGGATTCCTCGCAAGAAAAGGGAAGACCTGACAGCTATGGCTGGGTGACCTTGGGCTAGTCACACTTCCTTGAAGTCTCTCAGCCCCACTCACCTCACAGAGTGTTTGTTGTGGGGGAGGAAGGGAAAGGAGAATGTTAGCCGCTTTGAGACCCCTTAGGGTAGTGATAAAGCAGGATATCAAACTCTTCTTCATCATCATCAGGCTGCTTTTATGTTCTCATGACTACATCAGAGGGAAGCAAAGATAGTCAGTCTAAGGCTGGGGACTGACAAATGTTTTAACACACATAGCCAGTGAATGGATAACATTCTAATTCCTAACTGGATTGAACTTGGAAGCTTGTGCACGAGAAGCAGATGTTCTTCTAGTGAGATTTGGCCTATTTTGCAATCATGCAGATACTTCACGGTCCTACTATGATTGCATTTCATGCTACTTATGCATCAAATTGTTCCTCTGTTGTTCAGACTTCATCCTTTCTGGTTGAAATGCATAGCAAAGGTTGCAACTGCCAGAGGTGATGCAGACTCTAGAATCTAGGCAGCCAGGCAGAGTCATCAACCATAGGTGAGCGTGACCACAAACTCTGCAATTGGTGCTAAACCAGAAAATATGTTGAATTTCAACTCTTGGCTTTGGTGAAATGAGATATCTCATTAGAACAAATACAGTGGTGCCTCGCAAGACGAAAAGAATCCGTTCTGTGATTCTCTTCGTCTAGCGGTTTTTTCGTCTTGCGAAGGAAGCCCATTGACGGATTAGCGGATTAGCGCTATTAGCGGCTTTTAGCGGCTTATCTGCTGATCGGATCAGGTGATAAGCGGCTTAGCGGCTTAAAAAAAGGGGGGAGGGAAAAAACCCCGCAGGAACTCGCAAGACATTGTCGTCTTGCGAAGCAAGCCCATAGGAAATTCGTTTTGTGAAGCACCTCCAAAACGGAAAACTCTTTCGTCTAGCGAGTTTTCCGTCTTGCGAGGCATTCGTCTTGCGGGGCACCACTGTAGATAGCAGCAGGAGATTGCTGGGGTAGACTGTGCTCTGGACTTGGCGGTGCAAAATGACCTCACAATTACTCTCTGTTCTGCAGAAGGGAACCTCTCATCACCCCAGTTTTCTCT
The DNA here is from genome assembly GCF_965113315.1 of Podarcis vaucheri. NCBI lineage: Eukaryota > Metazoa > Chordata > Lepidosauria > Squamata > Lacertidae > Podarcis > Podarcis vaucheri. Next base: position 90,619,308 of record NC_138763.1, on the reverse strand, counting down.
CGTTCTAAGAAGGGCACCCACTGGCACCCCACTTCATTACGTGTGTTGTCCAAATCACAAGCAGAGTAAAATAAAGACACTGTAGATTTTGTAGTGTAGAGCAATTGTTCCAGATGACTTGAGCATGGAAACCAAGGGAAAGATAACCCTCAGGCACATACCCATGGGTCATTAGCCAGTCAAACCTAAATTCCATTTGACACCAAAAGAGCAATCAGTCACACGCTGAAAGTGAGCAAAACAAGCCTCTTGATTCATTGCCAATAAATGGCTATTTCCTGGCATATACCATCTTTCTGTCCTTAGTTTTGGCACTTTCTGTTTTTCTGAAATCTCCTTGTCTTCACAGGCTTTTCAGATGCAAAATGCAGAGAAAAGGCTAGATACCCACCTGCTTTTGAAATTTTTGTCCTTGGTGCCAGTTTGCTACCTGGCCAAGTTTAAGGTTTTATTGATGATGTATAAAGCTCTCACCAATTTAGGGAGAGGTAAAGGAACCCCTGACCATTAGGTCCAGTCGTGACCAACTCTGGGGTTGCAGCGCTCATCTTGCTTTATTGGCCGAGGGAGCCGGCGTACAGCTTCCGGGTCATGTGGCCAGCATGACCAAGCCGCTTCTGGCGAACCAGAGCAGCGCACGGAAACGCCGTTTACCTTCCCGCCAGAGTGGTACCTAATTATCTACTTGCACTTTGACGTGCTTTCCAACTGCTAGGTGGGCAGGAGCAGGGACCGAGCAATGGGAGCTCACCCCGTCGCGGGGATTCGAACCGCCGACCTTCTGATCAGCAAGTCCTAGGCTCTGTGGTTTAACCCACAGAGCCACCCGCATCCCCTCACCAACTTAGGGAGAAGTTATTTGAGAGAATGCCTCCTGCCATAATGGACCTACCTGGTCACTGAGATGCGTGAGTGAGACCCTTCTGGTGCTACCACACCTTGCAGGTTGCCCATCTGGCAGTAACCAACGAGTGGGATTTCTCTTTCATGCCACCCGCCCTATGGAATCTCCTCCCCAAGATCAGCACCAAAGGTAAAGTCCTTCCTCTGCTTCTTGAAAACCTACTGATTTACTCTTCAAGGTCTATCATGACTTGCTCCACCTCAGCTAGTTATGGGTACTGCTGCATTTATTGTATTGGTTTCGATGTGCTTGTATTTTAGTTGGCTGTGAACTGCCTTAGAGAGGTATTCAACAAAACTGCCCAATCAGGGAAGGGATTTCTGCTTGCACAACAGGACTTTCTCCCCTCTCCTACCCCGATGTGTGCCTTGTGCCCTCCCAAATCTGCTGTGGGGGGGGGTGCAGGAACACCTAGAACAGATGGGGGGCCTGGGGTAGAGAAAGGGCAGAGTTCTGTTGCACAAGCAGAAATCCTTACATTGTCGGAACTAATTACTTGGTGTTATGTTGAACACAACCTTATATATTTTTAGATCATGGGTGGTGTTGTGTGTGTGTACATATACACCGTATTTTACCATGTATAACACCCCGTCCCCATGTATAAGACCACCCCTATTTTTTTGGACCGCAGCAAAGAAAATGGGGGGGGGGAATTGCCAAAAGTTGTTGAGCTTGGTTTTTGGGGGGGTCACCACCACCAATGCCAGCAATCGCCCGTCCCACCTCAGCCATCCGTCTATAAGACGACCCGCAATGTTTGCCAATTATTTCTAAGGAAAACATATCATATTTTACAAAGAATACTACTATATATATATATATGCAGGTTTTGGTGTCTTCGGGTGTCTTCCCGTGTAAGAGTCGGGGTGTCTGTGCGACGTTTCGACGAGGTCTCACTCGTCATCTTCAACAGTATTTATAGGAACTCAAACACCAGATTCTGCTCTGTTCCAGTAACAAGAAGCCGAAAGCACCAGCCTGAAGATGACGAGTGAGACCTCGTCGAAACGTCGCACAGACACCCCGACTCTTACACGGGAAGACACCCGAAGACACCAAAACCTGCATTCCTATACCCGTGAAAATCTACGAAAGCATATATATATATATATATATATATATATATATATATGCTTTCGTAGATTTTCACGGGTACAGGAATGCAGGTTTTGGTGTCTTCGGGTGTCTTCCCGTGTAAGAGTCGGGGTGTCTGGGCGACGTTTCGACGAGGTCTCACTCGTCATCTTCAGGCTGGTGCTTTCGGCTTCTTGTTACTGGAACAGAGCAGAATCTGGTGTTTGAGTTCCTATAAATACTGTTGAGGGTATATATATCCCTATGGTACCCCACTCATCACTTTTTCCCAGGATGTTGAGGAACCTTTGAACACTCTTTGGATTCTATCAGTCAGCTTCTCCACAATAATTTCATGGGGACTTTGTTAAAAAAAAAAAACCCCAAAAAATAGCTGAAATCAAGATACACTATGTCCGCAGCATTCCTCTGATCCCCCAAGCTTGTAACTCTATCAAAAAAGAAAATAAGATTTGTCTGGCATGACTTGTTTTTGAGAAACCCATGCTGGGTCTTAGTAAACACAGCATCCTTTCCTAAGTGCTCACAAATTGACCATTTAATTATCTGTTTAAGGATCTTTCCTAGTATTGAAGTCAAGCTGACTGGTCAGTAGTTACTTGGGTCTTCTCCCCCCCTTTTTTTTTTTTTTTTGAAGATGGGAAAAGATTTGGCCTCTTTCAGTCTGCAGGGACCTCATCTGTTCTCCAAGAATTCTCGAAGATTATAGACAGAGGCTCTGAAATTATATCTGCAAGCTCCTTTATGACCATTGAGTGTAGCTCAACAGGCCCTGGAGATCTGAATTAATTCAAAGTCGCAAGGTGCTCTCTTGCCACATTTTTCCTTTTTACATATTTGTAATATATAAAGTTATTATTTTAAAAAACAACAACACTAAACCATGTATATAGCTTCATTATAAATTTGTAATATACAAACTGAACATATTAAATGTGTAATAAATAAAATGTCGTTTTAAGCATCAAACCATGTGCACTGTCTTTCCATACTGTCTGTATTGTGTTATTAAAATCTTGAGAATCCTCTAGAAATATCACATAAGAAAAGGCTACTCCTATTACTTCCATAAGATATATTCTGACTTATCACTTTACTGAACAATTCAAGCAAGAAGAAAAAAAATGGGAGAGAGGGAGAGAGAGAGAGAGAGAAGAAAAAGGAAATGGTGAGTTCTCTAACTGTTGCTGTTGGATAATTTATTGCAAACTGTCCACTGCCCAACACCTTTTGACAGAATGTCTTCCTCGGGGGCAATAGCTGTGAGTTCTCCTGTTTCAGAAATGTACTTCCTCCAAGTTCTAGTTCCCGGAACATGTTTTTCAGAGACTATGACCTGGTTCTGATGTAACACCAGCCTCGGGCTCTTCTTCCCCACTGAATATGAAGGGAGGCAACTGAAAGCTTCCCCTCCTGATTAGAACTATTCAAACCATAGTTGTTGTTTTTTAACAGGTCAGGAACTGTCTGGCTTGTTAACAACTAGTGTTTGGAGCAACCCACCATTTGTGAAGTTCAGATGAAGCAATAATCTGTGTTACAAGGCAGTGGAAGAGGAAGTGTGTCAGTTCATTCATGCAATTAAAAAAGGGGTTGTTGCTAAGTCTAAGCCTTACTTGTGTCAGCTTAGCCATGTAGGGGTTTTTGTAATAATAATATTTTTTTAAAAAAAATATTTCCACCCAGCATCCATTTGCAGTTTTCCTTTTGGGGTGGTGATGAGTGTTTCTTTGCTTTTAAATTTTCTTATGCACTGAACAAGGCACCAATGTTGTCTTCACTTTGCTGCCTGGGGATGATGGGAGCTGTAGTCCAAAATATCTGGAGGGCATCAAGCAAGCGAAGGCAGTTTTAGATTCCTGGTGCTACCGATTTAAGATCCTCCACAAGAACATCAACGGGCATAATATTAAAGGATGAAACGAGAAATGTTTTTGGACTGAGTTATGAAAAGGTACTTTAGTACTGTGGTACCTCGGGTTACATACGCTTCAGGTTACAGACTCTGCTAACCCAGAAATAGTACCTCGGGTTAAGAACTTTGCTTCAGGAGGAGAACAGAAATCGTGCTCTGGCGGCGCAGCAGCAGCAGGAGGAGGCCCCACTAGCTAAAGTGGTGCTTCAGGTTAAGAACAGTTTCAGGTTAAGTACGGACCTCCGGAACGAATTAAGTACTTTACCCGAGGTACCACTGTAGTAGCAAACCATTCAGCACCATGGACAGGGAATATGCAGTCTGCTAAGAGAAGCATTGGTGCTGGAGGAGACTCTTGAGAGCCCCATGGACTGCAAGAAGACCAAACCACTCTATTCTGAAGGAAATTAGCCCTGAGTGTTCACTGGAAGGACAGATCCTGAAGCTGAGGCTCCAATACTTTGGCCACCTCATGAGAAGAGAAGACTCCCTGGAAAAGACCCTGATGTTGGGAAAGATGGAGGGCACAAGGAGAAGGGGACGACAGAGGACAAGATGATTGGACAGTGTTCTTGAAGCTACCAACATGAGTTTGACCAAACTGCGGGAGGCAGTGGAAGACAGGAGTGCCTGGCATGCTCTGGTACATGGGGTCACGAAGAGTTGGAAACGACTAAATGACTAAACAACAACAACAATACAAATAAAATGATGGGCTGGTTGGTTGGTTGGTTGGTTGGTTGGTTAGTGAAACACTGGTGCCATAGGAAAGAATTATAGGTGCAACTTCAGGAATAGCACCCTGAACCTTTATTGTAAACTTGTGATGTATGGATGGAGGGTGGTATATAGACATTTAATAAATAATAACAAGTAACACCAGTAGTGATTGTGGAAGTAAAATGGTTACTGTAGAAATTACCATAAGATTTTATTAGAAACAGAAATAACTACAGGCACATATGATTACACTTGTTTTTCATGATTTTATTCCCACAAGTCCCTTCATAGTAGTTTAATCTTTAAAGAAGATCTGACGCTGCAAAGGTCGTTTGCGCACCCACGCCAATATGATTGGGTTAAGGGCATTTTTGCCACCTTCAAGATCTCTAGTCCTGAAACAAGTGACATTCCCAGCTGCCTCTCAGGATTCATACCAGAGCTCCTTACCGTATGAGTTACTTTTTAAAGGTGACATCTGCTGGGTTTTAATTCTGTCTAACCCCTTAAATAATCTTTCACCCTTCCATTGACTGAGTAGCTGGAGTTGGCTCTTTGTAATTAATGGGGTCTAGTAAGTCATAAAAACGGACTGTGCTCATTGGAAGTGAGGCGGTGCTAAGGGAGGAAGTAAGAACTGGAAAGGGAAGGATTTTCTTCTAGGAGAGGGCGATAGGGAAGTTTTGAGCAAGGGTGGAGGATAAAGGATCTAATGGACTACTCGGTTTCTTTAAGGGAGAGAACTAGGATAGTAACTGGAAGCATTGAAGGAAGATGAGACAGTAAGTTAGTGTCAGGGGATGGTTAGCTGCTTGTGCTTAAAATTGTGCCCCTTCAGAGTTTGTGCGACCCCACAAACCTCTGTGTGTGACAGAGCTCCTCAGACATGTCTGCTCTAGTCACTAGTAGAGTCTGACAGTGGCTGTCTGCGGAAGCGCTTCCAGCAAAGAAGTTCCTTAACGGAAACGCGTCTCCTGGACTCACGACGTGGCAGCTTCCGGCGAAGCATGGGTCTCCCTGCAGTTGCTTCTGACACCTCCCCGCTATTTTCGCTCGAAGTGTCTCTCACCCCTTTCTCTCCCCTGCTGCTTCCTGCCTGGGCTGCTGCGTCTCTCTCAGCATTACTGAGATCCTCCTCCAGAGACCCCGCGCTCCCCCTGCTGGTCCCTGCTTTGGCTGTTGACTCTCTCCCAGTCTCTGGGAGCCTTACCACTTCCCTTTCCTCCGATGTCAGTTCCCTGACATCCACCTCCCCTCCAGGGCCCCCCTCTCCCCCGCCCCTACTTTCTCCTCTGGGCGGTGAGGAGCTGAAACCCCTAAAAGAATCCTCTTCATCTTCAGACGTCTCGAACAATTCCCTCCATCGGTCTTCGTTCCGACTCGCTGAATCCTCCTCCACCTCGGAATCAGCGAACCCCTCCAACTCTTCTTCGTCGTCGGTGGTGGCGAAGTATTCCCTCCGGAACCTCGCCACTGGCTGGGGTTTTCTAGGGAATCTCTGATGAAAAGTTTCAATCAAAACCTCGTCATCTACATCCTCTGCCCTGACCCAGGTGTTTTCCGACTCCGGCTCCCCTTCCCACATTACCAAATACTCTACTTGCTCTCCCCTCCACCTGGAATCGAGAATCTCCGCTACATGGTAGCTGTGTTCTTTTTCCTCCATAGCTGGTCCCCTATTGACCCTCCCCTCTCTGTCCCCTATATACGGTGACAGCAATGATCTGTGGAACACTGGGTGCAACTTCATGTGGTTCGGTAACCGGAGTCTGAAAGCCACTGGGTTGACCTGTTGCGTGACTTCAAATGGGCCCAGTCTTTTGGGTCTTAACTTCTTACAACCTCCTTTAAATGGTAACCCTTGGGTGGACAGCCACACCTGGTCCCCCACCCTAATGCTTTCCCCTTCCCTTCTGGTTTTGTCTGCCTGCCTCTTATATTCCTCCTTCGCCCTGTTTAAATTAAGTTGGAGCTGGCGATGGATCGCTTCCATTTCTTCAACGAACTGTTCTGCGGCAGGAACGCTCCAGTTCTCCCCCTCCCCCCCTGGGAAGGCTCGGGGATGACACCCGTGATTGGCCAAAAAAGGGCTCATCCCCGTGGACACGTTCTCTGCATTGTTATAGGCAAATTCTGCCAACGCCAGCTTCTCCACCCAATCATTCTCTCTGTCATTCACATAACACCTCAAATATTGCTGGAGGACACCATTAGCTCTTTCCGCCTGCCCATTGGTTTCTGGATGACGGGCAGTGGAAAAATTCACTTCTACATGCAATAAGCTCATGAGCTTCCTCCAGAACCTGGAAGTAAATTGTTTCCCTCGGTCCGAAACCACCCTCAAGGGGGCACCATGCAACCTAAACACATTTTCCACAAACAATCTAGCGGTTTCTTCTGCTGTGACCGCATGTGAGCAGGCTATAAAGTGGGCCATCTTGGTTAACAGGTCTACCACAACCATAATGGCTGTCTTCCCTTTGGACCTGGGCAGATCAGTCATGAAATCTATTGCCACTGCCTCCCATGGTCTTTCCGGCGTGGGTAGTGGTTCTAATAAACCTGCCGGTGCCCGCCTCTCCCCCTTGGCTCGTTGACATCGGTCACACCCTCTCACATATTCACGCACATCTTCCCTGACCTTGGGCCACCAGAATTCCCTGGTAACCAGCCACATGGTTTTGTGTTGCCCAAAATGCCCTGCTGTGGGGCTATCGTGCAGTTGCTTGAGTACCTTTTCCCTCAATTCCCCTTCAGGTATGTATAACGCTCCCTTGTAGTACAACGCCCCGTTTCTCTCCTCAAAACCCCCGGGTTTGTCTCCCTCCCTCCTGAGACCCCTGAGTTTGTCCTGGGCGTATTCATCCTGCACCGTTCCCTCTACCAGTTCCCTTTGCCCCACCAAAGCCGCCCCACACACCCAGCGGTCCTCGGGAATAACATGGGTCTCTTCGGGTGCACCCTCTCCCTCCAAATATTCAGGTTTGCGTGAGAGAGCGTCCGCCCTAACGTTCTCCGGGCCTGGTACGTAACAAATCTCAAAGTTAAATTTGGAGAACTCCTGGGCCCATCTCAACTGCCTTTGGTTGAGCACTCGCGCAGTTCTCCAATACTCTAGATTCTTATGGTCCGTGCACACTTGCACCTTCTGTTGTGCACCAATTAGTAGGTGCCTCCATCTCCGGAAGGCCTCATAAATCGCAAGAAGTTCCCGGTCGTGCACCGTGTAGTTTCTCTCAGATTTGTTCAGCTTTCGCGAAAAGAAGGCACACGGTCGCCACTCTGACCCCTCCTTCCCCGGCTGCAGAAGAAGCACCGCCCCTATGGCTCTGTCAGAAGCGTCTGTTTCGACCCTCAGCTTTTTTTGTAAATCCACATGTAGAAGTTGTTCGTCAGAGGCGAAGGCCCTTTTCAGTTCCTCAAACGCTCGCTCCGCCTCCCCCGTCCAAACAAACTTCTTTTTGCTGCTGAGACAGTCCGTGATGGGCGCCGTCAGGTGGGCGAAGTTTCGGATGAACTTACGATAAAAGTTTCCAAACCCTAGGAACCTCTGCACATCCTTCTTGGTCTTGGGTGTTTTCCATTCCAGCACCGCTTGAACCTTGCCGGGGTCCATGGCCAACCCCTTGTCTGACAAGCGGTACCCCAGGAATTCCACCTCCTTGGTATGAAACTGACACTTTTCCAGTTTCACCCACAGTCTGTTGGCTTGCAGCCTGCTCAACACTTCTCTGACGTCTCTCACATGTTGCTCCTCATTCTCCGAATACACCAACACGTCATCTAAGAAGGCCACGCAATTCTTGTAGAGCAAAGGCCCCAGTACATGGTTCATAAAGGCTTGAAAACACGCGGAGCCTGTTTGTAATCCAAAAGGCATAACGAGGTATTCAAATGCCCCCAAAGGGGTGAACATGGTGGTCTTCCATTCATCCCCTTTCCTTATACGTATCAGGTTGTACGCCCCCCTTAGGTCCAGCTTTGTAAAAATCTTTCCTTTTCGCACCCTGGTCAAAATATCATCAATCCTGGGCATAGGAAAAGCCGCCGGCTCTGTCACTGCATTTAGGGCCCGAAAGTCACATACCAGCCTCGGCTTGTCCGTGTTTTTTTTATCCACAAAAAACACTGGGCTACCCCCCGCTGCCTTGGACTCTCTGATGAAGCCTCTCTTCAGATTCTTGTCAATGAACGCTCGCAACTCCTGCATCTCCCTGTCTGACATGGCATACAACTTGCCTACAGGAAGCTGTGCTCCAGGGAGTAAATTGATCTGGCAATCAAAGGGCCTATGCGGGGGTAGTTGGTCCGCCTCCTTCTCGCTGAACACGTCGCTGAGATCAGCATACTGTGGTGGCACCTTCCCCTTCTCCATCACTTCCGTCCCTGCTAGGGTGGCTTGGGCCCCTGCTGACCCCTTTTCCGCCCTGCAGTGTTCTAAGCAGTGTGCGGAACCGAAGGAAACCACTCTTTGATGCCAGCCCACCAGCGGATCATGTAGGGCTAGCCAGCTCATTCCCAAAATAATGGGAGCGCCTCCCAATGTGGCCACATTAAACGCTATCAGTTCTGTGTGCCTTGCCACCCTCATTATCATTGGGACGGTCTGCAAGCTGACGCCTCCTCCCAACAGTTCCCTGCCATCAATCGTGGTCACCTGCAGGGGGTTGCTTAAAGGGATAGTCTGTATCTGGTGCTCAGCAGCAAACTCCTTGCTCATGAAATTGCAGGAGCTGCCTGAGTCCAACAGCGCCTTTATTTTTAGGGGGTGTCCATTTTGCAGCTCTAGCGACACTTCAATCACTAGAGCAGGTCGAGGAGCTTCTGGCACTGGCACTTGGGGAAGGGGCACTTTCACTGCTCTTTGGCCTGGCTGCAGTGCCCTGCTGGCAACCAGGCGTTGGCTTTTACCTGCTCCGTTTCTCCCTGCTCTTCCCCCTCAACAGCTCCCACCATCCCTTGCCATTCCTTCCTCTGGGGGCAGACTCTGGCAAAGTGGCCTGGCTGTTGGCAGAGATAGCATTTCCGGGCTCCCTTTCCCTCCTTCTTCGCCCCCTCACTGGGCTTTGAAACTGCGCGCGCGCGGGCTGTTCCGATTTCCATCGGCTCTGCCGGCGGGAAAGCTGGCTCAGGAATGTCTGGAATGCGTAACTCCTTCCAACGTTCCCCTCTCCCTTCCCGCCTCTCCAAGGCTCTTGCCTCCTGGCGCGCTCCAATGGTCAGCGCAGATTTGGTCAGCTGATCCATAGACCCCGCCCTGGGGCTCCTGGCCAGCTCGTCTTTCACAGCTGAAGAAAGACCTTCTTCAAATAGCATCTGAATGGGTGCCGCCGATAAATCCCACCCCAATCTGTGAATCAGCATGGTAAATTCAGTCCAGTACTCACGGACAGACCTGCTTCCCTGCTTGCAAGCCATTAGCTGTCTGCGTACCACCCCTTCCTCAATATCGCTGGAAAACATGATATCCATTGCACGAAAGAATTTCATAGTGTCCTTTAGGATATCGTTGTGCGTTGCCATCAGGGGTCGAACCCAGTCCCGCGCCCCCTTCTCAAGATGCCCAATTACGAACGCAACTCGCGATTCCTCATCAGGGAACTCATCAAACTGCACATTCAGAGCATATTGCATCTCAGTCCTAAAGGCATGGTAATCCTTGGGGTCCCCCCCAAACTTCTGCACCAATCCTGGTACCTTTCTGGGGAACTGAGTGGTTCTCCCCTTTTTGTCAGCATCCTGAGCCCTTCTCTCCTCGAGCCTCGCCGTCTGCAGCGCAAGTTGGACCTCCAGAGCTTGATACCTTTCTTCCAAGCTTGGACCAGCTCCAACCCCTGCGTCTCCGGTTCCGACTGGGTTGCTCATGATGCTTTCTCCTGCACAGGCAGCGTACAGAGACTGTCAGACTGCTGTCAGGGGATGGTTAGCTGCTTGTGCTTAAAATTGTGCCCCTTCAGAGTTTGTGCGACCCCACAAACCTCTGTGTGTGACAGAGCTCCTCAGACATGTCTGCTCTAGTCACTAGTAGAGTCTGACAGTGGCTGTCTGCGGAAGCGCTTCCAGCAAAGAAGTTCCTTAACGGAAACGCGTCTCCTGGACTCACGACGTGGCAGCTTCCGGCGAAGCATGGGTCTCCCTGCAGTTGCTTCTGACACCTCCCCGCTATTTTCGCTCGAAGTGTCTCTCACCCCTTTCTCTCCCCTGCTGCTTCCTGCCTGGGCTGCTGCGTCTCTCTCAGCATTACTGAGATCCTCCTCCAGAGACCCCGCGCTCCCCCTGCTGGTCCCTGCTTTGGCTGTTGACTCTCTCCCAGTCTCTGGGAGCCTTACCACTTCCCTTTCCTCCGATGTCAGTTCCCTGACAGTTAGTGAACAGGGATGGGGTGGGAGTTAGCTGCTTTGGTTTATATGATTAAAATATTCAACATCTCTCATATCTTGCTTTCCCAACTGATCCACAGCGATCCTATTCTCTGGTAGAATCAAGGATCCCTTTGGAATTGCCCCCTCTTCTGGCCAGCAATAGGGGCAGGGGGCTGGATTTATGCTTTAAAAGAACCCCAACAGCCTCTACCCCCTCCCTCACCAATGGACAGATATTGCATCTCAGTTGTCTAATGTAGAGAGCCTAAGTTTGCCTGCTCTCCTCTAAGTGAAAGCCCTGGCTTCTCCCATCCATATATCAATGTGACAACCAGGGTGGTTGGAATAAAGGTTTCTGGTTCTTTTGCATCTTTATCTCAAGGTCTTCGGTACATAAGAAGAATACTGAATGGGAAAGAGAGTGTTGTTTGTGTCATTTTCAGCAATGTATGAAATTGTCCCTGCGTGTCCAAAGGGTGTAACAGTTCCCAAGAAGAAAAGGTCTCTATTATCTGACCACTCTTAGAGAGCAACTGTGTTGAAATTGTCAGGTCTGGTTGTCTGCTGTTCTCTACCATCATATCCTGAATCATCATCATCAGTGCAACACACACACACAAAAACCTTGTCTGTATGGCAGACACAGAGCAGGGAGTCACCTACGCACTCCTCAAACCTTGAACCAAAGTTTTTATTCAGTTCACTGTCTTTTCAACAGAGCTGAACCTTTTAATTCCTTCCCACATAATTGTTCTGCAAATTTATACAGTGGTAGAGTCGGTCACAACTGGTCAGGGGTCCCTTTACCTTTACCTTTTACCTCAGGTTAAGAACTTAATTTGTTCTGGAGATCCGTTCTTAACCTGAAACTGTTCTTAACCTGAGGTACCACTTTAGCTAATTGGGCCTCCCACTGCCACCGCACGATTTCTGTTCTCATCCTGAAGCAAAGTTCTTAACGCGAGGTATTATTTCTGGGTTAGCCGAGTCTGTAACCTGAAGTGTCTGTAACCTGAAGCATCTGTAACCCAAGGTACCACTGTAAATATATTCACACATACACACACATCTCCCTTAAAGTTGCTGAGGTTCCCAACACCGCCCCAAATGTCTGTTCTAAATTACACTTTGGGAATGGTTCCATTTTTGTTGTCTGTTCCTATTTATTTATTGGTAGCAGCAGTGCCGGTGGAGTGGGAATCAGATTGAAGAGTGTGGCTTCCTGTGGCAGAACCAACATGTGAAATTTAAAATATCACCTCAAGTCACTAATCCTGGCTGTGAGCAAACGATTAGCAGGAAACAAGGGCAAATAGGACCGCTGATTTAATTGTGTGACAATGATACAGCCGGCGGTGTGTGTGTGTGTAGGGGGAGAAGCAGGGAATGATGGGGTCAAAACAGTTTGTAAAAGTCTGCTTCACAAAAGCTGTTGTCCCCCTTGGGGCGGAATGAGATTATTATGGCTCAGTGTCTATCAAACAAAAGGAGAGAAAGAGGCCCGTGGCGGTAAGAGGGCTTTGCGGTAGGAAGTGCCCTTCTCATTCGCCTCAGCAACCAGGAGCTTGCCAAAGAATTCCTGTCAAGGTTTGCTGGCTTTGTGGCTCTGCCGCCGTGGCTGCGTGGTGGACTCCAGAAACCGACCATTGTCGGTGGGATTCAAAGGGAGCGGCAGAGAAATCATTTGAAGGGGCGGATTGAAGAGCTTAAGAGGGCTTGTTAGCTGAATATCAAAGTTATTGTGCAGGCCCTCAGTTGTGCCATTTCTGATTTTCCTAAACGCACAAGGAGGAGGCACATTAAAGCCTCACGTCATATGTCCCAATAAACATGCATAGAGGAAAGAAGTCTACATTCATAGGCAGGCAAACAAGTAGGCGTAAACACATTTCGGGGTGTATCACTACACAAACACTTCCAGGAAAACACGTATACACAGGCAAAAAAGATTAGTGAGCTAAAATGCATGTTGGTTAAAATTTACCTTCTAACCCTTCACATTTCAAATTCACATGTAGCAATCTGAATATTGTATTGTGAACGTTTCATTCAGAAATAAACTTAAAAGATGGGAAGAAAAAGGTTGGGGGTAGTTTTGGGCCATGTTTTAGTTTTGGGCTTATGTGTCTCTGTGGAAAATACCAAACGCTGGTGACAAGGCATTTCACAAAAAAAATAATTTCGAAATTCAGGACACCAACACTTTACTATTCAACATAGTACTGTCAACTTTTAGCAGATTTCAAATGTTGTCAAAACTCCATTTGAGTTCATTATTGTCAACTTTTAGCAGATTTCAAATGTTGTCAAAACTCCATTTGAGTTCATTATTGTCATGTACAGGGTTGCTGTTTTGTGGACATTTCCACTAGGACTTGACATCTCTTTTCCAAATAGTTGCAGGCGGTTCTAGCACTGTGTATGCTTAGCTATGAGGTCAGAATAACCGCAAGGCTAAAATTTTGCTCTTATTAATGGTAAATTCTCCAGTCGTTGTGTTGCCTAGACACTATGTTTGGAATAATTTTTTCAGGAACCCCTCAGAATCTGCTGTTGCGTTTTATAGCCCTGTCTTCTTTGGTATCGCTGTTGTATAGTATTTAGGTCAAGAATTAGGGTTGTGCCTTTATGGGATGTTTGTGTTCAATTCTTTTTCCTATACCATTTTCCTTATCTGAATTGCACTTTCCCAAAGAGACTATTTGCCCCATGGAGGGAAGACATATGTGTATGGTACCTAGAACATATTCTTCCCCCTACTGTAGCCTTGGGGAGAGGCGCAGAGTTCTTTGCAACATTGTGGGGGCTCATCATGTGTATGTGATGTGTTGGGAGGCCACAGGACCCCACAAGGCCCTCTGCCACCAGAGGGAGGACCTCCGGCTCCATGGGTGGACCCAACGGGGCCCTCCGCCACTGTGGGGAGGCCCAACCAGGCCCTCCACATCCATGGGGTTGCTTGGCAAGGTCCTCCACAGCCACAGGAAGACCTGGCTGAGGGAGGAGCAGGAAGATCATTCTGTCAATCCAGCAGAAATGCTCTGGTTATCTCTCGCTTGGACTACTGCAATGCGCTCTATGTGGGGCTACCTTTGAATTATAGAATCATAGAGTTGGAAGAGACCACAAGGGCCATCGAGTCCAACCCCCTGCCAAGCAGGAAACACCATCAGAGCACTCCCGACATATGGTTGTCAAGCCTCTGCTTAAAGACCTCCAAAGTAGGAGACTCCACCACACTCCTTGGCAGCAAATTCCACTGTCGAACAGCTCTTACTGTAAGGAAGTTCTTCCTAATGTTTAGGTGGAATCTTCTTTCTTGTAGTTTGAATCCATTGGTCCGTGTCTGCTTCTCTGGAGCAGCAGAAAACAACCTTTCTCCCTCCTCTATGTGACATCCTTTTATATATTTGAACATGGCTATCATATCACCCCTTAACCTCCTCTTCTCCAGGCTAAACATGCCCAGCTCCCTTAGCCGTTCCTCATAAGGCATCGTTTCCAGGCCTTTGACCATTTTGGTTGCCCTCCTCTGGACACGTTCCAGTTTGTCAGTGTCCTTCTTGAATTGTGGTGCCCAGAACTGGACACAGTACTCCAGGTGAGGTCTGACCAGAGCAGAATACAGTGGCACTATTACTTCCCTTGATCTAGATGCTATACTCCTATTGATGCAGCCCAGAATTGCATTGGCTTTTTTAGCTGCCGAGTCACACTGTTGGCTCATGTCAAGTTTGGCTCATGTCAAGTTTGAAGGTGACCCAGAAACTACAACTAATCCAGAATGCGGCATCTAGACTGGTGACTGGGAGCGGCTGCCGAGACCATATAACACCAGTCTTGAAAGACCTACACTGGCTCCCAGTACGTTTCCGATCACAATTCCAAGTGTTGGTGCTGACCTTTAAAGCCCTAAACGGCCTCGGTCCAGTATACCTGAAGGAGCGTCTCCACCCCCATCGTTCAGCCTGGACACTGAGGTCCAGTGCCGATGGCCTTCTGGTGGTTCCCTCGCTGTGAGAAGCCAAGTTACAGGGAACCAGGCAGAGGGACTTCTTGGTAGTGGCAGCCGCCCTGTGGAACGCCCTCCCACCAGATGTCAAAGAGAAATACAACAACCAGACTTTTAGAAGACATCTGAAGGCAGCCCTGTTTAGGGAAGCTTTTAATGTTTAATAGGTTATTGTATTTTAGTGTTTTGTTGGAAGCCTCCCAGAGTGGCAGGGGAAACCCAGCCAGATGGGCAGGGTATAAATAATAAATTATTATTATTATTATTATTATTATTATTATTATTATTATTTACTGTTTGCAACAGTGCAACACTGACTTCCACCCATAACAACAAATCTCTGACTGAATAGCAGCAGCAATCAGGTCTCATTTCTTCCAAATGCCTAAGGACCATCCAGATGTTGTTGGATGCTAGTCCAGCCAATGAAGCCAATGATTAGGAGTTGGCATCCAGAAACATCTAGAGCAGGCATCCCCAACCTGCGGCCCTCCAGATGTTTTGGACTACAAAACCCATCATCCCTGACCACTGGTCCTGTTAGCTAGGGATCATGGATGTTGTAGGCCAAAACATCTGGAGGGCCGCCGGTTGGGGATGCATGATCTAGAGGGTCAAAGGTTCCCCAACTCTGGTCATAACAAATCACTTCCAGCTACAGAGGGATGTTTTGGGTAGTTTTTTACTTTTGAAGTTTTATTCTGTTTTTAGTGTTCTGTTGGTAGCTGCCCAGAGTGACTGGAGAAACCCAGCCAGATGGGCGGGGTATAAATAATAATATAATTACTGTATTATTATTATTATTATTATTATTATTATTATTATACCAGATGTACCTCTGTAGGAAGGGAGTGCCACATACAGAGAGCTGCCACTGAGAAGGCCCTTTCCTGGGTTCCCACCCTACATACTTCATATGGTTACTTGACCTGCTGATGTTATAGCAAAGGTAGGTCAATATGGAAGGAAATGTTCTTTGTTGAACTGAGGAGGGCAGGCAGTGGAGTTCCATCTCAAGTTCCACACAAGACGTGTGCTAAAATGTTTAGCTCCTCTATTAAAACAATGGAAAATGTTTTCTAAGAAAACCAGTGCCGAGGAAAGACTTGGAGGCGATACCACCATTGCCCCATGTTCTCCCCCTTCTGCAGCCATAGCAAGACCAGCTAAAGCCATAGCAAAGCTTTGGGTTCAAACAAAATCTTCATTTTCCCATGTGGAAGGACTCTGAAGGCCCTTTGCCTTGGGTGTCAAAACATGGGTGGTCCACTGACATCACAAGTGTCCCTCCTTGTGGACCAGGCTTGGGCAAGAATGAGGGTGTCAGCTCTCACTGGAAACTGTCAATGAGATTAACAATGAGATTTAAGTGCATTGTGTGATGCTGGAATTTATAGAATCATAGAGTTGGAAGAGACCACAAGGGCCATCGAGTCCAACCCCCTGCCAAGCAGGAAACACCATCAGAGCACTCCTGACATATGGTTGTCAAGCCTCTGCTTAAAGCCCTCCAAAGTAGGAGACTCCACCACACTCCTTGGCAGCAAATTCCACTGTCGAACAGCTCTTACTGTCAGGAAGTTCTTCCTAATGTTTAGGTGGAATCTTCTTTCTTGTAGTTTGGATCCATTGCACCGTGTCCGCTTCTCTGGAGCAGCAGAAAACAACCTTTCTCCCTCCTCTATGTGACATCCTTTTATATATTTGAACATGGCTATCGTATCACCCCTTAACCTCCTTTTCTCCAGGCTAAACATGCCCAGCTCCCTTAGCCGTTCCTCATAAGGCATCGTTTGCAGGCCTTTGACGATTTTGGTTCCCCTCCTCTGGACACGTTCCAGTCTGTCAGTGTCCTTCTTGAATTGTGGTGTCCAGAACTGGACACAGAATTGATGATATTCTGGGAAGCTGAGTGTAGTCAGATGGATTTCAGAGAGGGCTGCAGTTCAAGGTTGGAAAGGAGTTCGTGAGGAAATGCCTAGCTACCTTAAATGAATGTGTGCCTTCAGGAATGAAGGAAATGTTTAAATGGTCAATTCCCAAAAGACCAGAAGCATTCCTTATAGCTATAATAGGGACAGAGGCTCCAAAGAAGATGACTAAATTATTTACGTACGTGACAACAGCAGCTAGAATATTATATTCACAGAAATGGAAAGAAGAGAAGGTTGCAACGAAGGAGGAGTGGCTTTTGAGAGTAATGGACCATGCAGAAACGGCAAAGCTGACCGCAAAATTAAGAGATCCAAAGATAAACTTTTTATAGAAGATTGGAGGCCTTTTGTGGACTATCTATATTACAGTCAAATGAAATCACAGGCAGGATTTGAGATAAAAGCAGTGGAAGAAAAATGATGAAATAATTGGAACAGAGAAACTTTTATTAATAGATAAAGATATAATGCAATAGAAAAGGGCTGAGTAAAAACGCTGGGGAGGTGAGGGTTGGAAGTCAATGTAATCATGTGATTTGAAGGTTATTGTGAAAATATTTGAATATTATATTGGAGAGGGAGAGAGAGAGAGAGAGAGAGAGAGAGAGAGAGAGAGAGAGAGTTTGTGCCTTCAGGACCAGATGATGTACATACTGAGGTAGTAAATTATCTTGCCCCTGTACTCTTGGAACCTCTGCCTATTTATCACAGGAGTGAGGAAACAGGGTGGACTTGGATAATATTTTGTAATATGTCACCCTGAGCGAGGACAAAAGTTGGTGCCTCCAAACAGACCTTCTCAATTATAGATCTTCTCAGTTTTGCGCTCCCTCAGCTCTGTGCCCTGTGCTATGGAACCTCCCACATCGCCTGAATTTGGCACTGGGAGAACGTATTAGCTCATGGGCTCTACCTGCCAGCGGCAGGTGGGGCCTGAGGTAAAATTAGGTGGGGTAGTGCAAGTCAGGGCCATCTTAAGTATATCCGGCTCTATGGTGCGAAGATCCCTCTGGTGCCCCCACCCCCATTTCCCAGAGTTGCCAATCTGCAGCTTTGCATGGCTGGAGGAGGCGGGCAGCGGCTGGAGGCTGGCTCCTCTGGCAGGGAAGAGGCAGGGGCTCTGGGCGTGGCGCTGCTCCAGCGAGGCGGGCTAGAGCAGTGAGCTGATGCCAGGAGGCGCTGCGTCCAGCCTCCGCCTCTTCCCCGGCGCCCTCCAGAACTTGACGCCCTGGCGCCCCGTGCCACTTGCCTCTATAGGCAAGATGCCCCTGGTGCAAGTGACCCTTACCTTTGCACAACAGGCAGCATTGCAGTCCTGTAAACAACATTGGGGAAAATGGAGGGCACAAGGAGAAGGGGACGACAGAGGACGAGATGGTTGGATAGTGTTTGCGAAGCATGAGTTTGACCAAACTGCGGGAGGCAGTGGAAGACAGGAGTGCCTGGCCTGCTCTGGTCCAGGGGGTCACAAAGAGTCGGACACGACTAAACGACTAAACAACAACAACACAAACAACATTCAAGTGAGGCAAAAGCATTTGAAGAATGAGCAGCACTGAGCTGGAAAGAGCATGTGGCTTGAGGAATGGCCTGAGACCTGGAGAAAGAGCTGATAAATACAGTCGTACCTTGGCTAATGAACAGACAAATGTTTTGGCTCCTGAACGCCGCAAACCCAGGAGTGTGTGCTCCAGTTTGTGAACGTTCTTTTGGAAGCCGAATGTCTGGTGGGGCTTCCGCAGCTTCCAATTGGCTGCAGGAAGCTCCTGCAGCCAATCGGAAGCCGCGCCTTGGAAGTCAAACGTTTTGGAAGTCAAATGAACTTCCAGAACGGATTCTAAGGTACGACTGTACACAGCTATTCCTCCTTCCTCCCAGCAATGGGTCAGACTGCTACAAGTCATTTTTAGAAAAGCCCATGTCCATTGCCGAAACACAGGATGCAGGACAGGATATTCCCCCAACTTATCATGTGGTAGGACATACGCTCCAATATTACTCAAATGAAAATAGGGACATTTCTCACTCCCCCACAAACTAATCCTCCTTGGCCCCCCATTTTTTGTCTCCTCCCCTCCAGAGCATTTCCTGTCTGAAGAAAAGCAAGATTAGAAGCATACCCGACATTTCTCTAATGAAAACAGGGGTGTCATTAATAATAATAATAATAATAATAATAATAATAATAATAATAATAATAATAATAATAATTTTATTATTTATACTCCGCCCATATGACTGGGTTGCCCCAGCCACTCTGGGCAGCTTCCAACATATATAAAAACATAATAAAACATTAAAAAAAAACTTTCCTATAGAGGGCTTCCTTCAGATGTCTTCTAAAGGTTGTATCATTACTTTTCTCTTTGACTCACAGGTCACATAACTCCATACCTTCCAACATTTCTCATGTGAAAATAAGGACAAGTGGGACACTATAGGACCAAGTCAGAAAACTGGACGGCTTCTGTAATTCTGGCACTGTCCCTGGAAAATAGGGACACTTGGAGGGTCTGGTTGGAGCTGTTGCATGCTAGAAAAAAAAGAGGTTTTCATCTTCTTGTTTGGACCGTAAGTCATGCAGTGGCCTGTCCTGGCCTTTGGATGTAGATGTCGCTGGCAAGGCTTTTGTAGCTAGAAGCGAGGAAGTACTAATCCTTTAGGTTTCAGTGCATACTCCTTCTTCCTCTCCCTGTGGATAAATGAATAATGAAAACAATCCAGCCTTCTTTTCTGGATTTATCACTTTGTGCTCCTTTTGGCTGATGCAAAGCCCTCTCGAGCAGCAAGCACTGGCATGAGGTGCCATCATAAAAGGCAATAAGGGCTGCTGAGTTTCCAGTGCCCTCGTTTTGTGGAGCTTCTTGCTCGAAACCCCCCTTAGAGGCAGTTTAAGGCAGTGTGGGGAACTGGGTCTAGGGAGCTAAAGTTACCCCAAGAGAGAAGGAGTTTCTGAGAACTGTGGTAAGAAATATCGGGAGCCGGGAAGGAAGGCAGCGAGGGCTTCTCATTGTGAGGGAAATTTTATTTTTAACAGATGCTAAGGCAGATGGCGCAGAATTAACAGAAAATGGGAGAGAAAAAAGTGGAGGAACATTACTGGCTCCAGAGAGAGTGGACATTAAAAAAAATAAAGAATAAGGGAATGAAAACAAGTTTAAGTACTCTCTCCAGAGAAGGGGGGAGGGGCATGGAGAGGCCGAGCAGGGACGAAGCAGCGTGATAATAACCAAAGGCGTGAAATTGCAAAAGTAAAATTTGTGGGACTCGGGAGGGGCCATGAAGGCCCCGGCTTCATTGCAAAACTCACTCAGAAATTACTGATGTGATGTTTTAGCTTTTATCATTAATAATAATCAAGATGAGGGAAGGGGGTAGGCGAGGGGGGAAGGGAGGGCGTTCGAGGCCCAGGCTGAGAAAAAGGAGAGGGGGAAGGAGAGGGGAAAGAGGGCAGGTTGCTGTGGGGAAAGGGGGGGATTAATGCAGAGGAAGGGGTAAGGAAGTGCAAAATGGGGGGGATAAATAATACAGCAGGAGTGAAAAGGAGATCGTGTGGGTTGTTGCATGAGGGCGGAAATGCAAATGGTCGCAGTCGCGAGATGAAAAAGACTTTGCTGGGAAAGGGGGGGCACCTATAATGGGAAAGACCTGAAGCATAAATGAGAAAGCAGGAAGAAAGTCCTGGGAGGAGACGAAAAGGGGGAGAAGGAAATGTGAAATGGGGTTGGGGTTGCAGCCGATGAAATAGACGTCAGAGAGAGGCAGGGAGACAAAGAGAGATGCCATTCTCCTCCCAAATTAATTGAGGATACATCAGCCCGAGCTACTAAAACAGAGCTATTATGGATGGGTTAGTCACAGGTGGAGTTAAGGGCCTACAGAGGGATATTAGCCAAAATTGAGTGGCTTTTAATTTCTTTCTAATGAGAGACTGTGGCTGGGGAGTCAGACGATTCTTCAGCTCAGCTAGGCCTGAAGACTGCTAGGAGGCAGGAGGCGGCAGCTTTCCACAGGCAGAGAAAAGGATACCTGAGCGGATCACACAGTGATTCCTGTGGCCAGGCTGATAATGCTAGAGCTGGACCATAAAGAAGGCTGACTGCCAGAGAATGGATGCTTTTGAGGAGGGGACTCTTGAGAGTCCCATGGACTGCAAGAAGATCAAACCTATCCATTCTGAAGGAAATCAGCCCTGAGTGCTCACTGGAAGGACAGATCCTGAAGCTGAGGCTCTAATACTTCGGCCACCTCATGAGAAGAGAAGACTCCCTGGAAAAGACCCTGATGTTGGGAAAGATGGAGGGCACAAGGAGAAGGGGACGAGAGAGGACGAGATGGCTGGACAGTGTTATCGAAGCTACCAGCATGAGTCTGACCAAACTGCGGAAGGCAGTGGAAGACAGGAGTGCCTGGCATGCTCTGGTCTATGGGGTTATGAAGAGTCGAACACGACTAAGCAACTAAACAACAACACGCCACCTGCAGGCTAGAGGGGGTGGGGTAGCCAGAGTGGGATGTGGCCACAGTACTACAGTGGGTCAAGTGGTACTGGAAGTGGGGGGGGGCATTTATTTGACTTGCACCAGAACCATGGCTGACCCCCAAACCAGCTAGAGAGACAGCTTGCTATAGTTTTTAGCACCTCCGTGGGCAGTGAATGTAGCTGTTGTCAAACAGGCATCTGTTCAGGGCAGCCCAAATTTGCCCAACCACTTCCTGTAGCAGCTCCATGATAAATTCTGATGCCTATTTATCTTCGCGGGGGGGGGGGGGCAGCACTGGTTGTGGCCATCTTTACCCCACACTAGTCTCTCTGGCTCATTATTGCTCCTGAAATCTGCCCTCCCCAGTGATGGGTGTGGTGAGTAATGTCCAGATCTGACTTCCAGGTTGAAGAGCTGCATATGGACTTCTGATAGAAATACTTTGTTGTTATTTAGTCGTTTAGTCATGTCTGACTCTTCGTGACCCCATGGACCAGAGCACTCCAGGCCCTCCTGACTTCCACTGCCTCCTGCAGTTTGGTCAGACTCAAGTTTGTAGTTTCGAGAACACTGTCCAACCATCTCGTCCTTGTTGTCCCCTTCTCCTTGTGCCCTCCATCTTTCCCAACATCAGGGCCTTTTCCAGGGAGTCTTCTCTTCTCATGAGGTGGCCAAAGTATTGGAGCCTCAGCTTCAGGATCTGTCCTTCCAGTGAGCACTCAGGGCTGATTTCCTTCAGAATGGATAGGTTTGATCTTCTTGCAGTCCATGGGACTCTCAAGAGTCTCCTCCAGCACCAGAATTCAAAAGCATCAATTCTTCGGCGATCAGCCTTCTTTGTGGTCCAGCTTTTACTTCCATACATCGCTACTGGGAAAACCATAGCTTTAACTATACGGACCTTAGAAACACTAGTACAATGTAATATCATGTCAGAAACATTTTTGTAATGCTCTGCCTAACTCTGTTTTATGAAATCAGAAGTCATCGCTGTTGCTGTTTCCCTCGGAGGCCCCAATAAACTTTTCTTCTCCACATCAATATTGGCATCATTTCAGATATGTGAAAAGCACGCTCGTGAATGTCAACAAGCCAAATGTTCAGGTTGGGGAGATAGGTTGTGTGTCTGCATCTGCATCTGCATGCAAAGGACTGTGGGAAATGTAGCTTTCTCTTGTTTCCACATGGGCAATGCATTTGAAATAAATGGATTCTTCATTTTGCTAGGGGAAAAGCACACACACATCAATACAAGGTGACTTTATTCCGTCTCTTGAGTGGCCTCTGGCTTTTCTAGCAAAGTTCCCGAAGTTGTTCCCTGAGACATTGTCTCCTCTTCACAAACCCTGGAGATGTTAGATAGATAGTTATAGATAAATAGATGATAGATAGATAGATAGATAGATAGATAGATAGATAGATAGATAGAGATAGATAGATAGATAGATAGATAGATAGATAGATAGACAGACAGACAGACAGACAGACAGACAGACAGACAGACAGATGATAGAGATGATAGATAGATAGATAGATAGATAGATAGATAGATAGATAGATAGATAGATAGATAGATAGATAGATAGATGATGATAGATAGATAGATAGATAGATATAGATAGATAGATAGATAGATAGATAGATAGATAGAGATAGATAGATATAGATAGATAGATAGAGATAGATAGATAGATAGATAGATAGATAGATAGATAGATAGATAGATAGATATAGATAGATAGATAGATAGATATTGATAGGTAGATAGATGATAGGTAGATAGATGATAGATAGATAGATAGATAGATAGATAGATAGATGATAGATAGATAGATAGATAGATAGATAGATAGATAGATAGATAGATATAGATAGATAGATAGATAGATAGATATTGATAGGTAGATAGATGATAGGTAGATAGATGATAGATAGATATAGATAGATAGCATGTTTAATCTTCTCTGCAGGAAGACACAGCTCACTTGTAAGGGAAACTTTCTTGCAGGGGTTAAACCAGGGCACAGCTTCCAGCTTGCTTTCCCCCAGGGGGAAAGAGGGTATTTTATTTCCTTTTAATAGCCCCTCCTCATTTGCCTCCCCTAAGCAAAGAACAGTTATAATTCTCCATGGCAATGAAGTATGATTTCAATAGGACCACATTCCCCTGGGTTGCCAGCTGAGGCTGCTCCCCAAAGAGAGACGCCCCTCTCAGAGTCCATTCATGCTCAATTATAAAGGGTTGATTGGCCTTGTTGTCTGGTGAGGAAACCCAGCCCAGCCCCCTCCCTCATGGGCTCAAGGTTGATTTACCAGGACCCAAGCTGCTCACATTAATAAGAATCAAATTAAGTACAAGGAGTTATGGCAAAGAAGAGGCGGCGGCAGAAACAGGGATGCCCAAGCAAGGGTACCTGGCAGCTCCCAGAGCTTTGAAAAGAGGGTGCAGAGCTAAGGCTGATGGCGACACTGCAGGTTCATTGAGTGGCCTTAGAAAGTAGGGCTTCCTTGTTGGCACTGGAGGCTCTTGGGGCCTTTTTCTGTCATTGCTCCCCTGCTCCGCACCTTTCTGCCCCGAAACGATTTATTCCCAAAGAGTTTGTGGCTATGTATTCTTCCCCCATGAGGGACGCAGGTGGCGCTGTGGGTTAAACCACATAGCCTAGGACTTGCCGATCAGAAGGTCGGCGGTTCGAATCCCCGCGGCGGGGTGAGCTCCCGTTGCTCGGTCCCTCTCCTGCCAATCTAGCAGTTCGAAAGCATGTCAAAGTGCAAGTAGATAAATAGGTACCACTCCGACGGGAAGGTAAACGGCTTTTCCGTGCGCTGCTCTGGTTCGTCATGCTGACCACATGACCCGGAAGCTGTATGCTGGCTCCCTCGGCTAATAAAGCGAGATGAGCGCTGCAACCCCAGAGTTGGCCATGACTGGACCTAATGGTCAGGGGCCCCTTTACCTTTACCAGTGGGAAGGTAAATGGTGTTTCCATGCACTGCTCTGGTTTCGCCAGAAGCAGCTTAGTCATGCTGGCCACATGACCCGGAAAAACTGTCTGCAGACAAACGCTGGCTCCCTCAGCCAGTAAAGCGAGATGAGCACCACAACCCCAGAGTCGGTCACGACTGGACCTAATGGTCAGGGGTCCCTTTACCTTTTATTCTTCCCCCCAGCTTCCATATAGCAAAACTGTAGGGCTTTGGAGGTGAACAAGAAAGACACCCACCAATCTGGGCCCACAAGGTTGTTCCTGTAATGCGTCAGAAGACCTCCGCAGAGTAGAAATTGTAGAATTGTAGAGCTGGATGGGATCCTGTGGATCATTTGGTCCAACCCCTGCAATGTAGGAATCTTTTGCAGCTATCCCATACAGCGATTGAACCTGCAGCCTTGGCAATACCAGCACTGTGTTCTCACCAACTGAGCTACCCAGGCTTCTACCAAGAATCTACCTGTAGACTTGCTCCATTCAAGGTTTGCCATCTGTCCCAGAAGAAAGAAACCATTTCAGAGCCTGCAGTTGCAGAACTGCCCACAGCCCATCACCCCTGAGATGGATAAGTGGTGCCAAAATAGTGGCAGTGTGTACGCCAGAATGATCATCTGAGCTATTTCCACCCTGAGATCCTCTGATCTAGGGCAATATATAAATTTAATAAATAATAATATTTTCCCCCCAGAAATGCTAACTAACCCTCATGTGAGTGATCGTTCCTCTTTAACACACAGCTATGGCAGCTGAGGATTTGGCCCGCTATTGTTTGCCATGGAATTGTATCAGAATATTAGGGGGCATGGTGCCCACTGAAACATGTGTGAAGCAGTATGAGCTCATTTCAATTGCTTGGGGCGATGGCATAAAATGAATTTTAAAAACCCACTTTAATTGACCAGCCATTCTTGGGTCAATCAGCCCCCTGTGGGCTCTTTCCAACATCTGAGATACCCATGGAGATAAGGAGAAAGTGTGCAGATCAGAAGGTTTGCGTTTCGAATCCCCGGGACAGGGTGAGCTTCCATTGCTCAGTCCTTGCTCCTGCCAACCTAGCAGTCAAAGTGCAAGTAGATAAATAGGTACCACTCTGGCAGGAAGGTAAACAGCATTTCTGTGCTCTGCTCTGGTTCACCAGAAGCGGCTTAGTCATGCTGGCCACATGACCCGGAAGCTGTACGCCGGCTCCCTCGGCCAATAAAGCGAGATGAGCGCCGAAACCCCAGAGTTGGCCATGACTGGACCTAACGGTCAGGGGTCCCTTTACCTTTATCTCCCAACACCAACCCTTTCAATGTTGAAAATCCACCTCTGCTTCTGTACCAGACCAAGTCCCACTCATCCCAGCAGCAAGTAGGAAAGGATGGGCACTCCCCTCCCCCCAACTGCTGAGGATGTCCTCTTCTCATGTATCTTCCGGGGTCCATCTCCACAGGCAGAATTATATAAATGGTTTCATCATCAGAGCATTCATGATTCATTTATTCCTCGGGTTCCTTATGGGCATGGAAAATAAAAGGAGCCTGAAAAGTTTATTTCCTTCTCGGCCCTTGAGGACCTGCAGCTTTTAAAGCTGCTCAGTCAGAGAGAGAAAAGAGGAGATTATGCTGAAGGTCTGAGGCTGGTTTTGCATATTATAGTGCCATTCCCATAAACCACAGATGATAGCTGCCTGAGTCTTATGCATTCCTGAAGGCATTATTACCATGATGGGGAAACTGAGAGGGGGGAAATAGGTCTCTAAACTGTACAGGACTGGTCCACACACACACAAAACCCTAATCCACACTCTTTTTTAAATGCACATTGATTAACTCCCTGGAGGGTGTTCAGATTCCAGATGAGTTACCTCTCTCTTTCTCTCTCTGCTGCACCAACACATTATTTATTCTCATTTAACTCCTTATTGGCATAGACAGCTGTTGATATGTCAGTCCCAGAGAAGGTGGGCAGAGTCAGTTTTCATTTCTCCGGAACCTCAAGTGTAATATGGCAGTAACATCTCTGGGGTCTTTTGGAGAGTTCCTTGCCTTCTCCTTAACCTTGTACCCCAGGGGGTCAATTGGCAAAACCAGATTAGATGAATATATCTTGTTGCTCCGGTTATACTGCTGGGACCCACTCTATCCCCAAAGAATCAATGACTGCCGTCACCTGATGTGTTAAAAGCAGTAGGGCTCTTACTTCAGGTCTAGTCTTCCTTGGTTACTCTGATGGATGGCTTATGCAAGGGGGAGGGTGACCCTGGATTTCTCAGTGGCTTTCAGATACCTTTCTGAATAGGCTGTCTAGATTTGGAAGTAGAGGCATTGTTTCACAGTGGTTTTGATCCTACTTGGGTGGTCAATTCCAGAAGGAGGTCAGAAGGACCACTTGGTGCTGATGCTATGGGGTGTCAGGAAGGTGCCCCCCCAGGACCCAGCAGAAGGGTTAGCCTCAAGAAGTGGAGAGCCAGTGTGGTGTAGTGGTTAAGAGCGGTGGACTCGTAATCTGGGGAACCGGGTTTGCATCTCCACTCCTCCACATGCAGCTGCTGGGTGACCTTGGGCTCGTCACGCTTCTCTGAAGTCTCTCAGCCCCACTCACCTCACAGAGTGTTTGTTGTGGGGGAGGAACGCAAAGGAGAATGTTAGCCTCTTTGAGACTCTTTCGGGTAGTGATAAAGCAGGATATCAAATCCAAACTTTTCTTCTTCCAAAACTCCATCACCACTGCCTGAGAGGTGTGACTTCTTCAAAGGACAGCCGCATAGCCTGAAGGCAAGTGGTTTCCTTCCTCTTGGTGGCCTCTTCCCTGGTGTACTGTACCTTGTGCATTGCTGGGAAGAATGTTGTGGGATGGGAAGTTATAGATCCTCAGGTGGATCGTCTTTGAGACAGGGGGAAGGATCTGTGGGGATCCCAGCTCAAGTTTGCAGGTTCATCACCATCAGCCTCAGGTTCAGTATTAGAAATTGGATTCAATTACTGACGGAAGTAAAGAGTTGTTTTCTGCTGCTCCAGAGAAGCGGACACGGAGCAATGGATCCAAACTACAAGAAAGAAGATTCCACCTAAACATTAGGAAGAACTTCCTGACAGTAAGAGCTGTTCGACAGTGGAATTTGCTGCCAAGGAGTGTGGTGGAGTCTCCTTCTTTGGAGGTCTTTAAGCAGAGGCTTGACAACCATATGTTGTCAAGGACACTGCAATCTCCTCTGTTTGAGGAGGTTGAGACCAGGATACCGGTAGATTTTTGTGTGCAAATAGCTCATAAGCTGTGGCCCTTGCTGCCCCACCTCTTGGTCCTCAGTTGGGATGCATCTCTCTCCCCTTAGTGCAGAAGTATCCTGTTATTAATTTATGTTCTCATATATTTTATTGTTTTCACTTCTTTATGCAAGAACAACAACTGGCAATCAGCAATCCCACTTCTAGCAGAAGGGCCAACTGTCCATTTAATTACATTAAACTTTTGAGTCATTTCAATTTTTAAACAAAGGTCTCATTCCACATGTCATATGTCAGCAAAGGCTTGCAGTGATGTTCTATCAATGTAGCATATGCAATAAAACCATGCCTGATTGGTTGAGAAGTAGTGAGTTTGTTTTTGTCTGTTCAGCTCCCTCAAACATGGGATGTAAGTCCTAAATTTGTGAGGATCCAGAGCTCAAACACTTACTTATTATTAAAGCCCTATACAGCTTAGCACCCCCGTACCTACAGGGCCGCCTCTCCTGGTATGCCCCACAGAGGACCTTATGGTCTTCAAACAAAAGCATCTTGGAGGTTAGGCTGGCCTCAACCAGAGCCAGGGCTTTTTCGACTGTGGCTCCAATCTGGTGGAACGCTCTGTCACAAGAGACTAGGGCCCTGCGGGATTTGACATCTTTCCACAGGGCCTCCAAGACCAAACTTACAAGGCCTCAGTCAACCTATAGATTTTGTTGGAGCAAGTTGGGTACTTGGAGCTATCCAAAGTGCTGATACTCGTGCAACCTTGTGGGTTCCTGCTGGTGAAAGGTCAGAAGTACAGAAGAGTCATGACCCACAGTGTAGCTAGATTCCCAGATAGAGACATCAGAAGGCCTGTCTCTGCATGCTTCCCATCTTCTAATCCAGGGAAGCTTCACTGTGGTGCTGAACCCCTTGCTGTCACACGTTCACAGGTGTGTTGAGGGAGGCTTGCCCAAGTCGCACACACTCTTGGCCAAGTTCCTTGAGGTGCTGGCCTTGAGAGCCTCCCTTACCTTCCAAATGATGCCCAGGATGTTCATCAATTCCTCCTCCTCCTTTGCTTAGCTCCCTTGCTTGCCAGTTGTAGAGAAAAGATATCCAGGGGAAATGTTTGAGATGTAAACTCCATCCACCATAAACATGTGTAGCATGCCAGGATGTGGTTCCACTTGAGCCAGACCACTTGCCTCTGAGCCATCTGGCCTGAATCAATGGGATGCCCTCGTGTACTTATATACTCAGTGGTCCTCTGGCCAAAGAGATTGCCTCCTAGGTGAATCACGAAGACACAGGGTGGTGGGGGACCTCCTAAATGCATAGCCCACTTTTTGATAAAGCTTCCTCTTCTCTTTTTTATAATATTTTTAATTAATTTTTAGCATACAAAAAAATTTAAGACATACCACACAAATTATTATACATATGTCCTTGTTTGGACTTCCTTCAGCATCTCTGATAGCCTTCCGTCTTGATTATTTCTCCTGCAATTCTTAACTTAATATTGCCTTTGCCTTTTCTAACAAATCATTTCTCCCTTTCCATTTTTACAATATTTCTTAAATTACTCCTCACAGAACTTCTTGTAGTCCTACAAACGTAATCTGATCATCACAAATACTTTTCAGATACTCAGTAAATTTAGTCCAGTCTTCGGTAAACCTCTGGTCCTGCCGCTCTCGGATCCTTCCTGTTAGCTTGTCTAATTCTGCGTAGTCCATCAATTTCATCCTCCATTCTTTTAATGTTGGTAGTTCTTCTTGCTTGGGCCAATAATATTCTTGCTGCTGTTACTGCATATAAAGCTTCCTCTTAAAGCGGCTTTCAATGGTATTTGAAATCATGACAGCATTACAGTATATAACAAAAGATTCAACTCATGGTGATGAACGCATTCTGGGAAATGATATATAATGAATTGGGGGGGGGAATGTTCAAGATAACTTTTGTTAAAAAACCAGAAGCTTTTTTTGTTAGGAATTATAACTGCAGAACTATCCAAAAAAAAAGGCGGTTTATGTATGCAACGAGAGCAGCAAGGATGCTCTTAGCCCAGAGATGGAAAAAAGAAAAAGTACTGACCAGAGAAGAGTGGCAGACCAAGTTGATGGAATATGCCAAAATGGCAAGAATGATGGGGAAGATTAGAAACTAGGAAGACCAAATATTTGTGAAAGACAGGAATAACTTTTTAACATATTTGAGAGACCACTGTAAACAGTTGAATTCATGAGCAGGAATACAATCACACTTGTAAAGTAATGTGAACTTTGAAAACTATGGATATTTACTATATAGATTGCAGTAAAAGATGCAGAAATGAAAGATTGAATTAGAATCCATGGAGGGAAGGAGGGAGATTTGAAGTTTATAGGAACCTTCCTTCCTTCCTTTCTTTCTTTCTTTCTTTCTTTCTTTCTTTCTTTCTTTCTTTCTTTCTTTCTTTGAATGGTTGTATACGTTGTGTATAAATATTACGAAAAACCAAATTTAAAAAAATTATATACAGTGGTACCTCAGGTTAAGTATTTAATTCATTCCGGAGGTCCGTTCTTAACCTGAAACTGTTCTTAACCTGAAGCACCACTTTAGCTAATGGGGCCTCCTGCTGCTGCCGCGCCGCCGGAGCATGATTTCTGTTCTTATCCTGAAGCAAAGTTCTTAACCTGAAGCACTATTTCTGGGTTAGTGGAGTGTGTAACCTGAAGCGTATGTAACCTGAAGCATATGTAAACCGAGGTACCACTGTATATATATTAAACCCATGAAAACTCTCAAAATAAAAACACAACCAAAGAATAAAAAGATAAGGCCCAGCATAATTTTTGAATACAGGCCATTGGGCGGGAGAGACCTTCAAGATCCTTCAAAACACAGGGATGAGACCTGCTGAATCTCAGCAGCTGTGGGTGACTCTTGACACACAAGACTCCAGCCTGGTGGGGCTTCCTTGGGCGATAAAGTGATCACATGAGGGGGCATTGGAGTTCTAAAAAACATTTGAAGTAAATGAAAAGAGCTCTCATCCACCTTATAAATACTGTTCAGAGCTTCAACACAGCCCTCCTTTCCATACTGGGTGTGGCCACCAAGACCATTTAACACCAGTCCTGAAAGACCTACATTGGCTCCTAGTATGTTTCTGAGCACAATTCAAAGCGTTGGTGCTGACCTTTAAAGCCAAGAATGGTCTTGGCCCAGTATACCTGAAGGAGCTCCTCGTTCAGCCCAGACACTGAGGTCCAGTTCCAAATGCCTTTTGGTGGTTCCCTCCCTGTGAGAACTGAGGTTACAGCAAACCAGGCAGACAGCCTCCTTGGTAGTGGCACCCACCCTGTGGAACACCCTCCCATCAGATGTCAAGGAAATAGACAACTATCTAACTTTTAGAAGGCATCTGACAGCAGTCCTGTTTAGGCAAGTTTATAATGTTTGATGTTTTACTTTGTTTTTAATATTCTGTTGAGAGCCGCCCAGAGTGGCTGGGAAAACCCAGCCAGATGGGTGGGGTATAAATAAATTATTATTATTATTACTATTATTATTATTATTATTATTATTATTATTCTGTTAGGTGTATTTGCAACTTTCCTCTGTGTGCTCCCTGCTCTGTGCCATCCACACTAGGGGGCCTGACACGCCACCTGTGCTTTGGGCCATTTGAGTCTCAGCACATGTTTACTACCGGTAGCACCATTTTATTTTCGGAAACCCGTCTTTTGATTATTGCTAAGACACTTCTCTGGCGATAAATGGATAGAAAGAAAGCCAGGTGTTAATGAAAGAAAGGTCATAGAATCATAGAATCATAGAGTTGGAAGAGACCACAAGGGCCATCGAGTCCAACCCCCTGCCAAGCAGGAAACACCATCAGAGCACTCCTGACATATGGTTGTCAAGCCTCTGCTTAAAGACCTCCAAAGTAGGAGACTCCACCACACTCCTTGGCAGCAAATTCCACTGTCAAACAGCTCTTACTGTCAGGAATTTCTTCCTAATGTTTAGGTGGAATCTTCTTTCTTGTACTGTACTTTGGATCCATTGCTCCGTGTCCACTTCTCCGGAGCAGCAGAAAACAACCTTTCTCCCTCCTCTATGTGACATCCTTTTATATATTTGAACATGGCTATCATATCACCCCTTAACCTCCTCTTCTCCAGGCTAAACATGCCCAGCTCCCTTAGCCGTTCCTCATAAGGCATCGTTTCCAGGCCTTTGACCATTTTGGTTGCCCTCCTCTGGACACGTTCCAGTTTGTCAGTGTCCTTCTTGAATTGTGGTGCCCAGAACTGGACACAGTACTCCAGGTGAGGTCTGACCAGAGCAGAATACAGTGGCACTATTACTTCCCTTGATCTAGATGCTATACTCCTATTGATGCAGCCCAGAATTGCATTGGCTTTTTTAGCTGCCGCGTCACACTGTTGGCTCATGTCAAGTTTGTGGTCAACCAAGACTCCTAGATCCTTTTCACATGTACTGCTCTCAAGCCAGGTGTCACCCATCTTGTATTTGTGCCTCTCATTTTTTTTGCCCAAGTGCAATACTTTACATTTCTCCCTGTTAAAATTCATCTTGTTTGTTTTGGCCCAGTTCTCTAATCTGTCAAGGTCGTTTTGAAGTGTGATCCTGTCCTCTGGGGTGTTAGCCACCCCTCCCAGTTTGGTGTCATCTGCAAATTTGATCAGGATGCCCTTGAGTCCATCATCCAAGTCATTGATAAAGATGTTGAATAAGACTGGGCCCAAGACAGAACCCTGTGGCACCCCACTAGTCACTCTTCTCTAGGATGAAGAGGAACCATTGATGAGCACCCTTTGGGTTCGGTCAGTCAGCCAGTTACAAATCCACTGAGTGGTAGCATAGTCAAGACCACATTTTACCAGCTTCTTTACAAGAATATCATGGGCACCTTGTCAAATGCCTTGCTGAAATCAAGGTAGGCTACATCCACTGCGTTCCCTTCATCTACCAGGCTTGTAATTCTGTCAAAAAACGAGATCAGGTTAGTCTGACATGACTTATTTTTCAGAAATCCATGCTGACTATTGGTGATCACAGCATTCCTTTCTAGGTGCTCACAGACTGTTTGCTTAATGATCTGCTCCAGAATCTTCCCTGCTATTGATGTCAGACTGACTGGGCGGTAATTATTTGGGTCCTCTCTTTTCCCCTTTTTGAAAATAGGGACAACATTTGCCCTCCTCCAGTCTGCCGGGACTTCGCCTGTTCTCCAGGAATTCTCAAAGATGACTGCCAGTGGTTCTGAGATCACATCTGCCAGTTCTTTTAATACTCTTGGATGCAGTTCATCTGGCCCTGGAGACTTGAATACATCTAAACTAGCCAAATATTCTTGTACTATCTCCTTAGTTAATCTGGGCTGTGTTTCCTTTGCTGAATCATTTGCTCCAAATTCTTCAGGTTGGGCATTGTTTTCTTTATCGGAGAAGACTGAGGCAAAGAAGGCATTGAGGAGTTCAGCCCTTTCTGTGTCCCCTGTTTGCATTTCACCATCTTCTCCTCTGTATAGTACTTCAATGCCATGAGGCTAAAAGGTTAGTTTTTGTAGTGCTTATAACATTGAAATGTACAAGTTGGTTGTATATTAATAAATTACACTGTTGTTGCTATTATTCTTAAAGCATCCCGTTGTTTCATTAGAAATATACATGGGAAGGTGTTTCAGTGATTATTAAAAGATCAATTAAAAAGCCCAATGGGCGAATGAAATGACGCTCGCTGCATATTGTATAATAAATGTGTGCTAATGTATAAGGTTCATTTTCCTAATACAGTGGTACCTCAGGTTACATACGCTTCAGGTTACATACGCTTCAGGTTACACACTCTGCTAACCCAGAAATAGTGCTTCAGGTTAAGAACTTTGCTTCAGGATGAGAACAGAAATCGTGCTCCGGCGGCACGGCAGCAGCGGGAGGCCCCATTAGCTAAAGTGGTGCTTCAGGTTAAGAACAGTTTCAGGTTAAGAATGGACCTCCAGAATGAATTAAGTACTTAACCTGAGGTACCACTGTACATCATGGCCCATATCAAAACCCTGCCCTTTAAAGAGATGGAATAGTAGTGCTAAGGGCCTTGTATTCTTGGAGATGTCTTATTTTTCTGTTCTTCTGGGGGCGGAAGGTCTTTCTGCAGTCTTAGAAAAACCAGGGGGGAAACACTGGAGGAAACTAGGATGACAAGGATTGGATGGTGGGCTCATGTGGACACCCCATTACAAAGTGAGTGAACCCAGAGACAAAGAGACCTAAAAATATTTAACACTAAGCTTAACAATGGGGAAGGGAATAACCCACCCCAGTGAGGTTTATTTCACACCTGGTGTGACGGCCTGGGATTCGGACTCGGAGGCTGAACCTGAGGAATCCCAGCCTGCACAGAAGTCCCTGCTTCCAGAACCAGCTGAGCCGGGGCTGGGGCTTGAGCCTGAAGGGTCCTCACCTGTGCTGGATCCTCAGGTGCAGGCACCAGCTGAGTCTGCTCTGGCTCCTGAGGTGATGGAGGACCCATTGCCTGCAGGTGCTCCACTCTCAGCCCCGTCAGGTGAAGCTGAGGTTGCCTCTGGGTCCGGTAACCCTCCAGCCTCTCCTGAGCTGCAGAGGCTCAGGGCAGAGAGGCGGAGGGAACTAAGTTCCCACAGGAGGAGTGCTCACCTCCAGGCCAGTAGAGGCGAGTCACCTGTGGACCGGGGCCGCCCTAGGCCTCAGGGCAGATAAAAGCCAGTCAGCCCCAGTCCCAGGTTGCGGGAGCAATATTGTTGGTAGCCTGTTCCTGCCTGCACCCTGTCCTGCTCTCCTGCCAGAGTTCCTGACCTCACCCGACTCCCTGCCTTGGACCCAGCTTCAGCTTTGACGGGCAGCCTCCATACCGCACCCTCGACCTCGGACCTTGCCGCACGGTTAACCCTCAGGACCAGCACACCTAGGAAAAACCTCTCAGCACCAGGTGAAGAGAGAATTAAAAAACAAGGTTTTAGGACCATTATTTATTTATTTTTGTATGTTAGTCCTTGGAACTTGGGAGCTGTTTTGGATTTATTTCAGACCGCGTGTTGGGTTTTGTGGGGCTCTTCATGCTGAATGTATTCATGGAATCTTAGAATTGCAGCATGAGAATGGGCACCAAGCGTCATCTAGTCCAACTCCCTGCAATGTAGGAATAAATGCATTGTTTTTACTTTTTACTGTTGCCTATTTTATTGTTTTTTATGAACCCCCTCGGGGGACTTGGTTAATCAATGGATAATAAAGATCAAAATAATTTAATGATATAAATAATAAATTGAATACAGCTAGGGCCTGTTTGTTTGTTTGTTTGTTTGTTTGTTTGTTTGTTTTGTTTGTTTGTTTGTTTTGCAAGTGGTGAGAGAGAAGGGAATTGACATACCCAGTAACTAGCTAATAGGAGGATTGGTATGTGTTAGAAGCAAAATACAGCCTTCAACAAATCCACAACTCTTTCAAAATTGCTATTTCCTGGAGAGGCAATTTGCGTAAGAGCATTGAAAGCATTCCAACAACTCCTGACAGCATGTGTGTGACATCATGCACATGCAATCGCTCCCCTCCCTCAATGTTGAGGGCAATTCAGCGTGTCGCCTGGACGGTTAAGTCCCGTCAAAGGCAGCTATGGGGTTGTGGCGTTCTTCTCGCTTTCAGGCTGAGGGAGCCAGCATTTGTCTGCAGACAGATTTCCGGGTCATGTGGCCAGCAGGGCTAAACTGCTTCTGGCACAACGGGACACCATGACGGGAAACCAGAGCGCATGGAAATCCTGTTTACATTTCCACCACAGCGCTACCTATTTATCTACTTGCACTGGCGTGCTTTCAAATGCTAGGTTGGTAGGAGCTGGGAAAGAGCAATGGGAGCTCATCCCGTCGCGGGGATTCAAACCGCCAACCTTCCGATCTGCAAGCCAAAGAAGTTCAGTGCTTTAAACCACACGCCACCCACTCCCATAGAACTCCAAATACAGCAAGTGAAGAGCATGTCAATGTTGGTGCATCTTCCATTACTATCCCAGCATTATGAGGCCTAAGAGTATATTGCTACACATGGGGGGGGGGGAATGTCAGTTGTCAGACCCCCAAATGTATCTTTCCTCCATAAATAAGCTTGAGGGACTTGGGTGGCGCTGTGGGTTAAACCACAGAGCCTAGGACTTGCCAATCAGAACGTCGGCGGTTCGAATCCCGAAACGGGGTGAGCTCCCGTTGCTCGGTCCCTGCTCCTGCCAACCTAGCAGTTCGAAAGCATGTCAAAGTGGAAATAGATAAATAGGTACCACTCTGGCGGGAAGGCAAACGGCATTTCCATGCACTGCTCTGTTTCACCAGAAGCGGCTTAGTCATGCTGGCCACATGACTCGGAAGCTGTATGCCGGCTCCCTTGGCCAATAAAGCGAGATGAGCGCTGCAACCCCAGAATCGGTCCTGACTGGACCTAATTGTCAGAGGTCCTTTACCTTTGCCTTGGGAAAACTAGCATACTTCAAGGTACTAAGAATTCTAGCCAGAAATGCAGACCATGCATGTTCTTCCAGGCCTACCTGGAAGATTTTGCCATTATTATTATTATTATTATTATTATTATTATTATTATTATTATTATCTGCTCATCTGGGTGGCTTCCAACACATAAAAACATAATAAAACATCAAACATTCAAACTTCCTGATACAGGGCTACCTTCAGATGTCTTCTAAAAGTTGTGTAGTTATTTATCTCCTTGACATCTGATGGGAGGGCGTTCCACAGGGAGGGCACCACTGCTGGCAAGGCCCTCTGCCTGGTTCCCTGTACTCTAGGTAGGGCTGGGAGAGACCATTGTCTGAAACCCTGGAGAGCTGCAGTCAATCAATGTAGACACACCCTGCGCTAGATGGGCCAATGGTATGACTCTGTATAGTGCAGCATGTTCCACTGACCCTCTCAACTTAGCTGGACCCTCTCCCTCTGCTTCAGTTTTGGTGTTGCTGCTTGAAGTTGGCATCATGACATGACAGGGAAAGTGGGAGTCTAAGCCAACCATCTCAAGTACTGGTAATTTTGGAGAATTACCTAGGGAAGCAATGCTAGCAGTTGTGCAAGACCAAATAATATGACTGCCCCTCATGGAAGACTGGAAGCCACCTCATATTGAGCCTGTCAGGGAATCCTATTCCTTCCACAATGAAGAGGAGGAGGAGGAGTAGTTTGGATTTGATATCCCGCTTTATCACTACCCAAAGGAGTCTCAAAGCAGCTAACATTCTCCTTTCCCTTCCTCCCCCACAACAAACACTCTGTGAGGTGAGTGGGGCTGAGAGACTTCAAAGAAGTGTGACTAGCCGAAGGTCACCCAGCAGCTGCATGTGGAGGAACAGAGACACGAACCCAGTTCACCAGATTACGAGTCCCCCGCTCTTAACCACTACACCACACTGCCATTGGGATGCCAATAAGAGTTCTTACCATGTAGTTTATTCACTATTCACAAAGAGAGACAAAGGAATGTGGTCTCTCTTAGATAATGGTGTTGCTCCAAGTAAAGTCCCACCCCCTCCATCTCTCCTATTCGACATCACCCCTGCTGATCTGTGCCTTCTGCCTCTGAGCTTTCTGTTCTACTACTCTCAAGGCATGCCTGGTCCTGGGAGATGGGGGTCAGGAAAGCTTTCTAGGGACACTGAGTCTATTAGCTGTCTTTCCCCAGGTGCTTCTTATTCCTGCTGCTCTCCCAATATTTCCCAGCTTCTCCCCTCTGCAGCTACCGAGTTATGGCCTTCTGCAAACCACTGTTCTAAATCTATACTGTCCTCCTCTTCTCGGGAAGGTCCTGGAAGAGCAGGGGCAGTTCCCACCATTCTTCCTCAGTCCAGTCCCTGACACCACCAGACCTTTGGTCCTAAAATGGCATACCCTCCTACATCCCACTGAACAAGATCGGGATGCTCGTTTTTGGGTCCTGAGCTCTCGGAGGAGTCAGCCGATTCACACAAAGGAGCAAAAATGAGCATCTTTTGGTCCAGCACTTTGGTGTGAGCCAGCTAATTCCCACGAAAGCACAAGACCAAAAAATGAGCGCCGGACCAAAAAAAGGGACATTCTGGGATCGAATCAGAAGTCAGGATGGCTTCTGTAATTCCGGGATATCCCGCTTAAATTGGGACAGTTGAGGGGTATGCAGTGGCTAGCAGCTCTCCAGGGTTTTGGACAAGAGTCTCTGCCAGTCCTACCTGGGCTGGAAGCGATGCTTTGCCACTACTTTGCCCTTGACCAGTCTGCAGGTCAAGTAGCTAAAAGTGTAGGAAAAGGAAAGAGAGCCCCAGAATTGTCCACAGCAGCAACTGAGCAGGTCAGAGAAGCAGCATCCCGGGTTCAAGGCCGGAGCCTTGGCCCTAGCAAGCATTGCTTCTGTTGTCATAAGGCCATTTGTTGTTGCTGTTTAGTCGTTTAGTCGTGTCCGACTCTTCGGGACCCCATGGACCAGAGCACGCCAGGCACTCCTGTCTTCCACTGCCTCCCCCAGTTTGGTCAGACTCATGCTGGTAGCTTCGAGAACACTATCCAACCATCTCGTCCTCTGTCACCCCCTTCTCCTTGTGCCCTCAATCTTTCCCAACATCAGGGTCTTTTCCAGGGAGTCTTCTCTTCTCATGAGGTGGCCAAAATATTGGAGCCTCAGCTTCAGGATCTGTCCTTCCAGTGAGCACTCAGGTCTGATTTCCTTCAGAATGTAGAGGTTTGTTCTTCTTGCAGTCCATGGGACTCTCAAGAGTCTCCTCCAGCACCATAATTCAAAAGCATCAATTCTTCAGCGATCAGCCTTCTTTATGGTCCAGCTCTCACTTCCATACATCACTACTGGGAAAACCATAGCTTTAACTATATGGACCTTTGTTGGCAAGGTGATGTCTCTGCTTTTTGAGATGCTGTCTAGGTTTGTCATCGCTTTTCTCCCAAGAAGCAGGCGTCTTTTAATTTTGTGGCTGCTGTCACCATCTGCAGTGATCATGGAGCTCAAGAAAGTAAAATCTCTCACTGCCTCCATTTCTTCCTCTTCTATTTGCCAGGAGGTGATGGGACCAGTGGCCATGATCTTCGTTTTTTTGATGTTGAGCTTCAGACCATATTTTGTGCTCTCTTCTTTCACCCTCATTAAAAGGTTCTTTAATTCCTCCTCACTTTCTGCCATCACAAGGCCACAGCAGAACCCAAAGCTCACAGTATTTAGGGCCCACAAATGCTTCTCCATTTCATGTGGGCTTCAGGGAGTAATGCTCCTTAGAGCTGGACTGAGGGAGGAGGTCTGGTAGCCATGTCTGAGCACTGGACCTTTCAAAAGATATTTCGGGACTATTAATGCTGGTGTGTCCTGGCTACAACTTGACACTGTGGAGAGCCTTTTCTGCAAAACTCCTTCTCCCGTGGCCCCAGCCTTCTAAACTTTCCTCCTTGTTTGGACGTTTGTGCCCCACAAGCAGCAGCACTTTCCCCCTACTTACTGACCAAGGCTCAGCTGGTGAAGAAGGGCAAGAAAAATAATAAAAAACGGAGACAGTGACCAGAGGGGTGGGGAGGAGAGAGAGAGAGACAGAGAGAGAGAGAGAAGTAACAGTGAGTGTGTGTTGGGCGAGAGAGAGAAAAATGACAGGAGCTGAATTTTCAGCGCCCTCACTTTAAATCAAGATAAAAGACTGAAATGGAAAATAACGGGCTGAGAAACCCCTGGACGGCTTTGGGCGCTAATGGAAACACATGGCTTAAGGCTGTGGTGTTGTCAGCTTCCCCGTACTCTGACATTCCTTTCTGATAATCCGGCCTGCCATAAAATTAGAATAGCAAATACCTCTTGACAAAGATGCATGTTTCCCTCTATTGTGCCATCATAAAAAAAAACCTCCACTGGTGACTCGGGGAGCTGCAAACTTCAATTTAAATTTACAGTGCGGCGGAAGGAAAGTGATATGCACTCAAAAATTTTAATAACCTATTAAGTTACGACTTCAATTTCATTTTATGAATATTTTCCTTGGGGAGCACTGCTATCACAGAGAAAGATAGAAATTTAAAAAAGATAAATAGTGCCATTAATCTCCAACATTTCTCTTCCATTATCCTTGAAAATTAGGAGTTATTTTTGTTCAGATCTTCATGTAATTAGCTCCCTACACTTGATTCACTAGCCAGAAAATGACCATGTTCAGAAAATTAAAAATTTGTCATTAAGTGGAATTTAACATAATATCATTTATCTTTATCTATTCCCCAGCTGACAGCAGGAGCCTTGGAAGTGGTACAGGCTTCTGTGTCAGAGTGGAGAAGGAACTGCTTGACATCACAGCGGAGAGGAAGGGAAAGGAGCAAGGGAGTGGGAGGGGAGCAAGAACAAAGGAGAGCCGGGGGAGGAGGGGGAGATGTTGGGGTACAGGGAGGAGGAAAAGAGGGTGCGGGAGAGCAAAGAGAAGATGGAGAGAAGAATAGCAAGGAAAGGGGAAGGGGGCCATAGTGGGAGTGAGCAGGGGAACGTGAAAGTTGGGTCATGAGAAACACCTTCCACAAAGCCAACATAGGTCAGGCCACTGGTTTGACCCAGTGTCTGGTTCCCAACACTGGTTATCTCGATGTGTGGTAGCCAGTACCTGCAAAGAGTAACTGGGTCTCATCCTCATCAGACTCTTCAATGTACCCCTTCTCAAAGTGCTACAGTCCCTTCTCAATGTGGTACAGTCCCACCCCTTTAACTCCCTTCACTTTGAGGAACAGTGGTGGTGGAGTCTTTTTCCCATGAAGATGGGGCTCTAGAAACAGGTTGGAAGGAAGACGCCATTTTACTACAGTGGTACCTCGGGTTAAGAACTTAATTCATTCCGGAGGTCCGTTCTTAACCTGAAACTGTTCTTAACCTGAAGCACCACTTTAGCTAATGGGCCTCCCGCTGCCGCTGCGCTGCTGCTGCACGATTTCTGTTCTCATCCTGAAGCAAAGTTCTTAACCCGGGGTACTATTTCTGGGTTAGTGGAGTTTGTAACCTGAAGGATCTGTAACCTGAAGCGTCTGTAACCTGAAGCGTCTATAAACTGAAGTGTCTGTAACCCGAGGTACCACTGTACAGTCAAAGCCCAGTATGTCTACCAAGCTGTGACTGGGGCTTCAGACCATGAAAGTTGTCTTCCAATGATCCTTGAACCCACAGCTTTAAGAAGAAAGAGGGGAGTTTTAATGGTTTCCTGCAGGACTCTGCAAGAGGGTGTCCACCTTAATAATTACAAAAGACCGTTCTTACTTTTATTTATCAAAATTCATACTGTATGTTGCTTACTTGGTAGAAGATCGCTAAGCACTCTTTTCAGCAGAGCTGCTGGACAGTCTCCCTCAGGAGGTTGTGAACTCTCCTTTCTTGGAGGTTTTTAAGCAGAGGTTGGATGACCATCTGTCATGGGTGCTTTAGCTGAGATTTCTGCATTGCAGAGGGTTGGACTAGATGACCCTCAAGGCCCCTTTCCAGTTCTACAGTTTTATGATTCTTACCTAGTTATGGAGACTGGATGCCAAAAGCAACCCAGTCAGGGCTGGCTGAATTAAGGGGAGCCTTAGCAGGAAAATTTGATGTACAGTGGTACCTCTAGTTGCGGACACAGAATCATAGAATCATAGAATCATAGAGTTGGAAGAGACCACAAGGGCCATCGAGTCCAACCCCCTGCCAAGCAGGAAACACCATCAGAGCACTCCTGACATATGGTTGTGTGCTTAAGGACCTCCAAAGTAGGAGACTCCACCACACTCCTTGGCAGCAAATTCCACTGTCCAACAGCTCTTACTGTCAGGAAGTTCTTCCTAATGTTTAGGTGGAATCTTCTTTTTTGTAGTTTGGATCCATTGCTCCATGTCCGCTTCTCTGGAGCAGCAGAAAACAACCTTTCTCCCTCCTCTATGTGACATCCTTTTATATATTTGAACATGGCTATCATATCACCCCTTAACCTCCTCTTCTCCAGGCTAAACATGCCCAGCTCCCTTAGCCGTTCCTCATAAGGCATCGTTTCCAGGCCTTTGACCATTTTGGTTGCCCTCCTCTGGACACGTTCCAGTCTGTCAGTGTCCTTCTTGAATTGTGGTGCCCAGAACTGGACACAGTACTCCAGGTGAGGTCTGACCAGAGCAGACACGATCCATTCCAGAGTGCCATTCGCACCCTGAAACGTCCGCAACTAGAACGGTGCTTCTACGCAAGCACGGAGCACGATAGAGCGCTTCTGTGCATGCACGAAGCGCAGAATGCTTCTGTGCACGCATGGTGAAATCCGGAAGTATACACTTCCGGGTTTGCTATGTTCGCAAGCCGAAAAGACGCAACATGAACCTAACGCAACACGAGATATGACTGTACCTTTTTCCAATACATATGGTGAATAATTGGTCAGCTTGGGTTCAAGTTCTCTCATCTTCTTTTTGCGAGAGTTTGGTGTATCTTAGCCTGACCAATGGAAGACATGCAAGAAACAGACCTAAACACACATACCCCTGTCTTTATCACATGGCAGAACCCACTCCAAAACTTAATCATGTCTATGGATGTTGAATCTGGTTCTTTTTCAAAATTAGGCCAGATCCAAAGCTGAGCTAGTCAGTCTATTTGATGGAGCTTCGTTTAACCTCACAACTTGTCCATCCAGCATAAGATTTCGGAGATCCCTCAACACATTTTCATAAATGTGAGAGCTGGTGGCTCACACGCCTTGACCTTCTGAGTAGTGGCACAATGGCAAAACTTTGGAAAGGGAAACAATCGTATATATCCGCAGAGACTAGAGTGCTCCAGATACTGTGTGGTGTTTGCCACCATGGTATAGAAGGACTAGAATCTGAGAAACTAGCATTCAAATCTCGACCCAGCCAAGAAGCTCACCCAGCCAAGTGGCACAACCACTGCCTAAATTTCCATACAGGGGCGTTGTGATGATCAAATGGGGAGAGGAGGAACCATTCATGACATCTTGAGCTCCTTGGAGGAAAGGTATAATACACACAGACCCACCAAGTGTCCCTATTTTCCAGGGACAGTCCTGGATTTGAAGAAGAAGAAGAAGAAGAAGAAGAAGAAGAAGAAGAAGAAGAAGAAGAAGAAGAAGAAGAAGAAGAATAGTAGTAGTAGTAGTAGTAGTAGTATGGTTTTGATATCCCGCTTTATCACTACCCTAAGAAGTCTCACAGCGGCTAACAACCTCCTTTCCCTTCCACCCCCACAACAAACACTCTGTGAGGTGAGTGAGGCTGAGAGACTTCAGAGAAATGTGACTGGCCCAAGGTCACCCAGCAGCTGCATGTGGAGGAGCAGGGAACCCGGTTCACCAGATTACGAGTCCACTGCTCTTAACCACACTGGTGTTTCTTATTTGATCCCTCCTAAAGAGAAATGTTGGAGGGGTATGGAGTTATGGAACCCCTGAGCCAAGGAGATAAGTAACTATACGACCTTTAGAAGACATCTGAAGGCAGCCCTGTAGAGGGAAGCTATTTTAATGTTTAATGTTTTATTACATTTCTATGTATGTTGGAAGCCGCCAAGAGTGGTTGGGGCAACCCAGTCAGATGGGCACAGTATAATAATAATAATGGACTAGGTAAAGGTAAAGGGACCCCTGACCATTAGGTCCAGTTGTGACCAAGTCTGGGGTTGCGGCACTCATTTCGCTTTATTGGCCGAGGGAGCCGGTGTACAGCTTCTGGGTCATGTGGCCAGCATGACTAAGCCGCTTCAGGCGAACCAGAGCAGCACACAGAAATGCCGTTTACCTTCCCGCTGGAGCAGTACCTATTGATCTACTTGCACTTTGACCTGCTTTCGAACTGCTAGGTGGGCAGGAGCAGGAACTGAGCAACGGGAGCTCACCCCGTCGTGGGGATTCGAACCGCCGACCTTCTGATCGGCAAGTCCTAGGCTCTGTGGTTTAACCCACAGTGCCACCCGCGTCCCTTAATAATAGAATAGGGCCCCCCTATTTTCTTCGGAGAAATATTGGATGGTATGATATAAATAGAATAATTATGCAATACTATAAAATAGACTTCCAGCCCCACCTCTTAGTTCTTCCATGTGCTTTGCAAAGCCCTTCCTCTTTCTAGAGCGCTGCCCTCCATGGGGTTGGTCCTCTTCACTGTACTAGCCTTAAAGACTGGGGCATCATACATAAACACAAGTCTCTATCATTTCCCCTTCCATCTATAGTTGTGCTTCCCCACCACCACCCACCCACCTTCCCTTTACTCTGGCCAGTTCCATGTGACCCTTCTCCTCTGGCTCTGCCTTTACTCTCTCCTTTAAACTGCTGCTTCTGCAGTCTTCCTCTCCCTCCCCGCCCCCTCCACCACCTCCATCCCTTTGCACACATTCCTGCCTCTCCGATCCCCTTCTCCCTTCCTCTCATCTTCCCCCACCTCTACACCACAGCCTTAAAGCAGGATAAATGAATATGGATATCGCACAATAAAACCTTCAGAATGGAGAGTTTTGTGCAAGTGAATGGCAGCCAAGCCTGAGAGACTGAAAATTGGATAAAGGGATTAAAACAGTAGCACATTAACAGGAGATTTAGAGTGTAATAAACTCATTTCATAATAATATGTGCGTTGGGGCCAGTAATAAATCATGGCGGAATCCCTCCTTTCGCAGTGCTGGAACGAGGCAGTGACCCGAATGCTGGGTAGGATTTCAGCGAGATGTGGATTAATTTCACAGGGTTCTTGGCTAGGAACTGAA
Organism: Podarcis vaucheri; assembly: GCF_965113315.1. NCBI lineage: Eukaryota > Metazoa > Chordata > Lepidosauria > Squamata > Lacertidae > Podarcis > Podarcis vaucheri. The sequence goes on along the minus strand of NC_138763.1, from coordinate 90,574,908 downwards.
CGGCTGCTGTGCCATTGCCATACAGCTGCTGCTGGCTGGCTTCTGCAAAGCACAAAGGCAAACAAATGGAACTAAGCTGAGGGATCAGCTAAAAATGGCATGGTGGGCAAGGGGCAGGGGTGTGCATGTGTACACACACACACATGTGCTAGCATTGCCATATTTCACCCAGAAAGTTGTTGAGCTTTTTTTGCTTGCTGAAGATCCAGGGTGAACCACTGCCTTCTGAAAATTCCCCCCAGATCTTGGAAAGCTCAGTAAATCCCAGACCTACATATGTTCAACAGTCACCTTTCCTGTAGGGCTTGCAGTGTACAGACCCTCCAAGCGTCCCTATTTTCCAGGGACAATCCCAGATTTACAGGAGCCATCCCGCTTTCTGATTTGATCCCAGAATGTCCCGCATTTCCTTAGGACGTCCCTATTTTCATCAGAGAAACATTGGAGGGTATGGAGTTATGTGACACACACACACACCCAAGCCAAGGAGACAAGTAACTATACGACCTTTAGAAGACATCTGAAGGCAGCCCTGTATGGGAAATTTTTTTTAGTGTTTAATGTTTTATTATGTTTTTATATCTGTTGGAAGCTGCCCAGAGTGGCTGGGGCAACCCAGTCAAATGGGTGGGGTATTATTATTATTATTATTATTATTATTATTATTATTATTATTATTGAATACAACATCCCTATTTTCACTGGGAAAATGCTGGAGGGTATGCAGTATATATGAGTCTGCACGATCACCGCAAAAGAGATCTTTCCATGGCTGCCCTCAGCTTGTCTCTTTGTCTCTTTGGCTGGCAGTCAGCACAATGGAATAGGAAAAAAATCAAACTGGGTGACCTCTTCAGAGAACAGCCCTCCACGGAAAGTCCCCCAATCTGATCTTGTTCAAGCCATAAGGGAAGTGGGGAAGAAAATTAATATCCCCCCCAAACAATCCATTTAGTAATCAGTTGGAAACCTTGAAGATACCAATAAGTCTCTAGTCACCAACTCATTTTACCAACAGAGCCCTCAGTATGGGGATGGAGACCAAACCAGGCCACCATTCCCAGGAATGGGGTTGGGAATGTGAGGTACAGGAGGGTCATAGTCAGGATGCTGACACCAGGCAGCAGGAAGAGGAGAAACTCTTTTGTCCTGGGAATGACTTTCTCAGCCACCCTTCCTATCCAACTGCTTTCCTGATGGGAAAAGATGGTGGAAAGAGTTAAATGTTCTAATGGGAGGCCAGAGTGGTGCATGCTCTGGCTATCTCCCGCTTGGACTACTGCAACACGCTCTACGTGGGGCTACCTTTGAAGGTGACCCGGAAACTACAACTAATCCAGAATGCGGCAGCTAGACTGGTGACTGGGAGTGGCCGCCGAGACCACATAACACCAGTCTTGAAAGACCTACATTGGCTCCCAGTACGTTTCTGAGCACAATTCAAAGTGTTGGTGCTGACCTTTAAAGCCCTAAATGGCCTCGGCCCAGTATACCTGAAGGAGCGTCTCCACCCCCATCGTTCTACCCGGACACTGAGATCCAGCCCCGAGGGCCTTCTGGCGGTTCCCTCACTGCGAGAAGCAAAGCTACAGGGAACCAGGCAGAGGGCCTTCTCGGTAGTGGCACCCGGCCTGTGGAACGCCCTCCCATCAGATGTAAAAGAGATAAACAACGGCCTGACATTTAAAAGACATCTGAAGGCAGCCCTGTTCAGGGAAGTTTTTAATGTGTGACATTTTGATGTATTTTTAATCTTTGTTGGAAGCCGCCCAGAGTGGCTGGGGAAACCCAGCCAGATGGGCGGAGTACAAATAAATTATTATTATTATTATTATTATTATTATTATTAATCACTTGCTCTTTGTTTTTCCCGTCTCCATACTGTTTCCAAAAAAAAACACACAAATTGGAGAGAGGTTGGGAAGGAGAGACAGGAACTGGGTTCACCTGGTTGCCAACCCATTTCCCAAAGAAAAGATTTATAGATGCTGGAGCTACAAGTGTGAAAAACCTCAGACATGTTCCAAAGTAATAAAGATGATAGTTTTTGTTCAAACTTGATGATGTTGATGCATCCATCTTCCGTATGACTTTAGGGATCACAGCCAGAGGATAAACTGAAAAACTGAAAATCAAACTACATGTACCATGGAACAGTCTTTTACTTTGGTTAAAAGTAACCGTTGAGTCGGGAACCAAAGGATTAAGAGTATTCTAGGCTTAACTATTTCATTTCCACCATTTCCCTGACTGAAATTGCCCTCCCTAGCTGCTATCGGCTGTCAAAGGGCGTTCATTGGAGTACCCCAAATTATGAGAGAATTATTCAATCTATCTCCGTCATGCATAATATTATATGCCTCTAATCATGCCCTCCCATAGTAATATAGATCTCTCAGCTATAATGCCTCACATGTTTTAGACTTCCCTTATAGGAAAGGTTCTGGTTCCCTTTCAATAGCTGGCAGTAACAGAGGACTGCTTACTCAAAGGCCAACTAGAGCCCCAAAGCTTAGACACCCAGAACTATTCCATCAGAAGCTGGCTCAGGAAACAGTACCGAAATATCCATTTTGTACCTCCTTTTCTGCTCCGGTGAGGATGTACGTTCAGTATCCTGCAATGCACCATTGAACTTGCTGAGGACTGCTGTCTCTTCAGTAATACTAGGATGTACTTCAGCAATACGAAATGTACTTGGCAGCCTCTCCATAGCATTTCCAGTCAAGTGCCTCAACTCCTTGCAGGTTTGCAGGCCAGAGGCCAGACCCAAGGATCGCTGCCAGCATCTGAACCTTCCTTCATAGCTCCAATTGTGTGGGATATAGTGTTTTACTAAAGACTTCTGAACTCTCTTTCTTAAAGGGTCATAGGAATAATAATAATAATAATAATAATAATAATAATAATAATAATAATAATATATTTATACCCTGCCCATCTGGCTGGGCTTCCCCTGCCACTCTGGGTGGCTTCCAACACAATATTAAAATACAGTAATGCCTCAAACATTAAAAGCTTCCCTAAACAGGGCTGCCTTCAGATGTCATCTAAAAGTCTGGTACAGTGGTGCCTCGCAAGACGAAATTAATTTGTTCCATGAATTTTTTTCGTCTAGCGAATTTTTCGTCTTGCAAAGCACGAAATCCCATAGGAATGCATTGAAAATCAATTAATGTGTTCCTATGGTCAAAAAAAGTCCAAACAAAGCCAAATTTGGTACAACAAGAGTTTATTAAGTGCTCTTTAAAGTCACACATACTGTAAAGAGCATTTCAAAATTCAAACCCAGAATTTTTTTTTTAAAAAAAAGAGTTGCCCAATGGTCACAGAAAATCATAAAAATGCAGGAAAAAACACACAAGCTTCCAGATTCTTGCAAACCCCTCCCCAACACCAAGTCCTTGAACTCCAAACACCCCAACCCCAAATCCAAACCCCCCCAAAAAAAGTTTTAAAAGCTTAACTTACCAAATGGCTGCAAAAGAAGTTTTGGGAAAGCTTCAAAAATCACCAAAGTCTTTAAAAACCTCAAAAAAGGCTACCACACCGTGTTCTATGAGTTGCTCCTCGAAGTCAAGTCACAACTGTATTAACGGTGTTAAGAAAAAGGAAACAAACTTGCAAAAAACACAAGACGTTTTCATCTTGCAAAGCAAGCCCATAGGGAAATTCGTCTTGCGAAGCAGCTCAAAAAACGGAAAACCCTTTCGTCTAGCGAGTTTTCCGTCTTGCGAGGCATTCGTCTTGCGGGGCACCACTGTAGTTGTTGTTCTCTTTGACATCTGGTGGGAGGGCGTTCCACAGGGTGGGTGCCACTACAGAGAAGGCCCTCTGCCTGGTTTCCTTCTAGCAGGCATCGCCAAACTCGGCCCCCCCAAATGTTTTGGGACTACAACTTCCATCATCCCTAGCCAGCAGGACCAGTGATCAGGGAGGATGGGAACTGTAGTCCCAAAACATCTGGAGGCCGAGTTTGGGGGTGCCTGCCTTATAGGAAATTGGAACACTGATCCACGTAGCTCACTATTGCCTACATGGATAGGGACGTGGGTGTCGCTGTGGTCTAAACCACTGAGCCTCTTGGGCTTGCCGATCAGAAGGTCGGCGGTTCGAGTCTCCATGACAGGATGAGCTCCCATTGCTCTGTCCCAGCTCCTGCCAACCTAGCAGTTCAAAAGCACACCAGTCCAAATAGATAAATAGGTACTGCTGCAGCGAGAAGGTAAATGGCATTTCCGTGCACTCTGGTTTCTATCAGGGTGTTCTGTTGTGCCAGAAGCAGTTTAGTCATGCTGGCCACATGACCCGGAAAGCTGTCTGTGGACAAATGCTGGCTCCCTTGGCCTGAAAGCAAGATGAGAGCTGCAACACCATAGTTGCCTTTGACTGGACTTAACCATCCAGGGGTCCTTTACCTTTTACCTTTTTGCATGGATTGGCAGAGGCTCTGCAGGATGTCTAACCAGCACTATTTGCAGATGCCAGGGTAGAACCTGGGACCTTTTTGCATGCAATGCAGGTGCTCTAAGGGGTCATCCACACTTACCTTTGCTCCATGTTCCTAGGCAGAGGTTTTCCAGGTCCAGGTCTAGAGCTGGGCAACATCTGGTTTGCAACACAAATCACCAGCTAAACATTCCAATATATTGATATATCACGATATCTGAAAGAAGGATGGAGCTATGTAGAGGCATTGGCTGGCTTTATGGTTCCCCCCCCCACCCCATATCATGAAAAGGGCTGGGCAAAGGCATACGTGTGGGACAGAAAGGGAGATCAACTGAGAGCCAAACATGAGATGATGCAAGAGAGCCAGTGTCCTTTTTAATAAATGACTTTAAAGCAGCCATGAGATGGGGTGGAACTGGTTCACTACAGCAAAACAGCAAGCGGGAGATGTTCACAGCATTTTCCTAACTTAATTCCCCAACAAAGCTGTTGTGGCCCCACCAGAGGAAACAGCCAGTTCCCCTGTATTATGTCTTTCTTTTTTTCCTAGTGGAGGGAGAATAAAGTTCAGGGTTGTGGCATTACCAGTATTATAGCCCCACAGGCAGAGGAGCTAAACATAACCTTCCAGAGTCGGTCGCAGATATCCAGCTACTGTCAAGCCTTTAAAAAGATGTTGGAAAGCCCAAAATGGTTGCTCTGCCATTGAGCCAGAAGGCTGTTCCTGGCTTTTAGAGGGGCATGTACATAGTTTTCGGGAAAGTAGCATAGAAAGGGAAACTCTAGTGTTGCTGTATTTCAAAAAGTAGAATTCCTGACACCCGCAAAGTGATTTTAAGCTTTCGGAGCTGTTTTTGCTGCTTTTCCCATCACATTGCCCTGACATTTTGCCAATCCCCCCGACGACATTTTGACACCTGAAAACCAGGACATGTCGGGAAATTTCCTAACAGACGGCAAGCCTAGGAAACTCTCATGTGCTATGTGACTTCTTCCGTCATCGCAGAGCTGCGATGGGAAGAAGGAAAACCACATCTGGCGAAATGATACCTTCTGTATGTAAAACTTACTGAGTCTAGCCTTGCTATCTCTTCTGACTTTCATAGGCGAATCTGTGAGAAGACAGTGAGCAGATTTCTGCAGGAAGAGGAGGCAAAAATGTTTCTTGATGGGACATCTGGCATCTTTGCAGCTTGAGCGGAATTATACTGTATGCCTTCCAGCATGTATTAATTGGTCTTTCTGCATTGTGCCTGGTGAAGAGGCGTCATCTCTCTGGCTTAACCCAAAGCCCCTCTTCTCGCTGGGGAGTGTGCCTTGACCACAGAGAGAGCTGCATGGGTCAGATTAACTCCAACCCCACCAGGGGAACAATTACAATTTGGAGCTGCTACAGCACACGAATCAACTGAACACTGATTGCTGCTGCTCTCAGACTTTGCAAGTCTCTCTGTTTTCCAGGAACAGTCCCAGATTTACAGAAGCCACCCCGGTTTCTGACTTGATCCTAGAATGTCCTGCTTTTCCTTTGGATGTTTCTCTTTCCACTGGAGAAATGTTGGAGGGTATGTGCTCTCCCCCGAAAAGTGAACAAGGCACAGAAACCAAAGGGACACAATTTTTTCCTCCTTTGATCAGTGTGAGGGTTTTTCTTGGGGGGGGGAGCCCTGCTAGGTTGGCAGGAGCAGAGACCAAGCAATGGGAGCTCACCCCATCGTGGGGATTCAAACCACTGACCTTCTGATTGGCAAGTCCTAGGCTCTGTGGTTTAACCCACAGCGCCACCTGCGTCCCTGAAACATGTGTATACCATGTGTCTATTCTTCCAGAAATGACCTCCCAGATGGCAATCAGTTCTCAGGGCCTTCTCCTTCTCTTCCCATTAGGACACATCAGTACAGTGGTACCTCAGGTTACAAACACCTCAGGTTACAGACTCCACTAACCCAGAAATAGTACCTCGGGTTAAGAACTTTGCTTCAGGATAAGAACAGAAATCACGCAGCAGCGGCGCGGCGGCAGCAGGAGGCCCCATTAGCTAAAGTGGTGCTTCAGGTTAAGAACAGTTTCAGGTTAAGTACGAACCTCCGGAACAAATTAAGTACTTAACCCAAGGTACCACTGTAATCCAGAATGTGGCAGCTAGACTGGTGACTGGGAGTGGCTGCCAAGACAATATAACACCAGTCCTGAAAGGCCTACCTTGGCTCCCAGTACATTTCTGAGTGTTGGTGCTGACCTTTAAAGCCCTAAAGAGCCTCGGCCCAGTATACCTGAAGGAGCACCTCCACCCCCTTCGTCCAGCCCAGACACTGAGGTCCAGCTCCGAGGGCCTTCTGGTGGTTCCCTCACTGCGAGAAGTGAGATTACAGGGAACCAGGCACAGGGCCTTCTCAGTAGTAGCACCCGCCCTGTGGAATGCCCTCCCATCAGATGTCAAGGAAATAGATAACTATCTGACTTTTAGAAGGCATCTGATGGCAGTCCTGTTTAGGGAAGTTTTTAATGTTTGATGTTTTATTGTGTTTTTAATATTCTGTTGGGAGCTGCCCAGAGTGCCTGGGGGAACCCAGCCAGATGGGAGGGGTATAAATATATTATTATTATCATCATCATCATCATCATCATTATTACAGTGGTACCTCTGGTTGCGAACGGGATCCGTTCCATAGGCCCATTCGCAACATGAAAAGAGCGCAACCCATAGCGGCACATCTGCGCACACACAGATTGCAATTCACAGCTTCTGCGCATGTGCGTGACATCATTTTGCGTTTCTGCACATGTGCGAGTGGTGAAACCTGGAAGTAACCCTTTCTGGTACTTCTGGGTTGCCGCAGGACATAACCTAAAAGAATGTAACATGAAGTGGACGTAACATGAGGTATGACTGTATTACTACTACTACTACTATTATTATTAGGAAACCATTGTAATTTAAAACTTTAGGTTATATTCCTTTTGCAGGACGTAACATGAAGTGGACGTAACATGAGGTATGACTGTATTACTACTACTACTATTAGGAGACCGTTGTAATTTAAAACTTTTGATTATATTCCTTTCTTTTAAAAAAGGTTTAATTTTAAAATTGCTTCTAATTTTTTATTTCTGCAGTGGGTGGAGAAGCAACAGGATATTCAAATCTGGAGACCAAGTGAAAAGGAAGCAACTGGCAAGGAAGCTGGTGCAGGGCTGCAATTGTTTGTAGCCTCAACGTTGTCCTTTTTGAATCCCAGCGATGTTGACAATATTAAACTCCAGTCCATACAACCCAATCTGAGGAGGAGAAGCTGGGGGGGGGGGTTCAGAGAGAGCCGAATCCTTCAGCCATCTGCCTTTTTGAACAGGTTGAGGACACTGAAACCAAACAAGGCATATAACTGCCATTGGAAGAACACCCAATCCTTCCTGCATCTGCCTATGGAATGCAGATGCCCATATGTGGGGCTTGTTTACGTGCATATTATGCCTGATATGCAGAGGCTGCTTGTATATCGTGTGGCATGAACCCAGGGTGCCTTCAGTCCCTCTGACAGACATGGGCAGATGCCTGGCACTGCCACCTAGACTTCTCATTGTATTATGATGTAGAGTGAATTAAATAAGAGAAAGCAGCAGGGATTCGATCTAGTCGAAGAGGTCAAACTCCATCAGCTTCATTTGCAAGAGCGAGGAGCGCAATCTTCATAATTTGGATTTCAAATCTTACATTTGCTTTTGAGTTTAAATAAGCAAGGAGGAGGACTGATACAAACGGGGGGGGGGGTCTTAGCATCTGCTGTCTGATTTGTCAAGCCAAAACATAAATATAATTTTTTAAGCCTCTTAATTTGGTATGTTGAAGCACTCAGCCAGACCCCTCAAGATGTCACAGACCCTTGTGACATTTTTTAGGAGGGTGCCTCACCTTGGCACGCCCCCTTACTCTCCTGTAAACCCTGGAGCGATCGGAGCGATTGTCTCCATTCTGTTTTCCCGGTCAGCAGGAAACAGAAGTCTTGACTGATTACCTTTTTAAGTAAGGGCAGTTGTGTCTTGCACTTATAGCTATAGACCCCAGTGGGCAGGCTCTCTTAAATGCTGCAAAGCCAGAGGTTGGCTTCTGTGATATTTCCTCACTTGCATTCTAGGAGCCAACCAGATATCTGTGGGAAGTCCACAAGGAGGACATGGGCACAATGTGGTTGCTGTTGTTTAGTCGTTTAGTCGTGTCCGACTCTTCGTGACGCCATGGACCAGAGCACGCCAGGCACTCCTGTCTTCCACTGCCTCCTGCAGTTTAGTCAAACTCATGCTGGTAGCTTCGAGAACACTGTCCAACCATCTCATCCTCTGTTGTTCCCTTCTCCTTGTGCCCTCCATCTTTCCCAACATCAGGGTCTTTTCCAAGGAGTCTTCTCTTCTCATGAGGTGGCCAAAGTACTGGAGCCTCAGCTTCATGATCTGTCCTTCCAGTGAGCACTCAGGGCTGATTTCCTTCAGAATGGAGAGGTTTGATCTTCTTGCAGTCCAAGAGTCTCCTCCAGCACCATAATTCAAAAGCATCAATTCTTTGGCGATCAGCCTTCTTTATGGTCCAGCTCTCATCGCTACTGGGAAAACCACAACTTTAACTATAGGGGCACAATAAGCATATATGGGCACAGTAAGCATTCTTTAAAAACCATATTCAGTTACTGCAATTGGTGGACTCTCCTTCATTGGAGGTTGGATGGCCACTTGTCACAAATTCTTGAGCTGTGATTCCTGAATTACAGGGGATTGGAAAAGAAGACCCTTGGGATACCTTCTAGGTCTGCTGTTCTATACTCTGTGATTCTATGATATGTCATAAATAAGTTGTAAGTGAGTCAACCTAGAAGCGCATTCCAAGTTGCACCTGGTTGGGAGCATGTTGCATTGAGTGCGATGGGGCTAACTTGCGAATAAACATACGTAGGACAATGTTGCAACTAGCAATGCCACCCAAACTTGTAATTAGTCAGTCTGTATTTTGCATCTAAGCTGCTCATAATTCCCATTTATATAATGAGTCCTGACTTTGATCCAGTGAAATTGTAACATTTTCATAATTAAAACAGATTTATTACAAGTTAATTTCTCTTCTCTCCACTTGTGTAATCTACATGATTCACATGACTAAACAAGCAAACTCAGCCATCTTCGTGGAGGCTCCCATGTTGTTTACTATAACACCTCAGGTTACCCAGCAAAATGAGAATGTCAGCACATGCTCAGAAGGGTTTTACTTTTAACTCTTTAGTTACCATAGAAACCAACCACAGCTGCCACCCCATATTGATTTACTCAGTTTGCAAACAAACCACAAATGACAATGGCCAGAAAATTATGCAGCTTTAGTAATGATACACATCTGTTGAAATTCATCCGTGTATCAAAATATCAGTACAGTGGTACCTCGGGTTACATACGCTTCAGGTTACAGACTCTGCTAACCCAGAAATAGTGCTTCAGGTTAAGAACAGTTTCAGGTTAAGTACGGACCTCCGGAATGAATTAAGTACTTAACCCGAGGTACCACTGTATACAGGAGAGCTTTCAGTAAGGTTTATAACATTTGACTTCTAAATCAGCTATCCAGTTCAGAATCATCAGTTTGCCCATCACTGGTTGTAACACATAGTTGTAGAATTGGAAGGGACCATAATGTCCAACCCCCTGTGATGTAGGAATCTTTTGTCCAACATGGGGCTTGAACCCACAACCCTGAGATTAAAAGTCTCATGCTCTACCGACTGAGCTAACATGCAGTGCATGGTCTGGAAGCTCCAGCTGGTACAGAATGCAGAAGCTAGGCTGCTGATAGGGACAGGTGGCTGAGAGCATCTGACCCCTCTGCTGAAACATCTGCGCTGGCTGCCCAGGCCATTTCCAAGGTTCTTACAAACAACTTGGGTCCAGGATACCTTATGGGCCACCTGAGCCCTTATATCCAAATCACCGTGGTCATATGGAGGAGTGTTGCTAGTTGTCCCACAAACTAAAGGTAAAGGTAAAGGGACCCCTGACCATTAGGTCCAGTCGTGACCGACTCTGGGGTTGCGGCACTCATCTCGCTTTATTGGCCGAGGGAGCCGGTGTACAGCTTCTGGGTCATGTGGCCAGTATGACTAAGCCGCTTCTGGTGAACCAGAGCAACGCACGGAAACGCCGTTTACCTTCCCGCCAGAGCAGTACCTATTTATCTACTTGCACTTTGAAGTGCTTTCGTACTGCTAGGTTGGCAGGAGCAGGGACCAAGCAACGGGAGCTCACCCCATCGTGGGGATTCGAACCGCCATCCTTCTGATCGGCAAGTCCTAGACTCTGTGGTTTAACCCACAGCTCCACCCGTGTCCCACAAACTGCAGAAGCTCAATAGTCTTCACCAGAAGAAGGACATTTCATGTCCCTCTTTGCAGGCTGTGAGTGAAAGCAGAGCAATTCTGGGTGGGGTTTTGTTTTATTTTTTACATTACTGCATCAGACCATTCCATTAACAAGGCATATCAGAGGAGATCAGGGAGTGTCTGACCTTTCAATTAGCTCTGTTGCTGTGTGGCTCAGAAGCAACCATTAACCTTTTTCTTTATTGAGAAATGAAATCAACTTGACACAGGAAACACTCAAAGCTCAAGATGGGAGGCAGTGGAGAGTGGGAATCTGGTAAACCGCCTTGAGATTTGCGGGTATAGGGCAGGTATAGGGATGCAAGTGGCACTGTGGTCTAAACCACTGAACCTCTTGGGCTTGCCAGTCAGAAGTTGCTCTGTCCCAGATCCTGCCAACCTAGCAGTTCGAAAGCACACCAGTGCAAGTAGATAAATAGGTACCGCTGTGGCAGGAAGGTAAATGGCGTTTCCATACTCTCTGGCTTCAGTCACAGTGTTCTGTTGTGCCAGAAGCAGTTTAGTCCTGCTGGCCACATGACCCAGAAAGCTGCTTGTGGACAAACACCAGTTATCTTGGCCTGAAAGTGAGTTGAGTACCACAACCCCATAGTTGCCTTTGACTGGACTAACTCTCCAGGGGTCCTTTACCTATACAAATTTAATAAATAATAAATTTTATTTATTTAAACCATTTGTATTCCACTTAACTATAGAACTATGGTCTCTAAACAATTTACAAAAGTGCAATACAAATTTAGTGGACAGGACTAGCTTTTAATTACAGTGTACTCCAGTCACAGTGACTTGGCGAAGGGATGTTGAAGTAAGTTTATAGGCATCCTTCTAAAAGTTGGGTATAAGTGACAGAGTTAGACTATTCTGGTGGCCTCCTTCATTCCCATTTATTCCTAACAAAAAATTAATGATCATAGTTCTCTCTCTCTCTCTCTCTCTTTCATGTAGGGTACTTCCAGGAATGGAGGGCAAGGAGAAAATATGACTTTTCCAGGTTTTATAATGAAAGTAAATTCATTTAGCATGAAAGCCACTAGATTTACATATTTGTCTGAAGAACTTTGGCAGCTTTCTTATGTAGAGGCAACTCCCTCATGACCCCAGTATTTAAACTGATTGCCTTAAAAAAAGGTGTATGGAAAGAAATGTGCTTTCTATTCCTCACCCCAGAAAAATCTCTAGTAAAATCTGTCCTTGTGGGATAACTGCTTTACCTACCTGTCCTGAAATTTGATAAGCTTCATCCCCTTAGATGTGACCATCCCTGCAATTTGAATCCAATTCTGGCAGATATTGGGAAAGTTGGAGACTTTTCATTCATACACACACACACACACACACCCTCTGGATGAAACTGGGGTGGGGTTTGAGAAGGATTCAGGTTCCAACAAGCCCAGCAAGGCAAAATTCAGCCACTTCTGGCGAACCAGAGCAGCGCACGGAAACGGCGTTTACCTTCCCGCTGGAGTGGTACCTATTTATCTACTTGCACTTTGACGTGCTTTCGAGCTGCTAGGTTGGCAGGAGCAGGGACCGAGCAACGGGAGCTCACCTCATCGCAGGGATTCAAACCATCAACTTTCTGATCGGCAAGTCCTAGGCTCTGTGGTTTAACCCACAGCGCCACCCGCTTCCCTATGGATTCCTATAAGGAGAGTCAAATGTTGTTTTAGCAGCGGGCAACTACAGATTGAAACCTAAACAGGGCTTCAGTTCAGTCTAAGACCACTTGTGCTGGGAGAAACCTCCTGCAGTTATGGAGACCTTTCCTGCTTCAGTTCACCTGCCGTTGGCTCTGACAGCATGGGGGAGAAGGTGGCTCTGCAGGGACATCCCTGGACACGGAACATGGCACCATGACCTCTTTAGGCCAGGGAAGATGGTAATGATCTCATGATGCAGAGAAGCTTCAGGGATGTTGGGGTAATCCAGGATCAGTAGTGAGGGCAATTCCCTCTCCTACTTAGGCTTTTTCAAAATCTATTGCCTCAGCCCCAAAGATGGTGAGTTTGTTCTGGGGTCATGATAGTTAAGGCTATTCCGCTTCATAGTACAGCTGGAGGACTTACATAAATGAATATTCCCCCATACTTATTTATTATCTATCTATGTCAATGCACTTATACACTGTGCAGACTTATGCACACACATAACATGCCAAAGCGAAGGCTAAGCTAGAAGTCGTTTGGGGGGTTTTGAAGATTTTTTCCTCACGTTTTTTCCATGCACACACAAAAAATGAGAAAACTCAAATAATTTCCAAATTAATTGGCAGAAGGTTTGGAGAGTTCACCCATCTCTCTGTTGTGTTTTTAGAGGAACTCATTGGAGGAAACTGTTTGGTGTAAATAGAATCACCATTGTTATTTTCTTTGTCATCTCCACTCTGGAACGGAATCTGTCGTGTTTTAGAGAGGGGCTAAATAAGGTTCCACTGCAGAGAAAGCTCTGCACCTAATAGTCTCAAGATAATATTCAAAAGAGGAGTCGTGTAGAGCAAAACCTTCATAGATTGAGCCACTAAGTGGCTGACACTCTTCAGCTGCTAAATAACCTCATTTGTAACCAACAGTATTCGGGATTAATTGCAGCTGCACATCAAGCACAATGGCTAGAACAGTCTGGAATTTTACAGATCATACATGTATAGCAGCTCACAGACTCTCTGATCTCAAGATGAGAAGTTGTAATGGGTAGCTTAGGCAATGACTGCAAGCTCTGACAGTTTGTCTAGGAGCTCCTGAGCTAAACTATATCATCTTGGGATGTGTTAACTAAAGTTCATTTTTTGTAGGTTTTTTATTATTATTTTCAAACATTTTTAACAATAATCTTCATATAAAATAGTGACATTGTTGTAAATTGACTTCCTACCTCCACTTTCTCAGTGTTTTTACTCAAACTTTTTAAATTGCATTATATCTTTATCTATTATGAAAAGTTTCTCTATTACAGTTACTGTACTTTATCATTTTTCTTCCACTGCTTTTATCTCAAATCCTGCCCACGTTTCATTTGACTATACAGTCATACTTCGAGTTGAAGTAGCTTTGGGCTGAGCATTTTCGGGTTGCGCTCTGCAGTGACCCGGAAGTAACGGAACATGTTACTTCCGGGTTTCGCTGCTCGCACATGTACAGACGCTCAAAATGATGTCATACACATGCGCGGAAGTGGCAAATCACGACCCGCGCACATGCAGACGTGGGTTGCGTTTGCTTCAGGATGCGAACGGGGCTCCGGAACGGATCCCGTTCACATCCAGAGGTACCACTGTGGTAAATATTCCACAAAAGGCCTCCATTCTTCTATGAAAAGCTCATTATTCTGATCTCTTGATTTTGCTGTCAGCTTTGCCATTCCTGCATAGTGCATTGCTTTCAAAAGCCACTCTTTCTACATTGGGACCTGCTCTTCTTTCCATTTCTAGTTGCTGTTGTCACGCACATAAATAGTTTAGTCATCTTCTTTGGAACCTCTGTCCCTATTACAGCCTGGATAGCTCAGTTGGTTAGAGCATGGTGCTGATAATGTCAAGGTTGCAAGTTTGATCCCCGTATGAGGCAGCAGCATATTCCTACATTGCAGAGGGCTGGACTAGATGATTCTCAGGGTCCCTTCCAACTCTACAATTCAATGATTCTACAGTACATGTGAACTAAAGTTCCAAAGTAAGGAACCAAGTGCACCAATGCTCTGAATCACAAATTTTAAATGAACTTTAGGTGGCAGGAATTAGGATGCGGCCGTTCATTCAGGGGCAGAGATATTCTGTGGTGGTCTTCTGTTCCTACCTTCAGTGGCGTAGCATGTGGGGTGCAGGGGGTGCCGGCGGCACCGGGTGCAACATCTGGGGGTTAGGGGGCGCAAATCCACGGGTTAGGGGGCGCAAATCCATGGGTTAGGGGGCGCAAATCCATGGGTTAGGGGGTGCAAATTACTTGCCTTGCCCCGGGTGCTGACAACCCACGCTACACCACTGCCTACCTTCCTGCCCCTGCTTGTGGGATTCCAGAAGACATCTATTTAGCCTCTGGGAGTGCTGCCACTGGGAGAAATGGACTTTTGGTCTCATCCATCAGAACCTTTGTTGCCTTCTCATGAGAGATGGGCTTATAGAACCTTGGCCAAACAGTCAAGTTTCTATTGAGGCCAAAGGCTCGCTACCATTCCAGGTAAGTAGAAAAGGGGAAGGGAGTTCTTCTCTTTGGAAAACTGGCTTCCCTTAGGGATCTTGGCACTAGTTTGTGTCGAGCAAATATTCTTCGTGCCTCAGGTATGGCATAATTCTTCTTCCACCGCCAAACTTCATCTTTAGAGCAGTGGTGGCAGCAGCAACAGCAATAGCAACAGCAACAGCTCAGCTCAGTGAGAGTCACATCAATCCCATTCCCAAGGGTACAAACCAATTTCTCTTGTTTTTCCGCCCGTCTTTCTGGCTGAACCTCCAGCAGCCTTCAATCCCATTAATCCAAGCACTGCCGGCAATGACGAAGACTGATTTCACCGGCAAACGATCAATTTGTATCTCTCTCTCCCTCTCCCTCTTTTTTGTACGGATGTACAAAATATCATGAAAAAGGTGTTAGTGGTGATAGCTGCACAACGGTGAAATAATAGAGTAATAAGGCAATCCACTTTTGACCTTGCAGGACAGCTAATTCATCTACCCATCTATCTTAATTATTCTCTGGGTTACAAAAGAGAAACTGCACAATTCATTCATTCCATGATGACAATTCCATTTTCCACCCCCAGAAAAGCACCGTCTTTCCTCACAAGTGATCCTGCCACAAGACGCATCCCTTGTGCAGCTCACTCATAGACTCGCTTACTTTGACTTGATCCAGAGCTTGGGGACATCCCAGGAGAACATCCCCACGAAGCTTTGGGCAGAGCTTTAGCAGGGAAGGAAGGCGAGCATACAGACAAAGAGGTGGCCAAAAAGAAATAAACGCAAGATTCAAGGTGGAGACTAAATGCATAAAAAAGAATTCGGTAAGCAGAAAGTATCTAGAATATACTGGCTATATGGGTCAAAATAACATAGGGATGGAAACAAATGAGATGTTCATGATACAATAAACTGTCTTCAAAAACTGAGTTCCATTAAAAAAGCACGATCCTAACAACCATTGACAAAGAATCCTTCTAAACCACAGAGTGATGGATTGCAAACTATCAGATTTATTATCCCTGATGATGTCCAATCCCATTCAGTAGTGAAGTTCTCCAACTTTCCCATCACATGGAATGATTTTAAATTTGGAGATACCTTCATTGAACATCAGTTGATGTTGCTAGGTAAAAGTGTAAAGGTAAAGGAACCCTGGGTGGTTAAGTCCAGTGAAAGGTGACTATGGGGTTCTAGACCTGGACCTGGAAAGGCTGTGCCTAGGAACATGGAGTAAAGGTAGGTGTGGATGACCCCTTAGAGGACCTACTTTGGCATGTAATGCCTTAAGAGAGAATATTATGAAAATGGTATACAGGTGGTACATGACCCCAGTCAAGCTTGCAAAAATCTATCATTTGCCCGATAACAAATGTTGGGAATGTAAAGAAACTGAAGGTACATTCTTTCACCTTTGGTGGACGTGCCCAAGGATTAAGGCTTTCTGGGAGATGATCTATAACAAATTGAAAAAAGTATTTAAATATACCTTCTTGAAGAAACCAGAGGCCTTTCTCCTGGGCATAGTCGGCCAATTGGTGCCAAAGAAGGATAGAACTTTTTTTATGTATGCCACAACAGCAGCAAGAATACTCATTGCAAAGTATTGGAAGACACAAGATCTACCCACTCTGGAAGAATGGCAGATGAAGGTGATTGACTATATGGAACTGGCGGAAATGACTGGCAGAATCCGAGACCAGGGAGAAGAGTCGGTGGAAGAAGATTGGAAAAAAATTAAAGATTATTTACAGAAATATTGTAAAATTAATGAATGTTAGAATGATGTTGGATAGAAGCTAAGTGGTTTTTAGCTGCAATACTATAAGGGAATATGAAAAATGGATTATTAATAGGTAAAGATTTAATGTTACAATATTTTAAGATTAAAGATTAGGATAAACAAAGAGGGGAAGGATTTGCTGAACCAACAAACTGAATTGGAATACAAAAAAGGGAGGCGTGAGGAGGTCCGGGAAGCAAGCTAATGAAAAATAAGTAATGGAAAGATGGAGTTGTTTTTAATTACTTTTATTTTGTATTTTTCTTTTTTCTATTTTTATTTTGTAATATTTTGAAAATCTTAATAAATATCTTATAAAAAAAATAGAGGACCTACTTTGGCATGCAAAAAGATCTCAGGTTCCACCATGGCATCTGCAAATAGGACTGGTTAGACATCCTGCAGAGCCTCTGCCGCACCATATAAAAGGTAAGGTAAAGGACTCCTAGATGGTTAAGTCCTGTCAAAGGCGACTATGGGGTTGTGGCATTCATCTCGCTTTTAGGCCGAGGGAGACGGCGTTTGTCCACAGACAGCTTTCCGGGCATGTGGCCAGCATGACTAAACCGCTTCTGATGCAACGGAACACCGTGACAGAAACCAGAGCGCACAGAAATGCCGTTTACCTTTCCGTTGCCGCAGCGGTACCTATTTATCTACTTGCACTAGTGTGCTTTCGAACTACTAGGTTGGCAGGAGCTGGGACAGAGCAATGGGAGCTCACCCCGTCATGGGGATTTGAGCAGCCGACCTTCCGATGGGCAAGCCCAAGAGGCTCAGTGGTTTAGACCACAGCACCAGGGACACCCACGTGGCCCCACAATCTGTGAAGAGGGATGGGGGAGCAATGCATTTTAATGGGCTTATTCCCAGAATTTGGCAGTTCTGCTCAGATTAGGTTTGCCTGCATTGGACTGCATCTTGCTTTGAGTCCCCACTTAATGTTCAAGCTACTTGCGCATTTTTTTAAAAAAAAAAAATTAAAGCCCAGCTACTTTAATTCTACATCAAATTGTGCACAAAAAAGATAGATTATGCACGTATTATATATAAAAAGTCCACCTCCTGGGGTACTTTATTGCTGCTGCATAATTTTATAAGTATTAATACGTAAGGAATTTTATGCAGCTTTATGCAGTGTTGTATGTATCAGTTTATGTGCTGACTATTTTAAGAAACCTGGAGTGTATTTGCGTATAATATAATATAGTATACTAATGTGTACAGTAATGTTTATAATGTGCAATAATTACTCACATATTTAGGGGAATCAGGGAAAAAAACTCACTTCTAATTGAGATCAAGGAACAAGACAGAAATTAGACAACATCTGCATGGATATAGATTCCCCCCCCCCAAAAAAAAAAAACCACCATCCCTATCTGTGAATATTTTCACAGCTGCTTTGAAATAACACCATCTCAGTATCTATTCCCAGGCCAACCACTTTGAGGATATTACTGAGATCTTCATAATTTGTCCCCATGGTAAGAAGTCCTTAGAATTCCAGCATGAGTTAATGTCCCACTCACTGGCATGCAGCTACAAAACTTCCAGAACAAGCCACCTTACTCTCAACACCCACAGAGAGCTGCTCTTCATTTTGTGCTTGCAGATATCATTCAGAACACACCACAATATCATCGTCAATGAGCCAACTGTTATTTGCTGCATAGCCATCAGAGAAGTATATGTACCTGGAGGACTTGTTTGTACACAGAGACAAGTACCCAGACAGCATGTATCACAGTATAGCTCCACAGGAAAATGACAGAACTCCACATCTATACCTTCCCTCCAACTCCTTAAGGTTTTGCAACTAACCCCAGAAAGAATCCCCTCCGGCATGCCTGTCTTGGTTTATAGATTGCCGCTGAACTTGAAAGAGTAGCTGGGGAAACCCAGCCAGATGGGTGGGGTATTATTATTGTTGTTGTTGTTGTTGTTGTTGTTGTTGTTAACAAGCTATTTGCCAGCCACAGTGGATCGGCCATGGTCACAGAGCCACAGATGAAGGATCTGTGATCATCCATGTCCTCCTTTTATATTTCCATCTTGATATTAATTCCCTGAACATCAGTTCCTGCCATGTCTCCATCCTTCCATTATGGTGGAAGAATTCAGCTTTCTGCATATTGGATGTTATCTGTTTTGGGGGCTTCAGCCAGTCTGACACGGAAGCCCCCACTTCTGACCTAGGTCGATAATCTCTGCCAGATGATTGATGGGGTATATTGTAACCTACTGAGCATATTCAGCCATCAGTGGCCTTTCATGCTGTCTGCCATTAGTTTTTCGTTATATTGTTTTGGGGATCTTCAGGAGTTTGCAGGATAGTTCTTCGTTCAGGTCTACAGGAGAGCCTGTATGGTGCACTGGACAGATTGCTAGATTAGAACAATAAAGACCTAGATTTAAATCCACACTTTGTCATAGCACTCATGGTTAGTCATTATCCCTAAAATCAGTGCTGGGAAGGTAAAACAGAAAACTCCCATGTATGCCCCCTAAGTTCCTTGAATATGATAGAAAGAAAATAAGGTCCTGTAGACTGGCAGCTGGTGGTCCCAGAGATGGTGATCTGTGATTTCATTATGGTAGAACTTCCCTTGAACTAATCAGCAACGCTTAATTCTTTCCACCTTCCTATTCAGTATGCATATGGAGACATTCGACAAGAGCATCCATGGAAAGGTTTGTAGCCTGACCAGTGGTGTTGCGTCATTTGCCAGCACTCAGGGCACCAGCACATGCACACACACACTAGGCAGGGGCAGGGGGCAGGGGGTGAACAGAACCCACCCTCACTGTTGACACTGCCTGTGACACACTTAGCCATTCTAAACTCCTTGTAACTGAACAAAGTTGTTAGTACACAATTTTAACTGCTATGACTTGTCGTCATCTTCTTCTTTGGCAATCACTCTTAGCCAAGCAAGATTGTCTTCCATGAACACAGTCTTAACAGTGAGTCCGTAAGTGACTGTGGAGGCCAATTCTGGATCCACACATCCTTCCACAGCGGGGACACAGGTTTCACTGTGAGGGTTTGCCAAACATGCCTTCCTCTTAGCACATTTCTCCCTTTCGTCCTGAGTTTGAGCGTCTTCAGAGTCCATGACACCTTTGGTAAAGGCTGTTCTCCAATTTTAACCGCTATGACTTGTATCTATGTTGTGTTGTGTTGTGCTGAACTTACGTTTTTAAATTGTTTTTACCATTTTAGCTGCACGAATCACCTTGAGAGGAGCTTTTTCCTGAAAGGTAGAATAAAAACACTTGAATAAAATCAATTAGAGGAGCATGGACCCATCAGGACTAGGAGAAGGAGCAGGAAGAGTTTAAAACCTCTCCATGGGGGAACCTCTTCAGAGATCTGGATGAAGGAGCTCTGAGCTCCCCATATAAAGAAGGATATAGTGATAATAAATAAAAAGGAAAAACCCATATTTTGAATTATGCCTATAAAATAATATGGCAGGGGTGACCCATGAGCCATATCTGGCTGCACAGCCACTTCTGGTGGCCTGTCACCTATACCCAGTTAGGCAGTTCCATAGCTCAATCAAT
Organism: Podarcis vaucheri; assembly: GCF_965113315.1. Classification (NCBI taxonomy): domain Eukaryota; kingdom Metazoa; phylum Chordata; class Lepidosauria; order Squamata; family Lacertidae; genus Podarcis; species Podarcis vaucheri. Next base: position 90,554,519 of record NC_138763.1, on the reverse strand, counting down.
AGAGCATAAGACTTAATCTCAGGGTTGTGGGTTTGAGCCCCACATTGGGCCAAAGATTCTTGCATTGCAGGGGTTGGACTAGATGACCCTTGTGGTCCTTTCCAACTTCACAATTCTATGAGACTATGATCTCTTCCACCTTGCCAACAAAGGTTCATATAGTTAAAGCTATGGTTTTCCCAGTAGTGATGTATGGAAGTGAGAGCTGGACCATAAAGAAGGCTGATCGCCGAAGAATTGATGCTTTTGAATTATGGTGCTGGAGGAGTCTCTTGAGAGTCCCATGGACTGCCCCCAAGATGGTTGTCATCAATGGAAGCGAAGGAACAGAAAAAACTCAATATGGAGGCCAAATGGCCGAAATATTGGGAAATTCTGGAACAAGTTGGAGAGAGAATAAAATTGCAGAGCTTTGAAAAATTGAAAAACAAAGTGCGAGATTGGCTCCATTACTATCAAAAAATGGAGGCATACAAATTGGACAAAAAAGTTGGTTTCCAGGTGGAAAAATCAAAATTGGAAACAGAATTGTTAGATCCAAAAACTAAGAATTTGTCAAGAATGTATAACTTGCTGTTGAAATGGAACACTCAGGATGAAACGGTGAAATCAGCTATGATTAAATGGGCACAAGATGTTGGACATAAGATAATGATGGCTGACTGTGAACGGTTATGGACCAAAGGTATGAATTTTACGGCATGTAATGCCTTAAGAGAAAACTTAATGAAAATGATTTATAGGTGGTACATGACACCAGTTAAGCTTCAAAAAATCTACCATTTGCCCGATAATAAATGTTGGAAATGTAATGAGACTGAAGGTACATTCTTTCACCTTTGGTGGACATGCCCAAGGATTAAGGCATTCTGGGAGATGATTTATAATGAAATGAAAAAGGTATTTAAATATACCTTCCTTAAGAAACCAGAGGCCTTTCTCCTGGGCATGGTCGGCCAATTGGTGTTAAAGAAGGATAGAACTTTCTTTATGTATGCAACAACAGAAGCAAGAATACTCATCGCGAAATATTGGAAGACACAAGATTTACCCACCAGGGAAGAATGGCAGATGAAGTTGATGGACTACATGGAATTGGCGCAAATGACTGGCAGAATCCGAGACCAGGGAGAAGAGTCGGTAGAAGAAGACTGGAAAAAGTTTAAAGACTATTTACAGAAATACTGTAAAATTAATGAATGTTAGAAAGATGTTGGAATGAAGTTATATGGCTTTAGTAGAAATGTTATAAGGAATTAAGTATAAATAGATTATTAGAGCATTAAAGCGAAAAATAAGGTTAGAATGTGTTAAGACAATTATAGGATAGAAAACAGAGGAAGATGGAAAGGAATTGCTGAAACAATTAATAGAAGTGGAATACAAAAAGGGAGGTGTGAGGAGGTCATGGAAATTAGTGAAAGAAAGATAAGATATTGAAATTGGACTGTGTTTTAAATGGTTTTTGTTTTGTTAGTTGTATGTTAGTGTTTTGCAGTTGTTGTTTTGTATTGTATTGTATTATGTTTTTTCTTTTTTGGTTTTTTGTAGTGTTGTGTTCAATTTGTTGGAAAACTAATAAATATTATTATAAAAAGAGAGAGAGTCCCATGGACTGCAAGAAGATCAAACCTCTCCATTCTGAAGGAAATCAGCCCTGGGTGCTCACTGGAAGGACAGATCCTGAAGCTGAGGCTCCAATACTTTGGCCACCTAATGAGAAGAGAAGACTCCCTGGAAAAGACCCTGATGTTGGGAAAGATGGAGGGCACAAGAAGAAGGGGACAACAGAGGACGAGATGGTTGGACAGTGTTCTCAAAGCGACAAACATGAGTTTGACCAAACTGCGGGAGGCAGTGGAAGACAGGAGTGCCTGGCGTGCTCTGGTCCATGGGGTCACGAAGAGTTGGACACGACTAAACGACTAAACAACAACAACATGATCTCTTCACTGACTTACTGAGCATAGAAGCTTCTTCTCCCTTTGGCACAGTGCCATTGGCAGAAGGTCTTAGAGATCAAGAAACAGGAAGAAGTGTTCCTTCCTGTTGCCTGAACTCCAATACCTTATTGTAACACTGTCCCACCAAAAGGAGAAGAACCTTCTTTTCAAGGTTAGTGGAGGGTTTTCCTCCTCATCCCTTTGCTGGGCTAAGAGGAGACATAATTCTCTCACTAGCCTAGTACTATGATGTGCAACTAAAAAAGAGCACATCAGAAAAGCTTCCTAGTGCTTTCAGTGGGAGATGCAGTTGTATTCCTCTTGTTTGTAATGTTTCCCATTCTTTTCCACACGCTGTAGAACACTCTCCCACCAGATGTCGAGATAAATAACTATTCAGCCTTTAGAAGACATCTGAAGACATCTGAAGTTTTTTAATGATTTATGTTTTATTATGTTTTGGTTCTCGAACGCCTTGGTACGCGAACATTTGGTATGCCAAAAACCTGGAAGTGTCCCAGTTTTCGAACGTTTTTCAGAAGCCGAACATCTGATGCCGCTGTCAGCTATTGTTTCCAGGGCACCTGCACCAATCAGAAGCTGCGCCCTGGTTTTCGAATGTTTTGGAAGTTGAACGGACTTCCGGAATGGATTACGTTCGAGAACCAAGGTGCCAGTGTACTGGAAGTTGTTCATAGTGGTTGGGCAACCCAGCCAGATGGGTACAAAACCCAGCCAGAGATACAAAAATATTATCATTATCATTATTATCATTATTAGCTGGCCCTGTTGGTTACTAGGGATTCTGGAAGATAACTTGACCACACCTCTCTACCTCTGCACCACCCTCAAAATGGCACAATCAGCACCTCAGAGGCTGCACACCATACAGAGGCCACAAGCGAACTCTGTATGCATTCCAATTAACACAGTTTTTAAAATTTAGAAAGGCTGTGGTTTTCTATACGAAGCAAACAAAGAAATTTCTTCAGCATTATTGTGGCTCCCCTAGAAGGATGCCACCAATTAAATATCTGGGATTTGTTTATTTTAAAATATTTATGGATCATACCCCAAAGTTATTGGGTAAATTATATCAAATCCGTACGAATTTAAATGATTCGGTCAATGTTTACCAGCCTAAATGGAGCAGAAACCCCAGGCTGAAAATAACTATGGCAGAAAATAACTTTGAAATTGCTGTGGGCACAAATCTCACAGCAAACAATTAGCTCCAGTTAAAAAGCAAAAGATTATAATTAATTTTCTTGTGGTACCTGACTCCTCTAAGGCTCAATCATATCTACATAGGCTCTAATAAACTTTGTTGGAGGGGCAAAACAAGTAATGGAAGTATTTTTCATTTATTTTGGCCTTCTCCTCAGATAATAGTTTTTTGGACTGCATTAACACATGAAATTGAAATTACCATGGGATATGACTTGCCACTCAACCCATTAGTTAATCTATTGGGCCATGCTAAAGATCTGGTATTGTTTGAGGAAAGACAAATGATAATACACCTTTTGACTGCTGCTCGTATCGCAATTAGCAGCAAATGGAAAGCTATCACTGCACCAACATTGGACGACTGGATAGTCAGAAAATGGGAAGAAGTCCAGATGGTAAAACTCACAAACATAGTCTGAGTACAGGAGGGAAGACAACCAAGGAACCAATTTATTGAAAAATGGTATCTCTTTATCATTTACTGCAATTAAACGCAACACAATGTTGCACCACGAAAATAATTAGGAACCTTGTAATTTTTAAAGACTCGTTATTTATGAATGATCATGCAGTAAGATGAATGCACAATGTTTTGTTTTGTTTTATCAAACATTGTATTTATGAAATGGAATCAATTTTTAAAAATCTATACCATAGAATTGTGGGGTTGGTGGTGACCCCAAGGATCACCTAGTCCAACCCCCTGCAGTGCAGGAATTTCAACTAGAATATACATTACAGATGGCCAGCCAACCTCTGCTCTAAAACCTCCAAGGAAGGAGAGCCCACCACCTCTTGCAGAACGTGTCCAGAGGAGGGCAACCAAAATGGTCAAAGGCCTGGAAACGATGCCTTATGAGGAACGGCTAAGGGAGCTGGGCATGTTTAGCCTGGAGAAGAGGAGGTTAAGGGGTGATATGATAGCCATGTTCAAATATATAAAAGGATGTCACATAGAGGAGGGAGAAAGGTTGTTTTCTGCTGCTCCAGAGAAGCGGATACGGAGCAATGGATCCAAACTGCAAGAAAGAAGATTCCACCTAAACATTAGGAAGAACTTCCTGACAGTAAGAGCTGTTCGACAGTGGAATTTGCTGCCAAGGAGTGTGGTGGAGTCTCCTACTTTGGAGGTCTTTAAGCGGAGGCTTGACAACCATATGTCAGGAGTGCTCTGATGGTGTTTCCTGCTTGGCAGGGGGTTGGACTCGATGGCCCTTGTGGTCTCTTCCAACTCTATGATTCTATGAGTTTGTTCCACTGTTGAACACTGTCAGAAAGTCCTTCTTGATGTTTAATCAGAATCGACTTTCTTGTAACTTGAATCAAATGGTCTGAGTCCTAGCCTCTAGAGCAGGAGAAAACAAGCTTGCACTATCCCCCATGTGATAGCCCTTTAGATATTTAAAGGTAACTATCATATCTCTTATGGTTTTCCCAGTAGTGATGTATGGAAGTGAGAGCTGGACCATAAAGAAGGCTGATCGTGGAAGAATTGATGCTTTTGAATTGGATTATGTTGAAGGAGACTCTTGAGAGTCCCATGGATGGCAAGAAGATCAAACCTCTCCATTCTGAAGGAAATCAGCCCTGAGTGCTCACTGGAAGGACAGATCCTGAAGCTGAGGCTCCAATACTTTGGCCACCTCATGAGAAGAGAAGACTCCCTGGAAAAGACCCTAATGTTGGGAAAGATTGAGGGCACAAGGAGAAGGGGACGAGAGAGGACGAGATGGTTGGACAGTGTTCTCGAAGCTACCAGCATGAGTCTGATCAAACTGTGGGAGGCAGTGGAAGACAGGAGTGCCTGGCGTGCTCTGGTCCATGGGGTCATGAAGAGTCGGACACGACTAAACGACTAAACAACAACAACATCATATCTCTTCTCAGTCACCTTTTTTCCAGGCTAAACATATCCAGTTCCCTTAACTAGTCCTCATAAGGCTTTGTTTCCATACTCTTGATAACCTTGGTTGCCCTCCTCAGCACACGTTCCAGCTTCTCAATAACTTTCTTAAATTATGATGCCCAGAATTGAACACAGTACTGCAGGTGTGGTCTGACCAAGGCAGAATAGAGCAGAACTAGGACTTCCCTCTGTCAGGACACTAGACTTCTGTTGGTCCAGCCTAGAACAACATTAGTTTTCTTTCCTGTTGCATCACACTATTGACTTATGGTAAACTTGTGGTCTACTAAGACCCCGTAGGTCCTTTTCACATGTACTACTGGCAAGCCAGGTGTCTCCCATCTTATATTTGTGTGGCTGGTTCTTCCTGTCTAAGTATAGGGAGCCGCCCAGAGTGGATGGGGCAACCTAGTCAGATGGGCAACATACAAGTAATAAAACTGTTGTTGTTAGAACCTTACATTTGTCCCTACTGAAATTATTTTTCAATATACCATTAGTTAAATATTTGTTGTTGTTGTTTAGTCGTTTAGTCGTGTCCGACTCTTCGTGACCCCATAGACCAGAGCACGCCAGGCACTTCTGTCTTCCACTGCCTCCCACAGTTTGGTCAGACTCATGTTTGTAGCTTCGAAGACACTATCCAACCATCTCGTCCTCTGTCGTCCCCTTCTCCTTGTGCCCTCCATCTTTCCCAACATCAGGGTCTTTAAATAATTATTTAAATTATTAGGTTGGTTTGTAATAATAAAACCAGCAATAAATATATATTACAAACTGAAAGCAGCACAGCAATCAAAATAGAACAGGATAGAGCCTAGTTATTAGTTTTCAACGGCCAATTGAAATAACCATGCTTTTACCTGTCTGCAGAAAGCTGAGGAGAGGTTGCTAGGTGAAAGGTCCTATATAAGAAATGCAGCCTTGCAAAAAGAACACCTGATTTTTTTAAAAAAAAAAACAATGTGTGAATGCATGACAGAAAAATTTAGTTAATTTTTGGCCCCTAACTATGTAGACTTTATTTTAAGGGAAAGTGAGGTACACACAGAGGACGAAGCAGAAGTGGTCAGCACCTTGGACAGATCCCTCTCCGAAAGCTGGCTGGAGTTCTGTCATCCTTGGAAAAGGAATTGTTGCTTCAGCACAAGCATACAGCTCCTGAGGCCATCTGAAGATGAATCCTTCTGTTAGCCCCATCTCCTCTGAGGAGCACCCTGTGAGCTTATAGAGTTGCTGCCTTGTTCTGCAGCCATTGGCTCTTACATCATGGGAGTGATGAGGGCTGTCCTGGGAGTGACTCATCTAAGTCCATGCACGTGAGGGAATAGGGTCTATGCTTTCCTGTTGTTGTCGTTTAGTCATTTAGTCATGTCCAACTCTTCGTGACCCCATGGACCAGAGCATGCCAGGCACCTCTGTCCTCCACTGCCTCCCGCAGTTTGGTCAAACTCATGGTGGTAACCTCAAGAACACTATCCAACCATCTCGTCTTCTGTCATCCCCTTCTCCTTGTGCCCTCCATCAGGGTCTTTTCTAGGGAGTCTTCTCTTCTCATGAGGTGGCCAAAGTATTGGAGCCTCAGCTTCAGGATCTGTCCTTCCAGTGAGCACTCGGGGCTGATTTCCTTCAGAATGGAGAGGTTTGATCTTCTTGCAGTCCATGGGACTCTCAAGAGTCACCTCCGGCACCATGCTTTCCTAAACCATGCCAAAAAAAAAGACTTGTGGTATGACTGTGATACACACAGTGAGGGAGGATCAGCACATCTGGATCCTGCAACCTATTGGTAATTTGTAGTCCTGACCTTCACCACCATCCCTCAAATAAGGGGGGGGGCAGAGTAGTTTGTGCATTGATGAAAGCCTACCAAAAATAGAAACAGATGAAGAAGATATATAGAAAAGGTTTTCATAGTCAGTCAGCTTTCTCTGTATTGCCCCACTGATTATACATATTCATTGTTTTATTTTTATTTTAGGTCTTCTCCAACCTAGTACCTCCAAGTGCTTTGGACTGTAACCCTCATCAGTTCCAACCAGCACAGTTATGAGAGTTGTAATCCAAAACATCTGAAGGGGACATGGCTGGTCTAAAAAGTCTTCAATCCAGTGTTCTTTTTTTGGTGAGATCCTGACTTCCAAAACTGCAGGACATTTCACTGTGCCACTAATGGCAATCTACCCATTCAAAGCACAGCAGTTTTTGATGGCTTCCAAATTGCTGGGACGTCATCCAGAATAAAGTAATTGAATGTAAATACTAACTTCAAAGACCAAATTAAGTCATCTTTCCAAAAACACTCAATAGGCCATCTACAGAGTTGTCCACAAGCTACTGCATCTCCAATATCTGTAATTCTGCTAAAAAAACCAACCATTTTAACTAATTGGGGGCTGAATAACTAATGAAAATAATACAGGTTCCCTGCTGAATGAACTTGAGACAGAGGTCAGCAACTGCTAAAACAATCAAAAAGTGCTTTGGTTGCAAAAGATTTTGCCCTGAATACACAGTCTCTTCTTCTCTACAGAGAGCCAGCGTGGTGTAGTGGTTAAGAGCGGTAGTCTCGTAATCTGGTGAACCAGGTTCGTGTCTCTGCTCCTCCACATGCAACTGCTGGGTGACCTTGGGCTAGTCACACTTCTTTGAAGTCTCTCAGCCCCACTCACCTCACAGAGTGGCAAAAATCCAAAAAGAAAAGGCAAAAAGCACAGAGTGTTTGTTGTGGGGGAGGAAGGGAAAGGAGAATGTTAGCTGCTTTGAGACTCCTTAGGGTAGTGATAAAGCGGGATATCAAATCCAAATTCTTCTTCTTTAACTCTCCAGTAATCCATATCAGAGATGAGACCATCCGAAATATATGCACATCATATTGCAGCTGGGCTCAAATACATAGTAAACCTCTGAGCAGACTGAACATTTTCTGGGCCTCCGAGGCACCAAACACATCTCAACTAAATTTCTGAAAAAGATGAGGATACAATTGCATGATTATTGTATTTACTTGCCTATTTAAGTATTCTGCCTTTCCACAGTAATAATAAAAATCAGGAACATAGAAAGTTGTGATAGATCCAGTCAAGCCTTTTGTCCATGTAAATGGTTCTCCAGGACAGCCAGTGGCGTAGCGTGGGGGGTGCAGGGGGTGCCGGCCGCACCGGGCGCAACATCTGGGGTTAGGGCAAATCCACGGGTTAGGGGGCGCAAATCCACGGGTTAGGGGGCGCAAATTACTTGCCTTGCCCCGGGTGCTGACAACCCACGCTACGCCACTGAGGACAGCAGACAGGATTTGCTTCCTTTCCTACTTAATGCCCGGGGATTGAATCTGGGACTATGACAACAAGAAGCTTAAAAAAGAATGGGAATCGTTTATTGTTTATGTGCAAAAATACTGTAAACAGGTTGATACATTGGCAGGGTTTTAAGTAAATGCTTGCAACTAGCAGAAAATTAGATAAAATTAAGGAAAATAATAATTGAAAAGGTTTAAGAATGGATATGCAGAAGAACTTGGTTAATACAGTGGTACCTCAGGTTAAGAACTTAATTAGTTCTGGAGATCCATTCTTAACCTGAAACTGTTCTTAACCTGAAGCATCACTTTAGCTAATGGGGACTCCCGCTGCTGCCGCACCGCTGCTGCGCGATTTCTGTTCTCATCCTGAAGCAAAGTTCTTAACCCAAGGTACTACTTCCAGGTTAGCAGAGTCTGCAACCTGAAGCGTCTGTAACCCGAGGTACCACTGTATAAGGAACCAGAAGAGGGTATGTCCAGAGATTAAAAGAATCTCAAAGAGAAGTTTTGTGAAAAGGTATTTGTATAAATTTAGATCTGGTAGAAATGTGAGTTAATTACTGTTTTTATTTGTGAAAATGTAACTGTGAAAAACTAATGAAATTTATTTATGGGGGGAGGGGAGAATCTGAGATCTGCAGAACAGATGTCATACCACCGAGCTACAGCTATTCCTCTATGGTCCTTGTCACTTAGATACTTCAGACAACTTTTCAACCTGGGATTGTGCTTCTCGTGAAACAGCAGGTCTCATCTTGGCAATGTTTCCTGATCTCTCACTTTCCCTGGTTACAAATAGTAACAATGGTCAGTAGTGCCATTTTCCAACTGGGGCCCTTTCTACAGAAAATGGGCCTGGCTTCGGTTATCCATGCCCAAATTACTTTCGGACTGATCAGAAACTTCATTCAGTACACAAGTGGGCAAGCTGCAGTCTAGAGGCCAGGGCTGTGCAACCCGTTTGTTCAAATCCCAAATCAAACTGGGCCAATGTGTCCAAACTGGACTGGGCTAAAGCAGCTGCAAATTGCTACAGAGTGGGTCTGGTGGATCTGGAACTAAAGAACAGTATTTCTAAAGCCGGACAGACTGTCTCCAAACTATTGCCATCATTAATTACAACACCATATAAAGAGAACAGAAGGTTGGGGGAGGGGGAGAGGGGAGGGGGACTTTGCTCATGTAGAAACAGCAATGCAACTGACAGAAAGCTAATGTCTCCTTCCAAAAGAGTGGAGGTACCCAAATAGTCTTCAAAACATAACTTTTTATGCCACTCAGAAAGCAAATATTGACATTTAGGGATCATAAATTGTTCATCTTTTTAGTTTTACATAACATCTCCTCCTTTAAAGTACTTTACAGTGGTACCTCAGGTTAAGTACTTAATTCATTCCGGAGGTCCGTTCTTAACCTGAAACTGTTCTTAACCTGAAACACCACTTTAGCTAATGGGGTCTCCTGCTGCCCCCACGCCGCCGGAGTCCGATTTCTGTTCTTATCCTGAAGCAAAGTTCTTAACCTGAAGCACTATTTCTGGGTTAGCGGAGTGTGTAACCTGAAGCGTATGTAACCTGAAGCGTATGTAACCTGAAGCGTATGTAACCCGAGGTACCACTGTATTAAGAAAAAAGGTGTGTTGTGAGTGGAGTGTTGAGCTTAGGATATGGAATAAAGGTAAAGGGACCCCTGACCATTAGGTCTAGTCGCAGATGACTCTGGGGTTGTGGTGCTCATCTCACTTTACTGGCCGAGGGAGCCAGCATGCAGCTTCCGGGTCAGGTGGCCAGCAAGACTAAGCCGCTTCTGGCGAACCAGAGCAGCGCGCAAAAATGCCGTTTACCTTCCCGCCGGAGCGGTACCTATTTATCTCCTTGCATTTTGACAGGCTTTCAAACTGCTAGGTTGGCAGGAGCAGGGACCGAGCAATGGGAGCTCACCCCGTCACGGAGATTCGAACTGCTGACCTTCTGATCGGCAAGCCCAAGAGGCTCAGTGGTTTAGACCACAGCGCCACCCGCATCCCTAGGATATGGAATGTCCAGCTTCAAATTCCGACTTGGCTTGGTGGCCTGGGCTACATTCCCTGCTTCCTCAGTATAACCCACCTAGCATGGTTGCTCAAAAGTTAAAGGACCCTTGGAACAAGAGCTGGATAAAACTGATCCAGGATTCAAAATTTAGAATTTCAAATTATCCACAATTTCAAAATCCACTGTGCATTGGGGGCGGGGGGAGGAAGTTGTTGTTTTCACGCTTTTGCACTGAGGCTAGAGAGAAGGGGGAATAAGCATAAGACAATGACGGGGCAAGAGGGACAAAGAGGAATGAAAAGAAAGCAGAGGGCAGAAAGGGAACAACAATAAGGTCATTTGTTTTGGGAACTTCTCTTAAGCTGTGTGTATGTAACACAATTTGAGCTAATTGTGTGGCGCTCACTTTGGGGACCGCATTGTCTGTCTCAGAAGCTTTTTCTAATTTCTCCCTGTAATGTACAATTTTCAGAATCTTTCATTCTAATGATTTTAATACAATCAGCAAAACTATGCATGTAATTGTCTTTGGCACAACGCGCAGGCAGAGTGGCACTTGGGGAGAACTCCCTGAACCCCAGGCTCCAGCAGGAGAATGCAAAGCAGGCCTGTTTTCAATCACCGCAGCAGAAGGCAGCCGGCAATGTCTGCAAAAAGCTGCCACAGAAAAACATTTGTCGGAAGACAATGACAAAAAGGGGGGTCTCAGCTCGGTGCTATTCAGAGACAATTTGTAAGCGCGGCTGCTGAAGTCGATCCAAACCCTCCTGAACAGCTGGAGCTCTGCAGTGATTGATAAGTGCGCCCAGGAGAACTTCATTTCTGCTTGAATGAAGACAAAGGCCCCATGATGTTGGGCGGATGGGTAATGTCACTATCATTAAGTAGCGAGAGTGGATATGCCAGACCTTCAGATGGGGACACACAGGTCTAGGAGGAGAGGTCAGGGCACACACCCCTCCCTCAACCTAGCTCAAAACACACCCTTTTCTAATTTCAGCCACAAGGGCTGTTCTCAGGAGCAGATACTTTAGTTTAGCAAAACCCTTGCTCAACTCATCTCCGATTCTCACAAGGATTGGTGCTTATGCTCAGGAACAAGGATGGTTGTTCCTGTTTAAAGCAGAGCGTTGCTACAACCAACCTGAACTCTTTGCTTGTAAGAAGAAGAGGGGAACTGTGGAGATATGAGTTAAATCCAGAAAAGACACCACCCCACCCAAAAAAGATCTGATTCCAGAAAAAGCATATATTATTGCTGGTGGTGGTCACTGAGCTGTGGAAGACACTTACATAGTGTGGGGTGTTCTTCTGGATTTGGTCAATCACGTACATAGTTTGGGTGTTCTTCTGGAGCCAACATCTCAGGTGGCTTCTGAGTCCAGAAGAGTCTTCTCATTCTCTTTCTTTAGTTCACTGACAAGCAACATCCATGTTCTTGCCATCTCTTGCACTGGCCTGAATCCAAGTGTTCATGTTGATGTGTACAGGCACAAATGACTTGGGACTTTCAAATGTCCCTTCTTGCCTATCTTCTGCGGAGAGCTGGGGTCAGATTCTAACCACAGTATGCAATCCAAGGATTAGCGAGGATTAAAATTTGATTCTTATTCATTGTAGCCCCTGTATTGTGAATCTCTTGCAAAAAGTGCCCATTTTTAAGAAGGCGTTGCAATGTGTCATATATTCAGCTTCTAGTGTTTTGTTATTTTTAAAATTGTATTCTTGAAGCTGATATTATATATATTACACACACACACACACACACACATACACACACAATAATACAGCTTTGTATTTTTCAAGAATTACTCTTAGCTTCTTCTTTTTAGGTCATGTTTTCTGAGAAGAATTCAGGGCAATACATTTTCAAAAGTTAGACACGTACACATATGATGAATATGCAGCTCCCTCCACTCCTTTTCAAGTTAACCATATTCTGCCTTGATAATAATAATAATAATAATTATTATTATTATTATTATTATTATTATTATTATTATTATTATTAATAATAATACCCTGCCCATCTGGCTGGGTTTCCCCAGCCACTCAGGGTGGCTTCCAACAAAGTATTTAACTACAGTGGTCTGTTAAACATTAAAAGCTTCCCTAAGCAGGGCTGCCTTCAGATATCTTCTAAAATTCTGGTAGTTGTTCTTCTCTTTGACATCTGGTGGGAGGGTGTTCCACAGGGTGGGTGCCACTACCAAGAAGGCTCTCTGCCTGGTTCCCTGTAACTTGGCTTCTCGCAGTGAGGGAACCACCAGCAGGCCCTCGGTGCTGGACCTCAGTTTCCAGGCAGAACGATGGAGGTGGAGACGCTCCTTCAGGTATACTGGACCGAGGCCGTTTAGGGCTTTAAAGGTCAGCACCAACACCTTGAGATAACTTACTTCTACCATGGGATGAGTACCAGAAATGGTGCCCACAGGAAGTGGTTTGGATGGATGCAGGAAGCTGGGAGCCCTGAAAGATGCAGCCACATTTCACCCTTTGAAGAAGCAACTATCCTTGCAAAAGATCAGAAGATGAGGAGACAACACCTTGTGTAGGGCTTGCAAATAATTATGGGAAATTGTAACCCAAAAGAACACAGTGGTACGACTCCAGTGACTGCACACTGAAAGAACAGTGCAAGAACTCCTATATGCAAATAAGAGGACAGGACTTTCTCCCACAGTCTCATTTCAAAGGTAGCTGTTCAGGACACAGCAACAATAACAAAGTTCATCAAGATGGGGCTGAAGCAAGAAGTTTAGCAAGCATTCAGAGCAGAATTGCTGGTGGTTATATCATCATGTATGGGATGCGGGTGGCGCTGTGGTTTAAAGCCTCAGCGCCTAGGGCTTGCCGATCGAAAGGTCGGCGGGCAGGGGTACCTTTACCTTTACCTTTATATCATCATGTAGAGTGCTACCCAAGACACTTTGGCACCTGGGCGAAACACAAAACGGCCTCCCTCCCCACCTGGGAAAAAGGAGTGAGTGAATATCTACATCAGGAACAAGGGTGGTGGGGGACATAGATTTGCATTGGGATCTGCTGCCCCTGTGGATCCTGCCACCTGAGGCAGTTGCCTCACCTTGCCTCATGAGTGGGCCGGTCCTGCCAACAAGATTCCTGAAGCTACCACAGGTAAGCAAGCACCATAGGCACTTCCAGACAACCTGTTTTTCGAGCATTCATCCTGAATTATTTGCAGGGAGATTAGGCAACATTGGCTACTTAAGGAGCATTTATTCTGATTTGTTTCTGGGGGAGGTTAGACAGCGTTACATCACAGCAAGCGTTATCTCACTCTTTCCAGTCCACTTTGCTGTCACTCTTATCACAAAGAGTCCAATCTTATGGAAATACCTTCCTATCAACTATAATTGTGCAACCAGATTTTGCCGTTATGCAACTGAATCCCACCCAGCAATAGCAACAGCCTCGAGGCATCCACTGCCTTTAACATGTATGACAGCAAACAAACTGTCCCAAGGCCCAATACTAACACAAGGCAGTAGGAAGGCATCAAGGCCCTCCATGTATGGCCCAGGAAGTGATGCCAGTCTCCCCTTTGACCACCTGAATCATAAACTCTGGTGAGGAGCCAGCAGTGGCTCAAACAAGGATTGGCTAACAATGGGGAAATCGGTCAGTTTTAGGTTCTCTCGGGTTCTCATTTTTCCAATGTTGAGTTGAGTTAAGTTGAATTTCCACATTCACTTGCAAATATTCTTTCTTTTTCTTCTTCAAGCCCACATTAAAAAAATTGCAAATATTCGTGTGCAAATATATTCTAATGTATGCATTTTTATATGCATGTTCCCCTAAATAGATGCATTTTAGTACCCTTTTAAAAAAACCACGGCATTGCAAAATTCAGGGAAGTGTGAATTTCAAAGGATAGCTGTGTTCTGGTTTGCATCTGCATATCAGATGCAACTTTCTTCCTCTCTTTAGGACTGGCAGAGTTGTAGGACCAATGGGAGGAAGCTCTAGAGCAGCCTTTCTCAACCTGTGGGTCCCCAGATGTTGTTGAACTACAACTCCCATCATCCCTAGCTAGCAAGGCCAGAGCTCAGGGATGATGGGAGTTGTAGTCCAACAACATCTGGGAACCCACAGGTTGGGAACTGCTGCTCTAGAGATACCAGCAGGAGACTTAAGAGGGCAAGGAGCGGCAAAGGCAGCAGCAAAACAGCCCTAACTGTAGAGCCAACTTTGCAGAGAGAGCCATAGCTCAATCTCTCTTCTCCTGCCTTGTCTTAGCCTCCCACACTCCATCTGAAGGACACACCCAAAACTACACCTAAAGAGATGACAAAGAATAAGCCAGAGAGCCACAGGCTAAGTAGTTTCTTCTTTACTGCCCATAACGAGCAATGTTAAGTGGCTCAGGTTTTCTTTGGTTCGCTTTGTTCTGGTAGAGTTTTACAAAATAAAAGCCATCTGCGTATTAACTCCAGGACTTTCTTCTTTCCCTGTTTGGCTGTGATGTGGGCATCTCGGAATGCCTGGCACACAGACCGCTTACAAAGTATTCCGATCCAGTAAACTTTGCAAAGGTTCAGAAGGAGCTACATAACAACTGCAGTCCCAAAACAACAAAAGTCCAGCACCCTAAAAGCCCGAAATTGCTTTGATCAGTTTGAGCACTCAATGCTTCTTCTTCCGAAATATCTTTGCACACGAACGGATTCCAGATTCCCTCTTCTACAGGCCATTATTTTTAGGTATTTGTGTCCCCGGTCCTTCTTTTTGGGTGATCTCAAAGCTTCTGCATGCTCCATTCCCTGCTACCCTTCCCTTGCAGGTTGAGAACACCTTATGAGCCTCCAAGTACCCTCTGCATCTCCTGGAGGTAAAAACCAGTGAACCTAAGTAGATCAGTGATAATGTCAGAGCACTATTGAATTGGTCATTCCACCCCCCTCCCTCCTTTCTCTGCCTGACCCCTCTCTTGCATGGTTCAAGGAATCAGCAAAACTCCCTGACACAGAAACTGGAAGACACTTGATCTGTCTGTTACAATTTCCACCAGCTTTGATAGAAAAACACACATATGCACACGCTTCTCGGGCTCTCGTCGCCTCCCTCCACCCTGCCCCTACCAGCCTCTTGGATTGCCCTGGCTTTTTTGTTACACGGAAATTACCTCCTTCCTTAAACCCATCAAACAAGTGAAGATCCCTCCTCTGGAGCTCAGACTCTCCCCTCCACCTTGCCCATCATCCAAGTAATATAGATATCCGGGTTTTCAGCATTCGGGTTCCGAAACGTTCGTCAACGGAGACATTTGAAAAACAAGGTTCCCCTAGATATAGTTTTAATTTTATCCATTTTTCATTGTTTCTTAATGATTGTTTTTTTCTATATTTTAAGCAGTTCTTATTTTTATCTGTAAGCTGCCTTGAGTCCCATCAAGGAAAAAAGTGGGGTATAAATAAACATAAAACTAATAATCATGGTCACTGGTCCCATTACCTCCTGGCAAATAGAAGGGGAAGAAATGGAGGTAGTGAGAAATTTTACTTTCTTGGGCTCCATGATCACTGCAGATGGTGACAGCAGCCACGAAATTAAAAGATGCCTGATCCTTGGGAGAAAGGCGATGGCAAACCTAGACAGCATCTTAAAAAGCAGAGACATTACCTTGCCAACAAAGGTCTGTATAGTTAAAGCCATGGTTTTCCCAGTAGTGATGTATGGAAGTGAGAGCTGGACCATCAAGAAGGCTGATCGCCGAAGAACTAATGCTTTTGAATTATGGTGCTGGAGGAGATTCTTGAGAGTCCCATGGACTGCAAGAAGATCAAACCTATCCATCCTGAAGGAAATCAGCCCTGAGTGCTCACCGGAAGGACAGATCCTGAAGCTGAGGCTCCAATACTTTGGCCACCTCATGAGAAGAGAAGACTCCCTGGAAAAGACCCTGATGTTGGGAAAGATGGAGGGCACAAGGAGAAGGGGATGACAGAGGACGAGATGGCTGGACAGTGTTCTCGAAGCTACCAGCATGAGTCTGACCAAACTGGGGGAGGCAGTGGAAGACAGGAGGGCCTGGTGTGCTCTGGTCCATGGGGTCACGAAGAGTCGGACACGACTAAACGACTAAACAACAACAATAAATGATTGATTATTTATCATCATCATCTATAGGTTTCCCTCAAGTTAAACAAGTGGTTAACTTCCCCAGTGAGATCAATGAAACCCAAAAGTGCCGAAGCCTAGCTCAATTCTCCACCTTGGGCCTGGGAGTGGGCCCCAGACTCCACCTCAGCATATAAGGCCCCAAGGAGGCCTCGGGACATCGCTGCTGCCGCTCTGCCGGTGAGTCTTGGGGAGGACCGCTCCCCCTGCAAGCCCATTCTCCACCTTGGGCCTGGGAGTGGGCCCCAGACTCCACCTCAGCATATAAGGCCCCAAGGAGGCCTCGGGACATCGCTGCTGCCGCTCTGCCGGTGAGTCTTGGGGAGGACCGCTCCCCCTGCAAGCCCATTCTCCACCTTGGGCCTGGGGGCGGGCCCCAGACTCACCACCATCACAACTCGAAGGACACTGCTGCTGTGGCAGCAAATGTTTAATCGTGTTATATATTTTAAAGTGTTTTAAAAGTGTTTTTATTTTTTACTTTGTTGTACCACCAGAAACGGTGGTTTTTATCCATGTATTCTTATTTGTTTTGTTTTATTTTGGGTTGGGGTGGGACGGTTTGTTGAGTGGGGTGGGGATTGGTTTTGCTTTGGTGTAATTGTTTTTTTTTCTGTTTGTTTGTTTGTTTGCTTTTATACTTTGTAAATGGAAGCGAGTATGAGGCCTGGGATTCCTACTGTGGAGGGGCGAGGGAGGTATGGCGGTGGGGGCAGATGGCATAGGCGAAGGGGATCGAGATACGGATATGCTCGTACCCCTTCCAATCTGCGCCCCATCCCGAGAGACGAGGGTAGGGTGAGAAAGGATTACTCACCTCCGTCACTGGTGTTGTGCAATGCCAGGTCTATAGGCAACAAAACCGCCACCCTACGAGATTTCATCATCTCGCAGGGGGTCGACCTGGCTTGTGTGACGGAGACCTGGGTGCGCGAAGGGGTAACTGTTACCTTACGAGAGATGGCGCCCCCGGGTTTCTCCGTCCTCCACCAGTCACGGACTGTGGGCCGGGGGGGAGGGGTGGCATTATTAATCCGGGAAGACTGTTCTTTCAGGGCTCTACCACCGCCATCGATCCCCGGCATTGAATGTGTTGGCCTAGTGTGGGGCTCCGAGGTGAGCTTGGCTGTCTGGCTGGTGTACTGGCCACCTAGCGCACCAGCAGCCACCCTGTCAGGCCTGCTGGAGGCGGTGGCCGGCTGGGCCTTGGAGTTCCCTAACCTATTGGTATTGGGGGACTTCAACATCCATGCCGATGCCACTCCCTCCTCACAGGCTCTGGACCTGGTGTCTTCCATGGCGACACTAGGGCTCTCCCAGTTTGTTTCGGGCCCCACACATCAAGCAGGCCACACGCTGGATCTGATCTTTGGCGTCGGTATAGATGTGATCCTGTCTCCTTCGATGAAGGTGCCATGGTCGGATCACTATGCTCTGAAAGCCAGGATTGATGTTCCACCCCCACCCTGCTTGGGTGGTGAGCCGATTTGGGCTCGCCCGCGGAGGCTGATGGACCCTGATAGATTCCGTCAAGCCTTGCGGGACCTTTCTCCCCCTGGCGACTCATTGACTGAGCTTGTTGAGGGCTGGAATACCCAGCTCCTGGCAGCCATCAATGAGATCGCACCTAAGCGCCCTCTGCGACCCCGCAGAAACCGGGCTCCCTGGTTTACTGAGGAGCTCCGGAAAAGGAAGCGGGACCTCAGACGGCTAGAGCGAGTATGGCGGGGTGCCCGTGACGGAGCCTCAAGAACATCTTATAGGGTTTTTATGAAAACCTACGAGATGGCAGTGAAGGCCGCCAAGAAGTCCTACTTCTCGGCCTCCATTGCATCCGCTAGCTCTCGCCCGGCACAATTATTTAGTATAATTCGGTCTTTAACGTCCCTCGAAGGACAGCCAAATTTAAATAACAATTCGACACATAGCTGTGAGGCATTTGCAAGCTTTTTTGCGGAGAAGGTCCTGTCGCTCCGCCATGACCTCCCTGCCAATTTGGATACAATAAAAGAACTGGAGGCCCCTCGACTGTCCTCGGGTCCAGTATTGGACCACTTTGACCGGATATCCCCAGCCGATGTGGACAGACTCCTCCGAGCTGGAAAGCCCACCACTTGTCCTCTCGACCCGTGCCCGTCTTGGCTGATTAGAGCATGTCCAGACGAGGTGCGGACCCCCCTGGGGGATATCATCAATTTGTCCCTTGGCACCGGGACATTCCCAGGGGAACTGAAGGAGGCAGTGGTGCGTCCGCTCTTAAAGAAAACATCATTAGATCCCTTAGATCTATCCAATTACCGCCCAGTTTCGAATCTTCCATTCCTGGGCAAGGTGATTGAGAGAGCGGTTGCTGAACAGCTTGGTAGGTTTCTGGATGAAATATCGGCTCTGGATCCATTCCAGTCCGGCTTCCGCGCTGGTCATGGGACCGAGACGGCTCTGGTCGCCCTAACAGATGATCTCCGTAGACAGCTGGATCGAGGCGGGTCGGGGCTGCTGATTCTTCTAGATCTGTCAGCAGCTTTCGACATGGTCGATCACGAACTTTTGGACCACCGCCTCGCCGACGTGGGGATCCAGGGCGCAGTCCTTCAATGGCTGCGCTCGTTTCTCTCTGGTCGGGGACAGAGGGTGGCGCTTGGGGGGGAACTGTCATCCCGCCACTCCTTGGTGTGTGGAGTGCCTCAGGGTGCGATTCTCTCCCCGATGCTTTTTAACATCTTTATGCGCCCCCTCGCCCAGCTTGTCCAGAGTTTTGGGCTGGGCTGCCATCAGTATGCTGATGACACCCAACTCTATCTGTTGATGGATGGCCATCCTGACTCGGCCCCAGACACACTGATCAGATGCTTGGAAGCTGTGGCTGGATGGTTACGTGGGAGCCGGTTGAAGTTAAATCCTTCGAAGACAGAGGTCCTCTGGCTGGGACGGGACGATATGGGATTGAGGGGGCAACTCCCATCTCTTGCGGGGGTGCAATTAGTGCCAGCACCGTCCGTTAAGAGTTTGGGTGTAATCTTCGATACCTCCCTCTCCATGGAGGCGCAGATTGCAGCTATAACAAAGGCGGCATTTTTCCATCTCCGCCAAGCTAAGCAGTTGGCTCCTTACCTCTCTCGCCCTGACCTAGCCACTGTGATCCACGCGACGGTCACCTCCAGACTGGATTATTGTAACTCGCTCTACGTGGGGCTGCCCTTGAGACTGACCCAGAAACTCCAGCGGGTGCAGAATGCCGCAGCGAGACTCCTTACGGGGTCTTCGCTACGGGATCACATTCATCCGGTGCTATACCAGCTGCACTGGCTCCCAGTGGAGTACAGGATCAGGTTTAAGGTGCTGGTTTTAACCTTTAAAGCCCTATACGGCCTAGGACCCTCGTATCTACGGGACCGCCTCTCCTAGTATGCCCCACAGAGGAACTTACGGTCCTCTAATAAAAACATCTTGAAGGTCCCAGGCCACAGAGAGGTTAGGCTGGCCTCAACTAGAGCCAGGGCTTTTTCGGCTGCGGCTCCAACCTGGTGGAACGCTCTGTCACAAGAGACAAGGGCCCTGCAGGACTTGACATCTTTCCGCAGGGCCTGCAAGACAGAGCTGTTCCACCAGGCCTTTGGTTAGGGCACAGCCTGACTCCCTCCTTCAGCAATCTTTACAATACTTTAGTTTATGGTTGCCATTAATTTTGATTTTAATTAATTCTTATGATGTTTTTATATTGTTGCACTTTTTTAGTGTTGTTAGCCGCCCTGAGCCCGGCTTCGGCTGGGGAGGGCGGGATATAAATAAAAAAATTTTATTATTATTATTATTATTAATTGCACCCAATACTGCGGTACCTCGGGTTAAGTACTTAATTCGTTCCAAAGGTCTGTACTTAACCTGAAACTGTTCTTAACCTGAAGCACCACTTTAGCTAATGGGACCTCCTGCTGCTGCCGTGCCGCCGGAGCACGATTTCTGTTCTCATCCTGAAGCAAAGTTCTTAACCTGAAGCACTATTTCTGGGTTAGTGGAGTGTGTAACCTGAAGCGTATGTAACCTGAAGCATATGTAACCCGAGGTACCACTGTATATATATTAAACCCATGAAAACTCTAAAAATAAAAACACAACCAAAGAATAAAAAGATAGGGCCCAGCATAATTTTTGAATACAGGCCATTGGGCGGGAGAGACCTTCAAGATCCTTCGAAACACAGGGATGAGACCTGCTGAATCTCAGCAGCTGTGGGTGACTCTTGACACACAAGACTCCAGCCTGGTGGGGCTTCCTCATGATCACATGAGGGGGCATTGGAGTTCTAAAAAACATTTGAAGTAAATGAAAAGAAGCAAAGTTCTTAACCCGAGGTATTATTTCTGGGTTAGCGGAGTCTGTAACCTGAAGCATATGTAACCTGAAGCGTATGTAACCTGAGGTACCACTGTATATGGGTTCTGGGTGTCCAGTATCTTTTCTGGAACCTACTATAGTTCAGCAGCGGGGCGGGGCTATTTTACAGTCAACCACCCATAATGCTTTCGATTTCTTATGTGATCTGTAAAAACACTCAGAAATCTTTATACCATTACTAGGGCAAATGAAACTAATGAAAGGTGTGGAGGAAAGCATGGATCTGTAATTGTTCATGACCTCGAGTAAAAGGAACTTAGATTGCCCAGCGATGTGTTGAAAAGGCATCCCCCATGCAGAGGTGGCCTGGAGTGTTTAGATGCAGGCGAACATCTATACAATTTTATACAGAGTCAGAGAACAGAGAGACCACATGCAGTGCATTCTCACTGGTGAAGCAAGGCAAAGCTGGGCATAGGCCTCTCAGAAACTGTCTCTCGTGCCTTGTTACTCTGCCGTTTCTACAGGCATATGCGCTCGGTATCTATTACCCCTGCTATGCAAAAATCTCCAAATAGGGACGGAAGGGGTGCAAACCTTAATTAGGAGCACCGCCGTTTCTAGGAGACGTGTCTTTATGATTATTAAAGATTCTAACTGGTAAGACGCTCCTTTCATTTGATCCTTTGTTTACTGCCACGGGGAAGAAAGCCGATTCCCCGAAGCCTGACACCTGCACAGTAGATGACATTCCAGCCATACAAGAGTCAGAGGTTTTTATGGACACATACCACATCTCTCCCCCATCCATTCAGGCAAGCAAGGGGTATTCCCATGGTTCAAGGTCACATCCCACCTAAACAATAGCCCTTGAGGAGGGTGTGTAGCTTGGGTAGAGGCATGACCTGAGGAGAGCCCCAAGAGTCAAACAGAGGTGCCTGGAGGCCTGCTTTTGACCCCCAGGTTTAAGGTTCCCCTACCCTGATACCCACACAGTAATAAAGGTAAAGGGACACCTGACCATTAGGTCCAGTCATGACCGACTCTGGGGTTGCGGCACTCATTTCGCTTTATTGGCCGAGGGAGCCGGCGTACAGCTTCCGGGTCATGTGGCCAGCATGACTAAGCCGCTTCTGGCGAACCAGAGCAGCACACGGAAACGACATTTACCTTCCCGCCAGAGCAGCACCTATTTATCTACTTGCACTTTGATGTGCTTTTGAACTCCTAGGTTGGCAGGAGAAGGGACCGAGCAATGGGAGCTCACCCCATGACGGGGATTTGAACCGCTGACCTTCTGATCGGCAAGTCCTAGGCTCTGTGGTTTAGACCACAGCGCCACCCGCGTCCCTCACACAGTAATAGTCATGAGAAATTAAATTATAATTGATTTTATTAATTGATATATAATATGTTAATTAACTAATTATACTGATACTTGTCAACGTTTTAGAACAAAAAAAACCCCACATCCATATGCTGATATTTTAGAGGATAGATTTGGAAACAAGACAGAATTGTTATAAAAGCAGAGCACAGCAAAGAAGAACTTCCTGACAGTAAGAGCTGTTCGACAGTGGAATTTGCTGCCAAGGAGTGTGGTGGAGTCTCCTTCTTTGGAGGTCTTTAAGCAGAGGCTTGACAACCATATGTCAGGAGTGCTCTGATGGTGTTTCCTGCTTGGCAGGGGGTTGGACTCGATGGCCCTTGTGGGCTCTTCCAACTCTATGATTCTATGATTCTATGAAAGTTTTCCTGGGCACCCTCATTTTCCTCCACCTTAAGTTTAGCCATTTCCCCAATCCCAGTCATTGCATTGACTTGAGAAAGTGGGCTCTTTCAGTGGAAGAGGTTGTCTCTACAAGCAATCATTGTAAACGTCCCATATCGCCTCCTGGTTCCAGAGGGTGGCTAGGGAATTGATAAGAACAGCAGACATATCAGCAGGAAATTCCCAAAGTATAATCAGAATGCCTTTCAGATCCATCTGCCCCTGAGAGTTGGCTGTCCCAATAGATCTTCCAGTCCTGCAAAGCACTGAGGTTCTCTCTCTCTCTCTCTCTCTCTCTCTCTCTCTCTTTCTCTCCAGGTCTCAGTGATACATGTAAGATCAGCATGCTCACATGACATTCTTTAGCCACATGAAACCGTTCCCATGTGCTGCAGCCAGATTGTTAGGAAGCACTCCTGAGGAAGTCCTTGCCTATCAACAGTGGTTGGCAGTGCTCTTGGTTACAGGGAATCAACACTTACTCACAAGAAACAATTCAGATGATCACAGTATTAATATCCCAATCAGGGGCAGGTCTACTATGGAACTAATGAAGCTAAATCTTCAACTTTAGTCCACATTGCTTAAAAAATTGGGTGTAGTAGACCCAATTTGAGCCACCGAGCTCAAATTTATTAGTTTGTTGTGGTATATATTTCAACAATCCCAAAGTCTGAGAGTCAGTAGCACAGATGTTGTAAAGGAGGAACAACCCCATTGACAGACCCTCCAAGTGTCTGCATTTCCAGGGACAGTCCCAGATCTACAGAAGCTGCCCTGGTTTCTGATTTGATCCTGGAATGTCCCATTTTTCCTTAGGATGTCCCTATTTTCATTGGAGAAATGTTGGCGGTTATAGGGCTACCCGACCCCCAAACCATCTGAAGACAGTCCTGGGCAGGGAAGTTTTTTAATGTGGCTGGGGCAACCTGGTCAGAAGGGTGGGGTATAAGTAATAAAATTATTATTATGGAATAGGACATCCCTATTTTAATTGGATAAATGTTGGATGGTATGCATTGAAGAAGATAACAGTGGTTACCCAGACCTTGTTGCTGGTTGCAAAGGGGCCACCATAACAGTTCAGGGGCCACAAAATGTAGGTTCCCTACTGGTCCCCATTCATTGTGACCGGAATAGCTTATGGTTATCCACTCTCTCTCTTTGTGGCTCAGCAGTGCTGCCCATCCAAGTCCAAAACCCTGGGTATACATCCCCTCCAGTGGAATCTTGTAGAATTGGCTTGTGATCGTCTCTGAGTAAAGCTCTGGTCTGCATAGAAAGCCTTGGGAGGTCCATGATGCATCAGGACACACGGTCCTAGTGGTATTTTGATTAAATGCGATGGGGCAGATGTACAGGAAGAGATCAGAAGACTTGCTGAAGAAGTGGGGGCATTTTTCCTGCATTGCAAAGCACATATTGTATGGGAATGCTCTCATAAGGGGAACAAGACCACACATGTGCTTGGAAGAAATTTAACATCATTTGCAGATCAGACCAACGCACCAGTATAAGCTTGGCCTGTTCTCCTAGCAAGCTGTTCCTCAATCACTTCCTCATTCCCATAGCCTTAATATTATAATTTATTTTATTTTTTTAGAAGAAGGAGGAGAAGAAAGGGAGAGCAGGAGTGAAACAGAAAGGGAAATTGTCTGGTCCTGCCTCTCATTTGTTCAGCAGACCCCAGTTCTTGGCAGGCCAGACAGCTCCTCTTCAGACCAAATTGAAAAAAATCAGCTTTGGGATTTTTGTTTATTTCTGAGGGTTGTCTCTTTTTTTCCCCTTCCCTCTGCAAAATTCTTAAGTAAAATATATCACAGGTTCCAGTGTCCATAAAAATTGGACTGTTTTTATTTTAATTTTGAAAACAATTTCAGTGCCTCTGATGAGGAGCCAAGAAGGAGGTGCGGCTAGGTCATCCATCCTGGCTGGCAGACAGAATTCCATCTGCCAAGATCTGAAATGAGAGACTAAATGTTGATGAAGTCAGAAGAGGAAGAGTTCTCCACTGAGCCTCTACTGCCATGCCTTCAGCGGCTCTCTAGAGACGAGCGGCAAAGTAGCAAGGTTGGCATCCCTGGGGAACGCACAGCCCTCCCTCCCTCCATATTCAGAACACTGAATATGAAATGCCAGAGGAGCGATCAATCTTACTTTGACGGCAGAGGGAGCTTCATTTGTTAGTGCGGGGTGGGGAAGGGGGCTGTTCAGATGCATTCGCTGATTCTTCAAAACACATTTCGACGCAGCAGCTTTGCCACTGCTCATTTCACCGCAATATCAAACTCGGTGCGCAGGAAGAGAGACACATGTCCACAATGATCTGCTTTGTAGTGTTTGCGGGGGGGGGGTTGAATGGCGGGAGAAAGGAAATGGAAGCCCCCTACCACCACCACATCTCCCTTGTGTGTATCTGCCCTTGCACCCACACAATGCGACACACAGATCGATATTCGCTTTGGAGGTCACTCCACCGGTTGGGAAGTAGCAATGTGGCTCCGTTGTGCAGTGAATCCAGAGCTGGAATCCAAAGCTCAAATCGAAGATCATGAGACTGCACAGCCATCCTATTTTGGTGGGGGTGGGGAGGGGGAGAAGGATCTGTGTTGGCAATGGTCAAGTAGGGTTGGATCTTGCGGTGAAATTCCAGTGCCCTACAATCCAAGCCTTTTGCCCCACTCCAATGGATACTCCGAAAGCAACAGTTGATGGGGGGAGAAGCAGGTGTGGGGCACAGGCCTGGCATCAGTATCTAGGCTAGTAAGATGCACTGAGACGTACCAGGGCTGATAGTGGTCACCATGCATATACTTGCTTACAGGCGATATTGAGATATAGATATAGATATAGATATAGATATAGATATAGATATAGATAACAAGGTGGTCTTATTCCAAAGTAAACATGTTTGCGTAAAATTGCCAGCTCACTTTTCACCCCTACTAGAAACTTTAATTTAAATGCACTTGCTCTGACAGGTAGCTGGCTGCATAGGGTTGCCATATTTTGAAGAACAGAAAAGAGGACACATTTTCCGACTTCTGCTCTTAGCTATAAAGGGACACAGGTGGCGCTGTGGGTTAAACCACAGAGCCTAGGACTTGCCGATCAGAAGGTCGGCGGTTCGAATCCCCGCAACGGGGTGAGCTCCCGTTGCTCGGTCCTTGCTCCTGCCAACCTAGCAGTTTGAAAGCACGTCAAAGTGCAAGTAGATAAATAGATACCGCTCCGGCGGGAAGGTAAACGGCATTTCCGTGCGCTGCTCTGGTTCGCCAGAAGCGGCTTAGTCATGCTGGCCACATGACCTGGAAGCTGTACGCCGGCTCCCTCGGCCAGTAAAGCGAGATGAGCACCGCAACCCCAGAGTCGGTCACAACTGGACCTAATGGTCAGGGGTCGCTTTACCTTTACTTTACTCTTAGCTATGGATCACTATGATGACTCTCATTTTACACACCCATGGAAAAGAGGACATGTCCTGGAAAAAGAGGACCCTGCAGAACACATATCCAAGCTTATGAGAACAAGGCGATAATCCCTATATTTGACATTCTGATATCTGATTTTTGCAAATGCCAGCTGAATGCTATTAAGTCATGAAATGCCATTATTGTTGCATAATATCAGTTTGGCTCTTGTTTATATTTTATGTTACCTGGTTAATTCCGGATTAGAGCGAGAGGTTAAGAATGCAAAGTGGGCAATAAAATGAAAGTGTGACAATTAGAAATTGGATGACTATACTGCATTTGAATGCTGAAATTTTAAAAGTTTAACTTGGAGTTTTAAACATCCACACTTGTGTCTGAAGCTTTAGTTCTGGCATCAAACTATGACTAAATCATGAGGATGACAGACATATATAGTATAGCCCAGTGCTTTTTTCCTAGGGGGCCGCGTACCCCTAAACATTTTGTGAATCTAATGGTAGAAGAAACTAAAAAAAATGTTTTTAAATTGTTCCTTCTCTAGAACGGTGAATCATCAGTTCCGTTGCTATCCCCAATGGCGGCCCTTTGTCCATTTACTGCTCTGGTTTGTCAGAAGCGGCTTAGTCATGCTGGCCACATGACCCGGAAGCTGTCTGCGGACAAACGCCGGCTCCCTCGGCCTATAGAGCGAGATGAGCGAGCAACCCCAGAGTCATCCATGACTGGACCTAACAGTCAGGGATACCTTTACCTTTACTAAAGGACCCCTGACAGTTAAGTCCAGTTGCAGACGACTCTGGGGTTGCGGCGCTCATCTCGCTTTACAGGCTGAGGGAGCCGGCATTTATCCACAGACAGTTTTTCCAGGTCATGTGGCCTGCATGACTAAGCCACTTCTGGTGCAATGGAACTGCGAAACCAGAGCAGCACACGGAAACGCCGTTTACCTTCCTGCCAGAGCGGTACCTATTTATGTACGTGCACTTTTTTGGCGTGCTTTCAAACTGCTAGGTTGGCAGTAGCTGGAGCCGAGCAACGGGCACTCACCCCGTTGCGTGGATTTGAACCGCCGACCTTCTGATCAGCAAGCCCGAGAGGCTCAATGGTTTAGACCACAGCGCCACCCGCATCCAGTGTTCAAATTCACAAAATCTGAAAATGTACACATCTCCTAACACAAACTGAGATGTCCCAAATCTAGAGAGGAACTACTTTGCCTCCAGAGATCTATAAATTTGAGACTCCCCTGGGCAATGATAAGGATGTAACAAAGGCTTCAGAAGGTCTGAATTTACATTCCTGTCTAATACCTTCACTGCCTTTGATGCTGTTGCAGATTATATGCCCTGGTGCAGCAAAATATTATGACCCTATCTGTGTTGTCAGATTTTCAAACAGCACTGAATCATCCTTACTGAAGTGGTACAAAATGCCAACAGTAAGCCATATTTGTGGAGAACAAAAATATGAAAAAGTATGTGTATGTGTGGGTGTGTCTGTATTAGATGAATGTCCCACCTCTCACCATGTTAGTGAGTAACAATAGTGGAACTATAGAACTATAGCATAGTTAAACGCAACTTAGAATAAAACACAGCATGAAACAGCAGCCAGCAACAACACTCAGATCCTACCTCAACAAATTCCAGCAGCAAGACCAAAACAAAATATATATATCCCATTCCTCCCAACTAAAAAATATGGGGAATAAGAATGCTTCAATGACTGTCAAAAGATAGCCGAAGCTGATGCCAATCTCACTCAAGAAGTGATTATGGGAGTTCCATAGGGAGATTAAAGAAATTTAGTAGTAGTACTAATAATATTCCCACCCTTCACCATAAGGTCCCTGGGCAGATGACAGCAATTTAAACATTCAGAATTAAAAACAGGACGAGTCAGGAATGGAGGGGGACAGCACCCATCGGGCCGGTCAACACTAGACATTTGTTTTTGAATTGTAATATATCACCCACTCACAGATCACACAGTACCAAGCCATAGACTCATCATAGTGTTTTTGTGATTTCTGTCCTGGCATTTTTGAGACCCATTGTGTCTTATTGTTTCTTAAGCGGCTAAAATGTGGCATTGTATTATTACAAACCACCCCAATTTCCAAGCAGTGCGAGATTCTAGGCGCTTACCCGAGGTTCATGTTTCCTTTGGAAATGAAGCACAGGGGAGACTGTGGTGTCTTTATGATATGTGGTTTATTTGCACATACATATGTAAAGCCTGAGCTGGGAGGCACTGAAACCCCAAGAGGTTCTTGCTTCTCCCACAGCCACAACAGCCTTGTATTAAAACAGAAATCCAACATGGTGCATCTCAACCTGCCTAATTCTTATGGGCCGAAGGAGAAAATTAACTGGAAAAAATGAATGCGGCAGTGTAGAACCAAATTAGCAGAGGCTTGGCCAGCAAGTCAGGGTTTTACCCAAGAAACATTTTTAAGCACTCGATTTGGAAAACGTCGCTATGATGTCCAGGTTTCCTGTTGAGCAAGTGCTCTGAAATTTGACATGTTTTTCCATGATAATGAGAAAAATTAACTTGGCTCTGAAATGATAATGTGACCATTCTCTCCAAGGTTACCAAAAGTCATCAGTGCTTCTATCAGACATTAACCATCCAAATGTGTATTAAAGAAACAATATGCCCAAAATTTAAAGATTTCCTTGTATGCACAGGGCACACCAGGTAGGAAATATTCAGCCAAGAGAAGAAAAGGTCACTGAAGGTTATGAATTGCATTTATCAGATGTTACCCAAGAACATGTTCATAAATGAGTTTACTGGGTGGCAATTACAGAGATTACAGTAGATTTCTGTTACATGCAACCATATCAGGAAAAAAGGTCCAGACCTGGTGAAATTATACAGGAAGGCTTGGTAAAAACTGGCTAAAACACTACAGGATTAGGCTGGTTTGACAAGATGGTATGGAACAATTACATAATACAGATGTCACAAAAATACATAAAGTGTATGCAAGAATATTGGAAATTGCCTGGTGAAGAACAATTATGATTCATTGAACAACAAATTCATTGAACTTCAAGATGAACTGAAGGCATAGCAGATTCCTGTATGAGCACCAAAATTTTCAGAGTAAGATCTTTAAGTGCCAGGATTTCAACATTAAAACTAATTTCTGGCCAGGGGTGGGGAGTGTCTCCCAAATTTCAGTAGCAAGTCTGTTGGAGAATTAGTCAGTTGCTACGGAAGTTGTTCTGCTGTGCCCTGCATGGATGTATTGCCATATGTCTGTTGAAATGGGATAGTTCTGGACAGCTTTACAAACCTAAATCTGGGTAACGAAGTACTGTATTTTTTGCTCTATAAGACTCAATTTTTCCCTCCTAAAAAGTAAGGGGAAATGTGTGTGCATCTTATGGAGCGAATGCAGGCTGTGCAGCTATCCCAGAAAACAAAACAGCAAGAGGGATGGCTGCTTTCGCTGTGCAGCGATCCCTCTTGCTGTTTTGGCTACTGGGATTCAGAATATTATTTTTTCTTGTTTTCCTCCTCCAAAAACTAGGTGCGTCTTGTGGTCTGGTGCATCTTATAGAGCGAAAAATACGGTACATATATAGCACTAGACTGATAAGCAAGCTGGATTATTCGATGTTGTTGTTGCTGCTGCTGCTGTTATTCAATTAATTTATGTATTATATTCCAAAATATTCCTTTTACATTAACTATGGCATGCATGCAGGATTTTCTTTTACATTGGTGTCAGCACATAGCATCAAGGAGACAAAGGCCTCGTTTGGACGTCACACTAAACCATGGTTTATCATGATGAAAACAAGCTGCCACAAGCCTCCAGTTCATATGCTCCTCTGCCTCTCCTTTGACAAGGAGGAATTCAAAAGCTTCCATTTCTGTTTTAAATTAATTACAGCTTGTTGTGCCATCCAAACCTGACAAAATGTGTTAATCTTAATGATTTCATTAAAGCAAGTCAACTTCAGACCATGGGTTATCAAGCCGACTTGCTTAAACAAATCCTAGTTAACATGAGCCACAGTTTAGGGTTCAGGTGACATGCTAAACTGTGGTTAATTGGAATAAGAAGTGAAAGCTTCTAAATCCCTCACTGTGGGCACACTGAAGGAGCAAGAGGGGAGGGGAAAACATGCAGACCTGAGGCTTGCTGTGGCTCATTCTTATCACTTCAAACTATATTTTGCATGATGTCCAAAATGGTGAAGAATGAAGCATTTGATACAGAGTGTACGCTAGCATTTGCACTTTATGCTTTACGCAGCTCCTCCCTGGTTCCTGTCTTCAGTTCCCACTACAGTCAGATCCCAGTGTAGTCAGATTCCAACTCGTCCCTCAGACTTATGAGTCCCTGCATTTATTTTGTGGAACCTTTCAAATCCCACTCAAGGAGTTTTCATGCTGTTCAGTTATACAGTGGTACCTCGGGTTAAGAACTTAATTCCTTCCGGAGGTCCGTTCTTAACCTGAAACTGTTCTTAACCTGAAGCACCACTTTAGGTAATGGGGCCTCCTGCTGCTTCTGCTGCTGCTGCTGCCGCACTGCCGGAGCACGATTTCTGTTTTCATCCTGAAGCAAAGTTCTTAACCCAAGGTACTATTTCTGGGTTAGCGGAGTCTGTAACCTGAAGCGTCTGTAACCCGAGGTACCACTGTACATATGGATTGTCACCACTAATCAGCATACCATTAAAAAAAATCCTATTGCTACAAAAAGAGGAAGGAATTCCTAGTGCAATTAACCATGACCCTAATTCATACGTTTTCATTCTTTGGGCATATCTTTGGGATCCAGGGAGGACGATGTGAGAAGGCACAACAGTCGTGTGCCCTTCGATTCCTGGCCCTCAGGGGTGAGGCTGAGATTGAAGGACGCATGCCATCCTTCTCACACCACCCTCCCCGAGCCGCTTTGCAAGGCTGGGATGTGATCAGATGTGGTGTAGTGGTTAAGAGCGGTAGACTCGTAATCTGGGGAACCTGGTTCGATTCCCCGCTCCTCCACATGCAGCTGCTGGGTGACGTTGGGCTAGTCACTCTTCTCTGAAGTCTCTCAGCCTCACTCACCTCACAGAGTGTTTGTTGTGGGGGAGGAAGGGAAAGGAGAATGTTAGCTGCTTTGAGACTCCTTAGGATAGTGATAAAGCGAGATATCAAATCCAAACTCTTCTTCACAGGCCTGGTTTGGGGAGGGCAGCGTAAGCAACATGCACCCCAGAAAAGTGTGCCAGGGCAATTGCCAGGGCAGCTGCCCCCCATGCCCCTAGGGTACATGATGCAGCCCCCTCTGACACAAAGCAGGCTTGAGTCAGTGCCCAGGTGGGAGACCACTAGGGAACCCCATGTACATGTTGCCTTGAGCTCCACCTTGGAAGAAAAGCTGGGTATAAATTAATCCAAATATTTAAGTTACATACTGTTACAGGTGTGCACAACTCATAAGGTAAAAGGCAAAGGTAAAGGACCTCTGGATGGTTAAGCCCAGTCAAAGGCAACTTTGGGGTGTGGCGCTCATCTCACTTTCAGGCCAAGGGAGCCAGCATTTGTCCACAGACAGTTTTCTGGGTCCTGTGGCCAGCAGGACTAAACCGCTTCTGGCACAATGGAACACCGTGACGGAAACCAGAGTGCATGGAAACGCTGTTTACCTTCCTGCCACAGCGGTGCCTATTTATCTACTTGAACTGGTGTGCTTTCGAACTGCTAGGTTGACAGGAGCTGGGACTGAGCAACGGGAGCTCACTCTGTCACGGAGATTTGAACTGCAACCTTCTGATTGGCAAGCCCAAGAGGCTCTGTGATTTGGACCACAGTGCCACCCGTGTCGCCACACACCTCATATGCACCCCCTAACCTCTAAGAGACATCAACTAACAATGTGACCAGCATAATCCTGAAGATAAATCAGCTTTGTTGAGACATGCTATTTGCGAGGGTATTCGTGAAACTACACAACTCCAAAGCAACACAACGAAAGCCTTCTCCAAATCCTGACAAGCAACGAACAGGAATTCAGTCTGCTTAGGCTTTGAACAGGCTGGTCCTAGAGAATAAAATCTTCAGCAAATCCTCGACTGATGAAATGTCATTTATAGGTTAAGAGTAGCGTGGGGCTTTCCGTTGGTCCTTAGCTGTCCTTTCTGTTCTGTTGTGTCATAGATCTGAAGGCCTTTCATTCTCTTATCCAGATTATAATTCAATTACTGTTATGATCTGCGGTCACCGCTACAGATTAAAGGGGTCAGCATCAGAGAACATTACAGCTGTTAAATGCCACTTGTATCTAAGGCAGTAGCTAGGCTAAATTGCAAACGGTCAAAAGGCAAAAGTGACAAAATCTCGTTTAAACTGGCCAACATTAAAACTTCATAGCAAATAATTTCATCTGAAGCCGAATCAACAGCCGAAGAAGCAAGAAGATGGGAAGAAGCAAGGACCAAGGAGAAATTTGGTTTGGTTCGCATTTTTGGTGTGAGCCTACTGTATCTGCACTTCCCAAAAACAATACACAAACCAAAGGACGTCTATTCTTTGAAATTGGGCCTTATCAGAAATTTGTGATGGAATTTTCCAACTGAAAACAGTGGACAAAATGCACATATTATGGGAAAGGAAAACCTAAAATGTATAGATTCATGAAACTAAATGCATTGTATTAGGGGGAAACGACTTGGGAGGAAATGTGCGGATTATGTGAAATTGCAGGCAAAAAAAATGTGTATACTAGGAGAACTCTGTACTAAAATACCGATGACATTTTCTCATAACATTTTTAAAAACAAGTTGAAGACTGAGGTGGAAATGTGGCCAATGCAATTTAAGATTGGGGAAATAAAGCACTGAAGGGAACTTAAATTAATGGATTCATTCACCCCCAGGCAAAAGTAAGATGGAACAAGCCAGCATTGCTGTGTCCCATGGTTTTAAGAAGTAAAAAACAAAAACAAAAAAAACCCACAGGTTTTTTGCCTCAGAACAGGGGTGTGGAACCTGTAGTGCTCAAGATCTGCTGCTGATGGGAGTTGGAGTCCCGAGGGCCACAGGGCCTGCAACAATTGGAAGGTCACCATTTCTGGCCCATGTCTTAGATAGATAAAGGTGAAGGACCCCTGGGCGGTTAAGTCCAGTCAAAGGTGACTATGGGGTTGCGACGCTCATCTCGCTTTCAGGCCGAGGGAGCCTGCGTTTGTCCACAGGCAGCTTTCCGAGTCATGTGGCCAGCATGACTCTAAACCGCTTCTGGTGCAACGGAACACCGTGACAGAAACCAGAGCGCAAGAAAACTCTGTTTACCTTCCCACCACAGTGGTACCTATCTATCTACTTGCACTGGCATGCTTTCGAACTGCTAGGTTGGCAGGAGCTGGGACAGAGCAACGGGAGCTCACCCCATCTCGGGGATTTGAACCTCTGACCTTCCGATTGGCAAGCTCAAGAGGCTCAGTGGTTTAGACCACAGCGCCACCCACATCTATCCTTAGATAGTCAAGGATCTGGTTATTTTAAACTCTAAAACAGGCATAGGCAAACTCGGCCCTCCAGATGTTTTGGGACTACAACTCCCCTCATCTCTGACCACTGGTTCTGTTAGCTAGGGGTGATGGGAGTTGTATCATAGAATCATAGAGTTGGAAGAGACAACAAGGGCCATCGAGTCCAACCCCCTGCCAAGCAAACTCATAAGGTTGTAGTCCCAAAAGATTTGGAGGGCTGGGTTTGCCCATGCCTACTCTAAAACATATTACTGTCTATGTTGACATGACCCAATCCATATGTGAGGCCTGGGGCAATTGCTCTCGTTGCCCCAACCCAAGAGTCTGGCTGTAGATGGAGGAGATGAAGCTTTGAGGTGGGAGGTATCACCACCCAACTCCTCTTATGCATAAGATGCAACCAGAGTACCTTGATGGCTCCTTAAGTGAGGTGACTCTTTCCCCGTTCCCTTCAGAGTCCACTGCACTGCTGTGTGGTTCTTGGAGGTCACTGAGCTGGCCCGTGGTCAACTTCCCCCGTCTTCCCAAAGAGGCTGCTGGAAAAGCTTACCAGCTCCCGTGCTACCTCCACGATTGCTGGCACAGCACAGGGACCAGGAGAAAAATGTTGTAAATTAATTAACATCAGACCTCTTGTAGCTGTTCATTTCTGTAAACAAACATTTTAATATACAGTAATTAATTAAATCTGCCACACTGTCCCCTTCTTCTCATTGATCTTTCTCCTGTTCTGTCTCATCCTTTTTTGCTCGGAGTAACATATACAGGGATAGACTTGTTTTCTCTCGGCTCTGAAGAAAGCACCGTTGACGGGGGACACCTCGCTTGTCTTAATCTGCCAGGCTCTCTCTGTGTCCTGCTCCCTTCTTCCAATCGCTTTCTCCTCCCACTCACCACCCCGTACCCAGTCTGGAGCCAGTGTGGTGTAGTGGTTAAGAGGGGTACACTCGTAATCTGGGGAACCGGGTTCGCGTCTCCGCTCCTCCACATGCAGCTGCTGGGTGACCTTGGGCCAGTCACTCTTCTCTGAAGTCTCTCAGCCCCACTCACCTCACAGAGTGTTTGTTGTGGGGGAGGAAGGGAAAGGAGAATGTTAGCCGCTTTGAGACTACTTAGGGCAGTGATAAAGCGGGATATCAAATCCAAACTCTTCTTCTTCTTCTTCTTCTTCTTGAAATCTCCTCCTAGTTGCCGTGAAGGTGTCGCAGAATTTGAATCCATCCATCATAAGAGTGGGCCGAATCAAGCACGATTATTGATTATCGTCTCAAACAGTTTATATGCTCTTGGAACAGTTCCGGATTTACGTATAAGCTAAACAAGCTATAGCTTAGGGCCCCATTCTCTTGGGGACCCCAAAAAAATTAAAGGGGGGGGACTGGTTGTACATTTCCAAAATATAAGGTAAAAAAGAAATCAAATAAAACCTACATACAGCAACAGTGTTTTGTGTTGTGTAGGCTCCTATGATGTAAGTCATGGTCCCCGCCTGCTAGCCTGCTCCCTAAAATTTCACTGGTTTGCTCATTTCTACATATAGGGTGCCTACATTCTGCAGGGACTAGTTGCATGGCAACATGTGCAAATGGCTTTAGATACCTATTAGGTCCATAAATTACCATAGAGTGGTACCTATACAGTGGTACCTCTGGTTAAGTACTTAATTCGTTCCGGAAGTCCGTTCTTAACCTGAAACTGTTCTTAACCTGAGGTACCACTTTAGCTAATGGAGCCTACTGCTGCTGCCACGCCGCCGGAGCACGATTTCTGTTCTCATCCTGAAGCAAAGTTCTTAACCCGAGGTACTATTTCTAGGTTAGTGGAGTCTGTAACCTGAAGCGTATGTAACCCGAGGTACCACTGTATAGCATATATTCAACACAAAAATAGTGACAATTTGTTGTTGACAAAGGACAGCTGGACATAAAAAGGGCCCCATTACCTTTAGTAGCTTAGGGCCTCATCAAACCTAAATATGGACCTGCTCTGGAAATCCCAGTCTGTCCGCTCAGCTTTTTGAAGAAATTTATTAAAATCGCCCCCTGAATGGTTGCCTCCATTTTGCATTAGAATGAACGTCAGCAATGTACAGTGGTGCCCCGCAAGACGAATGCCTCGCAAGACGGAAAACTCGCTAGACGAAAGAGTTTTCCGTTTTGGAGGTGCTTCTCAAAACGAATCTCCTATGGGCTTGCTTCGCAAGATGAAAATGTCTTGCGAGTTCCTGCGGGGTTTTTTTCCTCCCCCCCCCTTTTTCTAAGCCGCTAAGCCGCTTATCAGCTGATCCGATAAGCCGATAAGCCGATAAAAGTCGCTAATAGCGCTAATAGCGCTAATCGGCTAATCCGTCAATGGGCTTGCTTCGCAAGACGAAAAAACCGCTGGACGAAGAGAATCACAGAACGGATTCTTTTCGTCTTGTGAGGCACCACTGTACTGCCTTATATTTTCAAGGTGCTAGTGGGTGACTGGGGAGGCAGGGAGCCACACACACACCCTTTTGTACCACCGGATCCTTCCCTAGGGTTTGCTGAGGGACCTGCTTCATCCCTTTGGCCCAGCCACTCCACCCCAAAGGCCATTGCCGTCCCACTGCCCCAACAATCAATTCCAGGTGCAAGGCTTTCTCCATGCACCAGTTCATGTGTGTGTGTGTGTGTGTGTGTGTGTGTATATATATACACACACACACACACACACACACACACACACAGTGGTACCTCGGGATGCGAACAGGATCCGTTCTGGAGCTCCATTCGCATCCCGAACAGAACGTAAGATGCAACAGCACACCTGAGCATGCGCGGGTCGCCTTTCACCGCTTCTGCGCATGCGCGTGACGTCATTTTGACCGTCTGCACATGCGCGAGCGGCGAAACCCAGACGTAACGTGCTCCGTTACTTCCAGGTCGCTGCGGAGCGCAACCTGAAAGCGCTCAACCTGAAGCATATTTATCCTGAGGTATGACTCTGTGTGTGTGTGTGTGTGTGTGTGTGTGTGTGTGTGTGTGTACAGTGGTACCTCAGGTTACATACGCTTCAGCTTACATACGCTTCAGCTTGCAGACTCCGCTAACCCACAAATAGTACCTTGGGTTAAGAACTTTGCTTCAGGATAAGAACAGAAATTGTGCTCCGTGGCGCAGCGGCAGCAGGAGGCCCCATTTGCTAAAGTGGTGCTTCAGGTTAAGAACAGTTTCAGGTTAAGAACGGACCTTCGGAACGAATTAAGTACTTAACCCGAGGTACCACTGTGTGTATAAATTTTCAACAAGAAAACCACAGCAATAAATACAATAACAACCACAAACAAAGGAAATTGTTCACAAAAACAATGTCAGATCCATAAAATGGGATTATCCGAACCCCGTGACTTCGCTCTACCTCCACCCCTGTTTCCTTAATTTTTTTTCCAGCTGCATATCATTTTTACTCCAAATTATTACTATTTTTACCTCAGATTTCCTGAACTGTTTTTAAAAGTGTTTTTAAAATCCTGCCAATGTGTTAACCTGCTTACAATCCTTTTGCAAATACATAATAACCATTTCCCATTTTAAAAAAATTTCTTTGTCATCTTGATTTCTGAGCTTTCCAGTTAGTTTCGCCATTTCAGCATAGTCCATTAACTTGGTTTGCCGATCTTCTTTGGTCAGGACTGCTTCCTCTTTCCATCTTTGGGCTAAGAGTATCTGGGCGGCCATCACAGCATACATAAATATTTTTTTTCTACAATACCTAATAAAAAGGCTTCTGGTTTTTTAACAAAGGTCACTCTCAACATTTTTTTTCATTTCATTATAAATCATTTCCCATTTTTAAAAAATTCTTCCTACATTCCCACCACATGTGATAGAATGTACCCTTTGTTACATTTTCAACACTTCTTAGATCCATTGCAACCAGCTATCCTAATAGCTGCCTCGCTGAGTTGAAACTGTTTGAGGCAGGTTTCTAGCCTGATACATTTGACAGAATCTCGTCTCCCCATTGGCTGGGCCACAAAAGACTTGAGTCCAGTATACCTGAAGGAGCATCTCCACCTCCATCGTTCTACCTGGACACTGAGGTCCAGCACCGAGGGCGTTCTGGCGGTTCCCTCACTGCGAGAAGCCAAGTTACAGGGAACCAGGCAGAGGGCCTTCTCGGTGGTGGCGCCCTCCCTGTGGAACGCCCTCCCACCAGATGTCAAAGAGAACAACAACTACCAGACTTTTAGAAGACATCTGAAGGCAGCCCTGTTTAGGGAGGCTTTTAATGTTTGATGTATCATAGTATTTTAATATTCTTTTGGAAGCCGCCCAGAGTGGCTGGGGAAACCCAGCCAGACGGGCGGGGTATAAATAATAAATTATTATTATTATTATTATTATTATTATTGAGTGGTTCCATTGCCTGGAGAGGTCACTTCCTGGTTTTCATGGACAAGCCATTTTCAACAGAGCCCAGCCATGGAAGCTATAATGGCAGCTGTACTGAGGCAGCACCGGATGTTGAAATTTTGCGCCCCCCCAAAAAAAATGCACCAGGGGGCACCTGCCTCTGTGCACTCTTTCCCCCCCCCCCACCTTGCACACTACATCACTGCCTGGACATAACAGACTTTTAGGGTGCCAGAGATAGGTTAGCTGCATTAGAACACTACCTGCTCCATGGAGATTTTTTTAAAAAGGTAAAGGAAGTGAGAGCTGGACCATAAAGAAGGCTGATCGCCGAAGAATTGATGCTTTTGAATTATGGTGCTGGAGGAGACTCTTGAGAGTCCCATGGACTGCAAGAAGATCAAACCTCTCCATTCTGAAGGAAATCAGCCCTGAGTGCTCACTGGAAGGACAGATCGTGAAGCTGGGGCTCCAATACTTTGGCCACCTCATGAGAAGAGAAGACTCCCTGAAAAAGACCCTGATGTTGGGAAAGATGGAGGACACGAGGAGAAGGGGACGACAGAGGACGAGGTGGTTGGAACATGTTCTCAAAGCTACCAGCATGAGTTTGACCAAACTGGGGGAGGCTGTGGAAGACAGAAGTGCCTGGCATGCTCTGGTCCATGGGGTCACGAAGAGTCGGACACGACTAAACGACTAAACAACAAAGGACCCCAGGGGCATAAGAAGGTCAGGTGGTACCCGGTACAGAACATTTCTTGTCACACACACACACACACACACACAAACTCTGGTTGTGGGTTTTTTGTTGTTGTTGTTTTTTGCCTGCAAAAATTGTTTTACGTTATTTCATATTTTCTTACAAAGGAATGTGGATTCTGAGCCTCTGATAACAAGTAGGCGACTATGGACAGATGCTTAAATCTACAGGATGGATTCTGTTTTGGCTTGTGTTATTTTATTTATATTTATTGTGTATTTATTTAATAAATTTTAATTTTTAAAAAACCTGCAAAGTGGTTTACCAAAACCAAAAACACCACAGCAATAAAATCAAGAAAAATTAACAATCCTACTTTAAAACAAACAAAAGCTAAAATGTTAAGATTAAAATTTCCTCGACTTCCTAAGCATCTAGGTATGCTTGCCTAAAGAAGAATGCTTTTAGCAGGTGCCCAAAAAGAGTCTAGCAAAGGCATGTGCTTTGTTGAAATTTCAGCCTTTACGACATAGGAAAATGGCCAAATAAACAGCTATTTTCATGGAGGAGGGTCAAGATATTAACTGATATGCATGAAATTTCATATGTAGCTATATAATCCCTAGTGTAGTAAGATAAGACCTTTGGAGCAGGCATTTTTTAAAAAAAAATTTACGAACCACCCTAGTAGGGCAGTAATTGTTCCTTGATAATTTGTCACCCCCCTCCATGATGGCACCTGGGACGGCTCGCGCCCCTTTCCTACGCCTCTGAAGGACCCCTGGATGGTTAAGTCCAGTCAAAGGCGACTATGGGGTTGTGGTACTCAACTCGCTTTCAGGCCAAGGGAGCCGGTGTTTGCCCACAGAAAGCTTTCCAGGTCATGTGGCCAGCAGGACTAGACTGCTTCTGGTACAACGGAACACTGTGATGTAAGCCAGAGCGCATGGAAAAGTTGTTTACCTTCCCTCCAGAGCAGTACCTATTTATCTACTTGCACTGGCATGCTTTCGAACTGCTAGGTTGGCAGGAGCTGGGACAGAGCAACGGGAGCTCACCTCGTCGTGGGGATTCGAACCGCCGACCTTCCGATCGGCAAGCCCAAGAGGCTCAGTGGTTTAGACCACAGCGCCACCCATGTCCCATTCCATAGAGATACCTGGTAGCTGGACCCAACATCTGGCCATGTGCCCCTCTTCACTCCTGCCACCAGGTCAGCAGCACCAAAAAACTGGCACGAACAATCTGTGCAGTGATACGGTGAACCCTGTGATTGGTAAGGCCTCCGAGACTGACATTATTTCTTTTATACCATTGAACCTGCTCTGGAACACATTAGAGCCAGAGAGAGACAGAGTCAGCAGGAACCGCATTCGCTCAGCCCCTGGTCGGGATCAGGCTGTCCATCTGCAGTTTTATTATCCATTTTTCTTTTAATGTTTTACACACTTGAGAAACCCTCATTGAGAGCAACAGAATGAGAGAGGAGAGAGAGAGAGGAAGAGAGAGCTCATTGCGGGCATTAAAGGGATGGAGTCTGATTAGCCGAAGTTATAAAAATGATGGATGTCTGCAAACATTATTTCTACTTGTATTGTTTGCCTGTGAGGCTTACGTCATCTCATGGAGCCACTAGATACATTCAGCTAAGAGAAAAGAGCAGCAGGATGGGGTAGGGGGGTGGGGGAGGCATCCAAATATTTTCCAGATATTTAAACGACTGTTGGGGTAGGGAAAGGGGAACAATAATTCAACATATGTATTATGGTTAGGACAAAAGCAAGCATTTAAATTACAAGGAGATGGATTTAGGGTTAACAGTAGGAGGAAATAAGCTTTTTAAATTTATTTTTAATAAAAAATAGTTTTCAAAGAATTTAACAAATTCAATTCAATTTCAGTAGAATATTCCCATACGATTTTGACTATCTATCCTTAATCATTCATCTACTGCCATACATGTAATATTTCTCTAAAACATTAGTTTCCTTTAGCATTCTAATTGCTAATAATTCCTTTCCTAATTTCAAGTCCTGCCTGCGATTTCATTTGACTGTAATATTCTCTCAAATAATCCAAAAAGGGTCTTCATTCTTTTGCAAGCGTATTCTTCTTTCGGGTCTCTTACTTTTGCCATCCGTTTTGCCGTCTCCACATTGTCCAATAATTTCAAAGTCCACTCCTCTTTCGTTGGAAAAACTTCTTTCCATTTCTGTGCATACAGAATTTTTGCTGCGGTGGTAGAATAAGTAAACAAGTTAACCAACTTTTTTTTTTAAAAAAAACAACCCTCATCCTAAAAGCAATAGTACAGGAATAAAGGAACCTCCAAACATTGCTGGACTCCAGCTCCCATCATTCCTGGCTGCTGACCATGCTAATGGGAGTTGGAGTCCAGCAGCCTTCAGAGAACTACAGGGTTAGCCATTCCTGCAGTAGAACAACTGGACACACCTGCCTCCACAGGTTGTAGGGCTTTAGGCCTTTCTGTATGGAGAGGCAGAGCTATTGATAGCTAGGGATGCAGTCAGCACAGAGATTAGCAGCACACACAGATTGCTGGAGGTGCAGTCCACAGACACCTGGCTCTTCTTCCTGCTGACCATCTGACCAATCTGACTATCCCAAAATTTAGGGAAGCATTTACCCAGGCGAAGTTTAATGTGCTCCTATCTGCAGTACTGACGGGTAAATACAGCAAGGTACCATATTGCGAATGCATGCTTTATTGTATTGTTCCTTCCACTGTGATATCTGCCGCCATTTTGTTAATCCAATTTCACAAAGTATATCAGGAAGATAGGAACTCTTTTATATTGACTATCTTTTGGTTGACCAGTTTCTTGAGATTACAGCCAAGGTAGCTCGTATGGGGCAGCAGCCATAGCTTGTTGGTGCAAAATATTGTCCTAACTTTAAAATTATTAACACCTTGCCTTGATTTTTATCATTTTGATATAATTATTTTATATTTCCCATTTTTTCATATATTTTACATTGTTAATTCTATGTTTAATAGTATACTTAACATATTATATTATGTTCTATGTACTCTGTTTTATTCGTATCTTCTCTGCTGTTTATTGACTCACACACACACACACACACACACACACACACACATATATATATATATATATATATATATATATATATATATATATATAGTCCACAGGTACCTGGTACTAGACTTCTAATGACCCCAGCGGCCATTTTAAAATATGAAGGATAAATGTTAAGGAAAACAGAGGGGCAGTGACTAAGTTGATCAAATGCTGTCTGCTTTTGAATCTCTCAAAAACTTGATTGGATTTTCAAGTCCTCCCAGGATTTCAGTCCCCCCAGGTTCCTTCAGAATAATAGCTCCCACCTATGGCCAACATGGGATAAGGACAACTTGACCCAGTGGTGTAGCGTGGGTTGCCAGTGCTCGGGGTCACAAGGAGGGGAGTGGGAGGGAAGTTTCCTAATGGTCAGCCTGGAGGTCACAGCCACAGAGGTAAGAAGAGTTGTTTTATTGTCTGGAGAGGTCACTTCCTGGTTTGCATGGAGAAGCTGCCTTTCAATGGAGCCCAGCAGCAGAAGTGTGCAGCTGTACTGAGGCAGCACCAGGTGTTGACATTTTGCACCCCCTAAGAATTTTGTGCCCGGGGCAACCACCCCTGTGCCCCCCCCACCATGCTATGCCACTAACCTAACCAGCCCCACTTCCTGAGGTGAGGGATTCACCATATAATTGCTTTCCACCATAGAACTGCAGGGGGTTGATTTGCCCCAATGGATGAGTCAGTGAGTTTGGTTTGCAGGTCCTATGTAGGGCCTGCTAACCTAAGATTCATATATTCATAGAAACATGTATATAGGTAAAGGTAAAGGGGCCCCTGACCATTAGGTCCAGTCATGACCGACTCTGGGGTTGCGGTGCTCATCTCGCTTTATTGGCTGAGGGAGCCGGCGTACAGCTTCCAGGTCATGTGGCCAGCATGACTAAGCCGCTTCTGATGAACCAGAGCAGCGCAGGGAAACACCATTTACCTTCCCACTGGAGCTGTACCTATTTATCTACTTGCACTTTGGCATGCTTTCGAACTGCTAGGTTGACAGGAGCAGGGACCAAGCAACGGGCGCTCACCCCATCACGGGGATTCAAACCGCCGACCTTTTGATCGGCAAGTCCTAGGCTCTGTGGTTTAAACCACAGCGCCACCTGCGTACCTGAAACATGTATATACCATGTGTCTATTCTTCCAGAAATGACCTCCCAGATGGCAATCAGCTCTCAGGGCCTTCTCCTTCTCTTCCCATTAGGACACATCAGTACAGTTGTACCTCAGGTTACAAACACCTCAGGTTACAGACTCCACTAACCCAGAAGTAGTACCTCAGGTTAAGAACTTTACCTCAGGATGAGATCAGAAATCGTGTGCTGGCGGTGCATCAGCAGCGGGAGGCCCTATTAGCTAAATGGTACCTCAGGTTAAGAACGGACCTCCAGAACGAATTAAGTTCGTAACCAGAGGTACCACTGTACTCCATCAACAGTTCTATTCTGCCACATGCTCTACAGCAAAGCCCACATATGTCCACAGCATGTCATGTTCCTTTCTTGGTTCTATGGCCCTATGACTATTGTGCTCTGCAATGCAACAGCCTTTCCTAAAAGAAAAATCTATGTACAGGAGCCATCTGTGAGGGCTGGCTGTTCATTTAACCGTTGTGCAAGGAGTCATTTTTGCCAGGTGCAACTGAACACGCAGAGGAAAGAGGAAAGCTGCATATGTTGAACCTTTGGCACAACTATTCAGATTAAAGGTAAAGGTAAAGGGACCCCAGACCATTAGGTCCAGTCGTGACCGACTCTGGGGTTGCGGCGCTCATCTCGCTTTATTGGCCGAGGGAGCCAGCATACAGCTTCCAGGTCATGTGGGCAGCATGACGAAGCCGCTTCTGGCAAACCAGAGCAGCGCACGGAAATGTCGTTTACCTTCCCGCTGGAGTGGTACCTATTTATCTACTTGTACTTTGACATGCTTTCGAACTGCTAGGTTGGCAGGAGCAGGGACCGAGCAACGGGAGCTCACCCCGTCGCGGGGATTCGAACCACCAACCTTCTGATCGTCAAGTCCTAGGCTCTGTGGTTTAACCCACAGCGCCACCTGGGTCCCTGTTCAGATTAGCGGACCTTTATATTATTTTGCATCTGGTCACGCATGTTATGGCACTTATTCTGCAGGACTGTTCTTCTGCTGGTCAACCAGTCCCAACCCTGTACCCCAAATTTCCCTGAGCCAGTCTCAGCTTTTCTTCTTGGGCAATCCCACATTGCCTTTGCCTCTGCCAATCCTGATTTTCTCGTTGCTCCTGCCATGCAGGAGAGCTTGCCCATCCTGCTACTCCCCCCCCCATGCCTGCCAGCCCCCTGCTCTGCCTTCGCTTCCTCGCCATCCACAATCCTTGCAAAGGGAGCAGAATGAAATACAGATGCAAAATGTGCTCGTAAGAATCTCCTCTCTTGCATCCATCTGCCAGAGAATAGATTTTAATCTTTAATCCATGAGCAATCAGTGAACACCAGTGAATTGCAAATTACAGATGTTTTACTGTCTTTGGCATTTTAAGCTTTCTCCACTGCCACTAGCAGCCTCCCCTCTTCTGCATGCAGCGGATGCTACGCACCATCACCAAAACCATATGACACTGTCATCATTTAGTAATTAAACCTTTATTCACTTTAAATACACAAAGCTGGCTGGGGAGGCAGCTATGAAGAAGCATTTAACTCTTTCCTCATGCGCTGCGTATTGATAAGGGGAATCTGGGATGGGATTGCAGGGCAGGCAGGGGGAAGGAAGCCAAGGGGCAGGTGCCAAACCCAGGTAAAGGCCATCTTCCAGCAGCCTTCCTTCTTGGGCTCTCATAACACTCGCCTGCAAAGTTGGCAGGCATCACTCCACCCAAGGCCAGGCAGGAGGAACATGCAGTGTTCCTGCCTATGAAGAACCTAGTGGTACCATAGCCAAGGAGGAGCACAAGAAACACAGTGCAACTTTTTTCAGATTATTATTATTATTATTATTATTATTATTATTATTATTATTATTTGTACCCCGCCCATCTGGCTGGGTTTCCCCAGACACTCTGGGCGGCTTCCATAGAAACAAAAAATACAGTAAAATATCACAGATTAAAAGCTTC
This sequence comes from Podarcis vaucheri, assembly GCF_965113315.1. Taxonomy (NCBI): domain Eukaryota; kingdom Metazoa; phylum Chordata; class Lepidosauria; order Squamata; family Lacertidae; genus Podarcis; species Podarcis vaucheri. The sequence goes on along the minus strand of NC_138763.1, from coordinate 90,509,640 downwards.
CCTGAACAGGGCTGCCTTAAGATGTCTTCTAAATGTCAGATGAACACCCACGGTAAACTGGCAAGTATTGGAGGCCAGAGTTTGGGGGGGCTGGCCTTGATGTTCTGCCTCTGGGTCAGTTGTGGTCTCTTCCTAACTCGCCACCCCACCCCAATACTCAGTGCTGGATATATGTATAAGCTAAACAAGCTATATCTTAGGGCCCCACTCTCTTGGGGGCCACCCAAAAATATTGTTGTTGTTCAGTCGTTTAGTCGTGTCCGACTCTTTGTGACCCCACGGGCCAGAGCACGCCAGGCCCTCCTGTCTTCCACTGCTTCCCGCAGTTTGGTCAAACTCATGTTCGTAGCTTTGAGAACACTGTCCAGCCATCTCGTCCTCTGCCATCCCCTTCTCCTTGTGCCCTCCATCTTTCCCAACATCAGGGTCTTTTCCAGGGAGTCTTCTCTTCTCATGAGTTGGCCAAAGTATTGGAGTCTCAGCTTTACGATCTGTCCTTCCAGTGAGCACTCAGGGCTGATTTCCTTAAGAATGGATAGGTTTGATCTTCTTGCAGTACCCAAAAATATACTTCTTCTTAATTGTATTTCACTGTTAATATACTTCTTCTTAATTGTATTTTAGTTCAACGATTACTTTGGCAAAATACATATTTTGTTATGTGCAAATGGCTTTAGATACCTATTAGGTCCATAAATTACCATATAGCATTTATTCAACACAAAAAACAGTGACAATTTGTTGTTGGCAAAGGACAGCCGAACATATAAAGGGCCCCATTACCTTCAGTAGCTTAGGGCCTCATCAAACCTAAATCCAGCCCTGCCAATACTACTATCCTGTCAAACATAAATGCATTGTTCCAGGTTTTATATTTTAAGCCGCTCTTGTGATCCTTGGAGGAAGGGTGGTGTAGAAATATAATAAGTAAATCAATAATGTATATGTTGTGGTTTCCAAATTCCAAATTTGGGACTTCTGCGTTCTGAAATCTGAAAGTGGTACTAACTAATCATGGTGTGTGAATTCTAGCCAGTGTTTGATTTGTTTGTTGTCAACAGAAGTATCAGGAGAAGAACACACCTCACTTTCCAGATGCTACTCTCACCCAGAATCTAGAGCAGGGGTCAGCAAACTTTTTCAGCAGGGGACCAGTCCACTGTCCGTCAGACCTTCTGGGAGGCTGGGCTATATTTGGGGGGGGTGAACATATTCCTATGCCCCACAAATAACCCAGAGATGCATTTTAAATAAAAGGGCACATTCTACTCATGTAAAAACACGCTGATTCCCGGACCGTCCGCGGGCCGGATTTAGAAGGCAATTGGGCTGGATCCAGCCCCCGGGCCTTAGTTTGCCTACCCATGATCTAGAATGTATCCCTAGAGAAAGCACAGCACGAGTGGTGCACTGTTTTTCTCGATTCAAAGATGCTGTCTCCTTTTCGTGCATTTTATAGCGACTGCTAGGTGAAGCATTGCAGTCATATAAACGCAGTTCAACAGCTGCATATGCAAATGTTCATTTGCTCTAAGCTGCTGATATTTCCTGCATTAGTGGATGTGATCCTTGTCCTTTGACTTGTCTGCAGAGCCCTCACGATCACAGAGAGTCAGGGCCATACAAAGAGATCTGTCATTAGGATCTTTGAGTTAAAAAATAAAAAAAAATCAGTAGGTGAAAGGACCAGGACATAGAGGAGGAGGAGTTTGGATTTGATATCCCGCCTTATCACTACCCAAAGGAGTCTCAAAGCGGCTAACATTCTCCTTTCCCTTCCTCCCCCTTCCTCCCCCACAACAAACACTCTGTGAGGTGAGTGGGGCTGAGAGACTTCAGAGAAGTGTGACTAGCCCAAGGTCACCCAGCAGCTGCATGTGGAGGAGCGGTGATGCGAACCCGGTTCCCCAGATTACGAGTCTACCGCTCTTAACCACTACACCAAGCTGGCTCACAGAGGGAGAGTTTAATCCTTCCTCCTCATACCATTTCCCCAATTAAACTCATACACCATCTCTAAAGCTGTTATTTGCCTCACTGGGAAAAACTAATGGGAACTTGTAGGTTTTCTTTTGAGGCCCAAATAACTGGGTAGAGGAGTTGATTTAATCAGGAGAAAGGTGCAAAGGCTATCCTACATCACTGGGGGTCCTGTTCCAATTACTTAATAGGAAATTTTATGTGGGAGATCTAATCACAGATTCCCTTCAATGGCCCATTTAATTTGGCCCTCCTGATACCGATGAATGATCTAAAGCCATCAAGGTAGCTAGTGGTTTCCAAAGTTTCACAAAGAGAAAATATTATTTTCCCCTTTAAATCACAGGTTGCCCACCCCAATTTACTAATCTAACACTATTTGTATACAAATGTTCTTTTGGTAGCTTATCCGCAAAAAGAAAGAAAAGTTATAAAAGTAGGACATAAGACAGACGGACAATCTAAAATTAAATAAAACCAGCAGCAGAATAAAATGAGGTAAAACTGTCACAAAATATAACCACAGTGCAGAAGACCTAAAAAGTGCATTATTATTGCCACCTTTCATTATTGGGAAATAAACATATGATAATCTACAATGTATATATATATGCTTTCGAATTATGGTGCTGGAGGAGACTCTTGAGAGTCCCATGGACTGCAAGAAGATCAAACCTATCCATTCTGAAGGAAATCAGCCCTGAGTGCTCACTGGAAGGACAGATCCTGAAGCTAAGGCTCCAATACTTTGGCCACCTCATGAGAAGAGAAGACTCCCTGGAAAAGACCCTGATGTTGGGAAAGATGGAGGAGAAGGGGACGACAGATGGTTGTATTGGAAGGGAGATGGTTGTATTGGAAGGAGCAAAGCAGAAATTATGAGTGTCTGCAAGATACTAGTTTATTACGGCCAGTGGAGGCTCATGCAATAGAGCCAGGATTGCTTAGACAAAGTAAAATAATGGGAGCCTTGAGCTTTAGGGCCCAGAAAGTAGCCTGAAATCACCTGAAAGCGTAGCTCCATTTGTGAAGGCAAGTGGATCTGGCCCAGCCAATAGCTACGTATATGAGAGAGGCCCATGTGGTGCTCTCAGTTGCTCCAAGGAAGGGTGGAATATGCAAGCCATATATCAGAGATAAGCAACTATTGGAGTACAAAGAGTTGCTTTTGGAAGCATCATTAGTTAAGCCATTTCAAACTCAACTGGACAAAGCAGTCAAGCACAGAATGTAAAGAACAGGATACTAGCAGGGGAAGAACAAGATAACCTGATGGGTCCTTTCAGTTTGTTGGGAGCTTGCCCAGGTCCAGATTGTGAGATAGCGTAGCGCAGTTCAGATTAGCCCATGGGCATAATCCTGCAAGATGCTCTTCTCAGCGAGCCGTGTCAAAACGAACAGGAGGCAGAACTTCCTGACTAATTGTGCCCCAGGATGGCCAACGCAGGACAGCTTCACTTCAGTTCTGAACCCTTGATGGTTCTCCACAGTTACTGTGAATTTTCGCCCTTGAAAAATACTGCGTGAGAGAGAGTTGAGAATGAATGTCAGGCTGTGCAGATCCATCTGTGGTGGCTCATCCTCATGGAAGAAGAAGAAGAGGAGTTTGGATGTGATATCCCGCCTTTAACTCCCTTTAAGGAGTCTCAAAGCGGCTAACATTCTCCTTTCCCTTCCTCCCCCACAACAAACACTCTGTGAGGTGAGTGGGGCTGAGAGACTTCAAAGAAGTGTGACTGGCCCAAGGTCACCCAGCAGCTGCATGTGGAGGAGCGGAGACGCGAACCCGGTTCCCCAGATTACGAGACTACCACTCTTAACCACTACACCACACTGGCTCTCACTGGCAATGATAATGAAAAGTCATGAATCAGATCAGAGGTTCCTCCTCTTGGTCTTAACGCGCCCATCTTAGAACGAGCAATTACTGTTGATTATAATACACATCATCTTTGTCCCCCAAATCCCCAGAGACCCAATGACATGGACCCGCTACAGTGGAGTCTCGGGTTAAGAACTTAATTCGTTCTGGAGGTCCATTCATAACCTGAAACTGTTCTTAACCTGAGGTACCACTTTAGCTAAAATGAGGCCTCCTGCTGCCACCGCACCACCACCGCACGATTTCTGTTCTCATCCTGAAGCAAAGTTCTTAACCCGAGGTACTATTTCTGGGTTAGCAGAGTCTGTAACCTGAAGCATCTGCAACCTGAGGTACCACTGTGTTTCACTTTTAACTTCATTCAGATAATGTTAAAACAAAAACCACGAAGATGCAGTGTAACGCCACAAATTAAGGGAGAATAGATTTGTCACACACACACACTCACACACACACTGCTGCCTTGTTTGTAAACTGCAGGTTTAATTAGCTAGCAGCTGAAATCTTCCAAGGTGTCACTTGCAAGTTTAATAAACTTGTAGATTAACAAAGCTCTATATTTTGGTTGGCTGGTCTATCCATCCATCAGTCTCTTTGTTAAGCCTGTTTCTTTTAACGGCTAATTATACTGTTCAGGAAACATCTCTGCAGAAATAAATATGGTTGCACGCTACCCGGATCTCTGAGCAGTGCGAGATTCCCGGGGATCCAGAGTTTGTGTTTCCTTCTGGAAAATGAGGCACAGGGGAGACTGTGGTGTCTTTAGGATATATTGTTTATTTACACATATATACAACCTGAGCCTGCGATGGAGGGTCTCACAGCATGAACACCCCCAAGACAGTCTTCCTTCTCCCATAGCCACAGCCTTAGATTCCAGCAGGAATTGGGCATGGCTGCTGCTTTGCTTCCAGCTTCCAGCTTACATAACTTAACTCTCCACACTGGCCTTTTGTCTTTATAACTCACAGACAGTTGATCAAGGACCTATATTTAGAAAGCCATCATCAGGCTGGGCTGGCTATTCCAGCAATCGAATCCATGCTGCATCCAAGAATTAGGAGGACTCAGGCACACAGCCTGACCTCCCGCCCAACACAGAACTTCTCCAAGCAACAAATCCTTCATTTTATTTCCAGAGAGGAGCCACAAATTAAAATTACTAAGGCACCAAAGGGAGGGGGGAACCCACTTGCCTTCCAATTCAGAGCAAAATAGTGTATACTTGAAGGAGCGTCTCCACCTCCATCATTCAGCCCAGACACTGAGGTCCAGCTCCGAAGGCCTTCTGGTGGTTCCCTCACTGCGAGAAGTGAGGTTACAGGGAACCAGGCAGAGGGCCTTCTCGGTGGTGGTGCCCACCCTGTGAAACGCCCTCCCATCAGATGCCAAGGAAATAGACAACTATCTGACTTTTAGAAGACATCTGAAGGCAGCCCTGTATAGGGAAGTTATTAATGTTTGACATTTTATTCTGTTTTTAGTGTTCTGTTAGGAGCCGCCCAGAGTGGCTAGGGAAGCCCAGCCAGATGGGCAGGGTATAAATAATAAAATTATTATTATTATTATTATTATTATTATTATTATTATTATTATTATTACTGTTCTAGCTTTAGGGAGAACAGGAGCCCATCCCCATAACCACATACAGTGGTACCTCGGGTTACAGGCACTTTGGGTTATGAGTTTTCAGGTTATGGACATGCCGAAACCCAGAAGTTACTTCCGGGTTTCAGCGCTCGTGAATGTGTAGAAGCACTAAATCGCGCTTTGCGCTTTAGGGAAGCCTTTGATGTTCAGTAGGTTATTGTATTTTAGTGTTTTGTTGGAAGCCGCCCAGAGTGGCTGGGGAAAACCAGCCAGATGGGTGGGGTATAAATAATAAATTATTATTAATCGCTGAAGAATTGATGCTTTTGAATTATGGTGCTGGAGGAGACTCTTGAGAGTCCCATGGACTGCAAGAAGATCAAACCTATCCATTCTGAAGGAAATCAGCCCTGAGTGCTCACTGGAAGGACAGATCATGAAGCTGAGGCTCCAATACTTTGGCCACCTCATGAGAAGAGAAGACTTCCTGGAAAAGACCCTGATGTTGGGAAAGATGGAGGGCATAAGGAGAAGGGGACGACAGAGGACGAGATGGTTGGACAGTGTTCTCGAAGCTACCAGCATGAGTCTGACCAAACTGCGGGAGGCAGTGGAAGACAGGAGGGCCTGGCGTGCTCTGGCCCATGGGGTCACGAAGAGTCGGACACGACTAAACAACAACATATTGCGCATGCGCAGAAGCGCCGAATTGCGTCAAGCGCGTGCACAGATGCGGTGCTGTGGGTTGGAAACACTGCATGTTGCGAACGTGCCTCCCGCACAGATCACTTTCGCAACCCGAGGTTCCACTGCATCTTCAAGCCTAGTCCGAAACTGCAGGTATCTGCGTTGACTCATACATATGTATAAGTGTACCCTGCCATGGAGCTTCAGTAGGTAGCTTAGTGACCGTTTTATTAGGGTCACAGGGCAGCCATAGAATAGGTGCTTCTAAAGTAAGTTCGGCTTGTATAACACAGTGAGCTTTATCAAAAGATCTCCAGCCAACTGAAATGCAACCTTTAGCTTTTAATTAGAAGTGCACACCATCTCATTATCACCGTCTCCATCACTTGCCAGAGCAAAGAGAGTCCCGTTAGTTATCCTGAAGCTCTGGCAGATGACATCATTGCTCCTGCTCTGGGGAGGAGAATATCCCGGAGCTCTGCTCAGCATTCCCTCTCCACTATCCCTCTCTCTAGAGTTTTAATACAGGGGAAACGAATGAGGGGGACTTAGCTTGCATCATCCTTAGCTGTCAGGGAGGGGCAGGACACCCCATTAATGATTTTCACATTCCAGAGATTCACATTCCTTGGACTCCGAACCAAGGAACCGTTCTCAGAACATTCTGCGTCATTAACAAGCCATTTGCCTGCCAAGGCTATAGCCTGCCAGTGTGGCTGGAATTCATAGGAATACAAAGTGTTTCCCCAAGCCATCCAAAAATGCAACGATCCCACTTCTGTAAGCCTCCCACCTAGTTCCATAAACTCACTCTCATTGTGATTTTAAAATCATATTCATTAGGTTTAGTGTAACATGCCCCTTTTACTTCTTGTTATTATCTCCTCGTTTCCTTCTTATTTATGATCTTGCATGCAGCAGGAGTATCTTGCCTTTTGCACGGGGAAAAATATACTTTGGATGAAAATGCCACATTCAAAAATGGGGTGCTTTTAGACAGCGGGGTAGCGTGGGAGGGCCACAGAGGTGGTCTTCCCAGGTGCAAAATTGTTAGGGGGTGCAAAATTTCAATACCCAGCGCTGCCTCAATGCAGTTGTGTGCTTCCATCACTGGGCTCCATTGAAAACAGTATCTCCATGCAAACCAGTAAGTGACCTCTCTAAACAACAGAATGACGCTTCTATTCTTATCTCTGCAGCTGCAATCTCCTGGGTGATGCCCATTAGGCAGTCAAATGCACATGTATACTCTGTCCATTTCCCTCCCACCACCCCCTCTCCATGGCCCCAGGAACTGCCAACCCACGCTACGCCACTGACTTTAGAGAAAGAACTATGATAAACCGGCACTTCCTTCATTAAGGATGGAGAGAGCCTCATGCTGGTATATGCTCTTGCTGTGGGTTTCAGAACCCCAGGAAACAGGTACATAGGCGCCGACTCCATGGGGCTTGAGGGGGCTTGAGCCCCCTCAAATTTTTTTTTGGGGGGGCTCAGCCCCCCCAATAATCTCGGGCGCCCTTGCCGCCGTCCCCCGCCTCCTCCCCACCTGCTCTCTCCCCAGCCAGCCAGCCAGCCAGCCGCGCGCCCTAGGCAAGAACAGGGGAATCCCCGGGGGCGGGGGCTTCTGCCTCTAGCCCCAGGTTTCCCGCATATCAGCTGTTCCGGAGCTGATTAATAGGCAGCAGCACGCTCTCCCCTATTCGCTCGCGAGGGGGCGGCGCCACTTTATTTGCATATTCATGAGCTTATTTGCATATTCATGAGCTCATTTACATTTCACGAGCTTTCCCGGGCCCCCCCAATATTTTTTATAAGTCCGCGTCCCTGAACAGGTATATCATAGCACATCCAAACTATACTGATACTGTACTCTAGTTGTAATCCATGAAACTAACAAAAGCTTTGGCAGAAATGGACCCTCATCCAGCAGTGAGTCCACCGCCTCACTATTATCACCAGACTCAACTCTCCTTCTTCACTGGATGCTTAGGTCCAACTCCGAGGGCCTTCGGGCAGTTCCCTCCCTGCGAGAAGTGAGGTTACAGGGAACCAGACAGAGGGCCTTCTCGGTGGTGGTGCCAGCCCTGTGGAACGCCCTCCCATCAGATGTCAAGGAAATAAACAACTATCTGACTTTAGAAGACGTCTGAAGGCAGCTCTGTTTAGGGAAGTTTTTAATGTTTGATGTTTTATCATGTTTTTAATATTCTGTTAGGAGCTGCCCAGAGTGCCTGGGGAAACCCAGCCAGATGTGTGGGGTATAAATATTATTATTATTATTATTATTATTATTATTATTATTATTATTATTATTATTAGTTTGGCTTGCCAGGCAAGAGAGTCAATGAGCAAGCAGACCAGTGGAATCCACTGCTCCTCTCTCTTACAACCATCGCTTTCATTTAGTTATTTATTAAATTTATATTCCACCCTTCTTATATCAATTAAAACATTTTTAAAAGATCTTAAAAGCCGGTTCAGGATAAATTCAGCTTGTGTTGTGGCAAGCACATAAACTTGCCACCTTGAGTCCCTGTCAGGGGAAAAGGAGAGGGTATAAATTAATATATAATATACAGCAATAACAATAACATCTCCGCCATGGACTGGAACCTGCTGTAAGTTGCCATGAACTGGTCTTAATGCACAGAAGCGATCTTGAAACTTGAGTTGGACACAAATGCCCACAAATACCCAGCTCCCAGTTTCATCGTTCACATTTTGAATGTGAAATTTAACATTTTAAAATGGCACTTAGCTTTAAATGTTATACTTTGAGTATTTTGGTTTTGTCGGCATTTCTTGATTGTTTTGATTTTGGCAAGCATCAGATATGAAATCTCATGAGATGTCAAATGTTAGATACACTCAAAAAAATGAAATGCTGTGGTCTGGCAACTATTAAATACTGTCAGATATCAAATATTGAAATAAAATATCATCAGATGTCAAATGTTCCAGATTGGGGCACTGCATGGCTGCTTTTCCTATAAAATAAAAGTGGTCAGCTTAAGCACGCTTTTTAAAGTCTGTTAAAATTTGCATTTGGACTACAGCTTCCTTGTGAAAGGATATTCTTGGCTGAAGACATTGCAAATACTCTGTGCAGATCTCTTGATTTAGGAAATTAATAATGGTGTTGATGGTATGCCTATGTATGTTAGGTTTTTTTAAAAAAACTGGCTGTGTCAATTAAGTTGGTTTGCATCACCACAATATTTATAGCATTTGAGACATATTTATTTACGTAATAGATAGAAAGATACACTAAAAGGAAGACTTGTGGACTTCATTGGCTGATAGGCTTCAAAACAGTGAATCTATGTATCAATCATGACTCAGAGTGTGAGCTGATCCTTTTATTAAATTAACCTTTGAGCTGTGAGACTCAAACAAATTATCCATGACCATCAGCTAACATGGTCTTAAATGAGGTACCAGATCTTTATCAACCGAGCTGAGGAAACGGCTTGTTTGTGTTTGCAAAGGAGGAGGGAGCCCTTTCAACTTTGCAAATCTCAATGTGCATGCAACTTTGCACATGAAACTGTGGCTAACAGCCTGACAGGTGGCATTTTCCCTTGCCTTGCGCTGTAATGAAAGGGTCAACAGAGCCATTTGAACAGTTTATGAGATGCAAAGCCTTAAGCAACCAAACAAACCCAAATTCCAGCGGTTGCCAGGACACCTAGTATGGGTGGGGGAGAACACATTTTACACTTTTAATTTCTCCATAGGGTTGAATGTCAACATTGCACTTTTCTTCTTCTTTTTGAAGAAAGTTGAGCATGAAGGGACAGTAGCTCAGCCTGCTACTTGTCCCTGGTTAGCCTCATACATAAGAACTAGGCTTTCACACTGCTGTTTATTGTGTTTTCAGTCTTACATTCAATTCAACCCATTTCTGCATCAGTTTGCAAATCTTAATTTCAAAAATCTGCATAACAACATTTGTTCTTCTTCATTTTGCATAATGCGTCCATTTTTGAAAGCCATTCCCCCTAATATAGCAAATATTTGCTTGTTACTTTCACTAATATACACAATTCTTGTCAGGATTCAATTAGATGCTAGGAGAGGATATATTTATTAGATATTATCCTTCCTTCTTCACGTTTGTCAGTTCAGCAACATGCAGTTCCTTAAAAGGGAAGCTTAAATAGTATTTGTAATACACAATGCTTTAAGGCAGACTGGATTTTCCTGTTTTACTCCCCTTTTCTCCCCCTTTAAATAATAATCACACACAAACAGTTTTGAGAAAAGGTAAAAAATGCCATTTAATCGTTCCAAAAGCATCTTAAAGAATAACAGATACAGTAGCTTGATGCGGGCAGGCTTTAAAATGGCAATTAAGTTACTAAGATGTATTACGTCTAGATTAAAAATGGAGTCTGAGTGGAAGCTCAGACTCACAGATGTTGTTACATTGCAGGTGTGGTGGGGGAAAGTGTAAAAAGTGTGTTTCCAGGCAGAGAGAACCCTATTCCTGTCGGGGTACGAAGGGGAAATGATCTCACAGAGTTCTCTCTAGCAAGTTGGCAGGAAAACTCTGTGAGCCTCAGGCCCTTCATGTGTCTATCTGGCAAAACATGAGTTGTTGGTTTGCATGCATTAAACATCCCACACTTCTGTGCACAGTTTTCTGTGCAGTTTCCTGTGCACAGTTTTCTGTAGTATTTTTGTGCACCTTTTGGGGTTGAGAAACCTTGCCGTGCACTGATTCTGTGCTAACAATTTAAAATGCCCTTTTAAAAAATGCTGCTGTGCTCCCATGTGCATAGAAATATTTTTAAAGTCCTAAGTGCTGATCTACACTGGAGGGGGGGAACAGATCCCAAATTCCCCTGTGAACACATTTATAACTTTTGAGTGCCCCCACCCCCAAGAATGGGGTAGTATCGTACTTCATGAGAAGGATTTTTAAAATGTTCCTTAAACTCAATCCAATGCAGAAATACAATTACCTTGGGTGGTACCTTGGGTTACATACGCTTCAGGTTACATATGCTTCAGGTTACAGACTCCGCTAACCCAGAAATAGTGCTTCAGGTTAAGAACTTTGCTTCAGGATGAGAACAGAAATTGTGCTCCGGCGGTGCGACGGCAGCAGGAGGCCCCATTAGCTAAAGTAGTGCTTCAGGTTAAGAACAGTTTCAGGTTAAGTACAGACCTCTGGAATGAATTAAGTACTTAACCCAAGGTACTACTGTAGAGAGATTGCCTTGGATGGTGTTGGGAACTAGCTGTCCAGTATATATGCAGCAGCGAAAGTCATGTGATTTGATAAGGTCATGTAGGGACCGAGAGCAGCAAGGAACCAAGAGATGAATTTTGAGGAACCCCACAAAAAGGAGAAGCCTGAAGAAGAGCCTACAATGTTTCAAGCAGTCTCACGTTTCCTTCGATATCTCAGAGATGCAGCTGTTGGTCATGTGGAACAAAATTTACATGTGATTAATTAATCGGTCAATAAATTGGTTTAAAGGCAGGAGAAGTTATGGAAGTGGTTGGCAGCCCTAAAAATAATGCCATAATAAAACGCAGTATTGTGCTTACAGCCGGCAGTAAATATAGTGGCAACAGGGTGAGGTTTTCCCTGTTTAGATGACATGAAGATTCAAATCCACGTCATCTTTCCACGGATGCCCCAACCTCGTTCTGCCCAGAACATCAGATGTTCCCCCTGTTGTCAATTGCGCAAAAGCCCGAGAACTTCCAGGCATGGTAGATGGGTACAGAGAGAAAGTATGGTTCCCTCCCTCCCTTTTGAAAAAGTCTGGTTTGATGTATACCCCAGCATAGCAGAGTGTGAGCTCACCTCCCCCCCTCCCCATGGAAAATAATAATAATAATAAGCCTGAACAGACATACTGTTTAATGGAAAGGAGCTCTCCCAGTAGGCTTGATGTCGTTTGATCATCCACAAACACTACTGATGGCTCATTAAGTTAAACATCAGCTCCCTCCAAGTGTGTGGACTTGCTGGTCACACCTACTTGCCGGGTCTGAGACCAGGATTTCGTCTGGAAATATCTGTGTTCCAAAACACGGGGAAATGGAGAAGCAGTTTCAATTCTGGCAGAGAGAAAAGACAATGTCTGTTTTTGGAAAGAGCTTTGGTGTGATGACTGCAAGGCTGCCCTAAAGGCTGAGACAGTGCTCTAGTAATAGCTCTGCAATGAAACAGATATTACAGAAGACCACACCATTCGCCGATACTCTGTGCTCAGGAAAGAATTGGCCATGTAAGATTGCCTTGGTTAATTCGTACCAGTCACAGAACTGGGGAGCATGAAACAAAATTACCGTATTTTTCGCCCCATAAGATGCACCGGCCCATAAGACGCACCTAGATTTTTGGGGGGGAAATAAAGGAAAAAAATTTTATTTCCCCCCCAGGTGCGCTGCGCTACACCAGGAGCTTGGGGCGTGCGGAGCTCAGCGCGCCCCAAGCTTCTGCGTGCCGGCAAGGTCTCCGCTAGCGTGGGAGAGCCGGGCGCCTCTCCCAGGGCTAGCGGACCACTGCGCTAATCCAGAAGCTTGGGGCGAGCTGAGGTCAGCGCGCCCCAAGCTTCTGCGTGCCGGCAAGCAGTCCGCTAGCCTTGGGAGAGCCGCAGGGCTCTCCGAGGGCTAGCGGATCGCTGCGCTACACCAGGAGCTTGGGGCGTGCTGAGCTCAGCGCGCCCCAAGCTTCTAGGTGCGCGCGAGCAGTCTGCTGCCGCCCCAAGCCTCGCGCACCCGGCAGGAGGTCCCACCGGGTGCGCGAGGCTTGGGGTGGCAGCGGACTGCTCCCGCGCACCTAGAAGCTTGGGGCGTGCTGAGCTCAGCGCGCCTCAAGCTTCTGCGTGCGCGCAAGCAGTCTGCTGCCGCCCCAAGCCTCGCGCACCCGGTGGGACCTCCTGCCGGGTGCGCGAGGCTTGCAGACACTCGCCCGAAGCAGGGGGAGCCCTTCCGAGGGCTCCCCGTGTTTCGGGCGACAGGCTGCCGCCCCAAGCCTCGCGCACCCGGCGGGACCTCCTGCCGGGTGCGCGAGGCTTGCAGACACTCGCCCGAAGCAGGGGGAGCCCTCCCGAGGGCTCCCCGTGTTTCGGGCGACAGGCTGCCGCCCCAAGCCTCGCGCACCCGGTGGGACCTCCTGCCGGGTGCGCGAGGCTTGCAGGCATTCGCCCCATAAGACGCACCCCGATTTCCCCTTCATTTTTGGAGGGGAAAAAGTGCGTCTTATGGGGCGAAAAATACGGTAATTGCATTATCCTGCACCTTTTAACTTACAAGCAAGTTTCAACATGGTTTAATCCCAGGAAACAACGCATAGGGCTGCAGCCTTACAAAACTAAACAATGGTTCAAAAGATAGTGTGGATGAGGGAAGAGGGAGGTTTGGAGTCTGGAGTTATACCATAATCAATGTGTGGATACAGACAACATTTGGAGTTCAAGCGCATCAGCAGAAACTTAAACTGAACACTAAATTATTACTAGAGAACACTTGACTCTTCGATGTAATAACACAGAGTCTCTGACTCTGGAAAAAAAGAAAACTAAGTTGTTTATTAAAGGATAATAATAATAATAATAATAATAATAATAATAATAATAATAATTTATTTCCCAGCCACTCTGGGCAGCTTCCAGCAAAATATTAAAATACAATAATTCATCAAATATTAAAAGCTTCCCTAAACAGGGCTGCCTTCAGATGTCTTCTAAAAGTCAGATAGTTGTTTATTTCTTTGACATCTGAGGGTGTTACACAGGGCAGGCGCCACTACCAAGAAGGCCCTCTGCCTGGTTCCCTGTAACTTCACTTCTCACAGGGAGGGAACTGCCAGAAGGCCTGCTGGACTTTAATTTCTCACAATATGTTTCGTTTATATGGTAAGTTGGTCTATAGAACCATATATTTTGATATGATATGTTTGAATCGCATTTGAAAAAGAATTTATATAGTAACATGCAGCCTGTTAGTTGTTGGTGGTGTTATCAGTTTTGCATTTACATGACAAAGGGTTTGGTAGCATTTTGGATGCTCTTTGTTCTCAGCATAAAAGGCACACACAAGATGAGATGTTTCTGATTTATTTCTGTTCCCTGCCCTTAGTTTTTAATATATCTATGGAGGGGGGTGCAGGGTTAGTTAGTTAGTTAGTTAGTTAGTTAGTTAGTTAGTTAGTTAGGTTGTATGTTGCTTTGGGTTGCCTGGGGCAAGATAAAGCAACCAACAAATTTAATAAATAATATAGAAAATAATTCCCAAGGTAAGGATGCAAGAGGAGGAGGAAATGACATCAGCAACCCTAAGAGTGTCGGTCTAGCACCTGAGGGAATGTCAGCACAGGTTAAAAGGCAGCCTAGGAAGCTTGGAGGTGATTCTATCATCTTTTTTCCATGGAGACAGTGGCGTAGCGTGGGGGGTGCCAGGGGTGCCGGCCGCACCGGGCGCAACATTTGGGGGGGCGCGTTTGGCCGGCCCCCCTCGAGGAAGCGGGAACCTCTCCAAAGCGCAGCACGCCGTCGGTGGAGGAAAAGAGCCGCGCAGCAGCAGCAGCAAAGCCGGGAGGAGGAGGAGGTGGAGCGAGCCTGCTAATTGCTTGCTGGGAATTAAGCGGAAGGATGCTCCGAAGGCTGGCGGCGGGAGGAGGGCTCTCCGCCCCACCGCCAGCCTTCGGAAGGCTCCTCCGAAGCCTGGCGGTGGGGCGGAGAGACCTTCTCCCCGCACCAGCCTTCGGAAGGCTGTCCTGAAGACTTGTGGTGGGAGCAATGGCGTAGCGTAGGGGGTGCAGGGGGGCCTGCCGCACCTGGTGCAACATCGGGGGGGCACGGAAGAGACTCGAGTGCTAAAATCCACGGGTTCGGGGGCGCAAATTACTTGCCTTGCCCCGGGTGCTGAGAACCCACGCTACGCCACTGCATGGAGACATTCAGTAGAATGCAGCCTAAGATACAAGCTAAGTTGCTCCTCAACACTTCAGACCAGGGCCGGTTCAAGGCATTTTGGCACCTCGGGTGAACCACAAAATACTGCTCCCATGGCCCCCAGGCATACTGGTGGCTGCGAGGCTGTGCTTCTGTGTTTTAGGGGCGTCACAACTTTCTATTGCTCACAACCTATATAAGGCTGGTCATATCCTTGGCCTGCTTTCTTTCTCTGATCCATGCTATCTGATCTCTTCTCATTGATGCTTCATCATTGACTAGAGATGTAGGACGTGCCAAGTGACAGCTCCAACCCTAATCTAAATTATAATATATATCTCCATGCTGCCAATAATGCCAAGGTTGCAGGTTCGATCCCCGTATAGGACAGCTGCATATTCCTGCATTGCAGGGAGTTGGACTTAGATTATACACAGGTATAATCAGGTATATAAGGGCCGCGGGTGGCGCTGTGGTCTAAACCACAGAGCCAAGGGCTTGCCGATCAGAAGGTCGGCGGTTCAAATCCCCGCAACAGGGTGAGCTCCCGTTGCTTGGTCCCAGCTCCTGCCAACCTAGCAGCTCGAAAGCACGTCAAAGTGCAAGTAGATAAATAGGTATCGCTCCAGCGGGAAGGTAAACGCCGTTTCCGTGCACTGCTCTGGTTCGCCAGAAGCGGCTTAGTCATGCTGGCCACATGACCCGGAAGCTGTACGCCGGCTCCCTCGGCCCATAAATCAAGATGAGTGCCGCAACCCCAGAGTCATCCGCGACTGGACCTAATGGTCAGGGGTCCCTTTACCTATAATCAGGTATAATCAGGGACACGGGTGGCACTGTGGTCTAAACCACTGAGCCTCTTGAGGTTGCTGATCAGAAAGTTGACAGTTCGAATCCCCATGATGGGGTGAGCTCCCATTGCTCTGTCCCAGCTCCTGCCAACCTAGCAGTTCGAAAGCATGCCAGTGCAAGTAGATAAATAGGTACCACTGCAGTGGGAAGGTAAACAGCATTTCCGTGCACTCTGGCTTCCGTAATAGTTTTCCGTTGTGCCAGTAGCAGTTAAGTCACGCTGGCCACATGACCTGGAAAGCTGTCTGAGGACAAACGCCGGCTCTCTTGGCTTGAAAGCAAGATGAGCGCCGCAACCCCATAGTCGCCTTTGACTGGACTTAACCATCCAGGGGTCCTTTACCTTTACCTTTTATCCTCAGGGTCCTTTCCAACTTTCCAACAAGTACATTTTCAGCCTGCCTCAAGACCACTACTGTGAAACTGAGTGAGTAAATCTATCTTTACTCATACGAAGACTGTTTTGCATGTTTATTGTTTTAGAGGGGAGGAAAGGGGGAAATACCAGGGAATCCAGTCTGCAGCAAAGCATCCTGGATTACTTACATTAAAAGGCTCAAGCTAGCTTATCAACAGCTCCCTTATATTTGCTGACGAAGGGTTGTACTCTGCTGAACTCACCAATGTAAGGAAAGATAATATCTATGAAATAGATCCTAGTTTCTTTCTTTCTTCTAATTGGGTTTTATAAACAAGAATGTTGTACAAACAGGTAGTCATACCTCGGGTTGAATGTGCTTCGGGATGAGCGCATTCGAGTTGCACTCTGCGGCAACCCAGAAGCGGTTTCGTCGCTTGCGCATGCGCAGGCGCTCAAAATGGCGTCACGCGCATGTGCAGAAGCAACGAAAAGCGATGTGTGCGTGCGAAGGCGTGCCGTCGCTAGTTACGTTTGCTTCTAGATACAAACGGGGCTCCGGAACAGATCCCGTTCGCATCTAGAGGTACCACTGTATACCGAGTTTTCTCATGTCATTTGCATATCACAAAAATAGCATAATAAATGTGGGGGGGAATATCTACAACATATATTTCATTATTAGTGGTCAGTGTACAGTGGCGTAGCGTGGGGGGTGCAGGGGGGGCCGGCCGCACCGGGCGCAACATCTGGGGGTTAGGGTTAGGGGGCGCAAATCCACGGGTTAGGGGGCGCAAATCCACGGGTTAGGGGGCGCAAATCCACGGGTTAGGGGGCGCAAATTACTTGCCTTGCCCCGGGTGCTGACAACCCACGCTACGCCACTGGTTCTTGGTTCATGAATTGGTTTAAACAGTTAAAGGAACGAAGGAAGGAAGGAAGGAAGGAAGGAAGGAAGGAAGGAAGGAAGGAAGGAAGGAAGGAAGAAGAGGGGCAGGGGAATGGTGAGTGGGGTGGGGTCGGGTGGTTGTGCTTCTATTCTACTTAGTGGGGCGGGTTGTGTCAGCATTACTTGTGTGGGTTCTCTTACTATTCACTTGTTGTATTTCTTTGGTGGTGAGAGAGGTTGAGGGTGGCTTAGGGTGTGGTTGGTTGTCACTGGTTGGCTGTAGTGAGAGTTGTTTTTGTGTGTGAGCGGGGTGTGAGTGTGGAATTTGGAATCGGGTTAGCCAGATTGATTTGTATGCTCCCGGCGGAATCTTGATGTCTTGTCGGGCTGCGTATACACACCCCCTATAGAACCTGCCCCCCGAATCTTTAACGTGAGGTCTAAACTAAAGCCTGCAGCCTATAGTGGCCAGTTCCGTCCTCAAGGTAGGCATTAAAAGCCTGTCTCCAGCGGTTTACAGAAGGGATAATGAGAGGCACCTCGATGGGGAGGGAGGATTGGGGCCTGCAGACTTAGCACCAGTGGCGTAGCGTGGGGGGTGCAGGGGGGGCCAGCCGCACCGGGCGCAACATCTGGGGGTTAGGGTTAGGGGACGCAATTCCACAGGTTAAGGGGGCAAATCCACGGGTTAGGGGGTGCAAATTACTTGCCTTGCCCCGGGTGCTGACAACCCACGCTACGCCACTGCTTAGCACCCAGCAGATACAAAGCAGGGTGCTCAAGTGATGGGGGAAATCTCTCTCTCTCTCTCTCTTTCCCATTCACAGTCAACCAAGACATTGCCAACAGACTGCATAAGAAATATGGGCGTAGAAATAGACGGAGACGGAGAGACACCCACGCATTTTCTTTCTTTCTCTCTTCCCCATCCCTAAAGCCCCCCCGGGGGGGAACTGGGGGGGGATTCCTCAGCCCCACCCCCACCCCACCCCGTTTCCAAGCGAAGCTGAAATAAAAGAGGCAGAGGGAGCCTTGTGTGTGTTTTTATTATTATTATTATTTCTGATTAAAGAGGAATTCATTTCATCTCTCTGCCTCCTGCCAGGGGCTGAGGTGCCGCCATTGAGGTTAACGGTGCGGAAGAATACAAAAAAATTTCATTGAGGAGGATTATAAAAGTTACTAGCTGGAACATTAACAGAAGAGTAACTTGTAAAAAATGCAATATTACAATATTCACAAGGACGGTAGAGCGTGGTAAAGCTATAAAATTCAACATTAAAATCTTCTACGGCCTAGATAACCTAGTTAACAAACATTGTGCTGGAACTACTTTTTTGCGGGGACGTGGCGGCCGCTGCTCCTGCCTGAAGGGTGTGAAGTCCAGGGGCCACCTGGCACGTGGGGAGGAGATCGGGAGAGACGCTCGGCTGTGCGGCTCCCTCCGCAGTGCGGCGCCTGGGGATGGAACGCAGGTCTCTAACTTGGACAAGGGAGGCGCCGGGAGGGTTCCAGATCAAAGGAGGGCGGCGCGGAGTTCTGGAGCGTAGGGTCGCGAGGACATTCGGAATCCAGAAAAATCTAGAGTGCTCTGAGGTTCCCCCTGCGGCCGAACACCTCCCTCCCGCCGAAGATCAGACAGATTTCCTTAGCAGCGCCGTAAAGTCTTGCAGTTCTGGATTCCGATCCATTGCTTCGCAATTCATCTGGGGCTAAAACCAAGAGCGGCTCTGGAGGAGAGCGGAATTGCTTTCCAAAGCGGCGTGAAAGTAGTACATCAATGGGCGGGGAGTTCCGCAGATCTCTCTCGCCTTTCCAGCGTAAAAAGGCCGCAATATGAGGAGTCCTGCCGAACAGGTCCAGAGACTCTTCGTTAAAAGAGAAAAGGAAAGAAATTATGTTAAAAAAACCCCACCTTGCTCCATCGTAGAGAGGGGCGCGCGCCTCTCATCACAGCGACGTGGAGGGGACGCGCACAACCCGCAGGTGCCCCCAAGGTAGCGTGAAATTGTGGGGATCAGGGGTGTCAACTTGAATAAAATATTGGGACCGTAGGTCACGCCCAGCCCCTCATAATCGATCAAAAGACGCAACACACATGCTATTTGAATGAAAATGCCAGTCAATTTTGGGGTGGCAGGTCCCCTCAAATATTTGGGGGGGCGAAGGGACCTCAGCACATAGGAGTTGCCTCCTACGGTGGAGATAAAGAGGTGACTGGGAAGCTTCTGGAAGGTTTCCATCACCAGCCCCACACATTTCCTTTTCCCTTGGCCTAGAGAGGATGCATACGGTAAGTTACAAGAGACAACCCTACACACTGCTGTTTTCTGCATGTTCTCCTCGTTCACTTGGATTTTTGTTTTTTTAAGTACAGTTTTCCGGCCTGGGGTGACTTGGGGGGCTAAAGGAGATGGGCTGGAGGGGAGGAGAAACCTGGTTCCAACAGGGAGGGGGTCATGTTGTGGGGAGGGGATGGGAAAGGCTATTAAGTCAGATCGCTCACAATATATCAGCTTCTGTTGCTTTAGCAACAGATGCAGGCTTTGAACCTGCGCAGAATCCTCCTTCAGGAGAGGCCAAAATTGGGTTCCAGCCGAACGCTGGCAAGACTAGAGAATGGTGTGTGTTTTGTGCATTGTACGAAGTCAGAGAAATCAGCGAGCCTTCTTCCGCCGTCAGCCTCTTGGAAGTGTGATCCTGAGAAATGGGTGGGGTCAGTGGCGTAGCGTGAGGGGTGCAGGGGGGGCCGGCCGCACCGGGCGCAACATCTGGGGGTTAGGGGGCGCAAATCCACGGGTTAGGGGGCGCAGGGTGCTGACAACCCACGCTACGCCACTGGGTGGGGTGCGCAGAGGTCCGATGCTGGCGTGCGGACTTCTGCTCTCCAGGGCCTGCCCAAGAAGAAAGCAGACGCGATTTGCGCGCATCTTAATGAGCTCGCGTTTGCACGGGTATAAAGTCCCGTTCACACGTTCACATTTTCCCTACACTGGATGATGGAACCGTGGAGTTTCCTTTCTGGACTCACACGCGTTGGTTGGCTGCGAGGCTCATCAAGGAATCTCTCGAAGGAGCCTGCAGCGCGCGTGTATGTTTCACCGGGAGTAGGCAACGTGTGGACTCCAGTTGTCCTGCCATTGGCGCGGGTTGATGTCGCTTCCTCTAAGATTCACCGCATTTGGTGCCCCTTTGTGGCTAAATGGGTGGGTTCAAAGTAGCGCACTTGGCGCTCTCCCAAGCACTGCCAGTCAAAGTCGGAGTAGCAAACTTAGGTCCCAGGACGCCTTGGCTATGGGGATAGCTACAGAGAACTCTTCCAGCGCAGATGAGCACGGTCTAGCTACATGTGTGTCGACCTACATACGAGCCATGGGATGGCAAAGAGGATGTGTGTATTCTGGATTGACTGTCAAGTCATTCCGAAGTGGAAAACTAAGACAAATATGTGATGTGCAATTCTACCGTCCCTTCCTTCGAGAGAGGGACTTGCCTGGTCGGTGTATGCTATTCTTAAACTCTCTCCAAAAATCCAGTCTGCTCAACTGTTATTCACACACACACACTCGGGGGATAATAACTTAGCAACACCACCCATTGTCCAGCTTCACTTTCAATGGATGACCCCCTTGTTGCAGGGGGAGTGGGGGCCGTGGAGAGAGACCTTGCTTAGTCCGAGCCTGCAAATTTGTGGCAAGCAGCCTTCTTTTATTCCCCCCGATTCCTCGCAGAAAATGCTGGGACGTGAAAACTGTATAATTTGTTGCAGATCTACGGGTGATGTACCTTCCCATTCCAAGTCGCCCAAATAAGAAGGTGATTGGAGACGGGAGATGGGAGAGGGCTTTGCCCTCAGTTCCCAGGATTTACTACTGCGCATGGGCTTAGAGGGGGGAAATATTGGGCAGCACTAAACGGTTACTTGAAAGTAAGCTACGTTGGCACCTGGGAAATGGTTCCGAAAACAATAAGCTGGGACTTAGTGCCTCGAATTCAGGCATGCAGCGTACCAGCCTGACCGCCTATAACCTTTGCGTCAGAGGAAACCTAGTTATCTTGCGAAGTGTGGCTGCTTCTTTGTGTGTATGTGTGACGGGAGGGGGGGTGCGCGGAGGGAGAGAGAAATCTATTTTTTCCATACTATTATTTCCGTGTCCTCCTCTTCTTCATCTTCATCTTCCGTTTCTGTATCAGGAATCAGGAAAGGGGTTAAGGGAGAGAGGAGGAGGGTGGAAGAGACAGAGAGGGAGAGGGAGAGAGAATCTCTTTTAGCTGCTCCGAAGTGCGATTCAGTTCCCCAGGGAGTTGGCAGACAGTTTGTGGAGACGTTACTCCAGATTTTCAGACTATGATAAATATGATAATTTGTATAAAATTTGAATGGGTTCTTGTTTTCAGGGAGAATGCCTCCGATGATGAATGTTCCTGATTTTCAGATAGATGGCTGATAAAAAGTGTATTGAATTGTTGAAAGCGATTTTAATTTTAATTCTCTACCTGCAGATGTCTAATAATAATAATGTCTCCTAATAAAATAGGAAGGTGTCAGTTTAAGCAGCGGTATCGCGCTTGACTTCCCCCTTCCTGTCCCCACACTGTGACAACATTAACCTCTTCTTATAAAAAAAGCACATAAAATTATTATAATTACAGAGTTATTAATTTTAAAAAGAGGGTTAGCAGGATTTTTATGATTATTAATAGAGCTCACACATCTTACCCCTGGAAGTAAATCCCAAGCGCTAAGACTGTTATTGGATCGGAATCGCCTCTGGAGCTTCAGTTTGGACATTTGAAACAAAAAGGAAACGGGGAGGGCGCAGATTAAGCCGTAACTTTCCCCCCTCCCTTGAACTTATTTAAAAGCCACGGGTTTTAGAGGGTGCCGCCATAGGATGGGAAACGTTCACACGCCTCCGAATTCTTAAAAATACCTATCTGACGCGGGAGGGGGGGGAGGCGACTTCAGTTGGGGGGGGACCCATTCAGCAACACAAATCTGCCCCGGGGGAAGCGAACTGGGACTTCTCTCTACACTGCCTTCCGCTGCCTATTTAACACCCCTGATTTGGGGGGGGGGGAGGCTCGCCGTTGTGCTTTCAGACCACAACTGACCACACGGCGGGCGACTAGTAGCGCTTCAAGCTTGGCTGCGAATTGACCTCGGGTTATGTCCAACTCATCCGAAGCATAAACCGGTTTGCATCCATGTTGACAAAGCACTGGGGTGGGAGGAGTGGGGACTCAATCCTTTTTATTTTTATTTCCCTCGCCCGCACCGCGACTGAACGAGGCCAACACGAATCCACGCGCACAGGTGCGCGCGCGCGCACAGGGTGTCAAGCAAAACCTCTCCCGGCCTTCATCCTTTTGCAACCGCGCGCTAAAGCTCGCTGACTCGGAAGCCAAGTGTTTCCTGGGTGCTGTAAGACTTAACTTCCTCGCAAGCGGCCCTTAGGCTCGGAGCCTTCGGAGAATCGACGTGGGGCCGCCAAATTAATACTTGGCTGTGAAGGAAACAGTCTTCAAAAGGAAACGGGCGGGGGACTCTGGGGCTGCGATGAGAAAGTCGTTCTAGATTTGCAACCAACTTTAGGGGAAGAGGCCGGGGCTGGGGAATCGTGGGCTCCGAGTTCTTGCGCGCCAAACCACTAGGCGCTGTGCAAACGTCTGAAAAGACAAGGCAGGTCAGAGAGGGAAGCGATGGGAATTAGACGGTAAAGAGGGTCGATCAGGAAAGTACAGACAGAGAGGGAGTCTTCCCAAGGAGTCTGAAGGAACCTGCCCGAACTGCTTCAGTCTGTCGGACAGCAAAGAGTCTTTGTGGGTTGGCTGTGGCCCGACCGCTTGGGAACTAGAGTCAGTTTTGGTCGGTGAAAGGTCAGGAAAGCCTGAAAAGAAGATGAGCCGCGGTGCAACTTCCACAAGGGCAAAAGCCGAGCAAGAAACGACGGCGCTCGGGGGTTTTCACGCAAAAAAAGCAAGCGAGTGGGTGACTCACCTCTGCTCACCAGAGAGCATATTAGGGTGGATGGAGGGCGCATTGCACGCCTGCCCAGAACAACTGCTAAATAGCCATAGAGGCTGACTAGTATGCAAAAAGGCGATCGTGTGATGTTTGCGTGTGTGTCTCTGCTTTTTAGGCAGGTACCAAACCTGGATGAAGACATATGGCGTGGAATCCCAACCGCCTGATCTTAAAGGCATTGGGCTAACATCTACACTTTGGGGACGCACTTCCGAGTATACAAGCCTAAAATCGGACCTGATTTTGACTCTCTTAACGCCTTTGCTTCCTATGTTCAGCCAGAGGCCTAAATGTACGGGGGATATCGCCTTTTGCAGGTTGACAGGCGTCTGCAGCACGTCCAGGCGTTGAAATAAGAAGGGGGACTTTGGCACGGATTGTTTTTAATCCCCTTTTCTGCTATAGAGTCAGTATCTGAGATTACAGGATTGTCCGAGGCTTTACTGAGCGTGCAGCCAGTTTTGGCCACAGACACGAAGTCGGACCACCCCCATTTGTTGCACACGCAAAAAGGAAGGAAACGGGGGCTGGGACCAAGGGGGGTTTTCCGGGCCCTTTCCTCGCATTTTCTTGGAGAGAGAGGTTCCTAGCGTTTTCAGAATGGGTTGGAAGGAGGAATGGGTAACCCATCTCTTACATGAACGTACCGGCGCGGTGGAGCAACACTTGGCCCCTTTGCAAATAATAATAATAATAATAATAATAATAATAATAATAATAATAATAATAGAGTGCGGGCGTTTTTCGGACTAGAGAGTTGGAGAGGAGGAGCCCGCCGCCCCGCTCCGATTCTTCCAAGAAATAGGACGAACCTTAGCCTCCAAGAACTCTCCTCCCACAGCCCTGGAACATTCACTTTTCAATTCCGAGAGGGGCGCGTGGCTCGGAGAGTTTAAAAGGATCCGGAAGCGGTTTAGGCTTCCTCCACCCCCTCCTCCTCTCCATCTCCCCGGCCTGGATTCCACAACTAATCCTCTCTTGCCCGCAAAGGTTTTAGCCGGACTTTGGCGAGCCGCCCGCGGGTCAGACAGCTCCTTCCAGCTCTCCTCTCTCTCGGAGGAGGGATGCGAGGCTCCGCGCCTCCTGTCCTTGAGGACTCAGTTTCCTCGCTTGCAAATCGACCGAACGGATCCGCTGCGTCCTTGCGCACAAAGTCTGCGCACTTATTCGGGGGAAAGTCCTGTTGAACTTCGTGAGAGACAGACTCGCACAAGAAATTGTTAAGAGGGGCGGGGAGCTCGGTTGCCAACACATCCTGTTACCAGCCCCCGAGTCATCTTCATCATGTGGGGCTGGGCTGGGGGGCGAGGAAGCGGATTTTGACCCGACCAAAAA
The DNA here is from genome assembly GCF_965113315.1 of Podarcis vaucheri. Lineage (NCBI taxonomy): Eukaryota > Metazoa > Chordata > Lepidosauria > Squamata > Lacertidae > Podarcis > Podarcis vaucheri. The sequence continues at coordinate 90,485,118 of NC_138763.1, read as the reverse complement.
AATCTCACCACAACAGCAGCAAAGAGAGCGGCGGGGAAGCAGAATCATTATTTATGCACACAATGGGTGGCAGTCACCTAAATTTTACTCAGAGTTGACCCACTGAAATTAATGAACTTTGCTAATTTAGGTCCACTAGTTTCCGTGAGAGTACTCCCAGTGAAGTCACTCAATATTTCTTTTTTCTGTCAAACTTTAGCAGTTCTTCCAAGGTGGGCACCTGCTTCAAATAACATCTTGGAGATTTTCAAACTGCACTAAAACTGCAGCTGGCCTCTCCCGCCTTTGCCAGGAAACAGAAGGGTCTTTTATAATCCTGGCGAATGCAGCAAACAGTTCTGATCCCCCACGGATTTCAAGGGCAGGAGTCGCTGGACTTTCAGATGGATTTCGGCCTGATCTACTTTAACCCAGGAAAGCCACCAAAAGACACAGAGAGAGAGACTTTCAGGGAGAGCCACCCTGTCCCTTTATGCTGGGATAGGAACCAGTCGAAAAGCAGATCAACCCTTTAATTTAGGCCAGGGTTAGAGAGGTACGCGTTTTCAAGGCCAGGTCCTGAACTACATATATAAAAAAAGCAAGAAGGAAGATCAGGCCATTTGAGTGTGTACAAAATAATTTCCTCTCGCTGGTGCGCAATTCCGACCGCCGCGTCCCCATCCAATACTAGGATCTGGGGTTGAAAGGGGAAGGATTTGCGAGGATAAATAAGAGCAAATGAACCCCCAACAATTCTCCGTTTAGAAATGAAGGGAAACTAAACTAAGTTTATTTGTGCCCGGCTGCCAGAAGAAGCCCAGGAGGAGAAGGGAGAGAAAGGGGAGGCGCTATCTCCTTGGAAGAGAGATTTGGGGCGCGGAGTGAGCACGGGCATTCTGGATCGTGTCCCGGGAGCAGATCTCGGCTGGGCGGTTGGGGGGGGGCGAAATCCCTGGTCCGTTTCCTGTTCTCACATCCAGACAGAAAGTGAACGAGAAGTAGAGGGAGGGATGGGGGTTCGCCTGCCGCCTCCTCGCTGGCTCTAGGGAAAACAACCCGACGGCGCTTCGTCTCTGCGAGATCTGCTTTCAGGCTGAAGTGGCCCTATGGGAGAAGAGAGTGAGATGCAGAAGCCCAGCAGGGAAAAGATAAGAGCTGCTAGGAGGGAGGTGGCTTCTGTCCCCGTAACCTCCGCAGGTCAGAACCCCGAAGGAAGAAGGAAGTACCTTTTTTGAGCCTTAGCAGGACTTCTGAAAGGGCTGGGCGAGATCAAAACATACGTAGTGGTGATGGGAAAATCATATTAGCAATAATAAGACGAGCTCTGCCCATATAACATATACGGTAGTCATAGGTGCCAACTTGAATAAAATATTGGAGAGGACAGGTAATTACGCACCGCGTAATTGTTCACAAGATGCGTCCCACGCACACCATTTGAATGAACTTGGGGGCAGCCCCCCAAAAAACCATTTTAGTGAGTGGGGGCACGGGCCTAGCCAGGGGGTGCAGAGGGCAGCTTTCCCCCCCCCATCAAGTAGGTAAATAAAAATACAGTGGTAGCTCGGGTTAAGAACTTAATTCGTTCCGGAGATCCGTTCTTAACCTGAAACTGTTCTTAACCTGAAGCACCACTTTAGCTAATGGGGCCTCCCGCTGCTGCCGCGCCGCCGGAACACGATTTCTGTTCTCATCCTGAAACAAAGTTCTTAACCCGAGGTACTATTTCTGGGTTAGCGGAGTCTGTTACCTGAAGCGTCTGTATCTCGAGGGACCACGGTACTTAACTAACTGACCAATTGCGTCGCAGATAACTCACTTCTGCCCCCTAGCATAAAGCCTGCCCCCCCCCCCCAAAAAAAAAATACTAGCTACGTCCGTAGGTGGGGGCCACAGGGACCTCGACCACTAGGAGGAGACTCCGATGATGGCAGTGGTGGAAGTAGTAATACGAGCCCTGCCCCCTTCGACGACTAGGAAGCCCGCTCCCTATGCGAGAGGAGAACCACCTCAGTCCCGGAGAAGTAGCGAAAGGCCAAAGCGGAAGAAGTCGGAGACCTGACTGGCTGATAGGAAACACAGCTCTGTGAGACTGTGGTGGTGCGTGGAAAAATCACGCACGGACCCTGCGGCACCTCGGGGACCACGCGAGCAGATCGTGGGAGAAGCTCTGGCACCTCAGTCCGGGTGATGGGCGCCCACGTTTTGTGGAAGCACCCAGAGCCAGTGTCACCACGCGAGGGTGAGGGAATTGCCAGGATGATTTGTATCTGGAGGCTGAAGTTTTGAATCAGCAGCCCAGTTCACCCGGAATAGTCGAGTTTAAAGTTCTTTAGAGTTTCTCCTGAAGGCTTCTCAGCGCGTTCCTTCTACCCCTAAGCACACATCAAGATCTTTCATAGGCTAATATCTATTCCCCACATATTGAGGGTCTGCTTGTAGGTGGGGGAAGGAGTCTATTCCGCACTGTGGACTCTGAAATGGGAGCAGGGAACAGGGGCAGAGAGTGCGGTTCTTGTTGGAATTGATATTAGAGTTATTTTCAAGAGGGAACGGTGTAAACGCTTGTGCGCGCAGCAGGTATATATGACAGAAGCAGCTCGAGTCCAATCGAATAAACGGATAGAGGCCAACGATTCTCAGTTCTCTTGCTCCTGCTGAACACTCTGGGCCATAAGTCCACATAAACATATTTAGAGAAGTCACAGTGGTGCTAACACAATTCCAGTTCCAATACACACCCAGAACTGTTCTAAGCCGACTTCACTTTTACACAGCTTTGCTGCCATCCTGAGGTGCTCTGTCCTTCTTCTTTTTTTAAGAAGTTCAGAAAGTTGAAAACCTAGAGAAGAGTTGGATTTGAGTTAAATGTTAAATCTAAAATTGAGGCGGATAAGTTTTAACTTGAATTCAAGGATTCCACGTTTACAACCTGCCCGGGCATTGAGACTGCAACTGGAAAAAGTCAGGTCCCTTTTCGTGGTGGGCCCCTAGACTATGGAGCGCTTTGCTTTCCGGGGCGCAGATGACCGCTATGTTGCAGATTTTCGAATAGTTTAAAAAATACACCACCTTTTAAAGTATTAAATTAAAACGCGCCTTTTCCTAACTACAGCTTTTTCTTGTCCAATTGGTCTTTTAAATGATTGCTACTGTTGCTGCCTTTTTCAGATTTGGTTTTTTGTGTGTGCATACACACACAAACACACACACACACACAAACTTGTGGTGCTTTTATGATATTGTGAAGCACCTTGAGTGAGCCATGCCCCCCAAGAAATAGCATATCAATAAAGATACAATCACATAAAACGTATTTGATTGGGTATGTTAATCTGAGAAGAGCATTGTTGGCGGGGGGGTTGTCTTTATTATGTGTTTTGTGTTTTTATATTGTGTTTTTATGTTGTAACCTCCCTGAGACTTGCGGACATAGGGTGTCATACAAATAATAAAAATAAAAATAAAAATAATAGTTTTGACAACGCCACAGGTTTACTGAGTTCCAATAAGGTTCAGTTAGATTTACTCCAAAGTAAGTGTGCCGAGAATTACGGTAATCATTGGCAGATTAAGACAGCAGTCCCAAGTAAGTTAAGTCCCGTTGGACTCGGTGGGATTTACTATTAAGGAGGAGACATGTTCAGGATTACAAGGCGCATAAATCCTTTTCAATGCCGATTGCCTGGAATGGTCTTTTAATTTGACTGACCATTTCTCTCCAGTAGAGAGAATTTATTTGGGGGAAACCGCCTGCGTTGTGCAGGAAGGCAGTAAGAAAGGCGGCTGCCAGAACGGGAGCCCCTTTCCCGGGGAGAGGGGAGGCAGCTCCGATTTGTCACCCACCACAACTCAGTCCCTCCAGAGCCTTCCTAGCCAAGTCAAGGGTCTCCCTTGAAGGGTCAGCTGGTTTTCTGCCCGCCGACCCCTCTTAAAATCTGCTGTTACCAGTGACCTGTCGCGCAAGGTTCTCCTAAGGACCGTGAAGCGCTCTTGTCTTCTTCACACTATAAATTCTGTGGAAGAACAAGAATAGTGGTGATTTTCAAGTCCCGGTGGCGACGCGAAGAAAGAAACAAGAACGGGAAATGGAACCGAAGCCTTTATCTCTCTCCCTTTTGCCAACCCACGACCCCTCTGGTTTTCTCATTCGTGGTTACAGACTTGCGCTTTAAAAAAGTTTGGTTAATGTTTGTTAAGTTGCCGTCGTCATCTTCCTGCCTGCTGTCGAGCAAGCCCCTTCTCTCTCTCTCTCTCTCTCTCTCTCTCTCTCTCTCTCTCTCTCCGTTTCCTTTCTGGTCAACGGGACCATCTGCCAAACCCACGGCTCTCTCCGACTCTGGCATCCAGAGAGCACCCGCCAGTCGGGGAATCGAGGCAGGCGCCTTAAAAGGCGGGCTTTGAATTCAAGTTGCTCAGGATGCAACTCTCGCCCTTTCTTGCTTGCTTCTCTGTTTTATTTAGTGAAATATAAACACTTTAATAAACTCCCTAAAGAATACCAGCTTTCCTTTTTCCACATCCGCGGATTAAGAATCGGGCTTGAGGCTACAGCCCTCTGCGCGCTTGGCCTGGGGGCAAGTCCCACAAAACGGGGTAGGGGGTCTTACTCCCCAATAAACGGGTAAAGGATGGGGCTAGCTATGCTTGCCCTGTCTCCCGACGACTGGCCAAGAAAGCGCTCCTCCCTCCCTCTCCAAGCCCGAGGAGAAAGTTGTGGAGCTACTCTGGGTGGCGGACAGGTGAGCTGGGGGGTTGGCCAACCGACATCAGCTACTATGTGCAGTCAATGTTGTGGCGGGTAGGCTCGCGCGCGCACCCAGGTGGGGTTCACACGTGCTCACAAATGCAGCTAAGCCCGTGTCTTGAGCGCCACTTCTGAACACACGTTTAGATCGCGGCGGCTCAGGAAGGGAAGAAGGAAGACCAGGGAGCGCTGGAAATTGACGCAGTTCTCAAATGTGCGGGAACCAGATCATCACCATAGAATTGTTAAATTGGAAGAGATCCTGAGAATCACCTAGTCCAACCCCCTGCAGTGCAGGATCCTTGAGGTTTTCCTTCCCCGCCTAGTCCCGAAACCGGGTCATGACTACCTGGTGGGATACATCCTCATATTTGCTTTTTTTTTTTTTTTTTTTTTTTTTTTTTTTTTTTTGCTTAACTTTATTAGCTCTGCGCTGGCTCTTGTTCAGAGTTTTCATTTAAGCGAAACTCTCAAAAACCGACCAAAATTTTGAAAACGGCAAATGCGACCGGATAAGAATAAGATATAAAGCAGCGCTAAAAAGCAGACAGCTCACTCAAACCCGAATTCAACGGATATATATATATATATATATATATATATATATATATAAAGCACGGGATAATCAAATGCGCGGAAAAGGAGATTTTGGAGACAGGGCGCCACCGCGGAAAAGACCCTCTCGCCCAGTACCTCCCCACTGAACCGAGAAGGTGGGCTCCAGGCGGAGAGCCTCTGGGGGTGCAAAGCGCGGGCAGGCGCGCAGGTGCGCAGGCGTGTGGGACAATTTAAGTATACTGTAGTCCGATTTCCCAGTGCGTTTCAAACCTTCCATCCCTCAGTATATCTACATCACTTTCTCCGAGTGCTACTCTAACTACGCTAGAGAGCGAGCCTGAACGTGGCCACTCACAACCATTCCACTCCGCCTGTTAGCCCCACCCCTGATGATCCGGTTTTTCACCGAGACGGCGAGAAAAGCGGTTCTCAACTAATCCTGACTCCACCAGGAGGTTCTCTAATCCGCCTCGGGGGAGCGCTCGAGGCCTCCCTCCAACAAAGGGGGCTAGTAGCCCAAGCACTCCCGGTCCTGGCCCGTTATTGGGTTGTCTGACCGAGGCTGGCCCGCGCGCGTGGACCCCAAGCGCCTCCTTTCCACTCCGGTCTAAATGGTTTGCGGATCGGGCTATCAGGCTTCTGGCTCCGACTTCACTTCGCCCCCTCCGCGCTCCCTCTCTATGTTTACCTCCCGGCATTACCCGGTGGGACAGTAGACCCGTCCAACCACACCTCGCGCAATAGTCCCCTTTTCGGGACTTGTGGGTTACAAGTTGGAAATCGACCCGGATTCCTCCCAGAAAGAGGAAAAAGACGGGGGTGTCTGTGGCGGATCAAACCCCATTTTTTTAAAGGAGTGATGATGCCTGCTCACCTTTTCATTCCCCGCCCCCCTTCTCTCGCGTCTCGCGTTCCTCATTTCCCTGGGAACTTTTCTCCTCCGGAGTTAACTATTAACCGAGGCACAACGGGCAATTTTCTTGGGAATGTGAGCTATTTCCTTTACACTGCAGAGAGATGGGGCGAGTGATTAATAGCAGATATATATTTCAAAGAGATCGCCGATGTTTTATGTTGAGCAGAGGGGGCGGGGAGAGATGCCTCGCAAGAGGTCCCCGGAGAGATGCGTCTGTGCAAAAACGCGCAGGAAACCAACCCCAAATGACATTCTGCGTCTATATCTATCTTATCCATATGTTTTTAAAAGTTTAAACATTTCAATTAAGAGGAGTAATTTTCTACTTCGTCATTGCAGTTGAAATTACAGGAGTGTCGTGTGTATGATGGGTCGGAGTGGGGTTAGTTCCTATTTGTATAATGAAGAGGAATATTGGCTCCCCTGGAAGTCTCCAGCAAGTTGGATGGTTCCTACTGCGCTCACACCCGACGCCAGGCGCTGTTTATTCCATTTCCCGAAGCAGGGGCGCTCCTTTGCCTGCTTGGCTTTATTTCTCCGGCTGATCCCGGGCAAGGCAATTTTTTGGTCACTGCCTATTTGGCAATGAAGGGGTGAGCACTACCTGGTGCTTATAGGATCCGGAACAGGCACTGCCTGAAACGCAGAAGGAGCGGGATGTGAGCCAGCAAAATAACCCACCTCTTTCGAGGTGCTTTGCTCCTGCAGCCCGCGCAGGGTTAATTCCAAGCGGCGACTCTGAACGAGGGATGGCGCTGCGTTTGCGCTGCTCACTGAGCTTGGCAAACCAGCCACCCAAGCCGCGCAGCGCTCCCCCGACCTTGGTTTTCTGGGAGAATCCAAGTTCTCCAAAGGGGCCGATCCACAACAGAGTTGCGCAGACCGAGGTCGGAGCTCGAGAAATCCTGCTGAAAACCAAGGCGGCTGAAATGAATCGAGTTGTGGATCGGCTTCAGAACCTCGCAGGTCGATCCTAAGCGAGCCCCGCTTGGTTTAACTGGGTTGCGGGGGTATTTCCTCGCCACATCAGAGTAAGACTGCATAGGCTGTAGGGTGGCGCAGATGTTGGAGAGGTTGTCCTTCTTAGGATGGGACGCAAAGCCTCCCCAACCTCTTTCCACGAATCCCATCGTGGTGGTGCCCTACACGTCATCTGCTTCTCCTCTTCCTCTTTCAGTCTTTTTTTTTGGGGGGGTGTCCTCTATTTCAGTTTCTAGCCTTCCTTTCTCCCCCCCCCCTTGCCTCTTTCTTTCTGTTTCCCTCTGCGCCCTTTCTCCTCCCCCTTCCTCTTTCCTTCGACCCACTCCTTCTTTTTTGCGCCCCCCCCCCAAGACCACGACGGTGGCATATGAAGTTCTAAGTCTAACTGGCTGGTGTCAGGCAGTTCTCTTTCTCTCTCTCTCTCCCTCTCTCCCTCTAACTCCTAGGCAGCCTGGCGTGACGGATTAAACATCAACTAGTTAAATAAAAATTAATATCAAATGCTTCCTAACTTCTAATGTCATGTTGTTTATAACTAATGAACTGATTAGGGGATAAACACATCAGGAAGACGTTTCTGCTCCTCTGCTCTTCGCCAGAGCAGCTTCGAGAGGCAGCGCTCCCCCCACCAACCCACCAACCCACCCAATTGTCCCTGCCAGAGTTCTCTCTCCCCACATATAAAACGCCAGTGAGAGTGGCAGATGGGGAGGGGGACAAGCTGCTGTGGCGGGGGATGTGTGTTCCGAGGTGGGCTTGGGCGCTTAGCTGTGGACTCCAAGGACCTCTCTCGGGGAGGAAGGGGGTGGTGTTTATATTGCCAATCCTCTCCCTGGCAGAGATGCGCCCACAGACTGGGGGGGGGGGAGGAGAGAACCAGGGGAGAAGATCACCACTGTCAGGAGGCCAACTCATGCCTGCGCTTGTTTGAAAGTTCCTTTGGCGATGGGTCACTCAACAAACGGACATTCCTACAATTATTAACAAAGCGGTTCGGCTATATTCCATGTTTGCGTCCCGTCTCCCCACTCGATGCAAATGCCCCCCCCCAACTTGGCTTGTTGGTGGATGGTGGCACTGGAGGTGTCTTCTCGACCTCTTTCCCTTCGGTGTCCCCCCCCCACCTCCTCGCGCTCCCCCACCCCAAATTTGGCCCCTTGGCCCCCACCCCACCCCTCTTTCCCAGGAGCTCCTCATAGTTCCGGGAAAAAAACCCCCAGGCTTTTAAAACACTGTTTGTCCAGCCCGGCGTCGGTTTTGACAAGACCATAATAACAGGGGAAGCATTTTAAAACCAATTTAGCAAATGCAGAAATGTAATTTTAATGAAGAATCGATGAGCGAATGGTTCATTTTTCCTAGGGTACCTTGTTGGAGTTGAGAGACTTTCAATCAATGGGGGGCGGGGAGGCGGAGGGGGGAAAGGCGAGGAAGAATGGGCTCCCAGGCGCATCTGCTGCCGCCGCGCCGCGCCTGCTCTCGCAATCCTGAACTGGGGAAGGAAGAGACAGGATTTGTCCAACAAACAAGCTTCGGAGCGCCGGTGAAGCTGACCGGCCATGAGACCGCAAGGAGGGAGGGTCTCAGGGGCTCCAAGGGGGCCACGCCATGGGCGTAGCCCCGCTTTTTGTCAGGCGGGGCAGGCCTTTTGCTTGGGGGGGGGTACAGAACCTCAGCTAGCTATGTATATTTATGGATTTTTATTGATTTGCGGGGGGGGGCAGTGCAGCTGCCCCTACCCCCCTTGGCTACGCCCGTGGGCCACACTCTCTCCTTAGCGAGATTCCGAAGTACATAGGAGCCAACGCCTAGAGGCCGAGGGGTCTTCCGCCCCCGCCCCATAAAATCTTTGAGGGGGAGTCTGCGCTCCCCCTCCGCCCCAAGTTGATGGGCATTGCCATTCAAATGGTGTGCGTGCACCGCGTCATGTGGTCGAGGGGCTTACCTGCCCCCCCCCCATATTTTATTCAAGCTGGCACCACTGCCGACGGGGGTGGGGGACCCGAGTTCAAGATCTCGTCTGAATCCGACCTAGATTTATCTTGGCATTTCGGATGAGGGAGGAGATTTTAGATGGCTGACTGTGGTTGCCAGCTCATTGGGACCAATGGGTCTATAGGCGAGTCAGGGCAAGGCTCTAGCTGCCGTGTCCCACCCCCCATACCATACCGTCCTTAAAGTGGTTCTTGGGATCTTTAAACAATGGCAGCCAGCCCCCTGCCTCTCCGCGGCCGACAAAGTGAGTTGGCATCTTACTCTCTGGAGCTGGGCCTCACCACCCGCGGCGGCATAGCGGACTGATGATGCCCACCAAAACCCTTCGACCTGAGAGGCATTTTGGCAGCGATCCTCGGCCAGAGGCGCGCTCTCTCGCCACCATCGTGCAGGTAGCTGCTGGACCACGGAGGGGAAGTCCTTGATTACCCAAGGTTGGGTTTCTGTTGGCAGTGGCGTAGCGTGGGTTGTCAGCACCCGGGGCAAGGCAAGTAATTTGCGCCCCCTAACCCGTGGATTTGCGCCCCCTAACCCTAACCCCCAGATGTTGCGCCCGGTGCGGCCGGCCCCCCTGCACCCCCCCACGCTACGCCACTGTCTGTTGGGTTCTCCCTCCTTGGAGGTTTTCCAAGCAGAAGCTGGATAACAGGGTTTCTTTGCGCGCGGGGAGAGGGGGGGGTGAGGAGGACACGAAGGGCGGTTCTCCAACTCTGGATTTCCTGAACGGAGCAGGAGGGTTGGGCTGGATGACCCATAGGGCCCCCACCCCCCACTCCTCCCCAATGATCCTAAGGGATATCTGGGGAGGCTATCCAAAGGGGGTGCCTGTTAGCCAGACGGTCTTTGAAGGCAGCTCTGTATCGGGAAGTTTGTAATGTTTTATTATGTTTTTATATGTGATGGAAGCCAGGTGGGCCTAATAATAATAATAATAATAATAATAATAATAATAATAATAATAATAGGCAGGGTAGGGAAATGAGATTCCCATCGCCAAGCCTCAGCAACGACCCTCTGGGGGTCCCAGGCACTCTGTACATGCCCTCGCCCCTCTCCACTTGCGACCGGGCCCCGAGGGCTAGCGCAGAGGAGCGCCTCTTGTCATCTTAAGAACGCGAGACAAAGTGTGCTTGTGCTGGCAATTTTTCTCCCCTCCTTTTTTTAAGCTAGCTGAGGATCTGTGGAGCGGCATCTCCTTCTCCCAAGGTTTATTTATTTATTTTTTTAATTCCCCGGGAAGGGGGGGTTGAGTAGAGGGGCCCCTTCCCCCCCTCTCTTTCGTTCTTCCTCTCCTTCCCTCCCTTTCTCGTTCTCTCGTTATCTAAACCGTTTAGCTTTGGGTGGTTGCTCCCAGATCTCCAAAGTGGGGCGGGGGGGGGGGGTTAGCCGGCAAGACGGCCCAGCGAAGCGCTCGGCAGAGGAGCAGCTAACGCGAAAAGGCCGCGGCCGATCTGCTGGGCTGAGCCAAGCGGCCCAGGCAGGGAGACGCACCATTAGGCAAGGCAGGCATGGCTCACAGCTCCGGCGGGAGAGCAGGTAAAGGCAGGAGGGGGTGGGGGAAAGAGGCGGTTGGCTAGGGCCCCTGGGCCCCGCTGAATATTCACAAGGCAGGCAGGCAGGGATCTTTCCCCACCACACCAGCACCCCGGTGTCAGCAGCAGGTGAAGGGAACCCCCCCATCAGATATAGAGAGACTAGCTTGGCTCCAGGGAGCCTACAGGTATGCGGCGAGCCGCGTCTGAAACCTGTTACTGCGGAGCCTTCCCTTCGGCGGCCCCCGAGTGCAATCAGGACTTTTACCCAATGAAACGGTCCTTTGGAAACTTCCGCTTCCCTGGTTGGTTCCCTGGGCGCCGCTCTTCTCCAATTAACCCTTTTTTCACGACTTCCCTCCCAGCTGAAATTGGCGTGCGCTCCGTTTGAAAGGAAGGAATGAAGTTTTGGTGTCAAATGGGGAAATTTAAGCCAGTGTCGAAGGTTTTGGATTTGGGGCCAAACTGGCCCCAGTCTTGCTGTGGTCGCCTCGCCTGTGCGCGGGGTCTGCCAAACAGCAAACTACAAACTAATTTATGGAGCTCTCCTGCTGTTAATGTCCCGCGCAGGTGCTTTCGCCCCCTCCGTTGTGGATCTAGCTGTCCGGGGAGCGCAAGGCGTCCCCTTAAGAGTGGGGGTGGCGGTGGGGCTAAGTGAGTAGAGCTTTGGAAACTGAGGAGCTCACCCTATAGCTGCCACGTGTACACCCGGATTAAATCTTTGAAGAGCTTTCTGTGCCTTGGGGATGGTTGAGGGTTCACAAACCGATCTCCAAATGTTGCTTCAGTCTGATCCCTGCCTGGGCTCACAATCTGGGCTCCTGGTCCCGCAATCGCTGACACAGAGAGGCTTCAAGACTTATTGACTAATTATGAGTGAGGTGGGGGGGGCAGGAGTCTCTGCTGCTGGGCCATTGAAGTCCTGGCTGGACTCAACAGAACCAACCCAATTGAGTCTTTTAAAAGAAAACAAACCAGGAGTCTTTTAAAAGAAAAAGGTCTATTTTCGCTAGTTATTCTAACGAAGTTTCTCTAAATCTAGGAAGCACTTCTATAGAGAGAGATTCTGTAAACATATCCGGCAATATAAGGAAGATGAAATGCATCCAATTAAAACATGCAATATGCGTTAGGGAATCTATAACTGATGGCATGTGAGTTTGCGAAGGAGGCGATTTGTAGGGGAACCTCAAAATGAATGAACTTTTCTGGTTCGATGCGGGCCTTAGGATGCATGATCACTGATCAAATAAAGTCAGGAACACATCAAACACTTAATACGCGTTAAGTGTACTGCTGTGTATTAATCGTGTGTTTCACACCTGCCACATAGGAGAGAAGGCCCAGCCAATTTTCCAGTCTCCCACGCAATGATTCTCGGTAGAAAATCCCTCTTCTCCCTTCCCTCCCCCCGTTCGAAGTCCCCTCTGTTCCATTTCCCTTCTGTGTCTCTAAAAGATCTGCCCAAGTCCCTTTGCATCTGAGGTTTAAATAGGAAGATCAATAGAAAACAGTTGTAATGATCTAATTAATTATAGCAAAATTAAAAGCGAGTAGAAAATCAATCTCTGATGGTGTTGAAGATGGAATTAAATTGATAGTCCATCTGTTCACCTCCTAGACCGTATAAATTTGCAACCCAAGGACGGAGCTAATGGGATCAGGCTGCTCGAAATCTCCTCCTATCTCTCTCTCCCCCCCCCCGCCCCCGTTCTTACTCCTTCCTGAAGTTCAAACTTGCAGAATCAGAGCCTGCCACAACTTCTCCGCCAGACAGTTGCAAAATTAAACACAATATGAGGCCGTTCTGGGGCAGAGTCAAAGCAATAAGCAACAACAGCAGTGTGAAACTGGGAAACACTGGTGCAAACTGGGATTCTATCTCTCTCTCCTACCCTCCCTCTTCCTTCCGGTTTATCCAGATAGGCCACTTCGTATCCTATTATTGGCCGCAACTCCCTCTTCCCAAATTCCTAAACAACCACGTTGGTTCTAATGTTCCACCGGATCCTAAGCCCGCTGTTTTCGTATGCCACTTTTAGGGTAATCCATGGGGTTTGAACCAGCATGTAGCGGGTGGGTTGTGAGGCCTCGATATCCCCTTCCACACTACACAGCGGAGCTGCCTTTTTAAAAAGAGTGGCAGAATTAATCACAGTAATGAATTTGCACACTTGCTCGGAAGTAAAGCCCACGGAAGGGGATGGGGACTTCCGTTCGGGATCAGGCTGCGAAGCCATGCAATTCCGTACTGGTTGCACACACAGAAATCTGCCTAAATCCGAATATCGGCTTAATTAATGGGCCAAGTACCACCCAGGGAGGGGAGGTGGCGGAGGAACCCTAACAAATTGGCCTAAAACAATGGCACATCTAGGCAATCTCGAGGTGCGCGCGCGTGCAAACACGTGTATTCCCCTTACACACTCTCTTTGGAAATGGCATTCTCTATTCCACCCGAAGGCAGGGATTCCGTCCTTCCCAAGGCCGACCGCCCCCTCCCACGGATTTTAGCTAGACCTTCTCCCAAGAGGGGTCGCAGACTTTAGGGAAGGGGTGGTCAGGTGGTCACCGACTGCCCGCCCGCCCTCCGGATCCCCCTCTCACCCCACCCACCCCTAATACCTACCCTTCTTCCGGGGAGAGGCTTCCTCCACCAACCGAGTCGGCCCGGTAGGCCTTTTCGCCGTCCTTCCTCTCCCTTCCCGCAGCTAGAGCACCATCCGTTTTCCTAGGCTTTGCTTTGTTTCTCACGAACCAGGACTGAGAGCTAGGAAGAGAGAGAGACAGAAATCCCTCCTGTCGCCCCGCTGGTCCCTTTAAGAAAGCAGCCGGGCGAGGACTCTGGCTTGGGTAGCTTTGCTAAATCAGAACCCAAAAAAACAGCAAATCGCAACAGCAACCTTTGCAGCTTGCTAGTTCTCTTCTTCCTCGCTTTAACCCCCAACCCAACCCACCGCGCCGTTCCCCACCTCTCCAAACTCCCTGCAATTTGCCCTAGAAAGCATGGCAAGGAGGCAAAGACTGACGTCTGGGGAACTCCCCCCCCCCCCACTCCGGCTCCTTTAGGGATGAAAAATGGAATATTTTTTTGTATTGGGGGGGGCTGCAGAGCGCAGTGAAATTAACCGAACAGAAACTCTGCTTCTTCCCCCGGGTTTGGGGACGAGCAAAGTGCCGCGTAAGCCTTCGCGTAAAAACGCCAGCCCCGGTGGGTTTGCGGGGCCTTCCCGGTCCTGCGGTGTGCGTGTGTGGCGGGGGGTGTCCGCGGTCCCCTGTGCGGAGACAGCAGAGGCAAGAAGGAACGCGACTCCACGGTGTGGAAAAAGCAGACTTTGCTGGAGCTCTTGAGCTGGAGCCTCTGTCCTCTCCCCTTTTAAAAATCCTGCCCATTTTAGAAGTGGGGTAAACGAGATTTGCAACCCTCAAAGCCGTGATTGCTGTGTTGGTTCCCCTCGCGCTTTAGCGCAATGTTACCATTATCACCTAGGCCCAGAAGAAAACTCCTACATATACTGCTATATATATATATTTATTATATATATGTATATATTAAAATACCTCTTCCTTTGTCCTTTTCTGAACCCCACACAGAGACACACGCGCGCGCGAAGAGGGCAGGCAGGCGCCCCGGAGCTCTGCTAATCCGTTTTATTAACTAATATATTCAAAAGGATGGCTTGGCCTATGGCGAAAGGCTATTGCAGCCCTTCTTGTCGGTTGGGGCTTTTGCCTGGTCGGGCAAAAGGTGAGCTGTCGTGGGCCGCTCGGTCGCTCCCCCTCCACCCACCCCTCCGCCTGTGAAATACACGCACATTTTGACTGGATTATGCACTGAAAGTTAGAGCAGCGCCAGGACTCCTGAAATTAGAACCCGTTCGGGACTTTTCTCCGCTTCCTCCCCGCGAACTACCGCCGCCTTACCTGAAAATGTACGTGAAGGATTAGCGCAGGTGCCACGGGCTGCTTCTGAGCCGAAGAAGACGCGCGATCTTCTGAAAAGTTGGAGAAGTTTGTTGGCATGGTGGGCAGAGAGAAATCGTTGGAGGCTTATTCTCTCTCTCTCTCTAAGGGAAAAATGTGTCCAAAATTAACTAACCACCTCAGCAGCATCCAAGGGCGGCTATATTGAGAAAAGTTTGCAGAGAGGAAATCCTGAACTTCGCCGCCGCCGAGTGGAAAGGGCTGCAGCGAAATCCATTAGGTCAGGATCACACGCAGAGGAAAGACTGGCCAGCGGTGAGGGGTGGATTAGGGAGAGGCGTCTTTGCAAACCTCGGGGTCGGAGACATCGGGGAGGAAGCTTGGGTGGGCCGGGGAGAGAGGCGATGCTGGAAAGCCCCGGCCAGGCCGCAGTTCAAAGACTGGGGAGCCCCTTTTGCTCCTGCCTCTCTGGCCCCTTCGTTGCAGCATGGACCTCCCCCGCGAGCCCATCCCAGCCGGTGCCGGCTGAACGTGGAGCGGAGGAAGCCGAGTGTCTCCTCCTTTCCCTGCGTCCCGCAAGGCTCCCTTTCCTCCCTGCTGCTCACCTGGGGCTCCCTTCGCATCGCTTTGGGCTGGGGTCTTTTGGGGCTGTTTGTTCGGAACAACGAAAGGGGCTCTTTCTCTCTAAGAAGGTTTGGCTGCTCAGCTTTTGGAACCGTTCACAATTCTCATATGCCCTATTTAATGTTGCCCTTAAATGTTCAGTTTCTCCTCTCCTTCCCCCCTTTCTTTTTACACCATTTCAATTATTGTTATTATTAATTTTGATCTTGGATTTAGATCTGCTCCTCCAGCCAAAAGCTTCCCGAAGCGGCTATACTTTTATTGGACTATGGTCTCAGATAACTTTAAAATCCTACATTTGTTTAATTGCACAGTTTGGGTTTGTGTGTGTGGTTTTTCCCCTGGTCGTTCGTTCGTTCGCCTCGTTCTCCTCTCCCTTTCCCCCTCCCCCTCCCCTTAATTTGTCCCTTTCGGGGACTCTCGTTCAATAATTCCCCCCACCCTTCCTCCTGCCGATTCCTGCGTACGCACGCACACGCACGCACACGCACACACCATTAGCAATTCCTGCCAAAGTCGAGTGACTTGGACCGACGCACTTTTTAATTAGACTTCAGATTTGAGGATTACCTGCTTTCAGATTTTACAAAGAAGTATTAAACGGTGAGGGAAAGAAGGGAACAACAACATCACCCCTTTCCCCCTCCCCTTATAGGAAAAAGATGGAAACTGTTCTCTTGCAAACGAAGAAACTTTCCCTGGTATTCGCCCTCCCAAGGCCCTGGCTGAAGCTGACTCCCCACCTGAAAGCGGAAGGTTTAGGGTCAGAGACGGGGAGCGAGCCGCTGCCCCTTTTGGGGGGTTTTTATCTCCCTTCTCCCTCCAGACAAACTCAGCATTAAATCGCTATCCTCCTGGTTACCAAGGGATGAGGAGAGGCCACATTTCCAAATTCTGGGTGGCATAGTGGCGTCCACACATAGATTGTCGTGTGGAGGTTAACTTTGTCTCGCCATCGTTTTGTTTCCCGGGATAGAAAGCGCCTTTATTCAGCAAAGAGAAATTGCTAAAAGTAACGATGCGACGTTTGAAGTATTTGTAAGTTATTCGGATAATATACATAGGCAATAACACTTAAAAAATAATGTCACAGTCATGGAAAGAACACCAGAAAATTAATAACAACATCGCAGGTGCCTTTATTCTATCGACAGAAATAATTTCATGCGGGAACTGGCCAGTAACATAGAAACAATGGCCGTAACATGGAAATATATAATATAGAATATATGGATGTATATAGAATATATATAGAGAAAGAAAATGGGAATATTCTACTTTCTCATTAGCTAGAGAGTGTACAAATAAACTCCTTGCCCTCTCGGCCTTCTAGGAACTGAATTGTTGTTTGTTTGGTGGGAGGGAGGGAGGGTGAAGTGCTCCCCCTTTTTCATGGATTTGAGGTGATGGGAATATAGTGCTCCCCCTTCTAATCCTCTCCTGTAGGGCTTTGTGAATTGCAGGCTCTCATCATTTCACTTTGGCCCTGCCTCTACTGGAATTACCCTTTCCAGGGACTTAATGGGCAAGCGCCAGGGTTTTCGCTGAGCCGCAGCAGTTTCCACCTATGTCCCCGTTTTTATGGGTGCATTATAGTTAGGGGGTTATATAAATGTTTTTGTCTGTGATCACTGTAAATCCTAACATTTGCAAAAGGCCCCAAGGCAAGCCAACCTTGGACGGAGGGAGGAGGAGAGAGGACGGAGCGGGGGGGGGGAGGAAGGAAATCTCCCATTACTGCTGATTAAAAGGAGACTTTAATAAGCGCCTAATTCACTCATCGGGAGTTTTATGGAGAAATTAGAGAAGACAAAAATATCTCTGGCGGGGGTGGGGGCGGGAATCCCCGAGAAAGCCTGTTTCTGAGAGGGAACCAGACCCCCCCCTCAAGCGCCTTAAGATCTAAGGCTGTCTAGGAGAACCAGGTAACGTCTCCTGCCCAGCTTGCCCGCTGCATTCCCAGCCGTTTTCGCCATCACCAAATAAAGGAATGGAGAGATGGGCATTTTCTAGGCGAGAGGGGCGAGGCCACCAAATTACAGCCGCCTTGCATTTGCGGGCTGCGGGGGAGCTTGTCCGTCTGCGCCAAAAGCCTCGCCAAGCGGTTGTTTACCAAAAGCAAGCCTCCTCTCTCCTCACCCCAGTTCCCCGCACAAGGGGCTCGCTTGCTTCCCCATATTTGCAGCTCCTCTCCGGACGCCCACCTGCTTTTCTGAGGCATGCAACTGCAAAGGACGTTGCTTGCAGCAAAGCAAGGAAGGGAGGAAGCACTCGCGCATGGGTGCACCTTTTCCGCCTTGTTTTGGAGGGGGGCGTTAGTTGCTGGGTTTAACCCTTGAGTTTAAACTCTGAGCTTAAACCCTGAGCTGGCCAGCCCCGCTGCAGAAAACACACACTCCTGAGCTGGCCTCCCCCTTCTCTCCAGCCGAGGCTGTAAAAAGGTCTCCGGCTTGTCTGGGTTTTGTGGCCAACGCTCCGTTGTAAAGAGGAGAGGTTAAAGTGTCGGTTGCTGAATAAAGAGCGGCGCACGTGGGCTTCTTAGCTTTGAGGGCAAACAAATGTAGCAAAGGGGGGAAAGAAAGAAAGGCTGGAGGGTGGGGGAAGAGCCAACAACAGCCGGAGCAGCAGGAGGCCCGCAAGACTCGCCCCCCCCCCTTCCCGCGCCTGCCTCCCTCCACCTTCTCCATTCATTTCCCCCTCTGCCCGGTGCCAAGGTGCCCACGCTAAGCCTAGCCTGACTGTATCCGTCAAGTCCCCCAGACATGGAACCCACCCAGGAGTCACAAAAGAGAAAGGGGTGGGGGGGGGAGAGAGGAGGGAAATGAGGGGGTCTTGGCTGGGAAAGAAGAAAGTAGCTTTAGGGGAAATGTGCCGTGGAGTGTGAAATTGCAGCCCATGGTGCTCCATATTGTACCAGAAGCTCTCTCTCTCTCAAAAAAAGCCACGCCAACCCCTCCTCATCCTCCAACGTGACCACAGGGGCAAGGGGGGGAGAGAGAGTGAAGAGACGGAGGATCCGGGCACCGGGAGGGGTGGTGGGGAGAAAGACGGACCAGGAAGCGGAGGGCAGCGCCAAGTCTCCGCGGAGGGCCCGATCCACCACCAAGCGCCCATTGCTTAAGCGCCCCGGAGTTGGGGAGTGGGCACCCCGGAGCAATGCAAAGCAACTTCTCAACATCCAGGGCTTCTCTGTGTATTTGCTCCAGTGTTTCCACAAGCGGCAAGTGAGCTTTTTTTAAAGCTCAGCGTGCGGGACATATTAAATGTGCGGAAACGGAGCCCGTTTTAAATCCGCAACGGCTCCGGGTATAGCCCTGTCGCTGCTGCTCTTGTTTTTAACTCTGATTACCCTCTACCTGCCTCCCCGTGCATTTGGGGCGCGTGTGTGCCCGCTTGTGTACAGCTCCTCTCCTATGAATGATAGTCTTATCTCAGGCATATAATATAATCGAGGCTTTCTCCCCTTAGATGACTGCCCAACGCGGTCTCCTTTTAGCCAGAAGAAATGAGCAAGAGTTTTGGTTTATTGAATCAAACCCGGAACTGGAAAACGCCCGGCGTGCGCATTTTGTAGACTAAATCCTTCCCGAAAGGGCAACGAGGTCTCTCTGCCTGTCAGTAAGGCCTGTTTGGAGGCCGCCAGGACCTCGCCGTGGTAGAGGGAGCAGACGGAGTCCAATCTGGTTTGGCAGGAAAATATTTGCGCCCCAAAGAAACGAGGGGGGAAATTGGTAGCAGTTACTTGTTATTGGTGGCGGCGTGGTTTTGTATCCTCTAGCGTCAAGAAGGCAATGGGGGTCGAGGCGCAAAAATACTATCTAGAGCTCCCTAGGTTAAGATAAACTTCATTGTGTGAAGACTCCCAGGGAGTGGGTGAGGTCTCTGAGGTGACCTTCTGGGAGCCTCGGTGTGTTGCAGGGGCTCGGATGCGATCAATAGGTTTGACTTGATCAGCTAAGGAGCCGGGGGAGGAGAGGAGCTAATGAAGTAAATGCAAAGATCACTATCTCCTCCGCTACTCCTCCAAAAGTTTGTGGGTTGTTGGTTGTTGTTTTTTTTTCCCCTTCCAAATTTCCGCAGAGGAGCGGTCGCCTCTTTTGAAGTGTAAATGTCCCGAGTTGGGAGGTGAGCGATGAATAGCGGGGACAGGAGACCCTCTTTGAAAAAGGAGAAAGAAGATTCATTTAAAGTAAAAACGGGGAGAAGCAGCCAAGCCTGACAGGCCGCGAGCGGGACTTGGGGAGTTTTCCCAAAGATAACAGAGAGGGGGGGGTGGAAGGGAGGGGAGGGGGAGTTCTTTATAGTTATTGAAATCCAGTCCTTCCATCTGTTTGGGGAAGGAAGAAGGGGAAACGGTTTCAGGGATCCTACTTGAGGAACAACCAACCCCCCAACCCCCTCAGGCTGATAGGAATTGTTGTGTGGATTTGATTGTTGACAAAGCAATTCCTCCAGGAAGTCTTGCTCGCAGAGGGGCAGGGGGGTGACACTTCGGATGTGCCGTGAGATTAGAGGCTCTCTCTAACAACTCTTTGGATGCCCGGAGAGCACAACTGATGTACCTATTCACAGATAAAGATAGCAACCGTAGCGATCTATTTGTTTTCAGGGCCGTAAATATATACATATATAATATATAACATGGTTCTCGCGCTGGGATGTTTTATAAGACCTACGGCTGCAGTTAAGCAACATTCTATATCCGATACTTCAATGGGATTTGGTTGCATCTGCGGCTCTCCACGACCTTCTTGCAGCCGCTTCGCTTCTCTCTTGTTGGGGAGCCCGTCACTCCCTGGAGAAGGCAACGTGTGGACGCCTTTTCTCTAGGTTTGCATTTTTGCACCTGCCCACTCTCCACCCAAGCATTGGGCTCTGGATGGGAGAGGCTTTTCTCCCTCCTCCTCCTCCTGTATAACCTCGATAAGGAACAGGCCCTCCCCCGCTTCCACTGCCTCGTTCCCACAATCAAAACTATTGTCTCCTTAAATATAGGGTCAGCCTATAAACCTGCTGGAAGACAGAATGAACTCCCCTGTGCGCTAATGACGAGGCGGGGAGGGCGGCGAGAGGGTTGCGGGGAGAGGCAAACAATAGCCTCCTAGGAACAGATGCACCCCCGGGGGGGGCTGCGAAGGAAAGAGCATTGGGGGGGTTACAAAATGGGTCGGCTGGGCCTAAGTCACCGCTGTGAGTTGATGTCCGAAGTGGGGTTGTGGACTCTGGGCCTGCTTTTTGCAGATGAAATATGTCTTCCATATGTCTGGAAGAAATAGCATGGAAATACCAGGAACTACCTTGTTTTATTTCCAGTAAAAAGGTGTGTGTGGATTCGGTATAATTTAAATAAATTTCTCTGCGCCTTTTCTGGATCCCTCCCCGATACAGGCGGGCGTGTGTGTGTGTTTGTGTGTGCAGCAACTCCTGGGGGGAGGGGGAGGGGAGAGATTAAGTTAAAATCCGGTTACTTTGAAACTTTTCCTTAGGTCTGGCGATGGAAGCTGCGCAGAAAGCAAACCGCGGAGCGCCATCTACAGGCGCAACTGGGAAAGGGGATTTCGCCGCCTTCCCCTTTCTCTGTATTCGTTCCGGATTTGCTTCAGAGCAAATCATGTTTTCCACCTGTATTCTGAGCAGGGTCCCAGGCACACTCGCACAGCCTACCTCTGCCATCACCCAGACTCCAACTCCACCCTGGTCGGGAGCGGGGAGGGAAGCATTCCTTCTTTGATCTAAAGCTTCGGCTGCTCTCCTCAAAGGACTTGGAAAAAGTCTGAGGTGGGGGGAGGAAATTCAGTCTGGGATCGAGGTGGAGTGGGGGGAGGCGAACAGTACAATATCCAGAGCAGGGAGGTGTGCGCAACAAAGAGACCCGGCCGTGGGGGCCGAGGAGAGACAGCGCGCGTAATAAAATAATACATTGCATTACCGGTACAAAAATTATAGGCGAACTCCAAAAATATTATATTGGATATGGCCATAATTAACCAACGACTCCCACGGCCCAGTTATTCGAATTTTAAGCCTACTTATTCCCATGGATCGCAAGAGCGTTGTGCACATCTTAGAACTGCCCTCGAACCATTTCCTAGAATAGGCCCGTGGCAAACCGATCTCTGATCCAGTGAAGCAGAAGGACGAGAATTTGGCGCGGGCACTTTCTCTGCTGTGTGACGCGGGCGAGAGGAGAGTCCTCAGAAAACCCGTCCAGCGATTTTGTTTTTGAAAAATAATAATAATTTAAGCCGCCGAACACACAAGCGGGCCGAAAATGTCCAGAAAACTAAAGAGAGAGGCGCTTTTGTAAACACAGAGCGGGAAAGGAGACGAAGAGAAAAAGGGAGAGAACATCAGCTTAAGTGCCAATTTGATTTATGAGATGGAGGAAAATATTTCATCAAGGAGATCCTTGGCTTAACTGGTTATTAAACAAAGAGGTTAGTTTGTGACAGATAAGCGGAGAGGTGGGAAGGATGGATCAAAGAAGGCAGAGGAAGACGGAGCGGCGCTTCACCTAATGATACAAGCCGAGGAAGGCAACAAAAACCCGAGCTAATATTCACATCTGTCTGTTTATTAATCTCAGGTTGATTCCCGACTCTCTTTCGTCAGCTTCCTGCGCGTGTTTTCTGATACCACCTCTTTCAGTTTTTGCCAGTTTTTGAAATCCATATCGTACAAAAAATAATAATAAAGAAAAATCAAAAGTTTAAAATGAAAAAGGGAGAGGAAAAATTGGAAGCAGGCACATTAAGTCATAACACACACGCGCGCGGTTTTAAAATTCTGTTTCTAATGGATCGAAATGAAAATGCGGGCAGAGGAACAAAAATCTGGGACGTTTGAAACAAGCTCCACGAAGGCGGAAATACCCAACATATTTACTTGGAAGCAAGCCCCATTGGAATCAGTGGGGCTTGCCTCCGAGTAAACGTGGTTGGGACTGGAAAATGACTGACAGCTACCGCAAAAAAAGTGTTTTCCCTCTCATCCCTATGCCAGATTTTTCTTACGTTTTTTTCTTACGAGGCGTTTTTAAACTGAATTCCCCGCAGGCCCTTCACACAGCTGGTTCACACGACCCTCCCGATGCCCAGATTAATCCCCGGGACCTTGAGGGCCTCGTCCCCAATCGCTGAGGTCTGCGGGTGGGGGATTGGGGTGGACAAGTGCCCGCTGGCTTTGCTGGCCGCAGCCCCGACCTCCAGGCGACTCGAGGGGGAGCGCGCCGAGTTCCAGCGATTTAAGCCGAGGCCGCTTCGCTGCCCGGGCGGCCCCCGCGTCTCCAGATCCGACCCTTTCGCCTGCGTTTGACTGAGGGGCAAACCGGGAGGGAAGGGCGCGCGCCTAGGCGCGCGCGCAAAAGTCGATCCTCGCCTTCGATTCGGCTCCAGCAGCTGAGATTTCTGGAGGCGGAAGGCCTCCCACATTAAAACAAATAATGGCGGCGGGGGAAGTGTTTTCGGGGGGGGGGAGCACATTTACATCTACATCGGCAGGCTTCCAACGCGCGTAAAATACAAAAGTAGACCCCTTCATCATCCCATGGCGTGGGAGAGGGAAGAAAACAAAGCCGCGAGGACTCTCTGCGCCCGCGGACTTGCCACGGTGCTACCCAACAGTTGATGCCCCCTGCGAGTTTCCTGGCCCTTCCCGGATCCCCC
Organism: Podarcis vaucheri; assembly: GCF_965113315.1. Lineage (NCBI taxonomy): Eukaryota > Metazoa > Chordata > Lepidosauria > Squamata > Lacertidae > Podarcis > Podarcis vaucheri. The sequence goes on along the minus strand of NC_138763.1, from coordinate 90,462,195 downwards.
GATCGCCCAACCAACCAATCAACCACTCCGCGCCTTCCCTATACCTCGGCGGTTTTGGTCCTCTCCCCTCTCCCTGGTCTCCTGGATCTACTCCCCTCCCCCGCGCCGGCACCCCCACACAGATATATTTATTTGTTGGAACGTATTTATTTTTTTGAGGGGGTGCGTTTTTCGCTTTGGCGGTGACAGAGCGCCGGACCTTCCTCGCCGGGTCTCCGGCGCTGCGTGTTGGCGAATCCGAGAGTGTTGGAATCTATTGCCTTTGTCTGACAAGCCATCCATCTCTCTCTCTCTGTGTGTGTGTGTGTGTGTGTGTGTGCCCGGCGAAAAAGGGAGGGCGAGAGCGAGAGGGGAGGGGGCGGAGGTGTGTGCGAGGGAGAGGGATAGCGAGTGTATGTGTGTGTGTGTACGGAGAGGGGGGGAGTCCGGGGTGAGATCTGGAGGGGGGTTTGCCGCTTTTAGAGAGGCGCACACCGGCGACGGCAGCTCCATTCTCCAGGCAAAGCTCGTGGCAAGCACATCCCACCTTGTGCAAAAAAGAAAAAAAAAAAGGAGACAGGGGGGAGGAGAGAGAGAGAGGAGAGGGAGGGAGGCGACAAGGAAGGAGGGAGCGAGCGAGCGAGCCAGGGGGGAAAAAGTCTGGAAGGACCAGGAGGAGCCGGGTTTCCTCCTTCGCCCTCCGCCTAGGGAACCCGGAGCAGCGGAGTCAGAAGCAGATCCTCGACGGCGGAGAGAAGAAGCGCCTGCCTGGGTGACCCACCGGCCCATCGCTCCCGGATTTGCCGCCGTGCCGTCGAACGAACTTAGCAGAAGCGAACTCCGCGGCGCCGGCGACTTGGAGAGCCGAGCGCGACGCTGCTGCGCTGCGCCGGCCCGACGGGGCCCCCGCGATGCCGTGCACCTGTCCTTGCTCCGGGTGGGGATCGTGAGCGCCGCCGAGGAAGGAAAGTTCCCTTGGCCCTCCGCCGGCCCAGGACCGGCAGCGAGGGAAGAAGGGCGACCCGGGGGGCGGCGCCACCACCGCCGCCGCTTCTGCTTCTCCATCTTCTGCTCCTCGTCCAGGCCGTCGCCCGGCTCCCCGTCGGCGCGCCGAGCCGGCTCCCCGTCCGCTCCGCCGCGCCTCCGGCCCGATTCTCCCCCAAGTGCCGAAGTTGACTCTGCGCGGCGACACGGCGGCGTCAGCCGACTTCTTCCCCTTCCTCTGCCTCCCCATGGATATGCACTGCAAGGCAGACCCCTTCTCCGCTATGCACCGTGAGTACCGGCAGCAGCCCTCGGCGCCGCCGCCGCCGCCTCCTCCTCTCCTCTCCCTCCGCACCTGAGAGCCCCTTCCCAGCTTGCCATCTCCGTCGGCTGGAAGGTGAAGCAGGAAAAAGGCCGGGCAGCCGTGGCAGTCCTTCCACTTTCTAGTGGACTGCGGGCCGGGGGGGGGGAGAGAGGTTTTAGAAGGGACCCCCTCACCCCAAACTCCTGGCGACGCTGTTAGCGGAATGAAGGCCCCCAAACTCCCTTTCCATAGAGCCAAATCTTTGAAGTAGTTCGGAGGACTTCTGGACTTTAAAAATGCAACCCAGGGCTTCAGTTAGGCAGGAGAAAAGCCCGTAGAATATAATGAAATTATAATTGGATAGGAACATAATATAGTGTGCTTATAAGACGCCGGTATAAATCTATACACTGCCTTTCCCCTTAGATTTTACATTATCTGATTTGTAATTATTAAACGGGGGTCAGGAGAGGAAAAGCCAGCCTCGGCGTAAGCTGAGAGCGTTTCCTTTAAAATAAGGATTTTGAAGGCCTTTCCGTTCGATTCCCTTTGCCTTCTCTGAAGTTTTGTGCGTTGAGCTTTCCGTTTGCCACATTCCCCCGCCGCCCCAAATCCTCGGCCTGTCTTTTAAATGCATCCATTTCTGACGCGGAGGGGCAGAGGATCCCGGAATTGTTTCTCTCTCAATCCATTTCAGGAGGAGCAAAACCCAGAAATCAACCCGGCTCTTTCTTCTTATTGTCGCGGCTCACCATCGCCTCGCTTAACACTTTTTATTTAAAAGGAAATAGCGGAGGAACAATTCTGTTTAAAACAAAACAAAAAGCAACAACGTTCAGTTGAAACCAGAGAGGGGAGACTGAGAGAGTCAGTAAATGAATAATTAACAGCAATCCCTAACTTTTGACATCCTTAACTTTCAAGCATATGCCCTACACAAAAATCACGCTTAAAAAGACACAAAGGAGGGGAAAATAATGTGTTAGGAGTTAAAACGTATTTTGGGACTAGGAAATCGGGCGAAAAGGACCGATGTTCCAACCAATAAATACCTTTAAAAAAAAAAACAAACTAAAACCGACCGTTGTCTATATTTTTCGCATTTTTGACATTTCGTGTCAATCACCTGCCTCTTATAAAAGCCAAACTGAAATGATTCCAGCTGCAGTTTGATGTAGGAATGTTTTAACAGGCCGAATCCCACATTAGGTATATCTAGAACCATTTAAAATTAAACAACGTGGCTCATCGGAAGGTTTAATTCCCTCCTGCAAATGCGTTGGGGTTTTTTTTTTTGTTTGTTTGTTTCTTGGAAGCGGGGTGAATTTCGTACCCCCACAACCTCTTCTGACTTGCTCCGGGTAGAAGCGTGCGCCATTCAACGAGCGCCCTGCCTTACAAAGGGACGGCCGGAGCACGAAAAGCGAGAAGCAGCCGTAGGAAAGGGGGGGGGGGAATAGGCTCTAACCCCGAAGGAAGTGAATTCAGAACTTGGGCTGGTGTGTGGCTGGGGAGACGCAGGTGCAATAATCTGAATTATTAATCCCTTAATCTTTTTTGCATCTGTTGCCTTTTAATACTCTGTAATGCGAGTTATCAAAGGTGCCCTGAATTATTCAGGAATAAGGTGCTGCAGAAATTGCCTGCTTGGTAACTTTAGAGGCAACATCTGCAGAAGGTGACCCAGACAAATGAAGGAAACAAACAGATACAGAGTGAGAAAGAGAGGCCGGTCAACGCCATTCCACCTGCAAAAATAAAAAAATAGAGACAGTGAAAAGTGTGCGGTGGATGCTTTGGAGAGGGGGGGGGACCGGGGCGGTTGCAGGAAGACGACCTGAAATCCCCTCTTAATTTCACGAAAACAAAGCCGTGGCAGTGGTTGGGGAGCGGCGTCGTGGAGTGCATTTCTGTGCAACCTCCCCGCCAATAAATAGGATGTAAGCGGGCTTTAGAAGCTGCTGCTCGCTGAGCATCCTGGAAGGTGCTCGGCGAAGAGGTGAAAAAACTCTATTTGCGAGAAAGGACTGGAATCGATCGCAGGGGCAATGAGAGTTTCCACTAAGTTCAGAGCCAATAAGTCAGTGTCACTGAGTACCGAGGAGGGTGGGAGCTCGGCAAAAATACAAACAGATCATTTTTCAGTAAGCTTGGGGAGGAAAAAAACCCAAAGACTTAAGATCTCTTTTTCCCTTCCTTCCTACCTCGCCCAGGCAGCAGCAAAGGTTAGGTCCGTTGTGTGCGAGTTAAATGCAGCGCTCTATTCACCTTGTGGGTGTAATCACTCCAGGGACCTTTTGACACTTAACATCGCTCTGGTACCTATTCCAGTTAAACACCGGAGAGGGGGCTTCAAGCAGCTCCCCAGCCCACGGCAGGTTCCGCCTGGGCTGGAGCGCCCGAAAGGGAAATATTTCGGCTTAAGTGAGTTGCGGATCGAGGCGCAAGGGAGAAGGGACCGCGGGGAAAGGCTAATAAACAACAACACGGGGGGGGGATTCTCTTAGAGCCTTTTGGCGCTGTCCAAAACATCCAAACCCCCACAGATTATTGTGGCAAGCGCTGGATTAAAATCCTCTCCGTGAAATTCCTGCTTCGAGGACAGCAGGGATAGATTCCTGCCCCGCTGGATTTAGCTATATTATAAATTATTAGACTGCTGCAAAAGCAGCTCAGGTCTGGGAGATTGTCTGAGGTGGGGAGGATAAAGAGGAATATATAAAAAGATATATGGCTTAAAAAAAATTAAAACAAAGCGCACCCGAAGCTGGTATAAATTATTATTCCTCTGAAAAATAATTCCGTATAATGGGAGAAATTATCCTGAAAAGCAAAGAAAGAAAAAGGAAAGATATTAAATGTTAGTGAGGGGGGAGAAGAAAAGAGACGGACTCATTCGTTCTATTTTTATACCAGCAAATAATTTTGCTATGAAACAATTGAGCGGCCCCGCAGAAAGGAGTAGGATTTCGCCCGTGTCAGAGGATCGAGCCCGACCTGTTTGGAAACTTGGGCAGAGCCGAGTGGAAATATAAATTGAGGGAAGAAAAGAGAGAGAAAAGGAGGGGAGAATTTGAGGAGACCTTCCTCCTGGGCAGAGATTTTGGTTTCCGGTGGGAACGGCCAGGTCAATCACCTGCCACCCTCCCCAGGGTGGGAAAGACCCTTAAAAACACACACAGGGGAGCACCCAGCCCCGTTGGGCGCCACGAGAAGGCTCCCTTCGCCGCGGGGGTCGAATCCTGCCTGCCTGCCTGCCTTCCCACCCCACCCCTTCCCCTGTCATTGGCGACTTGTCCGGCTTAACTGCCCCGACTAATGTTTCTCTCCCTTTCCCCTCCTTTCCCTCCCCTCTCCTGCCCTCCCTTCCCCACCCCCGGTGTGCGTGGGTCTTCGCTGGTGTGTGCGTGTTTCTTCTCTCTCCCCAGCAGGGCACGGGGGTGTCAACCAGCTCGGGGGGGTGTTTGTGAACGGCAGGCCCCTGCCGGACGTGGTGAGGCAAAGGATCGTGGAGCTGGCTCACCAAGGGGTGCGACCCTGCGACATCTCCCGGCAGCTGCGGGTCAGCCACGGCTGCGTCAGCAAGATTCTGGGCAGGTAAGGCCCGGGCGCGCGTGGGGAGGGCAAGCGCCGCCAGGGGCGGGGAGGGGGAGAGAGAGAGAGGCGCCTCGGCTGCCCTTTGGCAGAGTCTCGGTGTGGACCTGGAAGCGGAGCCCTGGACCCCGGGGGCGAAGGGAGGCCCGGCTCGTCGGCGCTGCGCACCCGCCACCCAGCCACCCAGCACCCACGCTCCTCTCTTGCTTTCTTTTGTCTGGCACTATCTTAAAACAGGGACCTGCTGTGGGTTCGGAAAGAGGGGGAAAAGCCCACCAAGCAAAGAAACAAAGCGATTGCAACCCAATTTGCTGTGAGACCAACCTGCAAGTCTCCCCTCCCCGCCTCCTCCTCCTCCCAGCTAAGACAGGCCGGGCCCTACTTTCTCTCCACCCCCAGGTCAGCAGGAACCAGCAGGCCGGCAGGCTGCCTCTCTCTCTCTCTTCTTCTCTCCTCTCTCTCTTTTTCTTCCTTCTCTCCCCCCCCCCTTCGCCAAGTAGATGTCACCGCCCTACAGCAGAGCTCAGCTCAAAGGGGGAGTGGGGAGAAGGCGGGGGGGGCAGCTGAGCCGAGTGCATGCCAGGGAGGGGGCTGGAGGGGGGTGTCCAAAAAATGTAGATTTTCCACTATCACCCCGCTTTCTTTGCAAAGGATTTGCAAAGGGATTAGCAATTGCCCGGCGAAGGGCAGAGAGAGAGAGAAAGAGAAAGAGAGAGAGAGACAGAGAGAGAGAGACAGAGGAAAAAAGATGCGTCTGGGTTTTTTAGGGGGTGGGGGAGACCCGGGACCAAGCGCTGGGGAGGAAATCGGAGTCGAGGAAATCCCCCTTAAAAAAACCAAAACCAACTCTCAGTTTCCCCCTCCCCCACGGTTAAGTGTGTCTAGCTAACTTCTCCTGGCTGTAGGTTGGCATGGGCAGGGGGGAGGGGGGAGTGCTGTGGCCAGGGTGCCCCCGGCCTCTGCATCGTCCTGCCCCGCCGAACCAGGCGTTACGCGCGCCAAGGGCCTGTGGAAAATGGGGGTGGTGTGTTTCCGGGGCTGACTCCAGGCAAGGCGGACCCTGCAGCCCCAGGAGGACGGCCCCAGGACGGGATGCGAGAGTGGGGTTTCCCTTGCAGATCCGCGCGGGGGCGGGAATGCGGGGTCCAAAAATCGCCTCCCTAACCCGTTGGTTTGCGTGCACGTGTTTCGGGAGCGGCGGTGGGCGCGGGGTGCGTGGATGGAGGCTTCCCTGCAGGCTCGGGGGCTCAGCTTTGAACCTCGCTCTGCACTTGCAGGTACTACGAGACGGGGAGCATCAAGCCGGGCGTGATCGGAGGCTCTAAGCCCAAAGTGGCGACCCCCAAAGTAGTGGATAAAATCGCCGAGTACAAGAGGCAAAACCCCACCATGTTCGCTTGGGAGATCCGGGACCGGCTACTGGCCGAGGGCATCTGCGACAACGACACCGTCCCCAGCGTGTCCTCCATCAACCGGTGAGTCGCACACACCAGCGCCTCCTGCGCCCCCCAGCCTCTGAGCGCCACCGGGTTGCTTTCCTGGCGGGACACCCAGCCCGCCTTCTCCCCCCACTCCGCCCTTGTCCCTAGAGGCCCTGAAGACCCCTGCCCACCCCAACAGACGCTTCCTCTCTTCTTCTCTGAGTCCTCTCTCTCTGTGTGCCTGTCTCTCCCTCGCTCACACTTCGTCTGAAAGGACAAAAAAAGAGGTCTCTCCATCCTAACTAATGGAGCCACTCCAGTTTCCGGGCGCGCGGGCGAGCTTCTGGACCGCTTCTGTATCTGCCTTAGGGCGTGCCCGTGGGGCTCCGACGGCTTGTCTTGGTTCGCCGAGGCAGATTTTCGAAAGGAGATGGTTATGGGGCTAACGAAATGTAGGGTGGCGACGCGGGTAGGGGGAGCCGGGAGCAGGGTCCACGGCGCCTCTCCCCAACAGTTGTTTCGGCGCGCAATTGGCGTCCGGTTTGTTGGGAAAAGAGGAGATGGACGCGCTCATAGTATCTTTGCCTCCCTGGCGTTTTCTCTCCGGTTAAACCTCTCAAAACATGAAAAGCTCCTATATTGTGGAGACGATTGCCGTGCCGTTCAACTACCAAATGGTGATTTGTCTTAAACAAACAGTCTTAACTTCTACTACTACTACTACTACTTTTCCTCCCCCTCAAATAAGAGGCCTTTCTTTTCCCCCTCCCCCGGGCAATGACGCTTCCTTTTGGAGGAAGAAAGAGCTCTCGCACCTTTTCGAGCCCCTCGGGAGTTGGAGAAACTTCTGAAAGGAAGATTCGCTTAGGTCAAGGGTTACAAACAGTTGTGTGCTTGCCTGCGCGCAGGCGCCTCTGCCTGCGCTCTGTGTGCGTCTCACGCGTATTTTTCGCTATCTCGATTTTAGTTTGGCAGCTTTCTAAACATCTTATTTCGTGTTCCCTGCTGATGTGTGCCTTTCTTTCTTTCCTTTCCAAGTTTCTGGCTATATCATAGGGGTGGCGCCCCATTTGTGTGAGTGTGTGCCGCACAAAAGTGGTCAGAGAGTAATGCCACTGCCCTGTGCCTTCCAAAGCAAAGTTGCCTGCCTGTCTTTCTACCTATAGATAACTAAATACATAGAAGACAGATACCCTTGTGATAAGATCCAGTGCTGGTGTTGAGACAACAATGTAAGAGAATCAACTAGAGAGCAATACATCCCCTTGTGCTTTCAAACCCAACGCAGTGGGACAATTTGCACACCTGCAAAAGGCAGAATACACACTGAGAACCGTAAATACCCTCCTTCAAAGAGAGACACTCCACTATTCCATGTGCTGACGTTGGCAAGACAAAAATCCTGGGCGAGGTGATCTGGAGACTGTGATTTAGATAGGCACACACACTATTGGTTGTGCTTGAAAAGGGAAAGTAGGATTGAAGGACTTCAACGTTCTGCTGTCATCAGTTACAAAGGAATTAATGCGGGGTACATATCTGAGCAGATTTTTAGACTTACCTGTATTTGTGGCTCCCTTATATCCAGCATGTTAAGAATGCATGTAAGGAAAAGAAAACTCTAAATGGATGTGTTTCGAAACGTACAGATGAAGATGCAAGAGTATTTTCTGCCACAAACTGCAGAAAGGGGCAGCTGCTGCAAATATCAGAGTTATGAATCTCCATGTAGGAAAAAGTAATATAGAAAGTCGCCCCACAGAGACACTTGTATCCAGATGGACACAACAGTCTAGCATCCATCTCTACAGCTGCTTGGCTAAATAGTTAATCATGAAATACATAGAAAATGTAGCCAATTCCATTTTTTAAAAAAGAAGTCATTTTCACCAATAGGAATAGGAAAAAAAATGCTTTGTTAATTTATGTGGTTCCCATAGAAGATTTGTCAAAGTTCTAATGGCCAGGAGGCATTCCCCCCCCCCCAAGTTGGCATCTTCGATAAATGGCTTCTAATATTTTAGAAAATGATATGGAATTATCCCAAATCATCTCAAAACAGCAGGTAAAATTAACTTGGAGAATGTACCTTGGCTAAAAAAAGCTCCCCCCAAACACACTGTCTCTGTAATATACTGCAAGGCTATCCCAGGAAATTGTCCCTGTGTGTGTCATCTGTATTAAAATGGTTATTAAGTTATGAACAGAGTAACGTAATACTGATTGGCTAATTATACACCCTCCTTTTGAAAAATCCCAGATCCTACCGTCTCTGTTCTGGACTGAAATAATAACACTTTGACAGTCAGGCACCTTTTTGGAAGCAGCTGTAGAAGGGCAGTCAGGAGAGAGAATAACTCAGCACCTCAAAATTGCAGGGAGAGAGTTTCATTTTATTCGGGGTTTGTTCCCTCCTGAGAGCAGCACACTTTTCTTGGCTAGCACAGAAAACCTGCTCTTGGCGGCTCTGACACATGTAACTATCAGGCAACCACCCTAGTTGGGTGGTGGTAGGAACTGTCCTTAGGGAATCAAGCAGTTTTTGCATGAGGATGTGATGTGCAAAAAGCGATGGGTGGTGGTGTTTAAAGAGCACACCCTGTAGATCACACAGAATCTAGTTTCTTAGCTGAAGCAATCCCCCGTCCCAAGCCCCACATTTGTGCACTGTTTATCTTTGTGTACAATATGCACACGGTCTTCTGCTTTGGCTACTTTTCTGGATCGGGACTATTAGATTTCACCCCCTGGTTGCTGTACGAAGAGGTCAGTTCCAGTTTAGGTAGCTCTGAGTTTACCTTTAAATATTGACTAGATGGCAACTTACCAGAGTAGCAAGGACCTTCCAGGGGCAACTGCAGCAGCTGATGTTAAGCATGTGGGAATAGAATGAGTAAATTCCGCAAATGGTTGTGTACGCACAAGCCCAGGGCATCGCCTTGAGACTCAGGCACTTCTTAGATCCAGTTGGTATCCATTCAACGGGGAGACCTTAATTTGCCTGCCCATTACTCGGTCTGCCCCAGAAATGAAGTTAAATGTGCTAACATAAGCAGCATTTGTTATCGTAAGGTCTGATCATACTCTTGGTAAATATTCCCCAGAAATATGGTAAATATGATTGCACCCTTTGGGTCCTGAGAGATCTCTCAACCTTCTGAAATTCAGTTTTGAAGAAGGTGCCCTTTTTGTTTCCCTAATAATTAAAAGTTATCTTGGTGCAGATTTTTTAAAAACATCAGCCTTTCATGCCCTCCCCACCCCTTTTTCCTTTCACTCATTAGTCAAGGGGGGATTTGTTCTTGGAATTTGAGGCACGCAAAAAATGACTCAATTTAAGGCCATGAGCAATGGCAGAAAGAAGTGAGGAACCCTGGAGTTGAGAAATACGGGAGGGAGTAATTAGACCCCCCCCCAAAAAAAAGCCTGATATTTTTTCCACTGAGCAGTATTTCCTCCTGCCAGCTTCTGTGGGGAAATCTCTGATCTTTACAAGAGTGCAAAAAGGAAGGTTTAGTAAAAAAATCCAAATGCAAACGCTTGTCACAAATATTGGGCGGGCAGATAAGCAGGCGATTTCTAGTTCACATGCATGTTAAAAAACGATGACGCAAAACCATGTCATTATTTTGCTAATGGTTTGCCAACGCCTTGCCGATGTGGCCTGCAAATTCATATTTGCACAATCGTTTGCGACGGAACTGCCCTCCGTTGCTCCCACTAAATTTCTTAACTCTCATGTGGGAAATGAGTGTTTACGCTTGCAAACGCAAATATTCAGAAGTGATCCCTCAGTAACAGGTTTCAGATCTGGCGTCTTGAAACTATAAGAACCGTGGCATTTTGCACGGAGTTTGTTTATTTTACTTTATATTTATACCTTGCCTCGTTTTATCACTTCTGTGTTCCAAGAGCAAGTGCTACATAATGGCAGGCGTAAAGTCAGAAAATTTTAGTTTCTTTTTCATTTGCAAAACGGAAGATTCTTTGTAAGAAGCCTTTAGAGCTGATTCAGCTGGAGTCTATTTTTTCTCTTTTCAGAAACGGCACAGTCAAATTTCGGATACATAGATCCTTGAATAATCATAATATAATTTTAATATCCCTTTTTATATGTTGGAATATAAGGAATATATGGGGTATACCGTGGTACGGCGAAATAGAAGAGCAGTCCCAACTTTAAAATTTGCAACCAAAGTATCCTATCCTTCTTTCTGCTCACCTATACAGTATACCAAAGAATAAAAATGTTTTCTTGTTCCTCCTCCTCCTCTTCTTTCCCCACAATATGACTGTATACCTGCATTATAAATTTACTGCCGATCAGTGCTGCAAAGCAACCGGGAATTTATTTCTGTTTTGTTATGTGTGTGCCTGTGTCTTCTTCAGCTTTTGTTACTTTTGAGATGAGGCGGGCCATAAATCAAGAGATAGATAGATGAGAACCTATGGAAGGTTTGTTACTTCAGGTCTCGATGTGCTGCTTTGATGAGGAGCGAGTGACCCCGGTATCATTGACCCTGGTATAAGGAAAGGAGAGTTTGGAAAACACAGATATCTCAGCTGTGAAAGTCGTAACTGGTATGAAACCTTTCTCAAGCCAGTGAAAGAAAGAGAGAGAGAGAGAGAGAGAGAGAGAGAGAGAGAGAGAGAGAGAGAGAAGAGAAGAGAAAAGAAATAAGAGAGACTTGGACACAGGGGGAGCACTCTGATATCTTAAACCTATGACAGAGGCTGTAGCGATCAGATGGTCTTTTAAGATACATGGAGGGGGGGGGGAATCAGTTCCTGAAATGGGCAGCTGTCTCTGAACAAGCAGCAAAGACAGGTCCATATATTAATTAATTGGTAAAAATAAACTTAAGTTCAATGGGGCATAATCCTGTGCAAGGGAGAGAAGTGTAACTGGACTTCAGTTGTGTAGATTGAAAGCAGCAACGTGAATGACATATGTAGTTCTGTTCTACATTTTAAAAAGGAGAAACTTTCCTAATTCTACCATTTGTTCTGCGCAGGAAATAATGCATAGCTGTCTGTTTGTCTCCTGAATTTCGTTTGACGGGGGCTTCCTTCATTTCACATGGTTTTACTGCCTTCCTTAAAACGAATCCCACGACACCCACACAACTGTCTCTTCTTGTCCCTCTTGTGCTCTGATTTGAAACTGTTGGGCAATTTCCAGAGACTGAAGTATTCCCATAAGGAGAGTTGCCAACTTTTGAACCCCACCCCGGTGACTTGACCAGCCGTTTTACCTGCGGCAAGTAGCAGGGGGTCGTGGTGAGTGCCGTGCCGTGGAAAAACTTCACCAGCTGCTTTCAGATGACGAGATCCCCTCTATAAGCACAAGAGCAGGCCGGGCCAGCGTCAATTGGCAATGTCTTGTTTCTTGTGGAATCTGCACCATCTTGCTAGTGACAAACAGATTGCGTGCCCCACTCGGCTTGCTGTTTCGCCATAGTCATAGAGAGTGCGGGCTTCTGGCTTTTAAGCCTGACTGCTGTCCCTCCTTATAGGACCATGTTTCTGAGGTGCTCTGCAGCTTGTGCTGCAGTTGCATGTCACCCAAGGGGAGGTTATGCTTCCTCTTGCCTGGCCTGGTGCCAGAGAGAAAGAGCAACTTTTTCCCTCTCTCTGCAGCACTACCAGAGAAGGAAAGGGCTAGCTGATTGCTCTTTAGATTGTGGCACAAAAGTCTGAGCACACAGGCTGTGCTGTTTACTTGCTGTGATGGATTACAGATGCGTCGTTTTCAACTCTCAGATAAGTGCATCACACGGTATGGGAAATTATGTTATTGGCTTTCAAGGCTGTTTCTCTATTGCATTTCTGGATAGAGTCTTACAGTGGAACTCTCTTATGTCTACTCAAAAGTAAGCCAACGGGGCTTTCTCTTGGGTAAAGGCTGGAACAGGATTGCAGCCTTACAGCACAATCCTATGTGTGCCTACTCAGAAGTAAAGTCTCCTTGGATTTAATTGAGCAGTAGATTCATTGGGACTTATTCATGAGGTCCAGCGCTGAGGGCCTTCTGGCGGTTCCCTCATTGCGAGAAGCAAAGCTACAGGGAACCAGGCAGAGGGCCTTCTCAGTAGTGGTGCCCGCCCTGTGGAACACCCTCCCATCGTATGTCAAGGAAATAAACAACTACCTGACATTCAGAAGACATCTTAAGGCAGCCCTGTTCAGGGAAGTTTTTAATGTGTGACATCTTAGTGTATTTTTGGTCTTTGTGGAAGCCGCTCAGAGTGGCTGGGGAAACCGGGTAAATATGTTTCGGACGGCAGTCTTGGTCGGTCACGATGTTTGCAGAAGTTCCCGTGGTAATGTAGCTTTTATGAAACACAAATCTAAATAGCACCAGTGACATTTTTTAGGAGCAACTGAAAATCACAGAGCAGGGAGCTAGCTTTCAGGATCCGCAGAGCACTTCCTCAAGCGTTTGACAAAAAGCGAGAGGTGGGATGGGTCAACATGGCTGCCTGCTTTTATTTTTGTTATCAATATACTATGAAATATCTTATTGCCATGATATAGAGGGGGAGGGGAAAGGTTGTTGCTTGGGGGAAAGCATAGGGTTGAATTCAGGGACCCTGTTTGGGTGGGAACCAATGGCGTTGACCCCAGTGAGCGACTCTAGGCAGCCAAGGAAATTTGGTTGCCATAGGCCTGACATCCACATATATATCAGATGGGAGTTGTTGAAGCAGAGGAGAGAATAGTCCATTAGTGCAGCCTTCCTCAAACTTGGCCCTCCAGATGTTTTTGGCCTACAACTCCCATGATCCCTAGCTAGCAGGACCAGTGGTCAGGGATGATGGGAATTGTGGTCTCAAAACATCTGGAGGGCCGAGCTTGAGGAAACCTGCATTAGTGGCCCAGATCCCATTTGGGTTCGTGAGTGAAACAGCTAGAAATCCTATGACCCTAAGGTTCCTGGAAGGTCGCTAGGGAGCTCTGGGTGATGTGATTGCAGGTAGACTAGGTAGAAGCAGAGCAATTGGTTGAGAGAGTATATAAGATGTCGCTATTTTCATTGGAGGGCATTGAGTTATGCGACCCCACCTCCCCAAGCCAAGGAGAAAAGTAACTATGCAACCTTTAGAAGACGGCTGAAGGTAGCCCTGTATGGGGAAGTATTTTTTAATGTTTAATTATGTTTTAATATGCAGTCGTACCTTGGATCCCAAATGCCTTGGTACTCGGACGTTTTGGCTCCCAAACGTCGCAAACCCAGAAGTGAGTGTTCCGGTTTGCAAATGTTCTTTGGAACCAGAATGTCCGACGGGGCTTCCGTGGCTTCCGATTGGCTGCAGGAGCTTCCTGCAGCCAATCAGAAGCCGTGCTTTGGAAGTTGAACAGACTTCCGGAACAGATTCCATTCGACTTCCAAGGTACAACTGTATGTTGGAAGCTGCCCAGTCAGATGGGCAGAGTATAAATAGTAAAATAATAATAATAATAATAATAATAATAATAATAATAATAATAATAATAAAAAATAATAATAATATTTAGTACATCCCTATTTTCATGGGAGAAATGTTGGAGGATATGGGAAGAAGCATTCTTCTTTTCTGATTTAAAGTGTGAATTATTCAAGCTCCATGGTGTATTTTTTGGGATAGGCAAAGGGTCTGCTGCTCTCATATCACCCTGCCCTCTGTAAACAGATGATCTGGGGAGCCCTTTCATGAGTGTTGCTCCTGTGGGACGAATGGTGGGTGGTGACTGGGATTGGGCCTTCTCTGGTGTGGCACCGTGACTTGGTTAAACAAGCTCAAAGTGCCAGGCAAAGCCATTTTTATTTTCCCTTTGCGCCTGAACAGATACTGCTGTTTCTTAGCCTTCCGTTGGCTGTGGGTTTTAGTCTTATTTCTCGCCACCCGCTGCTTTTATGTTTTATTGTATATTAATTGCTGGGTTGTTTGCCTTTTAAAATTTTGTTTCATGTGTGGATGATGTGAGCTGCCTTTGAAGACCCCAGTTCGAAGGCGGGGTATAAATATTCCCAATCGATAAATCAATACCGGCCTTTCTTTTTTCCTCCACGTACAGTCAATGGCAGATTGTCATATGATACACAGGCCAGTGTATTTGAGTCGGCTTCAGTTGTCTGTTTACTACGGGATGCAGTAATTTGTAAACAGAGATCCTCGTACATGAGGCACATTTTTCTTTCTGTTCCTGCACAGTATATGTTGATTGTGAAGTGATGCTCCCAGAAATCAGTGCAGCATCTGATGCGAGAGGTACAGGATGAGCATAACAAGCAAAGATAAAAGCACAGGAAATTTGGGAAACTGGGGCAGCTTTTCTGCGTCATTCGGTTATATATAATACGTAATCCTGAGTTTTTGGCTTGCGCCGTTCTCCATAAAGAGAAGAGTGGCGTTAACATGCTCAGGGAAAATAAATAAATAAATAAATAAATAAATAAATAATAATTTATTTATATCCCGCCCTCCACAGCCGAAGCCAGGCTCAGGGCGGCTAACAACAACAAAATAGTGCAACGTTCTAAAAACATTTCATTATAAAAATTAATTAAAATCCAATTGATGGCAACCATTAAGCTAAAGTTCTGTGACGATTGCCAAAGGAGGGAGTCAGGCTGCGCCCTGACCAAAGGCCTGGTGGAACAGCTCTGTCTTGCAGGCCCTGCAGAAAGATGTCAAGTCCCACAGGGCCCTAGTCTCTTGTGACAGAACGTTCTACCAGATCGGAGCCACAGCCGAAAAAGCCCTGGCTCTAGTTGAGGCCAGCCTAACCTCTCTGTGGCCTGGGACCTTTAAAGCTGTATAGGGCTTTAAAGGTTAAAACCATGGGAGATAGTTCTGTGGAGCATCTGTCATGCATAGGACTGCAGGATTCCCATGGATCCTAGTGATCAGTAGGGCTTGCTCCCCGTTGTGTACTATGCACATTTACTATCAGTGGTGGACTTGGAGCTCTCAAATTTCAGTGGCACCCTGTGTGCTGCCGAAATCTGACACACATACACACACTGCCTCTTGCGCTGTGTTCTACAGCATTGTTTTGGCGCCCCCTGCAGTGCGGCACCCAATGAGCCTCACACCCATTGTGCCACCCTAAAACCGCCTCTGTTTACTATTGACATTTGTTTGTGACTTAGTTCCATTGAGCGCATACCAGATTTACGGTTCAGTAAAGGTGCATATAGGACCAGGCTGTGACAAATCTGGGATTCTTCCACTTTCAAGACTACAGGGAGCAAATGGTTATATGGAGGGAATCTAGAATCTGGGGCATAACGTGATTGCCAAGGAAAGGAGTGCCGGGGGGGGGGGAAGAGTCCAGGGTCAAGAAATAAAGCCAAGCGATATCAGCCCCAAATGTGTGTTTTCCCCCAGCCAGAAAAACTTCTAAAGCCCTGTGTCATTTCCCCAGCAAACCCTATTGCGGATTTGCAAGCTGCAGGCTGCACTATATATGGGCAGAGCTTCCTAGCTGCGGAAAGAGCGTTAAGCAGCACCTGAATTAAGCTTTACATCAATTAATTTGAAATACCAGAATTTCAGGGTCAACTGCTTTACTCTTCTTTACCCAGCAGGGGGCTTGTTCTCAGGGCTCTGTAGGTTTCATTTCCCGGATTTAAGATTTCAGGATCAGGAAAGGGAGAAGCGCTGTGTTCACAGACAGGATGAAAGACGTGAGGAAATTCTGAGCTAGTGCATCAGGGTGGTTTTCTTCCGCTTCTTCTCATGATCAGCTGAAACGATATCCTTTAATACGGCACAAAGATACAGAACGCTACTAACCTTAGCAACTCCGGGATGGCGTTTGGTGCACAGGGGTGAATCAAAATGAAAGGATAAGAAGACTGGGTTAAAAAAACCCTCCTTTCTAAATATCCCGGTATTTTAAAGGGAAAGTGTTCCCACTTCAATAATGGCGATGTTACAAATGGAGAACCTGAAATCGCTAGGCACTGTAGAAGAAATAATCGAACGCTGTCCGAAAGTTTGCAGGCAGAAGTTAGGACCAGAGGATGGAAAGGAAAATGGAAACCAGGAAAAGTCCAGATGAATGGATGAGTAGTGCTTGGATGCAATAAAAGAGAAAGGGGGTCGCTTCTTATATTTAAAGGCGTACCGGTGGTAAGATACTGCCTGAAAAAGCCCGGGGAACAGAGAGAACTAATCCTGCAACAAAATGTTTCCGTATGGGATGCTCCTTTTCCGGATATTCCATTCCATATCCCCTCCCATCTGATATTCTATCCAGTGGCATAGCGTGGGGGGTGCAGGGGGGGCCGGCCGCACCGGGCGCAACATCTGGGGGTTAGGGTTAGGGGGCACAAATCCACGGGTTAGGGGGCGCAAATTACTTGCCTTGCCCTGGGTGCTGACAACCCACGCTATGCCACTGATTCTATCCCCTCCCTGTAGTTGCTCAGGGCTCTTCCATGCTGCTGTTTAAGGAGGATATTAAGCGTCTTGTGTCGCTATTAATTCTCCATGGTGCATATGACATTCTCCTCAAAATCACCGTCTTCCCACACTTCCCTCGGTCCAGATTTCCTCATGCGGTCTTCTTTTTGGAGTATCCCTGGTATGAGAAAGTCAGAACTGAGAGAAGGGGAATTGGGGGAAGGCAGAGATTTGAAGGAGGACGTCATACGGACAATGGAGCATTAATGGTGGTACAGGAAACTTGCATTAAAGGACAATACGGGTGAGTCCTTAGTCTCCCGTTGGGATTGTTCTATAATAATAATAATTTATTATTTCTGCCCCGCCCATCTAGCTGGGTTTCCCCGGCCACTCTGGGAGGCTACCAACAGAATATTAAAAACATGATAAAACATCCAACATTAAAAACGTCCCTAAACAGGGCTGCCTTCAGATGTCTTCTAAAAGTCAGATAGTTGTTTATTTCCTTGACATCTGATGGGAGGGCGTTCCACAGAGCAGGTGCCACTACCGAGAAGGCCCTCTGCCTGGTTCCCTGTAACCTCGCTTCTTGCAGTGAGGGAACCATCAGAAGGCCCTTGGAGCTGGACCTCAGTGTCCGGGCTGAATGATGGGGGTGGGGACGCTCCTTCAGGTATACTGGGCCAATGCTGTTCTTGGGGTTCCCTGCCATTTCCCTGCTAAATATTTTTTATTTTCTCCTCCTACTTCTGCAAACTTCGGGACTCCCCTGAGCCTGCTGATACTTCCCTCCTTCCCCTTCATGGATGGTGGCTTTTCACTGCATAAGCGACAGCACTCGTTGCCCTGAGCACTGGAAATAGTGGGGAAGATATAACTTTTGGTTCAATTAGACGTTTGGCACCTCTTCTGCGAGTCCCTTGAGAAGGATAGGGAGAGAGTGGAGCAGGACCATTGGGGGGGGCATTTGAAAGTGAGTAGAAGGAGCTTAAAGCGAAGACGAAGATGGGGAAATCAGTGATGAGAACGAACAGCAGCAGCAGCAGCATTTAGAACAGACTAAAAAGGTAAAGGGACCCCTGACCATTAGGTCCAGTCGTGACTGACTCTGGGGTTGCGGCGCTCATCTCGCTTTATTGGCCAAGGGAGCCAGCGTACAGCTTCCGGGTCATGTGGCCAGCATGACTAAACCTCTTCTGGGGAACCAGAGCAGCGCACGGAAACGCCGTTTACCTTCCTGCCGGAGTGGTACCTATTTATCTACTTGCACTTTGATGTGCTTTCAAACTGCTAGGTTGGCAGGAGCAAGGACCGAGCAACGGGAGCTCACCCCGTCGCAGGGATTCGAATCGCCGACCTTCTGATCGGCAAGTCCTAGGTTCTGTGGTTTAACCCACAGCGCCACCCATCCCTTCTGTGGCAAGTTCTAGGTTCTGTGGTTTAACCCACAGCGCCACCCATCCCGTTCTGTGGTTTAACCCACAGCGCCACCCATCCCTTAGAACAGGCTAGTGGGGCTGAAAAACAGGAGCAGGAAGACCAACAAGAATGATGTTCCAACAGAGCCATGAAGGTGGGTCATGCTAAGGACACAACCGCTCTTTTCCTCTGAGCTTTTAACTACATGTGCATTTTTAAAGAGATTGAGTGGGATGCTGTTACAAGGAGTGAGATGGATCACGTCCTGGGATAACTCCTTGGGGTGACTCCTAGCTGTGTCAAAGGACCTTATTTCAAGATCCCTGATGGCAGGAGACTGACTGCTGGTCACCGGGTTTATTTTCCTCATTTTTCAATTTCCTGCCTTTCAGCGCTAGTGCACAGAAAGCTGAGAATACCATCTAGGTGTGCCTTTAATTTCTTTCGTTAAAAATCCGAAGCTGAATTGGCACACTTTTGTATACTTTGATTTAATCCCCATCCCGTTAAATCCATGTGGAAAATCCCCTGTTACACATTTTCCTGGAATCTTTGCATTTGAGAGTTACAGTAAGAAGTCTAGAGAATACAATATGTCAGCAAGTTATAGTTTGGCATCTGCTTGCATCCTATCATCCCCTTACAATTTATACACATTACAAAATTATTATAAAAAAATTCCTTCCAGTAGCACCTTAAAGACCAACTAAGTCAGTTCTTGGTATGAGCTTTCGTGTGCATGCACACTTCTTCAGATACACTGAAACAGAACTTGCCAGATCCTTCTATATAATGTGAAGGTGGGGAGGGGTATTACTCAGAAGGGTGGTGGGAATGGGAGATTGGCAGATAGCTGAGATGAGCCTGTTGACGACTCTTAACGACTGCAATAGGTCTTACAGGAAAAGGCAAGGGGTGAGAAGGTGAAAAATGTGTTAGTCATGTATAATGAGATAAGAATCCAATGTCTCTGTTCAGACCAGGTCTCTCCATGGTTTCAGCTATCTGCCAATCTCCCATTCCCACCATCCTTCTGAGTAATACCCCTCCCCACCTTCACACTATATAGAAGGATCTGGCAACTTCTCTTTCAGTGTATCTGAAGAAGTGTGCATGCACACGAAAGCTCATACCAAGAACTAACTTAGTTGGTCTTTAAGGTGCTACTGGAAGGAATTTTTTTATTTTGACTATGGCAGACCAACACGGCTACCTATCTGTAACTACAAAATTATTATTTATTATCATTATCATTATCATTATCATTATCATTGTCATTGTCATCATCATTATTATTATTGCTACTGAACCTGCAACAAAATGTTGCAGTGTCGAATGTTCAGTGTTCCAGCCAATTAGCCATGCCACCTTCCAGAATACTCCATTCCAGTTCCCTTCTCACCTGTTCTCCTGAGTCTCCCCCAGCGAGACAGCATTTGGTGGCTGCTGAACATGCTCAGTACTCATTGGGTTGTTTTTGCTCAGAGATTTTTCTATTTAGAAAAATGCACTTCAGCAAATTTTGGGTTTCTCCCCAAGCCAGCTGTTCCCCCTCTCTTGCGCAGAGGTGTTGCCATGATGGCTACAAAAGCAATGGTCCTCACAGTCAGAACATCAGAAACAGAGAAGGTGGTTATATATCCCACTTTCTACAAATTTTATATTTAATTCCTCCATTGCATTTTCATCTCCCCGTAGCACAACCAACCAGCACTGACATCGGAATGCATAGTTTCAGAGCTTCCAAGTGTCCCTATTTTCCAGGGACAGTTCTGGATTTACAGAAGCCGACCTGGTTTGCAAATTGATCCTAGAATGCACCGCTTTTCCTTAGGACGTCCCTATTTTCATCAGAGCAATGTTGGAGGATATGGAGTTATGTGACCCCAGAGCCAAGGAGATAAGGAACTATACAACCTTTAGATGACATCTGAAGGCAGCCCTGTGTAGGGAAAATTTTAATTTTTAATGTTTTATTATGTTGTTATATATGTAGGAAGCCATTCAGAGTGGCTGAGGTAACCCATTCAGATGGGTGGGGTAATAATAATAATAATAATAATAATAATAATAATAATAATAATAATAATGAAATGGGATATCCTTATTTCATCAGAGAAATGTTGGAGGGCATGTAGTTTTGTGGAACTGAAATGGGCACCTCCTGAGCACTCTCGCTATCGCTCAGGATTTGTCTTCGCTTCTGCTTATTCTCTGCTTTTTATTGCTTCCTGATTTAAATCCAACCCTTTCAAGTTAAGGAAGGATTGAAAGAGGCAGGCAGCATAATATGATTTATGGAAATAATTGGAGTGACCACACTCAGAACATTGTGTGTTGTTTCGGATGTCCCATCTCAAAAAGGAAATACGGAAATGGAAAATGTATAGAAAAGGGCAATAGAAAAGATTCAGGTGGTTGGAGGAAAACATGGAGAACATGGGGGGGGGATTTTTAAATTTACCTTTGAAGGTGACCTGGAAACTACAATTAATCTAGAATGCGGCAGGTAGACTGGTGACTGGGAGTGGCCGCTGAGACCATATAACACCGGTCCTGGAAGACCTACATTGGCTCCCGGTATATTTCAATCAGTCAAAGTGTTGGTGCTGACCTTGAAAGCCCTAAATGGCCTCGTTCCAGTATACCTGAAGGAGCGTCTCCACCCCCATCGTTCTGCCCAGACACTGAGGTCCAGCTCTGAGGACCTTCTGGCAGTTCCCTCCCAGCGAGAAGTGAGGTTACAGGGAACCAGACAGAGGGCCTTCTCTGTAGTGGCACTCGCCCTGTGGAATGCCCTCCCATCAGATGTCAAGGAAATAAACTACTATCTGACTTTTAGAAGACATTTGAAGGCAGCCCTGTTTGGGGAAGTTTTTCATGTTTGATGTTTTATTGTGTTTTTTAATATTCTGTTGGGAGCTGCCTAGAGTGGCTGGCAGAATGATGATGATGATGATGATGAAAATCAGAAGGGCTAGGGAGATGATAGATGATAGATAGATGATAGATAGATGATAGATAGATAGATAGATAGATAGATAGATAGATAGATAGATAGATGATAGATGATAGATAGATAGATGATAGATGATAGATAGATGATAGATAGATAGATAGATAGATAGATAGATAGATAGATAGATAGATATAGATGATAGATAGATAGATAGATGATAGATAGATAGATAGATAGATAGATGATAGATAGATGATAGATAGATAGATAGATAGATAGATAGATAGATAGATGATAGATGATAGATAGATGTTAGATCTATCTATCATCTATCTATCATCTATCTATCATCTATCTATCTATCTATCTATCTATCTATCTACTTACCTACCTACCTACCTACCTACCTATCTATATCTATCATCTATCTATCCTGCCCCCCTCTCATAACATTAACTCTCAAGGTCACCTAACTGGTAGTAGTTCAGGACTGTCAAGAGGAGAGACTTCTCCATGCAATGCATAATTAACTTATGCAATTCATTGCCACAAGATCTGTTGATAGATTAGAGAGGGCTTTAATAAAAAGGGATTAGAAAAATTCATGCAGAAAAGCCAACAGTTATTTGCTCAGTATAACCCCTATGCACACAGACAGTTTATCTCCAGCTACCAGGTATGGAATAGCCATCCCCTGTGTGAACTTGTGAACTTCCAGAGGCATCTTGATGGCCACGGTTGGAAGCAAGAGTGCTGTCTAGGCAGAACTTGGTCAGATATAGCATGGTAATTCTAAAGTTCCTACCTACTGGACAGTGTCTGTGATATCATGGATCAGAATCCCATGTTGTTTATTCACCATTACATGTCGGTTTGAAACACATGCGCACAAGCACATTAATAGTGATCTAAATAATCCAAGTACTGAACCTTAGGTAGCAAAAATGTCAAGCATGCACGAGAATGAGGTATCAGTATGCTTGGGGAAGCTCAAAATTTATTAAACACAGTGGAAAGAGGGAATTGGGGGCACCCTCTCCCCAAAAAGAAAACAGCTTAGTGAGGGCTATGGGAATGGAATGCCATATGATCACATTCAACAAGTGCTATACCAACTACCCTAGCTCCCGGTGGAGTACAGGGTCAGGTTTAAGGTGCTGGTTTTGACCTCCTCATGTGGCCTAGGACCCTCGTACCTACAGGACTGCCTCTCCTGGTATGCCCCGTGGACGATCTTAAGGTGCACAAATAACAACACTTTGGAGGTCCCAAGCCGCAAGGTGGTTAAATTGGTCTCAACAAGGGCCAGGGCCTTTTCAGTTCTGGCCCCGACTTGGTGGAACGCTCTGTCACGAGAGACTAGAGCCCTGTGGGACTTGACATCTTTCCGCAGGGCCTGCAAGACAGAGCTGTTCCGCCTGGCCTTTGGTTTGGACTCAGTCTGCCCCTTATGTTTCCTTCCCCTTATGGTTTTGATTTATGGGCTACTATTAAAATGAGGCTACATTTTAAATTGTATTTTAACCCGTATTTTAATAAACTGGTTTTTGTTTGTTTGTTTGTTTCCCCCCCCATTATGTTTTATTGTAATTTTATTGGTGTTAGCTGCCCTAAGCCCAGCTCTGGCTGGGGAGGGCGGGGTATAAATAATTAAATTATAATTATTATTATTATTATTATTATTATTATTATTATTATTATTATTATTATTAGGAGATGGAAATGGAATCCTGAACAAAAATATTCCACACTGCAATATTTCACTGCATTTGTTTGTGGGCATGTTAAATGGCTTAGTTAGCTTCTGATTTCACTGGTGACAAAGATGTTACTTTTTTAAAGCAGGCATTGAGAATCAAGGAATTGGCTCCATCCCACAGTGCTCCGAGAAAGGCAACCTCTGCCATGTGATAGATATTATGTGGGCGACAAAATGTTGTCAACATACGATATGTTAGTTTGGTTTTGCTGCTGGCGTCTCAGGATTTAAAAGGCGGTGGCAGCGGCTGTTGTGATCACTGAGTCATACTTTCCGAAGCAAGTACAAAGATCAATTGTTGTGTCCCATCCCACCCCCATATACTAGTTGTGGCAACCGGGATATTGACAGGGGTTGTTCATCAGCTTTGTGCCCGCCTCACAGAATAAGGTGAATTGGAATGATTTGGGGACGGTTCTCCCATTTCCTTGTCAGATGATCGCGTGGTTAACAAGATACATTGTGAAGTAGATTAAAGGTAAAGGGACCCCTGACCGTTAGGTTCAGTCATGGCCGACTCTGGGGTTGCGGCGCTCATCTCGCTTTATTGGCCGAGGGAGCCAGCGTACAGCTTCTGGGTCATGTGGCCAGCATGACTAAGCCGCTTCTGGCAAACCAGAGCAGTGCACGGAAACGCCGTTTACCTTCCCGCCGGAGCGGTACCTATTTATCTACTTGCACTTTGATGTGCTTTCAAACTGCTAGGTTGGCAGGAGCAGGGACTGAGCAACGGGAGCTCACCCCGTGGCGGGGATTCGAACTGCCTACCTTCTGATTGGCAAGTCCTAGGCTCTGTGGTTTAACCCACAGCGCCACATGATTAGGGACTCCCTAAGCTTCCTCGTGACTTCAGATGTCCCAAAACACACACCCCCATTCCCCTGTGGCCCCCACCTGAGAAATGAGACCAAGCTGACTGAGGAAACACCCAAAGCTCCAAAGGAGCGGAATCTTTCATTTTGACATACAGCTCTAGCTTTAAACCAGAGTGATTTATTTTTCCAGGACATTCTAATCACACTGATTTGGGGGAGGGATTAAAAACTCTTTGTTTTTCATGTAGATATAAGTCTTTCCCCCATGCAAGCCAGTGGAGATATCTCCGTTATAACCCCAATAATCATTGAGGGTGGTGGGGAGGGAGAACCAGGCAGAGGGCCTTCTCGGTGGTGGCACCCACCTTGTGGAATGCCGTCCCATCAGATGTCGAGGAAATAAACAACTCTCTTACTTTTAGAAGAGATCTGAAGGCAGCCCTGGATAGGGATGTTTTTCATGTCTGATGTTTTATTCTGTTTTGAATATTCTGTTGGGAGCCACCCAGAGTGCTGGGGAAACCCAGACAGATGGGCGGGGTATAAATAAATTATTATTATTATTATTATTATTATTATTATTATTATTATTATTACCACCTCCACCAACAGTGACATGTGGTATTTTTTTTTTTTTTGTAGGGAAGATTAAGGCCAGAGGCTCCAGCTTGCAAGGGCAGGGGCAGGGGACGCTGACATGTATGATGTCCCAATGTTGCGATGTCATGAGCGTGAGCATCATGTCTCCCTCCCAAGACTGGGTAGAAGCTTCCCAGACTTTGGGAAGGGGACACCATGGAAACATTTAGGAGACTAGCCGAGTCCCCCATGTCCACTGACCAAATGGCACTGCCCACCAATGAGCTTGGAGTAACAGGGTCCTTGTGGTGGGTGGGTGTGATTTATACTATTTTCACACTTCCACACCCCTGCAAGTGAACAGAGACCGATGTCTCTCTGAGAGAGAAGAGGTTATATTCCCATAACTCCTCTGCCAGTGATCCTTGGGGTAACAGGGCCCTTGCTGGGATGGCAATATGTCCCTCGCCTCAGTATTTCTCGGGGATCCACAATATTTTTTCCACCACTAACACTATGAGTCCTAACGTACCTATGTCAAAACAGTAAAATCTGCCCTTGTGGAAGAACCACCAAGGCCGCCATTCTGAAATTTGGCAGGCTTCATCCTCTCAGAAAGGGTAACCATGCCTGCAAACGGCATCCAATTTTTGCAGGAATTTTTTTTTTTTGGGGGGGAGGAGACTTTTCCTTTGTTTTTAAAAAATAAACTCCAAAGGTGCCCTGCTTCAAAAACCTCCTGGATCTATCTATCTATCTACATTTTGACAGGCTTCATCTACTCTAGAGGGAGTGCTGCGCCTGTAAATTTTATCCACTTCTGCGGGAAAGGGGGGGGAAGGTTATAGCCATTCTTAGACTCCCTATTCTAGCAAATCTGGAGGAAACAGACCTTCATTTTTAAACACATGCAATTTTGTCCCAAATAACAATTTGAATGGCAAAGAGAGTGGTTCTACAACAGATCAGCCTGCTTTCCAAAGCGACAGATACAGATGCAAGTTGAATTTTGTGGCTGGTGCGCTCCCCTAATATTTACATCCCATCATTCCATAGGTGCACATCAGGTGGTGTTGTTTTTAAAAAAGATGTGTGTGAAATTGCTTTTTCATATATGTGCCCATGTGGTTTTTAAAAGGTGGGGGGACAGCTACCCATTCCACTCCACAAATGTCCTGCCATTCAGTGATATCCTCTTTTGCAAACATTGTGTTCTTTTCCAAGGAAGTGCATATCCAATACTAGTATGTATTAATAAATAATAATAATAATAATAATAATAATAATAATAATAATAATAATAATAATAAATTCTATTTATATCCCACCCTCCCCAGCCAAAGCCGGGCTCAGGGCTGCTAACAACAATAAAATAGTACAACATTCTAAAATCATTTCATTATAAAATTAATTCAACTCAAATTGATGGCAACCATTAGGCTAAAGTTCTGTGAAGAATGCCAAAGGAGGGAGTCAGGCTGTGCCCTGACCAAAGGCCTGGTGGAACAGCTCTGTCTTGCAGGCCCTGTGGAAAGATGTCAAGTCCCGCAGAGCCCTAGTCTCTTGTGACAGAGCGTTCCACCAGATTGGAGCCACAGCCGAAAAAGCCCTGGCTCTGGTTGAAGCCAGCCTAACCTCTCTGTGGCCTGGGACCTTCAGGATGTTTTTGTTTGAAGACCGTAAATTCCTCTGTGGGACATACCAGGAGAGGCGGTCCCGTAGGTACGAGGGTCCTAGGCCGTATAGGGCTTTAAAGGTTAAAACCAGCACCTTAAACCTGATCCTGTACTCCACCGGGAGCCAGTGCAGCTGGTATAGCACCGGGTGAATGTGATCATTATCGTTACTATTAAGCTAGATTTCTCTATGCAGCAAGGCCCCTCCCACTCCTGAGCACAGACTTTATGCTTCTTTAACCATCGCGCTGTCCCTGCGAGAATCTCCAGCTAGCAGTATGGCAGCAGAGAGAAAACAAGAGGACGATCAGAGCCTGAGAATCACTCTCCTTAAAGGGCTCGTTTTTCCAAAAGGCCTGTCGCCCTTTCCTTCCACAGCTTTCCCCCGGGTGTGGGTCCACCCACCCACCCACCCACCCAAGAAAACGGGGAAGGGAGCTTGGCCGCGCTGTAAAAACCCCCTGTAAACATATAAATAAATAAATAAATAGCATCCTAACTGTACCGGGAACTCAATAAAACAATCACTTCAAATATGAGGAGATATAAATCTTATGCCCACTCAATTGCTTTTATTATCGCTCAGCCCGGCTCTATTTATTACAGTCTGCGGTCTGTGTGTGAGGGACGTTGCTCCGAGGGTGGTCCCCCTATGCAATCCTATCCCCCCGAGAGGCAACAATAAGCCCATACAGAGGTGGATTCCGCGAGGAGGGTAGGGAAAGGGAAGGGGGGGGAGGACCTTGACAAGCCCATCCGTCTGTAGGAAAACCAATCAATAACTTTGTAACAAGAGCTCTTGTTGCTGGGAAATGGACAACAGGGATAGTTTGATGCAGGTGGACCAACGGAGGAGGCTGGGGGGGGGGATTCACTGCTGGGAGGCATGGCAGGGGAAGGAAGGTATGGGAAAAGGAGAACAGTACCTGTATTTGTCCTCTTACGTGGAAGCAGGAGGAACAGTGGAAGGCGTGGGGGATGAAACAGCAAATGCTACAATGGCGGTCCCAAAGAGAATCGCTTTGTGAACATCTGCACTTCCCATCCGAGGCAATCCCAGTTTCAAGTTGGCTTGATTTTCTAGCGGAACTATACAGAGGGCCAGCATTTTTCCAAACATGTATTTTTCCATTTGGACAAAGGGCACTTGGCATCCCTGCACTGTTTGCTTTTTTAAGTGTCCACTAATGCTCTTTGCATTGTGGGTTAAACCACAGAGCCTAGGACTTGCCGATCAGAAGGTCAGTGGTTCAAATCCCCGCGACGGTATGAGCTCCCATTGCTCAGTCCCAGCTCCTGCCAACCTAGCAGTTCAAAGCATCCCGAAGTGCAAGTAGATAAATAGGTACTGCTCCGGCAGGAAGGTAAATGGCATTTCTATGCGCTGCTCTGGTTCGCTAGAAGCGGCTTAGTCATGCTGGCCACATGACCCGGAAGCTGTACGCTGGCTCCCTCAGCCAGTAAGGCGAGATGAGTGCCGCAACCCCAGAGTTGTCCGTGACCGGACCTAATGGTCAGAGTTCCCTTTACCTTTACCTAATGCTCTTTGCTTTTTTCAAAATTGGTGGTTACACCCAATGTGTGTGCTTGCTTTTTTAAGCTGAAAACTCAGTAAAAGAACTTAGCATCTCTGAAGGGGCTCCCCATGATTACAGATCTGAGATGCAATCTTCTTATCAGCCGAGCACTCCTTTCTAGGAACGTGCACAGATGCACATCAAAGTATGCAGTAAACGAAACCTACCACAGCGCCTTCATTCCAATGTGCACTTGGGGGCGCACACCTGACTTACATCTAGCTAACCTTATTGTCTTTCTTTCAAGTCTTTAAAGCTTGAGAACCAAGGCAGGCCTTAGAGTAGCTCCAGAGGTTGTGCAAAGATGTCGCTAAGGCGGTTCTCCGGCAACAGAGAAGCCTACAGTAGTGTGAAGTTCCACGGATCTTACTTACAGGGAAACTTTGCCCCTGCAGATGTTGCCGAACCACCACTCCCATCAGCCTCAGAAAACATGGCCCATGGCCAGGGATGATGGGAGTTGTAGTTTAGCACTCTCTGGAGCATGGGTAGGCAAACTAAGGCCTGGGGGCTGGATCCGGCCCAATCGCCTTCTAAATCTGGTACGCTGACGGTCTGGGAATCGGCATGTTTTTACATGAGTGGAATGTGTGCTTTTATTTAAAATGCACCTCTGGGTTATTTGTGGAGCATAGGAATTCGTTCATCGCCCCCCAAATATAGTCCGGCCCCCAACAAGGTCTGAGGGACAGTGGACCGGCCCCCTGCTGAAAAAGTTTGCTGACCCGTGCTCTAGAGGGTCAAAGATTCCCAACACCTGACATAGAGAGTGCCCAGAGAAGATTCTCTCTGGCTGATACCAGGGCACAGGAAGATAACTTGGGAGAAAAGGCTTCTGAAGTGACAGAGAACTTTCCCCCAGTTTCATAGGAAATTACTAGAATTAGGCCTAGAAGCTGATTGGCAGTCAGTGCAATTGAGGAAGGATTTAATGTATTTTTCCATAACCTGCTCTTGCCAAGAGATGGGCAGCAGAATTTCTGCAGCGTCTGAGCTGCCATTGAAATGGATGAACACACAGGATTGCTGTTAATGTATTTAATAGCCACATTGGGCTCCAAGGCTGTGATATGGAGATATGCAGTGCTTTTGTCCTTAAAAAACTGTTTAGGGGTACTCTCATTTTGACTCAAGAAAATCACTGTTTTATAGTTCAAATCAGGGAAAAATAAATACAGTAAATGGACAAAAGTACAAAGATTCACAAAATGTTTAGGGGTATTGTATCCCTCTGTCCTCCCAGAACAAAAGCTGTGGTGATATATCCTTTATTGGACCAATTGATTATTAGCTATGATTCTTAGCTATTATTTATGTAGTGCTAGTACCATCAGTGCAGGGGAAGAACTTCAACTCCCTTGTTCAAGGAAAAAACAGGTGTAAAAAGGAGAATTCCTGGATGCCCAAAGCTAAAGTTTGGGGAAAGTACTCTTTGGTGAGAGAAACCCAACAGAGATTTAGAATCACAAAACGTGCAGCAAAGAAAAGCGTGGAAATATAGGCTGTAAAGCCTTAAAAACTGCCCTTTAAAGTGAGTTCCAAAATGTTCCCTTAAAAAGTTTATTTCCAAAGCTTCCCTCCTCCTCCAGCATAGGAAAAGACCACATATTTGGTAAGTTTAAAAATTGCTTATTTACAGGCTCCCAAGGTCAGATTCATGTGCTTTCCCTTACATCAATTAGAATGCACAGGAATTAAAACTTGGCTTATTTCTAAAGCGGTGAAAGTTCCTAAATTATTGCTGTAGGAGCACAGGTGAGAGCCAGTCAGACTGAGCTGGGGCAATCAGCTCAAACCTCTTCACACATGGAGCTTCTCAAGTAGAGTAGAGGAGAACAAAGTCTAGTTCCTCCCAGGTCATGGGAAGTGATTTAACTAAGCCTGGTAGGACAGCTTAATCTACAGTATTAACTCCTTCGTGCATTAATTAGACTTAAGCGTGTTGGTTATACAAAGCTGGTCATCCCACAACTTGGACTGAGCTGCAGGAAGGCTTCACAGACAAGGTGTGTTCTTCTGAGGAAGGTTTTGAAGGCATGTATCGGTATTCTGATCTCCAAGCTTATACGACGAGGGTGAAAGAGTTGTGAGGGCAACCGAAGTTCTGTTGGGTTCGGTTGAAGTTTTATGATACTTCTATGTTATTTATTATCCTTTTCCTGCTGGCTGGCCCCAAACATGGGCCTTTTGTTTACAGGAGACCTTGATAATTTTTCTTGCTATGAAGTTGCTATTAACTGCTTATTTGTAGCCTATATGTAACTATTCACAAGTGTGTGTTGCAGTATGCAAGAGAATACATTTTTCTCTCTGCAAAGGTTCATTTGTGGTCCCCTCCACCTGCCCTTCTGCCCCAAATAAAAGGTTGAAAGAGGGAGTGGGAGGAGACCATTAAAAAAAAAAAAAAGTCGTATGGGATGCAACTGAGATCTTGATCTGGCGCCAGATCAGAACAGATTCAGAACCAGAAGTAACAGTGAACTATTTATCTGGGAGAATGGGATGTGCTTGCTTCAGCCTTGATTGCTTTAAGAAAGGTTGACACTTGGCTTCAGAGGCAGGAAAAAAGAAAGGAAGTTAAATTGCGAAAGAAAGGAAAACAAAAACCCCTACCCCGTTGTCATCTGTGAAATATTGGAAGGTACGATGTTGGCACTTGGATGTAGAAGTCAACAAGCTGTAGATGAGAACAGAACGTCTAGAGCACACGGTATACCCTGGTTTTTGCTTTCTTGGTTTGCACGTATTAGTAAAGTAGTGAACGTTCTGTAAGTGGCCTGGTCTTAGCTTCTCCCCGCCTTCCTAGCAAGATACGGCAGCAACAATCACAAACAGCATCCGGCAAGCACAGAGCAGGACTTGTGTCTAGATGGGGACATCACCTCCTAGTGTAACTGGAATGTTGCAGAGGAGCAAAAGGTTTCTCTGTGTGTGTGTCCTTGCTTTTTGGCATAAGATATGACTCTTTGCTGATACTTGCATGTAGGCAAAGTAGCGTGGGTTTGCAAAGTCACCCTGGGCGCATTTCTCCGCATTATATTTCATCTCTCCTCTTTTTGTTGCCTGCTGCCCTGGTTTATTAATGAGACCTTTCTTCAAATCCTCCCGTTTTGCCCGCCTCTCGGGCCATTTCCCTTTGGAAATCCTAACCCACCCTCTTTGCCCTTAGCAATTGTAGCTCTGCCTTGGGTGGCAACAGAAGAAACGGTGGCTGATCGGGGCCTCAGCACTGTTACCTAATATTCCCTGGCTCCGGAGCTCCCTTCTGACCCCACTGTTGATTCGGTGATTGAGAATAGCTGTTCACATCTGAGAATGTTCATGTTATACTTCATGTTTAACATGCTCTGTGTGGGGAGGGAGGGAGCTGGGAGCAAAGCAGCTGAGAATTAGATCTCTTTCCATTGTACCTGATGGTAGAATTCAAATACACCTGCAAGAAAAATACAGTGGCCCAGCAATTCGTATCAGGTTACAAACATATCTATTCCTTTATACGGCGCCAGTAAAGAAGTCATCTGTTGAGCTACTGTCTCTATCGTTCCACCGTCCAGAGGGGTATCTGAGTTAGCCCAAAATATCTGCAGGGAACCAGTTTGTTGAAGGCTGTGTGTCATTTTAGGGGGTGAAACTTAATTTTTGCAAATTTCTTCAGTGAAGTCTTAAAATACAAAATAGCTCAGTTGGTTAGAGCATGGTGCTGATAATGCCAAGGTTGCAAGTTCGATCCCTGTATGGGACAACTGCATATTCTTGCATTGCAGGGGGTTGGGTGAGATGATCTACAGGGTCCCTTCCAAGTCTATGAATTCTAAATCTGATACTATTTTTGTGACTAGGCAACATTTAGCTTGGTAAGTACATTTTATGAAGGAGCACATAAACTGCTTTTGGAAAACTAAAGGGTTTTAATTTTACTTTCTGAAAATGTCAGGTAATGCCTAATAGTAATAATAACTCAAAATCTTGGCAATCACTTTTCATAATTTCTATGCAATTTAAAATGCATTTTACTTACCAAGCAAAACAAAATGATATTCACTTAGCCCAAATATATTTGGAATTCCCAAGTTATGTTAGAATTTTTTCTAACACCCCGCACTTTGGGAATTTGAAAGTTGAAACATTCAATGTGCCCTACTGTGTTAGCAAAAATAGCCGATAGTCATATGTGAAGGCTAACCCATTTATTGTATCTCGTGCCACAATAAACATGGCATTTGGTTCGCCATATTTCGATGCAGAGCCTGTTAATAAAAATATGAAAGCTTTTGCCACACACTTCGTTTATTCATTCGTTTACTTACTTACTGGTGCTCTGGGTTGGCATTTTGAGCTAAAAACACCTGGGCAAATGTCAATTATGCAGGAGAAACAGCTGAAGAGGATGATTTTTGTTCTGGTGACAATTTTGGAACGTGTTGATTCAGAAGATTGTTTCAAGATGTTGGGATAAGCCATGTGCATTTTGCCTGTGTGAAGCTCAAGGCTGCTCCTTAGGTGACTGGATTTGCTTCTGTTTTTTGACCAAAATGTAAATGAAGAGTCAGTGGTTCTTCTTTCTTCTCTCAGACTTGAACCTGCCTCTGTCGTTGCAAGCTTCTCCCTGGAAATGTTCATTCATTTGTGTTGGTCGGTTGTAGTTTCCTTGCTCAAAACTTCTCAGTTTGCTCTCCCTTTTTTTGCCTTTTTGCACTTCCTTGAAATTGGGTAATGTTGCATGACTTGTGGTCAGCTGGTGGCAAAAAGAGCATCTGCCACGGCTGGGGAAACAAAGCATGTCAAAAGTTGTAGAACAAATAACAGCACTGAGGTATATTTAGAGGTGCTGACTTTCAAAGGCTGAAACTGTTGAGATGACAAATGTCTGGATTTGATTTATGTTTTAAAAGTGGTTGGTTTTATGTACAGACTTTATTATTTAGCGTACTGATACCCCACTCTTCCTTCAAGGGGCTCACATGAGATTCTAAGGAAGCTGGCAGGCCTAAAACTGCTAGTTTCATTAGGAAAAAAAAAACCTCCATCATTTACCTGCAGACTGAACTCTAGCCTTTAGTCTGCAAATTGCTATTCACATCAGGTTTGGCCCAATGTGAGAGTTTTCAACATTTTGCGACACACTTGCCTGTCTAAAAGACATCCGGTTTCCTAGTGAATTCTTTTTCTCTCTAATCCAGTTGGTCAAATACTTCTCTTCTTCTCATGAAAGGTTCCAATGACTCCTCAGTTAGCCTAAGATCCAAATGTTTTCACTGACTATTGAATGTAGGGCTGTTCACCAGGGCCGGCCCACGCATGAGGCAAGAGGAAGCGACTGCCTCAGGCGGCAGGATTCACAGGGGCAGCAGATCCCGATGTGAATCTTTATCCCCCACCTTGTTCCTGATGTAGATCTTCACTCACCCCTTCTTCCTTGGCGGCTGGGGGAACACCATTTTGTGGTTCGTCTCATGTGTCAATCTGTCTCATGACAGCCTTGCTGTTCACACACTCAAATGTAGAACTTGGCAGTCACACACCGACCACAAACTGTTCTGATTCCCATTCCGCCCACCGCCAGCCATGCATTCAGTGCCCATGAGAATAATAATTATAATAATAATAATAATAATTTTTATTTATACCCCACCCTCCCCAGCCAAGGCCGGGCTCAGGGTGGCTAACAAGCAATAATAAAAACAAGTTGAATGAATACAACTTAAAAACAAGATTAAAATACATTAGAATATTGAAACATTAAAATATTAAACTGCAGCCTCATCACAGGAGGAGAAAGGAAAAATAAAAAAGAAAGAGGGGGAGGGAATCAAATTGGCTCCAATCCAAAGACCAGGCGGAACAACTCTGTCTTAAAGGCCCTGCGGAAAGAAATCAGATCCTGCAGGGCCCTGGTCTCATGAGACAGAGCGTTCCACCAGACCGGGGCCAGTGTTGAAAAGGCCCTGGCTCTGGTTGAAGCTAATCTAACTTCCTTAGGGCCCAGGACCACTAGGGTGTTGCTGTTTATGGACCTTGAGGCTCTCTGTGGGTCATACCGGGAGAGGCGATCCCGTAGCTACGAGGGTCCTAGGCCGTGAAGGGCTTTAAAGGTCAAGTAGCAGCATAAGTGCATAGAGTTTGTCTATGTAAGGGGAGATCCTGAGCCAGTCAAGATCTCCCAATGTGTAGAGTAGGTTTGCCATATTCCTGACACCCGCAAAGTTGTTGGGGGAACAAAATTTTAAGCTTTGGAAGCTGTTTCCGCTGCTTTCTGTTGCTTATATTGGTTGTATGGCCTAACCTTATGAAGGTACATTTTTGCCAGAGTTTCCAGTTCATTGCTACCTCTCATTGAGTGTCTCCACCCCCATCATTCAGCCCAGACACTGAGGTCCACTTCTGAGGGCCTTCTGGCGGTTCCCTCACTGCGAGAAGCCAAGTTACAGGGAACCAGGCAGAGGGCCTTCTCGGTAGTGGCACCCGCCCTGTGGAACGCCCTCCAATCAGATGTCAAGGAGATGCCAAGGCCCCATGACCCACAGCTCCCTAGTGGATAAATAAACACACAGACAAGTGGATTTTGGCTTATGGGTTCAAACAGGCCACAACTTCATTGGTTACAGATGTAAGCAGTTTGGCTTAGGCATTGGGTGAAGCCCGCCTATATCTCAACTCCCACCCATCTGCAGGGAGTCCAACTAAGGGTAGATCACCAACAGGGGAGCCCTATGACTTGCATCAAATAGGGACACCTCGAGGGGTCCCCATTGGGGCTGTGGCATGGCCCTAGCCCACGTCTGGGCATCAGACAGAATCCGCACCCCTGGATCCCTTTAACAGGATTCTTTTAGAAGCCCTGTATCAGGAAGCTTTTAATGGTTGATGTTTTAGCACGTTTCTATATGTGCTGGTAGCTGCCCAGAGTGGCTAGGGAAACCCAGCCAGATAGGCGGGGTATAATAATAATAATTTATTTATTATCTAATGCTGGAGATGATCAGTGGAGAAGGATCATCTTGTTTTAGCTCCAGTTCATGTCTTGAAGGCTCCACGGCATGGCTGATGAAACTGGTAATCATCTGGTCCATCAGTGTCCATTACCATCATTACCTCTCTTTCTCAAAGAACAAAGGTTGTCCCTGCTTACCTTGAAAACAGAGGGAGAGGGGAAAAATGACTGAATCCAGCCTCTTGCTCCCTCCTTTCTCGTGGCTGATATAAAACAATATTGCAGGGAGGTAGACAACGTGCAACATATAATTTCAAAGGGGCTTTTTGTAAAAAATGTGAAACCTTGCCACCGGAAGTGCTTATAGCATTGGGAAGTGGATGTGGGATATTTATTTATTTCACAAAACGCATACTGTATTTTTCGCCCTATAAGACGCACCAGACCCCATATTTTTTGCCCTATAAGATGCACCAGACCATAAGACGCACCTAGTTTTTGGAGGAGGAAAACAAGAAAAAAAATATTCTGAATCTCAGAAGCCAGAACAGCAAGAGGGATCACTGCGCAGTGAAAGCAGCAATCCCTCTTGCTGTTCTGGCTTCTGGGATAGCTGCGCAGCCTGCATTCGCTCCATAAGACGCACACACATTTCCCCTTACTTTTTAGGAGGGAAAAAGTGAGTCTTATAGAGCAAAAAAATATGGTATATCACCTGATTGTAGGAAGAAAAAAAAACCCCACCAAATTCAAAGTGGTTTACAGAAAAGATAAAACAATAAACTTATCACTAAAAACTTACAGCCATGATTTAGAACAAGCAGGAAGCTGAAACTGCAATAGAATAGACTAAAACAAATTAAAACTCATACACACTTTTAAAACATCTGTTGAGGGAAATGTTCCTGCATAGAGAGGGATGCAAGAACAGGCAGACTGGCCTGATGATGATAGACTGCTTAAGAAAGGGGCACTTGAGGACACAAATTATTTTTAAAAGCTTGCAAGGTTGGGAAGGTGAGGGTTATGTGGGATCAGCTTTTGTACCAACTGTACAAGCACTTTTCCAAAAGAGGAAAATGAAGCCCATAACTTACATGGACTGTTGGCTAATCCCACAGTTAATTGATTTACTAGTGAATATATATCGGAGAACTTCTGAGGACGGCATAATGTGCCGACAATGAATGTAGCTAGACTCCTTCAGTCTCGGCAGATGTTCCTCAGAGCCATTGGAATCGTTTAGAGAAGCCATTGCTGCTTTCCTTCAGCTATAAAACGGGAGATAGTGGGAATAATAAGCACATATCGGCTACATTATTGTTTTCACCAAATAATTCAGCCCCAAATTACGAACGCTGATCAGAGTGCCAAAACGTGGTTCGTACTAGCACAGTTGCAAGGCAGTTTGCTGCTTGAGATAGAGGGCAAGGCAGCACACAGGCGTTCCCATTCCATGTGCGGAATCTGAGCAGGATGATACCATAGCTGAATCTTCCTTTGACAGTGGCAATGGGGCAGAACCATCCATCGCACCAGAGGGCAGCAGATTATTAGGGGGTGCAGGGCTGGTCATAGAGCACACACCCCCCATACACATACCCCACACACAGTGTTTACCTTGCAAACATGGGTCTGGAATCCTGCTGGAAAGGAAGGAAGCTTGGTTAGGGTTGAGTTTCAGAGGAAAGGCAGACGGGTGAATGCTTCTACTCTCTCTTCCCTTCCCTTCTTCACTTCAGTGCGCACACAACCAGGCAGGAGGCAGTTGCTTTGAAAATGAGAAGGAGCCGTGGGACTTCATTACCCAGGTTGTCATCCAATGTGTGGTTTGTTCTTTAAACCACCTGCACAGGTCGAGAGAGGCTCGGGCTGAGAGTTTGGAACTTTGAAGTGGAGGGGGGAGCAAGTGGGATGTTAGATCCTGCAAAGATTCAAGTATCCAGCATCCCCCAACATTTCCAATTTTGCCCGATTCATTTTTTTAAAAAATAATATTTGGTTTTACATATTTAATTTTATAATCATACCACAACACACCCAAAATTACGAGATTTCCATGTATCTCTGGACTTCCCACCTTCTGTTGTTAAACCTTTTCTACTGCATCTTTTTTTAATAACCAAATTTTTATCCCTCCCTTGTGTCCGTAGTTCTCGTTACATTACAAGTGTTATTGCAATCCTAACATTTTCAGCTGCTTACAGTGGTCTTCAAGGTAAATTATAAATTTCCCCCATTCCTTATTAAAATTTTGGTCTTCCTGGTTCCTGAGCCTTCTGATCAGTTTCGTCATTTCAGCATAGTCTATCAACTAAATTTGCCATTCCTCTCTGGTAGGGACTTTATCTTCTTTCCATCTCTGGGCTAGCAACACCTAGCCCAGCTGTCCATTTTGCCCAATTCAGACTTGTGTTTTGAATGTGAATCTTTTGCCTCAACATGTGCACCTGAATGATTTTGACTTGCTGGTATCGCTTGCTTGTTTTGATTTTGGCAGCTTTCGGGTATGAAATCCCAAAAACCATTGGTCGTGAAATAGTAGGGACATAGCTGTGTGCCTGTAGCAGGAAAACCAGCAAAGAATCTTGTGGCACCTGACAAATTGGCTGAGACAGCTTTTGTGAACTAGACCCCACTTGCTCAAATGCATGAAGTACGTATGATGGTGAAGTAGCAAACTTGATGTTTCCTTGCAGCGTGTAGTCACAAGGGAATATTGAGTGTCTTTGGTTTCACACTTTCAGTTCATAATGGATGATGTTGACACTCAGTAGTGCTCCTATTTAAACTGATTGTGAAACCAGAACATGTCCCAAAATGCCAATGCAGTCTGCAGGGATTCTACAGCCGGGATACAGGGCTTCCTTTGCAGACCAGTGTTCCTCAAGAGTATGATAACAACTGTTGGGATCTGTTTGCTTCCAATGGAGTGTGCTTCTGGGGTGAAGTCAAATCTCTGCGTCAGCAGCACTGAAGTGACCTCTCTGTGGGGGCATGCGGGTTCCCATTGCTGGATTTTTATCTCATTATACATGATAGAGTATAATTTTTAACCATCTCATCCCTTGCTTTTTCCTGCAAGACCAATTGCAGTCGTTAACAGTCATCAACAGGTTTACCACACCTTTCAGCCAATCACCCATTCCCACCACCTTTCTGAATAATACCCACCCTCTCATTATATATGAGGGTCTGGTGACTTCTGTTTCAGTGTTTCTGAAGAAGTTTGCATGCACACAAAAGCTCATACCAATAACAAACTTAGTTGGTCTCTGAAGTAGTACTGGAAGGAATTTTTGTATTTTTTAAATATATCAGCTGGTTGCATTTAATATAACTGGGTAACAAACATCAACTGTTTCGCAAGTACTCAAATATCCAGAGTAATCCAATATTATTATTATTATTATTATTATTATTATTATTATTATTATTATTAATAACCCCACCCATCTGACTGGGTTGCCACAGCCACTCTGGGTGGCTTCTAACATATATAAAAACATAACCAAAGATTACGCATTGAAAGGCTTCCCTATACAGGACTACCTTCAGATGTCTTCTAAAGGTTGCATAGTTACTTATCTCCTTGACATTTGATGTGAGGGCTTTCCACAGGAAGGGTGCCACTGCTGAGAAGGCCCTCTACCTGGTTCCCTGTAACTTCGCTTCTCAAAGTGAGGGAACCACCAGAAGACCCTTGTAGTGGGACCTCGGTGTCCGGGCTGAGTGATGGGGGTGGAGACGCTCCTTCAGGTATTCAGGGCCGAGGCTGTTTAGAACTTTAAAAGTCAGCAGCAATACTTTGAATTGTGCTTGGAAACATATTGGGATCAAATGTAAGTGACAATAGGTTGTAGCTGAAAATATTTGATAGTTCACATGCTATCAAATATATCAGCTATTTGAATCAAATATAACTGGGTAACAAACATCAGCTGTTTGGCAAGTACTCAAATATCCAGAGTAATCCTACAAATTCTGCAAAGCGGAGCCATCAGGAGTCTTTTGGGAGGCAAATTCATTTTAGTTCCTGTCTCTGATTTGGGCCTTGCCCTCTAGGTTAACAAGCATAGAAGTCTGCTTGCAACTCAGCTACGTTATTTTTTAAGTGTGTTTTAAATGCGTTATAATACCGTGACACCAGATGGCGCTGAGGAGTTCCGTCTTTTGGTAATGTGATTTCCCATTATGACGTTTTCCTGACAAGTTTTTCCCCCTGTGTCTAGATCCAGCCTTGGAGAGCCACCTGGTGACCACAGGGCAGGGATAGGAATGCACAGCCTTCATTCTATTGTTGTCAAATGTCCACAGCTTTGTGGCCAAGCCACTGACTGCATGGCAAATTCATTTAAACCTGTGCACATTTTAGAATGTGAACTGTCTGGTTATAAAAGAAGGCCCGGGAGAGAGAGAAGGATCAAGCTGATTTAATGGTTGTTTTCCTCAAAGGCCCTTTGAGTTACAGGCTGCTACTGTCTGCTAGCTTGAGATGTTGCACCATTCCTGGCCATCTATCTCCCCACCCTCAAAGATATTGCAGCAAACTAGAGTCTCTGGGGGCTTCCAAGCTGGCAGGAGGGTGTGCCTTGGTGGTGGTGGGCATCCTCACTCCCAAGTTCTCAAAATAGTGAAAAGAAACTCATTTCATGGCCTATGGCTGCTCCGAAAAGGCAACTCCAGCATATGCATGTGATAAATGTTAACTGTGCATTAATCGCATTAAAGAGGACCCTATAAACTTTTCATTTCTAA
Organism: Podarcis vaucheri; assembly: GCF_965113315.1. NCBI lineage: Eukaryota > Metazoa > Chordata > Lepidosauria > Squamata > Lacertidae > Podarcis > Podarcis vaucheri. Next base: position 90,423,043 of record NC_138763.1, on the reverse strand, counting down.
TTAAATCCCGGCCGCCAATTCTGCTGAAGAAGGCGCACTCTGAGCCTTTGTTTATGTGGAAAATTAAAATGCAAATACAACAGAATTTATTTCCATTACCAGAGTGATATGCTGGGCTCCTCCATTTAACAGCCTCCAATTATTTTAAAGCCACCCTCCTTCTCTCCCCCTTCCCAGTTTTCCCTTAGAAGTTGCCACCTCTAAGTGGAAGGTGAGGGAGGAGAATGAGGAGGCGAGGATGATGGGCAAGGGGGGGGGGAGAGAGAGAGAAGACTTCTTGGTCGCATTATGTATGTTCAAGGTCACACACAGGATTTAGGAAGGAAAATGCAGCGGTCAGGGAAAGATGAGTGGCAAAGAACAGAGGGCCAGCAAAGATAACCAGGAGGTGGTGTTGAGCACTCTATTATGAAAACTCAATTTCTTCTGGTGACAAAGGCATCTTTCCGACATTACAGTTGGGCACCAGGTATATGCGTTGACCTTTGTGACTGAGGATTGCGCAGGTTGGAAGATTCTCTTTAGAAGTGAATCAGCTGGTGACTACGGAAGAACTGAGCTTCAAGCATGTTCAGGGCAGAACAGCAGCTGCCATTTTTGTTTCTCCCGTGTCTGCTTTGTGTGGGCAGGTGGGGATTCTACTTCTCAAACCGAAAGGTTTGTGTAGGTGAGAGGAAAGAAGAAGAAGAAGAAGAAGAAGAAGAAGAAGAAGAAGAAGAAGAAGAAGAAGAAGAAGAAGAAGAATTTATTTATACCCCGCCCATCTGGCTGGGTGCCCCCACTCACTCTGGGCGGCTTCCAACAAAACACTAAAACACAATAACCTATCAAACATTAAAAGCTTCCCTAAACAGGGCTGCCTTCAGATGTCTTCTAAAAGTACGATAGTTCTTTATTTCCTTGACATCTGATGGGAGGACGTTCCACAGGGCGGGCGCCACTACCGAGAAGACCCTCTGCCTGGTTCCCTGTAACTTGGCTTCTCGCAGCGAGGGAACTGCCAGAAGGCCCTCAGCGCTGGACCTCAGTGTCCGGGCAGAACGATGGAGGTGGAGACGCTCCTTCAGGTATACTGGACTGAGGCCATTTAGGGCTTTAAAGGTCAGCACCAATTGTGCTTGGAAACATACTGGGAGCCAGTGTAGGTCTTTCAAGACCGGTGTTATATGGTCTCGGCAGCCGCTTCCAGTCACCAGTCTAGCTGCCACATTCTGGATTAATTGCAGTTTCCGGGTCACCTTCAAAGGTAGCCCCACATAGAGTGCTTTGCAGTAGTCCAAGCAAGAGATAACCAGAGCATGCACCACTTTGGTAAGACAGTCCACGGGCAGGTAGGGTCTCAGCCTGCGTACCGGACAGAATTGACCTGTGCCTCCATGGACAGCTGTGAGTCCAGAATGACTCCCAGGCTGCGCACCTGGTCCTTCAGGGACACAGTTACTCCATTCAGGACCAGAGAGTCTTCCACACCTGCCGGCCTCCTGTCCCCCCAAAACAGTACTTCTGTCTTGTCAGGATTCAACCTCAATCTGTTAGCCGCCATCCATCCTCCAAGCACCCCCCCAACTTATCTTCCTACAGCCCATTGCCCAACCTCCCCACCCCTCCCCCAGCTGACCTCTGTTCCCAAAAATGAGCTGGGCTGGGAGAAAAGTGTCTGCAACAACAGACCACAGGAAGGTAAGGAGGAGAGGATTCAACTCATTGATTGAATCACTGAGAATTGATTGGAGGCTTCTAAGCAGAGGCTGGGTCTGTCAGGGATTCCTTAGCTGATTCCTGTGTTTATTTGAGGGGTGACTAGATGACCCTAGATATACCCTTCCAACTTCTATGATTCTAACTCCCCTCACCCACAAGCTCCTTAAAGGGTAAAGGGACCCCTGACCATTAGGTCCAGTCGTGACTGACTCTGGGGTTGCGGCGCTCATCTCGCTTTATTGGCCGAGGGAGCCGGCGTACAGCTTCCGGGTCATGTGGCCAGCATGACTAAGCCACTTCTGGTGAACAAGAGCAGCACACGGAAACGCTGTTTACCTTCCCGCCGGAGCAGTACCTATTTATCTACTTGCACTTTGACGTGCTTTTGAACTGCTAGGTTGGCAGGAGCAGTGATCAAGCAACGGGAGCTCACCCCGTCGCAGGGATTTGAACCGCCAACCTTCTGATCGGCAAGTCCTAGGCTCTGTGGTTTAACCCACAGCGCCACCTGCGCCCCTACATGCTCCTTACAATGCTCCTATTATAAACCCCTTTATGCCTCTCACTTTACATGTGAATAGGGCAATCACAGAAGCAAACAAATGGGGCTGTTGCCATCCCAGCTAATTTAGTCCATACCCTCCAACATTTCTCCAATGAAAATAGGGATGCCCTAAATAATAATAATAATAATTATATTGTTTATACCTCACCCAATTGACTAGATTGTCCCAGCCACTCTGGGCGGCTTCCAACATATATAAAAACATAATAAAACAAGAAACATTTCTAAAAAAAACTTTCCTATGCAGAGCTGAATTCAGATGTCTTCTAAAGGTTGCATAGTTACTTATCTCCTTGGCTCGGAGGGTCACATAACTCAATAACCTCCAACATTTCTATGATGAAAATAGGGATGTCCTAAGGAAAAACAGGGTGTTCTGGGATGACTAGGACGTCTTCTGTATATCTAGGACTCTCTGTGGAAAATAGGGACAATTGGAGGGGCTGCTAGCCCTCCTTTAGGGGTTGCTGATATGGCTTGTATGTCCCAATCCAGTAATCACCACCCATGTGAAGGAACAGCCTTCCACATGGATCTTCTGTATGAAAATATGTGCATACATGCTTGTACATAAGACAACAATAGCACATCTAGTAATCCAGAGATGCATATGGAATTCTGTGCATCAGTTGGTGCAGGTAAAAAGGTAAAGGACCCCTGGACAGTGAAGTCCAGTCAAAGGCAACTATGGGGTTGCAGTGCTCATCTCGCTTTCAGGCTGAGGGAGCCAGCATTTATCCACAGACAGCTTTCTGGGTCCTGTGGCCAGCATAACTAAACCGCTTCTGGTGCAACAGGACACCGTGACGGAAGCCAGAGCACACAGAAATGCTGTTTACCTTCCCGCCGCAGTGGTACCTATTTATCTACTTGCACTGGTGTGTTTTCAAACTGCTAGGTTGGCAGGAGCGGGCACAGAGTAACGGGAGCTCACTCCGTTGTTGGGATTTGAACCACCGACCTTCCAACTGGCAAGCCAGCCCAAGAGGCTCAGTGGTTTAGACCACAGAGCCACCCGTGTCCCTGTGCCAGCTGGTGCAACCGTCACTGTTTACCATAGTCTTTTTCTCTGCAATGATAAATACTAATTCATTCATTCATCTGCATGCACATCTTCACTTTCATCTGGCAGTACTTGTAGTCTTTTTAGCAAACGTTAAGTCTGCCTCTTTGGATGGGACTTCGTTCAGCCTCACCGAAGTGTAGTTATCTGGTTGCAAACTTAGTATATCACAGAGGCTGTAGGTTACCAGGGCAGTGCTTGGTTTATTACTAAGTCATTTGCTAGCGTCAGTTTTTAGCGGCTCTCCGTATCAGAATGTCAACATGGACGTATACCTTTTCACACAGGAAGCATGATAACATAGGTACACAAGACTAAGTGATAAAAATGTACACAGTTAGTTAGCAGTGCAGGGTTTGGCTAGGCCTAAGTGTCTCATTTAGGCGTGTTTGCGTCTGGGGTGGGGGGCAGGGGTTAAAATACGAATACAGATTACAGAAAAAGATGCCTACATCTCCCGACGCTGTGCTGTTTATAAATGTGAGCGTGCGTTTTCCAGCGTGGTCTCCCACCCCCGGCAGAGAAGGTAGCGTGGGTTGCGATACAAAGCCATTGTAGTACAATTTCTGGAACACAGTGAGCATCACAAAATAAAATTATCGCAGCTGTTGACACAGGAAAGGCAAATGCACTCCCTGTGCTGACAAGAGGCTATTACAAAACCCTGACATCATTATTCAATACACAGGAGCTCTGGGACCGCTTGCTAAGTCAATGTTGAAGAGGGAATTACAAAATAATATTGATAGGATCAATGAAACTAGCACATAGGCATGAGCAGTGCAACCATAGGTATTAACATACAGTAACGGCTGCCTAGGCAGACAAGACTAAAAGAAAAACGGGACGGGGTGTGTGTACAAATTTGCCAAGGAATTATAAGACAACAGTCACAAACAACATACATTGGGACTAGAGAAAGTGTGCCTTTATTCACTAACAGATTGGAAAGTGACCTCGACACACAAGGAAGTCAGGATGGGGAATCAAATGTTGCATCAAGATGGCTGGAGTCCCAGGCCAGCACATTGGTTAGACTGAATTACATTTATATATAACTTTTTAACATATACAATGTGCTTCAGCATACCCTCCAACGTTTCTCCAATGAAAACAGGGACGTCCCATTCCATAATGATAATTTTACTATTTATACCCCGCACATCTTGCTGGGTTGCCCCAGCCACTCTGGGCAGCTTCCAACATATATAAAAACATTAAACATTAAATAAAACCTTCCCTATACCGTGTTGCCTTCAGATGGCTCTGGGGTTGGATAATTCCATACCCTCCAACATTTTCCCAATGAAAATAGGGACATCTTAAGGGGGACGCAGGTGGCACTGTGGGTTAAACCACAGAGCCTAGAACTTGACGATCAGAAGGTCGGCGGTTCGAATCCCCGCGACGGGGTGAGCTCCCATTGCTCAGTCCCAGCTTCTGCCAACCTAGCAGTTCGAAAACACGTCAAAGTGCAAGTAGATAAATAGGTACCGCTCTGGTGGGAAGGTAAACGGCGTTTCCGTGCACTGCTCTGGTTCGCCAGAAGCGGCTTAGTCATGCTGGCCACATGACCCGGAAGCTGTATGCCAGCTCCCTTGGCCAACAAAGTGAGATGAGCGCCACAACCCCAGAGTCGGCCACGACTGGACCTAATGGTCAGGGGTCCCTTTACCTTTTAAGGGAAAGTGTGACATTTTGGGATCAAGTCAGAAACTGTGATGGCTTTTCTAAATAAGGAATGTCCCTGGAAAATAGGGACGCTTGAAGGGTCTGCTGCAGTCCCACCATCTTCACAACAACCCTGGAAAGTAGGCCACTGTTATATTGCCATTTTACTGGAGAACTGACTTGGAGATGATGATTGTTCAAGGCAGTCCAGCTCTCTCTATTAGTTCTGTGCAACCCCTATAGGAATCAAGGGGATTTTAGTGGGCTATGCGTACTGCATGCTTATGGCAGCATTTATTCTTTCCGCCTGTTAACTCTGTTTTGGTGGGCAGGGGCGAAGGAAGGCGTAGGGACACCCGGGGCAGGCATCACTAAGTAGGGCGCAAACTGCTATACAGCACATGTGGCATTGCTACGTACAGTGCATGCGTTCAATGCTGCAAATGTGCTTTACTTAGCAGATTGCTGCCTGTGCCAAGATCCTCTGCTCACAGCTACAGCCACGAATGGAGGATCTTCCAAAGGCAGTGGCAGTGGCGCAATGGCTGCTTGTGCTGCCGCAAGCCCCCGTGGAGTGACTTCTTGTCACCCCTGCAGACATGGAACCCGGGGCGTACCGCCCCCATGCCCCCCCCCATTGCAACACCACTGTTGGTGGGGAGATCGCGCCAAGGCTATGCCAGTTTAATATGTCCATAGGAAAGCAAATCTTTGTATTAGAGGTGATCATATACTAGGCTCAATCCCAAGTTGTGGGTAAGATGATGCCCTTTGGGCCGGCCCTACTTTTAGACAGGAGGAGACAGGTCTCTCAGGCAGCACAATGCAGGGGGGGGGGCAGTGATTAGGTAAGGTTGTCATGTTTGGAGGACAGAGCTGTGGGTGTACCCACCTGCCTTTGGGTTTCAACTTGCTAGAGAGGACTCTGTGAGGTCATTTCCCTTTGTACCCCAACAGGAATAGGGTGAAGCTGTGGATATTTCTCCTTGCCTGGGCACACATTCTTTCTGCTCTTCTCCACCATGTGTACAGTGCGAGAACATCTGCAAGTCAGGCTGCATTTTAAAGCTAGGCTTAAGTGTGTCTTCGTAACTCGATTACTGACTCAGGCAGCTGTAACTTACTGTGCCAAAGGTCACTGTGAGCCTGAGCAGAGAGTGGCGTTGTTTTCTCATTCTGGATTACTTAAATCGGAAGGCTGAAGTACCATATCTAAGGTTCCCTTTTAAGCTGCAAAGGGGTAGCACTCTGCAGAACTCACAAACGTGAGGAAGGAAGAACAATATCTAATAAATATAGCTTCTCCTAGCTGCTAAGCACATTCCAGCTTGGACCAATAGTTTGACTCTGTTTAGGGCAGGTTCCTATGCTTTTATGCCTTGCCCAGATCCTTTTCCAGCCTTGTAAAGGTAAAGGGACCCTTGACCATCAGGTCCAGTTGTGACCAACTCTGGGGTTGCAGTGCTCATCTCGCTTTATTGGCCGAGGGAGCCGGTGTACAGCTTCCGGGTCATGTGGCCAGCATGACTAAGCCGCTTCTGGCGAACCAGAGCAGCGCACGGAAACGCCATTTACCTTCCCACCAGAGGGGTACCTATTTATCTACTTGCACTTTGACGTGCTTTTGAACTGCTAGTTTGGCAGGAGCAGGGACCAAGCAACAGGAGCTCACCCCATCACGGGGATTCGAACCACCGACCTTCTGATCGGCAAGCCCTAGGCTCTGTGGTTTAACCCACAGCACCACCCGCGTCTCTTCCAGCCTTGTAGAATGCTACAAATCAGTAGACATGCCCAGAAGTGCTTCCTCCAACAGGCTCAAGGCAGCCCTTGATCTTCAGAATGGGATCCACATTTACTGCTTCTAGCTGCCTGCACCTGTCACATACAGACAGTTTTAATATTCCCATTTCCTAAGAGCAAACTCTGGAAGGGCTCCAGGCGTTGAGCAGCGTCAGGGAGATCCTGTACAGACCCCCACCTCCATTAAGAAGATGGACCTTCAATTGCAAGAGACGTCAGCTGTGGAAAGAGGAAGGGATCATTGTCCTGGGTTTCAAATCCAGGACACAGGACCTTTGGTCTTAGCGTGAATCAGCTGATATTGAAGAAGGTTGAGGGAAGGAGTGAATGTGCTTGTGGGGTATTCAGGGACCCCCTTTCCTTTCCCCAATGCTTCTGTTTGTTGTGCCATAAAAACAACCCAAGTCCTCATGCTCAGTGTTCAGTGAGTATTGATTCAGTCTGCAAGCAATTTTAATATTTCTTCAGGGACTTTCCAGCAACAGCACAAGTCATTAATTCATCCTCCCAAATTGCTTATTCAATAGCAGGAACATGGCTCCTGAATAAAGTCTCAGAATTTATGTGACTCGTACGAGTCAGGAGGTCAAGCAACTGTTATGGAGTGAAGTTAAAAATCCAAATAAAATATTGACACTTTTTTGGAGGAGAGGGGGAGGAGGAGATGGGAGGAAGCAAAGGTATTTAAAATAGGGGCTTGCTGCCATGCCCCCAGGATAACAAAAGGAAAGAGATGAAAGACAAGTTGGAGTCTGAAAAATCAATGGGATAGACGGCACATTCACTTAGTATTTCATAATTCTTTCTTACACACACAATGTCCTGCACATACATAGAAAAAAGGAGAGATATTTTCCCAAGGCTATGTTCTCCTAGCTGCATATACACAAATGCAGCGTAGTCTTAGGTGTGAGGTAACTCTTGAGGATAATATGAAAGGCAAAAATTAAAAATAAAGGCTTGTGTACTCACAATTTGCCCGAGGGGTGTGTGTTATATATTTGTGTGAGAGAGAGATCTGTAAACAAAAATATCCCATTGTCTGCAAGGCACACCATATTTGGACAGGCAGTAACCCACACAGCTTACAGCTCATGGTGAAATCCCGAAATGCTAACTAGGGTTGCCATACTTCCAGAATTTCCCAGACATATCTGTAATACTTGAACCGCATGCAGTGTCTGGGCAGAAATCAGCAAAACGTCTGGGGAAATCTGGACGTATGGCAGTCGTTTTTGCCAATTTCCCTCAGAAATAGCTCAAAAAATTCCATTTCCTTTGTGATTTTGCTCAACGACTTTGGCCAAAACTGAAAAAAAAGCTCAATAACTTTTCTGTCTAGATTTTCGCTTTTTGAAATATGGCAACCCTAGCTAAACTAGAACTTTATCCTCCCCTTCACATAGCTGCAATTCTGAAAATACTGAACAATACAGTTCCCAGGAGGGAAGTAATTCAGACTCTCCCTGTTTTCCATGGACAGTTCTGGATTTACAGAAGCCACCCCCAGTTTCTGATTTGATCGTGGATTGCCCTGCTTTTCCTTAGGACGTCCCTGTTTTCTTTGGAGAAATGTTGGAGGGTATGGAGTTATTGACCCCTGAGCCATCTGAAGGCAGCCCTGTATAGGGAAGTTTTTAATGTTTTATTATGTTTTTATGTATGTTGAAAGCTGCCCAGAGTGGCTGGGGCATAATCATCATCATCATCATCATCATCATCATGCCTATTTTCATTGGAGAAATGTTGGAGGGTATGGCAAATGTGTGTTTGCTGTACTCTGAATGCATGGTGTGAATCTGCCCTTAGATAAAAGTCAGCTCTAGAGCTGCTAGTTAGAATCATAGATACCATCAAACTGTAAAGTTGGAAGGGACCCTAAAGATCTGACATTGTCTGCATCCAGAAAAGGCAGTTATAGGTAAGCACGACCTCTGCCGTCACCCTGGGCACCGTGCTGCGTGGGCCGCCAAAATAATGCTGTAGAAGGAAGCGAGAGAGGTTGGGTGGTGCTCCAGAATTTTAGCTCCTCTTCATCACCATCATCTTCTTCTTCGATCACTTGTAGCCAAGTAAGATTGTCTTCCATGAACATGATCTTAACAGTGAGTCCATAAGTGACCATGGAGGCCAATTCTGGATCCACACGTCCTTCCACAGTGGGGACATAGGTTTCTGGGCAGGAGTTGATCACGGTGTGGATTTGCCAAGCGTGTCTTCCTCTTAGCATGTTTCTCCCTTTTGTCCTGAGTTCAAGCATCTTCAAAGCCCATGACACCTTTGGTAAAGGCTGTTCTCCAATTGGAGCACTCGCAGTCTAGTGTTTCCCAGCTGTCGGTGTTTATACTACATTTTCTGAGATTTGCCTTGAAAGAGTCTTTAAAACTCTTTCGTTGACCACCAGCTCTCCATTTGTAAGTTCGAAATAGAATAGTTTTGGAAGATGATAATCAGGCATCCGAACAACATGACCAGTCCAACGAAGTTGATGTTGAAGAATCATTGCTTTGACACTGGTGATCTTTGCTTCTTCCAGTACACTAGCATTAGTTTGCCTGTCTTCCCAAGTGATGTGCAATTTTTTTTGGGAGACACTGTTGATGGAATCTTTGTTGGCGTTTATAAGTGGTCCATGTTTAACACGCATACAGTAAGGTTGGTAGTACAACAGCTTTGTAAACAAGCATTTTGGTTTCCCTGCAAATGTCCCAGTCCTCAAACACACTGCCACTGCTGAAATCTAGAAGATTGAAGATTCATTTCATTGTAACTTTTGCTCTCATGTACTAATGCAAGGTATTCTTGTGGAAGAGAAATTGGGTAGTTCCTGTAGCTCACTGTTGGAGGGGCTGCTTGTGTTAGAAAGTCCTAGGTTCTCTCCTTTGGGTCATTCTACCTGACAAGGAGTTTTGTGGGGCTGGAAAGTTTGATATTTTCCTCAACCAGATAACTTGGTTCAAGAAAAGGCTAAGTAGATGCAATAACCCTTATACATAGTAGCATGCTGTTCACGAGAATGACTTCCACATGTGGTTTATGTGCTGGGCAATTGAGGATCTCTGGAAATACTTCATTTGAATTAGTCCTTCGTACTCTCACTTGCCTCACAATGTCTCCTTTTGGGGGATGATTATAGGCAGCAATTGGTGCAGTCTGCTAATAGGTGCTCAAATTGAGATAGCCAATAAACAGAAAATAACAGACAACCCTTGTATAGGGGATTGGCTCCAATGTATGTGACAGATGGAATACAGTAGACGATAAGACTTACTTAACTAGTAGGATACAGAGTGGTGGTGTTGAGAAAAGTATACTGATAATTAAGTTATTTTATTCAGTGTGAATAAATGCTATAATTTAAGGTTTTTTGCAGATATTTTATTGATAGGCAGGTTCCACTTCTGGTCTGCCACTGGAACTTGAACTGAATCTTATCTGTTGCAAACTAATATTTGGTTTTGTCATTTATGATGTAGTATACATAGATTTCAGTAGTGATTACGTTATCCATGGCTATGCGTGAAGTAATTGATTTGGGCACATGAAATGACATTTATATTTGAAAAGAAAAGGCATCATATTACCTGACTTTAAAATGTCTATTTTTATTTATTTTTTTGGTGGGGAAAATCAGCAAACACCTGTTCACACCAAACAAGTCAGGGTGTATTTTAATCTGCAATGGATTTTTGTTGAATTACTTGCTTCCATTATCTAGTTATAATCCACAGGGGATTATATCAGTACTGTATATATATCACTTGATCTTTTTGCTCACCTTCTCATCCTACCCTGTGTGGTGGATGTTCACGGCAAAACTGGAAATTTTGAATCCAGCTATATATAAAACATCAACACTGAGTAAGTGATACAGTTCCTTTCTCTTCAGTGCTTGGACACTGAAGTCCTCCTTCAAGGGCCTTCTGGCGGTTCCCTCACTGCGAGAAGTGAGGTTACAGGGAACCAGGCAGAGGGCCTTCTCGGTGGTGGCGCCCACCCTGTGGAACGCCCTCCCATCAGATGTCAAGGAAATAAGCAACTATCCTATTTTTAAAAGACATCTGAAGGCAGCCCTGTTTAGGGAAGTTTTTAATATTTAATGCAGTATTGTTTTTAACACTTGATTGGGAGCTGCCAAGAGTGGCCGGGGAAACTCAGCCAGATGGGCGGGATATAAATAATAAATAATAATAATAATTATTATTATTATTATTATTATTATTATTATTATTATTATTCCACCAATATATCAAACATTTTTCTTAGGGTTTAAAAACAACAACACTGTGCTGATTTGCTGTAAAACTTGTGAAGTGGAGAGAGCCCCTGTCAGGAAAAAGCAGCAATGAGAGAGCGAGCTGCAGCTGGCTGGAATGCTAAACAGGATGTAACTGTTGGGGACTGTACCAGGGAAACAAAGGGGCAGTCTATTCACTGTACTGAGCACCGGATGTTAGCTCAGAGTGTCATCTGACCTGTACTGGAAGTACAGGGTGGAGTTTTGTCTCTCTACTGTTGGAGACTGGAGAGTGCAGACACGTTTCTCTGTACTGCTGCAAAGACAGAAATAAAGACATGTAAATAGATTTCTGTCTGTCTCTTTCCCCTCCCTGGGGGAAGCAGGGAGGAGGGGGAGGTGGTGTGTCCCTCTCACGCTGAGTGGGATCGCAGATCGTGACCTTGCCTGTATCCTGCCAGGAGACGCAGACGGGGAGGTCAACAAGGATCTCAAGTCGAGTGCCGGGAAAGTGGCCAGTTACCTCTGATAAAGGCTAGAGAATCCAACAGCCACCCCCCCTCGTAGCAGTCACCTGCCCATATTTTTCTAAATGGGGAAACAACAGGCCCCAGAGCAATATAGTTTAAGAATCTTTAGTTGGATGTCTTTTTCCTTTCAACAGTTTTGGGAATGTGTGCCCAAAACACACATCTACTAAGTCCATCTGGGGGGGGGGGAAGATGTTGGCAAAGGGTTACCATAGAGTAGGTATCTGCCCTCCACACGCAGCAATCGAGCAGAATCAAATTTTCAGGAACCTTTTAACAGTTACGCAAATTGCAAGTCCTAGATGCAAATCATGGGGCATGGGTGGCGCTGTGGGTTAAATCACAGAGCCTAGGGCTTGCCGATCAGAAGGTCGGCGGTTCAAATCCCTGCGGCGGGGTGAGCTCCCATTGCTCGGTCCCTGCTCCTGCCAACCTAGCAGTTCGAAAACATGTCAAAATTCAAGTAGATAAATAGGTACCACTCCGGGGGGAAGGTAAACGGTGTTTCTGTGCTCTGCTCTGGTTCGCCAGAAGCTGGCCAGTCATGCTGGCCACATGACCCGGAAGCTGTACGCCGGCTCCCTCGGCCAGTAAAGCGAGATGAGTGCCGCAACCCCAGAGTCATCCGCGAGTGGACCTAATGGTCAGGGGTCCCCTTACCTTTTGATGCAAATCACAGCTCACGCGGTTGTGCAGAAGCTTCAAAGAGGGACTTAGAACATCTGTGCTTCCTGAGTTAGTCCAGGAGACAGTTCAGAGAAGCTTGCAGTTGAGTTATTGGGAGCAAAAGAGCTGTGCAAATCCCTAAGTCGAGCGAGGGCAGCTCTGCTGAACCACAGTATGAATAGAACCTGCCGTGATGACACCAAAAGCAGGAAATTCCCTTCATTGTGTGTCACCCGAGGTTGCCAGGGAGACTTCGGGTCTCATTTATTACAGCGAATACATGGCTACGTAGCCGAACATGATACAATGTGTAGGCTTCATTCGGAACCCCTCGGGCGGATTTTGGACGGACGGACTGATGAATAGATACATTTCTACTAAGTATACATACATTATATCACTCTATTGATTTTTGAAAAGTTCCAGGTCTGCCAAGCTGTAATGAGATTTTTGAACTTTGGGCTGTGATCAATGAAAGGAATATTATTGGCCTGAAGAATTGATATAACCCCTCTCTGCAGAGCGTTCTTCTCCCAGGCTGCCCCTGCTCCCCACGTATAGGATTCCACCAGACACTTAACCTCTCTTAGAGTGTCATCAGGCTAAAAGGAATCTAATAGTGACACAGGACTTGTGCGTAGCTATCCGGCACTATTGCTTTCCTGTCACAAATAATTTATAGCTTTCTATTTCCATGCCTTTGCCTGCACCCCATCACTGCTTCCTGGGGCTGCTGGAGGGGAGGCGGTGCGAGCACAGAGGTGGGATCAATATGCTCACGCAAGCATCACTTCAGGGTGCTTTGTGGGAGCACGGAAGGAACAGTTGTAATATCTGGCCCTTTCTGTCTTCAATTGCCGGGCAGCTCTAGAACTTATCTCCTTCAGAGCGTGCTTCTTGGTACCTCAAAGCCACAACATAAAGGTCATGGCAGCTATACTGCTGCTCCCCTCCCCAAACCATGCCAGGCAAAGACTCATCTAGTTTAGCCGCCTGTGTCCAATAGTGATCAACCAGGTAACTTTGGAAAACTCACAAGGGCACTTTGTTGGTTAACTGTAGAACAGCACCATACCCTCCAACATTTCTCCAATAACAATGTTGTTGTTGTTGTTGTTGTTGTTTAGTCGTGTCTGACTCTTCATGACCCCATGGACCAGAGCACGCCAGGCCCTCCTGTCTTCCACTGCCTCCCGCAGTTTGGTCAAACTCATGTTAGTAGCTTCGAGAACACTGTCCAACCATCTCATCCTCTGTCGTCCCCTTCTCCTTCTGCCCTCCATCTTTCCCAACATCAGGGTCTTTTCCAGGGAGCCTTCTCTTCTCATGAGGTGGCCAAAGTATTGGAGCCTCAGCTTCACGATCTGTCCTTCCAGTGAGCACTCAGGGCTGATTTCCTTAAGAATGGATAGGTTTGATCTTCTTGCAGTCCATGGGACTCTCAAGAGTCTCCTCCAGCACCAGAATTCAAAAGCATCAATTCTTCAGTGATAGCCTTCTTTATGGTCCAGCTCTCACTTCCATACATCACTACTGGGAAAACCATAGCTTTAACTATAGGGACCTTTGTTGGCAAGGTGATGTCTCTGCTTTTTAAGATGCTGTCTAGGTTTGTCATTGCTTTTCTCCCAAGAAGCAGGTCTGTCCTATTCCATGATGATGATAGTAGTAGTAGTAGTAATATATTTATGCCCCACCCATCTTACGGGATTGCCCCAGCCACTCTGGGCAGCTTCCAGCATATATAAAAACATAACAAAACATTAAGCCTGAAAAAAACACTTTCCCTATACAGGGCTGCCTTCAGATGTCTTCTAAAGGTTGTATAGTTACTTACCGTATCTCTTTGACTCAGAGGTCACATAGCTCAATACACTCCAACATTTCTATGATGAAAATAGGGATCTCCTAAGAAAAAGTGTGATGTTCTGGGATCAAATCAGAAACTGGGGTGCCTTCTGTAAATCTGGGCCTTCCCCTGGAAAATAGGGACACTTGGAGGGTCTGCAATACTATACAACCTACCCTGTCCTTTCTTTAGATTCTATATTATGGTGTTCTACCTATTTTCTGATAAGCTTGCTGTGTCTGTTTTCTGCTATCATACAAAATACTCTAAATTCACGCAGCTTGTGTAGGAGACTTCTAGGATCAACGTATATATTGAAGTCTATACAGTGGACGCTCGGGTTGCGAACGTTATCTGTGTGGGAAGCGCATTTGTAACCCGCAGCATTCGCAACCCGCAGCGCGGCGTGTGCGCTTGCACAGGTTGCGATTCGGCACTTATGCACATGCGCAACCCCCGAAACCAGGAAGTAACCCATTCCGGTACTTCTGGGTTTTGGAGCGTCCATAACCCAAAAAAACCCCCCGCAACCTGAAGTGTCTGTAACCCGAGGTATGACTGTATATTGTGTCTCTTATTATGTAAAGGCTTTTGCATATACTGTCTTTCCCCCTTTAGTCTTCTAAATGTTTTTTGTTGTTGTTCTGTGTGCTCATTGTCAACTTTTCTTTTCTTTTTTTTATATAATATTTATTAAGTTTTCACAAATTTTAAAAACACATACAATACACACGATACAAAAATATACATACAGTAACAAACAAACACGTATAATTTCAACTCCTTTTTTCCCCATAAACTTACTTCATCGACTTCCCCATACCTCCCCTTTCTGCGTTCCAATTCCCAAAATTATTTCAGCAAATTATTGCCCTTAATTTTATCCGATTTTTCCCTTTTCATGTCTTTTGCTTAATCTTTAACAGCTGTAACCCTTACTTTATATAACCACAACATTTTAACATTCATTAATTTTGCAATATTTCTTAAGATAAATTTTAAATTTCTTCCAATCTTCTTCCGCCGTCTCTTTCCCCTAGTCTCGGATTCTGTCAGTCATTTCAGCCAGTCCCATGTAGTCAATCACCTTCATCTGCCACTCTTCCAAAGTGGGTAGATCTTGTGTCTTCCAATACTTTGCTATGAGTATTCCTGCTGCTGTTGTAGCATACATAAAGAATGTTCTGTCCCCATTGTCAACTTTTCTACCATGTAGTTTAAGGATCTAGAACATATAAAGAGTTGTTCTTAAGGATTGAGCCTTTCTACAGTCCCACACCCTCCAACATTTCTCTGATGAAAGTAGGGATGCCTCCTCCTCCTCCTCCTCCTTCTTCTTCTTCTTCTTCTTCTTCTTCTTCTTCTTCTTCTTCTTATCAATTTTTACCCCACCCATCTGACTGGGTTGCCCTTTTGGCAGCTTCCAACGTATATAAAAACAAAACAGAACATTGAACATAAAAAACCCCTTCTCTATAGAGGGTGTCTTCTAAAGGTTGTGTCAGGGAACTGCCATCGGAGCCAGAGGGAGAGGGAGGGCTCCAGAGGGATTCCAGAGAGCGTCCCGGGAGGGAGAGAAGCAGCACATCTTCTGGGGAAGGAAATCAGCGTAACACCAGTGGAGAAGGGGGGCAGATGGGGGAATCGGCGAAGTGGCTCCAAGACTCCTCACCGGGAACCAGTGGGGAGAGCACGGGTCCTCTGATACCCACACCCTCCCTGCGCAGAAGGCTTCCGCGCAGGGAAAGTAGGCGGAGACTAGGCGTCAAAGAGCTTCTTTGCTGGAAGAAGTTCAAGAAACGCCCACTAACGGATTCTGCCAGCGATTGAGACAGCCACGCGCCGGCTGTCCAGACAGAAAGGGTTCATTCAGGCAACCAGCCCAAGGGTGGCGTTGATTTACACACAAGCAACCCCTAGAACCACTACAGGTTGTACAGTTACTTATCTCCTTGGCATGGGGGTCTCATAACTCCATACCCTCCAACATTTCTCCCATGCAAATAGGGACATCCTAAGGATGACATTCGGAGATCAAATCAGAAACCAGGATGGCTTCTGTAAATCTGGGACTATCCCTGGAAAATAGGGACACTTTGAGGGTCTGTGTCTGCCAGAGCCCCAGCACGATACTATTCTGTTTGCTTTTCTCTCGCTTTTTGCTTCCTGTGAAGCCTAATCCCACACAGCAGAACTCTTAAGTGTTGAGAAAATGTACAATGTCTACAAGATCTATGTTCAACAAAGAGGTTAAACCATCTCTGTATCACTGGGTCAGGGAGCTCTGCTGACCTTGTCAGCCATGACAATTTGGATCATTTTTTTGTCCACTTCCTTCATGGTGGCACAAAGCTGCAAGTTTCACTTCTGACACCAAAGTCACACTCTTTCCTGATCCGTTCAGAATTATGTATTCCTGTGGCAACTAATGAGAAAATATTATTCTTGGAAATGTGGAGGCAGGAAGAGGGAGACTTTCCTTTTCCCTCTCCTGAAAAGGAGCTCTAGAGTTGAATTCTCATGAGGACAGTATTGAATTGTCAAGACGGAAAGTCTTACATGAGCAGATAGGCAAACCATACAGTTTGTTTTGTTTTGTTTATGTCTTGAAGACACTACTCAGATTCACAACTATGCAAGGGGTCTCAGAGACTGGTTCTCAAGACTGTGCAGTCCCTGGGATACAAGCCCCATCGTAGAGTATAGCAAAGTGCCTGGACACCAGGCCTTTGGGAGAAAGAGCTGTAAGATAGCCTGTGCTTCTGTGGGCTGCCACCTTTACTTTGTTGGGAGATTTGTCATCAGATCTCCTGTGTGTGTTTTTTTTCAAATGTAATAACTACCAGGGTGTCTATCAGGCTCTCTGAATCAGATTGGATGCGACTCTGAAGGAGCGAAGGGTTAACTGTTTTCCTTTATGCTATTTTCCCAATTAAAATCATGCCCTGAAGTTCCTATTTCCCCCTCGGGCAAGAATATATAATAAATATGGCACCTGTGTTTTTTCCCCTGCTGCTTTGGAGGGCATGTGATTTTTTTGTTAGGAAATCTCTCATTCTCTCTCTCTCTCTCTCTCTCTCTGTGTGTGTGTGTGTGTGAGAGAGAGAGAGAGAGAGAGAGAGAGACCCGTTGCTCGGTCCCTGCTCCTGCCAACCTAGCAGTTCGAAAGCACGTCAAAGTGCAAGTAGATCAATAGGTACCACTCTGACGGGAAGGTAAACAGCGTTTCCGTGCGCTGCTCTGGTTCGCCAGAAGCGGCTTGGTCATGCTGGCCACATGACCCAGAAGCTGTATGCCAGCTCCCTCGGCCAACAAAGCGAGATGAGCGCCGCAACCCCGGAGTCGGTCACGACTGGACCTAATGATCAGGGGTCCCTTTACCCTTTCACCAGCACCACAGTCCCAGTTACATAACCCACCCTCCCCACAATAGCTTTTGCATTTTTAAAAACTGTGGATTTTCCAACCTCATGTCTAGTTTCATCCTTTCTGGCCAGCTACAAATACTCTTGACATTCTGAAAGCTTTGTTACAGCCCATGGCCTGTTCTTCATCCAGTCCCTAAGCATATTTACTCATAAGGAAGCTCTTCCAAGTTTAATGGAATTTGCTAGGGATTCCTGGTAAATACTCCTACGATTGCAGCCTTCATCAACCTTCCCAACCATAATGAAGTCTAAGCAGAGCCACCTCTCAAGGCATTTTATTGCCTGAAGCAAAATACAAGATGGCGCCTCCACTGCCATTGCATATACAGAAGCCAGCTGAACGGCTAGTTGAATATTATTTCAATACCTTGGTGAAGGGGATCGTGTTCTCTACCACAACTTAGGGCAAAATGCCACATGTGAGTGCAGAATAGGCCATGTGAGAGACTCAGGAGGAACACTGATGGGGGACACCATTAATGTTGCCCAGCACCTGCCACCAGAGGTGGGTATTATCACTGTATCTAATGGTAGGGCTGGCCCTGAGCCTATGTAAGCATAACTACATCTGAACTCATACACAGATTGTTACATTTGTCTCTTCTTTTCTTTCCCTCTGCCTGTTCTCTTGTCCCATCCCTAATCTCAATATTTATCTTGTAAGACTTGGTGCAAGACTTACTTTTCGCTTAAATTACTCTGTATGGTTCTGTATATAAAGGAAGATGTTAAGAACAATGGGTGGTATTCAACTAAATTTTACTCAAGAGTAGGTATGTTGAATTTAATGGCGCTAGCTTAGGCTCATTAACGTCAGGGGGGCTACTCTGAGTATAACTTGCAATTTCACCCGATGTTGATAATCCTTTCACCAATAAAAGGGATCCTCATAGAAAATGGCAAAGGCTATATGTCTTTTAAAAAATTCTTTACATGCTGCTAAACTTCCTAGACCATCCTTAAGGGCAGTTTACTCCAACCCGCTTCTTTCTCTTGTAAGAATCAAATTATAGCCCTAAACAGTTACTTCATTAAGTGAGATGCAAACCAACTCCCATAATGCATTGAGCTGAGTGGCTCTTGGTCACTGGTACACAAAGTGTATTTTCATACTAATAATAATAATTAATAATAATAATAATTCAAAACATACATTCTACATGCCTGAGTTTTCACTTGCAGTCTCCATCCTTCAGGTTCAGACTGGGGGTAGGGAGAAAAGGTGCATATTTTAATTTAGCTAATTTGAACTTTCAGAAGCAATATGCAAATTGAAACACAGCCACCTTTTGAAATCTGCACTTCTCTGAATTATCCCGTACAATTCTACTACCAAAAAAAAATTTAGAAATGCATATATTAGGAGAAACTGTTTTCAAAAGAATATGCATATTTTGCAAAATTGCATTCAAGAACATGAATGCTAAGAGAAGCGCTCGCTCAAATACGTTTTTCACATTTTCGTGAGGACTTTTAATCGGAATTTAAAAACTGACATGGAAACTTGGCAAATGAGCTTAGACGGATTTAATAGCTAGTATGTTTGTTTGTTCTATTTTGGCAGGATCATCCGAACCAAAGTGCAGCAGCCATTCCACCCAACACCAGATGGGAGTGCGACTGGAGTCACTGCACCTGGACATACTATAGGTAAGATGAAACCAGAGAGGTGGGGATGGCAGGGCGGGGCGGGGGGAGGGAGGGAGGGAGAAAGTAATGTCAGGAATTGAGTGGTCTCATGCACAGGTCCATAGCTGTCAACTTACAGATTTGAAAATAAGGAACCAGCAGCCTCGAAAATAAGGGATCAGCAGCCAAAATAAGGGATTTTGCTTAGCTTATACAGAAATCCGGCACTGATGGAGCCATGCTCCTTTTGCTGCCACTGACTGTGTTTTGCTGGGGGTTGGACTAAATGATCCTAAGAGTCTACAACTCCGACCAAAGAAGAGGGGCAGGCAAAACTGATGAACGACGTCGAGATGGCAAAGCTTACAGGCAGAATTAGAAACCAGGAAGAGGACCTCTTTAATAAAGAATGGGGAAAGTTTATAATTTAGCTGAAAAGCTATTGTAAAGATTTACATACATTGGTAGGATTGACAGAAAACTTGTAGTAAAAATTTGAACTATGGATGGACAAATGTTTTATAAAAATAGAGTTATGAAAGGGATGCAGAGGGGGAAATCACTAAATTAAGATGCTGCACTGGTTGAAGGGGATGCTAAGCAGCACGTCGGGGCTGCCATTGTCCTGGCACGAGAAGTTCCATCGGCCCTTCCCCGCCCATGAGGGGGGGGGGAGAGAATCTCGCCCACAAGCCCAACATGAGGCGGTAGCAGCATCACGGCAGCCGTTGATGCGCCGCCCTTCTGCATCCCTCCCCATCCCCTCCTCTTCCTCCTCCCTCAGGCAGCCTCCTCAGCCGCCACTGCCGCCTCCGGCTTCCCCTGGCAGCGCAGCAGAAGTCTCGCAAGAGAGGGGCTGCCTGCCCGCCCGCCGCAACCCGTTTCCTCACGACGCACCCCTGAGGGGAAAAGGGAGAGACGGAGACGCAGCAGCTCGTATGCGCGTTCTCTCTCACTCTCTCACGGCGGAGGACCCTGAGCTGCTGCTTCCCTCCTGAGCCGGGCGAGCATGAAACCCAGGGAATTTAAGGGACATCATCAATAAGGGACAGCAGCAGGACACGGCGCTGGGATAAGGGAGTTTCCCGCCAAATAAGGGACGGTTGACAGCTATGCACAGGTCCAGCACACAGTTAAACAAAAGGACAAGGTTAAGTGAGGCAAAGCTTTCATGAATGTCTCCCCAAGGCCCAAGGAGCATTGAGCCTGTCCTCTAGCTAGGCTTAGATCTTGGGCACAGAAGTTGTATGTTTGAGTGGCAGCTTGCAGCTGCTCTTCCAAGGCCCTCCTCATGTTTGTGCGAATGCTTTGCTGTCCCATTGCTTGGGGCACATCTATGCAGCAAACAAATCTTCCCTTTCGGAGGAGCAAGTTGCTGCCGCCGCCTCAGAAACCTGCCTTGTACCTGTGTGAAAAAATCCCTTGGAACCACAGTTAGCAATTAGAGCCCATTTCCTGCAGGATCAAAAACGCAGTGTGCCTCATATCCATGTACAGTACACATTTCAAAAAATGGTGTTGCTCTACGCAGGTTTTATAAGTGTGTGCACACAGAGGGAGTGATAGAAGTCTAAGCAGAGGCTAGAATTAATTGAATAGCCTTTTCCCCAGGGATACGACTTTTGTCTCATGGAAGTGAAAGGTACTTAAATTAGATCAGCTGCCAAATAATGTAAGTTTGCCAAAGAGGCGAGGGGGCAAATGTAGGAGCTGTCCTGTTCTCCAATGCCTAGACGTTCCTAGAACTTCTCCTCCAAAACACTGGAAGCTGGGATGCAGCTAGACTGCAGTGCAGGGAAGGAACAGCCTTTGAGGAAATGGGCATGCAGATTCTATTTCTGTGCCCAGCAGCCAAATATTCCTGTATACGGTCTGGAAGCTGAAAAAAAGGATACCAGAGTCTGTGCACATAGAGGGGTGGAACAGCTCAATCCAGCCTCCTTGAAGGTTTTTGCTCCAAAGATATAACCAGCTGTGGCCACTGGACTGTTCCCCAAGTCTGTGCATGGCACATTATCGCCTGAGTAATGTACAGTCAGGGACACGGGTGGCGCTGCGGGTTAAACCACAGAGCCTAGGACTTGCTGATCAGAAGGTCGGCGGTTCAAATCCCAGCGATGGGGTGAGCTCCCGTTGCTCGGTCCCTGCTCCTGCCAACCTAGCAGTTTGAAAGCACATCAAAGTGCAAGTAGATACCTTCTGGCGGGAAGGTAAACGGTGTTTCCGTGCGCTGCTCTGGTTTGCCAGAAGCGGCTTAGTCATGCTGGCCACATGACCCGGAAGCTGTCTGTGGACAAACGCCGGCTCCCACGGCCAGTAAAACGAGATGAGCGCCGCAACCCCAGAGTCGGTCACGACTGGACCTAAAGGGGTCCCTTTACCTTTTTAATGTACAGTCATACCTTGGTTTTCGAACAGTTTAGTTCTTGAACATTTTGGCTCCCAGGCGATCAAAAACCAGAAGTGACTGTTCCGGTTTACGAACTATTTTTGGAAGCTGAACGTCTGGCCGGGCTTCTGCAGCTTCCGATTGGCTGCAGGAGCTCCCTGCAGCCAATTGGAAGCTGCACTTAGGTTTCTAAATGTTTTGGAAGTTGAACAGACTTCTGGAACGGATTCTGTTCGACTTCCAAGGTACGACTGTATATTCATTAAAAGAGTTATGCAAGCATTCCCAGAAGTATAAATAAACAGTCCTCTCCAGTTTTATTATTCGTAATATAGTAGCACTAACTCCAATCCAATTGCTGTAGGTTGGTTGGGTGAGAGTAGAAATAGCCTTTCTGTTGCATTATTTACTCAAAAGGGGGTGGTGTGTACACCCACAGTAGAAAGGGGGGGATGAGCAGCCATGACTGGCCCTACCATTAGGCAAGGTGAGGCAATCACCAGACAACAGGCAGCAGTAGCTACCGGTGGCTTTTCTTCCTGAGCCCCTGGCCCTCTGTTGCCTCACTGCCCTCCTGAGGCTCCCCAATTTGGCCTGCTACCTTACGTGTGGTGGACAGTAAGTATCCTATTAACAGCATTCAGCCAGTTTTTGTATGTGGAATTGGGAGAGGCAACATCTTTCCCATCCTTCTGGCAACATAATAAATTAGGCTGGTCCTGTGTGCAGCCCTCCAAAGGGTTGTTAAAATCAGAGTGGGAAGATAATTTTTGCAAATGAAATTATAGTCACTGCAACTAGTGTCCAGACTTTATTCAAAGGGGGCCAGATTTGATGAAGTGAAGGGGCGTGAGGACTGACCAAAGTTATTGACCTTTTTTTAGGCATGAAGTTTTTAAAATATATTTTACCCCAAAGTTGTTGAGCTAAACTGCCTCAGGGGCAGATTAAACCGACCGGTGGGCCAGATAAGGCCCCCAAAACGGACTTTGGACATAGCTATGCAGACATTTTTGTTTGTTCCACAGGAACACTTGATTTTGAGGGGCAATGAGGGGGGAGCAACTCTCACATACAATAATTCTTCAGCATGGAGAAAGATACATTTCTCACTCACACCGTAGTATAACTAGGGCTCTTCTTTCCAGTATGTCTCCTTTCCCAGCTTTAAAACCCTATATGGCCTTGGCCCTGTATAGCTGAAGGAGCATCTCTACTCCCATCGTTCAGCCTGGACACCAAGATCCAGCTCTGAGGGTCTTCTGGTGGTTCCCTCATTGTGAGAAGTGAGGTTGCAGGGAACCAGGCAGAGGGCCTTCTCGGTAGTGGCCCCTGCCCTGTGGAACGCCCTCCCACCAGATGCCAAAGAGATAAACAATCCTATGACTTTTCACAGACATCTGAAGGCAGCCCTCTTTTGGGAAGCTTTTAATGTTTGATGTTTTGGTGTGTTCCTTTATACTTTGTTTGAAGCTGCCCAGAGTACAATCAGTCAGTCAGTCAGTCAATAAAATAATAAATACTTCATGACCATCCCTACTTGTTGTCCAAGGCCTCAGGATGCAGGGGTTGGTGTTCTTATCAGGGCTCCTTTCCCACCCACCTAGATTCCAACAGAAACTGCAGCATTCCTTGGTTTTTCCCTTCTTTAATCTATTATAGGTGATTTTCCAAGCTGCGGCCATTTTCTCCTCCACCTCCATGCTCATGAGACTGAAGCAGGTCCTTTCTCATAAACAAGTGATGGCCCCAGCTTCTGTCTGAAGGAGCCTTCTGGCTCATGAGGTGGTGATAGCACCGTGCTCTCCTTTTCTGGCATCAGCTGCCAAGGACACACATGGCTGTTCTGCGCTTCCATGTGCCAATGCTACTTTCTCCACAGTCCAGTTTGCTGGGGATGCGGGGAGCAATTTCAAGCTGCGATCTATTGCCATGGGAGCATTATGGAGGAAGCTGTTGTTGTTTGAACCATATTTGGGGCAAGAGGAGATAAAAGGTGCACCGGAGTGGCCTTGCCATCCCAAAGTCACCGCCTCACAGGTTTATCAAGGTTTATATTAATCAGCGTCAGTTGATTAATCCAGCGCATTAATCTGTTAGATCTCAGGTTACTTCCACGCCAGGTGTTTTGAGGTGGAATTCCCCATTCTTTGGCCTGTAAAAAAGAAGGTAGGGAAGATTCAGTTTCTGAAGCATGGGAAACAGTGAAGAAGAAGGAGTGCTTAAATCCATGAGTAAAATCAACATTTCAAGTCTTGGTCAGAACACATGTGCTCTGCTGTGCTGTGATTTTTTTCACAACACCTCCACAGAGACCTCGGCGTATTCTATTTATTTAAGCAATGAAATTTCATAAATTAACCTGCATGAATGAAAAAGACGTTCTGCGCAAAAATACTACTACTTCTTTTAAATAAATAAATGGCGCAAGCATTTTCAGGTGCGCCAACTTGGTGGGGGCACAAGGTGTCACCGGCCCCCTCAACAGCTTGGCACTGGATGGCTCAGTTGGTTAGAGTGCATTGCTAATACCAAGATTGCAAGTTTTCCATAAAAATATATATAATACTCTATATAATTTTTAATTAAATTTTCTAATTTACATTTCAAAATAGTCATTTAAACAACCTTAAATCAATTACTTCCTTTTTTCTCTTTCTGTGGTTCATTTTGCATACCACACATCCCTGCCTATTTACATGAACTAAACCATTCAGTAAGCCATTGTTACATCCATCCAAATTTATTTGCCTCTTGAATTTATCTTAATGCTACCAGTGTTTTGAAATGAACACAATTTTCACCCATATACGCAGTAAACATTTTCCTGTCTTCTTTAAATGTACATTCTTCTTGCTCTCTTATTCTATATGTTAAATCTGCAAGTTGCGTGTACAGTGGTGCCTCGCAAGACAAAATTAATTCGTTCCGCAAGTTTTTTCTTCTTGCGAGTTTTTCGTCTTGCGAAGCACAGTTTCCCATAGGAATGCATTGAAAATCAATTAATGCGTTCCTATGGAGACCGTCTGGGGACAGAGGGGAAGCGCTGCTCTGCCCCCTCTTTTGAAGCAAAGGGCGGAGAGGAGAAGTTCGCTTCTCCCCCTTGCCGCCCCTTGGTTCAAAAGGGGTCCAGGGAGAGAGGGGAAGGCTGTCCCCGGAGCTTGCAGGGCTGGCAACGGGGAGAAGCGATATTCTCCCCGCCGCCCCTTGCTTCAAAAGAGGTCCGAGGACAGCGGGGAAGACGTGCTGCGCTTCCCGCTGTCCCCGGAGCTTGTGGGGCAAGCTTTGTTTTGCGAAGCAAGCCCATAGGGAAATTCGTCTTGCGAAGCAACTCGAAAACGAAAAAACCTTTTGTTTTGAGAGTTTTTCGTCTCGCGAGGTGTTCGTCTTGCGGGGCACCACTGTATTCCGTCAGTTTAAGTTGCCATTCTTCTTTGGTTGGGACCTGGCTCATTTTCCATTTTGGGGATAGCAAAACACGGGCCGCAGTAGTAACATAAATAGTCCTTTTTGACATCTGGGAAATACCTTCTGACCTATCCTCAACAAAAAGGAATCTGGTGGTATTTTAAAAAGGTACTTTGAAACGTTTTTCCCCAGTTCATTGTAGATCATTTCCCAATACTCTTTTACCCTTTTACAAGTCCACCACATATGATAAACGTACCCTCAACCTCATTACATCTCCAGCACTTATCTGATTCGGACTTACACATTTTAGCAAGTCTACTCTGAGTTAAATACAGTGGTACCTCAGGTTAAGTATTTAATTTGTTCCGGAGGTCCGTACTTAGCCTGAAACTGTTCTTAACCTGAAGCACCACTTTAGCTAATGGGGCCTCCTGCTGCCGCCGTGCTGCCAGAGCACGATTTCTGTTCTCATCCTGAAGCAATATTCTTAACCTGAAGCACTATTTCTGGGTTAGTGGAGTCTGTAACCTGAAGCGTATGTAACCCGAGGTACCACGGTACCACCAAGATTGACCAAGATTGCAGCTTTGGTTCCTGTATGGGACAGCTGCATATTAGGATTGGACTAGATCTTCCAACTCTACAATTCTATGATTCTATAATATTTGTTGGAAATAGACTGAGCCGTCTCAGTGTTGAGAGGCTGGAGGAGACCGAGTGTGGAGCCAGATGTGGCGCCGCCTCATTGGCTGGCTCCTCCAGAGTGCTTGGCCTCCTTTAGATGATGTAACATTGCACGCCATGTGGGACCCAACTGATGTAATGCACATGCCTGTACGCCAGGCCCACTCAGTCTCAGGGGCAACTTGGCACCTCTGCACATGTGCAGGGCCGTATTTATGTTTGATGAGGCCCTAAGCTACTGAAGCTAATGGGGCCCTTTATATGTCCAGCTGTCCTTTGTCAACAACAAATTGTCGCTGTTTTTTGTGTTGACTATATGCTATATGGTACCCTATATATAGAAATGAGTAAACCAGTGATATTTTAGGGAGCAGGCTAGCAGGCAGGGCCCATGACTTACAACATAGGAACCTACACAACACAAAACACTGTTGCTGTATGTAGGTTTTATTTTATTTGTTTTTTATCTTATATTTTGGAAATGTACATCCATTTTTTTCCCTTTAAATTTTTGAGGGGTCCCCAAGAGAGTGGAGCCCTAAGCTATAGCTTGTTTAGCTTATACGTAAATCTGGCACGGTACATGTGCTATCTACATCTCTAAAAGTAAAGATAAAGGGACCCCTGACCATTAGGTCCAGTCGTGGCTGACTCTGGGGTTGCGGCGCTCATCTCGCTTTACTGGCCGAGGGAGCCAGCGTACAGCTTCCAGGTCATGCGACCAGCATGACTAAGCCTCTTCTGGCGAACCAGAGCAGCGCACGGAAACGCCGTTTACCTTCCTGCCGGAGCGGTACCTATTTATCTACTTGCACTTTGATGTGCTTTCGAACTGCTAGGTGGGCAGGAGCAGGGACCGAGCAACGGGAGCTCACCCCGTCGCGGGGATTCGAACCACCGACCTTCTGATCAGCAAGTCCTAGGCTCTGTGGTTTAACCCACAGCGCCACCCGCGTCCCTATCTACACCTCTAGCTCACACCAAAGGGCAGCGCGAAACAAGCAGGAACCCAACAGGTGCAAGGAGACACCTTTATTAGTCCGAGTAAGTGGTATAGATTCCAACGTTTCTTTAAAAGCAATTAGCTCTTCTCTAGGGGACTGTCAGAATCAGGATTAGCTCAAATCTATTGCAGGCTCAGCTGCCACGGAGGGAGTCCGTATGTCAGTGGCTCATTTTGGAGCTAGTCATCTAAGAAACTGTAATAGATGTAGCCTATTTCTTTTTCTGTCAGGCCCCTGATGAAGAGCTAATTGTTCAAAAGAGGTTGGGATTTATTCCTCTTGGATGAATATGCTTGTTCCCTGCAACTGCTGAATTTCTGGTTCTTCAGAAGTTAGGTTCTTGCTACTTCTCCACCTGCAGTCTTTGTACATACTGATGTTAAAAATAGTGATTGATATATATAAATTATAGTACAAATTAGTCTAGCAAATGAATTGGTTGATTATTGCAACCCGAATTTATATATTTGGATCCTGATACTGACGGTTTTGTAGTCGTTTTGAACTGTTCTGTTGATGTAACTGGGAATAGCTCATATTTTCCCCAAATTGATTTCTAAAAGCTCCTTAGAGCTATATTTTCTTTCTGGCAATAGTCATTTTGCTTACTAGATGGTTAAGTTTTCTATGGTTAAGGTATGGGAAACGGCCGCCTTTGCAAAGGTGGCAGGTGACCAAAATGCAAGTTGTGACTTTGTTTAATTATAATTTATTAACAGATAGAATAGACAGAATTGCAAGCAGAAAGCCAGTCTATCAATTAAAGGCGCTTATTAGAAAGCTTATCAGGAATTCCTTGATCAGAAATTTAGTAAGGGGAGGTTAGTTGCTCAAAACCTGCCATCACCAGTCTTGTCCCAGAATGCACAGCAAGAGGATATTGTGTATTTTGTTGGTTGCACATTAAGATGTTCCTGAGCAATGTGTTCCAGTACATTCTCTTGATCTGGGGAGTGCTGCAGGAATGGCTTTCTAATTCCTGCTTAAGATCTTAGTGGTGTCTGCATATCTGCTTAAACAGTACCCCTTCTGGGATACTCCTTGCAGACCGAGATTACTCTGTGTCCCAGAACCCCTAAAATGTGCAGAGATTCTGTGGCTAGCTTAGGGTTTCCTTGGCTGATAAACTGAGGAAGGAGGGGTTCCCCAGGGGCAGGAAATTTTGAAACCACAGCAGCGAGGGATTTTATAGTGGTGGTGGCAATGGTGATGAGACGCCTGGCAGTGATTGGCCGTGGTGCCCTGATGTCACAGAGAGGAAAGGCAGGCGGAATAGACTAAGGTTATTATTTGCTGAGTTTGGCAACGGGTTTGCAGTGCTCAGTTGCTGGCGAAAGTGGGCCACAGCGATGTGGGGAGATGGCTCTACATTCCCATTTCGCCTCAGGTGCTAAAACAGGACAGACTCGTTTAACTTGTGTTGGGATGCAGATACTTACCCTGGAAGGAAAATGGGATTTTGCTGGTTAGTTGTACAGTCATATGGGAAATGTGTTGTTTAACTGGGTGACACTTATCAGCAACAGTGAGCTCCAGTAACCAATTACAGTGGTATCTTGGTTCGCAAACGGCTTAGTTGTTGAACAAATCGGCTCCCAAACGCTGCAAACCCAGAAGTTCTGGTTTGCGAACGTTTTTCGGAAGCCAAACGTCTGGCGCAGCTTCCGTTTGAGTACAGGAAGCTCCTGCAGCCAATCAGAAGCTGCGCCTTGGTTTTTGAACAGTTTCGGGAGTCGAACGGACAGTTTCGGGAGTCGAACCCGCCAACCCGCCATGCCTAGTCTTGTGGAATGCTCTTCCAACAGAGATTCAGGAGGCATCTTCAATTTTTATGCATTTCCTGAAAACTTTTCTAATCTGCTAGGCTTCTGCAGACAATTAAAGAGAGAGAGGGGAAAATATATTCTTTTTACAGTTAGACTGTGATCTATGATTTTGGTTTTTTATAGGAGATTATATATATGTGTGTGTGTTGTACAGTGCTTTGATTTTTACTATTATTAAAAAAATGCATTATACACATTTCCATTCTGAAAATAAGTAAATAAATCCTACGCACAACGGAGTCTTGTAAAACACAAACCAAAATAGACATACAGTGGTACCTCGGGTTAAGTACTTAATTCGTTCCGGAGGTCTGTTCTTAACCTGAAACTGTTCTTAACCTGAAGCACCACTTTAGCTAATGGGGCCTCCTGCTGCCACTGCACGATTTCTGTTCTCATCCTGAAGCAAAGTTCTTAACCCGAGGTAATATTTCTGGGTTAGCGGAGTCTGTAACCTGAAGCGTCTGTAACCCGAGGTACCACTGTAGGCGAATTCGGTTGTAGAGCTGGGGTTTCCGGTGTAACCAGGAGAATTCTAGCCAGCCTTGAACATCCTGAGATAGGTTGTGTGACAGAAATAAGTGTTTTGCAAAGGATTTACAAGCTATGTTGACTACTGAAAGGCATTTTTTTGCGAAGGGGTGGGGTCTCCTTTAGCGGGGTGAGCAGGGCTACCTTTGGAGAGGCTAGGGTGTGCTCCTGTAGCTTTCTACCTTCTGCTCTCCTCATGGGCCTCTCTCCCTTTTCATTTTGTCCAGTTCCCAGTACAGCCTCCCCTCCCGTCTCCAGTGCCTCCAATGATCCGGTGGGCTCCTACTCCATTAATGGGATTCTGGGGATTCCTCGGTCGAATGGAGAGAAGAGGAAACGTGACGAAGGTAGGGGGAGGGAGGGGTTCATCCCCCCTTTTTATTTCCTTTTTCTTTCTCCCCCCTATGCTCTGCCCCTCTCATTCCCATTCTCTTTGCCCTCCCTCTTACCATCCCTAAGCTCCAGTTTTGGACCAGGATTCGCAGGTGCTTTGCATATTGGATTAGTCGTAGATTAGGGATGGTTCCCCATCACCACCACCACCACAACAACTCGTCTGGCCCGGAAAGTCTTTCATGACCAGCTGAATTCTCGTTAGGAGGCAAAGCCAGCCGATTTCGTTCCCGGAGCCAAGGCACAAACTCCCCTCCCGGTTTCTAGATGGAGCCTTGGACTCACACCAAGGTGGCTTATCCTGAATTCCTAATCAAAGGCAGCAAAAGGGTGATTCTGGAAAGATCCACTTTGTATACCCAACCCCCTAGAAATATTTAAGACAAGAAACAAAACCCGGCTTTCAGGGCCAGGTAAGAGAAGGTTTAGGAATGTCAGAATTATTTTTAAGGAGAGAGAGACAGCTGTTGTTTTTTGGCACCCTACAAATAAAACATGCCTTCAGAATTGAAAAACGGGGGAAAATATACTCCTCTTTTTGCCAATCTCTTTAGCTCATGGTTTGCAAGCCCAAAATGAAAGAATTAAGTTGTGCAATGTATTTGATCTATGCGATCTTCTACAGCAGTGTTTCCCAAACGTTTTTGGGCAACGGCACACCTGTTTACCGGAAAAAAATCTCGCGGCACACCACCATTAAAGCCCCGCCCCGTGACGTCAGCGCGCAGCGTCACGCCGGGAGGGACGCACAAAAGTGAACGTTTTTTCCCTTCCCCTTGCCGGGGTGGGAGGAGGCAGCAGAGCGAGGGACTGAGGGACGGCGGCAGCTGAGGCGGCGGCGGCTGTTGTGGTGGTGGCGGCAATAGCGGGTGGAGGAGGAGCCGTCGCCGGGAGTTGCTGCTGCTGCTGTTGCTGCTGCTGCCCGGACATGCCGGCCTCCTCCTCCTCCGCTGTCGCGCGCGCTGCCCCGCCACTCAGCACCACCACCGCGGAGCCGCCCCCGGGCTCGGGCCGCCTCCCACCTCCATGGCGGCGGCAGCGGCGGCTCCCTCCTTCAGCAGCGGCGCGGCCCGCTCGCGCCTCAAGCGCCGCTCCGGCAGCCTTTGTGTCCCTCGGCGGCCGCCGTCGCCGCCCGTTTCCATGGCAGCGCCGCGGCGGGGCCTAGCTGGTGGGGCCGCCGCCGTCGTCGTGGCCGCGGCCGGGGGAGCCCCCTCTTCATCCCGCCCGCCCGGCTGCTCCGGGACGGGGCTCGGCCGCTCCTCGGGCTCGCCGCCGCTCGACGCGGATCCTCGCCGCCGCCGCCTCTCGCCGCCCGACTCGCCCGCCTCCCTCCCACGGCACACCAGCCGGTGTCTCACGGCACACTAGTGTGCCGCGGAACACCGGTTGGGAAACACTGTTCTACAGATTAGCTTCTCTGGTGTCTCTGCCTTTAAGTCGCCCGCGACTGGACCTAACGGTCAGGGGTCCCTTTAGGCTTTGCACACTGACGAATGTGATTTTTGGGAAGCTTTCAGAAAAAGGTAGAGATATAATTTCATTTCTTTCCGGAAGGGTATGTTTTTATGCGCAGCACCACAACTAATTCATAGCCTTTCACTAGGCAATGGTGACTTTTGCCTATACTATTCCATCAAACGCTGATCTCCACATGCCAGTCCATGTTGCCAGGTACCAATATTGCTTCCTGAAAATGTAGATGGTCTCCGTTTGTTTCCAGCTGGTATATGCTCAGTGTTTGTTGGCATGAACTGATATGCGCACTCATGTGCATCAATGATATGGAGAGAACTCTGTGCTTATAAACACAGTGAAAACCCTTGGCTCAAGCTTGATAGTCATGTGTGAAATGATACCGCCCAGATGAAAATTTTAACTGGGGAAAAAAAACTGAGAAGAAAAAATGGATGTGGGCAAAGCAATTGCTGGTGGCAGGATTGTTACCATAGGAGCTGGTGGTGAGGCTGAGGGTGTGATTTGTGATCGATGCTCAGCAATCGTTGGTTCCCCTTCTGCAATGCAGAACAAAAACACTGGAAATATGTGGTGGTTGTAAAGATAAATGAATGAGCGTACAATGTGCTTCGAACGTTCAAAAAGCACAATATAAACGAACACTGTTGTGTTGTTATTGTTCTAATCAATTTTGAAGGGCTGCATGGACTCCTGAGAGAATAATAGCACAATTGTATGTCTACTAAGTCCCATAGAATTCAATGGAACTTGTTGCCAGGTCAGAGAAAACACCTGAAAGTAAACTCCATTGGGCTTAATGGGACTTACTTCTAAGTAATAATAATAATAATATTTATACCCTGTCCATCTGGCTGGGTTGCCCCAGCCACTCTGTAGAGGCATATGCTGCCAGGCTACAATTCAATGTTTATTTACCTCAAACCACATCAAACTCATTGAGACATATAGAGGATTGTAAAAAAACTATGGTGACATATGCTTTTATTTTATTTACTTATTGTGTTTATATCCCACCTTTTTCTCCAAGGAAGCAACCCTGTGAAGTAGGTTAGGCTGAGAGGCAGCAACTCAGCCAAGGTCACTCAGTTACTTTCTTGGCTGAGGGGGAATTTGAACCCTAGTATCCCACTACATCGGGACGCGGGTGGCGCTGTGGGTTAAACCACAGAGCCTAAGACTTGCTGATCAGAAGCTTGGCGGTTTGAATCCCCGTGACGGGGTGAGCTCCCGTTGCTCGGTCCCAGCTCCTGCCAACCTAGCAGTTAGAAAGCACGTCAAAGTGCAAGTAGATAAATAGGTACTGCTCCGGCGGGAAGGTAAATGGCGTTTCCGTGCGCTGCTCTGGTTCGCCAGAAGCGGCTTAGTCATGCTGGCCACATGACCCGGAAGCTGTCTGCAGACAAACGCCGGCTCCCTCGGCCAGTAAAGCGAGATGAGCGCGCAACCCCAGAGTCAGTCACGATTGGACCTAATGGTCAGGGGTCCCTTTACATTTACCTTTATCCCACTACATCAGATCGACTCTCCACACTGCCTGCCAGCAAGATGCAGAGTTTTCTTTTCTTTTCTTTTCTTTTCGAAGTTTCTAGCCCTCCTGGAAAGAAAGTTGTAACACAAAATGTGCAGGCAATCATCTCAGCGATTTCTGTGAAACGAGCCTGCCTCTCGCTGCTTCCACTTTTCAGTATTTTTAGCCTGTGAGTGAAGTCAGAGTTGTGCTTAGATGCCAGGCTAAATCCCTGGGGTCCTAAAGAGCTCATATTTACCCCTCTCCTTTAACGCACTTTTCTTTCCTGCTTCTCCCTCATTTTCTAGTCCTTGGAACCTCCATTGTTTGCCCTTCTTTTCTTTCTAGGAACTGCAATACATCTTTCTTGTGGGGGGATAATCTAAGCTTAGGTTCTCCCTAGAAGCTATTCTCTGCAAATGCTACAGCCTAATAGTTGTTAGGCTGGGTAGGTGTTAAAGAACACACACACACACACACACACACACACACCCGGCAAATGGGAAATACAAACAATTTGCAAAGAGACTTAGGCATATCTCCTGCTCTGCGGGAACTGAAGAATTCATGGTATAGTCAATGTACAGTACAATGATGTACATGTCTACTCAGAAGTAAATCTCTTTGTTTTTAATGGGTCTAACTCCCAGGTACACACTGGTGCAAAACAAGGACTACTTAAATATAGACAGATATAGAATAATCTGATAAGCTTAAACACAATTAAATTATTACTAATAAAATAAACAAT
This sequence comes from Podarcis vaucheri, assembly GCF_965113315.1. Lineage (NCBI taxonomy): Eukaryota > Metazoa > Chordata > Lepidosauria > Squamata > Lacertidae > Podarcis > Podarcis vaucheri. The sequence continues at coordinate 90,389,929 of NC_138763.1, read as the reverse complement.
ATATTACAACATCCTAATAGTTTTCTCGCTGGCTTTGCAGTTTGGGCAGGACAGTGCTTTTGCTGGGAAAATTAGGGAAAGTACGACCTGTACTGATTAAAAAAATTAAAACAATTTTTGTACCCAGTATAAAATCATAAGTGCCCAAGGTAAAATAAGACGTGAAAAGAAAAACAATTGTTAAGATACACCCGTGTGAAAAAAGACAAAAAACACCCCTTATAGGCTCACAAGGTTGTTACTGTGCTTATCCTAAACTTAGCCTCATACGGTGCTTTTATGGATTCAGCCTGTATGCTTTTCCTTACTATTCTACCTGTAATTTTTTTATTTTAAAAAATCCCACTGCTTTATCATTTTTAAATTTGTTACATTTCCACAGCACCATTCATCCGAAGATTACAAAGAAGTTTACAATATAAATACACAAAAATGCATACCATAATAACAAACAAAAACAATTACACACAAACACACACACCCCAGTTTAATAGGTCGTGGAGTGTTTAATTAGCCAAAGGCCTGGGAGGAGGAGAACGTTTTTGCCTGTCACCTAAAGATATGTAATGAAGGAACCAGGCAAGCCTTCCTGGGGAGAGCGTTCCACAAGCGGGGAGTCACCACTTTCGTTTTAAGAATGAAAGTGGGTCACTTGGCTTTCCACAGCCCCAGTGACTACAGGCCTGGAAGTAAGCTCAGCTGAATGGGATTTATGCATCTAAAACTTGCAGTAACCAGGCCAGATTAAGATTGGATGAAGCTTTGTTGTTGTTGTTGTTTAGTCGTTTAGTCGTGTCCGACTCTTCGTGACCCCATGGACCAGAGCACGCCAGGCACTCCTGTCTTCCACTGCCTCCCGCAGTTTAGTCAAACTCATGCTGGTAGCTTCGAGAACACTGTCCAACCATCTTGTCCTCTGTCGTCCCCTTCTCCTTGTGCCCTCCATCTTTCCCAACATCAGGGTCTTTTCCAGGGAGTCTTCTCTTCTCATGAGGTGGCCAAAGTATTGGAGCCTCAGCTTCAGGATCTGTCCTTCCAGTGAGCACTCAGGGCTGATTTCCTTCAGAATGGAGAGGTTTGATCTTCTTGCAGTCCATGGGGCTCTCAAGAGTCTCCTCCAGCACCATAATTCAAAAGCATCCATTCTTCGGCGATGAAGCTTTAGGGCTGTTTTAATCTGTAGGGGGCGGAGGGCCTTGGCTGTTTATACTGCAGAGATGCATCACTCTGGTTAAAGGCGCCCCAATTGGATGCCTCTGATACAAGCACAAAGTCTTCACTTGCACTCATTTTATGCCTCCTTCTTCTGAACAGCCATGCGGGGTGGGCTAAGCTCAGAGTTGGTGAGTGACCCAAGGTGAGCAAAAAGAATAAGAGTTAAAATGAGAAAATGCACATGGTCAATGTATTTTCTTTTTGTTTACCAGGGTCTGCATAATATTTTGTTGTTTGTGAAACAGAAGTCCACAATTTTTTTTTTGTAGTTTTTAAGATAACGCAAGTCACCTTATTTTATGCATTCCTATTTAGGGAAACTAGAGATGCGGGTGGCGCTGTGGGTTAAACCACAGAGCCTAGGACTTGCCGATCAGAAGGTTGGCGGTTCGAATCCCCGCGACGGGGTGAGCTCCCGTTGCTCGGTCCCAGCTCCTGCCAACCTAGCAATTCAAAAGCTCACAGTGCAAGTAGATAAATAGGTACCACTCTGGCGGGAAGGTAAACGGCATTTCCGTGCGCTGCTCTGGTTTGCCAGAAGCGGCTTAGTCATGCTGGCCACATGACCCAGAAGCTGTACGCCGGCTCCCTCGGCCAATAAAGTGAGATGAGCGCCGCAACCCCAGTCGGTCACGACTGGACCTAATGGTCAGGCGTCCCTTTACCTTTACCTATTTAGGGAAAGGGACCCCTGATTTTAAGAATAGCACCAGGACTCACAACTACCTCGATCTGGCCTTGAATTTAGGCAATCACATCTGTCCAGGTCGGCTCCAACCCACAAAAACCGATGCCCCAAGTAAATGTATCAATCTTGAGGGTACCACAACGCTCGTAATTGTTTTTGCTGCAACGGACCAATAAGGAATAGGGAATCACACTTATTGTCCATTTTAGGGTGGACAAAAATAAGTTGAGGCATAGTACTTGCTTGCCTGTGTCTATGTAACTGTAGGAACAAGAGAGGCTGTAACTTATAGATTGAAGAGATCTCCAGATTAGGGTCCCACACAGGAGCGACAGAGACATCAGCTTGTGGAAACCCACTTAAGACCTAGAGAGGTGTGATGCTAGAGTGGCCTGGTATCTCAAATGTCATAATTGCTGCCTTCCCAAATCAAGAAATAAGTGGTTTGAGCTTTCCCTCCATTTCTGGCCCCGAGCCAAATGTAATTGAGACAAAGCGAAGGGGGAAAGAAATGTTTGCAAAGCTTACTCTTGATTAAGTTGAGCAATTCAGTGGGGAAAGGATTAAGCAAGGGAACGCACTGTGTCAAGTTCCTGAGGGAAGTGAGACCCCTGCCGAAAGTGGGTGAAGGTTCTGCTACCTTTGGTAAGCAAAAGAATGATGTCCATCAACATTTGGTGATCTCCTTCTTTCGGTCCACAATAGAAAGTGTCCTTTCATACTGCATCACGGTGTGGTAGGCTGGTTTCACATCAACTTATAGGAAGTGCCTACAGAGGGTGGTGAATACAGCACAAGATATTATGGGCTGTCCCGTGAATCCGCTAGATGACATCGCGGAAGGACGTTGCCTCAGGAGAGTGGGGAAAATTCTCAGGGATGATTCACACCCTGGCTGGTTGTACAAGTGACAATAAAGTATAAAGTAAAGTATATTTCCAGTGAACAGTACAGTGGTACCTCAGGTTAAGTACTTAATTCATTCCGGAGGTCCGTTCTTAACCTGAAACTGTTTTTAACCTGAAGCACCACTTTAGCTAATGGGGCCTCCTGCTGCTGCCGCGCCGCCGGAGCCTGATTTCTGTTCTTATTCTGAAGCAAAGTTCTTAACCTGAAGCACTATTTCTGGGTTAGCGGAGTCTGTAACCTAAAGCGTATGTAACCCGAGGTACCACTGTACTTGGGAAGAACACAACCTTCAAATGTTTGCACAGACTGGGAGTACACCATAGAAAACCATTTGTTCCAATTTAGTGGTAAAACATGATTTTCCCTGGGGAAAGACAAACAAACACTCAAAGCTGGAAAGCCCAGACTGTCCAAGTGTCCCTATTTTCCAGGGAAACTCCCAGATTTACAGAAGCCATCTCGGTTTCTGATTTCATCCTGGAATGTCTCGCTTTTCCTTGGGACGTCCCTATTTCCATCGGAGAAATGTTGGAGGGTATGGAGTTATGGGAGTAACAACTGGTGTGACTTAATCATAGGGTCCAGGATGCCTTTAAAAAAGCTCTGATAAACATCTGGGTTTTTTTATTAGCAAAAGGGACCCTTGGTGAGGGTGGTTTCTCTTTTTATTGAAAACCATTATTTCCATCCTAATCTTTTAGCAGACAGTCTTCAGCCTTTCATCATAGCATGCTTTCCAAACACTTTTGTTATCTTGCTCACCTCAGTTGTCCAGTTTGTTCCTTGCTTTATAAAACAACAAACCTGAAGGGATGTCTAACAACACACCACAAACCCTACAAGTGTCCCTATTTTCCAAGGACAGTCTGGAATTTACAGAAGCCATTCCAGTTTCTGATTTGATCCTGGAATGTCCCGCTTTTCCTTAGGATGTCCCTATTTTCATCAGATAAATGTTGGAGGGTATGGAGTTATGTGACCCCTGAACCAAGGAGATAAGTAACTATACAGCCTTTAGAAGACATCTGAAGGCAGCCCAGTATAGGGAAGTTTTTTTAAAAAATGTCCAGGTTTTATGTTTTTATATATCCTGGAAGCTGCCCAGAGTGGCTGGGGCAACCCAGTCAGATGGGTGGGAAATAATAATAATAATAATAATAATAATAGTTGCTGAATAGGACATCCCTATTTTCATCAGAGAAATATTGGAAGGTATGCAGGCCTGTGTCCCAAAATGAAGCACAAAGGGAGGGGTGGGTGAGCCCTGGATTAGACTATTGTAGCATACTCTGCTAGATCTCCCAGTACGTTTCCGAGCACAGTTCAAAGTGTTGGTGCTGACCTTTAAAGCCCTAAACGGCCTCGGCCCAGTATACCTGAAGGAGCGTCTCCACCCCCATCGTTCTACCCAGACACTGAGGTCCAGCTCCGAGGGCCTTTTGGCGGTTCCCTCAGTGCGAGAAGTGAAGCTACAGGGAACCAGGCAGAGGGCCTTCTTGGTGGTGGTGCCCGCCCTGTGGAACACCCTCCCATCAGATGTCAGGGAAATAAACAACTATCGGACTTCTAGAAGACATCTCAAGGCAACCCTGTTTAGGGAAATTTTTAGTGTTTGTTATTGTGTTTTTAATATTCTGTTGGGAGCCACCCAGAGTGGCTGGGAAATCCCAGCCAGATGGGCAGCGTATAAATTATTATTATTATTATTATTATTATTATTATTATTATTATTATTATACTGCTTGGAAATTGCAGCTGATGCAGAATGCTTCCGCCAGAGTGCTGACAAGAGCCCATATAGCAGAGCATATTGTTTGATTGCTACTGGCTCCTGGTTTTGAGCCTGAGCTAGACATTCTGAGGATTTTGTGGGCAGAATGCTGTTGCCCTTTGGTCTTGCTTGCGGGCTCCTCACACGCATGTTTGGCCACTGTGAAAAGAGGATGCTGGACTGGGACAGGCCTTTAGTCTGATCCAGCAGGGCTAATCTTTCGTTCTTTTTATTTATAACACTTCCACATTACCATTGTCTCATGCCCTACAGTGCTGTCACAGGGTTATAGCTGCACCATGTGATGTTGATTTTTTTCAGGCAGTGTGCTTGCATGGTGGGTGGATGATATGCTTTGATGGCATAACCAAAACTAGCCTTTTTCATGCCATGTGGATAGTTCAATCCGGGTTGCTTTGTTTTTGTTATTCACCTAAGGCAGAAAGGAATTTGGTTTTCTTCATTCCGTGCTTCCGTCTGCATTGCTGCTGAAGGTAACGTGGGCAGCATTGCGTCCGGATAGCATTTCTAGCGTCCAGGTTTACGACAAGCTGAAAAATGAAGAGTTCCCTGCCATTAGAATATAGACCACAGAACGCATATTATGCAAATGTCCTTTGGCTTTTAGACATTTGAGCCGACTGTGTTAGTTATAGCTTCCATGCACACAACCTAAAAAGGATCTGTAAAAGAGGCAGCTGTCTATTTATGTGCAAGCGCCAACCATGAGTACTTTGGCCTGCTTGCAAAGCTGTTGAAGTAAGAGTGGAGTTAAGAGATGCAGAGAAGGAAGGGCGGAAGAAGTCTGACTCCCAGGTGAACTGGAATAAAAGTTCTCGAAACTAGGGTGGCAACTCCTTTGGTGGCAGCATGTTCACCTTGTTCATAAGGACCAAAAAGGAGACTAGAAATATTCTCAAGAAGTGATCCAAATGGACAACATGGGACCACACAACTGCTCGAATCTAACTCTGGCAAAGTGACTAGCATGAACCTTTAGAAGACATCTGAAGGCAACCATGTATAGGGAAGTTTTTAATGTTTGATGTTTGATTATGTTTATATATTTGCTGGAAGCCGCCCAGAGTGGCTAGGGCAACCCCGTCAGATGGATGGGGTACAAATTATTATTATTATTATTATTATTATTATTATTATTATTATTATTATTGCAGTCAAGTATGAATCCCTAAGGGACGCAGGTGGCGCTGTGGTCTAAACCACAGAGCTTAGGACTTGCCGATCAGAAGGTCGGCGGTTCAAATCCCTGCGACGGGGTGAGCTCCCGTTGCTCAGTCCCATGTCCTGCCAGCCTAGCAGTTTGAAAGCACGTCAAAGTGCAAGTAGATAAATAGGTACCACTCCGGCGGAAAGGGAAACGGTGTTTCCGTGCGCTGTTCTGGCTCGCCAGAAATGGCTTAGTCATGCTGGCCACATGAACCGGAATAACTGTCTGTGGACAAACGTCGGCTCCCTCGGCCAGTAAAGCGAGACGAGCACCGCAACCCCAGAGTCGTCCGCGACTGGACCTAACGGTCAGGGGTCACTTTACCTATGAATCCCTAAAGAGTGCATTCTTTCCCATATGTTCTTATGTAACGCTGGCTCCTGAAGCCCTGAAACTCAAGAAAAATGGGGAGGAGTTAGAGGAGAAATCTGAAGAAGGCAGAAGCTGTTTATAGCCCTAAGGGAGGGTAAAGGAATTGCTTGGCTGGGCTAGATACAAGCTGTGTACATGTGATACCTTTAAAGCACATTTATCCCCTTCAGAGGATCCCAGGGAATGTAGTTTGCTAAGGGTGCTGGGGACTGTAGCTCTGTGAGGGGTAAAGGGGGGGGGGTTGCATTAAGTTTTCAGCCAAGGCAGCCACACTCTCTTCCACAGCAGCAATTTTCTGGTCTGACAAAAAGACAGAGGAGGTGAGGGCTAGCCCAAAACATTTTGCTATACAAAGGAAAGTAGAAGATGGTGCCTACTACACCAGTGTTGTGTAGTGGTTAAGAGCGGTGGACTCTTAATCTGGTGAACCGGGTTCACGTCTCTGCTCCTCCACATGCAGCTGCTGGGTGACCTTGGGCTAGTCACGCTTCTCTGAAGTCTCTCAGCCCCACTCACCTCACAGAGTGTTTGTTGTGGGGGAGGAAGGGAAAGGAGAATGTTAGCCACTTTGAGACTCCTTCGGGTAGTGATAAAGCAGGATATCAAATCCAAACACTTCTACTTAGCTGACAGGTAAAGGTAAAGGGACCTCTGATCATTAGATCCAGTCATGGCCAACTCTAGGGTTGCAGCGCTCATCTCGCTCTATAGGCTGAGGGAGCCAGTGTTTGTCCACAAACAGCTTCCGGGTCATGTGGGCAGCATGACTAAGCCGCTTCTGGCAAACCAGAGCAGCGCACAGAAACACCGTTTACCTTCCCGCCGGAGCGGTACCTATTTATCTACTTGCACTTTGACGTGCTTTCGAACTGCTAGGTTGGCAGGAGCAGGGACCGAGCAACGGGAGCTCACCCCGTCGTGGGGATTCAAACCGCTGACCTTCTGATCGGCAAGTCCTAGGCTCTGTGGTTTAACCCACAGCGCCAGCCGATTCCCTAGCTGACAGGAGAGGCAGTTAAATAGGGTAGCATCCTCCATTGTACCTGAGACAGTAGACCAAACTGGGCTTGTGCTGGTGCAAAACAGGTGATGCGAAAATAAAAAGAAATGGCTTGGGGGCTCAGGAGGGAGAAGCGGGAGCTGGTGATGCCCCTACCCCCAGCATCCTCTGACTGAGGTGGTTGTCTCAGTCTGCCTAATGGTGGGATCGAGAGCATCGCCTGCGTTGCTGAAAGAGGCAAGGAGCAGCGGCCCTAATCTCTGAGGGGTTTGGGAACCCCCAAACTCTGGGGTTTTCTGGCACAGCTGAACATGTATTCTTGATGAGGAGCAGCAGAAGTTTGTGTACTGAGGAAACCCATATTTTGCCATCAGCGGGAGGACTGTGGCCTTGCAGCAAAGCAGTGACCCCTGGCCTTTTCCACAAGAGCAGTTTTGTGATGTGGTTGTGGCACCGCGTGTGACCTTCTAGTTACGCAGCTGCGCCCTCCTTACTGCTGCCTGTCTCCTGCTGCCGCAGATAGCTAGGCTGCGCTAATCTCTATCGTGACAAAAAAGTTAGGGCAGACTGGTGTGTTTAACAGCTTCCTTCAGCCTCCAAATGAAGCTGTGCTTTGAAGAGGCAGTTTATTCCCAGCTTTGCTCCCAGAGGTCAAGTTCTCACTCCAGCAAGTAGATTAGGATGTAGGAATGAGAGATGCCTGTCAGTCAATGCCCCACCACGAACTTCTCCAAGCAATCTGAAGGAGGAGGAGGAGGAGGGAGGAGAGAAAGAAGGATGACTCAGAAGATGCACAGGCCAATTCTGTGACGCCAAAGTTCCACGTTTGCGTGTGGCACCTGATCCCAGGTCAGGACAAATGAGTCATCAGAATTGTTTTGTCACAAGCGGAAGGCACAGTTCTCAAGCTCCCTCTGAATTCAAATTCAGAGAGTTGCATGGGAGCAGGAAAAACACTGGCTGCTTCTCACAGCCATCCATCTGCAATATATGTCCTACTAACCTCTTGACTTGACAGTGCTTTCCATTAAAGCTTTTAACGGGTCGGGCCCTGAATATTTGAAGGAGTGCCTTCTGTTTCTTTCTGCTGTTTGCAACCTGGGAATGACAACTCTTTATAGACCTACCATCTGTTAGGTAAAGGTGAAAGGTTAAGGACCCCTGGACGGTTAAGTCCAGTCAAAGGCGACTATGGGGTTGCGGCGCTCATCTCGCTTTCAGCCCGAGGGAGCCGGCGTTTGTCCACAGACAGCTTTTTGGGTCATGTGGTCAACATGGCTGAACCACTTCTGGTGCAATGGAGCACCACGATGGAAACGCTGTTTACCTTCCCGCCACAGTGATACCTATTTATCTCCTTGCATTGGTGTGCTTTTGAACTGCTAGGTTAGCAGGAGCTGGGACAGAGCAATGGGAGCTCACTCCGTCATGGGGATTTGAACCACCAACCTTCCGATCAGCAAGCCCAAGAGGGTTTAGAGCACAGCACCAACCGCCATATGTTAGTCTACTGATCACCCACAAATGGTCTTTCTTATCTTCTTCTTTTTGTGATGTACCTCTCCGCAAGTTCTAGACTCCAATATAAAACATCTTCCCATTTTAATGGGCTATCAAGACCTTTCTTTTGAGCCAAGTCATTTATAATGAAGGCTGCCATGCTAGCCCCACTTACCTGGGAGTAAGTCCTGTTCAATTCAGCAGTATTTGCCAGGGCTATAGCCTTGGTGACAGGGTCACCTGCCTCTGGGCAGAGGGCAGACTAGATAATTTCTAGGGAGCCCCTCCCAGTGCTAAGACCCTGAGTTAAGTTGTGGGGACAGGAAGTGGTTGTCAGTACCTACCACTGACAAAAGAAAATCCCGATTGGCCCATAAAACAAAGCAGAGATGACTTGAGGAGCCTCTGACAGCCTTAATTCATCATAGCACGGACTTGCCTTTTCCCCCCTTTCATGTTCCCATTATATTTGTTTGTAAAAGTGGAAATCAATTTTGAAGGTAATTTTCTGGAAAGAATGAAAGGGAGGGAGGAGGGCCAGAGATGGCAGAGATGGGGGAAATAGAAGGAGGGGGGGAATTTAGGCCAGGCACAGCCCAGGGGCAGCTCTTGGCAAGGTGAAAGAAAATTGCATATTCAATCTCCATCCATGAATCTCCCTCACCACTGCCCGCCTCCTGCTCAGGAACAATGAAGCCTTCCTCCCCTTTTTGCAAGGCAGGCAAAGAAGGCCAGAATATCAGCGCTCACTTTAAATTCAGGGTCATTAATTCACCTGACTACTGAAGGAGAAGGGAGCACTGTACCCTTTGGAAAGGGGACCCTCTTCCTCACTCCCCAGTGATGCTCTCGGTAGTGGTTGGTGAGGGTGGAGGAGAAGGAAGGAAGGAAGGAAGGAAGGAAGGAAGGAAGGAAGGAAGGAAGGAAGGAAGGGGAAAGGGGAGAGCGGAAACAATTTTGTGCTTTCAGACATGTTTGAAATGGGCATGAGGGGAGACACAAGCGGGGAGCCATCCAGGTTATGCGAGGGAGGAGGAGGGGTGGGAAGCAGCCACCGCGGCATTCTCTGTTGTGCTGTTACTGCAAATTAAAAGTAGCATGTTTTGCCCTACATGATTCTCTCTTGAGGAAAGGAGCCAAATGTGTGTCTGTGTGTGTATATGTTGGGGAGGGGGAGGATGGGAGAGGGGGGCGGCGTTTATCATTTCTTCCTCAGAAGCCCAGGCGCAGTATCACCATGTGAGATGACATTTGAATTTACAATTCCGCTGAGAAAAGCCATTAATTCACAAATTAACATTCCCCTCCTCTCTTTTCTCTCTCTCTCTCTCTCTCTCCCTCTCTCACATGGATGTGCAAAGCAATTGAAAAGACAAAGGAAATAGCCTTAAGGAAGAGACTTTACTACTAGTCTGTCTGGGTGGAGATTGCTACCCCTGCTTCCAGATAGATAAACCAATTACCTGAGCGACACTGCTCATGGCAGGCTGCTATTACTTCCTTTTGTAGAACTGCTCAGGCCACTGCTGGATTAAGCTTTATGTATCTCATTAATGTAAACCAGCAAGACTCTAGGAGCCAGGCAAGCTCCTCCATCCAGCGCGTTGTGGCAGAAAGTGAAGGAGGGGAGGGGGCTGTGAAGAACTGGGGTGGAGGAGATGGTGGCTGGAACACTCCTGGTCCCAGTGTTGTTTTGCAGAGCTTCTTGTCTTCTCTAAGACCTTGACTACCCTTAAACCAATGACAGGGCAGGTGGGTGTGTTGTCAGGCCCTCCAAGCGTCCCTGTTTTCCAGGGACAGTCCCGGATTTAAAGAAGCCGCCTCGGTTTCTGATTTCATCCCGGAATGTCCCACATTCCCTTAGGATGTCCCTATTTTCACCAGAGAAATGTTGGAGAGTATGGGGCACGTCCCTATTTTCATTGGAGAAATGTTGGAGGGTATGGAGTCATGCGAACCAAGGAGATAAGTAACTATACAGTGGTACCTCGGGTTAAGTACTTAATTCGTTCTGAAGGTCTGTTCTTAACCTGAAATTGTTCTTAACCTGAAGCACCACTTTAGCTAATGGGGCCTCCCGCTGCCTCCGCGCCGCCAGAGCACGATTTCTATCCTGAAGCAAAGTTTTTAACCTGAAGCACTATTTCTGGGTTAGCGGAGTGTGTAACCTGAAGCGTATGTAACCTGAAGCGTATGTAACCCGAGGTACCACTATACCACCTTTAGAAGACTTCTGAAGGCAGCCCTGTATAGGGAATTTTTTTTAATGTTTAATGTTTTATTATTTCTTTATATCTGTTGGAAGCAGCCCAGAGTGGCTGTCAAATGGGCAGGCTATAATTATTATTATTATTATTATTATTATTATTATTATTATTATTATTATTATTTTATTAAATAGGTTGTCTCTATTTTTCATTGGAGAAATGTTGGAGGGTATGTCGTGTAGGCTCTGCACAGTCTGTGGATCTGAGTATCTGTATCTAAAACGGCCAACGCATTGTGAGCAGACTGGGAGCTTACAGAGCAGTGAGCAAACTTGACCCTGTATGTCTGTAAAATAAACAAAATCCAATCAGATTGGCAGCTGGCACTGGGACGGGTGGTAGAGAGCCCCGGTTGTGAAAGATTCCTGATTAAGCATTTACCCCCACCTGTGGATATTTGCTGCTGTGGCCTGCACACCTTGACGATTTTGGTCTGATGCTCGCAAGATGGCGCATGTGACCTCATCGGTGACATTATTAGAGCCCTCCCCCAATCCCCAGAGGAGCAGCCAAGCTGCCATGGAGTGGCAAAGTTGGGGCAGAACCTTGAGGGAACATGCCCAAAGTGGTGGAGTTAGGCATTGGAGGGAGGGCGTAAGTATGTACGTATGAGTGGGAGAGTAAGAATTAATGAACTAATGGTAAAAATAATTTAAAAGGAAGGCTGGAGTTAGAAGTACATCCCTGGTCTAAGTCCACAGTCGTAGAAAGTATATCTGTCTTGGCCACAATGACACTCTCCTTGGATACGCTCATCATCTAGCTTCAGGATGAATTGCTAGGCACTGCAACATTGCACATAGTTTGGGGCTGTGACCAGGACAGGATCCAGGGATAGACAGATAAGTTGGCAGAGTTCTAGGCGAGCCATCAAAGTACCGTATTTTTCGCTCCATAAGATGCACTTGACCATAAGGTAAAGGTAAAGGTACCCCTGCCCATACGGGCCAGTCTTCACAGACTCTAGGGTTGTGCGCCCATCTCACTCAAGAGGCCGGGGGCCAGCGCTGTCCGGAGACACTTCCGGGTCACGTGGCCAGCGTGACATCACTGCTCTGGCGAGCCAGAGCCGTACATGGAAACGCCGTTTACCTTCCCGCTAGTAAGCGGTACCTATTTATCTACTTGCACCCGGGGGTGCTTTCGAACTGCTAGGTTGTCAGGCGCTGGGACCGAACAACGGGAGCGCACCCCGCCGCGGGGATTTGAACCGCCGACCTTTCGATCGGCAAGCCCTAGGTGCTGAGGCTTTTACCCACAGCGCCACCCGCGTCCCGACCATAAGACCATAAGACACACCTATTTTTCAGAGGGGGAATGCAAGAAAAAAAATATTCTTTAAAGGGAGTGTTGAGCAGAGCCTGTTTGCATCCCAGGCTCTGCTCAGCGCTCCCTTTCACGAGCTGCGTGGAGCGTGTGTGTGGCTCTTGCAGGCTTTTCCTTGAGGAGGGAGAAGGGCAGCCGTCACTGATGGGCTGCCCTTCTCCCTCATTGGGGAAAAGCCCCCGGGATCTTGGGTTTTTTTTCGGGAGGTGGGGGAAGGGACAGAGGGGCTATCCCAGAAGCCAGAACAGCGAGAGGGAGCGCTGCGCAGCGAGCCCTGAGGGCGAAGCCTCCTCAGGGCAGCGGGATGAAGGCTCCCTCTTCCTTGAGGAGGCTTCGCGCAGCTAAGCCAGAAGCTAGAACAGCGAGAGGGAGTGCTGCGCAGCGATCCCTCTTGCTGTTCTGGCTTCTGGGATAGCTGCGCAGCCTGCATTCGCTCCATAAGACGCACACACATTTCCCCTTACTTTTTAGGAGGGGAAAAGTGCGTCTTATAGATAAAAAAATGTGGTAGCTTTCGGATTTGGTTATCTCCAGGAATTATGGGTAATCTCTGTCCTTTCCAGCTCGAGATGTGGTTCCTGTCCACACAAGGGGCTCTTTAGGGGGGGGCAGAGATTTGGAAGCAGCAAAGCATCGTTTCGGGTCCCAAGCCAAAGCCACCCTCCCCACGCCAAGTCAAAGCACAGGGTGCCATTTTCCATCCTTGCCCCCACCTTCGATTTTCATAGCACCCAGCCTCCCTACCACGGAAAGCCTGTCCCCAAGGGTCATGCTGCCATCTCGGCACACGACACGGACGGCATCTTGTCACCGCCGGTGCTCCAGAGCAGGGAGCAATCAGTGGCGGAATCAGCAGACAGCACCAGTAATTCAAACCATCCTGACCGTTCAGTGAACCCAAACCTGCTGACCTTGACAGCTCTCCACAACGGCAGGCTCAGAAATCCCAACCTTTACAAAAGGCAGCAGCAGGGGGCTTCCTTTTCCAGGAGCTGCTCAGCGGTTGTCTCAGGTCCAGCGATAATCTCCCCGTCTATATATACCCTGAGAACTGGCACTCTGCTCCAGCCCACCACACAAAAAAACCGAGGTGGCATTTTAATCTAACTTGGTGACTGAAGACCAAATCAGCTCTGCGGCAGGGCGGGCATCAAAGCTCCTCTACCACCATTCTATAGGGTTTGATTCTCCTCCAACTCACAGAGACAAGGTGACATCGCCCAACGTTGAGCTGGAGAGAAATGGGGGGCTGTGTGGTGATGCAGAGGAAAAGCAACTTGCTCACAGTGACTATAAAAGATGAGGAAGTGGTGCTGGGGTGAACATTCACAAATGCACAGGCGATGCTTTTGGCCTTCGGTTTTGGAACGCGGAATTTCAAATTCCAAACTCGGGTTTGGGTGGTGAGCGCAGAAGTACACCTCCAAAATTGAAAAGGGGAGTGCTTTAATCTTCTTGTCATCCCTTGATCGTTTTGATTTTTGGCAGGACAATCTCTGAAGCTGTGAGCTGTCAAATATACTACCGTGTCCCAATTTTTAAATATTGTCAGACATGAAACACCATTCTGTGCCAGCCCTCAAATACTGTCAAATAATGTAATAGGAGATTGCTGGGTGTCAGATATAGATATCAAATATTCAATTACTGTTCAGCAAATATTTAAGTGTTCAGAGCATATCTGGGGAATATTCAACCTCAAAATTCACAGAGGTTCTTACGTGATGCCCAGTTAGTTTCAGCTTTAGGGGGAACTAACTTATGATAAAGAAGTGCCGCTTGTGAGCTTTTAATTCCCTTACTCCTTCCACACAACCCTTGAAGCATGCATGCACTCACACATGCACACACACATACACAGCTTTTTGTTTCATTTAACTAGGCTGAACTCTAAATGGAAGTTATAAAGTAGCAAAAAAATTGTGTTTCGTTTAGTGAACTCTTGATGCAGCTGCTGTGAATAATGTTTTAGGCGCTGCAGTTTGCCCATCACAGAGTTACAAATATATATATAAAATATAGTTACAGTATATTAACAAGCAAGCAGTCACTGTATTAAAAACAAACTGCGAAACGTATGATAACAAAAAATATTTGAATAAAGCAAATAAAACAAACCAAAGGCGTATGATATCTTGGAAAATAGTACTTAGAACTGTAAAAGAGGCACACATGCTGAATTCAATAATCATAAATGCTAAACAAATCAGACACTCTACCATGTCAAGGGAAACTTATCACAATATTAAGCTTAAGCTTACATTCTGTGTTAAAGTATTTTCTTCAAAAGCAGGTGGAGGTTCTTCTCCGTATTCCTCCTTACCTACCAAGGAGATAAAGTCAAACCAAAACTGGTACAGAATTATCCGTTTTATGTAGACCTCTGGTGATTCTCAATTTGTATGTTCATTTTCCCAGAAGGGCGATATCCCAAACCTTAGTATGCTAAGTTTTAATATTAGCCCTGCGTAAAACTTTCAAAAAATGCTTAAGAGTCATTCTAGCTGCTGGCAACAAATTTATAATACACAGGTTTTCAAACTTTTTGAGTCTATGGTTCCCTTGGCCAACTACTTTCTTTCTGTGGCACCCCTGTGGGGCTCAGGAGCCCAGTTATGTCACCCCTGGCCTGCAGAGCTGACATCTTCTCACCCTTTTTCAAACACCTCCCTTGGGCAGTGTTCCCTCAGCCGCTTCTCCTCTCCTCTCTCCTTGGGAGTCCTATGGGCAGCCGCTGCTGCTCCCCCTGGTCTCTGAGCTGACCCCCACTGCCCCACAGAGGGCTAGGATTTTTCTGTCCATTCCTAAAAGCTTGCTTGCTTGCTCCGAGGCTGCCTCAGCTGCTGTCAACCAGCACCCCCTGGCCAGCTCCAGAGGCGCCATTCACCTGCGGAGCTTGTAGCCAGGGTTGCTGCAACACAGCCACACAAGCCTTTGGGAGGCAGAGACACAAGAGGGCATCAGAGGATGGAGGGAAGGAAACAGGGACAGAGGCCAGTGTTGCCCACGGCACCCTGACCATCAGCCATGGCACGCTGGTTGAAAACCACTGGTATAATAAATCCTTTATTATGTAAGTTTAGGTTACCCTCATCAAAACTAGAAAAAATAAAAAAATTCCTTCCAGTAGCACCTTAAAGACCAACTAAGTTAGTTCTTGGTATGAGCTTTTGTGTGCATGCACACTTCTTCAGATACACTGAAACAGGAGTTGCCAGATCCTTCTATATAGTGAGAAGGTGGGGAGGGGTATTACTCAGAAGGGTGGTGGGAATGGGAGATTGGCAGATAGCTGAGATGAGCCTGTTGACGACTCTTAACGACTGCAATAGGTCTTACAGGAAAAGGCAAGGGGTGAGAAGGTGGAAAATGGCCACCTTCAGTGGGCCACCTTCAAAGTGTATCTGAAGAAGATACACCTTCAGTGTATCTGAAGAAGTGTGCATGCACATGAAAGCTCATAGCAAGAACTAACTTAGTTGGTCTTTAAGGTGCTACTGGAAGGATTTTTTTTATTTTGACTATGGCAGACCAACACGGCTACCTATCTGTAATTGAAAATAAAAGCTATGATTCCCAGCATCCGTTAACAAACGACTGAGCCCAGAATTCTTTGGGGGGGGGAATGTGCTTTGAAGTTATAATTTGTATGCAGCCTAAGAAGCAGGAAGCATCTTATTATTTCCTGTCCAGTTACTTCCTCTCATGGGCTGTTTGAAATCCTGCTCTTGTTTAAACTCCCTGCGCATCCCATGGCCCTGATGGGCAAGGGTAGGAGCATTGCGACTGGGGAATCAGGACAATGGATACAGATTTGCATCATTTATGCGGGTGGAGCTGTGGGTTAAACCACAGAGCCTAGGGCCTGCCTGCCAATCAGAAGGTTGGCGGTTCGAATCCCCGCGACGGGGTGAGCTCCTGTTGCTCGGTCCCTGCTCCTGCCAACCTAGCAGTTTGAAAGCACCTCAAAGTGCAAGTAGATCAATAGGTGCCGCTGTGGCGGGAGGGTAAACGGCGTTTCCGTGCGCTGCTCTGGTTCGCCAGAAGCGGCTAAGTCATGCTGGCCACATGACCTGGAAGCTGTACACCGGCTCCCTCGGCCAATAAAGCGAGATGAGCGCCGAAACCCCAGAGTTGGCCACGACTGGACCTAATGGTCAGGGGTCCCTTTACCTTTACCTTTATCCCATCTGAACAATGATGCCCAGAGGATCAGCTCAATAAACTATTTGGTTATGTCTCTCTTCGACTACTGCAATGCGCTCTGTGTGGGGATACCTTTGAAGGTGACCCAGAAACTACAACTAATCCAGAATGTGGTAGCTAGACTGGTGACTGGGAGCGGCTGCCGAGACCATATAACACCCGTATTGAAAGACCTACACTGGCTCCCAGTACGTTTCTGAGCACAATTCAAAGTGTTGGTGCTGACCTTTAAAGCCCTAAACGGCCTCAGTCCTGTATACCTGAAGGAGCGTCTCCACCCCCATCCTTCTGCCCGAACGCTGAGGTCCAGCGCCGAGGGCCTTCTGGCGGTTCCCTCGCTGCGAGAATCCAAGTTACAGGGAACCAGGCAGAGGGCCTTCTCAGTAGTGGCACCCACTAGGGACGCGGGTGGCGCTGTGGGCTAAAGCCTCAGCGCCTAGGGCTTGCCGATCGAAAGGTCGGCGGTTCGAATCCCCGCAGCGGGGTGCGCTCCCGCTGCTCGGTCCCAGCGCCTGCCCACCTAGCAGTTCGAAAGCACCCCCGGGGGCAAGTAGATAAATAGGTACCGCTTACCAGCGGGAAGGTAAACGGCGTTCCGTGTGCGGCTCTGGCTCACCAGAGCAGCGTTGTCACGCTGGCCACGTGACCCGGAAGTGTCTTCGGACAGCGCTGGCCCCCGGCCAATAGATGTGAGATGGGCGCACAAACCCCAGAGTCTGGCAAGACTGGCCCGTTCGGGCAGGGGTACCTTTACCTTTACCTTTAAAGGCAGCCCTGTTTAGGGAAGCGTTTAATGTTTAATAGGTTATTGTATTTTAGTGTTTTGTTGGAAGCCGCCCAGAGTGGCTGGGGAAACCCAGCCAGATGGGTGGGGTGTATATATAATAAATTATTATTATTATTATTATTATTATTATTATTATTATTATTATTATTATTATTAATAATTTATTAAAAAGTTGATTAAGGGTTAAATTAGGCTTTTGTTTGTTTCGGAAAGCTCCAAATGTGAAATCTCCCAAGATGCCAGCTGTAAAATACTAATTGCCATTGAATGTTACCTATCAAATGACATCAGCTCTTTTAAAACACTCCTAGGGTATCATGGGGGCCAGAGACATATCACTAGGCAAGCCTAGCATGGAGATCTTAGCCTAGGAGGTTTTTCCACAGCAGGCATGTCAGCTTTGGTTCTGCGCGACACTACCTAACGTCAAATAGTATTGCAAATGAACCATCAAATAACTCTCGTGCATAATTTACCCGTGAGTCCTTTGGAGATTTGTCAGGCTTCTTGGTTAGAAGAGTTGAAAGGCAGCTTGCCTACCACTTAAGATCTCCGTCTGCAATGAGCAGCTTCGGAGGAGTGATGGATTTGTTTTAGGACATGCATGTAGGGAATAATGGGCGATGATGAAGCCTGACATTGGCTTGTGCAAACTGACTGTGCACCCGCCTCGAACATGCCTGCAAACCCTCTGGCAGGCACAAAGAGGTTCTTTAGCAAACGTCTGAAACCGCTGCCTAAAGGTTGAAATGTCAAAACCACTGTGATCTGCCATTGCGCGTCGGTTGCCAAATATTAAATACAGCTGTTCGCCGCTGATCAAACACTTCAAAACACCAGCTGTGCGATATAAATTACCGAAATAAAATTTTATCATTTGCCACATTAAGGTAGCCAATGCACACGAGCTTTCGCAGGGCAGAATGCACAACATCCCAATGGGTGCATGTGGACTTTGAGGATGCTTTGGGGGGGGGGCAAATCCATTTTGGCTGCACTTGTTCCAGATGGGCAAACATTTTACTTGCCTAGGCTGAATGTGTGAAAACTCATTGCGTGACTGCTAGAAGCTTCTCTTGTGACGAATGGTCAAGGACCTACGCATGCAACTGATCCAAAATACAGCCATGTTTTGTCCAAGCAGACAAAAGACGACTCTTCTTTTATGGAAAATAAACCCCAAAAGTGGTTATGTAAAATTGGCCCTGATGTGTTTCGGGCCTTTGGCGAAGATTGAGGGTGTGGGATTTGATGTCAAAGAAATAAATAGCTATCTAATGTTTAGAAGACATCTGAAGGCAGCTCTGTTTAGGGAAGTTTTTAAAGTTTGATGTTTTATCATGTTTTTAATATTCTGTTGGGAGCCGCCCAGAGTGGCTGGGGAAACCCAGCCAGATGGGCGGGGTAATAATAATAATAATAATAATAATAATAATAATAATAATAATAATAAATTTGGTGGGATATCTCAGCTTGTAGCTGTAGGAAGGAATTTCTACTGGTGCAGCTAGTGGGTCTGTGGTTCTTTGCACCCCCACACTCAAACAAACTCCCAACAAAGTGTATTCAAAACATTTAAAAATATATCTGTTTAATGACGGAATGAAATGTGAAGATGAAATATGTACTGGTCGTAGGAGAACCAGATAACACACATGCATGTGTGTGTACATGTGTGAAAGAGTGAGAGAGAGTGTGTGAGAGAAAAACAGAGAAATGTGTGTGTATTGATGTAGGCCCCACATCAATGGGTTTGGGAAAGTATAAGCCCAGAGAATACTTGCCTTCCACAACACTCTTGTTCTGTCTAAGTTCAGGTGTGCAGGATTCTCTTCTGGGGGAGGAGGGGTGAATAGTCCAGGGGTAGATCTACACACGGGGGGGGGGACGACGCTATAAATAAGAAAGAAATTACCGTATTTTTCGCTCTATAACACACACCCAACCATAACACACACATAGTTTTTAGAGGAGGAAAACAAGAAAAAAAATATTCTAAATGAAACAGTGGATGTATGATTTTTGTGGTTCATGCTGTGGCCACAGACATGTGATCTGACGGTGAGTTTGGGGTAGCCCAATGCAAAAATCCTGAGGATCCATGTGGACCCATGCTTTGTAACCACGTTTTTGCACCACTGCGGCCCCAGGCAACAGTGGGTGCGTGATTTTTTTTTTTTGGTGCAAGCTGTAGCCATGGACATGCTATGTGATCTGATGGTGAATTTGGGGTGACCCAGTGCAAAAACCCTGAGGATCCATGTGGTTTCGTGCTTTGTAACCACGTTTTAAGTGGGGAGGGAAGGAAAAGCACTCAAGGGACAAGGAGCACGCGTGGGGTGGGTGGAGAAGGATGCTGCTAATAATGCAGAAGAGGCTCTGCTTCTCTCCCTCCTCGTTGGCTCACTGAAAAACTTTGCTGCTATATAGCCAGCTGAGTGGGGAGGAGAGAGGGACAGAGAGTCTGCTTGCTTTAAAGGAGCCAACCGGATAGGAACCGCTTACACTCGTGTAAGCGGCTCCTCTCCTCTCCCGCTTTGCTCCTTTAAAGCAAGCAGGCTCTCTGTCCCTCTCTCCTCCCCACTCAGCGGCTCTTCTCCCGCTTTGCTGTTTCAAAGTGAGCCACGGAGGAGGAAAGTAAGGGGAACCATGGATCCTCTGCTCACAACTGCAGCAGACCCCCCCCCCGCCATTCGTAGCCATTCGCTCCATAACACGCACAGACATTTCCCCTTACTTTCTAGGAGGAAAAAAGTGAGTGTTATGGTGCAAAAAATACGGTAAATCATTATTTTAAAAAACCCGCTATGCAAAATCGCAAAAGAATTTTTTTTTTTTTTTTTTTTTTTTTTGCTTTCCAGTGCCTTCTGGTGTTGCATGTGTATAATGCATTCAAAACACCTTTTTTAAAAAAAACTAATGTAGCTGAGTCCCAGGTGTTGTGTGTGTTGAGGGGGTGAGATTGCCACTGACCATGTATATGCTGAAGCCCTGATCATCTCAAAAAGATCCCTCCCAATGTGATGGAAATTAACATAAGGAGAAGGGAGTCGATGACAGAGAATGAGAGAGAGAGATCAATGGGTTGCAACAGTGGGGGAAACCACTATCAATGGATTTGAGTGTACGCTATATGCAAAGAGGCTTTCTTACCTGCAATATTGATGTGCAAAACATGGAGCTTGGGGCTGGTAGCAGTTTTGATTCTATAATGGGAAGAACAGGGATATGAACTTGTGTATGTTGTATTATATAAGAGAAGTCCCCAATCTAAAATGCAGTCCAAGTTCCAGGGGCAGAGAGGGGAGATCCAGAGGTCAGGAAGAAGGCAACACAGTGCAGGACAGAGTGCAACCATTTCATTTCATGCCCAAACTCCCAATGAACAAGCAGAGTGCTTTCTCAAGAGCATGTTCTGCCAAAATGTTTTCCAGAAAGAGGATTGCTCCCTAATTCATGTGAACGCACACATTTGCCCTCTTTGGAACAGAATCATATGCAAAGTGTTGTTATCTGAGCTAGTGAAATTCCAGTTCATGGGATACCCAGGGAAACTTGTCTGACTTCATACTGTTGCACATGGAAACTTTCCAAGGAAAATCCTAGGTTGCATCATAACAGCAAATGATACGACTGCATTTTGTCCTACGCCGGGTTTGCCTTCCTGCCTCGTCGTCCTTAAGCAATATTTACGCTAAGAAGACATCTCCTAAACAGCAGTGCACAAATGAACCGTCCTTTCTGCAAAGCACCACGTAACATCGATAGTGCCAAAAACAAAGAGCACCTTTTTAGCATTTCCCATAGGTGTTCAAATTCTTTTGCATACATATCACAGGCGAGGGCTCTGTAAGGAAGGCATGTGTCACATCAAGAAGGAGGCAGGTGCCATCAGCTTCTTGCTGCTGGGATGTGGATGATTCAGAAAAAAGCATTTTGAAATGAATGGGTAGTCCGGAAGAGATGAAGTTGTGCAGTAAATTGAAGGATGTGGCGGGGGGGCAGCGGCAGATTTGTATACCTGTATACCTGAAGGAGCGTCTCCACGCCCATCGTTCAGCCCGGACACAGAGATCCAGCGCCGAGGGCCTTCTGGCGGTTCCCTCATTGCGAGAAGTGAGGTTACAGGGAACCAGGCAGAGGGCCTTCTCGGTAGTGGTGCCTGCCCTGTGGAACGCCCTCCCACCAGATGTGAAGGAAATAAGCAGCTATCTTCTCTTTAAAAGACATCTGAAGGCAGCCCTGTTCAGGGAAGTTTTAAATATTTAATGCTGTATTGTTTTTAACATTTGATTGGAAGCTGCCCAGAGTGGCTGGGGAAACTCAGCCAGATGGGCGGGGTATAAATTAATAATAATAATAATAATAATAATAATAATAATAATAATAATAATAATTATTATTATTTAGAGTGGTAGGTTAGATGGGAGAGAAGAGAGCTTTTTGAAAGCAGGTATGCGCTGTGCAGGGACGCGGGTGGCGCTGTGGGCTAAAGCCTCAGCGCCTAGGGCTTGCCGATCGAAAGGTCGGCGGTTTGAATCCCCGCGGCGGGGTGCGCTCCCGCTGCTCGGTCCCAGCGCCTGCCCACCTAGCAGTTCGAAAGCACCCCCGGGGGCAAGTAGATAAATAGGTACCGCTTACCAGCGGGAAGGTAAACGGCGTTCCGTGTGCGGCTCTGGCTCGCCAGAGCAGCGTTGTCACGCTGGCCACGTGACCCGGAAGTGTCTCCGGACAGCGCTGGCCCCCGGCCAATAGATGTGAGATGGGCGCACAAACCCCAGAGTCTGTCAAGACTGGCCCGTTCGGGCAGGGGTACCTTTACCTTTACCTTTATGCGCTGTGCAGAGCAGAGCAAATTTGGGAGAAGAGGAGGCCAAGCCAGTACGGAGGCAGTGAGGATGTGACAATAGCGAGTCTGTCTGAGTGCATTATGGCTGCTTCTGGCCGTGTGTGTGTGTGTGTGTGTGTGTAAACAACTGGTGAGTTTCATGGGAGGAGGGACGGCTCCATTTTGCCAGCCCCCTTAGACTTCATTGGTTCCCATAATAGCGTTGATTTGCATGTCAGGCCAGCGCAGCTATGAAGGGGGGGGGGGGAGAGAGAGCCCTCTGAGTGTGGTGGTGTCAGCACTCGCTGTTGTTCGACAGTGTAAAATTAAATTAATAAAGCCCCCAACACCGGATAACATAACAGGAAATTAATGGCTTTTACTGTCGTTCCGATGCAGTCATTTGCAACCCAGCTTTCCGCACCAAAGCCTTCATAAATGCAAGCAGTTTCTCTAAACAAGCATAGTTAGGAACTGCATGCAAGGTAATCTCTTTTTTTCTTTCTTTCTCCCTTTCCCCACCCACCCTTCTCTCTCCCCCCCCCTTTTTTTTTTCTTTTGCCACGCTTGTGTCCTTTAAGCTAACGAAATCTTCTGTTTTGGTAGAGGATGGATGCCGCAGGAGGCTAGCCCTACCGCCACAAATGGGGCCGGGAAGCCAGACAGGATTCCACCCTAAAGCCTGTGGGGCCATTGACCCCAGGGGGTGCCTGTTCCTCTCCACAGAGCTCCACCTGGATGGACGCCTAGGGGGTGAGCCTATTTTACTGCAGGTGGCAAAGACAAACAGCTTTGCTGATTCTCCTGCTGCTGCTACTACTGGGGAAGAAAGCTTTGTGGGGCGCGGGACAGAGGAGCATTACTCTCACCTCGTTCATGGGCCGACAATATACCACTGTGTATCTTATGGGCAGGGACGCGGGTGGCGCTGTGGGTTAAACCACAGAGCCTAGGACTTGCTGATCAGAAGGTCGGCGGTTCGAATCCCTGCAATGGGGTGAGCTCCCGTTGTTCGGTCCCTGCTCCTGCCAACCTAGCAGTTCGAAAGCACATCAAAGTGCAAGTAGATAAATAGGTAGCTCCGGCGGGAAGGTAAACGGCGTATCCGTGCGCTGCTCTGGTTTGCCAGAAGCGGCTTAGTCATGCTGGCCACATGACCCGGAAGCTGTATGCCGGCTCCCTCGGCCAATGAAGCGAGATGAGCGCCGCAACCCTAGAGTCGGTCACAACTGGACCTAATGGTCAGGGGTCCCTTTACCCTTTATTTTATGGGCATGAAAGGAAGCACACCAGCTCTTAATGTTTTAATTATGTTTTTATAGAGGTTGGAAGCTGCTCAGAGTAGCTGGGTACAAATAATAAAACTGTTATCATATATGTGTGTGTGTGTGTGTGTGTGTGTGTGTGTGTGTGTGTGTGTTTTAACGTATCATTTTCAACAGTAATTAAACATACTTTTACATCTTATTCAAAATTTGACTTCCATCAATCCTATCTGAAAATTTTCCAATCTAATCTCTCAGTATGCATTTCTTATCTTCCCTATTACATTTCAAACTCATAACCAATATCTCTATTTTGTAACACTTTGTATATTTCTCCTTACGAAACTTCTTGTAGTCCTACTAGCGTAATTTGTTGATTACAGTTGCTCTTCAAATAATTCATATACTTCTTCCGATCTTCTGTGAATCTCTGGTCCCGCAGGTTTCGAATCCTTCCTGTCATTTTGTCCAATTCTGCATAGTCCATTAATTTCGTCTGCCATTCTTCCTTTGTCAGAATTTCTTCTTGTTTCCATTTCTGGGCTAACAATACTCTTGCCGCAGTTGTTGCATATAAAAACAATTTAACATCTTGCCTATTAATGCCCTGACCTATAATAACAAGTAAAAATGCTTCTGTTTTTTTAAAAAAACTTTGATCATTACAGTCAAACCTCAGCTCCCGAACACCTCCCTTTTGGAACGTTCCGGCTCCCGAACGCTGAAAACCCGGGAGTAAATGCTCCGGTTTTTGAACGTTTTTCGGAAGCCGAACATCCAGCATCCTTCGGAAGCCGCAGGCTCCTGCAACCATTCGGAAGCCGCGCCTCGGTTGTCGAACATTTTGGTAGCCAAACGGGCTTCCGGAATGGATTGTGTTTGACAACCAAGGTTTGACTGTATTACACGAAAAATCCTGATGTGAGAGAACTTTCAGGTGGAATTGTGCCCCGAATTCATGAAAGGCACCAAGGCCTGTTCTACGACTTCGGGACAAAATGTATGCAAGCATGCAGAGAAGCAACCCTGAAATAAGTTGGATCACTTTTGGTGTGGAGGGGCTTGTCAGCTTAGTATTCTGCTCAGTATCTTACTTTACTGAATATACCCCCCCACCTCCCCATACACACCAAGCCAGAGTTATCTGTCCTTCGCATGACCCAATATGTTACAAGCTAAATGTAGTTTTGAATTTATTATTCATTCGTTCGTTTGCTTCATTAGTTTCAGTCTGGATAGCTTGGTTGTTTCAAGTGTGGTGCTGATGACGCCAAGTTTCATAGACTCTTAGAATCGTAAGAAGGGGCCTACAAAATTCATAAACAGAACAAAAACAGCCATCGTCTAGCAAGTTAAAAACAAAACAAAACATCCATTTCAGTATGAATGCTTCATCTTAGTCCCTAAACCTTTTTAAAGAAGATTTTTCATTGCTGACTGAACTCTTCCAGCGTGCATTGTCAGGAAGATCATTCCACAGCTGTAGGGCAACGGCAGAATTGGGCCCTGCTGTGATGACTCTCAGCGAGGCTCAAGCTTCAGATTCATCAACTTCTCTGTCAAAATTGGAATTTGCCTGCCTCAATTTTCATTCGAAACTTGGCATTCTGAGTTCAAAAAGCTGCAATCCGATTAAAGAAATAAAAGTTGAACTCAATTCAAATTTATCTCTTCTTAAACTGCAGTGAGGTGTCATCACCTTTCTCTCTCCAGAGAGAACTGGCAGTCAGATTTCTGTGGTGCTATGGCAGGCCAAAAAGTAGCAGTGTTTCAGGTCAGCCAAGATCAGGATGAGGCGATCTTGGAAGCCAGTAGGCTCCCATTTGGTATTCTGTAACTTCCTTCTCTGGCCCGGCTCCCCTGAGCAACTTACTGCCTTGTGCCAGCCAGCCATACCTCAGGCGCTTTTAAAAAATATTCCTTGCACTGAGTTTGCAGATTCATTCTGCAGTCTTTAGTATATAGGCTGTCTGGGTATTATTTACAAACGATCTTCATTGAGATGCTTATACACTTCATTACATGGTGCTGCTTTCCTTTTGTCAAGCTCATATTTGCATTATTTCATGTGCTTCATTAAGTACGCATTTATTTATCCACGGACCGTGGAAAATGCGCCAGTCCCCCCAAAGAAAGCCTAAAAACACTTACTAGGGAATAAAAGCCTCATTGAAGACCATGGGGCTTACTTTTGAGTAGACATGCATAGGTTTGCACTGCCAGCTGCTGATCAAATCCTTATCAGTGGTTGCAGGGCATGCGTTCCAATTTGGGGAATATTTGACATATATATCCTCAGCGAATGACACCCTTGATCCTGTATGTATTTCTAGTCTACATTGTGAATCATGCCTACAAAAATAATTTTTAAAAGCTCGTGAAAAGTTGGATAATTCCAACAAAGGATTGTCCTCATCAGCACCAACCTTGTCGTTTCTAAAGGGGGTTTCGTATTCTCCCCTGGGTTTTCTGAGGTCATTTGATCCTCAAAAAAAAAAAAAAGGATGATCATTTTTGCTTGCATTTCGCAGAAGGCAAAAATTCATTAAGAAGCCACAACTGTAGAGTAGAAAGAAAAATCCTTCCCCCCCTTCCTCCCTGTTGACTGAGTCAGCAATCAGATTACACCCACCAGTTTAAAACAAATGGGAGACCCACGTTTCAGAGACCCTCCAAGTGTCCCTATTTTCCAGGGACAGTCAGAAGCCATCCTGGTTTCTGATTTGATCCTGGGTTGTCACGCTTTTCCTTAGGCTGTCCCTATTTTCATCAGAGAAATGTTGGAGGATATGAAGTTGTGCAACCCCCCCAAGCCAAGGAGATAAGTGACTATACAATCTTTAGAAGACATCTAAAGGCAGCCCTGTACAGTGGTACCTCTGGTTAAGAACTTGATTTGTTCCAGAGGTCCGTTCTTAACCTGAAACTGTTCTTAACCTGAGGTACCACTTTAGCTAATGGGGCTGCCGTTCAATTTATGTTCTCATCCTGAGGTAAAGTTCTTAACTTGAGGTACTACTTCCAGGTTAGCAGAGTCTGTAACCCGAAGCGCTTGTAATCCGAGGTACTACTGTATAGGGAAGCTTTTTAAATGTTCAATGTTTTGTTATGTTTTTATATATGTTGGAAGCTGCCCAGAGTGGTTGGGGAAACCCAGCCAGATGAGCGGGGTGATGGTGATGATGATGATAATAATAATAATAATAATAATAGTAATAATAATAATTTGGTGGCCTATCTCAGCTTGTAGCTGTAGGAAGGAATTTCTACTGGTGCAGCTAGTGGTTCTGTGGTTCTGTGCACCCCCACACTCAAACAAACTCCCAACAGCAGCCCAATCAGACGGGCAGGGTATAATTAATAAAATTATTATTACAGTGGTGCCCCGCAAGACGAATGCCTCGCAAGACGGAAAACTTGCTAGACGAAAGGGTTTTCCGTTTTGGAGGTGCTTCACAAAACGAATCTCCTATGGGCTTGCTTTGCAAGACGAAAATGTCTTGTGAGTTCCTGCGGGGGTTTTTTCCTCCCCCCCTTTTTTCTAAGCTGCTAAACTGCTTATCAGCTGATTCGATAATCTGATAAGCCGCTAAAAGCCGCTAATAGCGCTAATCCGCTAATCCGTCAATGGGCTTGCTTCGCAAGACGAAAAAACCGCTAGACGAAGAGAATCACAGAACGGATTCTTTTCGTCTTGCGAGGCACCACTGTATTGTGATTCTGGAGTAGGATGTCCCTATTTTCATTGGAGAAATGTTGGAGGGTATGCACGCCTGGTGTGCCCCATACAATCTGAGAGCCATGCATTTGAGAGGAACCTGTGCCAGGGGAACTGTGTGCGATTGTAAACGCCCCTTCAGCACATTCTGTGGGGTTGGTACCCAGGTGAAGCTGCTTCTTATGTGTTGATCAAAAATAGGTGGGAGGTTTTCTGGGGTCAGTCACGTGGGAAATTGGGACAAGAATCCCTTTCCCCCTTGCTCCTTGGACAGTTTGCTTGAGGAAGGGTCCCTAGAATTTGAATCGCTGGTGTTATTCAGCCTCTTGTTGGGCCCAAAGCGTGTTGTGGGGGGGGGGACCGGGCCTTTCTGCGCAGACTGGGGCTAGCTGCTTTGAATGACAAGCGCTGTGTATTGATCGTTTTCTAAACTCGTCCCAGCCGATAGAAGGTAATTAATGACTCCATTTGCCTCAGTACCAAGGAGAACAATTGAGTTTGAAACGGCAACAACTGGCAGTGATGTGAAAGCCCCCCCAAGGGGGATATCTCGGAAAGACGCTGACTGGCCTTGGCTGCTTTGGGACACAGGAGCACAGCTGAGGGGGAAAGAGCTTTGACGGTGGGGATGGGAAGCAACAGAGAATGGGGGAGAGGGAGAGGGAAAGTTTGGGACAAGCAGGGGCTTATATTAGCCGGTTAATTTCAAAAAAATAATGAGTGTTTTGGAGCAGTGGTATCTGTTTGTCTTGGGTGAAGATCTCCCTCAGGCCACTTCCACTCACAAATCTCTCTCTTTGAAGCGCTGCAGGCTGTGCTAGTCCCAGGGGAGAGTGTTTAAATGTAGAACCAAGCTGGTTTCAGACCCTCCAATTGTCCCTATTTTCCAGGGACAGTCCTGGATTTACAGAAGCCATCCCGGTTTCTTTTTGGATCCCAGAATGTCCCGCTTTTCCCTAGGACATCCCTATTTTCACTGAAGCAATGTTGGAGGGTATGAAATAGTACGTTCCTATTTTCATATTATAGGGACGCAGGTGGTGCTGAGGGTTAAACCACAGAGCCTAGGGCTTGCCCATAAGAAGGCCGGCGGTTCGAATCCCTGCGATGGGGTGAGCTCCCGTTGCTCAGTCCCTGCTCCTGCCAACCTAGCAGTTCGAAAGCACATCAAAGTGCAAGTAGATAAATAGGTACCGCTCCGGCGGGAAGGTAAACGGCGTTTCCGTGTCCTGCTCTGGTTCACCAGAAGTGGCTTAGTCATGCTGGCCACACGACCCAGAAGCTGTACACCGGCTCCCTCGGCCAATAAAGCAAGATGAGCGCCACAACCCCAGAGTCGGTCACGACTGGACCTAATGGTCAGGGGTCCCTTTACCTTTACTATTTTCATTGGAGAAATATTGGTGGGTCTTCTTCTTCTTCTTTGGCAATCACTCATAGCCGGGTAAGATTGTCTTCCATAAACACAAGTCAATAAGTGACTGTGGAGGCCAATTCTGGATCCACATGTCCTTCCACAGTGGGGAAATAGGTTTCTGGGTGGTAATTGATCATGCTGAGGGTTTGCCAAACGTGCCTTCCTCTCAGCACATTTCTCCCTTTTGTCCTGCGTTTGAGCTTCTTCAAAGCCCATGACACCTTTGGTAAAGGCTGTTCTCCCATCGGAGCACTCGCAGGCCAGTGTTTCCCAGTTGTCAGTGTTTACACGGCATTTTTAAAAATATTTGCCTTGAGAGAGTCTTTAAGCCTCTTTTGTTGACCACCAGCTTTACGCTTTCCATTTTTAAGTCCAGAATTGAGTAGTGCCATGCTGATTTGACACTTGCCAGAATTGCTGCTGCTTTACCTTCACGCGTTCCGCGAAGTGCAACATAGTGAGGATCTCAGCCACAGAATATGTCCAGTTACCGTCTGGTAGGCCTGGAACAGAACTGAGGCCAGTTGTAGACCCCAGGACGTTGATATGTCAGGGGTCTTTTCTGCTGTTTCAGACAGCGGGCCAAGCCAGCTGGAAACCTGCCATGAGTTCAGCCCTTAGAGAAGCTCTAAACCCTGGAGGAAGGAAAAAATGTGTAAGGTTTGAAATCTGGCAACTTTAAAACAAGTAGTTGGGGAGATCTCTTATTTTGTGAGATCTGATGGATCCCCTTCAGCTGGGACACTACAGAATCTCAATTGTCACCGTTGTCAGGCGGGATATAAACTGGATGGATTTCTGCCACAGAAGGCTGCTTATTAGTATTCAGAATCTGACGGTTCGCCATTTTGGGGGCCCTTAGGATTCATAATTTTCAACTTTGCTTTCCCATGCTCCCAGCTCCGACGCACTGATAGGAAGCTTGCCTTCAAACCATGGCTAACCAAGCATTTGAATCCATGCCTCATAGATCTGCCTCAAGCACTTTATCCATTAACAGAGGGTGGGAGACGCAGAGTGTTGCACCGGCTTCCCTCGGTTAGCATCATTTATTTTCAGTGCAGAATATAAATTTTAGTATTCTGATGCAGAAAATTTATTTGGTGTAGCACCTGAATTTCCTATCTCGTGGAATATGAACAGCATCCATGCCTACCTTGCTATCTCATCTCCTCACCCGTGTCTGTTGGATCTTTGGGGCTGCAATCCTGTACTCGTCTACTCAGCAGTAACCCCACTGGATTCCCAGAGACTTGCTTCCAGCCAGATAATTGTGTGTAGGGCTCCCTTCCCTCCATCTTTCTTGCCATCTCTCTCCTTCTCTCTTTGTATGGGGGCCTGTCGCATTTGATGTCCTAAGTTTGTGTGCAGAGCGGGAATAACCCCCAGAACAGAACTATCAGTGGGACATGATTGATCAATTGAATTCCATAGCGGCTGAAAAATGTGGGATTAAGTAGTGTATTATACGCACAATGAGTTGAGGCATGATGTTCATTTCAAGTTCATTTTGCCGGCCCTCTGCCACCAGATCAGGCAATCAATAGGGGCAGCAGATATCATATATCACCTCTCGCCGTACGAGGGAGAGCACCATAATCTCTCGCAAATTTAGAGTGACAGATTTGTCAAGATCTGAAGGGCCCTGAATAAATGAAGGGAAAGAGAAGCTTACAGTGGCTTGAGAAAGCTCAGGTTTCAGCTCCTGCAAACAAAGTCACAGTGTACACATGCACATTTCATACACGGGCATGAATGCACTATGTGGAATTGTAGATACA
This sequence comes from Podarcis vaucheri, assembly GCF_965113315.1. NCBI lineage: Eukaryota > Metazoa > Chordata > Lepidosauria > Squamata > Lacertidae > Podarcis > Podarcis vaucheri. The sequence goes on along the minus strand of NC_138763.1, from coordinate 90,359,651 downwards.
AAGGTGGCTGCAGCAGATTGCATTAATTAGATTACAGCGCAGTTTGTGCTGCCCAGAATGGAGATGATTTAGCACTCGGGTTTCAAAGCTTTTAGGAGCAATATAACAACAACAACAACAACAGGTAGGTAGGTATTTGTGTGTTCATTATTTCTCTATCTCTGGTGCCATTTGAGTTACCCAGAACCTTTAGTAGACAGGAAGGAATGAGACAACAAGCAAAATAGGGTCCACAGAAAGAAAACCATTTTATAATTGCTGTTAGCCTTGCCCCAAGTCACCGTTCAATGCCTACTTTGTGTTTTGAATTTCATGTATGGGGAAAGCATGTAAACGATTTGTCTTCATGTATGGTGACTGCGACTGCACATACTGTCTAACCTGGAGCATGTGTGATTGGCACCCATGTGTGGGTGCTCTCTGTGTGGCTGGCAAATTCACCCCCTTTCATTGCAAAGTCGTTGCAATCAGCTGGGCCTGCAGCTAAACGGGTGGATGACTCTCATCCAAATCTGCTACGTTCAAATCCATAGCCTAGGGGGAGGATCGTGGGGTACAGATTGATGGAGCATTTAAAAATGCAGGCACAAATCAGACCCCAAGACCTAGAGTTGATGTGAATGATTCAATGAGTGCTACCTGAAAGACCTGGCTCTATAGGCGTGTAAGGCCCTAGAATTAGGCTTCTTGACCATTTTCCACTTTGTGCTGGCGTTATTCTGAAGCCTCCAGAGACAGAAAAGCATTCATTCATTTATGGTGCAATAGCCTTGTTGCCAATCGGATGGGGATGCACACATGTAAATAACCGTATTGCACATGTTGGCTAATGCTACCAGCACTAAGGTCTGCTATTTAATTGGAATATGGATTGACAATATCTCCTGGGTGGAGAAAATCCCTGCAAGCAGAGGATGGCTTGATTCCCACCCCTTGCTTATTGCTACCTGATGCCCTTGGACAACAGTGCTCAAGTTGCCGGCTTCCTCCCAGGGCCGGATTTAAGTTTGATGAGGCCCATAGCTACTGAAGGTAATGGGGCCCTTTATATGTCCAGCTGTCCTTTGCCAACAACAAATTGTTGCGGGTTTTTTGTGTTGAATATATGCTATATGGTAAGGGGCGCGGGTGGCGCTATGGGTTAAACCACAGAGCCTAGGACTTGCCGATCAGAAGGTCAGCGGTTCGAATCCCCACGACGGGGTGAGCTCCCGTTGCTCGGTCCCTGCTCCTGTCAACCTAGCAGTTCGAAAGCATGCCAAAGTGCAAGTAGATAAATAGGTACCGCTCCGGCGGGAAGGTAAACAGTGTTTCCGTGCGCTGCTCTGGTTCGCCAGAAGTGGCTTAGTCATGCTGGTCATATGAACCGGAAGCTGTACGCCGGCTCCCTCGGCCAGTAAAGCAAGATGAGCACCGCAACCCCAGAGTTGGCCACGACTGGACCTAATGGTCATGGGTCCCCTTTACCTTTTTATGCTATATGGTAATTTATGGACCTAATAGGTATCTACAGCCACTTGCAGATACAGAATGTAGGCACCCTATATATAGAAAGGAGCAAACCAGTGATATTTTAGGGAGCAGGCAGGGCCCATGACTTACACCACAGGAGCCTACAAAACACTGTTGCTGTTTGTAGGTTTTATTTTATTTGTTTTGTATCTTATATTTTGGAAATGTATATCCAGGTGTTTTTTTCCTTTACATTTTTTGGGGGCCCCCAAGAGAGTGGGGCCCTAAGCTATAGCTTGTTTAGCTTATACGTAAATCTGGCACTAGGGATGCGGGTGGTGCTGTGGGTTAAACCACAGAGCCTAGGACTTGCCGATCAGAAGGTCAGCGGTTCGAATCCTCGCGACGGGGTGAGCTCCCGTTGCTTGGTCTTTCTCCTGCCAACCTAGCAGTTCGAAAGCACGTCAAAGTGCAAGTAGATAAATAGGTACCACTCCAGCGGGAAGGAAAACGGCTTTTCCGTGCGCTGCTCTGCTTCGCCAGAAGCGGCTTAGTCATGCTGGCCACATGACCCAGAAGCTGTATGCCGGCTCCCTCGGCCAGTAAAGTGAGATGAGCGCTGCAACCCCAGATTCGGCCACGACTGGACCTAATGGTCAGGGGTCCCTTTACCTTTACCTTTAAATCCGGCACTGCTTCCTCCCTATCCCAATGTGGCCTTTGCTCTTTCACGCCTGCTGTCCTCCGCAGCTTCCCATGTTGATCTTACCTGAAGAGGTGCTAGGATGTGCCCTTCTCTCTGCTCCCAGGGCCCTCATAACCCTCCTGCCTTTTTATCTCCTCCTGTCTCCCACAATCGCACAGTGGAGGTCGTTCAATAAATGTAAGCTACTCCTGGCTCACAGGGTGGCGGCGAGGTATGCATTTGAATACATTGATTTGTCCGTTTGTATTTAGTCCTCTGGAGAGAGGGGAAGGGGGCTTGAAGATTTTGGACCAAAACTGGTGACTTTCCAGTGCGCTGTTTCACATGGCAGTCGTCCGGGCTTTTTCTGGCCTGCATGTGTGTGGCGAGGAGGGGGAAAACCCCCAAACACGGCTTTCAGACACTCAGTTCTGGCAAAGCAGTGTGATGTATGGGAAGAGAAGGCAGAATGTCAAACAGACTTTTGAACCTGAAATGTTATATAGATTATTTCTCCCCGTTGTATAGATTAGGTGGAGCGAAATTCATGCTTGTCCAATAACTGTCATTGCCACCCTCCCACTCCTCCTCCTCAACTGCCGCCTAATTCATTTTTAGAGCATCGTCCGCATTCCTCCCCTTGCTTTTCCTTTGGGTTAGGAGCGGCTTGGGCACTGAGGCACCCCAGACGGGGACTTGGCTGGCTCCCAATTGCCTCTGACACTGTGGGGGTCGTCTACATTTCTCCTTGTAGCAAGCCTTGAAAGCACGGGTCCGATCGGTTTTCTGCTTGCCTAAGTGCACCAACTCCTAGGGGCAGAGGGGTCTTCAGCCCCCTCGGTGTTTTCTGGCAAGGCCCCTGTGATGTTGAGAGGGAGGAGGAGGAGGCCAAAGGCAGCACGGTTCAATGGTTGGCTCTTTCTGGGCTCAGCGCTTGGCCTCCTCCTGACAATTTGGTGCCACACGTATGACGCCACACATGCATGACATGTGCTGCCCCCACCCCCAATCCTGGACGCAAGAGGGTGCCTCTGCACTTGCTTAAGGGAAAACCCACTCTTTAGTGATAGATCGGAACAACTGGCAGTCCAGGGAAAACCTGAATTGCCCTTTGCTCCGATTGAGCACTAAAGAGCAGTTTCCCCCGCTGGTGGGGAGCAGCAGGAGAAGAGGAAGCGTGGAAAGCCCTGTGTATCTGCATTCCAGAGACTCTTTGTTTTCAGGCTCCTTTCTCCTTTCGCTTGTCCACTGCTGCACCTGTCACCAGAAGTCATGCAACAGCCTAGAATCAGCCGTTTTCCTTAAGCTAGACAAAAAAAGGTATATTACATTTACCCAGAAATGACTTAGTGATTTACGCCTGTAGTTGCCTAGTAGTCACCATGTGCCAGTCTAGGTTTTTAAAAGCATTAACATAAGAACAGCCCTGCTGAACCATGGTCCTAGCCTAACATCCTCACAGGGTCCGATGCCTGTCCCCACCTACAGATACATTTCAGACTTTTTCATACACTGTTTCCTTTCCCACTGAGCTGCATAAAAGGTAAAAAAAAACCCACCTTTCTTTGAAACTTTTCTGAGGTCCTATGTTTCCCTAGCTTCCTGCCGGTGTTGCTGAGCCATTGCAATGTACAAACTCTGATCTTCGGCTCAAATCTAGAAAAAAGTTAAGGATGGCAGCGTTAAACATGCGCTTGCATGTCTCCCATTTCAATCGCTGGGATTAGAAGGGCTTGTTTTTAACTGGTTTGTGCCCATTATTCCTTCCGCTGACCCTCCTGCTGTGAAGTCTACCTCTGAATACAGGCCTGAGTGGAACCCATGGATTCTGAGCATTTGGGGGGTCAGTGATCCCCAAATCCCACTCTACGGAAATGAGATGAGGAAAGGTAGTTTAGCTCCAGCTTCTTCCCCAACCCCCACACTGAATGAGAATGTCAGGGAGGGTGGGGGAGCAGGAGGCTGCAAGCTTGCACTAATCAATATGTAATATTGTCCATGGTCTTACAAGTGATATTGTATTAGGTTACTGTATATAATGCAGTATTGATTATATCATATTGTATAATCACATATAAACTGACATGTATAACAGTCAGGAGGGAAGTGGCCACTACCGTAGGCCACAGTGGAGAAACAAGCTTTGGACTGCAGGCTTCTTGAGGTAGGAAGCCAAGAGACAAAACTATAGTCTCTATAGTTTGGCTGCTGAAGAGATGTTGTTGGAGACCCCTCTGGTTGTCACAGGGAGGAAGAGAACAGTGCAAAGTCCACAACACCCTCACAGACCCGCCGTATCTGTCCAACAAAGCTGTCGTTAACGACAACTTGAAATCTGAACGGCGATTCATCGCTAGGCTTTTGATGTTGTATCTCTGCAAGCGCAAGCCAACTTGGAATTTGGGGAGGGGGGGAGATGCTGTCTGAGGTTCCAGATTATTCCCTGCGCAGGGAGGCATGCACAAACTCGCACCCTTCCGTGCCTGATAACTGGATGCAGAAGTTGGTGAGGATTGCAATAGACAGAGCCTGACATGGGAAGTGGATGGGCAATTCCTCAATAACGAATCAAATGTAATTATTTAGTGGTCTTTTTACCTCGTGACAGTGATGTTGGGGCTTGTTTTGAGATCTCATTATGCAATGGGCAATGCAAATCTACCCAAAAAAATCTAAATATGGCTGCATACACGTAATACGAAGCAGTTTCCTATCAAATTTGTCTAGTGTAGGTCGAAGGTGGTATATGAACAACAACTTGAGACCTTAGCCTGACAGAGTGCACATACAAGTAGGATTAAGAAACGGAGAATTTCTGCCCCGGAGCATAGTAAGGTGGAGGTTTTGTGTTCAGGAGGTAGTGCCCAGCTTGGTGTGGACTGCCCAGAGAATTTGATCTGATGCAAAATGTGTGTGTGTGTGTGTGTGTGTGTGTGTGTGTGTCTATTTGTGTCACAGACAGAGAGAGAAAGATGTGTAGACTAACAGGACTGCAGACATGTGGGTTGAGGTGGGGGAATCGTGCCAGCAGCCTTGAGTGCATGGTTTTTGTTGCTTTCAGAATGTGGCTCATTGAGTGATTATATGCATTTGGAACTATTGTACAAAAGCTGCCCTTATGCAGAGCACTGGAGAGCATTGCTCTGAAAGGCCACCCCTTTCTGTAAAGAGGTACAAATTGTTTGTATCATGTATGAGCAAGTGTCCTATACTCTCCCCTCACCTCCCCCCCCCCCACTTTCTTTCTTTCTTTCTTTTTTGCTACATGGTATGTGGATTGGGTGATTATATATATTAAAGAGTAGGAATAATCAGACTAAGAAACTAAGCCCTAATTCTCCACAGCCCAGATTGCATCAGGCTGATGCAAACAGCCCCAAACACCAAGTGAAACGCCATCTCTAGCACAGAGTACAAGTTTGTGCAGACTGGGCTTGGTTCTGAAGCCTCGATCTTGTCCTCTAAAAGGGGTGTACAGCTCGCACAAAAAAAGACACTTGGGAGACGGGCCTGGGATCTGGAGCGAACGTCGCCAGGTTCCCAGACCCTCTTGCCCAGAGAATTGAGAAGGAGACATTGGGTGCTTTTGGCAAGAGAGAGACGACCCTCACTAATGCCCTGTTATCTCTTCCTGTGTCTCGCAGAAGTATCCGAGGGCTCAGTCCCCAACGGCGATTCCCAGAGCAGTGTGGATAGTTTGCGGAAGCACCTTCGCGCCGACACTTTCACGCAGCAGCAGCTGGAAGCTTTAGATCGGGTCTTCGAGCGTCCTTCTTACCCTGATGTCTTTCAGGCATCAGAGCACATCAAATCTGAGCAGGTGTGGACCCAGCTTGGGTGGGGGGGGCGGGGGAGAGAAGCATTTGGTATACATGCAGCTGGAGAAGCTGTTTCATTGCTTCTTACCATATTTTTGGCTCTATAAGACGCACCAGACCGCAAGACGCACCTAGTTTTTGGAAGAGGAAAACAAGAAAAAAATATTCTGAATCTCAGAAGCCAGAACAGCAAGAGGGATCGCTGTGCAGTGAAAGCAGCAATCCCTCTTGCTGTTCTGGCTTCTGGGATAGCTGCGCAGCCTGCATTCGCTCCATAAGATGCACACACATTTCCCCATACAGTGGTGCCCTGCAAGACGAATGCCTCGCAAGACGGAAAACTCGCTAGACGAAAGAGTTTTCCATTTTGGAGGTGCTTCGCAAAACGAATTTCCCATCGGCTTGCTTCGCAAGATAACAATGTCTTGCGAGTTTCTGCTGGGGTTTTTCCCTCCCCCCCTTTGTTTAAGCCGCTAAGCCGCTTATCAGCTGATCCGATCAGCAGATAAACCACTAAAAGCCGCTAATAGTGCTAATAGCGCTAATCCTTCAATGGGCTTGCTTCGCAAGACGGAAAAAACCGCTAGACGAAGAGAATCACAGAACGGATTCTTTTCGTCTTGCGAGGCACCACTGTACTTTTTAGGAGGGAAAAAGTGAGTCTTATAGAGCAAAAAATATGGTACTTGTACTTGCCTTACTCTGCATTTACAGACCTCAAATCGGTTTCCTAATCACCCCTTCCCCCCAGGGAACTGTAGCTGCATAAGGGGGGACAGCCTTTCAACAAAGCTCTCATGCCCTCCCCGCACTACAGTTCCCAGAATTCTGTGGGGAAACCATGACAGTTAAATTGGCGTGAAACCAACATGAGTTTGTGGTGTAAAGGATGTATCTAGTTTCACATGCCCACCCTCCCACTTGGCATACTTTTCTTTGTGAGTCCCCACACTCTTTTAAAGTGGGTCATATCTGCATCTGTCTCGAAAGAACGACAGGCAGACAGAAAACTCATTTGAGTCCATGGCATGCACGCATCATTTGCTTCCCCAGTTGTCACCACACCATAGCTGTCAACTTACAGTTTTGAAAATAAGGGACCAGCAGCCTCGAAAGTAAGGGATCAGCAGCCAAAATAAGGGATTTTAAGAGCACAGCTATGTTCAACTTCTGAGCCCCTCCCAGCCAAAGGCAGAAAGCCCAGCCAGCAGCCAAACAAAGCCTCAAGCGGTGGTTCCCACAGCGCAGCAACCCGGCAAAGGGGATGCAGCAAGGAAAACCACCGTCACCTCTCCGCTGAGAATTGCTGAGCAAAGGCGAGTCCCCAGGCAACCTGGCCGATTTGATCGGCACAAGGCATGCAAGCTCCACCCCCCAGTCATTCTTAGACTCCTTATTGGGTGAGCAACGCAGCCAAGCAACACAGTTGGAGCCTCCCTCCTCCCTGGCCGGCAGGGAGGGAGGGAGAGGAACTGCTTCCTTTGAAACCCGGAAAATTTAAGGGATATCATCAATAAGGGACAGCAGCGGGACACGGCGCTGGGATAAGGGACTTTCCCGCCAAATAAGGGACGGTTGACAGCTATGCACCACACACTTGTGCAAAATCTGCCTGCATGCTCACACACCCAAGCACACAGAAAGCACATCTCCAACTTACTTTTGAAAGGTCCTGGCGTGCCCACTTTGTGCTTTTTAAGGTACATGAAAATGTGATGCAGAAATACTAGCATGCAGGCACATTTTCTAGAGAAGTCTTGTGTCTTCTGTAGCTCCCCTCCCCCCCCCCCAATAGAACGGTTCTTTCCATGCCTCCTTTTGGAAACAGACACACATACTGCTTTCCGATAGTATTGTTTGTACACCTTGAGGCACCTTGGATGGTAATGTTGAAGGCAGCCTATAACTCACATCCACGCTTACATCACTTTGGGAACTGCACACTTCCTGCAACGCTCTTCAGACAATCCCAGCCACTCAAACACACCATTTAGGCATTTGTGTGAACACACACGCCTTCCCTTTGGCTATTTGATTGTGTAAGGACGCACCCAAAATATCTACACATGCACTCTTGTTTGTGCTCCACTGTTGTGTCCTAAAGATGGCAGTGGTCTATATTTTTCCATCTAGGATACACAAACGAAGGCTACTTTGGAAGATTCAGTTGACCAGATTCTGTGCACATTACCTATAAGACATCAGTGTAATTTTTGTTCTCATTAAGGTCACAGACAGTTAATTCCCTTCCCCAAGTAGGAACTCCAATAGGAGATGTCACAGCTGAGTGTAAAAACAGTATCTCTTGCAAAGAGCTTTAGATAGATATTGTCTAAAAGGCTAGTCCGTTGAGTGGGTTTTTTTTTTAAAAAAAATTAATTGATTTATATACCACCCTTCAATAAGTATTTCCTGGGAAGTTCTCTCTCTCTCTCTCTCTCTCTCTCTCTCTCACACACACACACACACACACGTAAACACACGCACACAAAATAAATAATGAACAGATGAAACATTTTGTAAAATCATGACGCAATCTGTAGCATTATTTTATTTTTATCCTCCGAGAAAAGAAAAAATGGGCTCCCAAGTTCTATTTTAATATTATAGAACAGTTATCAGAGAGAGGTCCTGTAAATTCTCATTCTGTTCCTGTGCATAGTAATACAGGAACGTTAGGTTGCAAAAACGAGGTGTGTGTTGTTGTTTTAAAAAATAATAATGTCAAACTTTAGGCAAGAAGGAAGCCGAGTCACTGACTAAAATGCTCACCTCTGATTTAACAGACCCTTCAGTTTACAGAGAATTCTTCTTTTGAGCTTCCTAACGGCCAAACAGAGCTTCCTTGTGCCATCTCCCAACTGATGGTGTTGGTGGTTGTGCCCTTGTCAGAGACAGGACACAAACTGTGAGGATGCAGATTTGATACAGTTCAGCAGGAACTCCTCCTCTCTCAGTTCAGCCCAGCCAGCAGAAGCTAAGGACTTGTGCAGAATGAATGGAGCATTTTTCCCTTTGCTTGATGCCAAGCCCAAGCGCTGCTTTGGAAAGCTCTGTCCCTCCTTCATCTTTACCTGCCTCCCCCAGGCTTGCCTTTTATCCCCCAAGCAGTTTGCCTTTAACACAAAGATCAAAAGTCTTTTTTAAATCACCCCAAGCGGTAAACCAACAATGGGAAGTGAAGGAGAGGTTGGCTTTAGGCTCCTGCTATCCCCGAGTCCCTGAGTTTATTACAATGAATAACCTTTATTTACTTTCATTAGACTATTAAACACTAGCACAGTCATTCTTCCCCCAGAAACTCTGAATGGGGCCCATAAAGCAAATCCAAAGCCTAATTGAGTTCATTTTAATTTCTCTCCGATCACAGCGAATTACTCCAGTGATAAATCAGGGGGCAGCCTCACCCCCAGCAGAAAGCCTAATTTGCAGCTAATTACAAAACTGATTTCTACAGGAAGATCAATACAAGAAGGAATTGGAAATGACTAGGCAATCGTGGCTGGCCAGGGAGGGCGGCAGGAGGAGGGCAGCTCTCTGGGAGCTGGCATGGAAAGCGGGGACAGGGGAAAAACAAAGCAAAAAGAGCAGAAAATCAGTTTTAATTTAACGTAATATTAATCAGAACAACTTTTCCTGCTTTTTTTTCTTCCTCCTGTAGTCTCTCCGGTTCCCGTGTCTGGTTTGGAGGCTGCCACAATAAAAAGGCAATTACCAGTGCCTTTTGGACAGGACACCCTTTTCAAATGCAATGAGGTTTTCCCCCTCCCACCCTTCTGTTAGCCATGTGGCCTGCCCCCACCCCAATTTCATACCCCAATGCACAAGGGTTGGGGGAAGCAAGAAAGGAAGCTCTTTTAAAATAAATAAAAAAATAAGAGAGAGAGAGAGAGAGAGAGAGAGAGAGACCGACCAAGAGCGGCTGTGGGGAACGACCTGATCAGCAAGCAAATCCCACCCTTCCTCACAACGCAAACACCCCCAGAGGACATTTTCTGCCCCTAGCAGAACCTTTTTCCACACTCTGTGGCAAGAACAGTCAAGTTTTCTGAATCTGCCTTTCAAAGAATGAAGGGGGTTCTCCCAGCCAAACCTCCATCTTGTAGCATCTGCTGGGGAAACCCAATAGAATCTGGCCAATAAGGGAAAAGGAAATTCATAGGCAAGAGGAGGTGGGCTTGGGGGGGGGGTGCTGGCCAGAGCTTGCCCTTCCTCTGCTTTGTGCCCTCCTTCTTTGCTTCCATCTGTGCAGGGACCGCGTTGCACCTCTTCCTAACTGTCACCCCCTCCTCCCATCTGCCCACTGCTCCCTTCCCTCCAGCCCATCAATAGAGAGCTTTCTTTTCTCTCTTCCCTAGGGTAATGAGTACTCCCTCCCAGCTCTGACCCCTGGTCTTGATGAAGTCAAGTCAAGTCTATCCAGCTCTGCTAACCCAGACCTGGGGAACAACGTGTCAGGACCCCAGACATACCCTGTAGTGACTGGTAAGTTACGAGCGCAGAGGCCGGAGTCAAAAGCTTTTCCTCTCCTATTGTCATTACCCCGCTTCTGCTTTTCCCGAAACCGTGGCGTGCTCCCAAAACAGAGAGCCAAGGAAAGGGACCTTGAAAAAGATGGGAAGAAGGAAGGCAGGACTCTGATGGGGGGCGCAGCATTGATTTCCCAGCTGAACCAGCTGGCAGGTGTATTTACTTGATTCACCCCTGTCCTGCCTTTTGGCCCCCTAAAAGGTAAAGGTAAAGGTAAAGGAACCCCTGACCATCAGGTCCAGTCGTGGCCGACTCTGGGGTTGCGACGCTCATCTCGCTTTATTGGCCGAGGGAGCCAGCGTACAGCTTCCGGGTCTTGTGGCCAGCATGACTAAGCCGCTTCTGGCGAACGAGAGCAGTGCACGGAAATGCCATTTACCTTCCCGCTGGAGCGGTACCTATTTATCTACTTGCACTTTGACGTGCTTTCGAACTGCTAGGTTGGCAGGGGCAGGGACCAAGCAATGGGAGCTCACCCCGTCGCGGGGATTCGAACCGCCGACCTTCTGATCAGCAAGTCCTAGGCTCTGTGGTTTAACCCACAGCACCACCCGTGTCCCCTTTGGCCCCCTAGACTCACAGAATAAATAACTAAACGTTAAAATACCAATTGAAGTCATTTGAACACTTTATAAACTTTTTTTAAAAAGCACAAAACTCAGCAATAAAATCCCGCCAGCCCACACTGAGCTAAAACTCGCCGAACCATAGCTCGTCCAAAAGGCCTTTTGAAACCATAGTCTTAACAAAGCATTAGAAGGCTGTGTCTTGGGGAACGAGGGCAGGTGTGCTGTAACACAGAGAGCCCTGTATTTTTGTGGCCACTGTTGTATTTTCTTCCATTGATATCTCCGCATTCCTTCCATCATGGAAGCCAAGACGGTGCACAGGTGGTCCCTAGGCAGTCACCTCTCCCCTCCAGGTACGGAGCATACCCTGGGACTACTGGATATGATAGCCAGGCATTTGGAGGCAGCATCTAATTAGATCTAGGTATATTTGTTAGAAGGGTGGAGGACATATTGAAGCACATGCTTCCAGAAGCATTCAAGTTCCAAGGTAAGAATTGGCACCTTGCATCTTGCCTAGACAATAGCCAGTCGCCAGGTAACAGGCGTTGGGTGCTGTTGATGCCCACTGGCAGTTAATGATCTGGGCTGGTTGCATGTTCTGCATGGTCTTCCAGAGCAGCCCTACACAGGGCACATTGGTGTCGTCGTCCAAATACCAGAACTCGAATGAAAATGGCCAAATGACTGTAAAAGGCAAATCCTGGCCATGGATGCTACTTAAATATCCTGATGGGAAAGCTGGATTCTGGAGCAAACCCAACTCGCAAAGCTGCAGCTGCTGCTTCAGAGACTGGGACCTCCAGCAGAACTTGGGTCCTCAGGTTACAAGAGGACTCCTGTCCCTAGTGGCGTAGCGTGGGTTCTCAACACCCGGGGCAAGGCAAGTAATTTGCGCCCCCTAACCCGTGGATTTTAGCACTCGAGTCTCTTCCGCGTGCCCCCCATGTTGCGCCAGGTGCAGCAGGCCCCCCTGCATCCCCCACGCTACACCACTGCTCCCACCACAAGTCTTCAGGACAGCCATCCGAAGGCTGGCGCGGGGAGAAGGTCTCTCCGCCCCACCACCAGGCTTCAGAGCAGCCATCCGAAGGCTGGCACGGGGAGAAGGTCTCTCCGCCCCACCGCCAGGCTTCGGAGCAGCCTTCCGAAGGCTGGCGCGGGGAGAAGGTCTCTCCGCCCCACCGCCAGCCTTCGGAGGAGGTCCGAGGACAGTGGGGTTCCTGCTTCCTCGAGGAGGGCCGGCCAAACGCGCCCCCCCAAATGTTGCACCCAGTGCGGCCGGCACCCCTGGCATCCCCCACGCTACGCCACTGCCTGTCCCTAAGCATCTCCGTCTCAAAATGGATTGTTAACCCAGACAATTGCATGCCAAGGCTTTGTGCCTCCCATCACCCCAACCGACTGCATATAGAATAAGGACAGCACACCCTTGACTTTGGATTGAATAAGGCCACAGCTTTACTGAATACAAATGAAAGAGGTTTAGCATAGGCATGGGGTGACCATTAAGCTCCGGTCCACCTGCTGGGTCAATCCGACAAGGAAAACCAGGTGGTGGCTTCATTAGGTCTGCCCCCAAGGCCAGCCCTGTGTCCAAGCCTGCCTAAGGTAAAGGTAAAGGGACCCCTGACCATTAGGTCCAGTCGTGGCCGACTCTGGGGTTGCGGCGCTCATCTCGCTTTACTGGCCGAGGGAGCCGGCGTACAGCTTCCGGGTCATGTGGCCAGCATGACTAAGCCGCTTCTGGCGAACCAGAGCAGCACACGGAAATGCCGTTTGCCTTCCTGCCGGAGCGGTACCTATTTATCTACTTGCACTTTGATGTGCTTTCGAACTGCTAGGTTGGCAGGAGCTGGGACTGAGCAATGGGAGCTCACCCCATTGCAGGGATTCGAACCGCCGACCGGTCGGCAAGTCCTAGGCTCAGTGGTTTAACCCACAGTGCCACCCGCATCCCCCAAGCCGGCCTACCATTGGCCAGTCATGCAGGCAGGCTTGAATCCAGCTCCTGATAGGTGCAGGGGCGCTTTCTGCCTCCTCACCTGTTCAGGCAGGATCCCAGCGACCTGAGCCCCCTTGTGGGGCCTGTGTGATGCCACTGCTGACCCATAATGCTGCCTCACCAGGGAAGGTGAGTGGACTCGCTGATCCAGATTGCAATGCAAAGAAGCTACCTCACCACCTGGATTGTATTCAGGTGTCATCAGGAAGCTGACAGCAGCTCATTACAAACCCACCCACAAGTGAACTGGGGGTGTCCCTCACTTAAAAACAAACCAACAAACCACCAGCAGTAGTTCATATTGCCATGAAATTGAATTGTTACAGATAGGTAGCCATGTTGGTCTGCCATAGTCAAAATAAAAAAAATTCCTTCCAGTAGCACCTTAAATTACTGGAAGGAATTTTTTTATTTTGACTATGGCAGACCAACACAGCTACCTATTCTCATTATACATGACTAAGCCATTTCTCACCTTTCTCACCCCTTGCCTTTTCCTGTAAGACCTATTACAGTCGTTAAGAGTCGTCAACAGGCTCATCTCAGCTACCTGCCAATCTCCCATTCCCACCACCCTTCTGAGTAATACCCCTCCCCACCTTCTCACTATATAGAAGGATCTGGCAACTTCTGTTTCAGTGTATCTGAAGAAGTGTGCATCCACACGAAAGCTCATACCAAGAACTAACTTAGTTGGTCTTTAAGGTGCTACTGGAAGGAATTTTTTTATTATGAAATTGAATCGTTTACCTGGCACCGTCATTACTCTCTTTTAGGGGCTGGATTATGTCTGCTTTTTCTCTCAGGCTTTTAAAGATATTTGATTGATTTCTATAGTCTCATTGGATCCCTGTTATATGTTTGCTTCCTAAATTTGAACCAAGTCAGACCATTGGTTCATCTGCCTTAGCAATGTCTATCCCAGGCATAGGCAACCTTCAGATGTTTTGGACTACAATTCCCATCATCCCTGACCGCTGAGCCTGTTAGCTAGGGATCATGGGAGTTGTAGGCCAAAACATCTGGAGGGCCGAAGGTTGCCTATGCCTGGTCTACCCTGACCAGGATTTTAGGCCGGGGACAATTCCCATCCCTACCTGGAGATACCAGGGATTGAATGCAGTATGTGCCCATGGACTCACAGCTGTCCATGGAGGTGCAGGTCAACTCTGTGTCCAGGGCAACTATCTACCAGCTCCATCTGGTCCACAGGCTGAGACCCTACCTGCCTGTGGACTGTCTTGCCAGAGTGGTGCATGCTGTAGTTATCTCCCGCTTGGACTACTGCAATGCGCTCTATGTGGGGCTACCTTTGAAGGTGACCCGGAAACTGCAATTAATCCAGAATGCGGCAGCTGGACTGGTGACTGGGAGTGGCCAGTGGGACCATATAACACTGATCCTGAAAGACCTACATTGGCTTCCAGTATGTTTCCGAGCACAATTCAAAGTGTTGGTGCTGACCTTTAAGGCCCTAAACGGCCTCGGCCCAGTATCCCTAAAGGAGTGTCTCCACCCTCATCATTCAGCCCGGACACCGAGGTCCAGCTCCGAGGGCCTTCTGGCAGTTCCCTCCCTGCGAGAAGTGAGGTTACAGGTACCAGGCAGAGGGCCTTATCGGTAGTGGTGCCCATCCTGTCAAATGCCCTCCCATCAGCTGTCAAGGAAATAAAGAACTACCTGACTTTCAGAAGACATCTGAAGGCAGACCTGTTTAGGGAAGTTTTTAACGTTTGATGTTTTCTCGTGTTTTTAATATTCTGTTGGGAGCTGTCCTGAGTGGCTGGGGAAGCCTAGCCAGATGGGCGGGGTATAAATATTATTATTATTATTTTATATATTCTGCATGCAGAGCAGATGCTCTACCACTGATGGTCCTCGCTTCCACAAAACTGCATTACAGTAAGGGACCCAATCCACCGCTTTACATTTTGGAGGTGCCTAGGTAGACAGTGGTGTCACATTGTGGTGGATTCACTCACATATTGTCTCTGACTGTTTACAACTCACCACTTCATCCCGGCATTGTCAAACCCATCTTCCTCCTCTCCCTTCTTTTCTTTTCTTTACCTCCGCTCTCCCTTGCGTTCCTGATATTTTTAGTTTGTAAGTCTGGAAGCAGGGCCTGTACCTTGTTTTAATATTATGTTCAGTGCCTGCTGCCAGCACTGTGCTAAATGTAAGAAGAGTCCTGCTGGATAAAAGGCCTTTTGAGTTCAGCATCCTGTTTTCCCCCTGACCAACCAGGTGCCTCTGGGAAGCAGAATGAGAATTTTTAACCCTTGCGAGCCACCTTGGGAGAGAGTACTTGTCTGAAAAGCAGAATGAAAATACAGTGGTACCTCAGGTTACATACACTTCAGGTTACATACACTTCAGGTTACAGACTCCACTAACCCAGAAATAGTGCTTCAGGTTAAGAACTTTGCTTCAGGATGAGAACAGAAATCGTGCTCTGGTGGCGCGGCGGCCCCATTAGCTAAAGTGGTGCTTCAGGTTAAGAACAGTTTCAGGTTGAGTACGGACCTCCGGAACGAATTCAGTACTTAACCCAAGGTACATTGATTATTATGTAACACAGAGTTAGTGTTGTCCACTCATTCATTCATTCATACGTGGATAGATAGATGGACTGTTTGTACACAACAAACGGAAACAATATGTGTGGATAGTATAGATACAGCACCATTTCTCTATGTGTTTTGCCGGCTCTCCAATCCATAGTCTGAGCCTAGGTACATAGAGTTGGTTGGTGCATAGACTCTGTTCACACATTCAGGTGAATGTGTATAGGGCAGGGGTCAAAGAACACAATTTCTCTAACTTGCTCCATCTCTTCATTTGCACATAGCCAAATAATAATAATAATAGTAATAATAATAATAATTTTTTGTACCCCACTCATCTGCCTGGGTTTCCCCAGCCACTCTAGGCGGCTTCCAACAAAGATTAAAAATACATTAAAATGTCACACATTAAAAACTTCCCTGTGAATGAGTGAATAGACCTAGAGTTGTGCAATATTGTGTTAAAGTTACTTTAAAATGAGGGGAGGCATTCCGATATGGATAGACTTAACTTTTTATCTCGTAACCTGCTTGTAACTATCCCAGGTTTTCCTCAGCTGCTATGTTTAGAACTCTTACGAGAATCTCCACAGTAACTAAATTGGCTGTAAAAGTATAAAGGTAAAGGACTCCTGGATGGTTAAGTCCAGTCATAGGCGACTATGGCGTTGCAGCACTTCTCTTGCTTTCCGGCAGAAGGAGCCGGCGTTTGTCCACAGACAGCTTTCTGGGTCATGTGGCCAGCATGATTAAACTGCTTCTGGCACAACGGGACACCATGATGGAAACCAGAGTGCACAGAAATGCCGTTTACCTTCCCGCCACAGCAGTACCTATTTATCTACTTGCACTGGTGTGCTTTCAAACTGCTAGGTTGGCAGGAACTGGGGCAGAGCAATGGGACCTCACCTCAGTCTTGCGGATTCGAACTGCCAACCTTCTGATCAGCAAGCCCAAGAGGTTCAGTGGTTTAGACCACAGCACCACCCGCTCCCTGGGAGGCCAGCATTGGGCAGGCTTGGGGTAGCTCTGGCATTTATGTCTATGGTAAGCTTCTACAAGTGTTAATAAGTGTATACAGTGGTACCTTGGTTTAAGAACAGCTTAGTTTATGAACAACTTGGATTAAGAACGCTGCAAACCCGGAAGTAGGTGTTTTGGTTTGTGAACTTTGCCTTGGAAGCAGAACATGTTTCGCTTCCTGTTGAGTGTGTTCCATTTGTAAATTGAGTCCCCCGCTACTATGGGAAAACATGCCTTGGTTTAAGAACGGACTTCCAGAACGGATTAAGTTCATAAATCAAGGTACCACTGTAATATGGGGTTGATTGGGCTGGTCCCCACATTGCTGAGGATTGTCCTGTGTGGAAACGCTTGCAAGGAGCTAGTCTAGTGCTTGAAAAGACTCCAAGGATTCAAGATTGTTCCTTTTGTTTTACTCAGAAGCTAGCCTATAGTTGAACCCCTTTGCAAGCTGTAAGGATGGGGTACATGCGAATACTCATGGCAACATTTGTCTCATTGATGGGGGAAATGGTCAGATCCGGTAATGCGATTTCACCCTCAAATTTCACCAGAATCTGTGAAGTAGCTGGGTAAGGGAAGATGTTGATGTTCTTGTAAACTATGGCACATGATGTAGGAGAGGAGGGACCGGCAAGGGCTGAGAAAGTGAGATAACAAACCATTTGCCTTCTGAAAAATAGCTGCTGAGACCTCAGGCTACAGAACGAATGGACAGGTCACTGAAAAAACCAATATAGACCTTGAGGGATTGCGCCCATATATACTCACGTCCTATGCAGTTTTGGACGATTTTTGTTCCAGCAGCTTTCCTTTACCCTCACGCACAGTTGTTATGAAAAGAAAGAACTTTTTATTTGAAAGATTAATTTGGGTTTTTTTTTAAAAAAAAAAGTGGTTTTACCCTTGTTATTTTGCATTAAGGTGTTGCTGCTTAAGCATCTAGAAACTGAAATTTAGTGGAAGATTCAGTCAAGAAGGACTGCAATATTTCAAAATGAAAATCAGCCTGTGCGCATCATGAGCATTTTACAGTCAAATGTTTGATCTGGCTGCAGAACTCAGAACATGGCTATTTTCATAGAAACAGTTTACAGTGGTGCCCCGCAAGACAAATGCCTCGCAAGATGGAAAACCCGCTAGACGAAAGGGTTTTCCGTTTTTGAGCTGCTTTGCAAGACGAATTTCCCTATGGGCTTGTTTCACAAGATGAAAACGTCCTGCAAGTGTTCCGATTTTTTTAAGCTCCCCCCCTTTTTCTAAGCCGCTAATCCGCTAATAGCCTTTTAGCCGCTAAGCCGCTAAGCCTTTAATAGCCGCTAATCCGCTAAACCGCTAATAGCGCTAATCCGCTAAGCCGCTAATAGGGTTGCTTCGCAAGACGAAAAAACTGCTAGACGAAGAGACTCGCGGAACGGATTATTTTCGTCTTGCGAGGCACCACTGTATTCAGAACCACAAGAAGCTCAGTTTGGCTTCTCCTCCCCCCCCCCCCCCGAAGAGCAGTGCTTTTAGGCCTTGTGGTTATCAGGACGAATGTAAAATAAAATGAAATCAAATTGTATCCTGCTTCAGAAGCATTTCCATTGTTCTCCCAAGAAGCCTCTGGTTTTATAGAGACCCTAGAGCGTGGTGTTAAAAGTACCAGGGAGAAGACTCTAGTGATAAAGATCAGGGTGGCCAGGCTGCAGTCCAGAGATTGATGCCATACCTTTACATTCCCGCATGCAATGAGAGATTTCTCTTGCCCATTTTCCATCCGGTTCTTTCCCCCAGCTAGCTGCTCGGAACACCAGGGACCCTACTTGCTACAGC
The DNA here is from genome assembly GCF_965113315.1 of Podarcis vaucheri. Classification (NCBI taxonomy): domain Eukaryota; kingdom Metazoa; phylum Chordata; class Lepidosauria; order Squamata; family Lacertidae; genus Podarcis; species Podarcis vaucheri. The sequence goes on along the minus strand of NC_138763.1, from coordinate 90,341,187 downwards.
CAGGGGAGAAGGTAGATGAAAAAGCAGGAGGGAACAGAGAACAGGCTCCTCTGCTGTGCTGAGCCTCTGGACAGCACCTTTCCAGGGCTCAGAGCAGAGCTCAGATATTGTTTCAGCAGTAGTTGTCCTAAGAGAGAGGCTTAAATAGGAATTGCAACTCTTTCCCAGTGTTTAGCTCTGCCTTCTGTAATGGAAGTCTCTTTATTTAAACACTCCACCCTGCTTTGGCAGCCATTGATTCTGACAGAAAAGGGGAAGCTATGATTTTGGTGGAGCATCTGAGCTGGAATCCTTAACTCGGTGATGGGCAACTGAACCTTCTCGGGCCAGAGAGATTCTGGTTCAACGGACTTCCATTTGCTTCGGTTGCAGTATGTGTATCGGGATTTAAGGTGATTCCTTGTCCCACTCTGAATCCCTAGCCTAAGTCCCCAAAGAAGAGGAGCCTGTCTCCACGGTCACGACAGAGATCTAGATTTTTGTATATCTAGGAGAGTATAGGCCCAGTTTACCTGAAGGAACATCTCCACCCCCATCATTCAGCCCAGACATTGAGATCTAGCAACAAAGACCTTCTTGTGGTTCCCTCGTTGTGGGAAGCTACAGGGAACCAGGCAGAGGGCCTTCTCGGTAGTGGCACCCACCCTGTGGAACGCCCTCCCACCAGATGTCAAGGAGATGAGTAACTATATAACTTTTAGAAGACATCTGAAGGCAGCCCTGTATAGGGAAGCTTTTTAATGTGTAATGTTTTATCATGTTTTTATATACATTGGAGGCCACCCAGAGTGGCTGGGGTAACCCAGTCAGATGGGCAGGGTACAAATAATAAAATTATTATTATTATTATTATTATTATTTCACATGCTTTGGATTATCAATGTAGGAAAGATCCCACAAATTATTCCCAAGCCTGAAAGTGATGTAAGAGGGATGAATGCATACAGCTACTCATATTTTATTATGAGCTAGCCTACAGTGCTTTCTTTTTGAGGGGACGCAGGGGGACGCATACCCCTAAACATTTTGTGAATCTAAGTTTGGCCTCATTGAGGGGCAGTATTTCAATATGAGTAGGGAAATCAGAGTACCACTAAACTTTTTTTTTTTAAAGAAAAAAAAGCACTGGCTAGCTGTATATGCAAATCCTCCCCATGTAACATTCCAATCACAGGAGTTACCGTATTTTTCTGTGTATAAGACAATTTTTTTTATTAAAAATGTTTAAGATTGGGGGTTGTTTTATACACAGATAGTGCAGTGGGGGGGGGGACGGGCGATTGGTGGCAGCCACAAACAGGAGATTCTCAGCAGCGATTGGGTGGGTTATAGTTGGCTGCGTAAAGGCCTGCTGATGATTGGCTGCTACGGCAGCAATTCGGCGGGTGATTTGTGGCTGCGGCAAGGCCTGTTGGCAGTTGGCTGCTGCTGCAGCAATTGGGTGGGTTATTGGCAGCTGCTGGCAGCAAGTGGGCAGACGGTTGGTGGCTTCAGCGACACGTGTGATTGGCAGTGGTGGTCAGACGGGTGAGCGATTGTGGGCAACCCCTCAAAAAAGCTCAACTGGGCAATCCCCCCCATTTCCTTAATTTGGGGTCCCCAAAATAGGGGTCGTCTTATACATGGGGGCGTGTTATACACAGAAAAATACGGTACTTGCAGGTCCTCTTCCCATCCCGTTTTATTAATACGTGTCATGGAAGCGGTGTTGATAGAATGATAGACGGAGCACTTTCAAGGATATTGAGGATCGGCCATGGTTTGGAATACGGGGCGCGAGCCAATGGGATTGAGAAAAGCAGAGGATGTCGATTCTTGCCAAAGAACCCCCTAAGCTGGAGTAGAAGTGTTTCTCTTCCTCCCCCCACTCCACTGCCCTGGAACAGTCTCAGACCCACTCGGGAACACTCCTGGCTGATCCATCTGGTTCTACGAGGGAGAAAAGTTCATTTCAGACCCAGCTTGATGTTCCCAGGTGGCAGTTTAACACTAACATCTCAATCTGTATGCGACTTTTCAATCAGGCACAGAGTAACAAAAAAAGCAAGAACCATTAACATTCGGAGTTGCGTGCCAGCAGTAATGAGAGGAAATGCAAAGCCTGGAAATTAAGAACGCACACTCAGAGGTGTGGGGAAGGACAGGGAGGGGAACGGTGGAGGAGGGATGCTGCTACATTTAGGCCAGGATCCAACGTTTGGATTAATGGTGCCATTACCCAAGAAAAGGCTGCAGATAATGCTCATTCTTAAAAATGTCTTTGCTGGCAATTAAGTGGCTGCAGGCATTGATTATTATTGATTTTATGTCCCCCCAATTTGCATAATCTGTTAAAGATGAATGATTCATGGTGTGTTTATGATAGGGATGGGCAAAGTTTTCTGGGGGGGGGAAATGACAAGGCAAGAGATTATATCCAGATCTACCAAGGCCAAGAGCTTTAAAAAATTGAAGTGGAATCATTCAAGGTTTCTTGAAGGGGTGGGCATTAAGGAAGATTCTGCCACCCTCCTGGCAGCTCAGTAAACAAGCATGGCTCAACTTCTTTCTCTTCCCCACTACGTGATCCACCATATGCACGTAAGAAAAATGTGTGCATCCCTTATGTGGATTTGAGAGATCCACCAGTCTGCTGGGTTTTGTGCTTGAGTACAGCACAAAACACACAAAACACCACAGAGCCTAGGACTTGCCACTCAGAAGGTCGGCAGTTCAAATCCCCATGACCGGATGAGCTCCCGTTGCTCAGTCCCTGCTCCTGCCAACCTAGCAGTTCGAAAGCACACCAGTGCAAGTAGATAAATAGGTACTGCTCCGGCGGGAAGGTAAATGGCGTTTCCATGTGCTGCTCTGGTTCGCCAGAAGCGGCTTAGTCATGCTGGCCACATGATCCGGAAGTTGTACGCCGGCTCCCTCAGCCAATAAAGTGAGATGAGTGCCACAAACCCAGAGTCGGCCACGACTGGACCTAATGGTCAGGGGTCCCTAGCCAGAATTGTACACAGCATTCCAAGTGTGGTGTGACACCGTGGTGGTACTGGCAGAAATCTCAATGGCTAAAGTACTAGGAAATGGGAGCAGATTTCCGTCTTACTCCTCCCCCATCTTCTTAACAATTAAATCCCTGTTGGCAAGAAGACTAGAAATTTCTCTTTGGAAATTTCAGAGAAACCAAGATTTCCCTGGGATGACCGGTTGATATCCCAGCAAAAATTTGGCATGTTAATGGCCCACCTAGCATTTTCAGTGGTCGAGTGCTAGTCGAGTGCCGAGAAAGGGCAAATCCTCCAACATTTGCCTGATCAAACAGGAATGTGCTGATTACGAGAGCCAGCGATACTCTCCTCTCTCCCCCTCAGTTTGTTATTGTTCCCGACTCCTCTTCCAGGTTCCTTCACTCTTTAAGCCTTTGAGAGGTGTGAAATATCTTCCCTTCCAAACCTTGATAAATACTAGAAGGGGGAAAAGGATGGGATGGGTTGATCTTTTCCTGAAAACCTGACAAGGAAGATCAGCCTTGAATAGCTTCAAAATGCTAGGACAAATAGCTTTTGGTCTCTTAACCCTCCGCAGCTTTGCAAAGTAAGACTTGGTCCCGCTCTTTCCCATTGCTGGGGCTTTAGCCAGCCTTTCAGACTGAAATCCTCTCGCTGGTGGCTGGGCAGATGGGAAATCCAGGGTCTCTGGACTCGATTGGCCTAATGCTACAGCAGTTTAAGCAGTCTGTTTTACCAGAGATTATAGTTTCACTTACACAGAGCACCTGAAAAATGCTGTGGTTTAGAAGGGATTAGAGCAGGGGGGGGGGAATTCAATGCTTTTTAAAAAAAGAAATAAAGCAAGGAAGGAAGGAAGGAGCTGTGGAAACTGGTGTGCCTGAGGGCTGTGCAAAAAAGGTTAGCCTTTGTACGCAGCACAAGGCATTTCTCTTTCACACTCATGTTGCTGCCATTTCCCAGTGGTCCACCTCCCACCTCCCCAAAGTTGTCTTCTTGCCTTTCAGCCAGCAAGGTATGGCCCAAATGCAGCCCTGTCTAAAACTGAGCAAAGGTGCATCGGGGAGCCCAAACCTAAGCACGTGTTTTTGGAAGTTCAGCGCAAGTTGCTTCCTGCTCTGGATTGCTCCTTACTCTTTTCCACCTGAACTCAAACCTCTGCCCAATGCAACTGGTTGAATCCCAGTGGACTGGAATCTCATAACCACCAACATTTCTCTGATAAAAATGTTGTTGTTGTTTAGTCGTTTAGTCGTGTCCGACTCTTCGTGACCCCATGGACCAGAGAACGCCAGGCACTCCTGTCTTCCACTGCCTCCCACAGTTTGGTCAAACTCATGCTGGTAGCTTCAAGAACACTGACCAACCATCTTGTCCTCTGTCATCCCCTTCTCCTTTTGCCTTCCATCTTTCCCAACATCAGGGTCTTTTCCAGGGAGTCTTCTCTTCTCATGAGGTGGCCAAAGTATTGGAGCCTCAGCTTCCAGTGAGCACTCAGGGCTGATTTCCTTAAGAATGGATAGGTTTGATCTACTTGCAGTCCATGGGACTCTCAAGAGTCTCTTCCAGCACCATAATTCAAAAGCATCAATTCTTCTGCGATCAGCCTTCTTTATGGTCCAGCTCTCACTTCCATACATCACTACTGGGAAAACCATAGCTTTTACTATACGGACCTTTGTTGGCAGGGTGATGTCCCAAATGCAGCCCTGCCTAAAACTAAGCAAAGGTGTATCAGGGAGCCCAAACCTAAGCACGTGTTTTTGGAAGTTCAACGCAAGTTGCTTCCTGCTCTGGATCGCTCCTTACTCTTTCCCACCTGAACTCAAACCTCTGCCCAATGCAACTGGTTGAACCCCAGTGTCATACTGGGGTGTCATACCCTCCAACATTTCTCTGATAAAAATAGGGATGTCCTATTCCATCATCACCATCATCACCATCATCATCATCATCATCATATTATTTACACCCCACCCATTTGACTGGGTTCTCCCAGCCACTCTGGGCAGCTCCCAGCATATATAAAAACATAATAAAACATTAAACACTAGAAAAGTTCTCTCTATACAGTGCTGCCATCAGACATCTTCTAAAAGATGTATGGTTACTTATCTCCTTGGTTCGGGGGTCACATAACTCCATGCCCTCCAACATTTATCCAATGAAAATAGGGAGAGCCTAAGGAAAGGTGGGACATTCTGAGATCAAATCAGAAACTGGGGTGGCTTCTGTAAATTCTGGACTGTCCTTGGAAAATAGGGACATTTGGAGGGTCTGGGTTGTGTTGCTAGAGACATCCCTTCAGTTTTTGTTTGTTTATTTAATAAAGCAAAGCACAAACTGGACACTGAAGTGAACAAGATAACAAAAGTGTTTGGAAAGCATGCGACAAAGAAAGGCTGAAGACTGTGCTAAAAGATTAGGGTGAAAATAATGGTTTTCAAAAAAGAAAAAAGAAAAACCACCCTCACCAAGAGTCCCTTTTGCTGAGAAAAAGAGATGTTTATCAGAGCTTTTTAAAGGCCCTCTGTACCCTATGATTAAGCCACACTAGTTTTAACTCAGTTCTTTGTTTTCTGTCCTTTTAGCATCTCTTTAGCCTTATCTTTGAGATGATCTTTTTAAATGAAGGCTGTGATTTGTGGGTTCTCTTATCCTTGAAGATGTACCACTGAAAGAAAGTCGTGCCAGAGCTTTGGTTGGAGGAAAGAGCTGGTCTCTACTGAATGTTTCCCATAAAAAATTTAGGCGGTCTATTACTATTTCTTTCACTCAGAATCCCTGCAGTTGGATTGGCTTCCTCCTGCCCAGAGTAGATACAACATGTGTCTAGTGGCATTGCGGTAAAGCCAGCAAGGAGGAGCAGCAGTAATACTTAATTCTGGACTTAATTCTGCTCCCAATGGGACAACTCCTTTTGGAAATAAACAAAAGCTTGCCTGCAGCTGTTTCTGAAGATGGGCGTTGTGTGCCGGTGAGAAAAACAAATGAATGGATAGTTCATCTTCAGGAGAAAAGTCTCATCCAACACGTTTTAAACTTATTTTCATACCAGAGCAATCTTGGCAAGTTTCCTCGAGCCTCAACTTTGGCTTCATTCTGGTTTTGCTCAAAAAAAGTCCAGAAGACACCGTCTCTTAAATAACTTGTTTCTTCTTTCATTGGTTTAGCCCACAAAGCAGGAACTCTGCTACTTCAGAATTTGTTGCTAGAGACATCTTTCTTGGCTGGGCTTCAGATTTTTTTCGGACACATGCTGCAAATCACTTTATACGTACTCTATTAAAAACAAAACCAGCGAGTCCTGTGACTCCACTAATATGCTTAGTTACACCTGAAGGCTCTAGTTGGCCCATCATATAATATTTTTTTTAACATAATTTTTATTAACAGGCCAATCAAATCACATTAATTCCAAATTATACAGCCAGATTTTTAAATTTTGTTGGGGGTACCCATACCTCAAGCTCCGAATGGGGTTCCAAGCATCACTTCTATTGCTGCTTTAATTTGACAGTTCTGTCCAGTTCTGTCCAGATAGTCTCTTTATTCCTTTCTTCATCTTCTTGTTGATATCATATATTCCTTCCTTTGCGATCTCTGATAATCTTCACAAGCGGGTTGGAAACAAACATCCTCTGTGTGGGTTTTACACTCTCATCTTATCACATAAGGCCCATCATATAATTGTGGTACTCAGTAGTTGAAAGTGTGGGCTTCTACACTATCAGTCCATGACTGTAGATGGACATTCTAATCCTCAATACCAAGTCCAAAACTGTGATCTTCTGTATCTGTGAACATGTCCTCGTCTTTCTTCCTGACCTACGCAAATTAGTCTTAAAAATAAGGTATCCTCCATGCACCCTCATAGGGTTTTGTTTCCGCTTTTTTAATGGAAATAATTTCTTCCATAGCTTCAGGTGGATGCATGCATCCACAAAAGAACTGGGAACAATAAGAACTTACAACCCAAAAAGTTGTCACTTGCAACTGTCAACTCTGCCTGCGTCATTATTCTGCTTATGTATTTTTGTTTCTACATATTCCCAAGGAAGCTACTGCAACAATCCTGTGATCATTACATTTCTTCTCTGCATCTCTGACTGAGCAAACTGAGCAAAAAAAAAACCCTCTGCCCTAGCAGCTGTAGGGGAACAATGGTTTTCATTTGCTTAAAACTCATTTCCCCTTCAATAGATGGGCTTAGCATCTTATGAGCTAATTTTAAATCACAGAAATGCAAACTGTAGAGGAGACATTGAATGGCTCATGCTGGGCAGCTTCTACATGCCTGGACCAAATGTAGAAATGCCCTTATACTGAGCAGAAGAACTGCAGCAACCATGTTTCCTGAAAGAACCAAAGATTTGGGTGAAGTTCTCCTTGTTACAGTGCAACCAACTAAAGAGAGGCAAACTTTACAAGCTTAAGAATTCTTCTCTCCCTTGGATTAAAATCTGAGCCGGAGAAGAATTGGTGGATCAGATCTCTCCTGTTTAATGTAATGGAGATATGTCAGAGTGAGGGGTGAGCACATGTCCTGCAAAACACCCCTGGGAGTGGGAAGCTCTCCAGCACATCCACTTTTTGAGCTCAGTTAGTTTGGAGGTGAGGGGGAGATGGGCTCCCACCGGTCCGGCAATTTCTCAAGCTGCTCTTTTAGTTTGTACAGGGGCAGATAAAAAGGCTTCAATCCTCAGAGAGTCTTATTCCTGATAGTTTCCAAATTAATCTTTTGAAAGCTCACCCAGCTCTGTCAAGAACACTTGCGGTTATAGTTGTTTGTTACGTATTTCATTATTAGTGTTTGTGCAGTTATGGGTGCAATTGTACAAAAGCATACCTGCAAATAAAGGAAGCTGGATTACATGGGGCTGAATTCCCAGGATTGGGCTGCATATCATAGAATAATAATAATATTGGCTGAGTTTCCCCAGTCACTCTGGGCAGCTCCCAATTGAGTGTTAGAAACAATACAGCATTAAATATTAAAAACTTCCCTAAACAGGGCTGTCTTCAGATGTCTTTTAAAAATAGGATAGCTGCTTATTTCCTTGACATCTGATGGGAAGGTGTCCCACAGGGCAGGCGCCACTACCAAGAAGGCCCTCTGTCTGGTTCCCTGTAACCTCACTTCTCGCAATGGGGGAACCACCAGAAGGCCCTCGGCACTGGATCTCAGTGTCCAGGCTGAACGATGGGGGTGGAGATGCTCATACAACTGTAGAGTTGGAAGGGAGCACAACGGTCATCTAGTCTAACCCACTACAATGCAGGAATCTTTTGCCCAACAAGGGGCTCAAACCTATGACCCCGAGATTAAGAGTCTCACGCTCCACCAACTGAGCTAACCTATATAATTAAAGACTTGTTAGCTTCGCAAAGTATATTACAATCCATACCCATTAATCCTTGCGTAAAGCTGTGGAATTGAGACTTGGGTTGCAATATTAGGTACGTTTACCTGGCACAAAATCACTTTGAATTCAGTGCAACTTCCTTGCATAGGATAGGGCTGCATGGTTGCCCAGTTCTGCTCCTGCCCCTATTGAACTGAATCAGATTTACTTCTGGGTTAGCATGCATACATGCTAACCCATGCATACAAGGGACGCAGGTGGCGCTGTGGGTTAAACCACAGAGTCTAGGACTTGCTGATCAGAAGGTTGGCGGCTCAAATCCCTGCAACGGGGTGAGCTCCTGTTGCTCGGTCCCTGCTCCTGCCAACCTAGCAGTTCCAAAGCATGTCAAAGTGCAAGTAGATAAATAGGTACCACTCCGGCGGGAAGGTAAACAGTGTTTCCATGCACTGCTCTGGTTTGTCAGAAGTGGCTTAGTCATGCTGGCCACATGACCCAGAAGCTGTACACCAGCTCCCTCGGCCAATAAGCGAGATGAGCGCCGCAACCTCAGAGTCAGCCACAACTGGACCTAATGGTCAGGGGTCCCTTTACCTTTACCTTTACCTAGCATGCATACAATTCTAGCTGCATCACTGAATAAAGCACATAGGGTTTTGTTTGTTTGTTTTGAACACCACAGGCGCCGTTGTAACTTCTGTTAAGGAAGGTACAGATGCCTTTGTAGATGTAAGAAGAATGTTTATCTGCTAAACAACCTGCTACACCCAAATGCCACCTAGTGAGCTTGCAGCTGAGGTGCACTCTCTGAACTAGGAGCTTTCTTCCTTACAGTTCACACCCTGAGCAACTGTACTGAAATTGGCTCTCCCTGCTTTTTCTCCTTGCTAGGTCGTGACATGGCAAGCACAACCTTGCCCGGCTACCCACCCCATGTTCCACCAACCGGACAGGGCAGCTACCCAACCTCAACTCTTGCAGGAATGGTGCCTGGTAAGTTCTTCTTGCTTTGACACATTTGTAACTGTTTCAGGTTTGATTAGATAGAAGAACAGTCTATTGCTTTTATTTTCAAATTTGTCATATTTGGGCAAGGTGCTTGAGGGTTTGTTCGTCAACCAGCTCAGAGTTTTCTTGGATGATACTGAAAACAGTTGGGAAAATTCGATTGGCAGAAAATATGGCAGCTGCTGCAAATGTTCTGAGTGGAGCCAGCAAGTCAAATCATTATTTCTCCAACCTTTTCAGGCTCCATTCAACTTTTTTGGCCTCTGAATGGCCTGAGACCAGAATATCTCAGGAGCCGCATCCTGCGCCGAATGAGTCTGCTACACTAAGACACTTTTCTCTCTGCTCTTGGATGCATAACAGATGGGCACAAGAGTTTGGACCTTTTCAGTGATGGTATCCAAAATTTGGAACAACCGTCCAAGAGAGGTCTGCTTGGCCCTATCAATTATATTCTGGTGGGCAGCCAAATTAGATCTGTCTCTTAGTGGTTTTGACTTTTGTTTTCAGGAGTGGCAGGCCTTGAAGTATTGAGGTCCTGGGCTGCATCAGCCTTATAGGTCGAAACCAGCACTTGAATTGGGCCAGGAACTAATTAGTAGCCACTGTAGTCAGGCCAGCATTGGTTCCATGTGCTCCGACAGTCTAGACCCAGTCAGCAACCTGGCCATTGCGTTCTGCACCAACAGTAATTCTGTATGAGAACTACTTTTTATCTAATCACCTGATGGGTCTCAGCATGAGCCTAAGGCATACAGAGAGCTTGCACATTTTATTGCAAATAATCAACATACCTTGCATTTCCTTTCAGAGTTCATGAACTTATTTTTTAAAAGGCCAGCTCCCCTTTTTGCATTCGCAGGGAACAAAGCTGCAACACGGAAAGGATTAATTATGTGTGCCGGTTAGACGTATAGCTGTGTGCACACACTTCCAGACACTATTGCATTGCTGGCCAAGCTAGATGGCTACTAATAGCTCAGAATAGTTGGCTGATGGGAGCTAATGATTGGTAGGTAGGTGGCAATCTCTGTGTGCTTCAACAGGATAATGGCCTCCTCTCCACCCTGCAAACTAAAGGGAGGAGATTGGGGTAAGAATACATCTGATGACTAAGTGTTGGCTGAAGGAACTTTGAAGGTTCAGGGCTTTCTCTGGACATCTGGTATTGGGTAGTAGATCTGCTGCTCATCGGAGTGCTTGCTGCTGTTTCCCTCCACTGTTTTTTGCATGTGTGTGTGTGTGTGTGTATATAAGCTCTCTCACCCAAAGGAAACCACATCTGTAGAGTGATAGAGTGATGCCCTGGAACATCCCACTGTTTAGGGAAGTGGGGAACACACAACAAAACAAAGACGCATCCTGGCATTATTGCTGGCAGGAGAGCATCTTGTGGGAATGTACATGGATCAAAACTGAAACAGCTTGGAAATACTGAGGAGCTGCCAGTCCTGAATATGAAACCTACGTGTTTTGCATTAAGCATTCACGTTGGTTTGAACAAAGTGAGGATTTAAATCATGGGAAAGCAGCAAACCATCAACAGGTTGGATGGCAACTTGTCTAGATGCTGATTATTATTATTATTATTATTATTACTGAAAGAGATTCTTAAGGTACCTGTGAAGAAGAGAAGTCTTTTAAATAATAATAATTTATTATTTATACCCCACCCATCTGGCTGGGTTTCCCCAGCCACTCTGGGCGGCTCCCAACAGAATATTAAAAACACGAGAAAACACCAAACATTAAAAACTTCCCTAAACAGGGTTGCCTTCAGATGTCCTCTAAAAGTCAGATAGTTGTTTATTTCCTTGACATCTGATGGGAGGGCAGGCACCACTACAGAGAAGGCCCTTTGCCTGGTTCCCTGCAATCTCACTTCTCGCAGGGAGGGAACCACCAGAAGGCCCTTGGTGCTGGACATCAGCTGAATGGTGGGGGTGGAGACGCTTCTTCAGGTATACAGGACCGAGGTCATTTAGGGCTTTCAAAGTCAGCACCAAAATTTTGAATTGTGCTCAGAAACATACTGGAAGCCAATGTTATATGGTCTTGGCGGCCACTCTCAGTCACCAGTCTATCTACTGCATTCTGGATTAATTGTAGTTTCCAGGTCACGTTCAAAGGTAGCCCCACATAGAGCGCATTGCAGTAGTCCAAGCGGGAGATAACTAGAGCATGAACCACTCTGGCAAGACAGTAGGGATACTAAATTTTGAGGAGATACTTGGGGAAAGTCCTTCCTTCTGAATGATTGGCACCTGGATGGCACTCCCCATCTCCAGGAGATAAATTTCTATTTCTGACATTTAACCTCAGTTGCTATCGCTGTCCTAGAGATATTATGTAAGCCTGTTTCTGGAGCTAGGAGAAGCCTGGCTCCCCAGTTCCACCCTGAGGAACAGGGACACCACCGGTGAACCACATTGACCAGCAAAGTCCTATGAGGCTAGGTAAAGGCAAAGGGACCCCTGACCATTAGGTCCAGTCATGGCCGACTCTGGGGTTGCGGCACTCATCTCGCTTTATTGGCCGAGGGAGCCGGCATACAGCTTCTGGGTCATGTGGCCAGCATGACTAAGCCACTTCTGGCAAACCAGAGCAGAGCACGGAAACGCCGTTTACCTTCCCACCGGAGCTGTACCTATTTATCTACTTGCACTTTGACATGCTTTCGAACTGCTAGGTTGGCAGGAGCAGGGACTGAGCAACGGGAGCTCACCCCGTCACAGGGATTCGAACCGCCGACCTTCTGATCGGCAAGTCCTAGGCTCTATGGTTTAACCCACAGCGCCACCCACGTCCCACTATGAGGCTAGTGAAAGGGTATTTCTGCTGCTTGAAAATGGAATAGGAAGATGCTTTAGACTGAGTCTCAGACTCATAGTATTGTAGGGACCCTGAAGATCATCTGATCAGACCATTGAACCTTCTAGCTCAATTAATTGTCTGGCAGTGGGTCTCCTGGATTTCAGAGACACTTCTCTCCCCTGTCTAGCTGGAGATGCTGAGTTTTTAAGCAAGGAACTTCTGCATGCAAAATAGATGATGCTGTGCCACGTGAATTATAGCCCTTCCTGACGATCTGGGGTGGTGGTTCCTCAGGGCAGGCCTGTAATGTCCAGGGACCCTTTTGCTCCGTGGACTTTGTTATTCCCCAAAAGCCTGGCCTCCGCTTGCCTTTTGACTCCTTGGCAACGTTTACAGAACATCCCAGGCTTTGGCAGAAAAGCTTTGGGACCAGCCAAGAGAGCAGGTCACAGCCAGGGTCTGCTGTAAAGGGAGCAGTTAAACAGAATCCAGTGCTGATGAGGAAATTACATGTGTTTCATTAGTGATCGGGGAAGGAGATAGCTCAGTTCCTCTTGGTCACAGTTGAGCTCAAAAGCTCATTATCCTGCAGCACGTTTCCTTTCACTCCTCGTCAATAAACACCTTTCACACTCGCTGCTTCTCCCTCCCTGGATCCCCTTGACTGCTCTGGAGAGAGAGAGAGGCTCTTTCTCCTCTACTTAACCTGCACTTCAGATTCACTGTAAACAGTTTAGGGTGACAATACAGATGGGAGAAGGGGGAGCAGCCGAGACTTCTTTTTACAGACACAGATAGGGCTTTGTGAAGAAACTCCTCTCTGACTTGGGCAGGTCCCTGCACATGCTTTCCTTACAGGAGTGGGGGAAGAAATTCTGCACAATTTCCATTCTTTTGCAAAGCCACCCAATTTGCGCTCCCTGAAATGACGCATAAGCCAAAACACAAAATTTGCACATTCGAAATTTGCACTTCTACGAATTTTGTGATGCAATTATCCAACAGGAAAAAAGGTACAGCATTTTTTGCTCTATAAGACGCACCAGACCACAAGACGCACCTAGTTTTTGGAGGAGGAAAACAAGGGGGGGGAATTCTGAATCTCAGAAGCCAGAACAGCAAGAGGGATCGCTGCGCAGTGAAATCAGCAATCCCTCTTGCTGTTCTGGCTTCTGGGATAGCTGTGCAGCCTGCATTCACTCCATAAGATGCACACATATTTCCCCTTACTTTTAAGGGGGGGGAAAGTGAGTCTTATAGAGCAAAAATTATGGTATATTAGAATCATAGAAATGTAGACTTGGACGGGACCCTGAGCGTCATGTAACCAACCCCCTAGAGGAAAAAATAATGCACGTATTAGTGAAAACAATATACAAAATGCATAACTTTAGGGGGAACTGTTTGCATAAATGTGTCTACAAGGGAAAATGTGCACTGTGAAATGCTGGTTTTGAAACAACAACGACACTCCACAAACTAATTCAGAAATGTGGTGAACAGTACTTAAGACTGGAAATCAAACAGTACTTAAGAGAAATCAAAACTAATGAATTCATCCATCCCTAGGTGAGATTGAGCTTTCCTAGAAAATACAACATGCTTTATATATTAAGAACACCTTGAGGTTGTATCTAACACTGTATGAGCAGCATTCCACTCACACAGAAGGACTGCCCCTTCTCTCTCCACGGACCCCAAAATCTGCTCCAGAGGGTTCTCCCAACCGCTTGGAGCAGATTTTGAGGGTGTGCTGGTGGCTGCAGGAGGAGAGGAGAGCAGGGAGACGTCCCCTTGGGCAAGTGGAAGGGCAGCTTTGCACACAACCTTTGAAACCACCCCTTCCCGCCAGCTCACAACTTGCGTCCATAGGACAGGAAGACCAAATCCTCCGAAACAGCACATCAGAAATAGATGTTTAACGTCTGCATTGCATTAATCCACACAGGCAAAGCCGAAATCATGGTACGAAATCCCAGTATGTTTCCAAGCACAATTCAAAGTGTTGGAGTTGACCTTTAAAGCCCTAAAGGGCCTCGGTCCAGTATACCTGAAGGAGCGTCTCCACCCCCATCGTTCTGCCCGGACACTGAGGTCCAGCTCCAAGGGCCTTTTGGCGGTTCCCTCGCTGAGAGAAGCCAAGTTACAGGGAACCAGGCAGAGGGCCTTCTCGGTAGTGGCACCCGCCTTGTGGAACACCCTCCCACCAGATGTCAAAGAGAACAACAACTACCAGACTTTTAGAAGACATCTGAAGGCAGCCCTGTTTAGGGAAGCTTTTAGCGTTTGATGTATTGCAGTATTTTAATATTTTTTGGAAGCCGCCCAGAGTGGCTGGGGAAGCCCAGCCAGATGGGCGGGGTATAAATAATAAATTATTATTATGGTGAAAGTGGGGAGATGGAGAAAGCACAAGGAAACAAGGGTAACAAGGAGAAAACTCACAAGTGTGGCTTCACGCTCCCCCTCTCCCTTGTTAGGCATTTGTCACCATTTTGCTCCCCCACCTTCAGTGTGAAACATACTTAATGAATGACTCACCCTTCCTTTGCTCTTTCCTAGGGAGTGAATTCTCAGGAAATCCTTACAGTCACCCTCAGTACACAACCTACAACGAGGCCTGGAGGTTCAGCAACCCAGCCTTACTAAGTGAGTATCTCTCTTGCATCCCCTGCCATCTCTTGCTCTCGCCTTCTGTTTGTCTCCTTGTTTTCTTTTCCTTATTTGTTTCTATTTCACCAGGGGGCCGGGGGGCAGGGAGGGTACATTGCATGGCGAGTTCCCGCCCCCCACCAGGATAAATAAAGACACGAGACACCATAATTTAAGGTTAATTGGGCGAATTAGGCCACAACTTTATTGAATTCAGGAATGAGAGGCATTGGCTTAGGCATTGGTCCTAACGACTATCTGGCTCCAGCCCATTTGCTGGAGACACGGGGAAGGGTTAACACTATATCGGGGGAGTCTCCTGCCGAGGCACGTCGACTAGGAGCTCCCCCGGGTCACCGCTCTGGGGCGTGCCTTTGGCCCTCACCTCCATAGGCTTCGGACAGGGCCACGCCCCCCGGAGTCCTTTAACGGACCACCCTTCGCTCACTGGGGGGAGGTGATGGCGTTCCTCCCCCCACACACATCCTCTTAACCCCTTCTTACAATGCCTACCGCCAATGCCGAGAAGTTGTGACGAGTTGCTACGAGGTAGGCGAAAAACCAAAAGGCTAGAAATTGCCAATTGGGAAAAATTCCTACCATGCCCCTTGCGGCGACAGACCGAAGTCCATAGCAAAGTCAAAGACCTACCTAAGGCCCACTTAAAGGGAGGGAGGGTGGGAAAAACGTGAGGGCTAGCCGGCGAAAAGAGGGCGAGCCCCCTCTGCGCCGGCCCTAAATAGGGCAGGCCACGCCCCCCCAGCCAGCCGATTGGCTGGCTGGGGGGGGCAGGCCTGGCCGGGATTCCCCTGCTCTCGTGGGGGCTGCGACCAGCCCCCGCTCACGTGGGGTGGGCGTGAAGCCCGCAACCCCACCTCCTGGGCAAGCTGGAAGTGGCTTTCCCACCTCCAAATAACTCCATCATTTAGCCATCAGCTCAGTTCATTGTTCCTGGCAGTTAATAATTTGAGGATGACATGATCATTTATACAAATGAGGTACCTTTAGTTATTTCCCCCCACTCCACACCCCTGCCCACTTCTCTAATTTGCAAGGCTATTTATTTATTTATTTATTTGAACAAGGTATATACATTGCTTAACACCAAAGTTCCTAAGCAGCGAACGGTAAGGTTATAAAGAACATACCGTTGGCAAAATCAATTAACAGAAAACCCTATAAGACAATGGACAGTGTTTGATGGTGTGGAAAAGAAGTGGGACCTAATGGCTTAAAAAGCTTTAGTAACTTAGTAATTAGGTAAAGGTAAAGGGACCCCTGACCATTAGGGTCCAGTCACAGACAACTCTGGGGTTGTGGTGCTCATCTTGCTTTACTGGCCGAGGGAGCCGGTGTACAGCTTCCAGGTCATGTGGCCAGCATGACTAAGCCGCTTCAGCGAACGAGAGCAGCGCACGGAAATGCAGTTTACTTTCCCACCAGAGCAGTACCTATTTATCTACTTGCACTTTGAGGTGCTTTTGAACTGCTAGGTTGGCAGGAGCAGGGACCGAGCAACGGGAGCTCACCCTGTCGTGGGGATTTGAACCGCTGACCTTCTGATCGGCAAGCCCTAGGCTCTGTGGTTTAGACCATAGCGCCACCCGTGTCCCTCAACTTAGCAATAGTCATAGTTTATTCCAGGATCGTTAATATCTCACTATTACTAAGTTAGCAAAGCTTTTCAAAACCTGAAAATGGCAGGTAGTGGTGTTCAGACAGCCACATACCTCAGTTTTTACAGGACCAAACTAGCTAGAAACAGATTGTAGTCCCATAGAGTGTACTAATTCTGGAACTGTTTCTGGTAAACTGGTTCTGTAGGGTTTTGTAGCATTTCAGAAACCTGCAGAACCTAACTGACCAGAAAACAACAGAGATAACAACAGAAAAGAATGTGTGCAGCACTTATGCAACTTTCAGTTTTCCTAATAGCTATGTCTCCAGCTGCCCCCCCCCCCATTTTATGAAAGGCATGTGAAAAAAGAGGCTATGGAAACTCCTGTTGCAAAAGTTTGCCAATTTGACAGGACAGGGTGCAGCCTTCTGGACCACCATGATAACATATCCTCCAACATTTCTCCAATGAAAATAGGGACGTCCTATTCAAATAATAATAGTCATAGCAGTACATCACCCATCTGATTGGGTTTCCCCAGCCACACTGGGCGGCTTCAAACATCTATAAAAACATAATAAAACATTAAACATTTAAAAACTTCCCTATATAGGGCTGCCTTCATTTGTCCAAGGTTGTACACTTACTTATTTCCTTGGCTCGGGGGGTTGCATAACTCCATACCCTCCAACATGTCTCCGATGATAATAGGGGCATCCTAAGGGAAAACGGGGCATTCTGAGATCAAATCAGAAACTGGGACAACTTCTGTAAATCCAGGACTGTCCCTGGAAATTAGGAACACTTGGAGGGTCTGTTATAATAGAAGATAGGATGTGTTGCTCCAGACTCCAGCATCACTGCAATTTACTTAGGCAGGGCAAGTCTAGCCCTCCCACAGACTGCTGCTGAAAGACTCAGGAGTCAGACCAGATGAGGATTAGTTAGCCCTAGACCCAATATGACCTGCAACATTCCCTCTCACAACATCATGCTCTCTGGGCATTTTAGAGAAGCATTCATGCACAGGCAAAATAAATATTATTGAGTGCCTCCTGTGTAAGCACAGAACCCCAGAGGGTTTTATCCCACCCACTTTCCCACGTGAGCTCCCCTGTGTACTCGCAGCGAATTCCAAAGTATCCCCATCTCTGCATGCCTGAGATGAAGGCCTCACAGCTATTTACAGAGCCATTTATCCTAATATGAAACAGATTTGAGACAAGAGTCTTTAATTCTCACGGGGCTCTTTTCATTAGCTTCCATCTCTTTTCTGCATCTGATTAGCCCCTTGATCATGTAAACGCATCAGAAATTGAAGTGCGTTAAAAGCAGTTGTTTACTGACTGTGTGAAGAAACTCAAAGACAAGGATATCTTCCACCTGCGAAGGTATTTCTCCAAAAAGCCACGGGTGTCTTACCTAGTTGATTTGGCTGCTACTGAGCACCCTTTCTTTTCTCTGGTCCTACATGCACCACCCTAAGAATCTGACCAGTTCCTTTGCACACATCACAAGAAGATAAAAACAGCCCCGCTGCATCAGAGCAAAGGCTTATCTAGTCCAACTTCCTTAATGGGCAACTTAAGGCAGAAGGAATAGAAGCAATTCCATACTTTTGCTGGTTCAGGCCCTTCCTACACCTTCCCCTTTCTGACGCGGGTGGCGCTGTGGGTTAAACCACAGAGCCTAGGACTTGCCGGTCAGAAGGTCGGTGGTTTGAATCCCCACAACGGGGTGAGCTCCCATTGTTTGGTCCCTGCTCCTGCCAACCTAGCAGTTTGAAAGCACCTCAAAGTGCGAGTAGATAAATAGGTACCGCTCCGGCGGGAAGGTAAACGGCGTTTCTGTGCGCTGCTCTGGTTCGCCAGAAGCGGCTTAGTCATGCTAGCCACATGACCCAGAAAGCTGTCTGCAGACTAACGCCGGCTCCCTTTGCCTATAGAGCGAGATGAGCACGCAACCCCAGAGCCGGTCACGACTGGACCTAATGGTCAGGGGTCCCCTTTACCTTTACCTTTACACCTTCCCCTCTAGTCCCTTAAAATTGACTGCTAACAGCCAGACACACTGATCCATTGCACCACATGCTTCAGGTTTGTGCTCTTCTGGTTTTGTTATTGCAAAAATCGGCCTTGCCCTTAGCGGCAGCCAAAAGCCCTTTTGTAAAATATGTCACACTTTTTTACGAACTCCCCCTTGTCCATCAGTTTAATCGCTGACTGCTTTGCAGCTTTGTTTTAAAGGCCCACCCCTTTTCCTCCCCTGATTTTCAACACCCCTGAATATTTAACACGATACAAAGAAGGCTATGTACCCATTTCTTTAATTTAAAAAACCAGATCAGTACTTCCCCCCACTGGAGTGGACCAGGAAACCCAGGTACAGTGGTACCTCGGGTTACATACGCTTCGGGTTACATACGCTTCAGGTTACAGACTCTGCTAACCCATAAATAGTGCTTCAGGTTAAGAACTTTGCCTCAGGATGAGAACAGAAATCGTGCTCCAGCGGCGCGGCGGCAACAGGAGGCCCCATTGGCTAAAGTGGTGCTTCAGGTTAAGAACAGTTTCAGGTTAAGAACGGACCTCCGGAATGAATTAAGTATTTACCCTAACCCAAGGTACCACTGTATTTTGGAAGCTTGGAGCTCTTAGGTATCATCAACAGGCTCACAAAGGAAGGTTTTCAGCAGCATAACATTCCTTACAAAACATTCTGAATTGTAATTGTGGTGGATCAGCAGAGAGGGTTCCAAATCTGACATTTAGCATCCGTGAGGTGCTTTTGGGGAAATATTCCTATGAATGCAGGCAAGTGGCAATTGCTACACGAGGAATCTATATTGTGGGGCCCAATAAATAAATATTGTGGGGCCCAATATTTTGCCCCACCTAATCAATCACAAGACGCATACCATTTGAATGGCAATGTCCATCAACTTGGACCGACCCCCTCAAATATTTTACTGGGAGTCCAAAGGAACCTCGGCCTCTAGGAGTTGGCTCCTATGAATCTAGGTTATCCTCCTGAACAGCATCTAACTGGAATCCAGAATGCAGCAGCTGCGCCAGAACTCTTTCTGTGTGACTAGCACTATGTAATTTAGCAAATGCAGGTTCCCTGTTCTTTATATTGGCCATAATGAGTCCCCATCCTTGGGTTTCTGTCTCTAGTTCCTTTTAATATGCCTCTCTCTCTTGCTCTCGCTCTCTTTCTCTTCCTTTCTTTTCTTATTTTATTTTACTGTATGTCCTTTCAATCAGTCCATTCTTCTCCTGTGTTAACTTTCAGGTTCCCCTTATTATTATAGTGCCACATCCCGGGGCTCCGCACCTCCCACTGCTGCCGCTGCCTATGACCGCCACTAGTTACCATGGAAACCACATGAAACTGCAGGGCGACAGCCTAGGCCTCCATATTGTACCTGTCTGATGAACATTCTGCGCCGCTCGGAAGGATGAAGAAAACTTTCTCCGTGTCCCTCGCCTGCCCCTTCTGCCCCCTCCGCCCTCTTCCAGACTGCAGAAACGTACTGGAATACCGCACATTTTTGAGAACTTCACGCCCCTTGTAACCCAACCAAGCTACTTCACTGGATTGATGGCAAAAGCAGGCTTGCGGCCAGCGCTCCTGCTCCTGTCGCTATTGCCACTGCAGTACTTCAGACCACCCCACGCAAATTGTTCCTCGGCTCTCTAGCCTTCCATGCGAGGCTTCCCAAACCTCTTAAGCCTGAGGGGAATCTGAGCAATATATAGCCTGCACTGTCGTCTTTTGGGAGTGGTATGGACAGAAGGTAACAAAGGAGAGAATGCTGCGTACCAACTCATTGTTCTCCCCCAAGAGATCGCCTGCGAAAAACATCTCCGCATGATAAGCGACGGTTTCCGGAAGCCAGAGGGGACCGACTCTGGCTCGGTCTAGCAAAGGGGGGAAAGACCTGTGTCATCCTCTCTGTGTGTCCGACAAGGGTTGTTTTGTGTGACCCGTTTCCCTCCCATTTCCTCCATAGGTTGGTTGAATAAGGCCTTGGTTTCCTTACCGTTCCATCCGAAGAACGACTGCGTCCGATGTCATAACCTTACGGGCTGGAGTTGGGACGGCAAGTCTCTCACACACATGCACACACACACACCTACAGTCAAGTCGGACAGGAGGATGGAGCGATGTCAACCCGCTGGCAAAATGAAGAACTATATAAATAGATATATAAATATAACTGTTTTTAATGCTTTGTCCTGAAGGTCTGTAAAAAAACAAAAAAAAGGAGGGGAGGGAAATGAACAAATCCCCCCCGTTTTCTAAAAATCAAAAAGTCCTGGCAAAAACAAGCTGAAATAGCTCCCCTGAATGGCAGAGATGAAGAATAGTTCTCCCTTTCCATTCCTAGGTTTCATTCTTTTTCTGTTACGCGCCGGAGTTGTTACATGCATGGCGGCGAGGAGTGCAAGTGTATTCTGTGGGGGGACTTGTTCACCTAATACACAACTCCAGCAAGATTTATGAAGGAAAAGGCTTAAATCCCCCAGCGACTGGTGTGCCACATTTCATTAATCACTGCTGAAGGGGTAGAAACATTTCGGGCATGTGACACTGGACAAAAACAATTCCAGACTAACTGGGAATGTTTTCTGGTTCTCTGTCCTTCCATTTCTGCTATACCAATATGGACTAGAGGTCTGGGGTAAGGGGGGGGTGTCTCTTCTCTTCATGGAGCTGTGGTACTCTGAAATAGTGGCATACAGCAAAAAGCAGGTGTTTTATCCTTGAACCTCAAGCTTGTTTTAACTGAGTTTTACATCAGTCAGCACAGCAACTTCCCTGTTCCTGGGAGCTGTTCATTTCCTTGTTTCTGCATGCCTAAAAACTGAGCAGAATTTGGATTTCTAAGAAGTTCACTCTATTTTTTTTTAAGGCTAATTTCCTGTCTTTGCGGACCCCTAGATGAAAACACGCAGTTACCGTTCTATAAAAGGTTGCTGCAGCAGAGAGATGGGTTCCTGCATCACTCTCCATCCTCTTATCTTGGCATCCGCTTTAAGTTCCGTAAGCAGCGCTCGTCTCCTCTTGCGACCACACCATGAAATATCCTATGGTTAAAAAAATCCCAAATTATGCAAACTCTCAAAATGCCAGGATCAAAATAAATGTGCAGATTGGAGCCATTTCATGCAGAAAGGCACATCTGCATTAACTGATGGTTTACAGACATTGTTTTTGCATGTGGAATTTGCAGCAGGGTTAGATGTTGCATCGAAGGGTGACATTTAAGCAGAAGATGGCAGAACAAAATTTGCTCACATTTTATATTTCATAAATCTGGTGTGTGGTGAGCAGTTATCAACAGGGGAAAGGGAAAGCATGGGGCGAACACAACATCCTCCTCCAGTTTACATCTCCAGAAGGCAGAGTGCGGACCAAATTTCAAACTAGTGTAAAGCAGGTTTTTAGCCCTGTTTTCTTTTTCTAAATTGCCATATCCGAGGGGAAATAAGAGATCTCTGTATTTGGGGCAATACTTTGCTTTATAAACCCCTTTTATAGGGATCAACAAAGCATGTTGATCGCCAGGAATTCCAATGGCGCCTTTCCATTTTTCTCTGTCACCTGCTTGCCCCAGGTGAATTGACCAACTCTCTTTTAATTCACCTATATTTGTCTGAGACGATTCAAACAATTGTTTGCTTGTCACAGACACTCACAAGAACAAGCTTTTATGTTCCAGGCCTACAGAAGTTACCTATATCTGTGCTATATACTGTATGCCATTAACACCCCCAAATTATAAGGTTGTAGCAGGAAATCATTCTGTAAATATACCTGCTTTTTTATCTCATACAGTGCACACAAAGAAATATTGGGCAAATAGAAACTGTTTCAGTGCTTCCTCAAACGTCATCCCAAATTCAGCTTTATCCAGCTAGGGCCCCTACATTGCTCAACAGTTTAAACACACACACACACACACACACACACACACACCAATTGCTCATGCCTGTATTTATGACTCTGTTTGGGGAACGGCACATGTAAGATTGCCCATTTGACTAGTGTTAAATGTACCCCCAGAATGTCTGGGAAGGAAAATAGCTAACTGGGTCAACTGAAAACTTGTTAGGTCCTTGAAGCCCCAACTTTGGCTATCCGAGAAAAGAGAGAGTATAAGAACACTGACACATCTCACCTACTTAAAATTATCTGGCTCAGGAAAACACAAATAAAGGAAGATGCAACTGAGAATAGTCTGACCTATCATTCATGGTCTTTTACTTACACTGGTAGAAAAGAAGGGGAATATGGGTCTGTCCATAACCACTGGCTTGATTTGGGGTCCGCTGACATAGATAATGTTACATTGATTTTGATTTGGCCTGGCATGATCATAAAGAGAGTAAGCAATTCTATTTGGAACGTCCTGTGCAAAGGACTACTAGGCTGAGTCTTAGTCTTGCCACCATGTCTTCTGAAGACCCACCTGCAAATGTGTATTACATTTGCCAAAGAATTTCTTGTGTTGGCTCCTGCTGTTTTGAGTTACAGTTGGTGGGTTGCATTGTAAAGCAGTATTATAGTTAAGTTGAGTAACCGACAAGGGGGATTTACGTGATGATATTCTACGGAAGACAAGCATCAATATTCATATAGATTCAACTGGACTGGACTATGCGGGAAATGCAAAAATTATTTAATATTTTGTTATTTGCGGGGGGAAATTTGCTGCTTTGTAGGAAGATGATGTTTGTAATGTGAAAGCAATTCCTCTTGTATATAAGCCCATTCTCCCATCTTCATCATGCTAGTGATTGAAACAGGCTCACCTCATCATGTAGATAAAAGAACGCACCGTCTGTACTGTTCGAATCGCATTGTGCTCACTGAAAACAAAGCTCTGTGTTCAATAAAGCACAGCACAAACTCGGACTCTGTGGGAACGAACAAGCCTGACAAGGCCTTTTCCCTGGCAACCTCCAGCAGCCCCCCCCCCCCAAAAAAAAAGTGGTTTACTTTACCACTACTCTTTTTTTAATAAAAAAAAACCTAAACAAAAAAATTGAAAAGGCAGGGAAAGAAAAACACACAAAAAAAATTGAATGGGGGAAAATAATCTCTATGCAAAAGAAAAAAAAAGAAAAAAAATGTTAGCATCTTTTGCATTTCTGCCCATGTGTCCTGATTCCTCTACTTTTGCTGCCATGATACATTTCTCCATTGCTCTCCCTATGGTTTTGCTCCCCTTCCACAGAGGGCTGTCTGATGGCCAACGCAAATAGGTGAATTGAAGACTTTGGAGGGGGTTTTTTTTCCCCTGGGACCTTATTTGGGCATGCTTTGCCACCTTGTGCTTTCTGTTTCCCCAGCTGTACAATAGGAATAAAAAGAAAACACCCTAACCTGGTGGGGTGTTGTGATTCTTTGCTTGCTAGTATCGCCTGAGTATTTGAACACTTTTGGAGAGAAATCTCGGGGGATGTTTCGGGTTGGCAACCAATATTACCCTCTTGTTATCTCCCTCTCGTCCGTCTTGTCATGTTGTTCTTTCATTTAACTGGCCTCTTCAGCTGCATCTCCTCCCTAAAGTCATCCCAGGTAGAAAAAGAAACAACCTTGACTGTATCTACTTTTCTGTGTTGGGGGAAAGGATCCCACCAGCTCTTGCCACTGACATAGTCCACAGGGAATATGAACCACAGCCTTCTTTACGACAACCAGGAATGGCTCAGCTGCAGAAAGGGGGAAGCGGGAGGGCGGGGGGAGTTTATAGAATGGTAGGGATGGGAGGAGCAAGACAATTTCTGTTGCAACAGACATCTTGGGTGATCTGTAAGTGTTCTTTAAAAGAATAGTGTCTTTAGTGGTGATGAGCCCTCGTGGAGAGACAGGGCTGTTGCATGTTTTCTCGCCCATGGATAGTGACAAAATACAGAGGAAAAGATTCTGAACTAATCACAGACCAATGTGAAGCTATTAAACTGTCAAAAAACAAAAAAACAAAACAAATGACACTCTTATCTCCTCTTGAGTCTTCCTTTAAAGAAAATCTGAAGTATTTTCTCGCACTGAACTGTCTAAAATCATTCATAACCTTTGTGGTAAGAGCACTTACACGTGGTGGCTTGGTTTATTTTGGGGATAAGGTAAAGGGACCCCTGACCATTAGGTCCAGTCACGGATGACTCTGGGGTTGTGGTGCTTATCTCAATTTATTGGCCAAGGGAGCCGGAGTACAGCTTCCAGGTCACGTGGCCAGCATGACTAAGCTGCTTCTGGCAGACCAGAACAGCGCATGGAAACACCGTTTACCTTCCTGTTGGAGTGGTACCTATTTATCTACTTGCACTTGACATGCTTACAAACTGCTAGGTTGGCAGGAGCAGGGACCAAGCAACAGGAGCTCACCCCATCGCGGGGGTTCGAACCGCCAACCTTCTGATCGGCAAGCCCTAGGCTCTGTGGTTTAGACCACAGTGCCGGAAAGAGAAATGTGAGTTACATAGCAACTTGGAACCAGTACTATATTTCTAGAAAAAGAGGTGCCATGGAGCCTCCGTTGTTATCTCAGAATGGCAATGGTGCCCACCTGAAAGGTGCCAGAGCTCCAGTGAGCTCCTGCTGGGGGAAAAGGCCTGCTTGGAACTAACCTAATTTGGATCCTACCCACACAAGTTTCTTTTGTTTCCACACACTTTAGGGCGCAGAGTGATGAAACTAAGAAAGGAGGAGCCACGACTGCTAGGACCTTCTGTCCATGTCACCCTCCAAGCTGTTGCATCTCCACCTGGCCATTCTTCATTTCTTTGTTTTTATTTCTTATCTGCCAAAAACCAACCAATTTCTTTTTTATGTCAGCCTGTGACATAGAGACCCATACTGAATAGACCCACTGAAGTTAATGGACATGACTAGTTTGGGTTCATTAATTTTAAAGGGTCTATTCTGAGTTGAAAACAAACCATAGTTTTAACCACAAATTTAAGTGGATGGGCAGCCCAACTCTAGAAGGTCTAAACAGTAATATATATATTTGTGGTATTTTAGATGCTTCATGAAAGTTTCCAAGGCGAGAGGACTGGAATATTGGTGGACCAAAGGTAGGGCTGGGAAGGAAAGGAGGGAGTCTAAAGTTTGTATAGTTACTTAACTCCTTGGCTCGGGGTCACACAACTCCACACCCTTTAACAGTTATCTGGTGAAAATAGGGACATACTAAAAAAAGTGGGACATTCCAGGATCAAATCAGAAACCAGGATGGCTTCTGTAAATCCGGGCCAATCCCTGGAAAATAGGGATACTTGGAGCGTCCGCAGCTCTGTCGTGCAAATGCAACAAAAAGGCCTTTGTTGCCACTATTCCTGCCACAGTACAGACCTAGAAATGAGCTCCATGCTGCGTTTAGGAAAATTAAGCCCCTTTCTGCCCCTTCCTTTGCACTCTTCTTGGCTCAACACCCTAGCCATCATTAACCAGGAAGCAAGCCTCTGAAAGGTAGTGGGAAAGTTCGTATATAGAGGCAACCTTGCTAATCAGTATCTCATTCTAGAGATCACCTAGGCTGGAGGGCAAGCAGTGTAGTGCTCTGCAAATGTTGTTGGCGTGCCACTGCCAACAGCCTCTGCCACCATGGCAGGGGGCAAGGAATGGGCATTGTAGCCCAACAACAACTAGAGCAGTGTTTCTCAACCTTGGGTCCCCAGATGTTGTTGGACTACAACTCCCATCATCCCTGAGCTCTGGCCTTGCTAGCTAGGGATGATGGGAGTTGTAAGCCAAAAACATCTGGGGACCCAAAGTTGAGAAAGGCTGATCTAGAGGGTCCACATTGACTTCCTCTTTCCAAAGCCACCAACAAAGCAAAGGATAAAGGTAAAGGTAAAGAGACCCCTGACCATTAGGTCTAGTCATGGCCGACTCTAGGGTTGTGGCGCTCATCTCGCTTTATTGGCCGAGGGAGCCGTCGTACAGCTTCCGAGTCATGTGGCCAGCATGACTAAGCCGCTTCTGGCGAACCAGAGCAGCGCACAGAAATGCCGTTTACCTTCCCACCGGAGTGGTACCTATTTATCTACTTGCACTTTGACGTGCTTTCGAACTGCTAGGTTGGCAGGAGCAGGGACCAAGCAACAGGAGCTCACCCCGTCACAGGGATTCGAACTGCCGACCTTCTGATTGGCTAGCCCTAGGCGCTGTGGTTTAACCCACAGTGCCACCCGCATACCTCAAAAGCAAAGGATACTAATGGCCAAATCTGGAAAACTGTTGGGTCTAGGATTCTCTACGATCACATTAGCATTCCAGCCCCCATGGAGGCTATAAGCTACAATGGGTCACATTTGTAAAGAACCAGTCTGATATAGGGACACCCAGATGCAAATCCCTGACAGGGGAGAAAACTAGGCTTTATTTCACCTGGATCAAAGACCCAGTTTCATGCACACACCATACACACATTTGCATACACACAGGCAGGGAGCTTCAATGGCGCCTCTCCGGAGGGGAAAAAACAGGCTAGTCCCTCTGTGCCTATGGCCCTGATCCCTTGGTAGCCATTAAACTCACCTGGTAAATGACTGTCTAATGCAATTAGAGTGTAGTGAGGAAACAGAGGCAAAAGAGCCTGCTACCCTGGATTCATTTCAGAAACTGTGGTGCAAAAATGTAATTAAGAAATTTAGACGGTAATGGCACTCCACCATAGCTATCAAAGATGTTACCACCACATCGAAAGCTCTCCATGTGAAGTACTGGATACAGATAAAATTAATTTTTGCATTCCTTCCCTCACAAACTAACAGCATGATGTTGCACCCATTATTTTAAAATAGTATGAATTGCAGTTGTCGAGAATCCAATTGTTCCACTGAACAGTAGTAGATTGGAAACAAGATTCTGCATTCATTAAAATTCAATCTTGACGAGAGCCTGATCTTAACCTTTAACACTTAGAGGGGGAAAGTGTTCACACAAGCAGTAAATATTGAAACTAGAGCTGTCAAGGGCTTTGTTTGGTTTTTTGTTGATTAACCACCTCACTTTACCTTACTAATGAATTCATGAACCAAGGAAAATAAATATATGTAAGTACTGAAGTCCAACCGTCCTTATTAACCAATTTAGTTAAGGCAATGCTTTCGCTTCACTATACGATATCAACAAATTCTTTCTTATTTGGGAAATTAAATGGTTTAAAATGCACTGAGCATGGAATCTACTTTGCAAAAGTTGGCATAACCCCTATTTGCTGAATCACAAGATAAGTTCCAGATGAATTTTGCCAGTAATTACATGGATGGATTGATTAAAGCATTCAGCTCTAATTTCCATTCTCCTTTATGGGGATTTCCATCCCTTCTCTGATTAACTAAAACTGTGGCAACACTGTTAAATATTGGCTTCCATCAGCCACCTTTTGGCATAAGTTGTTAGCCTGATGTTCCAAACTGGCTGGGGAGAAAGTCCTGAATTCTCTAGGTTGTCTTGTGTACTTACAGGGCATTTTCAGGGCCACCTGTCAGTGGTCTAGAGGATGTGTATCCCCGGCCAAACAGTAAAATCTCACACAGAGGCATAGCTACAAAAGACCATGTCCTCACACTGCATGCTTCCTGAGTGTCACGTGGCAGGACATAATAAATACAGCAAATAAAAAGTAGCCGCATATCCTAAGGCCTTCCTTGAATTGATGCCGGATGAGGATGAATGCCCATCACTCAAGATCGCAAGTCCATAAGGCATCAGGACAGAAACAGAACTACAGACCCTCCAACATTTCTCCAATGAAAATAGGGGTGTCCTATTCCATAACAACAATAACAACAATAATCATCATCATAATTTTATTATTTATACCCTGCCCATCTGACTGGGTTGCCCCAGCCACTCTGGGCAGCTTCCAACATATACAAATACCATATTTTTCACTCTATAAATAGACGCACCAGATCACAAGACGCACCCAGTTTTTGGAGGAGGAAAACAAGAAAAAAAATATTCTGAATCCCAGAAGCCAGAACAGCAAGAGGGATCGCTGTGCAGCGAAAGCAGCGATCCCTCTTGCTGTTCTGGCTTCTGGGATAGCTGTGCAGCCTGCATTCGCTCCATAAGAAGCACACACATTTCCCCTTACTTTTTAGGAGGGGAAAAGTGAGTCTTATAGAGCAAAAAATACGGTACATAACAAAACATTAAACAAATTTACCTATACAGGGCTGCCTTCAGATGTCATCTAAAGGTCTCCTTGGCTTGCATAACTCCATACCCTCTAACATTTCTCCAGTAAAAATTGGGGTGTCCTACCGCACCCTCCAATATTTCTCTGATGAAACTAGGGATGTCGTAAGGAAAAGCGGGACATTCTGGGATCAAATCAGAAACCGGGACAGCTTCTTTAAATCCAGGACTGACCCTGGAAAATAGGGACACTTGGAGGGTTTGGAACTATCACTGAGGATCCAGGCAGGACTGAAAGCTAAGCCAACAGACCCAAGGCAATCATGGAAGTTTCATGGCAAAAGGAAGGAATGCCAGAGTCCTCACCTGGAAGGAAGGAAGAAGGGTAGCTGTTTGAATCTGGGAAACGTGGCAGCAAATCAGAAATCAAAGTTTGGGAGTGCATGAAAAACCAACACAGCAAAAGCAGCTGGTGGCTTGTTGTACGGTTAACCCCTAAATTAATAGATTGGCTAATCAGGGCTTTGGTTGTACTCAGCCAACCCAAATTTGCTTGGTATGAGCAGTTTAATAGGCGTAAAATTCCAGCGCTTCAGCCATGGCTCAGTATGAGGAGCAGCTGTTTGTTGGGCTGATTTGATGGGTGCTTTCGTTTGTTGACTTTAACCCAGTTATCTCCCAATGACATCAGTATATTTGGCAGCCCATGGTGGCTTTCATCTCGCTCCAGGTAGTTAAGCCATTATAATGTTTTCAGGGTGCTAAGTAAAGGCCAGCCTTAGCACAGAACTCCAAAGAAGTGATGCTGCTATTGGGAATGCACAGAGGCAGAAAATCCTTCCCACTTACCGTATTTTTCGCTCTATAGGACACACCTGACCATCGGACGCACCTTGTTTTAGAGGGGGAGAACAAGAAACGAAAATTCTCCCCCTCTCTGCTCAGCGCCCCTTCAGCCAAGCGGCAGGAGAAACGGAGCCCCTTCCATTTCTCCTCCCGCTTGGCTGAAGGGGCGCTGCGCAGCTCTCCCTCTTGTTCTCCCGGCCTCAGCAAAAGGAACCTGAAGCCAGCGGAGCACAGCGGGAAATCGCCTGTGCTCCGAAGGCTTCAGGCGGCTATCCCTGAAGCCTGGAGAGTGAGAGGGGTCAGTGCGCACTGACCCCTCTCACTCTCCAGGCTTCAGCGAAAGCAACGCGAAGCCTCCAGAGCGCGGGGGGATCCCTCCCTCTGCTCTTCAGAGGCTTCGCGTTGCTATCACTGAAGCCAAGGAGCCTGCATTCACTCCATAGGACGCAAACACATTTCCCCTTAATTTTTGGAGGGGGAAAAGTGTGTCCTATAGAGCAAAAAATACAGTACTTGCTGCTTGTCTTTTCAGTGTTGGCCTCAGAGACATGCGGATTTCTCACCTAGACCTCTTGGTCTAGTAGGTGGCATGGGCAGAGATATGCAGCAGAGCAAGGATGGGGAACCTGTGACCTTCCCGTCATTGTTGGACTCCAGCTCCCATCAGCCCCTGCCAGCACAGCGAATGTTTAAGGATGATGGGAGTTGTAGTTCAGGGTCGTCAAAAAGCCACAAGTTCCCCATCCTTGCCTCAGGGAATACATTATCTGTCGCTATGCTTAGTCTGTTCGGGGAGGCCCAATTCACCTTTTGCCTGAAAAGTTGATCACAGAGCATAGTTCTATGACTTCATACCCTCCAACATTTCTCTGATGAAAATAGGAACCCCCTATTAAATTATTAATAATGTTAATATTAATATTAATATACCCTGCTCATCTGACTGGGCTACCCCAGCCACTCTGGGTGGCTTCCATTATCAATAATAATAATAATAATAATAATAATAATAATAATAATAATATTTTTTATTATTTATACCCCGCCCATCTGTCTGGGTTTCCCCAGCCACTCTAGGCGGCTCCCAACAGAACACTAAGAACAGAATAAAACTTCAAACATTAAAATCTTCCCTAAAAAGGGCTGCCTTCAGATGTCTTCTAAAGGTCAGATAGTTATTTCCTTGACATCTGATGAGAGGACATTCCACAGAGCGGGCGCCACTACCAAGAAGGCCCTCTGTCTGGTTCCCTGTAACCTCACTTCTCTCAGTGAGGGAACCGCCAGAAAGCCCTCGGAGCTGGACCTCAGTGTCCGGGCTGAACGATGGGGGTGGAGACACTCCTTCAGGTATACTGGACCAAGGCCGTATAAAACATTACAAAACTTCCCTATACACGGCTGCCTTCAGATGTCTTCTAAAGATTGTATAGTTACTTATTTCCTTGATGGGGGGGTGCATACCCTCCAACATTTCCATGATGGAAATAGGGACATCCTAAGGAAAATTAGGACATTCCACTATCAAATCAGAAACTGGGATGGCTTCTGTAAATCTGGGACTGTCCCTGGAAAATGGGGACACTTAGAGAGTCTGTATTATTTCTCCTTTATAGTGTTACAAGCATTCCTGAGGGCCTATCAGAGTTCAGGGTGTGTGCTTTCAAATGTAGATGTAACAGCAGTAAAAACAAAGGGGAAAGGGACAAATTGTCTTCCTTTTTCAAGTACCCTTATAACTTTAAGGGCCAGAAGCACCCTTTCTTTCCTTCACCCCCTTTTTTCGGTTAATAAAACAAAGGATTATTGGGCAGCCATACCTGTCTTAGAGCGGAAATTCAAGGTGGAATCACAGAAAGTCCCAGCAGTACAGATCAAAATGGTGGCAGCTTCACCCACCTTTCCCCATTCCCACTCTCCCCTTAATTTCTTCCTTCTCTTCCCCCTACCCCCACCCATACCATGGATGCTCAGCCGATTCTAATTCAATTTCTCTGCCTATTGTTTATTTCACGCTCCCTGTGTAAAGTGTCAAATGCTGATGTTCCGTCAGGCCCAGACTGTCGTTTGCATTTGTCATTCACTCCTTGTTAAAAAATAAGGCTGGCTTGCACCCGCCTTGGCACGCTCTGCCGGGAAATTCCCTATGGTGAAATTAGTCCGTTTAGATGGAAAGTTTTGTGTCACTCCCCTGTCTAAATTGGCAGATCCGGCTCTTCTGCAAAACCCAGTAAACTGTGAACTTTGATGCACCTGCCAATCAAATGCATATTTTGCAAGCAATGCCAGATGACAAGAGCAGTGGAATGGGCTCCTCCGATTGGCTGGCCTCATTTAGGCATATCAGAAGATGCTTGCCAGTCACGCAGTGCAGCCCTCTAGTCCCGGGGACCCCCTTAACAGAATCTGTCCTCCTCGTGAGAGGAAGGGTGGGAGGACAGAGGTGTTGCAGGAGATCGCAGTGCAGTTTGTATGCAATAGGCAGCCTGATCCTATTCTGCTGGGCTTTTCTGAGCGGCAAGGAAACAGAACCTCCTGCATCACGGCATCCTTTTCAAAGCCAACTCATTGGTCACAACACAGCTGAGGAAGATGAACATGTCCCTTTCACAGTACTGGAGAGCAGCAATAATGTTACCACATGGGCAGGGGTAAAAAAAGAATGGTACACTCCACAGTTTAACATGAATCTGGCTCATCTGTGCTGCCCAAATCAATATACAGTGGTGCCTCGCAAGACAAAAAGAATCCGTTCTGTGATTCTCTTCGTCTAGCGGTTTTTTCGTCTTGCGAAGCAAGCCCATTGACGGATTAGCGGATTAGCGCTATTAGCGGCTTTTAGCGGCTTTTAGCGGCTTATCTGCTGATCGGATCAGCTGATAAGCGGCTTAGCGGCTTAGAAAAAGGATGGAAGGGGAAAAAACCAGCAGGAACTCGCAAGACATTGTCGTCTTGCAAAGCAAGCCCATAGAAAATTCGTTTTGCGAAGCACCTCCAAAACGGAAAACTCTTTCGTCTAGCGAGTTTTCCATCTTGCGAGGCATTCGTCTTGCGGGGCACCACTGTACAAACCGAAACACAGCTATCCTGCAAAATCCACCCTTCTCCAAATTGTGAAGTGCAGTTCTTCAGCCAAATAGTGCGCATGCACACACCTATTTACAGAAAATAACGTGGGAAATGCTTTATATAAGACAGTGCTATTTTTATAGAAAAAGAAGTGCCGGAACTCACCCTGAACTTCTCCCTTGTTCTCTTATAATGGCAATGGCGCCCACCTGAGAGGTGCCAGAGTTCTGGTGAGTGCCAGGTTTAAAAAAGCCTTGATATGAGGGGTAATGCATATATTACGGGAAATACAAAAACTGCAAACTGATGCAGAAATGGGCTTAGCTAAACTGAAGATTTGGAAAATGAGAAACTGAAAGAAACTGAAATTGACAGATTTGTCCATCCCGATGAATTCCAGAAGGTTGCAGGTGGAAATGGAACAAGACAACACAGCTCCACAAAAAGTAGGTGGCAGCCAAAGCCAGAGGGACATAGACCCAGGGGCACCTAAGGACTGAAAGGTGGCCATCACTGTGCCTTGGCAGTACGTTCCTATGAAGACCAAGTCATGGTGCAGCCGTTCTTCACAGCGATGCTTCACAACTATAATTTTCTCTCTCCGTGTTGGGAACACATCAAGTGCAAAGCAACCTGAAAATATCAGTACAACGGCTGGCAGAATCAGAGACCAGGGAGAAGAGTTGGTGGAAGAAGATTGGAAGAAATTTAAAGACTATTTACAGAAATATTGCAAAATTAATGAATGTTAGAATGATGCCAGAATGAAGTTAAGTGGTTTTAGCAGCACTGTTATAAAGGAGTATGTAAAAATGGTTTGTTAACAGGAGAGAATCCAAAGTTATATAATATATATAATATATTAAATTTAAGGATTAGGATAAAAATAAAGAGGGAAAGGATTTGCTGAATTACCTAACTGAACTGGAATACAAAAAAGGGAGGTGTGAGGAGGTCAGGGAAACAAGTAAATGAAAGACTTGATTTGTTTTTAAATGTTTTTATTTTTCTGTATTTTGTATTTTTTCTTCTCTTTTCTATTTTTTCCTTTTCTTATTTTTGTAACCTTTTTTGAAACTTTAATAAATATCATTAAAAAAAGAAAAAGAAAATATCAGTACAACGGGACACTTCAGTGTTTCGGGGGGAAAGGAGAACATTCCCTGTTTAACTGATCCCACAGCCACTCTTGAATTTCCCTCTTAGGTGAATGAGTCCACCCTTCCATCTGATAAGGAAACTTCTCCTGCTTTGGGGGATGTGGAGAATTTGTGCAGAAAACCCAAAGCAATAGTATGCATGCTGCACTCGGGGGACTCCTCTTGCCTCTACCTGGAGAGGCTGCCCAAGCTCAAGCGGTGAATTTCTCAAGCTCACAATGCTCAGACAGAATATTAACCGAGTGCCATTTCCTCCAAAAACTCTTCTCTGACCAAGAATATAAAGTGAGGTTCTTCACTTGTGCAGTCAGCATTATACTGACCAAGCTGCTTTACAGGTTCGTGTTCCATGGTTATTTAATGTTAACTCAACTTAACATGGCAAAAATGGGAAACTTAAGAGATACTGAAACTGACAGATTCCTCCTTTCCTATGAAGCGGCAGAGGTTCCAGTTAAGGCAAAGGCAAAGGTACCCCTGACCTTTAGGTCCAGTCGTGGACAACTCTGGGGTTGCGGCGCTCATATCGCTTTATAGGCCGAGGGAGCCAGCATTTGTCCGCAGACAGTTTTTCCGGGTCATGTGGCTAGCATGACTAAGCCGCTTCTGGAGAAACCAGAGCAGCGCACAGAAACGCCGTTTACCTTCCCGCCAGAGCAGTACCTATTTATCTACTTGCACTTTGACGTGCTTTCAAACTGCTAGGTTGGCAGGAGCTGGGACTGAACAACGGGAGCTCACCCCGTCATGGGGATTCGAACCGCAAGCCCTAGGCTCTGTGGTTTAGACCACAGCGCCACCCGTGTCCCTAGAGGTTCCAGTTACTTTACCTTAAAAAGCTCTGCCACCCCTTGGAGGGGCAGTGGAGCTGCCCTTCCCCTCTCGCTGCAGGAGACAAAGTCACCAGAGGGGGCAGCAGACCTTTTGTCAACATTTGGAAGCTGTCTCCATTTTTACCCAGAACACATCGTGGAATCATGGAAGGGACCCCAACGGTCATCTAGTCCAACCCCCTGCAATGCAAGGATCTCAGCTAAAGCATCCGTGGCAGGTGACCACCCAACCTCTCCTTAAAAACCTCCAGCGAAAGAGAGAGTCCACCACCTTCTGAGGGAGACCGTTCCATTGTTGAAGGTCTCTTACTGTCAGAAAGTTCTTCCTGATGTTTAGTTGGAATCTCCTTTCTTGTAACTTGAAGCCATTGGTTAGAGTCCCACCCTCCAGAGCAGGAGAAAACAAGCTTGTTCCCTCTTCCATGTGACAGCGCTTGAGGTATTTGAAGATTTGCTATCGTATTTCCTCAGACATAACATGTTCAAAACCATCAGTCCTAAAGACTATTTACAGAAATATTGCAAAATTAAGGAATGTTAGAATGATGTTGGATTGAAGTTAAGTGGTTTCTAGCTGTAATGGTTTAAAAGAATATGGAAAAATTGGATTTTTAATAGGTAAAAATTTAATGTTATAATATATTAAGATTAAAGATCAGGATAATAAGGAGGGAAAGAAATTGCTGAACTAATAAATTGAACTGGAATACAAAAAAGGGAGGTATGAGGAGGTCCGGGAAACAAGTAAATGAAAGATAAGTGATGTAAAGATGGAATTGTTTTTAACTGTTTTTTATTTCCTATTTTTCCTTTTTTCTTTTTCATTATGTAATACTGTGAAAACTTTAATAAATATTTATTTAAAAAAAACACCATCAGTCCTGACCAGAACCGTGGGGTTTCTTAACTATATTTATGAGTCACCCTAAAACAGAATTTATTTAGGCAAGGGTGTGTGTCTATGTTAAAAACAGGGAACTTGAAACAATATCATAAAATACTCTTGCACGCCACCCCAGCATCTGAGAAATGAGAGATTCCAGGGGTTGCAGGCACCTATCCAGTTTCCTTGGAAAGAGGGACAGCAGAGACACTGATGTCTTTATGATGTATGGTTCATTTACACAAATCACAACATGAGCCTAAGATGGAGGGGCTCGCAGCATTAACACCCCAGAAGGTCTTGCTTCTCCCAAAGCCACAGCCTTGGATTCAAGCAGAAATCAGACATGGCTCTCGCCCTCAGGTTTCCTCCTGCTCTCATACTGTTATGTACTGAGTTGAATAGGATCCAAAATGCAGCAGTCTGATTGGTCCTAGAACAATAGGATTCAGAATGCAGCAGTCTGATTGGTCCCAGAACAATACAGCAGTATGATTGGTCCGCAGGAGCCACCCAATCCAGCTCCAGGTGGAAGCGAATCCACAACCTGATTGGCCTATAGGAGAATTCTGGAATCAGCCAATCACGTGCAGCCCATTGTGTAAATAATGTATATAAAGCAGATATTGTGGGGGAACTTCCATTCCTCCTCACTACTATGAGCTGAATAAAGAGCATGAAATCCACTCTCGACTCCGAGTATATTTCACATACACTCAACTTCGGCTTTCCCCTCGGGCAGCTTTCTTTCTTATATTTATGACCCATACTTGGGGGCCATTTCCAAGAAGCTGGTCTGGCTATTCCAACAGTTGAATCCTCCGTTAGATTTTAACCCTTGCTGGATCCAGGAATGAGAAGGGACTCAGACATACAGCCTAAACCACCCCCCGAAAAAACCAGCTCACAACAATACAATGAAATCCAGCAAGCGAGATCCACTGTGATTCCATCTGATCACAGTGAAAACAAAAGCAATCTCATAGGGCTAAATGCGCATCCTAAAAAGGTAAAGGACCCCTGACAGTTCAGTCCAGTCGCAGACGACTCTGGGGTTGTGGCGCTCATCTCGCTGTACAGGCCGAGGGAGCCAGCATTTGTCCGCAGACAGTTTTTACAGGTCACGTGGACAGCATGACTAAGCTGCTTCCGGCGCAACTTAACACCGAAACCAGAGCAGCGCACTGAAACACCGTTTACCTTCCCACCACAGTGGTACCTATTTATCGACTTGCACTTTTGGGCGTGCTTTCAAACTACTAGGTGGGCAGGAGCTGGGACTGAGCAACGGGAGTTCACACCATCGTGGGGATTCGAACTGCCGACCTTCTAATTGGCAAGCCCAAGAGACTCAGTGGTTTAGACCACTGCGCCACCCGCATCCCCTAAAACGCACATTCTATCTGACTTAAAAGCAAATGCTAAAAAATTATATCAAAAATCCAAATGATGTTGAATGGGTTAAATGATTTTACAAGCATTCAAAAAAGTAATACTTGTGGTCTTCTATGAAAGACAATTTTGCCAGGACATGCAAGTTTTGAGTATTTTCAGAATATGTGAATGCCTTCTCGTGTTCTAAGCCATATCATGCTAATTTAAAAGAAGGTAACACGAGAGACTAAGTATCAGTGGTAAAGAATAATATTTACATCTCCAGCATAGTAATCATGGTAATACTGAAATCCACCTGCTGTCTACTAATAAAGACTTGGCCAAAGGTTCTCCAATGAGGACTTCTAGCTGAATGCAAAGCTGGCCTCTTTCACCTTCAGCCGCTGTCGCTTGTCTCACAGTAATGGCCTCAGCACCAGTGGCGTAGCATGGGTTGTCAGCACCCGGGCCAAGGCAAGTAATTTGCGCCCCCTAACCCGTGGATTTGCGCCCCCTAACCTGTGGATTTGCGCCCCCTAACCCCCAGATGTTGCGCCCGGTGCGGCCGGCCCCCCCTGCACCCCCCACGCTACGCCACTGCTCAGCACTCCTCTTGGGAGCTGCCCTTCACACCTCTGAATTGCCTTAGTTGGAAGGGACTACAAGGGTCATCTAGTTCAACCCCATGGAATGCAAGAATCTTTTGCCCAAGGTGAGGCTCAAACTCACAACCTTGAGATTAACAGTCTCATTCTTTACCAACTGAGCTATCCCTACCTCATTCCAAGGGGGATTGTTGGAAGGGGATAGAATATAATTTTCCATTTGGTGATCAAATAGTGTGTACAACCACCATATCCAATTTGAAGCGGAGGAAGGAAAAGGGTGAAGGTAAAGGTAAAGTACCCCTGGACGGTTAAGTCCAGTCAAAGTCGACTATGGGGTTGTGGCACTCATCTCGCTTTCAGGCCAAGGGAGCCGGCATTTGTCCACAGACAGCTTTCCGGGTCATGTGGCCAGCATGAATGCACCGCTTC
The DNA here is from genome assembly GCF_965113315.1 of Podarcis vaucheri. Taxonomy (NCBI): domain Eukaryota; kingdom Metazoa; phylum Chordata; class Lepidosauria; order Squamata; family Lacertidae; genus Podarcis; species Podarcis vaucheri. The sequence goes on along the minus strand of NC_138763.1, from coordinate 90,303,363 downwards.
TGGCACAACGGAACACCATGATGGAAACAGAGACCACAGAAACACCGTTTACATTCCTGCCATAGTGGTACCTATTTATCTACTTGTACTGGTGTGCTTTTGAACTGCTAGATGACAGGAACTGGGACAGAGCAATGGGAGCTCACCCCATCACAGGGATTCAAACCACCAACCTTCTGATCAGCAGGCCAAAGAGGCTCAGTGGTTAATAATAATAATAATAATAATAATAATAATAATAAATTATTATTATTATTATTATTATTATTATTATTATTATTATTATTATTAATTTATTTATTTGTACCCCGCCCATCTGGCTGGGTTTCCCCAGCCATTCTGGGTGGCTTCCACAAAGACCAAAAATACACTAATATGTCATACATTAAAAATTTCTCTGAAAAGGGCTGCCTTAAGATGTCTTCTGAATGTCAGGTAGCTGATGGGAGGGCGTTCTACAGGGCGGGCGCCACTACCGAGAAGGCCCTCTGCCTGGTTCACTGTAGCTTTGCTTCTCGCAATGACGGAACCGCCAGAAGGCCCTCGGAGCTGGACCTCAGTGTCTGGGCAGAACGATGGGGGTGGAGACGCTCCTTCAGGTATACTGGGCCAAGGCCGTTTAGGGCTTTAAAGGTCAACACCAACACTCTGAATTGTGCTCGGAAACATACTGGGAGCCAATGTAGGTCTTTCAAGACCGGTGTTATGTGTTCTTGGCGGCCGCCCCCAGTCACCAGTCTAGCTGCCGCATTCTGGATTAGTTGTAGTTTCTGGGTCACCTTCAAAGGTAGCCCCACGTAGAGCGCATTGCAGTAGTCCAAGAGCCACCTGTGTCTTCGCGATACCCACTAGGGCATGTCCACACTTCCACTTGGCCCACCGCTTTCCCCTGGAGTAACCCCCATGCTTACCGCTGAAATGGAACAAGCATCCATTGGTTTTTCTGTGGATTGAAGTTTGTTCTGAGTCAGTGATAAATGGCAGGTTTTCCCAGGGAAAGTGGGGCAGAAATGAAAAACCACTTAGACACGTGCTTTCTAAGAATGGAACCAGCAGAAGTGTGGATGATGAGCCCTAAAGCCTACAGAGTAGACTCACTGAAATCAGTGGACTTGTTACATGGGTCTACTAGCAGATGACTAACATTGAATTAACAGATTAACAGATTGAGGTTGAATCCTGACAAGACAGAAGTACTGTTTTGGGGGGACAGGAGGTGGGCAGGTGTGGAGGATTCCCTGGTCCTGAAGGACCAGGTGCGCAGCCTGGGAGTCATTTTGGACTCACAGCTGTCCATGGAGGCACAGGTCAAATCTGTATCCAGGGCAGCTGTTTATCAGCTCCATCTGGTACATAGGCTGAGACCGTATCTGCCCGCGGACTGTCTCTCCAGAGTGGTGCATGCTCTGGTTATCTCCCACTTGGACTATTGCAATGCGCTCTACGTGGGGCTACCTTTGAAGGTGACCCGGAAACTACAACTAATCCAGAATGCGGCTGCTAGACTGGTGACTGGGAGCGGCCACCGAGACCATACAACACCGGTCTTGAAAGACCTACATTGGCTCCCAGTATGTTTCCGAGCACAATTCAAAGTGTTGGTGCTGACCTTTAAAGCCCTAAACAGCCTCGGTCCAGTATATCTGAAGGAGCGTCTCCACCCCCATCGTTCTGCCCGGACACTGAGGTCCAGCTCCAAGGGCCTTCTGGCGGTTCCCTCACTGTGAGAAGCCAAGTTATAGGGAACCAGGCAGAGGGCCTTCTCGGTAGTGGCACCCGCCCTGTGGAACGCCCTCCCATCAGATGTCAAAGCGATAAACAACTACCTGACATTCAGAAGACATCTGAAGGCAGCCCTGTTCAGGGAAGTTTTTAATATGTGACATTTTAGTGTATTTTTCATCTTTGTTGGAAGCCGCCCAGAGTGGCTGGGGAAACCCAGCCAGATGGGCGGGGTACAAATAATAAATTATTATTATTATTATTATTATTATTATTATTATTATTATTATTAAATGCCATCCACCGCACTGCAACATCTTCCTTGAACAGTGAAATAGCAGACAGCTTTTTGTTTGAAGTTTGAGAATTTACTCAATCCCTTGCACCTATTTTTTTTTTCAAAAAGAGGAGGAAGAAAGATTCAAGGTATATTGCAAAGGGCGCTTGATCGTCGCCCTGTAATCAGTATCGTTAGTCATACTGCTTTTTTCTTAGTCTTGTTTTCCACCATGGGGACGAGGATGAAACCTGACAGCATCATGCAATGCTTGCTGCTGAATATCAATGCAGACAAACGAAGGAAGATAAAATAAACTCTGTACATTAGTCAGCAAAACATGCACTCATCCAGATGGGGGGAAGCTGCAGTCAATGACAAGTATTCTTTGCGTCAGTATGTCTGTCTGTCAATCGGCAATAAGGCTGGATGATCAGTAAGTCCACAGATTTTAGAATATCGAGAATCCAAACATTAGGTAACAGAAAAAGCCAAATCTGGATAAATCACAAGTTTTGCATGCTAAAAATGGTACATCTGACTGTTTATGCTCTTGGCACTGCTAAGCCCCTGATTATCATGCCAAACAAACTCAAATAACAGCTGTCAAATTTGTCACATTCTTCTAAAATGAGAAGTAACTCAGTCGTGTGCTAATCCAAGGCTGCCACTGCAGGGTTTAGGGCTTCATGATTGGTCTTGGTGACTTGAATGCTAAGAGCCCACTCAAACATTGGGCCCAGAAAGAACTACATATACCCCGGGCAGCCAAGAAAACTTTTGCCGGCTCTTGTGGGTCCCGTCCATGTTTGAATCTGGAACTTGGCAAGAGAAGTGTCTGCGTTTGCCAAGAGGGTGAGAGAATAACCAGGACACTCTCCTCTGTTCAACATGATGGAGTGGGGTGGGGGAAGAGATGGTGAACGGAATGTGGCTCTTTCTATTTTTAACTGCCTCCCGGTTGTCGCCTTTCCTCCTTTCTCTTCTCCTCCTCCTCCTCTTCCTCTTCCTCCTCCTCCCGTGCCTTCCTTTCTTTGCAAACTCCTGGCACAGGCATCCACTGCCCTGCCCATCTCCCCCTCCTCCCCTCCAGGAACCCCTCCGGTATACAGCACTGTCAACCCAAACACATGATAAATTGCCCTGTCAAAACAATTCATTCAGGGACCAATTAATTCCACAGAAATGAACCAGGAACCATCAGTTGCTGAAAAACTCCAAGTGCAGAGAGCGAGGAGACTTGCTCTGTAAGTGAGAAAGCAAACGGGGAAAGGAGAAGGAGGAGAGAGAGAGAGAGAGAGAAAGAGAGAGGGGGGGTTTGGGAAGTTAGTCTGACAGAAATTGGTCATTTAATGCTTAAGTGCACTGTAGACAGCCCCTGTCATAGCAGCCAACATGGTAAGAACTCCCCCTGTGCTTTATTTATTAATTATATGTAACAGCAAGGGGGACACGTCACTGTCTCAGTGTGGACTCGTCACCTTTACTGCTCATTGTCCCACAGCATGCAGGCAAAGGGAATGCAGAAAGAAGTCTGCAGAATTAAATGGAAGCTGAAGGGTCGCACATTGAGACCAGGGCTGATCTACAGAAGTTCTCCCTGCCCTCCCCGGCCATTGTGGGTTACTTACAGATAGGCAGGAGTAGGTGAAGAGCATCTAAACCAGCTTTCCCCAACCTGGTGCTCTTCAAAATGTTGTTGGACTACAAGTTCCATCAGCCCCAGCCAACATGGCCACTGGTCGGGGATGATGGGAGTTGTAGTCTAAAGCTCATGTTGCAGAAGGCGGGTCCAAACCAACTTTTCAACTCACCCCATGTAATTCCCAGCTATCGGCCGCACTATTTCACAGGGGCATGAACATGCTCATCGCAAGCAGCAGTGCTCAGACACAGAGCCCTCCTTGTTAATTACCATATTTTTTGCACCATAACACTCACTTTTTTCCTCCTAGAAAGTAAGGGGAAATGTCTGTGCGTGTTATGGAGCGAATGCCTACGGGTGGGGGGGGATCTGCTGCAGTTGTGAGCAGAGGATCCATGGTTCCCCTTCCTTCCCTCCTCCGTGGTTACAAAGCATGGATCCTCAGGATTTTTGCATTGGGCTACTCCAAACTCACTGTCAGATCACATGTCTGTGGCCACAGCATGAACCACAAAAATCATATATCCACTATTTCGTTTAGAATATTTTTTTTCTTGTTTTCCTCCTCTAAAAACTATGTGTGTGTTATGGTCTGGTGCGTGTTATAGAGCGAAAAATACGGTAGGTTGTGCAGTTTGGAATCCTACCGGAGTCCCAAGAAGCGCTGCATAAATTTCCAAAGGGTTTTTTTTAAAAAAAAATCTATTTCACATTTTATTGTATTGTTTTCCAGCTTTGTTGTTTGCCACCCTGGACTCCTTTGGGAGGAAGGGTGGGGCAGAAGTAATAGTAATATTAATTCTTCATGGTCTTGAACCTGAACTGGTCTTGAACCTGAACTGGTGGCAGTGGTGGAGTCACGCAACCTGAGAAAACAATGGTCATTCACAAATGTTGTTGCAATTATTATTTGTATTACTAATTAATTAAATTTCGACACTTCATCTAGGGCAGTTTGCAATAGAAAAACACAAAAATACGTACCATAGTAACAAACAAAAGCAATGCCACTACTGCCACCGCAATTGTAATAACAATTGCTTCCGAGTCTACTGTATTTCTGGAATACAATTGCTGTCTGAATCTCCTTTTCGTCTGGCAATTGTAGCTGAAGCAGAATTAGGAGCCCAGGCAGCTAACAAACACTGACAGAAACAGAAACAGCTGGTATGAGATCCCAGGAAAGACACTTACAAAGATCATAGCTCTAGTTGGTCTAGTAAGTGGGTGAACCAGTAATCTTTAGCAGTGGCGTAGCGTGGGTTGTCAGCACCCGGGGCAAGGCAAGAAATTTGCGCCCCCTAACCCGTGGATTTTAGCCGGGGGCAGAGAGCTGCGAGTGCGAGCGCACGCCCCCCAGATGTTGCGCCCGGTGCGGCCGCCCCCCCGCACCCCCCACGCTACGCCACTGATCTTTAGGATCTCTCGGAAGAAATGGCAGCCAGCACTCTCACGTGTTCATTTTCCCCTCTGTCCACTTCAAATGCAACATTTCCTTTTCAATTATCACATTTTGAATCTGAGGAGGGGGGAATCACTGAGGCTTCAGTATTTAATATTGGAGCAGCGATGAAAGCAGTAATATTCATATTTCAGAGGCAAGCTCCGAATTTTCAGACTTACCGTATTTTTCGCTCTATAGGACGCACCCGACCATCGGACACACTTTGTTTTAGAGTGGGAGAACAAGAAGAAGAAAAATTCTCCCCCTCTCTGCTCAGCGCCCCTTCAGCGAAGCGGCAGGAGTAACGGAGCCCCTTCCATTTCTCTTCCCGCTTGGCTGAGGGGGCGCTGCGCAGCTCTCCCTCTCTGCTGAAGCCAGGAGAGTCTTGCTCTCCCAGCTTCAGCAAAAGGAACCTGAAGCCTGCGGAGCACAGCGGGAATTCACCTGTGCTCCGAAGGCTTCAGGCGGCTATCCCTGGAGCCTGGAGAGCGAGGGGTTGCTGTGCACCGATCCCTCTCGCTCTCTAGGCTTCAGCGAAAGCAACGTGAAGCCTCCAGAGCGCGGAGGGAGCCCTCCCTCTGCACTTCAGAGGCTTCGCCTTGCTATCGCTGAAGCCAAGGAGCCTGTATTCACTCCATAGGACGCACACACATTTCCCCTTAATTTTTGGAGGGGGGAAAGTGCGTCCTATAGAGCGAAAAATATGGTACATCTCAGGTCTCAGCTTTTAAATAATGACAAAGATGAAATTCAGATCTACTAAATCTGGACTTTCCGCAGAAATGGATTTTGTATTTTCAGCGTATGGTGTGCGGGGAGCAAATGCTGCGTGTTGGTTTTCATAAAAGCAATCCTGGAACGGATTTTGCTACTACCCAGGTATTTTGACACCTGGCTGAAAAGCAGCACGTGACCCTATCAGGCCTGCAAGACGTTATGCGACTTACAGATTGTCAATGGATATGCATGACTGCATGGCTTCGAAAAGTGCATTTGCTAAGAATCAAAGCCACCCTACCAGCTCAAACCAATAAAAAAACCTATTGCAATAAAACGTAACTGTATACCATCTATATCAGGGGTCAGCAAAGTTTTTCGGCAGGGGGCTGGTCCACTGTCCCTCAGACCTTGTGGGAAGCCAGACTATATTTTTTTTGGGGGGGGAATGAACAAATTCCTATGCCCTACAAAAAATCGAGAGATGCATTTAAATAAAAGCACACCTTCTGCTCATGTGAAAACACCAGGCAGGCCCCACAAATAACCCAGAGATACATTTTAAATAAAACGACACATTTTACTCATGTAAAGACACGCTGATTCCCGGACTATCCGCGGGCTGGATTTAGAAGGCGATTGGGCCGCATCTGGCCCCCAGGCCTTAGTTTGCCTACCCATGATCTACAAGGTATTTCTGCTGGTTTTAAACAATGAGCAGTACACATACTTGCTGCAACTGGAAGATTTATGATAAGCTGAGGGTCCACTTCTTGTTTTTATTATTTTACATAACAGAGTAAAGTTGATTTTGAGTTAGCCTTTAGAGTCTGGAGTGTTATGATACATTTCATTTAACTGAAGCTCTCCTTTAGGTTTATGTACATTAAACTAGATGGTAAATTATTGAATATCCCTGGCCCTTCTTGCTCCTAAGGTTGTAAATTTAGAACTCTATCCCAATATTTTTTCCTTGAAACAGATTGGCTTTAGTTCTAGTTGCCTATGATGTAAAGAGCATGTTTTATCCTAATCAGATTTTGTGTTTCTTGTGGTTTGTTGTTCATATTTCAACATTTGTCTTGTTGTCCATGCTTATCTAATAAGTAATGAGCTAGAAAATACTGAAAAATTGGAGGTCAATCACCTTCCATAAAAGCCTCCACTTCAGCTTTCACTACTTTGCACACTGTTAGTAGAGCTGGTAGTAGAAGAAAGTTGTGTATCCTAGTTCTAGTAAATTCATTCTACAGTAGCCTTCTTTTGACATGGTTACCCACGACTTGGAAAACTTGTCACTGCTTGACAAATGGACTGCAGTTGTGAGAGATAAAACTAGGGTGGTGTACAGTTCCCAAGATTCACCTTGTATCTGTGCATTTTTAAACATTCCAATCTGTTCCCAGATCACTTTATGCTCACTTTGCTTTGATCTGTAATTTGGGTTCCAAGCTCCTCTGTGGAAAACAATTCTTTCTGGTCCCCATTTACTATAACAGGGAAGCTAACATTGGCTATAATTTTCCCCATCGTGGCCAAAGTGGATGAAATTTACAGGCATAGGAGCCGCCGTCAGAGTGGATTAAGCCTGCCAAATTGCAGACAAATAGACCCAGCTGCTTTTTGTGGGGAAAGTAAAGTGTATGGGGTGCTGTCTTTTGCCCTTCCCTGCTTTATGACAATGAAGAGATAATTGATTTACATCAGTCTTCACTCTCCACTACTTATTTGTGTTCTGTGGTAAAGGTAAAGGTACCCCTGCCCGTACAGGCCAGTCTTGTCAGACTCTAGGGTTGTACGCTCATCTCACTCTAGAGGCCAGAAGCCGGTGCCGTCCGCAGACACTTCCGGGTCACGTGGCCAGTGTGACATTGCTGCTCTGGTGAGCCTGCACCAGCGCAGCACACGGAAACGCCGTTTACCTTCCCGCTACAAAGCGGTACCTATTTATCTACTTGCACTTTTAAGGGTGCTTTCGAACTGCTAGGTGGGCAGGAGCTGGGACCGAAAGACGGGAGCTCACCCCACCGCGGGGATTCGAACCGCCGACCATACAATCGGCAAGTCCTAGGCACTGTGGTTTTACCCACAGTGCCACCCGTGTCCCGGTGTGTTCTGTGTTAGACCTTGTGTTTGATTTTGTTGTTGTTGTTAGAGCAGAGTAACCTGGAATTTTAAAATAAACTTAAATTAAGCTTCTACTTTTAAAAAACAAAAACAAAACGCTGCTGTGCTTTAATTAAAAAAAATTATAATACAGACATTGTCAGTGCTCCACTTATTTCAAAGCTGAATTTTGCAAAGCCCATAGACATAGAGAAATATAGCAATACAGGAAAATATAGAACTGTTCGACGCAGAAAAGTACAGATATAGAGCAACAGATAAAGACTTTGTCCCTGCTTCGACTCAGAGAGGGGGTTGTTGACATTGTACTTTGATTTGAGAGGCGGACCCCCAAATCATCTCAATTTGCCTTATTCAGCCCCCACTCAGGGTTAATGTACACCTCTAGCTGAAACTATAAAACTAAATATAGTTTTATTGGCCAGCCTTGCCATTCTTGGTGGTCACTAGGGTCCTTTTATGTTTTCAAGAGTTGTAGGACACCATGAAAAGACCATGAATAGTATATCTACTACTGTGGGCAAGAATCCCGTAAAAGAAATGGAGTGGCCCTCATAGTCAACAAAAGAGTAGCAAGAGCTGTACTGGGATGCAATCTCAAAAATGATAGAATGATCTCGATACGAATCCAAGGCAGACCTTTTAACATCACAGTAATCCAAGTTTACGCACCAACTACTGGTGCTGAAGAAACTGAAATTGACCAAGTCTATTTACTTACAACACCTTATAGAAGTGACACCAAAGAAGGATGTTCTTCTCATTATAGGGGATTGGAATGCTAAAGTAGGGAATCAAGAGATAAAAGGAACAACTGGCAAGTTTGGCCTTGGAGATCAAAATGAAGCAGGACAAAGGCTAATAAAGAGTTCTGTCAAGAGAACAAGCTGGTCATCACAAACACGCTTTTCCAACAACACAAGAGACGATTCTACACATGGACATCACCAGATGGGCAGCATTGAAAAATGAAGACAGAAGTGCCTGGCGTGCTCTGGTCCATGGGGTCACGAAGAGTCAGACACAACTAAACGACTAAACAACAACAACTACAACAAATGAAGAGACCAATCTCCTGCAGATGCCAATTTGGTTGGTCCCTGTGAACCCCAGGGATGGGAAAAGACAGGTTCGGGGTCGATTTCCTTCCGGGACCTTCAGGAAATCTTCCAGTGGTGCTACCCTGTCACCAGCCAAAAAGATAATTCCCTCCTTGCCTCCCACAGGGTTGCAGTGTCACAAAACAGTGCACCTGAAATGAGTAGCTCCAGCTGGCTTCTTTACACTTTGTCCATTATCATCAGCAATGAAGGCTTTACTGCTGGAACTTAACTCATGCATTTGCTAAGAATGTATGAGGCAGAACCAAAATTCAGCTTGCAATTCTGTACCGTGGATCCATTAAAAGTCAATGGGCCAGCCCCTCAGCTTGATGTAGTTATATGTGACAGCAGCTGAGACTCTTTGCTCTCTGCGACTGCCTCTGCGGCCCACTGAGCTAACTTTGCCAACTCGAACCCTGGGCTGTTCTCCTTGCCTGGGAGTGCTTTCCTAAGCAATACTAAGACTCTCTTTTTGCTCCCAACAAGTTTTCCTGTCTGTGGCTGATGTGATGTATACTGTAAGCAGCCATCTTTAGTCTGTACGAAATAGAGCTGTTTTAGATTATCTGGTGTCTGTTCATTTTCAGGTTCCTGTGAACAAACCTGATCACAAAGATGCCATTAAAAGTTGCAGTTCCCCATATGCCCCCCGTATCTCTGCCGCTGCGTCCATATCAAAAAGGTGGTTGCCTTTATTTTAATTTCAGTTTTTAATGCTTGTTACATATGCCTCGTATTCAAAGATCATGCTCACCTTTCAATAAAGTTTGCATGGCATACTGAGAAAAAGAAAGATATGGTGAAAGCCTATTTTCCAGAAGACAGACTCCGGGATGCAATTACAGTGGTACCTCGGGTTACATATGCTTCAGGTTACATACGCTTCAGGTTACAGACTCCGCTAACCCAGAAATAGTGCTTCAGGTTAAGAACTTTGCTTCAGGATGAGAACAGAAATCGTGCGGTGGTGGCGCAGCGGCAGTAGGCCCCATTAGCTAAAGTGGTGCTTCAGGTTAAGAACGGTTTCAGGTTAAGAACGGACCTCCGGAACAAATTAAGTACTTAACCCGTGGTACCACTGTATTAAAAAAGACAACAAAACGAACTGGACGCTTTGGCAGGTTTTGAATAAACATTCACAAATTTATTAGTTGAACATATGATAGATAAAGCAAGAGTATGTACAATTTTATAACGTGCAGAAAACAAGATATGTAAAAAAAATCAGGGAGGGGAGCTGAGAGAAGTCCTTGGTGGGGGTGAGAGGGAGGGTTGAGGGGGGGAATAAAGGGGGGGAATAATGTAATCGATTAAATAAATGAACGAATTAAATACTTAACCCGAGGTACCACTGTATATACTTTTTCCTAGTTGTGAGCCTCATTCTGCAGTTATGGAAAACACTTGTAGCTCTTTAATGTATCAATCAGGGTTTCCCAAACTTGGGTCTCCAGTTGTTGTTAGACTACAACTCCCATCATCCCTAGCTAGCAGAACCATTGATTGGGGATGATGGGAACTGTAGTCCAAAAACAGCTGGAGACCCTGTTCTAGATGCTCGCATTCCTTAAATGGTGCAGATTCACTCAAATGGCATTTCATGCAAATAGCCCAATGGTGATCAGATAGGGGATGAGACGGGGAGAGCACAGAAGAAGCTAACCTTTTCTGGCACTGAGGGTTCCCTCTAAGGACTGCATGACACATTGCTTGCACTCACACTTCTCACAAATGTTTTGTCAATCAGCAGAAGGGTGGAGGCGGTTTCTTCCTCATTGCATTGCAGTGCTGTGTTGGGGTGGCTAAGGAGGAAGAGGGTATTAACGGAGGAATCTGAGGGCTCCCTTGGACAAAAACAAAGACACCAACCAGGGTAACCTGGAGCAAAACAGCAGCCTGTAGGCTTGGCCTTTATTGAATACTGTCACGAAAGGACTCCCACCCGCAACAAGATGAAGCAAAATGGAAGTCCAGAACAAAAGAAGACCCCAACTTTTATTAGTTACTAATCCCCCAAACTACACCCCTAAGACCACATCACAACTACATCACAAAAAAGGAGGGGTTGAAGGAGGGTGTTGTGGGAGTAACCTGAGTATCTTGTCACCTGGCTGGTTCCTCCTTTCCCCCTCCCCATGAGTCATTTCCAGAGGACAAAGGGGAGTTGGCAGTTTCCTGCCCCCAGAGGGAAGATCTGATCATTGTCCTTTGTTCCAGTCCATGTTGAATCCACTCCCATATGCAAGTCCTTTGTGACCTGGATGGTCTTCTGTCTGGGACCATCAAGGTTGCCATGCCAACTGGGTAGGGCTCCTGTGTATGTGCTGGTATGGTTAAGGGATTATGGCCGTCCTGTATCAAACCATCCCCCTTTGATAGTCCTTCCTTCATGGAGTAAAATAAAAGTGGACCGGTGTAAATCCGATGTATGGTTGATTTACTATGACTTTACTACAGAAACATCGTGTATGTTGTGTGTGTGTGTGTGTGTGTGTGTGTGTTGTTTGTACAAACTGAATGATGGGGGTGGTGGTTTCCTGCAACAAGGGAAAGCTCTCTTCTTAGGAAACTGGAAGAAGCCATTCAATCCCCGCCCCAGCTGGGCTTTCCAAGAGTTCAACCAAGGACTCTCACATCTTACAGCTGAAGTAGAGAGGCTGTAGCCTTCCAGATACTGCTGAATATCAACTCTCACCCATGCTGGATGGAGCTGATGGGAGTTGCAGCCCAACAGCAGCTTCTCCACTCCTGCCCTATAGCAAGACTCTCACCCCTAACCCCAAAATCAGGGAAGGCACTCCCAGTACACTACAACTCCCATCATCCCTAGGTAACAGGAGCAATGGTCAGGAATGATGGGAACTGTAGTCCCAAAACATCTTGAGGGCCGAGTTTGGGGATGCCTGGTATCAACGATAGGAAGAGGGGCTCTCCACCCTGCATTAATTTGTTTTTACTTCTCTCTCATTTCTCCCCAGAGCGGATTCCTTACCTGTCTCTTCCCTAAGACAGACACCTGAACAGCACTTAAAGTTGATGCTTCTTTTTTCCAAACGGGTGAAACTCTACAGATATTGCAACAGCGCAAGTTCCCCTCCCAGGCACCGCTCCCCTCTGAGGTCTTTTTTTCCCTGTGACTGAGAGGAAAACTCCCTGCAGTACCGTTATGTGCTGAAATGTTTTTTAATTATCTCTGGAAAGTATGGACTGTGTATCATCATTAACTGGACTAAACAGTGACGGTCAGTGAGGCAGGTACCAGTAAACGGAGCAATTAACAGCCAGGGGAGAGAAGTATATTCAATCTGAAAGCTTTCTTTCTCAATCCATCTCCACTCATCACCCAAAGTGCTGAGCAGCGGACTTTTACTTTCAATTACATTAATCAGGTTAATTCCAAGTTAAAGTCAACATTTTAATCAAGAAGCAGCAAACTCAAGACAGAAGAGTAGAAGGCAGAGGAGAAGAGAGGAGGCGAGGAAAGGAAAGGGAGAAAGTTCCATTGAAGGAGCACAATATTGGAAGTCCTGAGAATAACAAAAGTAAATAAAAAATGTCAGCCTGCTCCCCCCCCCCAGCTGCAATTAAACTACTGCCACCAATTCAAGCTCCATCTTGAATCTGGTATTTCAAAATATCCGTGACGCACAGAGTCATTCTTGTTCCACAAGTTTGTTCCTTACATCTTCACTATCACGATGCATCGCCATAGAACACCTGTTAAGTTTGCTTAAGACATGGGTAGGCAAACTAAGGCCTGGGGGCCGGATCCTGCCCAATCGCCTTCTAAATCCGGCCCGCAAATGGTCCAGGAATCAGCGTGTTTTTACATGAGTAGAATGTGTCCTTTTATTTAAAATGCATCTCTGGGTTATTTGTGGGGCCTGCCTGGTGTTTTACATGAGTAGAATGTGTCCTTTTATTTAAAATGCATCTCTGGGTTATTTGTGGGGCATAGGAATTGGTTCTTTTTTAAAAAAAAAATGTAGTTCGGCCCTCTACAAGGTCTGAGGGACAGTGGACCGGCCCCCTGCTGAAAAAGTTTGCTGACCCCGGCTTAAGACATGCACCATTCACCAAGCATGGCAGAAAATACATACAAAGGAAGCTGTCTCATACTGAGCTCAGAACTTCCTTCACTGAAGGCTCATGCAAACTGTCGTTTGTCCCGTGAGTTCGAGTCACGGGTCCGAGAGGCTCTTTCAACCAACTCAGGAAAACCCACAGTTTGCTGCTGAATCAGAATGCATATACCGAAAGACCAGGCAAAATTGTTTATGTAAGTAACTGCAGCCTCCAGAATGATATTTGCCCAGAGGTGGAAGGAGGGTACTGTCCCAACAAAGGAAGGATGGCAAGTAAAGTTAATGGACTATGCAGAAATGGCAAAACTCACGGGAATATTGAGAAATCATGAAGAAAGAACTTTCAGCAAAGAATGGGGGAGATGTGTGGATTATTTTTTTAAAATCATTGAAAACAATTAAATACATTAGCAGGGCTAATTTAAAAGCAAGTAGTTAAAAGGTGACTTTGGAAGAAGTATAAAGTGTAATAAAGGAGTTAAGGAAGGGATGCACTTTTGCAAATGCTTGTATAGGGAACTAAGGAAGGAGAGGAGTCCAAACAACTATATGTAGTTGTATTTGATTATTATTATTGTTGTTGTTGTTAATTTGAAAAAATAAAAATAAAATTATATTTTTAAAAAATGAATCAGAACGTCAGTCAGGTTTTCTGCGGTGAGGAAACAGAAACCTCTTGGACTTGTGCCTAGAAATTGTAGAATTGGAAGGGACCCTGAGGATCGTCTAATCCAGGCATCCCCAAACTCGGCCCTCCAGATGTTTTGGGACTACAACTCCCATGACCCCAACCTAGTAAGATGTGTGGGGTATAAATAGTAAAATTATCATTATGGAATGGGACGTCCCTATTTTCATCTGAGAAATGTTGGAGGGTATGTAGAACATTTGCCTTGTATGCAGATGGTCCCAGTTAGGGTTGGGAGAGACTTCCTACCTGAAAACAGAAAATTGACCTAAGGCACTAATAATTTGAGGTGGGGCAATCTTGCTAGGCCAAGATAACCTCTCTCGCATCCTTTACCATGGTTGAAACATGCTGGTTTGGTAGCCATTTCAAGTTCCCTTTATTTGCAGCTCCTGCTGGAAAAAAATTTAAGGACTATTTACAAAAATATTGCAAAATTAAGGAATGTTGAATGATGTTGGATTGGAATTAAGTGGTTTCAAGCTGTAATTATGATAGAATGGTTTTCTTTTTCTAAGTAAGAATTTGAAGTTATAATAATCTAAGATGTTGAGGTAAGGATTTGCTGTATAAACAACTTAAACTGGGGATACAAGAAGGGGAGGTACGAGGAGGTCGGGGAAATAAGCTACAAGAAATTAAGCTGTGAAATTTATGTGTTTTTCATATTTTTATGTTTGTTTTTTCTTTTTTGTTTGTATAAAATTGGAAACTTTAATAAATATCTTATAAATATATATATATTTGCAGCTCCTGAAGAGTCTTGAACCCACTGCCTAGCATTCAATGAACATTCAAAGGGCTCCCCCACATTTCTGATGCTGATGGTGCCAAAGTTGCAGTTTTCATCCCTGTTTGGGACAGCTGTGTATTTCTGCATTGTAGGAGCTTGGATTAGATCCAAACTCGGCCCTCCAGATGTTTTGAGACTACAATTCCCATCGTCCCTGACCCCTGGTCCTGCTAGCTAGGAATCATGGGAGTTGTAGGCCAAAAACATCTGGAGGGCCGAGTTTGAGGAAGCCTGAGCTACATGAAAACACACAACTTCCCCCAAAGAACCCTGGAAACTGTAGTGTGTCCCTTGCAGAGCTTTGATTCCCAACACTTTTAACAAACTACAGCTCCCAGGATTCTTTGAATCATAGAATCTTAGAGTTGGAAGGGACCCTGAGGATCATCTAAGTCCAGCCCCCTGCAGTGCAGGAATATGCAGCTGTCCCATACAGAGATCGAACCTGCAACCTTGCAGCGGTGTAGTGTGGGTTGTCAGCACCCGGGGCAAGGCAAGTAATTTGCGCCCCCTAACCCGGGGCAAGGCAAGTAATTTACGCCCCCTAACCTGGGGCAAGGCAAGTAATTTGCGCCCCCTAACCCCTAACCTGCCGCCGCTGCCAGCTTCTTCTTGCTGCTGCCTGGTCTGGTCTGGTGTGGTTCTCTCCCACGCTCAGCGCTGCGCTGGGCGGCCGCTGCACTGTCCCTCCCCCAGATAGTCCCTTGCTCTCTCTCCGCACCGCACACCTGGCACCCCCCCCTCCACAGTGGGAGGCGACCCAGCGGCTCGGATCGGATTCACACAGCCAGCACTGCAGTGAGAGAGAGTGAGTGAGCCAGGTAGGGGCAGAGAGCTGCGAGTGCGAACGCGCACCCCCTCAGATGTTGTGCCCGGTGCGGCCGGGCCCCCCTGCACCCCCCACGCTATGCTACTGCAACCTTGGCATTACCAGCACCATGCTCTAACCAGCTGAGCTATCTAGCTGGAGAACAATAGGCTTTCAATCTCTCGTGTAGATGAGATGTGAGCATAGGCAAAAATCCAAAAGATATCGTTTTCCTACAATTTCAGCTTCCCCTCAGAAAAAGCTGGATTTCTGCCCTTGATACAAGGCCTCGGTAGCGGGAGAAAATGGCAACCACCATCCCAGCGACACAGCTATGGAAAGGCAACATCATTCAAAGTCTGACAGGGCCAGGGATGGGGGCAAATAACGTCATGGTTGTGAGCGGCACAAATGCCCTTTCGGGTCCCTTGCAGATATCCTAGTTCTTCCATTTCCCCCAAACCTGTTGAGTTTCAATAACCCCAGGAACGCCGGCTCTCTCAACGCCATCAAGATCAAAGCCCCCAGGACATCCCGCCCAACAGGACTCAACTGCAGCACTTCAGAATTAAAATTTTGAGAAGTATCTTGCTGTTTCACTTAAACAAGGGAACAAATGATGCAGGAGTGGAAAGATTGAAGGAAATAAAATGAGAGCAAGCAGTTAATTAGATGGCCTGTTCTGGAGGGTCCCGCTGTGCTTATTCTCTCCTCAACATCTCACCACTCTACCACCTGGCAGAACCCCCTTCAGCTTCTCGTTTCACTTTTAGACTCTTTGCGAAGCCTTCTACCTTACTTTTCCTACCAAAGCTTAGGAGCAACAGTGATTGAGCCCTTCACGAAACTGTTGTGAGGGGCAGACGCAATAATAATACTAATGATTTATTATTTATACCCCATCATCTGGCTGGGTTTCCCCAGCCACTCTGGGCAGCTCCCAACAGAATATTAAAAACACGAGAAAACATCAAACATTAAAAACTTCCCTAAACTGGGTTGCCTTCAGATGTCTTCTAAAAGTCAGACAGTTGTTTATTTCCTTGGCATCTGGTGAGAGGGCGTTCCACAGGGCGGGAGCCACTATCGAGAAGGCCCTCTGCCTAGTTCCCTGTAACTTGGCTTCTCACAGTGAGGGAACTGCCAGAAGGCCCTTAGCGCTGGTCCTCAGTGTCTGGGCAGAAGGATGGGGGTGGAGATGCTCTTTCAGCTATACTGAGCCGAGGCCGTTTAGGGCTTTAAAGGTCATCACCAACACTTTGAATTGTGCTTGGAAATGTACTGGGAGCCAATGTAGGTCTTTCTTATATGGTCTTGGCAGTCACTCCCAGACACCAGTCTAGCTGCCGCATTCTGGATTAACTGCAGTTTCCGAGTCACCTTCTGCGCATTGCAATAGTCCAAGCGAGAGATAACTAGAGCATGCACCACTCTGGTAAGACAGTCTGCAGGCAGGTAGGGTCTCAGCCTGCGTACCAGATGGAGCCATCCACCCCATGAACAAATTTGCCACACCCTTCCTCTCCTGGAAGAACATTGTAAATAAATCCAAGCATTTTGTACTCCCTGCTACTGTAATAACTTGCTGATTTAGTAAGATGCTTTGTTACATTGCTCCGGAATGGAAATGCAGAACCAGAAATGCTTAAAGAGATTTGCTCTGGTGGGTTTTCCTAGATGGATGAATGGGTATCTAGTGTTAACTTCCTTCCTAAAGCGGAGTTGGCAGAGCCCTGGACCATTGCTCGCATAGCTTGCACAAAAATTTGTTACACATAAGAGCATGCATTAACCACCAAAAGTGAACTTGACATGCCTGCAAGACCACACTTCTAACCAGAAGTTCTGCCGGTGGCTTCCTAATACAGAAGAACGATCTCTATGTAGACACAGAATCATATTTTAACGCAAACAAAAAGCACAGGCTCTCTTCCCTGGCCTGTTTTCATTTTGTATTTTTATCCTGTGAACCACCCTGTGATTTTTGGGAGAAGGGTAGAATACAAATTTAATAAATAATAAAATAATATTTCCCTCCCTCTTCTTTATTCGGCTTTTGCAGTGTGGGCCTACAGGGTAGTTGTTTGTTTTCCAGGGGCCGAGTAGGTTTTTTTGTGTGTTTTTTTGAGGAGGGGGGAGAGACCCTAATTGGCTCCATGCCTTCTCTTTTTTTGCCTGCTCCACGCTGCTGAGTGGTGTTCTTTCAGTTTGGCTAGTTGGCTTGAAGTCTGGGCATTTGAAAAGATTTCAGAAAGAATGGAAACACTTACCTGAGGCAGTGCTGGGTGGTTGGCATCCCTGTTGTCAGGCATGGCCTGCGGGTCCTGGGGGGGGTGCCTTTTGCCTCTTACACCCAAGGTCCACACAGTGGTGAGGGAGGAATCACAATAAACTTTGCTGCATGCACGCAGCTGATAACTTGCCCAGGTGATGGAGATAGAAATTACCCCCATCTCTTAATGAACACCTGCCCAGACTTGATTTGATTAGGTTCCATTGGTTGAAGCTGACTAGTTAATTTGCTTTGCAGATCCTCAAGTTGTTCTATGTAATATATATAACCTATTTATCCACGTTGGTTGTCTTGACTCTTTTTCCTGGTGTGCTGGCAAAGCACTAAGAAGTCAGAAGTGTGTTTTTGTTGTTGTAATCTCCAACTTATGCCTCTGTGAATATTCAAAACAAAGAATGCTGGGAAACAGCAAAGAACCAAGTGCCTCAATGATGCTGCGAATGGAAATGTATGAGCATATGCAGCCAAGTTGTTGTTGTTTAGTCGTTTATTCGTGTCTGACTCTTCGTGACCCCATGGACCAGAGCACGCCAGGCACTCCTGTCTTCCACTGCCTCCCGCAGTTTGGTCAAACTCATGCTGGTAGCTTCAAGAACAGTATCCAACCATCTCGTCCTCTGTCATCCCCTTCTCCTTGTGCCCTCCATCTTTCCCAACATCAGGATCTTTTCCAGGGAGTCTTCTCTTCTCATGAGGTGGCCAGCTTCACGATCTGTCCTTCCAGTGAGCACTCAGGGCTGATTTCCTTCAGAATGGAGAGGTTTGATCTTCTTGCAGTCCATGGGACTCTCAAGAGTCTCCTCTAGCACCATAGTTCAAAAGCATCAATTCTTCAGCAATCAGCCTTCTTTATGGTCCAGCTCTCACTTCCATACATCACTATTGGGAAAACCATAGCTTTGACTATACGGACCTTTGTTGGCAAGGTGATGTCAATGCTTTTTAAGATGCTGTCTAGGTTTGTCATTGCTTTTCTCCCAAGAAGCAGGCATCTTTTAATTTCGTGGCTGCTCTCACCATCTGCAGTGATCATGGAGCCCAAGAAAGTAAAATCTCTCACTGCCTCCATTTCTCCTCTTTCTATTTGCCAGGGGGTGATGGGACCACTGGCCATGATCTTCATTTTTTTGATGTTGAGCCTCATAATTGCTAAATAGCCCCGATATCTCTTATCAGTCACCAAAGGTAAGCAGGGCTGGGGCAGAGCTGGAGAAACTCTGTCAGCCCGAGGGCCACATTTCCTCATGGGGAGTCTTCTGGGGGCCACACAGAAGTGGTGGGTGGGCCCAGAGGCAAAAGTGTGTGGGTCAACGGAGACGACTCTCACCTTTGGACAGCATGCTTTTTCCAGCTACACCAAATCTTTCCACATGTACCTCTCTACGTCCAAGGAAGCAAGAGGTATTCTCACCAATTCCAGCCAGGCAAAAGCACTAAGGAGGGCACAGAGCCAGTGAGAAGTGTGACCCAAGAAGGGAGAGCATGATCCAGTAATGGCAATGCAATACTTTCCACTCCCAGTACCACATGAAAGTATCTCGTTTTGAAAGATAGGGACACCAGGGGGAGGGAGAATTGGGGTAAGGAAGTTATGGCTTTGCCAAGGCAGGCTTCCTCAACCTCAGCCCTCCAAATGTTTTTGGCCTACAACTCCCATGATCCCTAGCTAGCAGGACCAGTGGTCAGGGATGATGGGAATTGTAGTCTCAAAACATCTGGAGGGCCGAGGTTAAGGAAGCCTGCTCCAAGGGTTCCTATTTTCCAGGGAAAGTCCCAGATTTACAGAATCCAGGGCTCCCGCTGCCTCCATAATCCCTTAAGCATGAAATCATGTACTCCTTGTTCTTCCCTAAGGTGTGAACTTAGCCTCACAATTGGAGGCAGGAGACGATCAAGGGCAGCACATACCCCAGACAGAAATCTACCAGGATGGTGGATTGAATCCTGATACTTTCAAAGGAGAAGCACAGGAAAGCCTCCTATCTAGGGGGATGTGTAAGTACGTTTATTGTTCTTTGGGGAAGAGGGTAGTTAAAAGGTGTTGGGAACTGGGGTTATTAACAGGGGTGGGTGATGGGCTCATGTTTCTGCATGCCAGACGCTCCTACTTTGTGACATATTTGTTGTTATGTACTGAGTTGAATAGGATCCAAAATGCAGCAGTCTGATTGGTCCTAGAATAATAGGATTCAGAATGCAGCAGCCTGATTGGCCCTAGAACAATAGGATCCAGAATGCAGCAGTTTGGATTTGGATTTTGATATCCCGCCTTTGACTCCCTTTAAAGAGTCTCAAAGCGGCTAACATTCTCCTTTCCCTTCCTCCCTCACAACAAACACTCTGTGAGGTGAGTGGGGCTGAGAGACTTCAAAGAAGTGTGACTGGCCCAAGGTCACCCAGCAGCTGCATGTGGAGGAGCGGAGATGCGAACCCGGTTCCCCAGATTACGAGACTACCGCTCTTAACCACTACACCACACAGTCTGATTGGTCCACAATCCAGCTCCAGGTGGAAGTGAATCCACAACCTAATCCGCAACCTGATTGGCCTACAGGAGAATCCCAGAATTAGCCAATCACGTGGGGCCCATTGCGTAAATGATGTATATAAAGCAGACTTTCTGGGGGAACTTCCATTCCTCCTCACCACTATGAGCTGAATAAAGAGCATGAAATCCACTCTTGACTCCAAGTATATTTCATTTGTGATGCATTGATGATGCTGTTGAAGAATGTATTATGGGAAATGGGGTGCGGTTTTAAAAGTTCACGCAACCCCATGATCAGGGTTCCTACTCTTCGTGTGTTTGAAGCTTGTTGCAACAAATAAAGATCAGGTCTACTGACCCCTGTTTGCTTCTTTAACTTGGCTGGAGACTCCTCCTTTTGTTGACCGGAGAGACCAGTGGGGAGGGGCACCTCGATGAGCTGGGCAGCGGAGTAAATCCATACCCCAGGTTTTTTTGCTTATCATTTTAGATAGAAGACATCTGAAGGCAGCCCTATATAGAAAGGTTTCTTAATGTTTAATGCAGATGGGAGGGTTGTTGTTGTTATTGTTATTGTTATTGTTATTGTTATTAAATAGGTAAAAGTAAAGGGACCCCTGACCATTAGGTCCAGTTGTGTCTGACTCTGGGGTTACGGGGCTCATCTCACTTTATTGGCCGAAGGAGCCAGCATACAGCTTCCGGGTCATGTGGCCAGCATGACTAAGCTGCTTCTGGCAAACCAGAGCAGTGCATGGAAATGCTGTTTACCTTCCCGTCATAGCGGTACCTATTTATCTACTTGCACTTTGACGTGCTTTCAAACTGCTAGGTTGGCAGCAGCAGGGACCGAGCAACGGGAGCTCACCCCGTCGCGGGGATTCGGACTACCGAATTTCTGATCGGCAAGTCCTAGGCTCTGTGGTTTAACCCACAGCGCCGCCCGCATCCAATTGTTATTGAATAGGACATCCCTATTTTCATCAGAAAAATAAAGGAGGGTATGCATCACAAGCAAAAAATTCTTCTTCTTCCAGGCCTTTGGATAATTAATCTATTGCCTTTTAAACTCGGGGGGCGGGTATTGTCTTCATTTGTTTTTATAATATGCATTTTTGTGTTTTTATATTGTATACCACCTGTGATCTGCAGATCAAGGGCAGTGAAAATATTCAATAAAAATAATTTTTATGACGGTGCTAAGAAGACTGTGCAAGATGGATGTCAGGAGATTCAGGGAATAGAAGATGTCATTTAATATTTCTCCTATGGGTCATGGAAGTGTGAGCAAGCAGGAAAATATTTGGACTTCCAAAGAAGTCTATGGCCAAAAGTCATGGTGAGTCCTCTTTTGGATTTAGGTTGGGTTGGTTGTAAGTCACTTTGGGTTGCTTTTGGCAGATAAAAGCAACTAACAACTTAAATAAATGAAAACCTTAAAGAACAAGAAGCAGAGAACATTTAAAAAAGAGGAATTTCTCACAAGGAAGGGAAGTAAAAAGTGGCGTGGTCCCCAGAGCATCTTTTGGGACCAATGCTTTCAACTTGATTATTAATGATCTGGCGATGTTTGGTGCACAGTGAAATGGCCAAATATGCAAATGGCGCCCAATAATTCAGGATGGTGGGAGCCCAAGCAGACACTGAAGAACTTCAAAGGGAATCTCTCCAAACTGGGTGAATGGACAACAAAATGAGATTCAATACAAGTATTGTACATTTCAGTACGTTTCCGAGCACAATTCAAAGTGTTGGTGCTGACCTTTAAAGCCCTAAACGGCCTCAGCCCAGTATACCTGAAGGAGCGTCTCCACCCCCATCATTCTGCCTGGACGCTGAGGTCCAGCGCCGAGGGCCTTCAGGCGGTTCCCTCATTGTGAGAAGCAAAGCTACAGGGAACCAGGCAGAGAGTCTTCTCAGTAGAGGTGCCCGCCCTGTGGAACGCCCTCCCATCAGATGTCAAAGCGATAAACAACTACCTGACATTCAGAAGACATCTTAAGGCAGCCTTGTTCAGGGATGTTTTTAATGTGTGACATTTTAGTGTATTTTTGGTCTCTGTGGAAGCCGCCCAGAGTGGCTGGGGAAACCCAGCCAGAAGGGCGGGGTACAAATAATAAATTATTATTATTATTATTATTATTATTATTATTATTATTATTATTATTATTCCGTTCCTTGGTGATAAGACCATCGTCGTGTCTTTATGCATGGTGTTGCTACACTTGGAATATTGTACAGAGTTCTGGCCATCCAATCTGGGGGGGGGGAAGCATGTCAGACAGACAGAAATGGCGCAAGTCAAGTGATCAGGGGGCTAGAGCTTGGAAAGGCTACAACAGCTGAAGTTAAGTTTAGGGGGGAAGACTTCTGAGGGGGAGGCATGACAGAAATGTATTCATTATCGAAATTTATTTTGTCACAAAACCCCATGTCTCGGACTTCACTCTTCGCACACGTCGCTCTTCGTGTACATGACGTTGACAGTGGCATAGCGTGGGTTGTCAGCGCCCGGGGCAAGGCAAGTAATTTGCGCCCCCTAACCCGTGGATTTGCGCCCCCTAACCTGTGGATTTGCGCCCCCTAACCCTAACCCCCAGATGTTGCGCCCGGTGCGGCCGGGCCCCCCTGCACCCCCCACGCTACGCCACTGAACGTTGAGGTGGCTTTTTGAAAAAGCTGGCCAGCTTGCTGCCCCATAACTATGAAGGGGTGGGGAGGCAAGCGGCTGAAAACTGGAACCTCGACATACACACACCCCACAATTCCAGTGGGTATGTGTAACGGGATACTGTATTCAAGTGGATGAAGACGTAGCCTTCAAGTCCCTCTGTGCAAAGTGTAAGCAGCTGAATAATAATAATAATAATAATAATAATAATAATAATAATAATACATTTATTATTTATACCCCGCCCATCTGGCTGGGTTTCCCCAGCCACTCTGGGTGGCTTCCAACAGAATATTAAAATACAATAATCTATTAAACGTTAAAAGCTTCCCTCAACAGCACAGGAATTTTATCCTGCACCCTCCAGCAAGCTGTTCAGCCCACAAAGCTCTCTGCCTGCCGTTCTGTTCTCGTAGATGAGCAGAGCCTGAGCATCAGAAAACGTAGGATGACATTGGATGTCTTCTCTTGCCTTCCCCAAAGTCCTGGTTTTGCCCCTGGTTTTGCTCTTCCCAATGGGAAGAAGTTGAGGAAACCTGTGCCAGAGATTCACGCCTCTCCCTCGAAGAGTTATTTGCTTTATCCCCTTCTTCCTGGGTGGACTCCCGGCCGAGTCCATTTGCATAATACCATTTTACCTTCCTCTGCTCTGCTTTAGTTCCCTGACCTCTGCAAGCCAACATGTGATTAACTGAGAAATTCATGGCAGTGCCACTTTAATAAAAGGGGACAGAGGTTATAGAAGCTCAATATTCACGATAACCAGCCTTTGATTCCCTGAGCTCAGTAGAGGGTGGCAGGCTGGCAAGGAGGAGACTTATAATTGGAAGTCCTGGGGGGAAATAATTCCCAATTAACCCTTTCAACGTGGAGGAACGTGGAGAAGAGCTACCTTCTTGGTTCTCCGGGCCCCTAAATTCTAGTTCCTTCAGCTAAATATTGATTGATCTTGGACACTTTTTCAGTTCTTATTTCAGACATGTATATCAAAAGCAGACATTATACAGCCATGAGAGCTGAGATAAGTCAAACGCTTTGGAGTTTAGTGCCACCAATGTAAACGAAGAATCTGGGCTTTGCTATTCCATTTTGGAGGCCATGGTTGGTTTGTTGGTTTGCCCGTTCATTTGCTTCTTTGCTTGCTTATAGGATTTATATCCAGCCTTTTGACAAGTGCCTGCAAAGTGACTTGCAGAACAACCCCGTATTAAAACATAATAAACAACATATATCATAAAAAAGACTCATAAAAACTACAGAAGATAAAACGTCAAAAGAAGCAGCCTGATAAGGACAGCACCTAAGGCCAATAAAAAGATCCTAAAAACCACTGTGGGAACAGGATGAACTTTGCTTGGCACCTAAAAAGTAAACCTAAAACATTTCAGGAGACCCTGAAATCCCTGATGCTTTTTGCATAATGAGCTGTGTGTTGTTGTTGTTTTAAGAAACTTTAAAATAAAGACATACTACAAGCAACATCCAATATACTGCTACAGAAGGGGTGGAAGGAAAACTAGGATGGATAGAAGGGGAAGGAAAAGTTGGGATATTAAATAAATAAAAGATGAGATATTAAACAAACAAACAAGGTGGGGAGCTGGATCACATGGCCTTCCAGCCCTATGATTCAACTCATAAGTGATTCAATTTATACACTACTAACAACAAATCCAGTCAACGGTACCAATGGACAGAATTGTTTCTAAGCCACAACACACTCAGTTCCTGTGTTGTTCTTTTATATTTAACACTTTGGGCACTTTTCAAAATCTGGGAAATTAATCACAATTTGAATTCAAGGAAAAGTATGTTTGAACGCGAGAAACAATCAACATAATCTTCTTCTAATAGGGTTTTCATATGAGTGCCGTTGGTCATTCCTCAAGTTGGTGAGACTAGTTTGAAAACAAGAAATAGAGCTTTTAGTGTCATTGGTCCAGTATTATAAAGGTAAAGGTACCCCTGCCCGTACAGGCCAGTCGTGTCTGACTCTAGGGTTGTGCGCCCATCTCACTTAAGAGGCCGGCGGCCAGCGCTGTCTGAAGACACTTCCGGGTCACGTGGCCAGCGTGACAAGCTGCATCTGGCGAGCCAGCGCAGCACACGGAAACGCCGTTTACCTTCCCGTCAGTAAGCAGTCCCTATTTATCTACTTGCACCCGGGGGTGCTTTTGAACTGCTAGGTTGGCAGGCGCTGGGACCGAACGGCGGGAGCTCAACCCACCGCGGGGATTCGAACCGCCGACCATACGATCGGCAAGTCCTAGGCACTGAGGTTTTACCCACAGCGCCACCCGCGTCCCCTGGTCCAGTATTATGGGTGACTGTAAACACCTATAGAGATTCAGCAGGTGGCTTCTGTTTCCACCTTTAAATGCCTGCTGAAAACTTTTCTATTCCACCAGGCCTGGGCGGGAAATTAAAAATGTATCTTTCCACAATAGTTAATTGCTGGCTGGCTTTTAATCTTTTTGACATGGTTTTTTACTGTATGGCTTTATGTACTTTGGTTTTAAACTGCTTTGATATATTTTATGAAGTAATAGTATATAAATATTTCTATGAATTAATAAAGATGTGATGATAAGAACCCCTATTAATCTCCAACTTATGCCTCTGTGAATATTCAAAACAAAGAATTCTGGGAAACAGCACAGAACCAAGTCCCTCAATGATGCTGTGAATGGAAATGTACGAGCATATGCAGCCAAGTTGTTGTTGTTGTTTAGTCGTTTAGTCGTGTCCGACTCTTTGTGACCCCCTGGACCAGAGCACGCCAGGCACTCCTGTCTTCCACTGCCTCCCACAGTTGGGTCAAACTCATGCTGGTAGCTTCGAGAACACTGTCCAACCATCTCATCCTCTGTCGTCCCCTTCTCCTTGTGCCCTCCATCTTTCCCAACATCAGGGTCTTTTCCAGGGAGTCTTCTCTTCTCATGAGGTGGCCAAAGTACTGGAGCCTCAGCTTCAGGATTTGTCCTTCCAGTGAGCACTCAGGGCTGATTTCCTTCAGAATGGAGAGGTTTGAGCTTCTTGCAGTCCATGGGACTCTCAGGAGTCTCCTCCAGCACCATAATTCAAAAGCATCAATTCTTCAGCGATCAGCCTTCTTTATGGTCCAGCTCTCACTTCCATACATCACTATTGGGAAAACCATAGCTTTAACTATACGGACCTTTGTTGGCAAGGTGATGTCTCTGCTTTTTAAGATGCTGTCTAGGTTTGTCATTGCTTTTCTCCCAAGAAGCAGGCATATTTTATTTTTGTGGCTGCTGCCACCATCTGCAGTAATCATGGAGCCCAAGAAAGTAAAATCTCTCACTGCCTCCATTTCTATTTGCCAGGAGGTGATGGGACCAATGGCCATGATCTTCCTTTTTTTTGATGTTGAGCTTCAGACCATATTTTGCGCTCTCCTCTTTCACCCTCATTAAAAGGTTCTTTAATTCCTCCTCACTTTCTGCCATCAAGGTTGTGTCATCTGCATATCTGAGGTGGTTGATATTTCTTCCGGCAATCTTAATTCCGGCTAGGGATTCATCCATCTCAGCCTTTCGCATGACGAATGCTGCATATAAGTTAAAAAAGCAGGGAGACAATATACAGCCTTGTCGTACTCCTTTTCCAATTTTGAACCAATCAGTTGTTCCATCTCCAGTTCTAACTGTAGCTTCTTGTCCCACATAGAGATTTCTTAGGAGACAGATGAGGTGATCAGGCACTAAGTAGGTATAAATAAAAGTAGATTTTCTGGGGAGAAAACCTGTGGTAAATGTTCTTTAGCTAGGCAAGGCCTACAGTTTCCATAGCATGGAACTGGCATCGGTTGGTATTGGATGATCACCCAATGGAAGGACTTGCCAAGACTGACCCAGGACTTTGTAGGCTACCAGTTCCTCCGCCATAATTTAGTCTTCCTTGACATCATCCATGTATATATGCATTAATTGGTCCCCGACCTCCTTGAGAATGCATTCCCTTCCTTCCCGAAGGCAGAGCAGCCCCCTGTTTCTCCCCATTGCTACCATTAAGATGGGTCTCGCATCGCTGTGCACCTCACTGCAGAAGCACACATACACACACACAAAGATCCCAACACCTCGGGGCAAGGCACATCATTCCAGTTGGGAGCAAATGCTGTTGGTTTTCATTAATCTGCCAATTTCTTGACTTTCCTTTCCTTCCTCCCCCCCTCCCCCATCTCTCTTTCTCTTTTCTGCTCCAAGGCAGGTGAGTGCATCAATTTTCTTCTCATCTGTGGCAGTTAAATTAAATGGAATCGGCCTGATTGCTGAAAATCAAAGAGAAGGCTGATAAAGCAATTAAATCCCTCTAATTCCTCCTCTTGAAAAGGTGCAGCTTGACTCAGAGAAGCTAATTAACTTCATAATGAAAATCCTTCTTCACCCTTTTAGGCTTTCTTTTCTCCTTGTTTTTGGTGGCATCTTTGCATTGCCTGGGGAAGGAGGGGGATGTTGGGGTGACTCATATAGCGAGAGCCGGAACGCACCAACTTGGATGACGACTTGTGGCATTCCGTATTCCTTGCCATGGTTTGCCAAGGAACATGCATGGCACAAAGCTAAAAAGTAGCCATCTTGGGCACATGGCCTCCGGTCGCTCATCCTGTTCTTCCACTTGCTTGCTCCCCTCACTGCCCACCACAGGTCCATAACCTTGGCATGCCCAGAAATTGCACAGACCGTACAAGAATGCAGCATCCATAAAGAGCAAGCCATCCGCTGAAGACAAGAACAGTGGAGTTTTATAAAGTATTGTCAGGTTTCATTGCAGACAACTCCCTAAAAGTGGTTCACTGCTGGACTCGTGAGGAAAAGGATAGGGATGATTTAGGGTCAGGGAGCAGGAGTAGATTGTCCAGTTTTTTTTGTTTATTAGATTTATATACCGCAGACCCTCCAAGTGTCCCTGTTTTCCAGAGATGTCCCCGGATTTACAGAAGCCGTCCCAGTTTTTTATTTGATCCAGGAATGTCCCAGTTTTCATTAGGATGTCCCTACTTTCATTGGAGAAATGTTGAGAGGGTGTGGAGTTATCTAACCCCCGGGCCGTCTGAAGGCAATCCTGTATAGGGATGGGGTTTTATTTTTAATGTTTAATGTTTTATTATGTTTTTATGTATGCTGGAAGCTGTCCAGAGTGGCTGGGGCAACCCAGTAAGATGTGTGGGGTATAATAATAAAATAATCATTATGGAATGGGACGTCCCTATTTTCATTAGAGAAATGTTGGGGGGTATGTATACCTGCCTTCGTCATAAGATCTCAGGGCAGTTCACAGAATAAAGTACGTGGTAAAGGTAAAGGGACCATTAGGTCCAGTTGTGGCCGACTCTGGGGTTGCGGTGCTCATCTTGCTTTATTGGCCGAGGGAGCCAGCATACAGCTTCCGGGTCATGTGGCCAGCATGACTAAGCCGCTTCTGGCAAACCAGAGCAGCACACGGAAACGCCGTTTACCTTCCTGCCAGAGCGGTACCTATTTATCTACTTGCACTTTGACGTGCTTTCGATCTGCTAGGTGGGCAGGAGCTGGGACCGAGCAACGGGAGCTTACCCCGTCGCGGGGATTCGAACTGCCAACCTT
Source organism: Podarcis vaucheri (assembly GCF_965113315.1). Lineage (NCBI taxonomy): Eukaryota > Metazoa > Chordata > Lepidosauria > Squamata > Lacertidae > Podarcis > Podarcis vaucheri. The sequence goes on along the minus strand of NC_138763.1, from coordinate 90,274,893 downwards.
CTGATCGCAAGTCCTAGGCTCTGTGGTTTAACCCACAGCGCCACCTGTGTCCCTAAAGTACGGGATAAAAACAAGTAAAACAAAACAGCAAAACAATAAAGCCCCCCTTCCCACAGACACATTTGAGAGGCTGTAGAATATTAATCAGATCAAAGCTTAGCTGAAGTGTAACATTTTCACCTGGCGGCTAAAAATATATAATGTTTGTGTGTATGCCATAACCTTAAAGATGAATTGCACATGGAAGGATGGTACCGCTGAGGAAAGGGAGAGATGGAAAATTGTGGTATTATGGGCAAACATACAGGTCTGTTTTGTAGCTTGTAAGGAATCAGGAGCCCTAGCTTAAGGAAAAATTGGCAACCCTAAGAACACAAAGGGCCACAGACAAGCGGACAGTGTGGTTGCCAACTTTTTCTGTGCCTCCTTCAGTGAGCCAAGCATTTTTCTTTTAAAGAAAACCAATGGTAAAAATTCTCACCTGCTTTGCACCTCACCAATGTTAATGGCGCAGAAGCAGGCTGGAAAACGAAAAGCTGGCGATCTTGTTTAGGCAGGGAGATACAGGGTCCAGAAAGATGGGTGGGCAAGGTGACCAAGTGAAGTGCAAAGCTCAAAAAAACTCGTGGGGAAAGTTCTACCAGAAGCAGTCTCTCCTGGGGTGAGAAACAGTGGTGTGTCATGGGTTGCCAGTGCCCGGGCACCCGCGGAGGGAGTGGGGATGGAAATGGGCACAGTATGCATGTGCATTAAACTGCCTAACAGCATCCATATCACCTAGCAGATCACAGCTGCAGAGTTGCTACTGTTGTCTAGAGAGGTCACTTCCTGGTTCACATGAAGAAGCCATTTTCAACAGAGCCCAGCAACAGAAGTAAAATGGTACCTTAGTTCTCTAACGCCGAAAACCCAGAAGTAAGTGTTTCAGTTTTTGAATGTTTTTCAGAAGCCGAACATCCGATGCAGCTGGCGGCTATTGTTTCTGGGGCACATGCACAAATCAGAAGCTGTGCCTTGGTTTTCGAACAGTTCAGTAGTCAAGCAGACTTCCAAAGCGGATTAAGTTTGGCACTTTTGTTTTTGCTATTTATTTTGCGTATTTGAGGCTTTTTTGGTGAATTTGTTTTTGTGACTGTGTGCAACCCAGTTCAGCTACTGATTGATTGTGTGACTGCAGAAATGGAAAAAAGCCCCCCCCCCATCCAAACAATGACTGTCATCAGTGCAGGTAAGAAATGTTTTTAATTTTAATTGTACATTGATTATTGCTTTCATTTTATGGATTGATGGTCTCGTTAGATAGTAAGATTCATGCTCAATTGCTGTGTTAGGGGTTGTTTTTAGAACTCCGGAACAGATTAATCCATTTTGCATTCCTTTCTATGGGAAAGCACGCCTTGGTTTTGGAACGCTTTGGTTTTGGAACGGACTTCTGGAACGGATTAAGTTTGAGAGCCAAGGTACCACTGTATTGAGGCAGCACCAGGCGTTGAAATTTTGTGCCCAGGGCAGCATGCTATGCCACTGGTGAGAATAGCCGCACCCAGTGAACTTCTTGCCTGTACGTAGCTCTTACAAATGCGTGTCTGGATTTGGTAACCCTCGAGACATCAAGGAGAGAAGAGAGGTTTAATCGGCAGTTCCGACCAAAGGAAAGAAGATGAGGCAGACTCTAAGCCAAGTCAGGCCTTGGCCACTGCAGTCAGGCTTCCTCCGCATGACATGAAATATGAGAGTTGTGGGCAGCAACAATCACTTTAGCTTGGCCTCCTTCCCTCTGAGGCAGCCGCTCTGCCCTCTGAGAAGCACAGCTGAGACCACGGCTGAAGGAGATGGGCAAGGTGGAGAGGAACGAACGCTGACTCAGCTCAGGCCTCGCTTCACCCTTTTCTGGGCTATGGTCCAGGCAGGCCAAAGTGATGATCCAAAGTCTTCAGCTCTATATCGTCTGGGAATAAATGAGGTTCCTGTATTGTGGAGCTGCTGTCCCTTCACCAGGTTGGTGCTCAGGTAAACCGACTTCCGGTAGGCCTGTTCTTTACAAGAATTGTTTCTGGAAGGACATCTGTGAAGGTTACCCCCACAATTCTACAGGCAGAGATCATTCACAGTCCGGCATGGCACAAAAGCAGTGCCCGGTTTACGTATAAGCTAAACATCCTGAAGCTGAGACTCCACCTCTGCTCTAGCTCTCCCCAACATCATCTCCTAGCATATGCAGAGTGCCCACTGACTGACTCTGGCATGTTTCCCAGCAGTGTGCCAGTAGGCCTAGGGGGAGAAGGAGGTTGATAACTTTCCAGCAGCATGAACCAGCCCACTGCTCATTCACAATAAGCATAGCTGTCAACCGTCCCTTATTTTGCGGGAAACTCCCTTATCCCAGCGCAGTGTCCCGCTGCTGTCCCAGATTGATGATGTCCCTTAAATTTCCCGGGTTTCAAAGGAAGCAGCTCCTCTCCCTCCCTCCCTGCCAGCCAGGGAGGAGGGAGGCTCCAACTGTGTTGCTTGGCTGCCCGGCCTGCCCCCCTCCGGCCTCCTCTCAGCAGCCTTGGCCCCCGGGAACCCCTCCCCGCCGGGACTGGTGGGAGCCTCAGGCCCTTCCGCCGCCATCCTCCTCGCAGCCGCCGAACTGAGCGTCTCTGCCTGGGGCCTCCTCTCTGCCCATCGCTGCCGCTCCCACTAGGCCGTACTGCAGCTGCGCCGCCGAGGGACCCGGATGAGATGGGCAGCCTGGCGCGGCCTATGAATTGCTGAGGAGCCTTGAGAGGAGAGCGAGGACAACCATAGAGAAAGCAGTTCAGAGAGAGGAGGAGGAGGCGCTGGCAGGTGTTCCAAGCGCTAACCATAGAGGGGGAAAGCGGAGGAAGGACCGCAAGCGCTTCTCCCACAGATTTGTAGTGGTAGAAAGCATAGATGATCTGATCTGCAGGTTTACTTCGGATGCTATTTTTTCCCCCTCTCTTCCTCCCACCCCGCCTGATGGAACTGAGAGCTGCAGATGGAACATGAGAGAAAAGATACAGAACTGCGGCAGCATCTTCGTAGCTTGGACTTTGTTTTGCGCGAAAAGTTGTTGCTGCTTGTAGTTATTTAGTTGCAGTGTTTCATCAGCTGGTGTCTTGAGCAGCAACCTCTGGAAACGAAGGGCTAAAAACCCTTTGGGCGCTGCTCTCCCAAATTATCTGGTCCCTTTAAACTTTGTATTTCAGCTGGTTGACTAAAATCCCTTATTTTGGCTGCTGATTTTCGAGGCTGCTGGTCCCTTATTTTCAAATCTGTAAGTTGACAGCTATGACAATAAGCCATTGTTTGTTTTTTAACTATGGTTCAAAGTGATGTGCGAGAACAGAAAAAGGCTCTTGAAGGTGGTGTTGAAAGAAAGAAATTGCTGCATGGACTGAAATCCACTGTTGAAGCCGCACATACATTTGGCCATGCGTAATCTCACCACAGAACCAGTTTCTCCTTGCATTTTTTTAATGTTGTGAACCACCCCAACATCTATGGATGAAGGGCAGTATACAAATTTAAGAAATAAAAATAAAAATAGTACACCTGAAATTTTAAAAACAGGCTTTTATAATTTTCGTTTCAGGGAGAAAGCCATGATTGTAAAATGTAACTGGAGGTTATAGATAGGTTATATATATAGGTTATATATAGGTTACTGTCTTTCTATAAGCCACAAAGCATGGTTTGAAACTCCCATTGTCCTAGGTGCATTTTGCGACAGGGAATTTCATTAGTGCGAGCAGTTTCTGGGCTCTGGGCGCAGTACCGCGCCTAAGATTTCAGATTAAAGCTGCAGAGTGGAAGAAAAGGAGGAGTTTTTTCTGCCTCCCCACTTCCAGCTCCTCCCTGAAGACTGGAGAAGAGACCCTCTTAAGGATATTAGGGGGGTGGGCAGGGGAAAGACTAGACCATGTGAAAAATGAACACAATGTTTTATCCTTCATTCATTCATTTTCAGCTGTGTTATAAAAAAGCACACCTAGACATTCCATTGTGACTCCCATAACCTAGATTTAAGGTGCCATTGAGCTCCTAGCTTTCCTGTCTCAGTGCAGAGTGTTCTAAACACAATAATGATGTTCTAGGTATATTAGTGAGCATGCAAATATGGAAGTGGGGGAGAGTTTTTGGACAGGACCAGTTTTTGGAGACTGGTTATATGTTCTGAATCAGAGAACTTAAAGCCTTGTTAAAAGCAGCAGCACAGCACTCTAACCGGAGGGGTTGTGTTTTCATACAAATGAGATAAGTTTATTTTCTGAGTTGTGCCATTTGTTCTGACAGGCAGGGTGGCTGTAAAAGCTGGAAACGGAGCGGCAGGGGGGCCAGCTCCGTGCACAGTGAGAATCCGAGAAGAGAAGAGACCGAGCGGCACGAGATCTTGGACCCGACCCAAGTGCCTGCCTCAACCGTCTGTTGCAGCAGCTTTGGAAAGCAGGGGGAAAGAAACAGCCGGCTGTAATACTGTGGAACAAATGCATTCAGCTGAGAAGCACCTGGCCACCTTACAAGCAGGCCCTACCCATGCCTTGAAAGCGATGCTCAGTCCGCAGGGGGCCCATAGGGAACACCAGCCCACAAAGTCAGCATCTGATCCCGAGCGAGTGTCTTCCAAGCACTGGGGTCTAGAAGACACCGCATCTATTCATTTCTCCAGCTCAATGGGACAGGTTCCTTGTGTCTAGCTCAGCCGGTATCGTTTGTCAAGTCCGAGACCAACTTTTTCATCCTTCCCACTATTCCTCCCAAGCCCTCGTTTGCTCCATGAACACCACCAGAAGCATAATTCATCAGGCCCTTCCTTCCTTCTCCTCTCTTTTGACCCCCAATTCCAGTCAGTTGCTTCTTCCTTTAAGGTAAAGATAAAGGGACCCCTGACCATTAGGTCCAGTCGCGGACGACTCTGGGGTTGCGGCGCTCATTTCGCTTTGTTGGCCGAGGGAGCCGGCGTACAGCTTCCGGGTCACGTGGCCAGCATGACTAAGCTGCTTCTGGCGAACCAGAGCAGCGCACAGAAACGCCATTTACCTTCCTGCTGGAGCAGTACCTATTTATCTACTTGCACTTTGACGTGCTTTCGAACTGCTAGGTTGGCAGGAGCAGGGACTGAGCAACGGGAGCTCACCCCGTCGCGGGGATTCGAACCGCCGACCTTCTGATCGGCAAGCCCTAGGCTCTGTGGTTTAAACCACAGCACCACCCATGTCCCTGCTTCTTCCTTTAGAACGTTACAAAAATAGGGCACTTCCTCACCGTCCTTCCAATGAAATCTCTCATCTACGCCCTTATTTTGTGCCATGGCTATTGCAACTGTATCAGGCCAAAGGCCTTTCACGTCTAGCATCCGATTTCCTACAGTGCCTAACCAGATGTGTCTGGAAAACCCCAAAGTAGGTAAAGGTAAAGGACCCCTGGACGGTTAAGTCCAGTCAAAGGCGACTAAGTGGTTGTGGCACTCATCTTGCTTGCAGGCCAAGGGAGCCAATGTTTGTCCACAGACAGCTTTCCAGGTCATGTGGCCAGCATGACTAAACCTCTTCTGGCACAACAGAACACTGTGACAGAAACCAGAGCGCATGGAAACTTCATTTACCTTCCCGCTACAGCAGTACCTATTTATCTACTTGCACTGGTGTGCTTTCAAACTGCTAGGTTGGCAGAAGCTGGGACAGAGCAACGGGAGCTCACCCCGTCGTGGGGATTCAAACCACTGACCTTCCAAGAGGCTCAGTGGTTTTAGACAAAGGCATCAGCATTATCCTGCTTCTGCTCCCCAGTGGATGGTATCTGGAATCTTGACCATTAGAGCCAGATGGGCAAGGTACAAAATTATTATTATTATTATTATTATTATTCATGAATCTATCTAATCCAATTGAGAGCACAGTGACACAGTTGGCGGCCATCATTGCAGCTTGTGGTAGCAGATTCCATAGTTTAGCTATTAAATAAAGAAATTTATTTAATGTCTCTTGAAATTTCCCACCATTAAGCTTCATTTGATGACCCTGTGTTTGAGGGACAAAAAGCTCTATTCACTTCCTCCACGTTTTGCAGACACCTGCAATTGGGCCTCCCCTGTGCACACACCTTTGTTGTTCTAAAACAGAAAGCCCCAAAAGTGGCTATTATTTTCAGTAAAGGTAAAGGTAAAGGGACCCCTGACCATTAGGTTCAGTCGTGACCGACTCTGGGGTTGCGGCGGCGCCCATCTCGCTCTATAGGCCAATGAGCTGGCATTTGTCCGCAGACAGCTTCCGGGTCATGTGTCCAGCATCTCTAAGCCGCTTCTGGCGAACCAGAGCAGCACACGGAAACGCTGTTTACCTTCCCGCTGGAGTGGTACCTATTTATCTACTTGCACTTTGACGTGCTTTTGAACTGCTAGGTTGGCAGGAGCAGGGACCGAGCAACGGGAGCTCACCCCATCACAGGGATTCGAACCGCCGACCTTCTGATCAGCAAGTCCTAGGCTCTGTGGTTTAACCCACAGCGCCACCCGCGTCCTCAGTTTTTCTCAGTAGCTATACACTATTATCATCTACCAGGACCTTTTCTACATTAAACAGATAAGGCACTTTTGCTATCATAGCTGTTCCTCTTTTCATGAGCTTTATGAATACGGCACAGACTTTTCCCAACCAAGCAACCCACTCGTATGCCTGTGAACACAGTGGTGCTTACTCCCAAGTAAGTGTGCACGGGATTACAGCTTTACTGCGCAATCCTATACATGTCTACTCAGAAGTAAATCCTTTTCAATAAAGTTCCATGGGAAAACCTCTCAGGTTAGTGAGTTTAGAACTGCATACTTAAACTTATTAGAAAATACCTACCGTCCATTCATATTGCTCCCTGTTTTTTAAAAACAAAAATTTGTTCTTATTAGGGCTATTTATCCCTTTCCTATTTAGTAATATAATTTCAAATTTAGAAGATTCCCCTTCCTTTTCCAATTTTCCTCTCCGGGGAATTTTTGCACAGCTTTACCATTTGGATGAAATTCTCCCGGAACCTACCTCCTTCCTGTAGCCAACTAACTGCCTATCATTTCCCTTCAAAGAAAATCTAATGCTTGACCCGATATCTGCATTTATACTTGCATGGGGTTCCCATTCACCATGCTGGGGGGAAATGGGCTGGAACAGCAGTTTCTCTACAGCAGCCTTTGCCCAACCTGGTTCATTCCAGCTGTTTGGGACTCTATCTCTGGTCAGTGTCCACATAAGCTATCAGGAATGGTGGAGCTGAGGTCCAAAACATCTGGACGATGCCAGGTTTGGAAAGAGGGCTGCAGAGGAATAATATGGTTGTGAAATTTGGGAGCATCTCTACTAACAGCGGGATGCGGGTGGTGCTGTGGGTTAAACCACAGAGCCTAGGGCTTGCCGATCAGAAGGTCGGCGGTTCGAATCTCCATGACGGGGTGAGCTCCCGTTGCTCGGTCCCTGCTCCTGCCAACCTCGCAGTTCGAAAGCACGTCAGAGTGCAAGTAGATAAATAGGTTCCGCTCTGGCGGGAAGGTAAACGGCGTTTCCGTGCGCTGCTCTGGTTTGCTAGAAGCGGCTTAGTCATGCTGTCCACATGACCCGGAAGCTGTATGCCGGCTCCCTTGGCCAATAAAGCAAGATGAACGCCGCAATTCCAGAGTCGGCCACGACTGGACCTAATGGTCAGGGGTCCCTTTACCTACTAACAGCAGGTAAGAAACGTGCTTGGTCAAAGCCTCCAGAGATCCTTCTACAATATTATTCCCTCATGTTTCTAGCTAGGTGACCCCATTGCCTGTAAAAGCCCCCACAGAAGGAGCTATGTGTTTTAAAGCATAGAGACAAGATGGAGGGATTGCCACGTTTTTAGAGAATGGAAGAGGAGTTGAATTCAGATTGAAATGGCGGCGCTGGGTAGAGGGTGATTTAACCATTTTCCCATGGCAGTTGCAATGTCCCCTGTTGTGGGGGGGGGTGGGGGACATACAAGTACTTTACGCACAAGAGTTTTCCTTAGCAATAAATGGGGGGGGTGAAGCAAATCCTAAATAAACTCCTAAGTGCTATTTTGAAAGGCTGATAAATGGTGCTTTTAATTAGTCCATTCTATGTCACTTGGTATTTGGAGTGTAGACCCAGGGGAAGCGGCTGTGAATCCCTGGGAAAATCAATCTTAATTCAAGGCAGTCATAAAAACACAACTCCTCTTGGAAGGGACAGCATGGAGTCTGCTGGGTGCAAGCTGCCCGGCCTGACCTCTGACCCCATCAAGCAAGTGGGTGGAGGAAACGGTGAGAAACAGCTGCTTCTCCTTCCCCCCCACCCCCACTGAAATATACTCGGAGTCGCAAAGTGAAATATACTCGGAGTCGCAAAGTGATTTCATGCTCTTTATTCAGCTCATAGTGGTGAGGAGGAATGAATGAAAGTCCCCTCACAGTATCTGCTTTATATACACTATTTACACAATGGGCTGCACATGATTGGCTAATTCCGGAATTCTACTGTAAGCCAATCAGGTTGTGGATTCACTTCTATCTGGAGCAGGATTGGGTGGTTCCTGCCAACCAATCATACTGCTGCATTGTTCTAGGACCAATCAGACTGCTGCATTCTGAATCCTATTGTTCTAGGACTAATCAGACTGCTGCAATTTGGATCCTATTGTTCTAGGACCAATCAGACTGCTGCAGTTTGGATCCTATTCAACTCAGTACATAACACCCCTCCCCTCTAAGTTCCAGTCCTGCCCGGGAGGTCGCATTCATAGTCCTCAAGGTATGCCGGCGGCCTACGTGTGCGTTGCGGCCTAGGGTGTTCCCTGGTCCGGGCTCCCGGTTCTGGCTCGTGTTCCAAGGATGCTGGCTGTGATGGGGTTGTTTGGTCTGGTGCAACCGGCTCGCTCAGTCGTGGTTCTGGTTCTGGTGTCCTTTCGGCCTCACGGGTCCTCTCTGTATTTACTGATTCTGCCTCTCCTGCTGGCCCCTCCTGCTCTATGGGCCTCACTGCCCCGCTGTTCCCTTGGGACTCCTCTGACATGTTCTCCTCCTGGGTTTCTCCCGGGAATCGTCGCCGTATCTGGTCGCAGTGGCGGCGCCAGCATTGCCCCCCATCCGTTAGCACCTCGTACGACACTGGGCCAGTGACCCTGGTGACTGTGGCGGGTACCCATGCTGGGCCTGCCCCAAAATTCTTTGCGTACACTGGGTCCTGGGCCTCGAAGGTCCGGGGGTTCCTGCCTTCCCCCACCACTACCTCATCCTGAGCTCTATCGGGGTGAAGGCGGTCCAATCTGATTGCAAGGCGCCGACCCATTAGTAGTTCAGCGGGGCTCCGGCCGGTTGTTGAGCTGGGGGTGCTGTGCTGTGCTAGAAGGAATGTGGCAAGGCGGTACTCCCAGTCCCCTTGCGTCATGCGGCGAAGGGTGTCCTTGGTGGTCCGCACCATGCGTTCTGCTTGGCCATTGGTGGCAGGGTGGAACGGTGCCGAACGGATGTGGCGGATGGCGTTCTGTGCTGTGAAGGTTTGGAATTCTCCTGACGTAAATGCAGTCCCGTTGTCTGAGACGAGAGTGTCAGGGAGCCCGTGGGTTGCAAACAGCCTGCGTAGTACTCGGATGGCTGCGGACGTGGAAGTGGACGGTACCAGTGCGACTTCCAGCCATTTGGTGTAGGAGTCCACCACTATGAAGAATGTTTTCCCCTGAAAGGGGCCAGCGAAATCCACATGCAGGCGTGACCATGGTGCTCGGGCGGACTCCCAGGACTGGACTGGGGCCCTTGGGGGATCTGGGCGGGATTCTTGGCAGGCCTGGCAGTGTTTGACCCAGGCCTCTATCTCTCCATCGATCCCCGGCCACCACACATAACTCCTGGCAAGGGCCTTCATTCTTACTACCCCTGGATGTGTCTCGTGTAGGGCTGTGAGGACCCTTTTGCGGAGGGGCTGGGGAACAACGACTCTGCTTCCCCATAACAGGCACCCCTTGTGCGCCGACAGTTCATGTTTGCGGGTTGTGTAGCCGGCGAATTCTGGCCCGGGGCTGCTGCTGGACCATCCCCTCCACACCCAGTCCAGGACCCGGGAGATGACCCTATCTTTCTTGGAATGGTGTGCAACTTCTTGTGCCTGAATGGGGCGGTCGGGAAGCAGCTCCAGGCTCATAACCTCTTGTGCAGGTGCTGGGTCAGGGCCTGTTTCCGGCAGTGGTAGCCTGCTGAGGGCGTCCGCATGGCCCATCGCCTTCCCAGGTCGGTGAATCAGTGCATACTGGTAGCTGGCAAGGAAAATTGACCACCTGAGGACCCGAGGAGACAGCACTTGGGGGGTCTGCTTTTCGGGGGCAAACAAGCCAAGCAACGGCTTGTGGTCAGTCACCACGGTGAAGGGCCGCCCATACAAGAAATCATGGAATTTTTTTACTCCCTTCACGATTGCCAGACCCTCCTTGTCAATTTGCGAGTAGTTCCGCTCGGTTGCGTTGAGTGTCTGGGAAAAGTACGCCACCGGTACCTCTCTTCCATCCGAGAGTTGGTGCCCCAGGACAGCGCCAATGCCATAGGGTGAGGCGTCGCATGCTAGCACCACCGGCAGCCTCTCGTCGAAGTGTGCCAAGACAGAGTTTGAGACAAGCAAGTCCTTGACTGCCTGGAATGCGGCCTCCTGGCGCTGGCCCCACACCCAAGGGGCCCGCTTGTCCAGGAGTCTGTGTAGGGGCTCCGCTACCGCCGCCTTGTGGGGAAGGAAGGAATGGTAAAAGTTCAATAGTCCCAAGAAGGCCTGAAGTTCAGTCTTGCTCTTGGGCGCTGGAGCATCACAAATGGCCCGTACCTTGTCCCCAGTCGGGTGGACCCCTTCTGCGTCCACCATAAATCCCAGAAAGTCCACCTGAGGCACTCCTAGTAGACATTTTTCCCGCTTCACCTTGAGACCCGCCGTCTGGAAACGGTGCAGAACGGTGCGGAGGCGGTCCTCAAACTCCTCTGGTGTGGGCCCGGCAATCAACACATCATCGAAGAAGGGGGTGACACCAGGAATCCCTTTGAGGAGAGAGTCCATTAAATTCTGGAATATGCCTGGTGCCACGCTGACCCCGAATTGCAGCCGCTTTACCCTGAACGCTCCTCTGTGTGTCACAATCGTCTGTGCCTCTGCTGTGGCCTCATCTACTGGCAGCTGTTGATATGCTTGGGCCAAGTCCAGCTTGCCAAAAATTTTCGACCCAGCCAGGGTGGCAAGGACATGGCTGACCACTGGCACTGGGTATGCGTGGGCCGTGAGGGCCTTGTTTATGGTACATTTGTAGTCTGCGCAGATGCGGACCGAACCATTAGGCTTGACGGGTGTGACGATTGGAGTTTCCCAGGGGGCATTAGGCACCGGCTCCAGCACTCCTTGCTCCACGAGTCGGTCCAATTCCTCATCTATACGGGGTTTCAAGGCGAACGGGACCCGGCGGGCCTTGAGCCTGACCGGTCGTACTGCGGGGTCAAGCTGTAGCGCAATGGGGGGGCCCGTATACTGTCCCAATTTCCCGTCGAAAACCCCTGGAAATTCCTTGCATATGGCGTCCACGTCCACTTGTAAGCTAGTGTGGTTCACCCCGGTGACAGCTAGCCCCAGTGGTCCAAACCATGCCAATCCCAGTAAGCTAATGTAGGGGCCCTTGACCACAAGCAAGTCTAGTTGCCGCGTCCGCCCTCGGTATTGCACCCTGAAGCTCCCCACCCCCATTGTGGGGACCTTACGTTTCTGGAAGTCCCGGAGGGTGAATGGGGCCGGCCTGAGTTTGGGACCCCCAGTAGGACACAGTTTCCTTAAGGTCTTTGCCGAGATTATGGATAGAGTTGAACCCGTGTCAAGCTCCATGCGGCATGGGGCCCCCTCTATCTGTACCTCTACATAAATTTTCTCTACGTTGGGGTGGGGCAACTGGTATACCTGGCAGTCTGTGAGCTCCGTCGAGTTGCCTTGGTGCGTTGGGCCCCGGGACCTGGGGCTCTTGGGTTGGTCATCTGATGCCTGGTGTCGGGTGGGCCGAGCCCGACACACCCGGGCGATGTGTCCCGATTTTCTGCACTGCCTGCACTCTGCGTTGCGGAAACGGCAGGTCCTCCTCTCGTGACTCTCCCCGCAGCTTGCACAGTTTCCTCCTTCTCGTCGAGGCAGCTGTGGTCTGTGCGCTGCTTGAGTGCGCTGCTGTACTCGGTGCACCTCCTCCCTGTCGGATCCTGAGTCGTCGGTGAGGTCTTCATGGTGGACCCTCGGTTGGGATGGAAGGCTCGGCCGTGCCTCTTGCGTCGACCTCTCGGCAGCTTCCGTTGCCAGGGCCTCCTCCAGAGCGACCTGGAACGTTAGGTCCTTCTTAGCGTAGAGGCGTCGTTGCAGCTTCTCATCCTTCAGGCCACCGACGAGGCGGTCACGAAGCATGTTCTCCAGCTCTGAGAAGTTGCAGAACCGGGCGGCTTGGCGGAGAGAGGTCACAAACCCAGTTATGGTTTCCCCAGGGGCTTGTCGCTTTGCGTAGAAGGCATTTCGACGAGCCACCACTGAGGGCTGCGGCGAAAAGTGCCCCTTCAGCTGTTCCATTATTGTTTTGTATGGAACAGTAGCGACGTCTTCAGGCGCAAGGAGAGCCCGGGCGATTTCAAACGTCTCCTCTCCGCAGACGCTGAAGAATATCGCCCTCTTCTTGGCGTCTTCTTCGTCGGTGACCCCTTTGGCTTCTAGGAGGAAGGTGAAACGGGAGGCGTACGCTTCCCAGTCTCCAGATGCTGGGTTGAACGGTGAGAAGCTGCTGTCGGTTGCCATTCTGAGTTCCTTGTGTCCCGGAGCTGAAGCCTGGATACACGGTGCGAGGCAGCGGTGCGGCAGGTGGCGGTGCTGCGGTGCTGTGTGTGGCAGTCAGCTCAGCGGGATCCCACCTTCGTCGCCAGTGAAATATACTCGGAGTCGCAAAGTGATTTCATGCTCTTTATTCAGCTCATAGTGGTGAGGAGGAATGAATGAAAGTCCCCTCACAGTATCTGCTTTATATACACTATTTACACAATGGGCTGCACATGATTGGCTAATTCCGGAATTCTACTGTAAGCCAATCAGGTTGTGGATTCACTTCTATCTGGAGCAGGATTGGGTGGTTCCTGCCAACCAATCATACTGCTGCATTGTTCTAGGACCAATCAGACTGCTGCATTCTGAATCCTATTGTTCTAGGACTAATCAGACTGCTGCAATTTGGATCCTATTGTTCTAGGACCAATCAGACTGCTGCAGTTTGGATCCTATTCAACTCAGTACATAACACCCACACTTTCTGTTTTCCTTTCCTCACTTTCCAGAGAGCTGCAACAGGGAACGAGACAATGCACAAAGTTGCAGCGACTTCAGGAAGAAATACAACAGCATACAGGAAGAGACAGGGTTCAAGACAATGGAAAACAAAAGGCTATAGCCTGATTGGTTAACTTAAGGATGTGCAGTGCTTTTTTTTAAATCACTTTTAATTCTATTTAAATAATCAACACCTAAATCAAGGTACCTAAATCAAACAGAGTGAGAAACGACTGCCCTCCTCACACTCCCATGGGGAGCCGCACATCGAAGATGGGCCAAAAAAGGCCTAATAGAGTCCCCCAGCGCCAAGCGAATGAAGTTGTTGTTGTTGTTTAGTCGTTTAGTCGTGTCCGACTCTTCGTGACCCCCTGGACCAGAGCACACCAGGCACTCCTGTCTTCCACTGCCTCCCGCAGTTTGGTCAAACTCATGTTCATAGCTTCAAGAACACTGTCCAACCATCTCGTCCTCTGCCGTCCCCTTCTCCTTGTGCTACAGTAAATCGTTGATAGAGCCGAAGCTGGAAAATGCTCCACCTGGTGATGTGAGGGGGCCCTGGCTATACCACCATCCACGCTGGAAACATAAGGTAAAGGGTAAAGGGACCCCTGACCATTTAGGTCCAGTCGTGACCAACTCTGGGGTTGCGGCGCTCATCTCGCTTTATTGGCCGAGGGAGCCGGCGTACAGCTTCCAGGTCATGTGGCCAGCATGACTAAGCCGCTTCTGGCGAACCAGAGCAGCGCACGGAAACACCGTTTAACTTCCCACTGGAGCTGTACCTATTTATCTACTTGCACTTTGATGTGCTTTCAAACTGCTAGGTTGGCAAGAGAATATAGTGGTACCTCGGGTTAAGTACTTAATTCATTCTGGAGGTCCGTACTTAACCTGAAACTGTTCTTAACCTGAAGCACCACTTTAGCTAATGGGGCCTCCTGATGCTGCTGCGCCGCCGGAGCACGATTTCTGTTCTCAACCTGAAGCAAAGTTCTTAACCTGAAGCACTATTTCTGGGTTAGCGGAGTCTATAACCTGAAGCGTATGTGACCTGAAGCATATGTAACCTGAGGTACCACTGTATTGAATTGCAAGCACCGCAAAATACATTCCTAACGAATCGCACAACCCTGGAGGACTTAGAAGTAAGGGAATTAATAAGGGCAGGGGCCTAATTACTCCACAAGAAATGCATTGCGCAATTAGAAAATTCCTCAGCACACAGGTGAACTGTGACTAAAATGGGGGTGGGAATCCTAGGAAAGTTAGGTCTCTAATCACCCCTTCCCTTCCCTGTTCTGGAGGGCAGGCCTGGGGACACCACCTGCCAGCTAAATCAGAAGGAGGCTGCAGCTCAACTTCAAACAGTATCTCATCCCTTCGGAACAATACCCCATTGTAGTTCTCCAAAAATCCCACCCAGACCTGAAAATCAGCTTTCGGGCCCACAGTGACCTAGAGATGGTCATGCTGGACCCATGCACCCCTCATCGTATCGCACAAATGCTCGCCCTGAAACCACTAATCTAAAGGAGAAGTTAACAAACCAGCTTCTCTAGTCCCTTTAGACTCATAACCTTAACCAGGTCCTCAGATTGCACAGCTTATCCCTAGGCAGCATACAACACTGACAAATAATAATAATAATAATAATTTATTATTTATACCCCGCCCATCTGGCTGGCTTCCCCAGCCACTCTGGGCGGCTTCCAAAAAAATATTAAAATACTACAATACATCAAACATTAAAAGCTTCCCTAAACAGGGCTGCCTTCAGATGTCTTCTAAAAGTCTGGTAGTTGTTGAATAATAATGATGATAAGTCTGTGTCCTCAAAATGCCAAACAGGTAAACCGGAGGAATTTCCACCATCTATGGGCAGGGAAACACCAAGTTCCTTTGAAAGACCAGAGAATTATTTTGTCAGGACACAAATGTACTCAGATAGCATCATGAATTGATTCACCACTGCAGTAAGACACTTGATGAATTAGATAAAAGCACTCCTTTTTTTTCTTTCTTTCTTTCTTTCTTCCTTCCTTCCTTCCTTCCTTCCTTCCTTCCTTCCTTCCTTCCAATGTTCAATGGAGAAACACTGAACATGTGTCTGGTTTCCTCATGTAATTTAACCTTCACAACATTTTTCAACTACCCACCTGTGACTGAGCTCAAGGTGATATAACCGTCAGCCTGATCACCTAGTGCGCAGCATGGCTCATAGATTGCCTCCTCAATACAGTGAGGGCATATCCCCAAGTCAGAGCTAGATTGAGTACAGTACTGTGTGTATTTGGAAGTTCTTGTCAGAGTAAAGTCAAGCCAGACCAGCAAATGCCCTGATTGATGTTGAAAAATTGCCAGAGGTTTGATGAGTTATGGAGCCCAGCACACCAGTAAAATTCTGCCTACTGAGGTTACTAAATCTGAAAGCCCAGTTATGATCAGGCTGTTTCCATTTGACTCTTTCTTGCTCTGAATAAGCACACATAGGATTGCACCAGTTATGTCATCGCCCAGATAGTGTCATCACAGTGTATTGCTTCGGCCACCAAAACGTCTTGGGGACAGGCGGTAGAACTACCGCCACACACAAAAGCCCCAAGTTTGTGATGTGAAGTCATTCCTTCTGTGCTCAAGACCAATTGATGTCCAGATCTCAGACCAGTTGGACTGGCCTATCATGATGGGCCATGGTTTTCCCAGTAGTGATGTATGGAAGTGAGAGCTGGACCATAAAGAAGGCTGATCGCTGAAGAATTGATGCTTTTGAATTATGGTGCTGGAGGAGACTCTTGAGAGTCCCATGGACTGCAAGAAGATCAAACATATCCATTCTTCAGGAAATCAGCCCTGAGTGCTCACTGGAAGGACAGATCCTGAAGCTGAGACTCCAGTACTTTGGCCACCTCATGAGAAGAGAAGACTCCCTGGAAAAGACCCTGATGTTGGAAAAGATTGAGGGCACAAGGAGAAGGGGACAAAAGAGGACGAGATGGTTGGACGGTGTCCTCACAGCTACAAACATGAGTCTGACCAAACTGCGGGAGGCAGTGGAAGACAGGAGTGCCTGGCGTGCTCTGGTCCATGGGGTCACGAAGAGTCGGACACGACTAAACAACAACAACATCATGATGGGACTGTATTCTTTTTCTAGGGACGATCCCTTTTCTCATTTCCCCACCTAACTCTCTGCCTCCTCATCTGATCATTGGAATTCTACCTAGGTCCTTGTTAAAATCCTCAGTTATAAAAGAAATCAATAAATGTTTATATGCTGTTAAGACAGTAAGATGGTATGGGAGTGATTTAATACAATATGCCAAGCTGTAGAAAAGGGCAGGTTAGGATTTCCCAATCTGATAGTTTGGGGGAAATCGCAGGGAATGATTTGTAGGGTCTAAGGCATTGCAGCAAAGAGACACGACAGCGGCTTTCAGAGATTCCAGGAACACAGGCAGGCAGGAGGGGGTCTGTGGGTGCTGGCCCCACCCTCAACCTTCCCTGCCCCCAGTGGCTCCACCCCCCAGACCTTTGACTGTCGGGTGGAAGACATGCAGTGTGCATGCACACGAAAGCTCATACCAAGAACAAACTTAGTTGGTCTCTAAGGTGCTACTGGAAGGAATTTTTTTATTTTGTTTTGACTACTAATCAATTTGATTCCCTCCCCCTCTTTCTTTTTTCCTTTCTCCTCCTGTGAAGAGGCTGCATTTTAATGTTTTAATGTTGTATTTTAATCCTGTCTTTTAAGTTGTATTTTAATCAATTTGTTTTTATTATTGGTTGTTAGCCACCCGGAGCCCGGTCTTGGCTGGGGAGGGTGGGGTATAAATAAAAATTATTATTATTATTATTATTATTATTATTATTATTATTACTACTACTACTACTTACTACTACTACTACTACTACTACTACTACTACTACGGCAGACCAACACGGCTACCTACCAGTAAGTTGAAAGCATGTAAGCTACTCTGCATAACTGGAGCCCCTATACAGGGCATTTTTAAGCGTATCCGGCACCGTGGTGCAAAGTTCCCCCCTGCCCACCCCACCCCAAGTGGCTGACATTTTTTAGGGATGACGGCGCGCTGCTGGCGACGCGCCCAGCTTTGCAGGGCTGGAGGAGGCAGCCAGTGGCTGGAGGGCAGCTCCTCCGGCGGAGAAGACGTGCCCAAGGATCAAGGCTTTCTGGGAGATGATTTATAATGAAATGAAAAGGGTATTTAAATATACCTTTCTGAAGAAATCAGAGGCCTTTCTCCTAGGCATGGTTGGCCAAATGGTGCCAAAGAAGGACAGAACTTTTTTTATGTATGCCACAACAGCAGCAAGAATACTTATTGCAAAGTACTGGAAGACACAAGATCTACCCACTCTGGAAGAATGGCAGATGAAGGTGATGGACTACATGGAATTGGTGGAAATGACTGGCAGAATCCGAGACCGGGGAGAAGTGTCGGTGGAAGAAGATTGGAAGAAATTTAAAGACTATTTACAGAAATATTGCAAAATTAATGAATGTTAGAATGATGTCAGAATGAAGTTAAGTGGTTTTAGCAGCAATGTTATAAAGGTGTATGTAAAAATGGATTGTTAACAGGTGAGAATCCAAAGTTATAATATATTATGTTAAAGGACTAAGATAAAAACAAAGAGGGAAAGAAATTGCTGAATTAACTAACTGAATTGGAATACAAAAAAGGGAGGTGTGAGGAGGTCAGGGAAACAAGGAAATCAATGTAAGGAATGGAAAGACTGGTGTATTATTTTTTAAAGTGTTTTTTATCTTTTTTTGTATTTTGTATTTTTTCTTTACTTTTGTCTTTTTTTCTTCTTCTTTTTCTAATTCTTGTAATTCTTTTCTTTGAAACTTTAATAAAAATCATTAAAAAAAAGAGAGAGGCAGAGGCTGGATGTGGCGGCTCCAGGCTCATCTGGCCGCTTCGTGGCATGGTAGCCACGGCACGAAGGCTCCCTGCACGGCACTGCTTCGGTGTGGCATGGCGGAGGTGGGCTAGGGCGGCAAGCTGATGCCAGGTACAGCCTCCACCTCTTCCCTGGGACCCTCCAGAACTTGGCCCCTGAGCCACTAGCCTCTATGGGTAAGACGCCCCTGCCCCTATAGCTGATCACACAAAGGAGCCCCTCAGATCTCTCTTCCCCCCGCCAAGCACAAAGGCTTGGGGGTTGAGCAGGCAAGAACAAGAGCTGGGGAGGCCCATCCCATTTTGCCACCTGAGGTGAAATAGGAAGGTGCCAGCTCTCCCACTGCCAACCGCTACCAATGCCTCACTAACTGGGGTTGTCTAGTGGCTTCTGGTGAGATCTCATAGACTTGCTGGAAGCTACCACCACAACTTCTCCTCGCCCCGCAGGATTCTGCCACCTGAGGCAGCTGCCTCAATTCGCCTCATGGTAGGGCCGGCCCTGCTTGGAACATGTGAAAGATAACTTATGAAGGGGATAAGGGCATTTCTAAATACAGTATAAGGGTTTCATCAAGCAAGCCCTTAGAAGCCAGCTTTGGAGAGTTTTAGCATGCTTACTTCCCGGAGGAGGGAAACAAGATGAAATTTTGAGGACGCACCTGGAACACTTGAAGAAATACATACACACACACTCATACACTCATGTAGCTCACCAACCACACCTACCCACACCCCTCAACAAACCCCACTCATTTCTCCACTCCCCCCATGCCCTGCAAAGTGTCCCATTTTAAGTGGGACATCGTGGATCACAGAATCCAATCCTGGCTTCTGTTTGGACCCTTGAATGCCCTGTGTTTTGGTCTGTACTGATGCATGAGTCCTCACACCAGAACATTGGACCAAAAGACGCTCATTCTGAAGCAAGTCAGCAGGGTCACACCAGAGCTCTGACGTGACCTTGCTGATGATTGTCAGAGTGCCTGACTGGAAGCCCTTCCTGACGTCCCGATTTGGGGGACCAAAATGTTGGGAAGTATTCTTCCCCCTAGACCTCACCATTCCCCCATTCCTCCAGACCCTGCCAACCCTCCCATTCTCCAAAGACCTCACCAACTCCTTCCCCCGTGTCTCTTCGGCTAGGGGTGGGGGACATTTTTGGCTCCGTGGGACACATCCTTATCAGGCTCACAGGCCAAATTAGATGCGTGGGGAGGGCTATGCACCTGTCAATCACATCAGTTCACAATCATATCCTGTTAAGGGGCTTTGAAGTCCCAAAGTTGGGACTTCAAAGCACCTTGCAAGCTGCTGCTAAAAGGGAGGATTTCCCCCCTCTTCAGTTTAGTAGGGGCTTCCATGGAATCCCCTGCTAAAATAATGGGGAGAGCTTTGAGGGCCAGACAGAGGCCTTGAGGGCCACATTTGGCTCCCAGGGCTGAGTTTCCCCATGCCTGTAAGAGATCATTATCAGCTTTCAGGCGTTGCTTTGTATTTTGTATATGTTTGCTGCAGTTTTAGCTTAACAAAACTGAAGCATAATTGAAAATTGTCTTCTTTCTTCCTATGGCTGAAAGCACTGCAATGGACTCCAGATATTCCCTTTAAAGTGGAGCCTTTTAGAGGAACTTCTGATCCATTATATAAAACACACCTCTAAAAGTTCCTTCCACCCTGACAAGCGGAGCTGCTTTTGGACAAGACTGAAAACGAAACTAAAAAAGGACTTTCAGCTGCGCTCCGCAAACCCTCCCTCCCTTATCCTTCCCTGCTCGGGACAACTTTGGTGGGTTTTCGAGCTGACTGCAGCAACGCCAGGGCTGGCACAGCCGCCTTTATCATGCAAATAACAAGAGTAAATGGGCAAATTCTCCAGTGAGCACTTGACTGAAATGCGGAGCTTCTGGCAGTGGGGAGTAGGGAGGGGGGGACGTTTATTTGTAGGTCTCTGTTCTCATTTAACTAAATGGCAATTAAAAGAGGCACCAGGGAGCTTCTCTTGTCTCCAGCAGTCTCTGTTGCCAACTGCCAGGAATGGTACGAAATGAGAAAAAAGGAAAGGGGGGATAGTTCCGGGGCCAGAGGCTGGAGGTGTAGGGGAAGATGATGAAGTCCTCTGTTGCAAGATCCCCTTCATTACCTTGTAAACCGAGCCCTTTTCCTTCCCTACACAAGTAGGGATGGTGCTAAGCGGGATCTTGGAGGAGGTAGGGACGTGCCAAAGAGTGATCCCATTCCCGGGGACTGTTCGCTGCAGAGAGACCTAGTTTGGGTGTCCTTCATTTGCAATCAGATACGACGCAGAGGCACGCTTGCCACCCGAGTGGACAGCTGGTTCAGCAGGATCTGGGCGGCGGCTGCAACTGGCTGGCAGCTCCCTTTGAATCAGCAGAGCAGGGACTCGGACAAAAGAGGGATCTCGAAGAAATTCGTTCCAGAGATTAGGGCTGGCTGAGCATCAAATGCTGCTGCCAGAGGCAGGATGTTCTTTTTCACAGCCCAGCCCAGCCCAGGAGTGGGATGGAGACTGGACACAATCAAGATCAGGGATGGCCAATTCGGTGCCATCCCAGTGTTGTTGGACTACAAATCCCATCAACACCAGCCAGCATGGGCAATGGTTGGAGACCATCTTGGAGGGCACCACGTTGGCGAACCCTGATCCAGAACATCTCACTTAGGGACAGCATCTCCAAGTACCAACCTATGCTCCTATTGTATTCATTTATTATCCACTCTTCAGCCTAAGACCCCAGGGTGGGTAACTTACGACAATTTAAAATGCAACGTTAAGGGCAGTTTTTAAAACTTACAATCAAAAAATACAGTCACAGAAAATAGGCTGGGTACTAAGAAGGAATCCGCAGTCAAAGTGAATTGCATTATGCCACAAGAGAAGGGAACAAATGCCCCGCTCCCGAAGACAATTCCTTTTTCCTACATGGGTGTTTTTACCCAAACCTATTCTACTGCATTCGGGACGCGGGTGGCGCTGTGGGTTAAAGCCTCAGCGCCTAGGGCTTGCCGATCGAAAGGTCGGCAGTTCGAATCCCCGCGGCGGGGTGCGCTCCCGTCGTTCGGTCCCAGCACCTGCCAACCTAGCAGTTCGAAAGCACCCCCGGGTGCAAGTAGATAAATAGGTACCGCTTACCAGCGGGAAGGTAAACGGCGTTCCGTGTGCTGCGCTGGCTCGCCAGATGCAGCTTTGTCACGCTGGCCACGTGACCCGGAAGTGTCTCCGGACAGCGCTGGCCCCCGGCCAATAGATGTGAGATGGGCGCACAAACCCCAGAGTCTGTCAAGACTGGCCCGTTCGGGCAGGGGTACCTTTACCTTTACCTTTATTCTACTGCATTAGGGACGCGGGTGGCGCTGTGGGTTAAACTACAGAGGCTAGGACTTGCCGATCAGAAGGTCGGTGGTTCAAATACCTGTGACGGGGTGAGCGCCCATTGCTCGGTCCCTGCTCCTGCCCACCTAGCAGTTCGAAAGCACATCAAAGTGCAAGTAGATAAATAGGTACCACTCTGGCGGGAAGGTAAATGGCGTTTCCGTGCACTGCTCTGGTTTGCCAGAAGCGGCTTAGTCATGCTGGCCATATGACCCAGAAGCTGTACGCCGGCTCCCTCGGCCAATAAAGCGAGATAAGTGCCACAACCCCAGAGTCGGCCACGACTGGACCAAATAGTCAGGGGTCCCTTTACCTTTTATTCTACTGCATTGTAGCTTTATCTATTACACAAAGTTTCTCCATTACAATTATTTTATCGTTTTTCTTCCACTGAGTTTATCTCAAATCCTGCCCGCAATTTCATTTGACCACAGTAATTTTTAAAATAGTCCACAAAAGGCCTCCTTTCTTGTGTGAAAAGTTCATCATTTTGATATCTGAACAGAAACCACCTTTGGGCTCATCTGCTCAGTCCACCAGAGCCTGTCTTCGCATGCAGGGGAATTCCTCCCAGCTGTATATTCCCTTGTTATGTTACTGACACCTGTACGGAGCCTGAATTCTGTAGTCACGATTCAGACAACACAAATGAGAGCCACCACATTAGCTTCCTGTGATTCCACATGGTGTCCTGTCTCGCTATATGCTACGCTTCCATCTTGGCTTTTGTTTGGCATGTGAATTTTGGCACAGTGGTGTGACAGAATAGCTTCAGGGTGTTTCGCAAGAGCGAAGGAAGATGTATGTCGAAGTACTGAGGCGGTTTTAAGGAAGCTTGGTTCTTCCTGTTTGACTCCAGAAGTGAGTCCTGTGTGTAGTCAAGGTGAACTCTGCCTGAAAACCAACATCCAGTCCGGATATTTGGCAAAGGCAGCCAGCCCATAAAATGGCATTGGCCCTTTCTGGCACTAGTGGGGAAAGTAGGGTTGTTGCAATTCTGTTGGCATTTGTGCCTGTGAGAAAGAGATGCACAGCCGCTTTGTGCTGGCAGGGGGTAAATGACCACAGACATGAGTTATTTGAGTACTTGCGTTACCAGATTCTCCCAAATGCAAGGGAGGGATAAACTGTTATGTTGCAAAGAAGGGGGAGCTTGCTGTTTCCTCAGTACCGGTGATCTGTGCAACATCCGTGTTGCACCTGAGTTCAGGATAACAGATGCAAGACCAGGAAGCAGAGCTTCATATATAGTGATCTCTGGTGGTAGATTTTAGTAGCTTGACTAGAACTGTTTCGAAGAGGACACACCTTGCGCTTCCTTTCTGGGTGCAAACAATCCACAGCATCATACACCCCTACTTTCTCTCTAGGCCATGCGGTGTGTGACCCCCTCCCTTCAGTCCCAGTGTGTTCCTGAATTGCAAGAAGTCAGGGCCCAGAAAGTGCTTCATGGGATGAAGAGGGTACCTGAACCAGTAGCCAGAATACCCCCCCTTGCAAATATTTCTGAGAGACATTGCAGAAATTAGAAGGTGCTGTTGGCAGTTGCTAAAGCTGCCTACCCTCCAACATTTCTTCAATGAAAATAAAGGTAAAGGGACCCCTGACCATTAGGGCCAGTCGTGACCGACTCTGGGGTTGCGGCGCTCATCTCACTTTACTGGCCGAGGGAGCCAGCGTACAGCATGACTAAGCCGCTCCTGGCGAACCAGAGCAGTGCACGGAAACACTGTTTACCTTCCCACCAGAGTGATACCTATTTATCTACTTGCACTGTGGCGTGCTTTCAAACTGCTAGGTTGGCAGGATCAGGGACCGAGCAACGGGAGCTCACCCTGTCGCGGGGATTCGTACCGCCAACCTTCTGATCGGCAAGCACTAGGCTCTGTGGTTTAGACCACAGCGCCGTCCCTTGATGAAAATAGAGATGTTCTATTCAGTAACAGCAACAACAGTTTTACAGTTCATACCCTGCCCATCTGACTGGATTGCCCCAGCCACTCTGGGCGGCTTCCAACATATATAGAAACATAATAAAACATTAAACATTTAAAAAAAAAAACTTCCCTATACAGGGCTTCCTTCAGATGGATCAGGACTTGGATAACTCCATATGCTCCAATATTTCTCCAGTGAAAATAGGGACAGCCTAAGGAAAAGTGGGACATTCCGGGATCAAATCAGAAACTGGGATGGCTTCTGTAAATCCGGGACTCTCCCTGGAAAACAGGGAGGGTCTGTAACTGCCTGCATTAACTGCTGGCCTGGACAAATTATTCATGCCCAGCTGATGTTTCCCATGCCGCCCTGTCACCCACACTTTTACTGAATGGGATTTTAAGAATTAAAGTCTAGCTCAGTCAGTTATCCTCACTGCATTTTGACCTCAGATGGCCATTTGCACTGAAGAGGGGACAACCTGGTTGCGTATTAAAAAGGAAGGAAACCATGGCAACGTGACAACCCATAAATCCTTCCTCCTCCTTAACTGCTAAGCAAGGTGGCATGGGGTCGGTGGAGGTCTTCTCATCTGCATAGCCCACCTTGCTGCTTTAAGGGTGAGGTCAGTTTAGAGCACTTGGTGCCAGGGGCGTACCTAGGGGTTAGTGGGTTGGCACCTGCCAAGGACACAACGCCAGGGTGTATATGCAAAAGTAGTGCCTCTCCACTCTGGCTCTGTCACAGCAGCCTTGTGGGGGCCCCTCCCCAGTCAGCAGGCAGTGCTATCAGCTCCTTGCCAAGGGCACAAGGGACCAGGGAGCACTGATTCAAGGGCCCTTGCCAAGGGCGCAAGGGAGCTGTTATGTACTAAACTTGGATCCTAGAACAATAGGCAAGTTGGATGTTAAGTTGTGGGTGAGCATATCAGATGACACAGCGATTCTTCAAACAGCTCTTGTTTATTCACAGGCCAGAACAGAACTGAACTGAAGGGTTCAGCCAGCCTGCTTATATAGAACTCCACTACAACGCAACAGTAACCACTTTCTGTAACGATTCAATCACTGAACGTCACTTTCAATCCCTTATTTGCATATGTGGACCTGAGTGAAAACTATCTACAGTATCCCCCTGCTGGCCCAGGGTGAGAACTTCAGTACATAACATAGGATCCTAGAATGTAACAACAGATTGGCCTGCAGGAAAAGACCAGTCAGGCTCCAGGAGAAAGTTAATCAGCCTATTAGGCTGCTAGGATCATAGAATGCAACAACTGATTGTCCTGCAAGAAAAGACCAATCAGGCTCCAAGAGGGAAGCAGAATCAGCCAATCAGGAGCGACTCATTGTGTAAATAATGTATATAAAAGCCTGAGGTTTGGGGGGCAATTCAATCACTGTTTTACAAGCTGCAATAAAGAGCATGAAATCACTACAGCACAGCAGGTGCTGTGCCCATCATTTCCAATAGCGGGCCTGATCTTGGTTGACATTAGAAGATAGTCCCCATGCCCCATCTCCAACCCTGCTTTTTAGCCTCTGTCTCCTGTGAAGAATCCAGTTTGCACAGGGCTGGATTTAGGTTTGATGAGGCCCTAAGCTACTGAAGGTAATGGGGTCCTTTATATGTCCAGCTGTCCTTTGTCAACAACAAATTGTTGCTGTTTTTCGCGTTGAATATACTATATGCTATATGGTAATTTCTGGACCTAATAGGCATCTAAAGCCTTTTGCATATGTTGCCATGCAACCAGTCCATGCAGAATGTAGGCACCCTATATATAGAAATGAGCAAACCAGTGATATTTTAGGGAGCAGGCTAATTGGCGGGGCCCATGACTTACATCATAGGAGCCTACACAACACAAAACACTGTTGCTTTATGTGTTGTTGTTGTTTTTTAGTCGTTTAGTCATGTCCGACTCTTCGTGACCCCATGGACCAGAGCACGCCAGGCACTCCTGTCTTCCACTGCCTCCTGCAGTTTGGTCAAACTCATGTTGGTAGCTTCGAGAACACTGTCCAACCATCTCGTCCTCTGTTGTCCCCTTCTCCTTGTGCCCTTAATCTTACCCAACATCAGAGTTTTTTTCCAGAGAGTCTTCTCTTCTCATGAGGTGGCCAAAGTATTGGAGCCTCAGCTTTAGGATCTGCCCTCCCAGTGAGCACTCAGGGCTGATTTCCTTCAGAATGGATAGGTTTGATGTTCTCAAGAGTCTCCTCCAGCACCCTAATTCAAAAGCATAAATTCTTTGGCGATCAGCCTTCTTTATGGTCTTATTTTATTTTATTTTTCCCCCATACTTTTTGGAAATGTACATCCAGGTTTTTTTCCTTTACATTTTTTTTTTGGGGGGGGGGCAAGAGAGTAGGAGCCTAAGCTATGGCTTGTTTAGCTTATACGTAAATCCTGCACTGAGTTTTCACATTATCTCCTCTTTTTGTCAAAGAGCCTTAGCAGTCATCCATCCCTTCCAGGCTGGGAGTTTGCTTTGTCCAGTTCGTTCACTGAGCTGCGCTCTGCTCTCTCTTTGCTCCTGAAATTCCTTCATTCCCCCCCCCTGCCAATTGACTTTGCCTGTCTCCTCGCTCTCCCCCTTTTTCAAGGAAACCTCGCCAGATCCATCTTTAGAGGTCATCCACTTAATTTGCTGCTTGTTAATCAGAAGGGGGTCTTGGTCGTCCTTCCTTCTCTCTCTCTCTCTCTCTCCCTCCCCACCTCCAGAGTTCAGACTGGAGTGCCACCACCCCAACACACACACACACACACACACACACACACACCACACACTGCTTTTGCTCATCTAGCCTCCATCTGCATCTCCTTTCCTGGATTCCTCCCCAAGTCTCCGTGATAAAAAAAAGAAAAAAAAGTACCAGATTGGAGTTACTGTGTAAAAGTGTTCATTTGCCATTTGCCACCATATGGGCCCAAAAGCAAAATCGTCAGCTAGGCGATTAAATCAAGTATGTCGAACAAAATGTTATGAACTGACATTATGGGTATATAATTTTATGCCATTTGTTGCCATCTGTTTATCTAAACAGTGCCTGTTCCACACAAACACACACAAATCTCTGCCACACACAAGGCTCGCCGCACAGCAGCCAGCCAGCTCTTGAATCTCTCTCGCTATTCCGCTTCTCCTTTTGCCCTTCTTTCTGCTTTTTTTCCCTTCTGCCTGACTCCCAATGACAAGGGGCAGAGAAGCAGCAACACCTGCAATTTTATTGTGGCGGATTGGGGGCGAGGGGGTGGTGGTGGAAGGAAGGAAGGAAGGAACAAGTCAGTAAACAGTGGGAGCACCTCTTTAATTTCTGTCCTTTTGCTCCTCTGTATTTATATACCAGCTAAAAGTAGTAGTAGTAGTAGTAGTAGTAGTAGTAGTAATAATAATAATAATAATAATAATAGTTACCTGCCCCTCAGAATAAGATTCCAGGACTTTTTTTAAAAAAAATGAGACAGTACTCACCATAAAGTGGTAAACTTACTATAAATGCCACATTTTTATTTTTATTTCTTTTAAATTAATATAAATTTTATTTTATTTTTTAAACTTTATTACAAACACATAAACTTACACATACAAAGAGAAAAAATTGTATAGTAAAAAACGCGAAACAGACAATAAGAAAAGACACATACACCTAGAGAAAAACGAAACAAAGGAAAAATTTGCAATCACACCCTTACACACATTTGACTTCCATTAACCTCAGCTTTGGATTAAATATTCTACATAAGTCTTCTGCAGTTATTTTCGTTTTATCTTTACATGTCATAGGAGTTAAGCATCGTCTACTGTTAAATTATTAATTCCCAAGTTGGTCTCAAGGTAACTTAAAAAATTGGACCAGTCCTCTTTCTTTTTAACGGGATTATCCCGCCTAATATATTGTGTAAGTCTCGCCAATTCCAAATATTGATACAATTTCACCTGCCACTCTCTCATTGTGGGTACTTCGGGGGATTTCCATTTCTTTGCTATTAAAATCCTCGCTGCAGTGGTGGCGTACTGGAAGAAGGTCTGGTCCGACTTTTTTATTTCCTCCCCAATCACCCCTAAAAGGAACGCTTCCGGTTTCTTGGGGAAATTGTACTTCAAAATTTTCTTTAACTCCTCATAAATTTGTCCCCAGAAACCCTTCACTTTCTCACAGGTCCACCAGATATGGAGGAAAGTCCCCACCTTATCTTTACACCTCCAGCAAGTGTTATCTGCTGTTCTATACATTCTCCCTAGTCTTGCCGGGGTCAGGTACCAACGATACATCATCTTATATAGATTCTCACGTAGGTCAGCACATGCAGTAAATCTCATGCCTTTCTTCCACAGAGTTTGCCATTTATCATATCCTAACTCGTATCCTAGATCTTTATTCCATTTAATCATTACCTCTTTAATCAACTCTTCCTTATTTTCACTTTCCAGTAGTTGCCTATACATTTTGGAGAGTAGTTTGTTATTATTCTCCAAAATCTCCACTTGAAATCTAGATTTATTTTCTCCCATACCTATTCTCTTATGTTCCCTCCATAGTGCATTAATTTGGTGCAGGTGAAACCAGTCCTTAATTTTCTCTTTCAATTCATCCTGCGGTCTTAATTTCCACCCTTCTTCTGATTTAATTAGAAGATCCTCATACGTCCACCTTTTACCTATCATGTTTAGTTTCTTTATTTTGATGATGTCCACAGGTGAAAGCCACCAAGGGGTGCTTTGTTCAATCAAGTTTTTCTTCCTATTCCAAACTTCTAAAAGAGACCCTCTAACTATATGATTATAGAAGCCTCTATGGACTTTATCCTTCTCCTGCCAGAGGTAGGCATGCCACCCAAATCTTAGGTCAAATCCTTCCAGGTCTAATAAATCAGTATCTTTCAGAGTGGCCCAATCTTTTATCCAAAGTAGGCATGCCGCCTCATAATAAAGCCTTAAATTTGGTACTCCAAAGCCCCCTCTTTCCCTGGAATCCATCAAATATTTGAGTTTCACCCTAGGTTTTTTCTCCTGCCAAATATATTTGGTCAGAATCCTTTGCCAGTTTTTAAAGCAGGCGGTACCTTTTATAACTGGTAAGTTCTGGAACAGAAATAGCAGTCTCGGGAGAATACACATCTTAATCGATGCCATCCTCCCGGTCCAAGATAGATTCAGTCTACGCCAGGTGTCCATGTCCTTCTTAATTTCTTTCCACAACTTGTTATAATTATCCTCTACCAAGTTAATATTCTTTGGAGATAACCAGATTCCCAAATATTTCACTTTATTTACTACTTTAATATCCACCTGTTGTTCCAACTGTAGTCTCTCCTGTTCTGTCAAGTTCTTTATTAATATTTTGGTTTTTCCCCTATTTAACTTGAATCCGGACAGTTTGCCGAACTCTTCCAGAAGTTCTACCGCTCTGCTAGTGCTTTCAATTGGGTTCTCTAGAAAAAGGACCAGATCGTCGGCGTAGGCCTTTAATTTATATTCTTTCTCTCCGATTCTTAATCCCCTGATGTTCGGGGTCGCTCTTATTTTATTTGCTGCTGTTTCTAGCACCAAGATAAACAATAAAGGTGACAGAGGACAGCCCTGCCTTGTGCCTTTCATAATTGAGAAGTATTTAGTCAAATTGTTATTAATAATCAGCCTGGCCTGCTGCTCTGTATAGATCGCCTTGATGCCCTTCAAGTAGGGGCCCCCTATTCCCACCTTTTCAAGATTTTGTAACAAAAATTCCCAGGAGACACGGTCAAATGCTTTTTCTGCATCGATAAAAATGAGGGCCGCTGGCACGTCTGGTCTTGCCTCCAGATACTCTATAATATCCAAAACATGACGAACGTTGTCTCTCAATTGCCTACCTGGGAGAAATCCCACTTGGTCTCTATGTATATATCTATTTAATAATTTTTTGAGTCTGCTTGCCATGATATCTGTTAAAATCTTATAATTACAGTTTAGGAGTGAAATTGGCCTGTAATTTTTTAAATCTGCCTTTTCATTTTCGGTCTTAGGGATTAACGTAATGTACGCCTCCTTCTAGGAGCTGGGTATCTTCCCCTCTTGGAGAGTATTGTTTATTACCTCCGTTAATGTCGGCGCTAACAAGTCTACCAGTTTTTTATAGTATTTTGCAGGCAGACCGTCCGGACCAGGGGTCTTCCCATTCTTCATCTTATTAATAGCGTCCCTGACCTCTTTTACAGTCACCACTTTGTTTAATATAAATTTTATTAGTATTTTCCACACAACACAAAGAAATCAAAGAATAACAATATACAAAACACAAAAAACAACATTCAAAAAACAAAACAAAAACAAATGCATATCTTACTATAAACACTAAAATAAAAAACAAACATTGACTTCCACCAATCCCACAGCACCTCCTTTATCTCTCATTGTGTCTTCCTGTTTTCCTTATCATCTCTGTCCTAACATCTGGATACAAATCCCTCTTTCTTATCCTTTCACTTCACAAGGTTATTCCAGACTCAGCCAGATTTCTGTCCTCGAACCTTGACTTTTAAGGTATTCATTTAGGCACTCCCATTCTTTTTTTTAACTTCGCTTTTTGGTTTTTGTCTTATTGTGTCTGTCAATTTGGCTACTTCTTAATATTCTGAGAGCTGACATAACCATCCTGGTGGCTAGGTATTGGAAAGGGAATCAGTTACCCACTAGGGTGGTTATGTAAATGCCACATTTTTAACATTTTTTGTGAGGGAGGGGAAGTTGCCAGTTACAACCATGTAAAAATACATTAAAATTAGTTAAAACATGATGCCCTATCCTGGGTACTGAACTCCAAACATTTCTTTGTTTAAGAGAATCCCTGGCCTTTATAGAAGTGCATTAGACAATCCGCCCAAATCTATAACCCAGCAAAAACCTCAAATTAGCTTAAGAAAACTATGAAACCGAACTGCCTTCGCAGTGAAAATCGGTTGTTTTGAGACTTTGAAAACGGAATGTTGAAGTGCACTCCTTGGTCAAGTTGAAGGCCAACATATCTCAAAGAGGAAGTTCTTTCGTCTGTCATGATATCTCACTGCTTGTAGACAAGGTCTGATTTGGTACTGATTTCTCTTTTAATGGAAAATATCCCCCCCCCCGGCAAAATAAATAAATGTATTCTTCAAATTATATTTGTATTCTGAAATGTAATGTGTGAGATTCAGGAACCAAAATGTTGGATAAGACTGAATTTCTTTTTTTTAATGAAATTTTTATTGGTTTTTCACAATTTTTATAAACACAAACAATACAAAATACAAACAGACAAACACACAAACAAACATGTATAATTCCATGTCCCTTTTTCTTAAACCTTACTTCGCCGACTTCCCCATACCTCCCCTTTCTACATCCCAATTTCCAAAATTATTTCAGCAAATCCTAACACTTGGTTTTATCAAAATTTCCCCTTATTCTTTTCTTTTACTTAATCTTTTACAGCTGTAGTCCCCTTTTTTTCCAAAAATCTCGACATTTTAGCACTCATTAATTTTACAATGTTTCTTAAGATAAACTTTGAATTTCTTCCATTCTTCTCCCGCCATCTCTTTCCCCTGGTCACGGATTCTGCCGGTAATTTCAGCCAGTCCCATATAGTCTATCACTTTCATCTGCCATTGGATAAGACTGAATTTCAAAATGCTTCTACTGTTTGTCTCCAGTCTCCGCCGCTCCTGCCCTAGAGGGATTTTGCTGCCCAATAATATTGTTTAAAAGGTTCATCTGCTTCCCCACTTTGGCCCCTGTACTTCTTGTTGCACAGATAGCAGTCAAGGTGCAAAGCAGAATGTTTTCTGCCTGGGAAAAATGAATTCTTTCCCAAATAAACATGTCTACAGCTTTTGAAACTGCCGCAGAGATTGGAGTTGTACTCCATGGAAATTGTTTTATTCAGGAGCCCACAACTGTCTCCAGTGTGGGTCCCACTCAGAGGAGATCTGTGACATGGATGGATCTGGTTAACATAGAGTAGATTCATTGAGTAGTGTTTGGTTGGCTACAATGGCAGTTGTTATAATAATTATTATTTATACCCCGCCCATCTGGCTAGGTTTCCCCAGCCACCCTGGGTGGCTTCCAACAAAACACTAAAATACAATAACCTATTAAACATTAAAAGCTTCCCTAAACAGGGCTGCTTTTAGATGTCTTCTAAAAGCTTGGTAGTTATTGTTCTCTTTGACATCTGGTGGGAGGGCGTTCCACAGGGCGGGTGCTACCACCGAGAAGGCCCTCTGCCTGGTTCCCTGTAACTTGGCTTCTCGCAGCAAGGGAAACGCCAGAAGGCCCTCGGCACTGGACCTCAGTGTCCGGGCAGAACGATGGAGGTGGAGACGCTGTGAGTATGATCTGCTCCTCTGAAGGAGAAGCTCCTGCAGATGAGGGTTCCGCTTTGGCTTTGCTCAACAGCAGGAAATTGTTCTTTGGGGTAGCTTTTCCACCATCGTTCCCTTGATTTCAGGAGGGCTTGAGCTATTTGCAGGGGCTAGTGTAATGAAGGTCACCACCCTGTTCAAGGAGTTTTGATTAATCATGTCAGTTTTGTTCTATTAATTGGACGGTTGTCATATAATTAAAATGGAAGTTCTGGAGGGTGGGAAGCATGCGTTGCTTTTAGATGATGCACCCAGGTGTCGCAGGAGGAATGACTCTTCTACAATGATTCCGTAAAAGATGGCTACCTTCTATGAAGGCTCTTTTGAAATTAACCTAACCAATTACCGTATTTTTCGCTCTATAACACGCACCCAACCATAACACGTACGTAGTTTTTAGAGGAGGAAAATCCGTAGGCATGCCACCCGTAGGCATTCCCTCCATAACATGCACAGACATTTCCCCTTACTTTCTAGGAGGAAAAAAGTGAGTGCTATGGTGCAAAAAATACGGTAAATGGCTACTTACAACAGGCCTGCTTCCAAGCTATCCTTTGTCCAGCGTGCTTCTCCTTCTTCACACTAGACTTGGGCCACCAGGTCGAATAATCCAAATATGCATGTGGAAGGTGTCTGTGTTACCAATCACCTGAACTTGATGCTGCTCCTTACTCTACCCCAGCATCTTCTTTCTGAGGCAACCTCCTCACTCTGCCCAATGTTAGAGCTGGACTTGTCTCTCCTGTCCGGTTTCTTCCCAAACACACACAACAAATATATAAAAAAACTAAGATCATGGCCACTGGTCCCATCACCTCCTGGCAAATAGAAGGGAAGAAATGGAGGCAGAGATAGATTTTACTTTCTTGGGCTCCATGATCACTGCAGGTGGTGACAGCAGTCACAAAATTAAAAGACGCCTGCTTCTTGGGAGAAAAGCAATGACAAACCTAAACAGCATCTTAAAAAGCAGAGACATCACCTTGCCAACAAAGGTCCGTATAGTTAAAGCTGTGGTTTTCCCAGTAGTGATGTATGGAAGTGAGAGCTGGACCATAAAGAAGGCTGATCGCTGAAGAATTGATGCTTTTAAATTATGGTGCTGGAGGACACTCTTGAGAGTCCCATGGACTGCAAGAAGATCAAACCTATCCAGAAAGGAAATCAGTCCCGAGTGCTCACTGGAAGGACTGATCCTGAAGCTGAGACATACTTTCATGCTATGCTTTCCTCTGAAGGAGATTTATGCTCTCTTGTACATATTTTTGGGGGGTTGGATCTAACAATGACACTTAACAGTAAGGCTTCCGTCAATGGAATGGGGAAGGAAACAATTTTCAGCAATCCCCCACTTCCCCGCTAAAGTCCCCTTCACCCCCTGTGTCAGCTATTGAGGGTCCCCCAATCTCCTGGATCAGGCTTAGTGGGGGAGGGATGTATAAGTGAAAATTACTTCCCTTACGGTACCATGAATAGATGCCTTACCATTGGACAGAATGCATTATTTATCAACGTTGGTGCAGCATAAAGGTGTGCTAGAACTGAGTCTCAGCCAACTCAGAGCAAAACAAAGCTGCTTCTCCCTTCTCCACTCTCCTGAAGGCAAACTGGGATGGCCTCCGCACACCACAAATGTGTGTGACTCGATCTTCTGCTGTCTTGTCCATGAATTTGTGCCATTTTGCTCAAAAGAAAAAGAAATCTTTCTCCTTTGCACTGCAAAACTTTATAGCTGCAATGTACTACTTTTCCAAAGCATTGTTGTTTAGTCGTTTAGTCGTGTCCGACTCTTCGTGACCCCATGGACCAGAGCATGCCAGGCACTCCTGTCTTCCACTGCCTCCCGCAGTTCGGTCAAACTCATGCTGGTAGCTTCGAGAACACTGTCCAACCATCTCATCTTCTGTCGTCCCCTTCTCCTTGTGCCCTCCATCTTTCCCAACATCAGGGTCTTTTCCAGGGAGTCTTCTCTTCTCATGAGGTAGCCAAAGTATTGGAGCCTCAGCTTTATGATCCAAAGCATTACCCCCAGCTCATTCTCCCCTGGCCTCCTCGCTGGTCCAAGTAGGACCAATTCATCCAGCTAGCCCTGGGGATTATCTAATTGATTTTTGATTTTTATTGTTATTCATGTTTTTATACTGTATTTTATGCTGCTTTTATAATTAAGTCTTTTAAAGTGTTTTAAATTTGTTGTTAGCCGCCCTGAGCCCAGTTTTTGAACTGGGAAGGGCGGGGTATAAATAAAATTTTATTATTATTATTATTTATTATTACTGTTCAGGATCAGAGCAAGATACTCATGGTTGGTTGGCATGGGTGTAAATCCTCCAAAAGTATTAAAAAGCATTAAAAATACTTAAGAAACTGAGATTCTGACTCCACCACCCCCAGCAAAAGTCTCCCCCCAAAAAACAAAAGTCTGCTCCCCGTAATGTATTTTGGGGGGCAGATTTTTACATTTTAAAGAAAATGTCTGTGATCTCCCAAAAAAAGTTCAACATTTTTTAGGTTCTTCCCACCCCCAAAAAAAAATCCTGGCTACGCCCATGGTGGTTGGTGAAGGATACCAAGACAAGGCCCCGTTTTCAATTCTGTAGTCTTCTAGTCCGTATCCTTCTTTTCTATTTTTGTTTTTCATGAATTCTCTCAGAGCCAAGTTTAAGAGCCACCAATCAGAAACTGTCTGGCCTCCCTTGACTAGACTATCCTTGCACATCTCGACATTTATAACTCTGCCTTTAATGATTTACTCAGCAATTCTTCCTGCTCCAGATGTGAGGCTCATTGAGACCTGTAATTCCCATGATTGCCCTTAACACCTTTTGTAAAAAGACGTGAGTTTTGCAGGCTCACCTCCAGCCCTCACTTTGTCAGCTCTTTTTTTAATGATGGATGACGCAGCTTTTCTTAGATCTCCTTTAAAACACACACACACCACATGCTTCCAGAGTTGTTGTTGTTTTAAATAAGGACTATCAGTTCTTGGGAAACTCACTGCAACGTATTTGTTTGAAATAATATTTCAATATTCTTCACTCCAATTATTTCAAGTAGAAGGGAACCTCAAGTAGGGCAGAGGTGCCCAAACTCTTTTCAAAGAGGGCCAGATTTGATGACGTGAACATGCGTGAGGGCCGTCCAAAGTTGTTGACCTTTTCTTAGGATTGAACTTGTTGCACTTCTTTTTGGATTTTACATCAGTGTTGTTCAGCTTTTTTAACGATTGAGGTTCCTGAGCTTTTTTTAGGATTCAAGTTGTTGAACTTTGGGGGGGATTTCCTCCCCGATGTTGCCGACCTTGTTTTAGGTTTGAAGCTGCTGACCTTGTTTTAGGATTTTACCTAATAAAATAAACTGACGCAGGGGCCGGATTCAACAGACAGGTGGGCCGGACTTTGGACATGCCTGAAGTAGGGCAATTGTTGTTTGCATCTCTCTCTCTCTCTCTCTCTCTCTCTCTCTCTCTCTCTCACACACACACACACACACACACACACACAATCACAATATCTGTATCACCACCACCCACTACCTAATAAGGTGTTATGGGGGTTCTCCTGAACTTTGGGGCCAGATTAGTCCATGCAGCAAAATATTGGGGTCCAAGCCATTGCTTGCTCTCCCATGTAAAGACACATGTACTAAATATCATACACACCCATTCTTCAAGGGTGTCTCCCTGAGGTGGGAAGAAGGCAAGTCCATTGGAAAGACCGTGCAGGTTGAACTCACCTGTGCCTCATTTTCCCTATTTGAAGAATGACAATAATTGTCACCTAACTTGCAATGTCTTGGAAAATGAGGTGATGCATTGCTTTCCCCCGTGGAACTCCTTCTATACTATGGCCAAGGCTGAAGGCATCTTCAGAGGTTGACATCTTTCAGGAGAAACTCAGCCCTTAGTTCTCCAACACTTTCCCTCCGCTCTTTGCAAGTGTTCCAAGGCTGAAGAAGAAGCGCAGAAAGGGGAGCAGGACCCTGAGAGACAATGTCTCTTCTCCCAGTTGCTGCCATGCGATTGTGGAATACCTTCTCTTGAGAGATCCATCTCAAGTCAAAGACCTTGGTATCTCCCCCCTCCTAATCATCAGTGGAGATGGTTCTTTGTGGTCAAGGCTAGACAAGAGGCAAGAGGGGCAGCAATATCATATCTCCTGCCACTCTCTACTTTCTTTCAATTTCATATATAAGTCTTTAGTTGTTGTTTTAGCAATTGGCCCAGATCAACAAGGTATGGGACAGAATACAGTGGAACCTCGGTTTTCGAACGTAATCCGTTCCAGAAGACAGTTCGACTTCCGAAATGTTCAAAAAACGAAGATCAATGGGCAGTCAGCAAAACCCTTTGAAAAAATGGAGAAACATGCCTCAGAAGCCGTTCGACTTGTGAGGCGTGTTTGAAAATGGAAGCAATTACTTCTGGGGTTTCGGCGTTCGGGTTGCGAATTGTTCGTCGGCGGAGACGTTCGAGAACCGAGGTTCCACTGTGTTTTTAAATGCTTGGCAGACACACCCTCCTCAGACACAGCATCTTCTCAGTTCTGGCACATGGCGTGTGGGGAGAACCTGTGGCACCTTAGGAGCCCTGTTTTGTGAGTAACTACGACATACAGTGGTACCTCAGGTTAAGTACTTAATTCGTTCCAGAGGTCCGTACTTAACCTGAAACCGTTCTTAACCTGAAGCTAATGGAGCCTCCTGCTGCTGCCGCGCCGCCGGAGCCCAATTTCTGTTCTCATCCTGAAGCAAAGTTCTTAACCTGAAGCACTATTTCTGGGTTACCGGAGTCTGTAACCTGAAGCGTATGTAACCTGAGGTACCACTGTACGTCTGAACGAGAGCAAAGCAACCCAAGCAGGGATCAGCACAGGTGTGTAGATAAACAGAGAAATGTGAGGAAGTGAGTAAAAGCCAAGTTGCCATTACTCTGCCTTTTCCTAGGCCTAAGACCCGCGTAGGAAAACGGCGCACTTTGGTTCCAGCAGCTCTCTGTGACTTGGAACGCAGCCCAGGCTCATTCCCTGTGCAGCCCCTGCCTCCTGTTCTGGTCCCCGTTCCTTCCTGCTGTCAAGCTCTTTCCTAGTAGAGTTTGCTGAAAGAGAGCATCGCCTCCCCTCGCCCTCCCCCTTGCCGCAGGCAGGCGAGCAATATGGTACAGTGAGGTCTCCAGCTTCCCTTTAGCCCCTTCCCCGCTGCTGTCAATGTCATAGGGGCCAGTGTTTAAGCATTTTCACGCTGTATTTGAAATGAGATTATAGACTGGTCCACTCAATTGACTTAATGGATTTTAAGAGAGTAGATCCTATTAATGCGGTTGGTGCCCCCAGGGCGTCTCTCCTACTGCAGACAAGATAATCTGCCATGCAAATTAAATCCTGCCTCAAGACGCAGGGTCTGCTTAATGTGATCCATTACACAGTTTACTTGTTTATATCTAATATTGTAACAGGAATAGGCTTCTGAGCAGCAGGACCCAACTGAAGAGAAGAGTAAATTACCAGGAAAATGAGCTTTTAGCGCCTCTCCCTCTCTCTCCCTTCTTTTCTCCTTTCCTCCCTCTCTCTCAAAATCAGGCTCTTCGCACACAGGGAGGCAACCAGGGAAAATAAAGGAAACGCAAATGGTTGGGTGGTGATTTCAGTTACCTCCCTGGCTGGTTGGCTAAAGGCATTAAGAGATAAAAGGTGCTAAACTAGAGGCAGTGAAGACATTAAGAGCCCCAAAGAGGCCCAATTCCTTCTTCAGCCATTCAGGAACAGAATTGACTCTTAAAGGTGGAGAGAAAGAGACTCACCAAGAATGGATGTCCTATCCAAGATGCACTTGAACTAGCTTCTTCCCACAAGCTACCAATCTGTAGGCTGATGATATTATATCTCATGTTGTTGTCGCTGGGTGTTTTTTGAACAGTCTCAGTTATCCCCGGAGAACCGTCCTTTGCAGGACTGACACCAAGTTTTGAAATAATTACACCAGCGCCTCTCTCAAATGAGTACACTTTAATTCACCGCGACTGGATGATATCCACTCCAGTTTGCACTAGGGCTGGGTGATGTATTGATATATTGTCCAAAACTGGTTTGGAGTCCATATTGTGATATCGGTTTCATAATTTTTGACCTGGTAATATATTGCGAGTTGTGATGTGTGTGTGTGTGTGCTATGCAAAAATCCAGTGCTTTTTTTCTGGGGGGACGAATACCCCTAAACATTTTGTGAATTTTAAGTTTGGCCTCATTGAGGGGCAGTATTTCAATATGAGTAAGAAAATGAGAATACCCCTAAACATTTTTTAGGAAAAAAGCACTGCAAAAATCACAATATGGGAAACACTGTGGAGCCAGCAAATGCCTCTACATAGCTCCATCCTTATTTCAGGCATTGTGGCATGTATCCTTGCAAGAAGGCGGTATATTATTATTATTATTATTATTATTATTATTATTATTATTATTATTATTGCTTTTTTTCAGCCAGAACTCAGTTCTGGCACCTCTCAGGTGGGTTCCATTGCCATTATAAGGGTGGTGTTCGTGGCACCTCTTTTTCTAAAAAAATAGCACTCATTATTGTTGTTGTTTGTTTGTTTGTTTGTTTGTTTGTTTTAATTCCACCTGCTGTACCCCCTGCTTCCTTCTTCTTAATGGAACAGCAGAGGCACTGGTGTCTTCCTGCTCTCCCCCTGGCTTTTTTATGAGAAAGAGAGAGATTCTATACCAGGAGTCAGCAAACTTTTTCAGCAGGGGGCCGGTCCACTGTCCCTCAGACCTTGTAGGGGGCCGGACTATATTTTTTTGGGGGGGAAATATGAACGAATTCCTATGCCCCACAATTAACCCAGAGATGCATTTTAAATAGAAGGGCACATTCTACTCATGTAAAAACATGCTGATTCCCAGACCATCCGCGGGCCGGATTTAGAAGGCGATTGGGCTGGATCCAGTCCCCACGCCTTATTTTGCCTACCCATGGTCTATACCACTGCAAGAGACAGTTTCTCTGTGACCTCCTTGCCACCTGGAGTGGAAGATAAGTGGAGAGGGGAGCTGAACTGATTCATTTAGTTCAGGTTTGGGACCTACCAGTGTGTGGAAACTTGAGCTTCGTTTTTTCTTCATAAGATTTAACCAAAAAAACCACAACCCTGTTAAGTTGTGGGCGAACATAGCAGACGACACAGCGATTCTTCAAACAGCTCTTCTTTATTTAGATGTCAGAACAGAACTGAGCTGAGGGGCTCAGTCAGCCTGCTTATACAGTGGTGCCTCGCAAGACGAAAAGAATCCGTTCTGTGATTCTCTTCGTCTAGCGGTTTTTTCATCTTGCGAAGCAAGCCCATTGAAGGATTAGCGGATTAGCGCTATTAGCGGCTTTTAGCGGCTTATCTGCTGATCGGATCAGCTGATAAGCGGCTTAGCGGCTTAGAAAAAGGGGGGAAGGGGAAAAAACCAGCAGGAACTCGCAAGACATTGTCGTCTTGCGAAGCAAGCCCATAGGAAATTCATTTTGCAAAGCACCTCCAAAACGGAAAACTCTTTCGTCTAGTGAGTTTTCCGTCTTGCGAGGCATTCGTTTTGCGGGGCACCACTGTATAGAGCTCCAGAGCAATGTAACTGTTCCCATTTTCTAAAACTATCCAATCACTGAACGTCACTTTTCGATCCTTTATTTGCATAACTATCTACAGTATCCCCCTGCTGGCCCAGGGTGAGAACTTCAGTACATAATACCCCACACACACACAAACACCACCCCATGGCCACCTTTGAGGGTGACAGGAGAAGCCATTCCAGGGCCCCCACCCCAGACCTGCACCCCCTTTGATATTTTAAATTAAAGCATGCATACAGAGAGCGGGGAAACAGGATTTTGGCTGGAGCCCTTGCTATGGCCATTGTGGTTTTAAAAAACCGTATGAGTTACAGAAAGGAGAGGACAACGGAATGGGAATCCTGGTACTGCAGCTGGTACAGTGCTCCATTCTTCCCAGAAACAGACATCCATGTTTCCATACCCTCCAGCATTTCTCCACTGAAAATAGGGATGTCCTGCCACAGCCTCCAACATTTCTCCGA
This sequence comes from Podarcis vaucheri, assembly GCF_965113315.1. NCBI lineage: Eukaryota > Metazoa > Chordata > Lepidosauria > Squamata > Lacertidae > Podarcis > Podarcis vaucheri. Next base: position 90,234,821 of record NC_138763.1, on the reverse strand, counting down.
TGGAAATAGGGACGTCCTAAGGAAAAGCGGGACATTCCGGGATCAAATGAGAAACTAGGATGGCTTCTGTAAATCTGGGACTGTCCCTGGAAAATAGGGACACTTGGAGGGTCTGGAACTATAATGAGGATCCAGGCAGGACTGGATCCTAAGTCTACAGACTCAAGGCAATCATGGAAATTTCATGGCAATAGGAAGGAATATCAGGGTCATCACCTGGAAGAAAGAATGAAGGGTGGCTGCTTGAATCTGGGAAACAGGGCAGCAAATCAGAAGTCAAAGTTGGGCTCTGAAATAGTACTCTGTTCTAGAACGAGTCCCAAAACAGAAGTGACCTGGTCTGTGTTAGTTCAGAAAGCAGGCTGGCATTAGAATGGGAGACGAAAGATGAAGCGGTAAAATCAGTTATCATTAAATGGGCACAAGATGTAGGTCACAACATTATGATAGAAGACTGGGAAAAATTATGGAAAACTGATTTAAAATTTACAGATTGTTCCCTATTGAAGGAGAATTACATGAAGATGATGTACAGATGGTATATAACACCAGTGCAGTTAGGGAAAATGTACAAAACTAGTTCAAATATATGTTGGAAATGTAAAGAAAAGGAGGGGGCATTTTATCATATGTGGTGGGATTGTAAGGTAATTTTAAAAATTTGGGAAATGATATATAATGAATTGAAGAAAACGTTCCATTTAACATTTGTTAAAAAACCTGAAGCATTTTTATTAGGGATTGTAGGGAAAGATCTGCCAAAAAAGCTGAAAAACATCTTCATGTATGTGACAATGGCCGCAAGAGTTTTAATAGCACAAGGATGGAAGACTGAAGAAACCCCAACTAAAGAATCATGGCAAGAAAAATTGATGGACTATGCAGAACTGGCAAAACTGACACACAAGCTACGGGACAAGGGTAACTGTGACTTTAAGGATGAATGGGAACACTTTACAAAGTATTTGAAGACGCAACAAAGCGAACTGGACTCCTTGGCTGGTTTTGAATAAACATTCACAAACTTTTTATTGATAATTATTACTGAAATAGTTTGAGGATCTATACAACTGTGTAACATGCAGAAAACAGCAGTCTCAGAGAAACCAAAGACTGGAACTGAGGGAAATCGGGGGGTGGGGGCGGGTGGGTTCTGTGGGGGAGGGAGGGGAAAAAGGGGGGAAATAAGGATGATATGTTTCTGGACAATATGTTTTGTTTTAATTTTGAATAAAAAAGTAATTTTTAAAAAAAAGCAGGCTGGCAGCCCTCTCCTACGCCAGTATCCCTTTGCACCTTCAAGGGTTGGTAAAAATGATGTGCTCCTCCTCATTGCAAACTCTGTGACTCAGCATCAACGTGTTCACACATCAGCCATAAACAGCTGCAGAGGTGTGACATATATTACACTGTTCCAGAAAGTGGACATGATGTAGATTATTGGAAACACCCAAAGCAATAAATCAATAGCGGGGAAGAATGCACAAAATGCCGTTGCACCGGACACTGACCAGCACAGAAGCGATGCTACAGCTTTGTTCACATGTACATAAATCAAAAGATTTCAAGGCAAAAGGAGGTTAGTTAATGAAATAACGGCGAAGAGGCCAGATCAATCACAGACTTGTGCAATAAAGAGAAAAGAATTAAATGCCGGCCCTACCATTAGGCAGAGGGAAATAGGTGGCAAATGCTCACAGGATGGCAGCAGCCCCTTGCTGCTCCTTCTGGACCCCCAGCTATTCTCCTTTGTTGCCACATGACCTCTGCTGTGCTTTCTCATCTGGTCTGCTGTCTCAGGCGTGGTGGGATGCTATCCTGTCACCAGTGTTGCAGCAAGATTTAAGTGCAGTCCAGTTGGCTCCTACACATGAAACCGGGAGGAGATACCATCTTGTCCTTTGCCTCGGGCGGCAAAACGTCTTGAGCTGCCCCTTATTAGAACAACATCAAATTATCCTGCGGATATCTGTTAAGTATTCCAGGGATTGGGCCAGGTAGACACAAGGATATCTATTATCATGAAACTGCGGGTGTTAAGTAGAAGCAACAGTTAAATAAAATGACACAATTTTTTTGCAAAGCACTCAAACATGAATCATGAGAAGTGGTCTCTCACATCAAGTGCTTTATGAGAATCACACAAGAGGCATTTAGCAGAGGTCAAGTCTCTTCTTTTTTCTTCTTTAAACGGTGCTTTCTTTTACTGAAAATCTGGACATTTTCAGGACTAAGCGACATTGCGTGCTTTGGTTTAAGATGTGTGGATCTTTTAGCAACCGCAAATAGCAGGTGGGGGTGCGTAATGAGGATCAAGGCTTCGGAGAAACAGGGAGGGAGAAATTAACCCTTCTGTGGCAGTTCTGATGAAAACCACACACACCAAGCATTGGGAGGGGAAGGTGTTAAACAGGGAGGAAAATAAGCATTGGAAGAGGAGCCCCAGGGCACTGACAGGCAGCTACCAACAACAGCAGTGCCTCTGTGCTTTTATTTGCAAGACAGCTGTACAAAATCGGGCAAACCTAGTTGGATTCTACCAGTCAAGTGTCTGATGGGGAAGAGATGCAGGGGAGATTCAATCAAGCCTGTCTCAAACGGCCAATAGGTGGGGGGGGGAGACCCTTCAATCCGAGCAACCCTCATTTGTTCACACAATTTCTGATCCAGCTAGAAAGTTTCGAGACACAGGAAACCATATTAACAAATTTTAAAATACAGTGGTTCCTCGGGTTAAGTACTTAATTCATTATGGAGGTCCGTTCTTAACCTGAAACTGTTCTTAACCTGAAGCACCACTTTAGCTGATGGGGCCTGCTGCTGCTGCTGCGCCGCCGGAGCACAATTTCTGTTCTCATCCTGAAGCAAAGTTCTTAACCTGAAGCACTATTTCTGGGTTAATGGAGTCTGTAACCTGAAGCGTATGTAACCTGAAGCGTATGTAACCTGAGGTACCACTGTATCCCCTAAACACCTCACCAGAACCAAGAGACTGCATACAAAGCAAGCATGCATTTCGGCACATTTCAAATTTCCAGGTCAAATGTCTAAATTTAGGAATCTCCCAAAGTTTTGTTTTCCACAATTGTTCATACTTTACAAAGGCTGGTAGTTGCATGCTCCTGTAGGGTACCTTATGGTTTGGAAGCAGTTTGAGCCAGACATCTTGTTGCTGATGAGTAGAAAACAGGGAAAGACCAACATTTCTCCTGGTTGTTGCCGTTAACACATATAATTGCCAAAAACACTGGCATCCCTATGAACCGAACACATCCAATGGGTAAGGTAAAGGTAAAGGGACCCCTGGCCATTAGGTCCAGTCGTGACCGACTCTGGGGTTGCGGCACTCATCATGCTTTATTGGCTGAGGGAGCCGGCGTACAGCTTCCAGGTCATGTGGCCAGCATGACTGAGCCGCTTCTGGCGAACCAGAGCAGCGCATGGAAACACCGTTTACCTTCCCGCCAGAGCGGTACCTATTTATCTACTTGCACTTTGACATGCTTTCGAACTGCTAGGTTGGCTCTGTGGTTTAACCCACAGCGCCACCCTCGTCCTCCGATCCAATGGGTAGTGGCTGCAAATGTCAAACAATTAGAAGCTGTTATATGATTTTGCCTCTGGCACACTTAAAAAACTTTTTTTTTCATGATTGCAGTAACACCATCTTTGTCCAAGGCAGACAAAGGAAGCATCCCGTGGGTCCCATGATTCTGAGACCTCTCTCTCTCTTGTCTCCCACTCTCACAACTGCGCTGGGTTCAAATCCTGTACACTGTTCAAAGAACGCTGGTGGTCCTCTCCCTGCTCCCCACTCAAAGAGGCTTTCATCGCCGGCATTGCTACATGTTGAAAGTTGATGATCTGCCCCTCTGTTCTGCGCTGTCATAACCCTTTCGTCCATTATGAAACTCCATTGAGATGGGAGAGGTAAATTACGCTATCCATCAACAAGAGTTTGTGACAGCAGGTTTTTACGCGGCGACCACCAAACCAGGCATCTGTCAGTAACTTGCCTCCTGGTGAACCAAGGTGCACTGTTCCCTCTTCTCCCACCCACCTCCTGCGCCCCAGCTGAGGTATGCCGGAGCTGCCACATAAGGCCGGTTTTTTTATGGGATGCCTTCTTATCAGGACCCTGAAACTATTTGAGACATGCAGGCAGACAAAAGGCCTGTCTCTCAGCCGCCAAGCAGACTGAAGGGATCTCTTTCAGCGATCACAGATTGCTCTGTGTTCTCTTAATTGACAGACCTGGCCAACTCTGACAGCAGTGGCATGCAGCTGCTTCTGGCTACTCCTCCTTCGGCAAGGCCACCTTTCAGCGGGGAAATTGCTCTTGATTGGTGTTATCGAGGGCAGCTTCTCTTTTCCTGCACTCGAGGCCTGAAAGATGCTAACAGCTTCTCGACGGGGACCTTTCCTCTCCTGCGGGCACCGCTCTCCTTCCCCAAGACCACAGGGTGGGGTGGCCACTCCCTGTAAATCCCCTCCCCTCGCTGTAAATCGTTCACCCTCATTTTCAAATGCAGTCCAAAATCCCAAGGCCATTCAGGGGTCCAAGATACTCTTTATTTTCAAAAGAACAAAAATTCCCTCTTTCTTAATTTCTCATCTTCAATTAACTTATTTTCCCGACTTCCTCACGTCTCCCGTTCTTGTATCCCTTTTAAAAATTAATTCAGCAAATTCATATCCTATTAGTTTATCTGTTATTGATCGAATCTTACATTTTACTTTGTTGCTAGAACCCCTGCGGTTCATTTCAATGTCATCAACATTCAAAAATTTTACAATATTTCTGCAAATAAATTTTAAATTTCCTCCAATCTTCCACCACCGACTCCTCTCCCTGGTCTCGGATTCTGCCAGTCATTTCCGCCATCTCCATATAGTCTATTAGTTGCATCTGCCAGTCTTCCATGGTGGGTAAATCTTGTGTCTTCCAATGCTTTGCGATGAGGATTCTTGCATACATAAAAAAGGTTCTATCCTTCTTTAACACCGATTGGTCCACTATGCCCAGGAGGAAGGCCTCTGGTTTCTTCGGGAAAGTATATCTGAATACCTTTTTCAGTTGATTATATATCATTTCCCAGAAGGCCTTGATCCTTGGGCACGTCCACCAAAGGTGAAAGAATGTACCTTCAATTTCTTTACATTTCCAACATTTGTTATCGGGCAAATGATATATTTCTGCAAGCTTGACTGGGGTCATGTACCACCTATACATCATTTTCATAATATTCTCTCTTTTTACCTTTTTTCTTTTTTTTCTTTTTTCTTTCGTTGTGTTTAATGTTTGTATTTTTGTACTGTATTTTGTGACTTTGTATTCTCCTTGTTTTTGTATTTTTATTGAATTTTCTTTTAGTGTTAAAACTTAATAAAATATTTATTAAAAAAAAGATTCTCTTTATTTTCACTTGCGGGATCATAGTAATAATGATGATGATGATGATGATGATGATGATTTATTACTTATACCCCGCCCATCTGGCTGGGCCTCCCCAGCCACTCTGGGCTGCTCCCAACAGAATATTTAAAACGCCATCAAACATTAAAAACTTCCCATTAAAAACAGGGCTGCCTTCAGATGTCTTCCAAAAGTCAGGTGTTTGTTTATTTCCTCGACATCTGATGGGAGGGCATTCCACAGGGTGGGTGCCACCACCAAGGAGGCCCTCTGCCTGGTTCCCTATAACTTCACTTCTCGCAGGGAGAGAACTGCCAGAAGGCCCTCGGCGTTGGACCTCCGTGTCCGGGCTGAAGGATGGGGGTGGAGACGCTCCTTCAGGTATACAGGGCTGAGGCCATTTAGGGCTTTAAAGAGCAGCACCAACACTTTGAATTGTGCTGGGAAACGTACTAGGAGCCAATGTAGGTCTTTCAGAACCAGTGTTATATGGTCTCGGCAGCCACTCCCATCAACTCATCCTGCTTTAAACTGCAGAAGTGCCAATTAATGCTCATTCAGTCTTTTAGTGTGGCGACACCTACAACCTGGGAACTCCCTACCTATTTACATCAGACAGGCATCTTCGCTGTACTTTTTTTTTGGTAACACCTTCTAAAAACATTTTTAATCAGGCAAACTTTTCCAGACACATATCAGTTACATGTGCTTTATCCTTTTAGCTCCTGTTGATTTTAATCATCTTCTGAATATTTTTAAATACAATAAATTTAATGTTTTTAAAGATATGTTTTATTAAATTTCCAGAAATTTTGCATAAACATTCCAATAAATAATAATTTGTTTTGTTTTGTCAACTTCCCATCCCATTTTCCACTGTGTTTTTTTATTTCTCCCCCTTGCTGCACCGGATCTTCCCTCTCTTATATCATAACAATAATTCAATAATCTCTCATTCTTTCTGTTGCTCATAGTTCAAATCCTTCTGGCAAAATCATCATACTATGATATTTCTTTAAATAGTCCATTTTTTCCATAAAGCAATCATCATTAAGTTCTCTTAGCTGTTAACTTGCTCGGTTCAGCATAGCCCATCACTTTACTTGTGCAGTCTTCTTTCTTTAACATTGTAATGATATTTTTAATGTTTTATTTTATATCTTTGTAAATCCCTTAGAGGTGGGGCTTGTTTTTTTGTTTTACAATCAAGCGGTATATAAATTCTGTTAAACAACAGCAGGAGCAGCAGCAGCAGCAGCTTACTGGGCCCATAACTGGACAGGCTTGCAGTTTTGCTGAAAACAGGAGTTTTTCGTTTCTCCTGCTTTAAAAGTGCATGTGAGCACTTCCATAGTGTAGAGACACTGTGAGGATTGTTTGGCATCTAAAGCAGTCAGGAGTCAGAAAATTGTTTACCTGGCCACTCTCTTCCTCAAGCAAGGTGGGCATTTATTTATTTATTCATTCATTCATTCATTCATTCATTCATTCAAAACCAGTTTTTCCCCTATGTAAAACAATATAATCAAGGTGACCACCTATGGTAGCATTTTAAATAATAATAATAATAATAATAATAATAATAATAATAATAATAATGCAATTCTAAATAAAACTAAAGTATAAGGCAGTTTACAATGTAATAAAAGCAGCAGTAAAAGTTAGGGGTGCACATCAGCTCTTTGGGGGAACCAAATAATGAGACAAATCTGGGTGAAGTTGTTGGGGTGTTGGGTATTCTCCCCCCAAGTTGAAGTGTGATGTCAGTAACATACCCAACCTAGTTGGGTCCCCACAAAGCCTGATGCTACTATGCTGTTCCTGTACTGCATAGCTTTATGTTTTCATATGTGTCTATATTTCTGTAGGTTCATGGGCTCTGCCTGTAAATTTCATCCACTTTGGCCCCCAAGGGGGGAAAGTTAGGGTTTGTAGATTCCTCGTTAGAATGAATAGAGATCACAGAGCTTTGTTTTATACGAAGCAGCTCAGGACCCAAAATACAGATAGATAGAAAGAGAGAGAGAGCACAGAGTGACTCAGAAACAGATTGGAATTTTGAAAAACACAGAGATGCAAAGCAAAACCCGTTTCAAAAGACTGCGCCTACAAAGACCTATCCCTGGAAGCAATCTTAGCTGCCTGCCAAAAGATGAGCAGGGCCAGCCAAACATCTTTGGAAAGGGCAGTCCATTTTCTTGGCACTGTAAAGACGCTCTCCTTGGTGTCTATTTACTATACTTTCACCAACAAGTGGGAGATACTGAGCAGCCTATTAGGAGATCTTAAAGTTTGGCCAATTTCTGTACGTAAGGAGACAATTACTCAGATACTCCGATCCTGGATCGTTTAGGGCAGAGGTGGAGAACCTCCAACATACCGGCCAAATTTGGCCCACCATGCAAGAGGGTGATAAATTGAAATTACAGAGTCATGAGAAATTGAAGACCAAAGTACGAGATTGGCTCCATTATTATCAAATAATGGAGGTTTATAAACAAGACAGGAAAATTGGATTCCAGGTGGAGAAATCCAAACTAGAAATAGAACTGTTAGAACCCAATGCTAAGAATTTGTCTAGAATGTATAACTTGTTGCTGAAATGGAATACACAAGATGAAACAGTTAAATCAGCTATGATTAAGTGGGCACAGGACACTGGTTATACTGTAGTATTATGTTTGCGGACTGGGAACAGTTGTGGACCACCGGTTTGAAATTTACGGCATGTAATGCCTTAAAGGAAAATATTATGAAAATGATTTATAGGTGGTACATGACCCCAGTCAAGCTTGCAAAAATCTACCATTTGCCTGATAATAAGTGTTGGAAATGCAAAGAAACTGAAGGGACTTTTTACCACCTTTGGTGGACGTGCCCGAAGATTAAGGCTTTCTGGGAAATGATATATAATGAAATGAAAAAAGTACTTAAATGTACCTTCCCTAAGAAACCAGAGGCCTTTCTCTTGGGCATTGTCGGCCAATTGGTGTCAAAGAAAGATAGAACTTTTTTTATGTATGCCACCACAGCAGCAAGAGTGCTCCCTATCAACTGTTAATGTCATTGGGGGTTTTTTCCTGACGAACCAAACTACTACCTACCTGATATCATATTTGATGTCAACTATAGAGCAGGTACTGAAGTTGTGGGATGGATTTCAATAAGCAGGAGAGGATATATAAAACTTAATATATCTCCCCAGTCTCAGTTGAGTGGGGTTTAGAACTCTACTGATTTAAAATATTGCCATCCCTTTGCAGAGTAAAATGGAAACTTGAGACTAGACTGCTTAGCCTTAAATATGCTTATCAGGACTGCCCTAGCAGTCCGAGTTTCCCCTTTTTCTCTCCTACAAAAATAATCAGGCAACAAACTCTGTAGTAAGTATAAGAAAATGCTATGTTTACTCACATTTAAGTCTTGCCAGGATTCAGCAAGGTACAGTGAAGAATACAAGGCAGGCAGTGATACTTTATTCTTACTTTCTACATTCTAAAATGTGCTCTGCGTCCATCTCCACCAGCAGGCAAATGAAAAAGAGAGTGATCTGAGGCAAGGAGGAAATACTAAGGATGTAAATCTTTTGCCTAAGTTTCCCGCCGCAGAATTAAAGGGAAATGATATCACAGAGGTGTTCTCCCAAGGCATTCAGCTCTCTTCATAAAATTGTGCAGTAAACATAAATTGGCATTTTGGCTGCAGATTTTCCCTACAGATGTGGCTTCCAAGGAACAGTCAGAAGCTTAAAGTGAGCTCCTGGGTGCTCCCAGTTTGCTGGAGCAAAGCACAATCTCACCATTCGTCAGCTGATGGGAGCAGGAAGCGATTTCCATTGAAACCACAGCTAGTGGAGCAAAAAACCCTCCATTTTAGCAGTGTTTTTGATGGGAACAGCTTCCTGCTCCTGGAGGAATCCTCTTTGGAGGTGCACTGGAATCCCATTAGGAATGATTAGGCAGAAGTCAAGGAAGCCAAAAGAAGGCGGAGACACAGCCTATGATAGATAAAGATGACTAATTGTTTCCCAACCGCCATCTTCCTTGCTGTTGAGTTATATAGTGACTATGGGGGAGGAATCTGAGAGCCAATGCCACGACCTGGCATAGCTGTCAACTTACAGATTTGAAAATAAGGGACCAGCAGCCTCGAAATTAAGGGATCAGCATCCAAAATAAGGGATTTCCCAAGCACAGGTATGTTCAACTTCTGAGCCCCTCCGAGCCAAAGGCAGAAAGCCCAGCCAGCAGCCAAACGAAGCCACAAGCAGTGGTTCCCACAGCGCAGCAACCCAGCAAAGGGGTTGCAGCAAGGGAAACCACGTCACCTCTCCCCTGCGAAGCATTGAGCAAAGGCGAGTCCCCAGGCAACGTGGCTGATTTGATCGGCACAAGGCATGCAAGCTCCACCCCCCCAGTCGTTCTTAGACTCCTTATTGGGTGAGCAACACAGCCAAGCAACACAGCTGGAGCGTCCCTCCTCCCTGGCCGGCAGGGAGGGAGGGAGAGGAGCTGCTTCCTTTGAAACCCGGGAAATTTAAGGGACATCATCAATAAGGGACAGCAGCAGGACACAGCGCTGGGATAAGGGACTTTCTCACCAAATAAGGGACGGTTGAAAGCTATGCGCCTTGGGCTGGTTGTAAGTAAGAAGGCAGGCAGATGGGGGTTGGCTGAGGGCAGACTGATGTTGGGGGTGAGGAGATTTCACCCCTCCCATACCCAAGAATCTCCTGACCATCTCCTGATGGTCTCTCCTGACTCTCCAGAGAAGAGGAGGCGTGTCCTGCCTATTTACTTATTCTGCTCAGCAACATCTCTGCGAGAGAGAGAGTCAGTCAGTCAGTGTATCGGAGAGAGTGAGAGTGTTAGAGATCCTAGAGATAAGATTGCTGCTAAGAGCAGCTGCAGACTCTCAGTGTAGCATTGATTTATGCTTAGAATATTCAGCTCTGTATATAGCTTTGTATCATAGTTGTAGTTACAGAATAAAGGAAGATATTCTACAGAGCTGCTCTCCGAGTGGTTTATACTCTGCAAGACTCTGCAAAACTCTGCTGCGCAACGACTGAATTATTGAGACAGTGAATCCGGTGCTCTCAGCTCTAAGCTGTGAGTCCACAGCACTGTGACCTGTCCCTGTGAGAAAGGAGGTCTCTGGCGGTGCTACCCAGCTCGCCTAGCCCAGTCGGGGTTGAGGTGCATGAGTCCAGTTGGTGCACTGGCTCTAGGGCGATGCTGACAGGGGGGGTGCTCCATTCACTCCATTGGGCCAGGCCTCAATGCTTCACTGATTCAGTAGCCATCCAGGCCCCAAGGGTGGTGAGTGCCGACTGAGAAGATCCCTTGTTTGCGTGCCGCTCCGAAAGAATCGAAAGTCGCTTGAGTGGAGAATGGACTGGCGCAGGCAGTTTCAGAGCTAGTCCTGTTTTGCTGTGCAAACAGGTGGTATATTGGGTTGTTGTTTTTTAAAAGCAATATATGGTCTCCTTCAACATGCACTATGCTGTCTCTTTCAACATGCGCACATAGGTTATTAAATCAGCTCTGATCCAGAGAAGTCTCAATTAATTGCAACTAAACATTATAAGGGGGATGCGGGTGGTGCTGTGGGTTAAACCACAAAGCCTAGGACTTGTCGATCAGAAGGTCGGCGGTTTGAATCCCCACAACGGGGTGAGCTCCTGTTGCTCAGTCCCTGCTCCTGCCAACCTAGCAGTTCGAAAGCACATCAAAAGTGCAAGTAGATCAATAGGTACCACTCCAGCGGGAAGGTAAACGGCATTTCTGTGCACTGCTCTGGTTCACCAGAAGCGGCTTAGTCATGCTGGCCACATTACCCGGAAGCTGTACGCCGGCTCCCTCGGCCAATAAAGCAAGATGAGTGCCGAAACCCCAGAGTCGGTCACGACTGGACCTAATGGTCAGGGGTCCCTTTACCTTTAAATATTATAGGCAAGCTGGTTTCCTGCAAAGCAGCCTGGGTCGGAGGCACCTTGGCAGGGGGGTGGCTACTCCTGAGACCTTCCCCGCCTCCACGGAAAGTGGCCATCGTTCTCCGGACCTTGCAGGGTTCCAGATTCGTTGTCTGTGAGGTCGGCATGTCTGGAACCCGGCAAATGATTTCCAGTGGGTGGAGAAAGCAGGGAGCCACCCCTCCCTTATCTGTTCCGAGATCTCCCTCCCGGACGCTGCTTCTCAGCAGAAGGAGCAAGCAACCAGGCTTTTAACTCGTATGGCTGCGTGTTATATTTAGTTAGCACCTGGTTATTCCCAATGGGAAGGAAGGACCCAGAGAAGGCTGAGCCCAGGGATGGGGGAGAGGGCAGGCGAAGGTGGGAGGGCAGCTCAGCTGTAGCAGAGCTGCACAAAGTTGGTCTGTTTGGCCGCCTTTGTGTCACTCTTGTATTTACTGGAGGCAGCAGCAGTTTGTTCTGTTCTTTCAGCTACTGTATGGGACCCGATCAGGGTGCAGATGGAGCTACAAAGCAGCCCTTGTTGTCCGTAATCTGAGTCACATGTCAGACTCTTTATTTGCTGTCAGTGGCTTTATTAAAGTCTACAGTTTCAGACCCTCAAACCTTGCCTATTGTGTCCCATGGCCCCACAGATTCTCCTAGGGAGCGCTCACAATTATCAGCTCTCTCACACGAGCACAGAAGCACACTCGGGGGAGGAAGGGCTGACTCCTGCAAGCTCGGGGGATGCGTTTCATAAATTCGGCAAGCAAGGCCAAAGGAGGTGGTGCGCAGCAAGGGGAAGGCCATTGAGGGAGAAGGAACAGTCTCCTTAATGCAGGGAATATGCTGCATTTGGGGGGCAGGGTCTATGGGGGGCCACGATTCAACACAAAGGACACAGACTTGTGTAAAGCAAGGCCACCAAGAATTGGAATGCAAAGTCCTATACAGCGGTACCTCGGTTTACGACCTTAATCCGTTCCAGAAGTCCGTTCTTAAACCGAAACCATTCTTAAACCGAGGCGCGCTTTCCCTAATGAGGCCTCCCGCCGCCGGTGCCCTTCCACCGTTCAGCTTCCGTTCTTAGACCGAGGTAAAGTTCGCAAACCGGGACACAACTTCCAGTTTTGCAGAGTTCGTAAACCGAATCGTTCATAAACAGGACTGTTCTTAAACCGAGGTACAGTGGTACCTCGGGATGCGAGCAGGATCCGTTCCAGAGCCCCGTTCGCATCCTCAACAGAACGTACGATGCGACAGCACGTCTGCGCATGCATGGGTCGCGTTTTGCCACTTCAGCGCATGCATGTGACGTCATTTTGAGTGTCTGCACATGCGGCGAAACCCGGAAGTAACATGCTCTGTTACTTCCAGGTTGCCGCTGAGCGCAACCCGAAAGCACTCAACCTGAAGCACATTCAACCCAAGGTATGACTGTACCACTGTATAAAATTTGGGGTAAGCATTCCTCACAATCCTCACTATTTGGACTGTCTTTCCAAAGCAGGCCTTGCAAGCCCTCTCTACTGTTTGGACCAAACACTAAACTACTTGCTGTACACACACAAATAACCCCTGTCTCTGTGATTGGTGTTAAGGGTCCCAGACTCTAATTGGCATTTTATTTTACAACTACAGACCCTCCAAGTGCCCTATTTTCCAGAGACAGACCCAGTTTTACAGAAGCTGTCATGGTTTCTGATATAATCCCAGAGAGACCCGCTTCTCCTATTTTCACCGGAGAAAAGTCGTAAGAAAGCACATCTCATCTAGATTAACTTCATCGAAAAGGAAAGAAGCTGGGTTACTGCCATTGCTAATGGGTCATCATCATCCTCCTATTTTCATCGGAGAAATGTTGGAGGGTATGTTCTTAGAGGTTTTTATCTTTTCCCCAGACACAGATTAGTCAGCCTTTCATACTGATGGAACCTTCAAATAAAAGATGATTCTCTGACAGACCATAAAATAGAGAACTGTTCTCTGTTAGGTAGGAAAAATGGACACTCTAGAATGTCACGCTCAGTTGTTGCTCCTGTATCTTAAACTATCGTTAGCAACTGCTTTCAAAAGCAACGGAAAGATGACAAAGCACCTCTGCACTCCCCACCTGAAATGTAATGTACACCAGGAATTAGAAGCTCTGGTAATAGTTGCGGTTTTTTATTCCCAATCACTGCAAAGGTTTGAGACAGAAAGCAATTACAGCTCACTGGGAGGCCTCCCAAAACCAACAGATGATTAGGGTTGCCATATTTCAAAAAGTAAAAAACCAGGACACCTCTTTTCTTTTGCCTAAGATCCAAAACGGGCGTCAATTCCGTCTTTGAAATCCCATTAATTCCTGGATGTATGGCAGCCCTACAGATGCTATCTAGGAACCTAGAGCCTACACCTTTTAAAATAATATTATTATAGGCTGAAATAGACGCCTGTCAATGCACAGGGCAGGGGCTCGTTTATTCGCTGCATTTACAGCAAGAAGAGGTGGCAAGTTTTATATATTTTTGCTGTATTGTTTTAATGGGAGATGGGGTTTTAACTTGGGTGGGTGTTGTTTTATTCAGGGGTGGGGTTGCTCTAAATTGTTTTTAAATGTTATATGTTAATTTGGATTCTTGCATTTGTATTTGTTATATGTTAATTTGAGTTTTTGTATTTGTTGGCGGGGGGACTGTTGGGGGCTTTTGCTGGGGAGGGTATTTCTCATTAGTTTATATACATTAGAATTGTTTGTTGTTTCAATTATTTTTATTATGTATGTTGTGCTTTTATATGGTAACTTTCTGCTATGAACAGCCCTGAGACCTATGGGTATACAACAGTTTACAAATTATTGTTGTTGTTGTTGTTACTATTATATCTGAGGAAATTGAGTCTCTTTAAACCAAAATGTTGTTTATGGTCTCTCAGTCCAAAATCTTTATTTTTTTAAAACTTTAAAGCAGCAGTTTTGAGCTTATATGGCTAGAAATGGACCATATTGGATCATAGTAATACCAACTTTTTCAAAACATTATTGACGTTGAATCGGAGGTATTTTTCTGTTTGTGCTGCTAAGATGCTTTCATGCCAATAAACAATGAAAATTATTATTTCGATAAATAAATAAAATTCAATAAAAAAAAAAAGGAAATTTTTGGGAAAGGCAAAGCTAATGCAAGCACATTTTGATGAGTTTTGGTACTCTTTTTTGATTGTCAAAACAGGATGAATACTGAAAAATACCCACCCCAATAATGGCAAGCTGTATAGCTTTTATGATTGTCGTACACAAGATTAGTTTTGGAGAATGATATCCTGTGCTTTTTTCTGGGGGGACGCAGTGGTACGCATACCCCTAAACATTTTGTGATTCTTTGTACTTTTGCCCATTTACTGTACAGTATTTATTTTTCCCAATTTGAACATTGTGGTTTTCTTGAGTCAAAATGAGAGTACCCCTAAACATTTTTTTCTTTAAAAAGCACTGGTGATATCCAACATGCCCAGGACAAAGTCTGTTGATTTCAGTGAATCTACTCTGTATTTTGGATATTATTCTGTTTAAACTTTAACTAACTGTAATAAACAAAACAAGAAAAGGACAAGCCCTTTTGGAGGCAGTAAGGATGGCCTCGTGCTCCTCATGGCCACGGGCACTAAAATTATAGACAGACTCGATTCAGCTAAGAAGCAGTGCTGACAACAGAAGATGCCGTGATGTGGATGACAGGTGGTCCCAGGTTCCATTCCTGCATCTCAAGGTAGGGCTGAAGGATGCTGAAATCCTGGAAAGCCATTGCCAGTCACACCAGGCAGTACAGTACTGGGATAGAAGGACCACAGACCTCACTTTCTGCAATCGCCCCTTATAGTCTTGTGTTGTAGTTGCTGATTTGTGGGATTTTTTGGCATGCTGCCACACAAGGTTGCCAATATTCTGGAACAATTTCTTTGAAAATGCTTTTGCTTCTACTGCAAAATGACTTAACTTTTGTTTAAGATCCAGAACGGAGCCTCAATGTTTTCATTTGTGCGGGACTTGCAAAAGCATCGTCCCAGTTTCTTTGTGGAGGGGATGAGGGTGGCATGTGTTTTGTGCAACTTCCTTCTGATTTGTGCAAGCAGGCAGTTTGCGAGCTCAGTTCAAAAGAGAGAGATGGCCCATAGACGCAATGGTACCAAGTCCAAGTACAGTGGTACCTCTAGTTGTGGACACGATCTGTTTTGCGGTGCCGTTTGCACCCCAAAAAGTCTGTAACCAGAGTGGCGCTTCTGCGCATGTGCGAAGCATGCAGAATGCTTCTGTGCGTGCAGCAAAACCCGGAAGTATAAACTTCCAGGTTTGCTGCGTTCCAAAGCTGAAAAGACGCAACATGAACCTAACGCAACACGAGGTGTGACTGTACTACCCATGGCAGACGAACTTTCAGCGCAGTAACAAAGTTCGCCATAGCTCAGGCAGGCATGTAGTTCCTCTCCTAATCTCTGAAATTCCCACGAGATCCAAACTCTAGAATACTAGGCATTAGATGCAAAAATAAAATAAAATAAAGTTGTGAAATGTGCATATCTTCCTAAATCTGACATAGACAGGCTGGAGGATCACAAGGGTAAACAATGGTTGTGACTACAACCATGTAACTTTTCCCAGTTCAGGCTCCAGCCCACCATTAGAGTAGAAATGGAAACCCCACACTCAGGGCTGATCTACATTCCTGCTTCCCCACCGCTTTCATACCCTCCAACATTTCTCCGATGCAAATAAGGATGCCCTATTCCATCATGATGATGACGATAAAGAAAGATGATGATTTTAATAATTATACCCCGCCCATCTGACTGGGTTGCCCCAGCCACTCTGGGCAGCTTCCAACATAAATAAAAACATAATAAAACAGTAAACATTTTTTAAAAAAACCCCTTCCTTATACAGTACTAGCTGCCTTCAGATGTCTTCGAGAGGTTGCATAGTTACTTATCTCCTTGGTTTTGGGGGGGGGGGTTGCGTAACTCCACACCCTCCAACTTTTCTACAAGAAAAATAGGGATGGAAATACGGACACTCTGGGATCAAATCAGAAACTGGGATGGCTTCTGTAAATCTAGGACTGTCCCTAAAAAATAGGGGTGCTTGGAGGGTCTGTCTTTCCCCATGATCGGAAATGTGGAGACATGAAGGTTCAGCAAAATTCTGACTCAATGGAAAGTGGGTCTCCAAAGCAGTTGGCACCAAATCACCCCACTATGCGGGTGGCACTGTGGTCTAAACGCAGAGCCTAGGACTTGCCGATCAGAAGGTCGGTGGTTCGAATCCCCGCAACGGAGTGAGCGCCCATTCCTCGGTCCCTGCTCCTGCCAAGCAAGCAGTTCGAAAGCACATCAAAGTGCAAGTAGATAAATAGAAGGAAGGCGTTCCCGTGCGCTGCTCTGGTTCACCAGAACTGGCTTAGTCATTCTGGCCACATGACCCGGTAAAGTGAGATGAGCGCCGCAACCCCAGAGTCATCCG
Organism: Podarcis vaucheri; assembly: GCF_965113315.1. Classification (NCBI taxonomy): domain Eukaryota; kingdom Metazoa; phylum Chordata; class Lepidosauria; order Squamata; family Lacertidae; genus Podarcis; species Podarcis vaucheri. The sequence continues at coordinate 90,217,952 of NC_138763.1, read as the reverse complement.
CGACTCTGCCTAACGGTCAGGGGTCCCTTTACCTTTACCTTTATGCAAAGCACCGAAGCAAGATCTGAAGCAAGTGTCTTCCATGGACACCCCTGTTTTAAACATACCATTAAACATAACCATTGTTTATATCGTCATTGTGAACTATAGCCGTATAACAATATTTTTAGGTGTGAATTGCTTATGGTCAATAGTTCTTACATTGTTCCATTTGTGATCCAAAATATATTGGATTTTTTAAAAAAATCATTTTGGCTGGGAGGGCACCTTTAAATAGTGCTTTAGATATAGAGTTTAATATCTGGATGTCTTGTACTGTACAATTTATTATTATATGATTAAGGCTTGGAGTTCTTGTACTATTTTTGTCTTTGCTCCGAAACTTAGTGATTCAACCTCCTTGATTTAAGACCTGCTTTCCCCCACCTCATCCCTTTTTATAACTTCTTCAAGAGATATAGATCAATTTGAACATGTCATGTAGTCATACGACGTTTTGTTTTGAGCGGCCTCCGTTTCCTCCTGCACTTTTGCAGAAAAAGTACTTACCGCAAGTGGGGGATGTTTGGGTGATGTACGTTCTACCGTCGTTGGAGCTTTTTGGGGAAACACGCAGTTTCAAGCTTTTAACTACTGAGATGCCATCTTTGTGTTTGTAATTAATCATTGTCATATTGGACTACTATCTATTATTTTATTCTATATTGTGTAAGTAGATCAGGAGCTCTTTTTGGTTAAAGTACAAGACAAAACAGGGAAAAGACTGGCATCTGTGCTCATAAGTGGGGAATACCATTGCATCAATGAATTTTTGGATCTCTATGTACTATACCTTCACAGCATATTCAAAACACATTTCCCCCTTCAATGAATTCTGGGTACTGTAGTTTATCAAGGCGTTCTAGAAATAGTAACTCTGTGATGGCTAAACTGCAGTGCCCATAATTCTTTGAGGGGGGAAATGTGCTTCAAATGTGCTTTACAGGAATATCATACGTTCACAGCTTCATCCATTTAGCTTTTCATGGTAAAAGTATCAAAGAGGGAGTAGGGACATCCAACATTAAAAACTTCCCTATACAGGGCTACCTTCAGATGTCTTCTGAAGGTTGTATAGTTACTCATCTCCTTGACATCTGATGGGAAGGCGTTTCACAAGGTGGGTGCCACTACGGAGAAGGCCTGGTTCCCTGGTAATTTTACTTCTCACAGTGAGGGAACCACCAGAAGGCCTTCGGAGCTGGATCTCAGTGTCCGGACAGAATGATGGAGCTGGAGACGCTTCTTCAGGTATACTGGGCCAGGGCTGTTTAGGGCTTTAAAGGTCAGCAGTAACACTAGGAATTGTGCTCAGAAACGTACTGGGAGCCAGTGTAGGTCTTTCAAGACCAGTGTTATATGGCCTTGGCGGCCGCTCCCCATCAACGGTCTAGCAGCCGCATTCTGGATTAGTTGTAGTTTCTTAGTCACCTTCAAAGGTAGCCCCATGTAGATTGCATTGCTGTAGTCCAAGTGGGACTAAGCATGTACCACTCTGGTGAGACAGTCTGTTGGTCTCAGCCTGCATAGCAGATGGAGCTGGTAGACAGCTGTCCTGGATACAGAATTGACCAGCATCTCCATGGATAGCTGTGAGTCTAAAATGACTCCCAGGCTCCACACCTGGCCCTTTAGGGGCACAGTTACCCCACTCAGGACCAGGGAGTCCCTCACCCAGCCCCTGTCCCCCTAGGAAATATCATTACTTTGCGGGTGAGAATGCCAACATATTTGTCTTCCTTTGCTATATTGTGGCTCAAGATTGAGTCAGGGACTTGGCTCAGCTTATATCTGTCCAGCAATCATTGAAACCTTAGAAATAATAAAACTGTTTGATGCCGTGAGATATAACTAGGCTGGACAACAGAGCAGACCTTGTCTCCTATTTGTGCCATATGTATTTTCCCCATCCTGCGCTAGGCAAGAGTTCCTCTTGAAAGGAACTGCTTTAGCTCCTCTGAGAGTGAACGTGCTTCATGCCTTCCTTTGGTCGCACGTTTGGGTGCTTGAGAGCTCGGTGGTTGCAGAGAGGAGCTGGATTTATTTTGCAGGAACGCAGTCTGTGGGTGTTTGCACACACAACAAGGCTGTGTGTTTGCCTTTGCCCAGTCAAGTGAGAAGCGCCGAGCAAAAACAAAGGTTATGGTGCTCCCTGCTGGCCAATTACGTTTTTCAAACCCAGGTGGTCAATCCAGCTTTCTGGTCTCCTCACCTTCTTAAAAGCCTTTGTTTGAATGTTGCAGGCAGCAGGCACGGTGACCCACTGTCCTTCAAAAGGACAAAGCAGGCCTAAAGTACTTGATGTTCCAAAGCACCGCCAATTTTGCTCCTATTTTGAATCTTTGCTGGTTCAAAAAACTGGAGGTGAAGTAGTGTCCCTGAGGATCATCTAGTCCAGGGTCTCCCAAACTGAGATCTCCAGTTGTTTTTGGACTACAACTCCCATCATCCCTGAACACTGGTCCTGCTAGCTAGGGATGATGGGAGTTGTAGTCCAACAACATTTAAAGATGCAAGTACAGTGGTACCTCGGGTTAAGTACTTAATTCGTTCTGGAGGTCCGTACTTAACCTGAAACTGTTCTTAACCTGAAGCACCACTTTAGCTAATGGGGCCTCCTGCTGCTGTCGCGCCGCCAGAGCACGATTTCTGTTCTCATCCTGGAGCAAAGTTCTTAACCTGAAGCACTATTTCTGGGTTAGCGGAGTCTGTAACCTGAAGCGTATGTAACCTGAAGCATATGTAACCCGAGGTGCCACTGTATGTGAAAACCTGATCTAGTCCAACCCCCTGGAATGCAAGAATATGCTGCTGTCCCATACGGGAATTGAACCTGCGACCTTGATATTATCAGCACCCACTGAACTATCCAGTGGTCCATCTGAGCTATCATCCATTCCATTTCCCTCCTATTCCTCACTCCTGTTTCCTGTCGGAGATGTTTCAGCAAAGCTTGCCAGCCTTTCAGCTCATCATTGTGACTGACTTCCAACAGCAGCTTGATGTGCAGGCATCATTGGGTGATAATGCATATCCCCCTGTTGCGAGCAGCTTCTCCGCCTGATGTTCTGCGCATCAAACCGATGACAAAAGCAGGGCAGGAGAGTTTCTGGCAACCAAAACTTCCTCTCCGGAAAGTCTAGGCTTTGCCTGAAAAGCACTGTCCCTCATTATCCACGTTAGGGCATGCTAAAACTAGTTCTTCACCACTGGTTTCACATCGAAAGTTAGGTTCATTTCTTCAGTAATTGCTCCAGTCTTCGGCAGTGGAAAAGGACTTCAGCTGGGTGACCATGGCAGAAGGGACAGGATGATGATGTCAATGGTGTGGGACTGGTTGTGATAGGAATTTTATGGTCTTAAATATATGGTAATGTTCATAAGTATACCAACCAAGCACATACATAGATCAGCACAGGAAGGCCAACCTGGAACCATTTTGATTCCTAAACTGAGCAAATGTTTTCTCTGCAAGGTCAAACTGGAAAAGCCTCCCCATTTTCTTTTCCTTCACAAATCCTGTCTTAAGGGTATGTCTGTGTTTGAATAGGGTGTGAGCCTGTGACCTGGCCCAGGAACTAAGTATTTATCTGCTAAGTCTGAAATCTGCTACCATTATACCCCTGCCAAAAACATCAAAGATAGACAGTTATTAGTAGTAGATAGGTAGCCGTGTTGGTTTGCCATAGTCAAAATAAAAAAATTCCTTCCAGTAGCACCTTAAAGACCAACTAAGTTAGTTCTTGGTATGAGCTTTCGTGTGCATGCACACTTCTTCACGAAAGCTCATACCAAGAACTAACTTAGTTGGTCTTTAAGGTGCTACTGGAAGGAATTTTTTTATTTAGACAATTATTATTGAGGGGAAGTGCGTGGAACAGGTCTCAGTGTTTCAATTTCTGGGAATGGAGTTGAGAGACGACCTAACCTGGGGAGAGAACAGCAAAGACCTGGTGAAGAGAGCACAGCAGAGGTTATATTTTCTGAGAATCCTCCGGAAAAACAATCTCTCAAAGGACCTGTTGATGGCATTCTACCATTGCACTGTGGAGAGCGTACTAACTTATGGTCTGTGCGTGTGGTTTGGGAGCTGCACGGCCAGGGAAAAGACAATGCTATCCAGGGTTGTAAAGACTGCAGAGAGAATTATTGGGTGCACTCTTCCCACCTTAGATCAAATCTATGCTGCCAGGTGCCATAAGAAAGCGGCAGAGATAGCACATGATAGTACGCACCCCGGAAATGATCTCTTTCAGCTTCTGCCTTCTGGAAGAAGGTATAGGGTTATAAAGGCCAGGACTCGCCGCCTGAAAAACAGTTTCTACGCTAATGCAATTCTGGTTCTAAACGCAGCATAAGGGGTCTCTGTAGTATAGTGTATTTTAAAATGGGGTTTTAGAGTTTTTTAGGGGGGGTTAATGTTTTATGTCGTTTTTATGTAGTTTTTATGTAGTTTTATGTAGTTTTATGTTGTTTTTATGTAGTTTTATGAAGTTTTGTGGTAGTTTTATGTAGTTTTATGTAGTTTTTCAATTTCATTGTTCCGCAAGGGACAATGACAATAAAGATATTGTATATTGTATATTGTATATTGTATATTGTATATTGTATATCATATATCGTATATCGTATATCGTATATCATTACAAAAGATTGGCCAAGCTCCCCAGGCAATCCAATCAAGTAACCTGCCAGACAAGAGATAAACAAGAACAGGAGAAAAAACAATATTCAAATTTCTGTTTTAGACCGCCTTTTCTGTGATGTAGGTGTGATGTATCTGAGGGGTGGTCTTGATCTACAGGGTGGCAATTTCAAAAGTCTTTATAAGGCCTTGCACACTATTTTTCTGGGTCCCTCCTCTCTCCTGCAAATGAGGGGAGCACCCTGTTGCAACAGATCAATAAAGGCCAAGCCTACAGGCTGCTGTTTTGCTCCAAGTTATCCTGGTTGGTGTCTTTGTTTTTGTCCAAGGGAGCCCTCAGATTTTTCCGTTAACATGGTGAAGATTGACATTGGGGAATAGGAAGCTGCCTGATATTGTACCAGACCATTGGTCCACCGAGCTCAGTATTGTCTGCAGGGGGTTCAGGCAGGGCACATTCCCAGTCATAGCTGGAAATGCCAGCCCTTGAACCAGGAACTCTCTGCATGTAAAGCAAGTTCTCTACAAGGGAGAAGCAAGATAGAGCAAGGGAGGCAAAGACAGGTACATGAGGCAGGCAGGCAGCAGACCCTCCAAAGGTCTCTATTTTCCAAGGACAGATTTACAGAACCTGATATGATCCTGAAAAGTCCTGCTTTTCCTTAGGACACCCCTATTGTCATCAGAGAAATGTTGGAAGGTGTGGTAGAACCTCCCTATTTTCATTGGAGAAATGCTGGAGGGTATGGAAACATGGATGGGTGTTCTGGGAAGAAGGCAAGGAGCACTGTGCTCTGCTGATATTCCATTAAATTTAATAATAATAATAATAATAATAATAATAATAATAATAATAATAATAATAATATTTATACCCTGCCCATCTGGCTGGGTTTCCCCAGCCACTCTGGGCAGCTTCCAGCAGAATATTAAAATACAATAGTCTATTAAACATTAAAAGCTTCCCTAAACAGGGCTGCCTTCAGATGTCTTCTAAAAGTCTGGTAGTTGTTTTTCTCTTTGACATCTGGTGAGAGGTTGTTCCACAGCCACTACCGAGAAGGCCATCTGCCTGGTTCCCTGTAACTTGGCTTCTCGCAGCGAGGAAACCGCCAGAAGGCCCTCGGCGCTGGACCTCAGTGTCTGGGCAGAACGATAGGGGTGGAGACGCTCCTTCAGGTATACTGGACCGAGGCCGTTTAGGGCTTTAAAGGTCAGCACTAACACTTTGAATTGTGCTCGGAAATGTACTGGGAGCTAATGTAGGTCTTTCAAGACCGGTGTTATGTGGTCTCGGCGGCCGCTCCCAGTCACCAGTCTAGCTGCCGCATTCTGGATTAGTTGTAGTTTCCAGGTCACCTTCAAAGGTAGCCCCACATAGAGCGCATTGCAGTAGTCCAAGCGGGAGATAACCAGAGCATGCACCACTCTGGCGAGACAGTCCGCGGGCAGGTAGGGTCTCAGCCTGCGTTCCAGATGGAGCTGATAAACAGCTGCCCTGGACACAGAATTATATTAGAATTAGTTCAGTTGAAGGGTTGCACCCCAGCCCGGCAAGAGCTTAGAGGCCACCTGGCATACTCCTGGATGGAGCGGGAAGGGCAGGGGGAAACCACAGAGGCTCGCCTCCTTTCCTCTTTACCACATATATCAGCGACATATTCAATATTCAGAGCTTCGTTTTGTTGGCCACCGAATATCGCACAATTTTTATCGCCGTTTGTTTAAATTGTATCAATAATCTGCCAAGTTTTAATGGGAGCTTTCCATGAATAGGCAACAAGCCATGAAATGTGGTGTTTTCATCATGAACGACCCAGGAAATTAGATAGTGTTGCCCTAGATTTATATGGTGTACTGGCAAGTTCCTTGAGGTGACATGACATGGCGCCATCGTCATTCCCTCTGATTCTTCTGTCGTCCTTGTCGTCTGTCGGTGGAGGGTATAACACTCGCTCTTGCCTCCCATGGGTGGAAAGGATGGGAAATGGCAAGGCCAGAGTGAGTAGGGAACTTCCATGCCTCAGAATGGGACTTGCGCAAAGTACTTCTAATACAGTGGTACCTCAGGTTAAGTACTTAATTTGTTCCGGAGGTCCGTTCTTAACCTGAAACTGTTCTTAACCTGAAGCACCACTTTAGCTAATGGGGCCTCCCGCTGCCGCCGTGCTGCCGGAGCACGATTTCTGTTCTTATCCTGAAGCAAAGTTCTTAACCTGAAGCACTATTTCTGGGTTTGCGGAGTCTGTAACCTGAAGCGTATGTAACCTGAGGTACCACTGTATTGCCCTTCGTCTGAAAATCTCAGAGCGGTTCACAGCATAAAAATGCAAAATGAAAAAGCACAATAAATAATAAAAGCAAGAAGAAAAACAAATAAAACCAAGAGCCCACCTCCCACAAACATGTTGAAAAGGACATTTCTCCGATGAAAATAGGGACGTCCTATTCCATAATATTACTAATAATAATTTTATTATTTATACCACACCTATCTGATGGGGCGCCTTCCAACATATACAAAAGCATAATAAAACATTATACATTAAAAAATACTTCCCTATGCAGGACTGCTTTCAGATGTCTTCTAAAGGTTGTAGAGTTAGTTACCTCGTTGGCTTGGGGGTCGCATAACTCCACAGCTTCCAACATATCTCCAATGAAAATAGGAGTGTCCTACCATACCCTCCTATAGGGACGTGGGTGGCGCTGTGGGTTAAATCACAGAGCCTAGGGCTTGCCGATCAGAAGGTCGGCGGTTCGAATACCCGCAACGTGGTGAGCTCCTGTTGCTCGGTCCCTCCTCCTGCCAACCTAGCAGTTCGAAAGCACGCCAGTGCAAGTAGATAAATAGGTACTGCTCCAGTGGGAAGGTAAACAGTGTTTCCATGCGCTGCTCTGGTTTGCCAGAAGCGGCTTAGTCATGCTGGCCACATGACCTGGAAGCTGTACGCCGGCTCCCTCGGCCAATAAAGCAAGATGAGCGCCACAACCCCAGAGTCGTCCGCAACTGGACCTAATGGATAGGGGTCCCTTTACCATCTAAATCATTAACCTAGCACGATATAATTTGTGTCTAGCAAGCCACGGGAGCAAATGGTCTGGATGAGGTTTCTTTTTTAGACTCTGGATAGCATAGGACCAGGGACCCGGGTGGTGTTGTGGGTTAAACCACAAAGCCTAGGACTTGTTGATCAGAAGGTCAGCGGTTCGAATCCCCATGACGTGGTGAGCTCCCGTTGCTCTGTCCCAGCTCCTGCCAACCTAGCAGTTCGAAAGCACGTCAAAGTGCAAGTAGATAAATAGGTTCCGCTCCGGAGGGAAGGTAAACGGCGTTTCCGTGCGCTGCTCTGGTTTGCCAGAAGCAGCTTAGTCATGCTGGCCACATGACCCGGAAGCTGTACGCCGGCTCCCTCGGCCAATAAAGCAAGATGAGCGCCACAACCCCAGAGTCGGCCACGACTGGACTTAATGGTCAGGGGTCCCTTTACCTTACCATACCCTTCAGCATTTCTCCTGCATGGCCTCTGCTGAGCCAGTGGACAGGGGATGAAGACAGGCGAAAATCTTGGGCAGACTGGATGGCAACAAAACTCTGAGATAAGTCAAGCCTACCATATCCCACCACCCACCATAGCTATGCTGTTGCTTCTCATTCTATGACACACACACACACACCCTGCTATTTTTGGCCCTGCTACTAATATGTCTTTTTATAAAAGAAAAAATTAACTCATATAGATCCTAGTGCTTGCCTTTCTATGAAGGCTGCCAAGTGCTACAGTAGCGTGGGTTGTAATAATTGCTCAGCGGGCAGCTTGGCCCTTGCGATGAGATTCCCTGCTCTCTTGCACACACTCAAACACGTACACCCCTCTCTGCCTTCCCCCCTCCTCCCCCCCCCCGGCTTCCTGCTAGGCCGTGTACACATCTCCCTAGGTAGCAGCTGGGCTCTTCCGCCTCTCCTTTTGTGATACTGCCACTAAATGAGGCGATTCCCCCCCCCCACTCCAGCCTCAACTCCATCCAGAGCTCCTCTGCCTGTTTGCCCACCCTTCCGCTCTCAACGTTTGCCCCTTAAAGGCTCGGGTTTTGTGTTTCCTACGCACCGGCCCCTCTGTCCCCCCACCGAGTCAGATTTTTTTACACCAAACAAAAATTGGAGTACAGGGAGAAAGAAAGAAAGAAAGAAAGAAAGAAAGAAAGAAAGAAAGAAAGAAAGAAAGAAAGAAAGAGAGCCCAAGGGGCTCCCGCCCAGCCATTCCAATCAGGTCAGTGTTTCTTTCCCAATTAGGATGGATGCAATGCACATTATTAAAAATAGGTCTGTGGCCCCATCTGTGTTGATTATTGTCCTCTGTTTCCGTCCTCTGGCCAACTCTGTTAATTAATAAAGAAACTGTCAGGGAAGGGATGGGCGGGGGGGGCAGGCAGGGGACTTCCCTGACTGGAGCCTCCTGTTTAGAGAGTTCAAGAGAGAAATTGGACACTTGAATCTCCCTGTCATCCCCCATTGTGTGCAGCTCTCCTAATGATGTTGGGCTGGAAGTCAGCTCCCCGCATCAGCACCGACTGCCTCTTTCATTCAATTACTCACTTTGGAGTGGGGGGGTGGGGGGGCACGAAGAAGAAGAAGAAGAAGAAGAAGAAGAAGAAGAAGATTGTGGTGGAGCCTAGCCATCACAGTTCGACTGCTGCATCCCCAAGACCCGGTGGAAACAACTTCCAAAACAAATAACAGCATTGCGGGATTTGAGTGTGCTCAGTAACCAGTCGGAGGAGTGAGGGGATTGAGATATCCTTGTGAGGGGTGAAACTTGCCTTCATTGGCCTAGATCTCATTTGTGTTCCACACGACACACCTACTGCTGTTGCTCCATAACCTCCAACATTTCCCCGATGAAAATAGGGACGTTCTGCTCCTGCCAACCTAGCAGTTCGAAAGCACGTCAAAGTGCAAGTAGATAAATAGGTACTGCTCCGGCGGGAAGGTAAACGGCGTTTCCGTGCGCTGCTCTGGTTCGCCAGAAGCAGCTTAGTCATGCTGACCACATGACCCGGAAGTTGTAAGCCGGCTCCCTCGGACAATAAAACGAGATGCGCGCCGCACTTGGACGCGCTTTCGAACTGCTAGGTTGGCAGGAGCAGGGACCGAGCAACGGGAGCTCACCCCGTCGCAGGGATTCGAACTGCGACCTTCTGATCGGCAAGTCCTAGGCTCTGTGGTTTAACCCACAGCGCCACCTTCAAGAAGGCTATCCATGGATAATAGTCAAGGTAAAGAGATAAGAAGAGCAATGCTGGATCAAGCCAAGGACCCACTGAGTTCTCACAGTTTCCAACCCGATTCTTATTCTTTTCATATTTTTATTTGCACCGCCACCTTCCTCCCTGACTGGACTCAACCCCAGGTACCAATGCGAAAACTTGCAAGCAACAGCAGCAAGCCTCACTTGGGGATTTCAAACCACTGATCTTCAGAGGCGTATTGTTTCCACCAATGGAGGCAGAACACAGCCGCCATCGCTAGCCTTGCCTTCCATGAATTTGGTACATTGTCTGCTAAAGCCATCGCCACCTCCTCTGGGTGCAAATTCCACAGGGCTCACCCACAATTCCATTTCCCCGCTGCTTCCCCCCAGTGCAAATTTATGCTTTAGCGCAGAACTGGAACAAAGGGCGGTTTGGTTTTCCCCGATTGCCGTTGGTTCCGATTTAGTGCTAAAGAGAGAGCTTTCTTGGGGTAAGCAGTGGGGCAAAGGCCGGGACCTATGCCGAGAAAGCAACCTGGAGCAGCAGAAAACCACTCGGATCCATGTGTTTTTAGGTGTGGGAAAGGCAGATGTATGGACAAGCCCATAGTGTGTGGTATGTGATGGAATAAGGGACGCGGGTGGCGCTGTGGGTTAAACCACAGAGCCTAGGATTTGCCGATCAGTAGGTCGGTGGTTCAAATCCCCACAATGGAGTGAGCTCCCGTTGCTCGGTCCCTGCTCCTGCCAACCTAGCAGTTCAAAAGCATGCCAAAGTACAAGTAGATAAATAGGTACCGCTCCGGCAGGAAGGTAAACGGCGTTTCCGTGCGCTGCTCTGGTTCGCCAGAAGCGGCTTAGTCATGCTGGCCACATGACCCAGAAGCTGTACGCCGGCTCCCTCGGCCAATAAAGCGAGATGAGCGCCGCAACCCCAGAGTCGGCCACGACTGGACCTAATGGTCAGGGGTCCCTTTACCTATGTGATGGAATGCTTGGATCATGAGTCACAGGACAGAGAATCCACCGAGAAAGGATTTTAAATATTGTTTTCATGTTGCCCATGGGGAGAATTGCACCGATGTAGGATTAGAGTGAGTAGGGAACTTCCATGCCTCAGAATGGGACTTGCGCAAAGTACTTCTAATACAGTGGTACCTCAGGTTAAGTACTTAATTTGTTCCGGAGGTCCGTTCTTAACCTGAAACTGTTCTTAACCTAAAGCACCACTTTAGCTAATGGGGCTTCTCGCTGCCGCCATGTCGCCGGAGCACGATTTCTGTTCTCGTCCTGAAGCAAAGTTCTTAACCTGAGGTAATATTTCTGGGTTAGCGGAGTCTGTAACCTGAAGCATATGTAACCTGAAGCGTATGTAACCCGAGGTACCACTGTAAAACATTTTGAATGTGTTGTGAAGTGCAATATGCAATTCTGACACTTGATGGCAACTGTGAGTTATAGCAAATTCAACGCATTTTTCAAAACGGTGATTATTATTTTTTAAAAAGCATTTTCACTTTTTTAACGTGTGTGTAGATTCCGCCCCTGACCGCAAAGCATCCGAGGGCCCTGCGCCCCTTCCATCCAGCGCTGTTGGGAGGAAGACACGGAAAAGCAGAGCAGTGCATTTGCCAGGAGAGGGTCATAACCTCCTCCATTCTTCTCCGGAGGGGGCTTGGATAATGAAGGAGAAAGCAGTGAAGCTGAGGGCTAATTTGTCGTGGCATTTCCTGGCCTCTCTTCTGCCAATGAAGCTCTGTTTCATCTTTTAGCCTTATCAATGCTGTGGTCATGAGGCTTTCCGCTTGCAAGCCTCGGGCCTCATCCGCCACCCCTCCCAACCTATCCACACCTACCCTGGTCTTTGATGGTAATGGAAAGGTTGCTGGTGTCATTAATCCACTGAGAGGCACAAATCAAAACTATAACTGCACACTTAAACACAAGAGATGATGGCATTCTGAGGGTGCCCCTATTTTCATTGGAGAAATGCTGGAGGGTATGGAATTATCCAACCCCTGAGCTGTCTGAAGGCAATCCTGCGTAGAGAAGCTTTTTTAAAAAAAAAAAAGTTTAATTTTTTATATTATTATATATGTTGGAAGCTGCCCAGAGTGGCTGGGGCAACCCAGTAAGATGTGTGGGGTATAAATCGTAAAATTATCATTATGGAATGGGATGTCCCTATTTTCATCGGAGAAATGTCGGAGGGTATGGAGTTTGCATATCTCGATTGGCGGGTTTTTCTTCTTCTCTTCCAGAAATTCAGGAAGGTTCCTGTGTCATCCCCCCATTTTTTGGGTCATGTCCGATGACTTTCCTGGATCTGAAGGCAGCCCTGTTTAGGGAAGCTTTTAATGTTTGATGTATTACAGTATTTTAATATATATATTTTTGGAAGCCGCCCAGAGAGGCTGGGGAAGCCCAGCCAGATGAGAAGGGTATAAATATATTATTATTATTATTATTATTATTATTATTATTATTATTATTATCATCATCATCATCATCATCTTCTGCATGTGTGCCCTGCCTCTGGCCCACATCCATTTTCACAGCATAATTCTAAGGAAAAACCATCTTCCGCAGAAACTGCTGCTTGCCTTCTATCACTGTGCCATTGAGAGCGTGCTCACTTATGGCTTATGTGTGTGGTACGGAAGCTGTACTACCCGGGACAGGTTGGGGTTGTGCAGAGTTGTTAATGCAGCAGAGAGCATTGTTGGCTGCCCACTCTCCACCTTAGAGCAGATTTATGCCACAAGGTGCCATAGGAAGGCACTGGACATAGTAAAAGATCCATCGCATCCTGGTCACTGTCTCTTCGAGCTCTTGCCGTCAGGACGGAGATACAGGACGATGAAGACAAGAACGAGCCGTCTTAAGAACAGCTTCTTCTCCAGAGCGATTTTGGCCCTGAATGGGAAGCCTGGACTTTGAAAGTCATCTAATCTTCCTTGCTGTATTATACTGTATTGTTTTAATTAGTGTTTTTATAGTTGTTTTGATTTTGTGTGGAGTGCCCTACCTGGGTGGATGGAGCAGCCAAGTAATTTCGTTGTCCCTGAGAGGGGGCAATGACAATAAAGATATTATTATTATTATTATTATTATTATTATTATTATTATTAGGATGCACTTCTGCAGTGCCTTCTGGGATGGAGCAGAAAATGCAAAAGGAGCAGCGCGTTTGCAGAAGACAGTGTGGCATAGTGGTTAAGAGTGCTGAACAAGGACCTGGGAGACCCCACTCAGCCCTGAATCTCGTTGGGTGACCATGGGCTAATCGCTTACTCTCAGCCTAACCTCCCTCGTAGGGTTGTTCTGGAGGTGAAACGAGGGGTGGGAGAACTGCGTACATCACTTTGAGCTCCTTGGAGAAGAAGGTGGGATATAAACACAATCAGTGAATAAAGCGATGCAATTACGCTGCTTCATCAGGATGGAACTACACGTTTGCAAACCCATGTTTACCTGGGACTCAGCTACATTAGTAAAAAAAGGTGTTTTAAATGTGTTATAACACCGTGGCACCAGGTGGCACTGTAGAGTTTGATGCTTCGGCAATGTGATTTTCCATTATGAGTTTTACAACGTGTTTTCCTGAAGCGTTTTTTGGTGTTTTTTTAGTGTGTCTAGATCCAGCCCTGGTATCCCTAGGATGGATGTGCAGGTGAGATCTGGAAGCAGGATTTGCCACAACTGTTCAGCTAAGCAAATGGGGTTTGGAGATAGCCAGTGATCAAAGATAGCCACACTTGCCTTCTCCTCTGGTATTGACACAATGTGTTCATCAATTTATTCATCGGGATCCAGGCACTGTTCCTCAAACAATGGCAGCCTTCCAGTGTTTTCCCTTGTTACGGTAAAATCTGGGTGCGGGGCTACTCTGCCACCCAGCTCATCGGACTAAGTCCGCGGGTACCTGCGGAAGAAAATGAGCTCAGCCGGAGACAGGAGCAAACTGCAGAAGATCCAAGTTTATTGCGCAACAGGTTCAAGACGAGATTGAACCCCGAGAAAGGGGTAACATGAACTTTTGAAACTTCCCTCCATGTCCCAGAATACAGTGCAAAATACATCCCAGTTACACCATGAATACATTAAGAAGAGGTTGGGTTACACAGATTACATCATGAATACATTAAGAAGAGGTTGGGTCACACAGGATTAACATATGGAGGAGGGAGGGGGGAATATGCAGAGCTGGAGATATGCGCAGATAAGCACATCCTGAGAACCTGATGAGAAGACAATGGTCCATGTATGCATGTTCTGCCACCTGGCCTTGCCCGGAGGAAAGGCTTGGCAGAGTGATTTGACAGGATTAGGGTCTTGACGCCTTGCTTGAGGGATTATGGAGGACAGGGGAGGTGTCATGGAGTCCTAGAGAAATTGAGCAAATTGGCACGTTGATTTTCTATGAATTTTATAGATTTTAGTCCCTTTTGACATTGAAAATTGGAAATAAATGGATATATTGTAGCGAAGAAGGAGGTGAAGAAGACATGCCCCCCCCTTCTGTATCACCCTGTTGTTCTCCATTCCTGTGCCCTATGCTTCCAATATGACGTTTCAGGTGTTCACTGGCACAACACCTGAGGCTCCTGCCTTTTGCAGCATTAGTTGCCCTCCGGCCTCCTTGCCATGCCCTTCCCTGTCCACCCTCTTCGCTTTGCCCATTAGATATGATGTGGACGATAATGTGATTAGGCTCTCCCACAGTTTTTGTTTAACCAATTAGCAGCTCCGCAAGGCTACTTTGAAGATCAGGGAAGTGGTGCTTTGGGACAAGACGTTGAACTCTTTCTTCCCATGACATTTCCTCAGTCTGAATCCTCCCCCCCCTTTTTTTTTTCCACTGAAATGCTGATTAGCTCCAATTATTTCGCCTCCTTTTTTTTGGAGTTTGTATGGATGGTTTTGGTTTTTTGTTTTTTTTTAGAGCTTGATTTTTATTTTTATTTTGCGTTTTATTCTGTTTTCAACTTGCAATGGCTTAATGCCATGAAGCGGCCTATTAGTTTGTTTAATCATAATAAGGAGAGGAGGAAGATGTAGCCTTGCAGAGGGTTGTTTCTGGTGCTTCCATGTGCTTCCAGATGACAACAAAAGGTGTAGAAGTGCATGATCTGATCTGTAACTATTTGCATCACCACTAACCGTTCATTGTTGTTGTTGTTGTTGTTGTTGTTGTTTAGTTGTTTAGTCGTGTCCGACTCTTCGTGACCCCATGGACCAGAGCACACCAGGCATTCCTGTCTTCCACTGCCTCCCGCAGTTTGGTCAAACTCATGCTAGCAGCTTCAAGAACACTGTCCAACCATCTTGTCCTCTGTCGTCCCCTTCTCGTTGTGCCCTCCATCTTTCCCAACATCAGGGTCTTTTCCAGGGAGTCTTCTCTTCTCTTGAGGTGACCAAAGTATTGGAGCCTCAGCTTCAGGATCTGTCCTTCCAGTGAGCACTCGGGGCTGATTTCCTTCAGAATGGATAGGTTTGATCTTCCTGCAGTCCATGGGATTCTCAAGAGTCTCCTCCAGCACCAGATTTCAAAAGCATCCATTCTTCGGCAATCAGCCTTCTTTATGGTCCAGCCCTCACTTCCATACATCACTACTGGGAAAACCATAGCTTTGACTATACGGACCTTTGTTGGCAAGGTGATGTCTCTGCTTTTTAAGATGCTGTCTAGGTTTGTCATTGCTTTTCTCCCAAGAAGCAGGCATCTTTTAATTTCGTGGCTGCTGTCACCATCTGCAGTGATGAACCATTCATAGAGACGTAGAATTGTAGAGTTGGAAGGGACCCCTAGGGTCATCTAGTCCAACCCCCTGCAATGCAGGAATTTCAACTAGAATATACATGACAGATGGCCACCCAACCTTTGCTTAAAAATCTCCAGGGAAGGAGAGTCCACAACCTCCCAAGAGAGACTGTTCCACTGTAACTCCTATAAGTCCCAGATAGCACAATCTGGAGGGGTCTCGGGTAGGGAAAGGTTACTGCAAGTGCTATGCATTAATATTAAAAATAATCAAAAACACACACTTATTGTTTAGCTCACAGTCCAGATCCATAGAGCCAATTTAAAATGAGGGTTTTGTCGTTGTCTTCCACTGATGCACCACATATTAATATATTGCCCATGGAGCCAATGTCTCCTTTTATGTCTCAAAGGAGTTCTGTCGTCTCCCTTTGAAAAAACTTGCAAGCGCTTGTGATTCCGCATGGCAAACCCTAAAAACAAAATCTCCCAAACGTTGTGATAAGTGCAATCAATTTAGCATTCCTGTTTGTCAAGGGCATTTGTCAAAAGCTTCTTTAGGCATCTAATTTGGAAAATACTTTGGCACTTGTTTGTTTGGGGAAAAGGTCATCTAATACAGTACTGGAAATAAATATTTGTCTCTGACTACGGCTTCATTAAGCTTTTAAAAAAAATGTGCACTGATGCCTATTCTCCCATTTTGTTTCCTGGTGACCATTGGTGAACACAAGTTTGGATTGTCAATTGGCTTAAATTATTCCACATCTCTCCACTCTTTACATCTCCAGAGCAACCAAATGGGAACTGTATGGTCTGTTTGTACGTGATATGGCTTGGCATCAGGTCTTAAAGCAACATCCTGTGTCTTCAAACACGTCTTCCATTCATCCCGCTGTTTTCTGTCTTCCCTATCTGACAGCTACTCCCCTCAATGATGAGACTTCAGGTTATGACCTCATATCATATACACAATGAGCACAAACCGCTTCTCTTTGTCACTTCCATGTATGTCAAAGCATCCGAGACAGTGGAGGGTACCCCCTGGGCTGTGTAAAACAGTTTCTGCTTTATACAGGTCTGAAGGGCTCCTGAATCCTTGGTATTAACACCTGAAACTATTTTGAAATTAACAATTCCTCCACAAAAAGATTCACTCTCAAGCCCAGGCTGGGCTAGGGCCTTTATAAAATATAGAGCCTAAGGGAAAATAGCTTTCTATTACCATAGTTATTTCTTGCACCTCCTGGGTATGACGCACGATAACAAAATGTCCTGTCATTGAATATTTCCTGCACTGTGCTCCTCTGGCTGGGCAAAGTTCTCTGATGTTAGGAACTTTTCCCACATACGGAGGTACCTGGAGTTACAGACGCTTCAGGTTACAGATGCTTCAGGTTACAGACTCCGCTAACCCAGAAATAGTACCTCAGGTTAAGAACTTTGCTTCAGGATGAGAACAGAAATCGTGATGCTGTGGCGTGGTGGCCCCATTAGCTAAAGTGGTCCTTCAGGTTAAGAACAGTTTCAGGTTAAGAACAGACCTCCAGGACTTCCGGGGATGCGCCTCCGGTAATGGCGGAATTCCTCTGACCGGGAGGAATCCGCTCCGTGGGAATTTGGGTCTGGCCGCCACGGCAAAGGCGGAGACCCGTTAAAATCACAGGCAGGAGAAGCCTGTGAACGTGGGATTCGGCGGGCACCTTTTGTGCCTCCCCCACTCATGGGGAACCCCGGTTTTTGGGGCTCCGGAGCGACGTGGGGTGAGCGGCGCGGTGCATCGAATCGCCTGCTTCTTCCACGGAGCGAAGCTGCATAGCTGTTGCCGGAGAGCACTGACCTTTTCCTGTGGACAATTTGACTTTAAAGTAACTACCCGTGAGTAGAGCTGAAGCGGAAGAATTGGATCTCTAAATGCTTAATTTGGTACCATAACGGGGAGGTTCAAAACAGGAAGTCTGCCTTCCCCTTTTGTAAATAGACTGAGGCAATGAAGTTGCAAGCTGGAGTCCTGGAAGGTCTTTTGTAAAAGATCAAATTTCCAACGGTAAAGAACATTAAACCCCCTCTTGGAGGCAGGAGAAGAGAGGGGGAAGTTGCGGATTGAGTATGCCTGCGGGAGAGAGCGAAGAGACTTAAAACACCGCCACTCTGACCCTGGAAACGGTCTGCTAGTAGGACTGACGTCTTTTGGAATGTTCATTGACAGTGTTTAGAACGTTCATTGACAGCTAGTTAAATAAGAGAAATACATTGTTTCTACTGTCTCCGGCTGCTTTAAAAAGGAGTAAAAGTAACTGAAAATTGAAACTAATTTGAAACTAATTTTGGATTGTTTAAAAGAGGATACTATTGACTATTACAAATAGAAACTGTTTCCCCCTAGTGGAAGCCTTTGAAACCAGTTGCTTTACAAGAGCTGGACTAGGGGAATTTCCAGCTGCAAGTTAAAAACCGTGAGACTCTGGGACTGACCTTGAATCTTTTAAGTGTTATGGTAAATGGAAGAGGAAAAACAGACCAGTCAACTGCTGACAAAACATTAAGGTCTGGGAGGACTTGGTAACAATCCAGGAGAGATCTATTATTAGGCCCTCCTGCTCTTTCTGTTGCTGTCTTTGTACTAGTATATTTAAAATCAAGAGGAATGTCGACAGAAGAGGCTTTAGTGGCTGCATTATATAAGATAAATGACTCATTGGATCAGCTTCACAGGAAAATGGACATGATAAATACGAAAGTGGATGTTTCAGTTACTAAAACTAACTTAAACACAGAAAGTATAAATAATACCAATACAGAAACCACCCAGAAATTGATACAAGAACCTATTTTGATATGGCAAACTGTGGAGGAAGTCAGGGAAAAAGCTGTTGCTGCTGAAGGTAAAGTAACACAACTGGAGAGAAAGAGAAAGAGAGCCCCAGCCCTACAGAGGCAATTTGATGAACATAAGTTGACGCTTGCTATGACTGAACTTAAAGAAAAACAGACAAATTTGAGGATTAGAGTTCACCTTTGGTGGACATGCCCAAGGATTAAGACACTCTGGGAGATGATTCATAACGAAATGAAAAAGGTATTTAAATATACCCTTTTGAAGAAACCAGAGGCCTTTCTCCTGGGCATGGTCGGCCAATTGGTGTTAAAGGATAGAATTTGTTTCATGTATGCAACAATAGCAGCAAGAATACTCATTGTGAAGTACTGGAAGACACAAGATTTATCCATTCGGGAAGAATGGCAGATGAAGTTGATGGACTATATGGAATTGGCGGAAACGACTGGCAGAAATCCGAGACCAGGGAGAAGAGTTGGTGGAAGAAGACTGGAAAAAGTTTAAGACTATTTATAGAAATGCTGTAAAAATAATGAATGTTAGAAAAATGTTGGAATGAAGTTACATGGCTTTAGTAGAAATGCTATAAGGAATCAAGTATAAATAGATTAACAGTGTATTAAAGGAAAAATAAGGCTAGAACATGTTAAGATAATTATAGGATAGAAAACAGAGGAAGATGGAAAGGAATTGCTGAAATAATTAATAGAAGTGGAAAACAAAAATGGAGGTGTGAGGAGGTCGTGGAAATAAGGGAATGAAAGATAAGACATTGAAATTGTTTTGTGTTTGAAATGGTTGGTGTCTTGCTTTGTTAGTTTTGTTTTTCTTTTTCTTCTTTTTTTGTTCTTTCTTTTTTTGTCTTTCTGTTTTGTTGTGTTTAAACGGTTGAAAATTAATAAATATTATTTTTTTAAAAAAAGAACATACCGTATTTTTCGCCCTATAGGACGTACTTTTTCCCCTACAAAAATGAAGGGGAAATGTGTGTGCATCCTATGGGGCGAATGCAGACTTTCGTTGAAGCCTGGAGAGCAAGAGGGGTCGGTGCGCACCGACCCCTCTCGCTCTCCAGGCTTCAGGAGAGCCCCAGCACCAGCCCCACAGAGGGAGGCGGAACGCCGCCATCCTGCTGTCTCCCGAAGTGGTTTGGAGGCTGACGGTGGGGGGACCCCGCCGCCAGCCCTCCAAGCTCCGGGGACAGTGGGGAGGCGCAGCGCGTCTTCCCGCTGTCCCCGGACCTGATCTGAAGGTGGGCGGCGGGGAGAAGAGCGCTTCTCCCCGCTGCCGGCCTCGCAAGCTCTGGGAACAGCTGGGTGGCGCAGCGCGTCTCCCCGCTGTCCCCAGACCTGATCTGAAGGCGGGCGGTGGGGAGAAGAGCGCTCCCTCTCCTGCCAACTCCATCTGGCCTAGGGGGGCGGGGCCTGCACTCATCGCCACAGCATAAGAGGCCTGGGAGAGGCCTCCGGGACACAACTGCTGTTGCTGCTTTGTGAGTGTTGGGAGGACCGCTCCCTCTCCTGCCAACTCCATCCGGCCTAGGGGGGCGGAGCCTGCACTACCATTACAGTTTAGAGGACAGAGCAGCTACCGGCAGCAATGGACAAAGTAGTTTTAATTGTTTTAATTGCTTTTAATTTGCAGCACCTTAAATGGGGGTTGTTGTTTTTTATAATATTATATTATTTCATTATCTGCTGCAAATGTTAAAGATGTTTATATATATTTTAAGGTGCTTTAAAGGTGCTTTTATTGTTTACTTTGTTGTACCACTGTGAATGGTGGTTTTTATCTATGTATTTTTGTTTGTTCCGTCTTGTTTTGTTTTGGGGGTTGAACATTGAGTGGGGTGGGGATTGGTTTTGTTTGGGCATAATTGTTTTTGGTTGTTTTGTTTTCTATTTTGTAAATGAAGGTTAGTATGAGGCTTGGGATTGCTACCGTGGAGGGGCGAGGGAGGTATGGCGGTGGGGGCAGATGTTATAGGCGAAGGGGATCGAGATACGGATATGCTCATACCCCTTCCAATCTGCGCCCCATCCCGAGAGACGAGGGTAGGGTGAGCAAGGATTACTCACCTCCTTCACTGGTGTTGTGCAATGCCAGGTCTATAGGCAATAAAACCGCTACCCTGCGAGATTTCTTTATCTCGCAGGGAGTCGACCTGGCTTGTGTGACGGAGACCTGGGTGCGCGAAGGGGTAACTGTTACCTTACGAGAGATGGCGCCCCGGGTTTCTCCGTCCTCCACCAGTCACGGACTGTGGGCCGGGGGGGAGGGGTGGCAGTATTAATCCGGGAAGATTGTTCTTTCAGGGCTCTACCATCGCCATCAATCCCCGGCATTGAATGTGTTGGCCTAGTGTGGGGCTCCGAGGAGAGCTTGGCTGTCTGGCTGGTGTACCGGCCACCTAGCGCACCAGCAGCCACCCTGTCAGGTCTGCTGGAGGCGGTGGCCGGCTGGGCCTTGGAGTTCCCTAACCTATTGGTATTGGGAGACTTCAACTTCCATGCTGATGCCACTCCCTCCTCACAGGCTCTGGACCTGGTGTCTTCCATGGCGACACTAGGGCTCTCCCAGTTTGTTTCGGGCCCCACACATCAAGCAGGCCACACGCTGGATTTGATCTTTGGCGCCGGTATAGATGTGATCATGTCTCCTTCGATGAAGGTGCCATGGTCTGATCACTACGCTCTGAAAGCCAGGATTGACTTTCCACCCCCACCCTGCTTAGGTGGCGAGCTGATTTGGGCTCGCCTGCAGAGGCTGATGGACCCGGATAGATTCCGTCAAGCCTTGCAGTACCCCCTGGCGACTCATTGACTGAGCTTGTTGAGGGCTGGAATACCCAGCTCCTGGCAGCCATCGATGAGATCGCACCTAAGCGCCCTCTGCGACCCCGCAGAAACCGGGCTCCCTGGTTTACCGAGGAGCTTCGGAAAATGAAGCGGGACCTCAGACGGCTAGAGCGAGTATGGCGGGGTGCCCGTGACGGAGCCTCAAGAACATCTTATAGGGTTTTTATGAAAACCTATGAGATGGCAGTGAAGGCCGCTAAGAAGTCTTACTTCTCGGCCTCCATTGCATCCGCTAGCTCTCGCCCGGCGCAATTATTTAGTATAATTTGGTCTTTAACGTCCCTTGAAGGACAGCCAAATTTAAATAACAATCTGACACACAGCTGTGAGGCATTTGCGAGCTTTTTTGCGGAGAAGGTCCTGTTGCTCCGCCATGACCTCCCTGCCAATTTGGATACAATAAAGGAACTGGAGGCCCCTCGACTGTCCTCGGGTCCAGTATTGGACCACTTTGACCGGATATCTCCAGCCGATGTGGACAGATTCCTCCAAGCTGGAAAGCCCACCACCTGTCCTCTTGACCCGTGCCCGTCATGGCTGATTAGAGCGTGTCCAGACGAGGTGCGGGGCCCCCTGGGGGATATCATCAATTTGTCCCTTGGCACCGGGATATTCCCAGGGGAACTGAAGGAGGCGGTGGTGCGTCCGCTCTTAAAGAAAACATCATTAGATCCCTCAGATCTATCCAATTACCGCCCGGTCTCGAATCTTCCATTCCTGGGTAAGGTGATTGAGAGAGCGGTTGCTGAACAGCTTGGTAGGTTTCTGGATGAAACATCTGCTCTGGATCCATTCCAGTCCGGCTTCCGCGCTGGTCATGGGACCGAGACGGCTCTGGTCGCCCTAACAGATGATCTCTGCAGGCAGCTGGATCGAGGCGGGTCGGGGCTGCTGATTCTTCTAGATCTGTCAGCAGCCTTTGACATGGTCGATCACGAACTCCTGGACCACTGCCTTGCCGACATGGGGATCCAGGGCACAGTCCTTCAGTGGCTGCGCTCGTTTCTCTCTGGTCGGGGACAGAGGGTGGCGCTTGGGGGGGAATTGTCATCACGCCACTCCTTGGTGTGTGGAGTGCCTCAGGGTGCAATTCTCTCCCCGATGCTTTTTAACATCTTTATGCGCCCCCTCGCCCAGCTTGTCCGGAGTTTTGGGCTGGGTTGCCATCAGTATGCTGATGACACCCAACTCTATCTGTTGATGGATGGCCATCCTGACTCGGCCCCAGACACACTGACCAGATGTCTGGAAGCTGTGGCTGGATGGTTACGTGGGAGCTGGTTGAAGTTAAATCCTTCGAAGACAGAGGTCCTCTGGCTGGGGTGGGACGATAGGGGATCGAGCGGGCAACTCCCATCTCTTGCGGGGGTGCAATTAGTGCCAGCACCGGCCGTTAAGAGTTTGGGTGTAATCTTCGATACCTCCCTCTCTATGGAGGCGCAGATTACAGCTATAACAAAGGCGGCATTTTTTCATCTCCGCCAAGCTAAGCAGTTGGCCCCTTATCTCTCTCGTCCTGACCTAGCCACTGTGATCCATGCGACGGTCACCTCCAGACTGGATTATTGTAACTCGCTCTACGTGGGGCTGCCCTTGAGACTGACCCAGAAACTCCAGCGGGTGCAGAATGCCGCGGCGAGACTCCTTATGGGGTCTTCGCTGCGAGAGCACATTCATCCGGTACTATACCAGCTGCACTGGCTCCCGGTGGAGTACAGGATCAGGTTTAAGGTGCTGGTTTTAACCTTTAAAGCCCTATACGGCCTAGGACCCTCGTACCTACGGGACCGCCTCTCCTGGTATGCCCCACAGAGAAACCTACGGTCTGCAAATAATAACATCCTCAAGGTCCCAGGCCTCAGAGAGGTTAGGCTGGCCTCAACTAGAGCCAGGGCCTTCTCGGCTGCGGCTCCAAACTGGTGGAATGCTCTGTCACAAGAGACTAGGGCCCTGCGGGACCTGACATCTTTCCGCAGGGCCTGCAAGACAGAGTTGTTCTGCCAGGCCTTTGGTCAGGGCGCAGCCTGACTCCCTCCTCTGGCAACCTGCACAGAATTTTGCTTAATTGGTTGCCATCAATTTGATTTAATTAATTTTTATAATGAAATATTTTTAGATTGTGTGATTATTTGACTGATTATTTGATTGTTGTTAGCCGCCCTGAGCCCGGCTTCGGCTGGGGAGGGCGGGATATAAATAAAATTTATTATTATTATTATTATTATTATTATTATTATTATTCTCCCTGCTGCCTGCCCCACAAGCTCCGGGGACAGCTGAGAGGCGCAGCGCGTCTCCCCGCTGTCCCCGGACCTGATCTGAAGGCGGGCTGCGGGGAGAAGAGTGCTTCTCCCCGCTGCCGGCCCCACAAGCGCCTGGGGGGAAAATAATTTCCCCCCCTTTATTTCCCCCCAAAAAAACTTGATGCGTCCTATGGGCCAGTGCGTCCTATGGGGCGAAAAATATGGTACCTCCAGAATGAATTAATTTCTTAACCCGAGGGTACCACTGTATTTAAAAAGACAACAAAACGAACTGGACGCTTTGGCAGGTTTTGAATAAACATTCACAAATTTATTAGTTCAACATATGATAGATAAAGTAAGAGTACGTATTTTTTTGCTCTATAAGACTCACTTTTTCCCTCCTAAAAAGTAAGGGGAAATGTGTGTGCGTCTTATGGAGTGAATGCAGGCTGCGCAGCTATCCCAGAAGCCAGAACAGCAAGAGGGATTGCTGCTTTCACTGTGCAGCGATCCCTCTTGCTGTTCTGGCTTCTGAGATAGCAGGTCCTGAAGCCAGCCAGAGCCAACTGCGCTACCAGGCTGGCTCCGGGCTGCTGAGGCTGCCACTGCAGTGTTTCCCGGGGACAGATTTGCAAATCTGGGGACGTTCCAGGGACGGAATTTGTCCGGGGACAAATTTGCAAATCTTGGAACGTCTGGTAACCCTACCCTTGGCCCCACTCATGTTTGGATTTGACCTTTTAATTTCGTGGCTGCTGTCACCATCTTCAGTGATTATGGAGCCCAAGAAAGTAAAATCTGTCACTGCCTCCATTTCTTCCCCTTCTATTTGCCAGGAGGTGATGGGACCAGCTAAGTAGCATCTTGTATAAGCCGTGTTTGTGCTTGGGCAATGTTCATTCATTTCAGTATTGATTTGGCACAACAGAAGTGCCCTGAAAGCACTTTCCACAAGGAGGAGGTTGCAGCTCCTAGGAGTGTCTTTTTGCTTTCCCTGAGACTTTGTGCTTTTACATTGTACATGACTACCAAGCAAAGTGGGAAAACAGCCATCATTGAGTCCATGGACCAAAGTATGCATTATCTACTTCCTTGTTTGGGTGCAATCTATGTCACCCCTCTTATCTCCATAAAGTACCATATTGGCCAGTGTTCACAGTGGGGGCCTCAGCCAACCGTCCAGCTTTTAAAGTTTTTTAAAAAATATTTTGGCACCGCACTCCACCCCCAGCAGCCTTTGAAAAGGCATCAGTACCAAAAGGATCTCCAGCCTCATGGCCCTTCTCTTTCAGCAGATCTCCAGGAATTTAGGAAGAAGCTTTTGACCAACTCCTATTGTTGGGAGGGAGACAAAGGCGAAGGACCTCGACTTAAGCATAATAACAAGAAATGCTTTCATGCAGAAAAAACTACCACAGAAAGAACCCCCCCCTCTCTGATATACACAAAGGGGGGGGAGGGAAAGGGGAAAGAAATCTTTGAAAATAACTAATTAAAGTTGTTTTAGCCTCTCTCACACGCCTCCAAGGGCACCTAATCTCACAGGAGCGGTGGCATGTGGAACAATGGACCCTCGGCCCCCGGCCCACCTCCCCCTTCTCGGAGCCCCCAACCTCTGCCTCAGAGTTTTTAAAACAAGAGGCCACTTTAAGTTAATGAGCTCTCAGCTGACTGGAAGAAGCCTCTAATGAAGGCTGATGGTCACACATTCCCTGGCGGAATGAATGGGATCCTGCCAAAGCCATAACTGTCAGAAAGTTTCATTCATAAAATCCACATGCCTGAGAGGTAGGAGGGTTGCAAGGGGGGGGGTGGACTGGGATGGGTGGAGGTGTCTGCATGGAACCAGGCTGACCACGGAGCCAAGAAGCAGCTTGCACGCATGAGCAGCGGTGGCCAAACCCCAGGATTCCTGGACCCCAGCTCCTTGCTCCTTTGTCTGACGGTTAATTAGGAATATCCTCCCCCAATGACGCTGGAGAGACCGACTGTTGGGATAATCAGTGAGACTTTGGGTTGGAGGGGTTTCTACTTTCCCGCTGTTATGTCACCATCTCTACGAGGGCCAAAGTCTGGGTGGCGGTGGGAGGAGGAGTGTCAGAATTGTTCTAAGGAATAGGTGTGAGGACGCTGTGGGTTACCAACCGATGGGGTCTGGGTAAGAGAAAAAGGGAGGGATAGAGGCCAGTCTCTTGGGGGTGCCAGAAGATGGGGGATGAGAGGTGGGCAAGGACACGGTCATGCCCCAAAACATGGCAGACTCAAAATGGGATGCTTAGAGTATGCTACAAAATGGTCCAGATGCGTATTAAGCTGTAGGTTCTCAGGGAACAAGCTTCAGTTTGCTTTTTGTGGTTTGGAGGAGCCAAACTCCAGCAAAAGTTAGGAGGTGGGGGTGATGTTGTAGAAGGATTTAGCATCTACTGCTGAAGGTTGATGGTGACGTTTTTCCTGGCCCCCATTTCTTCTCCCAAACGCTCCTAGCAGTGACATTACACAATGATGTAGCACTGCCCTGATGGGGGGCTTCTGGAGGGGGGGGGATGCTGTTGCCAACACAAATTCGCCAAAAATTGGTCAAAATGCTCCCTGTCTTGCTGCCTGTGAATGGGGAAGAGAGATCATTTTGGTTTGGTCTCTGTTGAATACATCCACACGTGTATGACGGAAGACATTTGGCAAATGTATATTTCAAAGGTGAATACATAGAAAGCAGCAGCAGCGAAACTGCATTTATGCTGCTGGGTGGCGCTGTGGGTTAAACCACAGAGCCTAGGACTTGCCGATCAGAAGGTTGGCGGTTCGAATCCCCGTGATGGGGTAAGCTCCCGTTGCTCGGTCCCTGCTCCTGCCAACCTAGCAGTTCAAAAGCATGTCAAAGTGCAAGCAGATAAATAGGTACCACTCTGGCGGGAAGGTAAATGGCGTTTCCGTGCGCTGCTCTGGTTCGCCAGAAGTGGCTTAGTCATGCTGGCCACATGACCTGGAAGCTGTACACCGACTCCCTCAGCCAATAAAGCGAGATGAGCGCCGCAAGCCCAGAGTCGGTCACGACCGGACCTAATGGTCAGGGGTCCCTTTACCTTTACCTTTTACCACTGTATCCACACATGCAAGACAGAAGACATTTGGCAAATGTATATTCCAAAGGTGAATACGTAGAAAGCAGCAGTGAAACTGCATTTATGCTGCTTTAAGGAAGGAACAGAATCTAGCTGTGCAGAATATTGACTGGGTAGTCCTTGGGATATGACAACCTACTTCTCTCTTCCATCCCCCATTTTAAATTTAATTAAAATAAGTGTTTAATTGAATGAACGTGTCAGGGGTGTGTGGGTAAAGGCAGACAACCCAACATGGGAGAAGGCAAGGCTTTTTTTTTTTCAGCTGGAACACGGTTCCAGCATATCTCAAGTGGGTGCCATTGCCATCCTAAGAGAATGAGGGAAGCGTTCAAGGTGAGTTGTGGCACCTCTTTTTCTAGAAAAAAATAGCAGTGGGAGATGGAGAGATTTATTCATTTTTATCCATTTTTTGTGTTGTGGTTTTTTGAAAAGGACAAAGCAGTTTCATAACAATAACACAATTTAAAAAAACCAGTAATATAGTATGAACAACAGCATAACAAATAATGCAGGAGAATTCTGCTCTGGATTTAGAGGCAACTCTGAGGTATTGGTGGAGTGAAATCAAGGAAGAAGCAAGCTTATCCAAGGCAGAAAACAAACTCCATTGACACAGTTTGTACTTACATCTCGAGCCAAGGAGATAAGTAACTATCTTATATTTAGAATATTAACTTAAGAAGACATGTGAAGGCAACCCTGTATAGGTTTCTTAATGTTTCTTAATGTTTTATTCTTTTTTAATATATTTTGGAAGCCACCCAGAGTGGCTGGGGCAGGGCATGAATAATATAATTGTTGTTGTTGTTGTTGTTGTTGTTGTTGTTGAATAAGTCCCTATTTTCATCAGGGAATTGTTGGAGGGTATGCAGCTGTTTTGTTCAGTACAGACCCTCCAAGTTGCCCTATTTTCCAGGGACAGTCCTGGATTTACAGAAGCCGTCCCAGTTTCTGATTTTATCCCGGAATGTTTCCATTTTCATTGGAGAAATGTTGGAGGGTCTGGAATTATCCATCCCCGTAGCCATTTGAAGGCAGCCCTGTATAGGGATTTTTTTAAATGTTTTATTATATTTTTATATATGTTGGAAGCCACCCAGAGTGACTGGGGCAATCTAGTCAGATGGGTGGGGTATAAATAGTAAAATTATTATTATTATGGAATAGAACGTCCCTATTTTCTTCAGATAAGTATTGGAGAGTATTCAATATCCATGGTCCACACCAATTTCAGTGGGTCTCCTAGGAGTACGCCTTAGTTGGATATCGTCACCCAAAGAGAAGCATAGAACAGAAAGCCAAAGGCAAGATAAAGGGAAATATGTTGGGCCACATCCTGTGTTTCTTTTTCATTAGGCAAATGGGAAGGAATCATGGTTTCAGCTGCGTCTTGAGAGAGTACTTGTCTGGCACAAGAGGTTCTTCATTGGGAGCAAGAGCTCTTAAATGCTCAGGAGAGACAAAGGCTTGTTTGTGCAGAGCATGCGTGGGACAAGATGTCTTGGAGCCTGCAAATGGTTTGTGAAGTCAAGTGCCTCCCAGATTGACCATAGTTTGGATAAGCAAAGCAGAGGGTCATTGTGAAGCTCAGGCAAGACATGCACATGCCTTCTACAGCCAGGGCTATTTTGCCTCCTGAAAATTATCCGCTGCCGATTCTACGGTGAAATCTCCATTTGAAAATTCAGTATCTGGTGTTTGGTGTCAATATCTGACATCCAGTGAAATCGTTATTTGGTATTTGAGGCTATTTGATGATTGACACGTGGCATTTTATTTGACACCTATTTAGCATATGGAACGATGTGAAATTTGACAACTGATAGCATTTGAGAGTTGACTTCTGACATCGTATATCTGACTTCATTTGATTATTTGAAGACCAGTGATGTTTATAGTTGGCTTTATAGGACCAGTAACATTTATCTTTTATCATATATTAGGGTTGCCATATTTGAGAAAGTGAAAATCCGGACACAAAAGTTGTTGAGCTTTTTTTAAAGCTTATATTTTGTATCGTGCATATTGTTGGAATTATAAAAAATACTTAATGTTCCAGTTCATCCTTCGCAAACTCTTTTAGTGCTTGACTGGAATTCATTACTGTGCATCATTATTTTAGAATAGGTAGCTGAGTCTGCAATCCCTTATCTGGGGGTATAGATTGATGTTACCAGTTTTAGTTTCTCTGCATTTCTCATTTTCCCATTCTTTAGTTCATTGAATTTTTGCATCAATTTGTGATTTTTTAAAAAGCACGTTTCTCCTAATATATGCTCCTCTGTATGCAATTTTGCCTAATATGCATTTTATTAAAAGCAATTTTTACTAAGGTAATGTAGTTCTGAATATTATTTCCCCAGATATATGCATTTTGTGCATACATGAAAGAACTGCATCACAAAATTCAGAGACCTGCAAGTGTTGAAAGAGAGCTATATTTTGGTTCACTTGTTCATTTGAGAAATGTGAATTAGGCAAGTTTGCATAAAAGTGCAAATCAAAGAAATTCTTCCTCAATCCCTGCCTGGGAATGTCC
The DNA here is from genome assembly GCF_965113315.1 of Podarcis vaucheri. NCBI lineage: Eukaryota > Metazoa > Chordata > Lepidosauria > Squamata > Lacertidae > Podarcis > Podarcis vaucheri. Next base: position 90,188,645 of record NC_138763.1, on the reverse strand, counting down.
CGCCAAATTTACATGTATAAACTCATGTTCTGTCATTAATCCTGCGGTTCTTGAAAGCAGTTCTTTCAGATTACCTTCCATATTTCACCCAATATTTTAAACTTGAGGATTAATTTTTTTTTAATGGGAAAACTAGAATTGGGAGCAAACAGAAAATGACAGAAAATCACTCTCCTTAAACATGTGTTCTCTTGGGCTGCCCCCAGACAGTTATTATCTCTTATACCTTTAATTCTGCTCCAGTCTCCAAGTACATGGTTCAACAGAAATAGTAATAAAATTAAGCAGCGCATATGGAACGATGACTTTTCAAGATAATGAAAGAAAGGGTTTGACAGTTGTTTCTGAAATAGCCGTAGCCAAACCCAAACTAAAAGTTCCATGATATTCTGTGATGTCGCACAACAGATAGAAGAAAGTTGTGATCCTTCCACCTCTATTATGTATTTTTAGAGAAAAACATGTCTCATCCTACAAAACAACCCTGTTTTACACCTAGAAAGAGATGGATTCATCATGACCATATCGCTGGCTGGACAGGTATGTATGACCTCGGATTTGTGAATGTTTCAATGCAACATGTGAGAGAACCTTTGTTTCAGAGATCCTTTGCCAGTAACTGGGACTTCCAAGCATGGATCTGCCCCCTTAAAATTCACAGTGTTGTGTGCCCTTGTGACACACAACATTTATCCACTTTAAGGATAAATATATGTCTATATTTCTTTCTGTGGACGCGTTCCTCTTTTAAAATAACGATGATAATAATTTGCACCTAACCAATCCCTTCCTCCCCATTTCCCTTCCAAAAATTCTTGAGTTAAACATTGTCAGGAGAAAAACTGCATCTCTAATAAGAGAGGCAATTCCATGGCAGTTTAACATAAAAAGATCAGCTGCTATCGACCCATTATTTGAACAAGTGTCGTGCTATTGACAGGAAGACAAAATAAGTTAGAGTGACCATGTTTCAAAGATTCTGTATGTACACTCAATCATTGCAGCAGAAATTGAAACCGGGTATATAACAACACGGCCATGTTTTCTATTTCCCCTGTAGATCAATGCTAACAGTAGGAGGGGACCCTAAAGATGGATGTTGCTGGAGGGAAGAGGAAAAAAAGAAAAAGCTCAAAATCTTCAGCTGGGTGGCTTAAAGGATAAAAACTTCGAGAGCAGCAGCTGTATTAGTCTGTTACAGCAGAACAAGAGTTGTGTAGATTTCAGGGCTGTCTTAAGCATATGCGGTGCCGGGGTGCAAAGATCCGCCCGGTACCTTCCCCCGGTTGCCCAGTCCCAGGTGCACAGGAGGGCGGAGCCTGCCGGCCGCCTCAGCATCTCGCTGACTCGGTCGCCCCCAACCAACAGAAGGGCTCTTCCCCTTACTTAACTCTCAATCCCCAGACTCTCGGCCTGGCGCCCCTGAGAAGGATATATCAAGAACTCTGGCCAAAAGTTTCAATATAAGGAATAATTCCTACTCAAGAGTTGAAAAGAAAAACGTGTATATTCTGCTAAGAATAACAGTTTGAAGCTAGTAGTAAATTAAACACACCATGTAAGTACGATAGATTTAAAGTAATGGTAAGTTTGGATACAACGTTTAAGTACAGAAATAATGAGTTTCAAATACACAGTGATATAGTACAAAGGTACATGAAATACCAGTGCACAACAATTGTTTTATACAAGTCTCAATAGCAGTCAAAAAGAGTCCATATTATAGAAAATCAGAATAAAGAATAAAGGATCAAATGGGGCCAAAAAGGAGTATCCGGAGCTTCAAACTGTTATTCTTTGCTCAGCGCTTCCCAGCGAAGAGGTGACGGACGGTGGTTTCCTTGCTGCATCCCCTTTGCCGGGTTGCTGCACTGTGGGAACCACCGCTTAAGGCTTCGTTCGGCTGCTGGCTGGGCTTTCTGTCTTTGGCTCAGAAGTTGAACATACCTGTGCCCAGAAAATCCCTTATTTTGGCTGCTGGTCCCTTATTTTCAAATCTGTAAGTGGACAGCTATGAGCCCCTTGTGCCTGGGTGCCCTGCACCCCTAGGGCCTATGGGTAAGATGGCCCTGATAGATCTTCTCCCTACGAGAAACAGCGGACAGCTGCCGCCACTGAGCCTAAGCCATAAAGATAAAGTGGGAAGCCAAACATTTCTGTTTTAAGTACTTGCTATAAATGGAAATAGAAAATGCTGCAACTCATGGAACAAGACGTAGTTATCCACTTACGGTGAATGAATGTAGCCAGAAGCACTTTTTCCTACCCTCCCCACCAGGGAAGAAGAAACATTGGAACAAGGGGGACATGAAAATCTGCCCCCGTACATCCTGCCACCTGAGGCGGTCAACTCGTCTTGCCTCATGAGTGGGCCGGTTCTGGTTCCTGCTATACAGTATAGATACTGTACACAGAGGCAGTTCATAGCGATTCCATTTAAATATCACGGTGGATCACTTTTGGCTGGCATATGCTGCATGAACTTGCCCGAAGCATATTAAAGCCATCTAAAGAGTGTAGCGATCTCCACATCTTGTGGCAAGTTAAGTACTTTGTAAAGAACTGCTTCCTTCTTGCATGTATCATCCTGAATCTGCTGCTGATCGGAGTCACTGCATATCTCTGATTTCTAGTATTATGAGGGGGGGAGAGAAAAAATACAGCATATCTCCCAATACAAGGAAGCCCACCACCATACTCTCTGGTCAGTTCCAACTCCTTTTCTCTTTTTGTCCCTTCTGGTCATTTTAGTTTCTTTTCTGCCACTTTCATGGCTCCATGATATACTTTCATTGAGCTGCGGTATCCATACAAAGTATTCCAAACATTGCTGTACGATTGCTGTATATAATGGCATTACAGCAACAGGAGATTTAAAATGGACAGTACTCAAAATGAGCTAAAGTTCTTGCGGTATAAATGAATGCAGAAAAGAACATTTAGGGATTAAAATCATGGTCTGTCCTTTCGGTGGATAAAATTGGTGGATTTCGTTGTGGCATTAACGGTTATGAATTTTAAAGATTGTACATCACTTTGTGTGGTGATTGTTCAAAACAGCAGCATCTTAAACAAGTAAATGACTACCTGATTTTTGGGGGGTGCATGAAAACAGCATGCTGAATTATATTTTCTTAAATGAAATATTTGTTGTATGTATCTTGTGGAAATTACATTGCAATTTTAAACCTTTTTTTGGTATAATCTGTATAAAATCTATCCCTACTGATTCAAAGTGGCTAAAACTGGCTGCTAAATATTTTGGAAACTTTGTGTCTGAACCAGAAGTGGAAGAGCAGGTTTCTTTTTCTTTCTTTAATGCTAAATCAAAACAGAATTTTTAAAAAAAATTCCCCATGGGGACATTTTGCTACGCGGAGCGCTAGTTCTGACATTATGAGTTGGATCCTTTGGCAACTCTGCAGGAAGCACCTTGCTGCTAATAATGTGGCCTTGGAGTGACATCAAGTGTTCAAATGCCGCACTGCTCTCTGTTGACGTTCTTGTTTGCAGTCATAAATAGTGCAGCAGGGCCAAAATCCGGAAGTGGCGATTTAAGGAACATTTCCAAACGCAGAGACAGAAATTGACGGATACCCGTTCAGCAATATTTCATGCTCCTGAATTAACAGAATGCAAAACCATTACATCACCTTGCCGACAAAGGTCTGTATAGTTAAAGCTATGGTTTTCCCAGTAGTGATGTATGGAAGTAAGAGCTGGACCATAAAGAAGAATTGATGCTTTTGAATTATGGTGCTGGAGGAGACTCTTGAGAGTCCCATGGACTCCAAGAAGATCAAACCTATCCATTCTGAAGGAAATCAGACCTGAGTGCTCACTGGAAGGACAGATCCTGAAGCTGAGGGTCCAATACTTTGGCCACCTCATGAGAAGAGAAGACTCCCTGGAAAAGACCCTGATGTTGGGAACGATGGAGGGCACAAGGAGAAGGGGATGACAGAGAACGAGATGACAACAACAACAACAACAACAACAACAACAACTACTACAACTACTACTACTACTACTACTACAACAACAATAACAATAATAATAATAATTTATTATTTATACCCCGCCCATCTGGCTGGGCCTCCCCAGCCACTCTGGGTGGCTTCCATAAAAACCAAAAATACAATAAAATATCACACGTTAAAAACTTCCCTGAACAGGGCTGCCTTAAGATGTCTCCTGAATGTCAGGTAGTTGTTTATCGCTTTGACATCTGCTGGAAGGGCGTTCCACAGGGCGGGCGCCACTACCGAGAAGGCCCTCTGCCTGGCTCCCTGTAGCTTTGCTTCTTGCAATGAGGGAACCGCCACAAGGCCCTCGGCGCTGGACCTCAGCGTCCGGGCAGAATGATGGGGGTGGAGACGCTCCTTCAGGTATACTGGACCGAGGCCGTTTAGGGCTTTAAAGGTCAGCACCAACACTTTGAATTGTGCTCGGAAACGTACTGGGAGCCAATGCAGGTCTTTCAAGACCGGTGTTACATGGTCTCGGCGGCCGCTCCCAGTCACCAGTCTAGCTGCCGCATTCTGGATTAGTTGTAGTTTCCGAGTCACCTTCAAAGGTAGCCCCACGTAGAGTGCATTGCAGTAGTCCAAGCGGGAGATAACCAGAGCATGCACCACTCTGGCGAGACAGTCCGCAGGCAGATAGGGTCTCAGCCTACGTACCAGATGGAGCTGGTAAACAGCTGCCCTGGACACAGATTTGACCTGTGCCTCCATGGACAGTTGTGAGTCCAAAATGACTCCCAGGCTGCACACCTGGTCCTTCAGGGGCACAGTTACCCCATTCAGGACCAGGGAATCCTCCACACCTGCCCGCCTCCTGTCCCCCAAAAACAGTACTTCTGTCTTGTCAGTGATGGCTGGACAGAGATGGCTGGACAGTGTTCTCGAAGCTACCAGCATGAGTTTGACCAAACTGCGGGAGGCACTGGAAGACAGGAGTGCCTGGCATGCTCTGGTCCATGGGGTCACGAAGAGTCGGACATGACTAAACAACAACAAAACCATTTGCAAAGAGGATTGAGCAAAGGCAACTAAACCAATGTGCATTCTTCCCGATTCAGCTGTGCTGATGGATGGCAGACATATCCAAAAGTGCTGGCAGCAAAGGGAACTGTAGGTCCCATCTTTGCTACCATACCCTCCAACATTTCTCCAATGAAAATAGGGACGTCCTAAGGAAAAGCAGGACAGGATCAAATCACAAACCAGGTCCAACAACAAGTCCTGGCCAGGCTATACTCAGTGGTGAATTAATGCAAGGGGAAAGAATATCAACCCTTTCATGGTGATGGGTGGCTAAGATTCCTTGTGTTTAAGAGGCAAATTTTTCTTGTTTCCTTAACAAGTAGCCAAAATGGTGTTTTCTTTTGGTAGTAATTCCCTAAGTGATCATTGTGGGTTTCTTATCTCTGTTCAGTAATTGCAAATATTGAAATGTTCCATAGCATTGCATTGCTATGCATTTCTAAAGAAAAGATGCAGCATATAATTATTGGCTGTCACTGAGCTTTGCATTTCTGCTTCAATATTTCCAAATATACAAACGGTCTGCATTTAAATTATGCAAATAGTTTGTAATGCTTTAGTTTTGGTTTTTTAATGATTGACATAGTATGACTATAGGAAAACTAAGTCATATTGTAATACAACTAACAAAGTACATTTCTGTGCACCTGGAGATTTTCTCTCAATAGTAGTAGTAGTAGTAATAATAATAATAATAATAATAATAATAATAATAATAATAGGCTGCCTTCATAATAATAATAATTTATTATTTCTACCCCGCCCATCTGATTGGGTTTCCCCAGCCACTCTGGGCGGCTTCCAACAGAACATTAAAAACAGAATAAAACTTCAGTCATTAAAAACTTCCCTAAACAGGGCTGCTTTCACATGTCTTCTAAAAGTCAGATAGTTGTTTATTTCCTTGACATCTGATGGGAGGGTGTTCCACAAGGCGGGTGCCACTACCGAGAAGGCCCTCTGCCTGGTTCCCTGCTTTAACCTCACCTCTCACAAGGAGGAAACCTCGGAGGCCCTCGGAGCTGGACCTCAGTGTCTGGGCTGAACGATGGGGGTGGAGACGCTCCTTCAGGTATACTGGACCGAGGCCGCTTAGGGCTTTAAAGGTCAGCACGAATAGTTTAAATTGTGCTCGGAAAGGTACTGGGACCCAATGCAGGTCTTTCAGGTCCAGTGTTATATGGTCTTGGTGGCCACTCCCAGTCACCAGTCTGGCTGCTGCATTCTGGATTAGTTGTAGTTTCCGGGTCACCTTCAAGGGTAGCCCCATGTAGAGCACATTGCAGTAGTCCAAGTGGGAGATAACTAGAGCATGCACCACTCTGGCGAGACAGTCTGTGGGCAGGTAGGGTCTCAGCCTGCGTACCAGATGGTGCTGGTGGACAGCTGCCCTGGATGCAGAATTAACCTGCGCCTCCATGGACAGTTGCCAGTCCAAAATGACTCCCAGGCTGCACACCTGCTCCTTCAAGGGTACAGTTGCCCCATTCAATAGTCCCCCACACCCACCTGCCCCCTGTCCCCCCAAAACATTACTTGTGTCTTGTCAAGGTTCAACCTCAACCTGTTAGCCGCCATCCTTTAGATGTCTTCTAAAGGTTGCATATACAGATAGGTAGCCGTGTTGGTCTGCCATAGTCAAAATAAAAAAATTCCTTCCAGTAGCACCTTAAAGACCAACTAAGTTAGTTCTTGGTATGAGCTTTCATGTGCATGCACACTTCTTCAGATACACTGAAAAAGAAGTTGCCAGATCCTTCTATATAGTGAGAAGGTGGGAAGGGGTATTTCTCAGAAGGGTGGTGGGAATGGGAGATTGGCAGATAGCTGAGATGAGCCTGTTGACGACTCTTAACGACTGTAATAGGTCTTACAGGAAAAGGCAAGGGGTGAGAAGGTGAGAAATGGCTTAGTCATGTATAATGGGATAAGAATCCAATGTCTTTGTTCAGACCTGGTCTCTCCATGGTTTTAAGTTTGGTAATGAGTTGCAATTCAGCAGCTTCTCTGCATAGTTACTTATCTCTTTGGCTCAGGTGTTGCATAACTCCACACCTTCCAACTTTTCTCCAGGGAAAATAGGGATGGAAATAGGGACATTCTGGGATCAAATGAGAAACTGGGATGACTTCTGTGAATCTGTGACTGATCCTCGAAAATAGGGACACTTGGAGGCTCTGCAGCTAGCGAGTATATTTTGCAAAATTATATTTTACAAATCTAAACTAAAACACGTTTTCTTTGATTTGCTGAAAACCTAAAATTCCTCCTGTTTGCCCAGTGTGGTTTTTCTGCACACGTAGTAAGCACACCCACTGAAGCAATGCTCCTCTGTCATTGACGACCTTTGCCAGGTCTTTATTCTCCACAAGGTACTGAATGGCCACTCGGTGCACGGCTGAGCAGCAGAAACGAGCAAAACTTTTTTTGCGGCGGGGTGAAAGATTTCTGCCTCTTTTACTTGGTCTGCTATGTTCAGCTCTTCTAATGGTTCTTTGCTGAGTTCCTTCTCCTTTCTCATGGTGTATTTTGCATTGATTTATTCACATGATGTGCCCATCCAATTTGAACTCGCAATATTTACTATAGCTATAGGAAGGCGCACATTGGCTCTGACAGAAGAAGGAGCGAGTGAGTCTTCCAAAGCTTACCAGGAAGTCTCCTATTCGGATGCGAGTGATCAGTCTACATTTCTAAGTCTATGCGCAGTGATGCTAATCTGGACCACATCCTCCTCCTCCTCCTCCTCCCGCTTTGGGATGAAGGAGGATTCGGAACCACGTGATTCTTTCAACATCTCTACGCGGGAGCGGGCGGAGGAGGCGCGCAGGTATCCCGGCGGACAGACAGACAGACAGTCCTACAGTCTGGCACGCCCCTAGTGAGTGTTTGCAGAAGCCCTTTGCTTTAGCTGCTTGTCGTCGTCGTTTTGCGCCGCCTCCTGAGCATGTGCAGAGTGCATTCACCCTCCGGCGGAGTCCCCTGCTGCTCTCGCGGCAGCGTCGGTGCCGGGGCTGTTTTGCGCCCTAGGCGAAGCTAAATACTTGCGCGCGCACCCACCCCAAACGCCCCCCTCCCCTGCTAACTTCGATTTTCAAAAGCCTTAAAGGGGGGGGGGGCGGAATAAAAACTTGAAGCTGCAAAGTTTATTTTAAATGGCAAGAAAAAGCAGCGCCTCGATCTTAAATTGCCTTTTTCAAGCGCGAAAGAAAACTAGTTTGCCTAAAACTGTGCCCTACTTGGCCTAATGATGGCACCCTAATGGTGGCCTCCCCCATCCCGCCTGGGCGAAGGATGCTCAGACACCCTTTCCAAATTATTACAAAAACACACACATCTATTTGGCAGTTACTAATATTATGATAATTAATTGTGTGTGTGCTTTTGCAACAGACTGCAGAAATATCCAGCTTCTTTATGGTCCTGCTGTCCTTCACATTTGTAAATTGGTCCTTTTTTAGTTCCTTTTCACGGCAGCCTGACATGCAGAAACCGAGTTGGTGAGAATAATAATAATAAATAAATGTTATTTATATCCCGCCCTCCCCAGCTGAAGCCGGGCTCAGGGTGGCTAACAACAATAAAATAGTGCAACATTCTAAAAACATTTCATTATAAAAATTAATTAAAATCCAATTGATGGCAACCATTAAGCTTAAGTTCTGTAAAGATTGTCAAAGGATGGAGTCAGGATGCACCCTGACCAAAGGCCTGGTGGAACAGCTCTGTCTTGCAAGCCCTGCGGAAAGATGTCAAATCCCACAGGGCCCTAGTCTCTTGTGACAGAGCGTTCCACCAGATTGGAGCCGCAGCTGAAAAAGCCCTGGCTCTAGTTGAGGCCAGCCTAACCTCTCTGTGGCCTGGGACCTTCAGGATGTTTTTGTTTGAAGACTGTAAGTTCCTCTGTGGGGCATACCAGGAGAGGCGGTCCCGTAGGTACGAGGGTCCTAGGCCGTATAGGGCTTTAAAGGTTAAAACCAGCACCTTAAACCTGATCCTGTACTCCACCGGGAGCCAGTGCAGCTGGTATAGCACCGGGTGAATGTGATCTCACAGCGAAGACCCCGTAAAGAGTCTCGCCGTGGCAACCTTTCTCTCCACCCACCCCCCGCCCCATGACTTCACTGCCATGCTAGGGAAAGTATTCTATGGCACTCTTTACAACGCAGGACACAAAATCCTTCTTACCATTGTGGTACTTGCACATATGTACCCCTGGTTTTAGTTAAACGCCATTCATTCGTATCAATGCGCTTACTCCCCCGGTACTCCTTCCTTTCCATTGGATATACTTGCCGTCGTGTGCCAAGACAGATCATTGTTGTTGTTATTCCGGAACATCTGGAACGCAAATGATTACGTATGGAGCCTTTGACAGCTCTAATCACATCATCCCGATACGAGCCCAGCAAAAACAAATGCTTGAATGTGCTATTTTTACTTCGCAGTTTTGTCCCTAAAACATTTTCATCTATAGGTTGCAGTGGTGAGCTGTGGACTTCAGACCCTCTTTCATTCTACCCAGCATTGTTTATAAAGCCCGCCCACAGCTAAATAAATTGCAGGTGGGACGGAGACTCCAGGGCGGAGGGGGTTTATGTAACGTTTACCTAATGAAAATCACACACCAAGTACTCTTGGTGTCCGTAGTGGGGGTGAGGGGAGTGCTTTTCAACAGGAGACTGGGAAACAATTGTATTCCTAGACACACATGTATACCTGAAGAAGCGTCTCCACCCCCATCGTTCAGCCCAGACATTGAGGTCCAGCTCCGAGGGCCTTCTGGCGGTTCCCTCACTGCGAGAAGTAAGGTTACAAGGAACCAGGCAGAGGGCCTTCTCGGTGGTGGCACCCGCCCTGTGGAACGCCCTCCCATCATATGTCAAGGAAATAAACAACTATCTGACTTTTAGAAGACATCGGAAAGCAGCCCTGTTTAGGGAAGTTTTTAATGTTTGATGTTTTATCATGTTTTTAATATTCTGCTGGGAACTGCCCGGAGTGGCTGGGGAAACCCAGCCAGATGGGCAGGGTAGAAAATAATAAATTATTATTATTATTGCATGCAGTGGGGCATGATCCTGATCATGACTCCTGGTGGCTTAAGAGAGAAAACCCACCTGGTATGCTAAATGCACACGTGCATTGATCGTGCAGAATTTGGCTCTAAGCTGAGTTGTTGGCTGGAATATTCCACTTCTCCTTCACCTGAGGCCGTGGCTCAAAATCAGTAGCTTCCCCAGGGAAGAACTGCTGGGCCTGTGATTTTTCTTGACACATTTCAGATTTTGTACAGTACAAAATCATCTGAGTGGTGCCTTGATCTGGCAGAGGGAGCACGTCTCGTATTTTGGCCTGCAAATTCAGCATTATGCATTGGAGCTTGTGTTGGAATTTTATGTGTATGTGTGTGTGTGTTTTCTCTTCCCCAGCACCCACTCCTCAAAGGAAATGCAGCCGGAGAGAATAATCCAAGATAGTTTGTCAGTCTTCATCCAGAATCATATCCCGGGTGCTGACTTGAGGTACGTTTTATCTCACTTTGGGTCTAGGACAGCCATACAGAAGCGTGTCATGTTTTCCACGCGAAATCACTGTGTGGATTTTCATTAGCGGTGTGTCGCAACTGCGTTCCAGAGTGGGCTGGCATCTACTAGCCTTTGTGTCTCTGGGACCTCTATGGTGATATTTCAGTTCCAAATCCAGTTTACAGAAGCCAAGTTCCTAAACTGAAACTCCATGGCGCGGCCTTCACGGTGCCTGTTGTCCAACTGTAGCATTTCCTTCTTCTGAAACCACAAACCTTACGTAATGAGTATTTTTAGTTACTGTACTGGAGCAAAGCCAAAATTGGCTTGCTGTAGCACTGTGGGGATTCGATATGTTTTGTTTTTGTAGAAAATTAGAGTGATGGAGTATATAATTTTAACAAGTTGTTATGGCTGAGTAAGCTGGATGTGTAAACAAATTAATTTATGGGTGCAACCTCCTTTTCTCCTTTCCTTTCCCCCTTTTCTCTGATGCTTTTCAAAGAGGGTCTTATTCACAGTATTAGAATGTCATCATGGCTTATTGATCCTCCTACTTCCATAGGTAAAGGGACACGGTGGAGCTGTGGGTTAAACCACAGAGCCTAGGATTTGCCGATCAGAAGGTTGGCGGTTCGAATCCCCGCAAGGAGGTGAGCTTCCATTGCTCGGTCCCTGCTCCTGCCAACCTAGCAGTTCAAAAGCACCTCAAAGTGCAAGTAGATAAATAGGTACCGCTCTGGCAGGAAAGTAAACGGTGTTTTCGTGCGCTGCTCTGGTTTGCCAGAAGTGGCTTAGTCATACTGGCCACATGACCCGGAAGCTGCACGCCAGCTCCCTCGGCCAATAAAGCAAGATGAGCGTCGCAACCCCAGAGTCAGTCACGACTGGACCTAATGGTCAAGGGTCCCTTTACCTTTACCTTACTACCTTACTTCAGTCTTTATTTAGTTGTACTCATAGATGTCAGATGATATCGTCATTAATGGTGAATGTAACATTTAATTAATAATTTGTTAATTGCTATGATTGACTACAGTAGAAAAATAATTGCATAATTGTTAAACGTCTCGTGGGAGAAGTTTAAGTGTCAAAATAATTATCTGCTCCCCTCTCTATTCTTCACCAGTAAGCTTTCCTTCTGTCTATAGCTTACCTGGCACTCTGGACTTCAGGAAAGGTCAGACTCTTTCCTTTAAAAAATGAAAAGTCCTAATTTTATAGACACACAAATTATGGCAAACCCAGTATTTTACATAAACGGCGTAACTGTACATTTCTGAGCCAACCTTCATGTGGAAATAGTATCCCTCAGCTTCCATTTCTCCGAACTGTAAATAATCATTGATGTGGATATTTTAAATAGTTATTTTTAAAAGTTTCATTCTTGGGGCAGGGGAGCAGGCAGCAAATGTTGAATTATTCTAGAGGCTGAAGAGATTGTTGAAGATGGATTTCCAGTTTTAATTTCTGGCTTTGCCTTTGAATCAAAGGTTTTCTTAAAAAATAAAAAAATACGTTCCTGGCTGCAGCAAAAGCTTTTCCATAGGGACTTAATAGGCTGCCTCATAGCATTAGTCAATCTTGCTCAGTATTGTCTATGCCAGGATTTTACAGACTTGGGTTTCCAGCTGTTTTTGGACTCCAAATCCCATCATCCCTGACCACTGGTTCAGCTAGCTAGGGGTGATGGGAGTTGTGGTCCAAAAACAGCTGGAGACCCAACTTTGGGAAACCTTGGTCTACACTGACTCAGGCAGGTTTCGTTCTCGGTCCTCTCTGGAGATACCTGGCCGATGGTGAAGAATTTAGAGCAGGGCTGGGAGATCTGTAGCCCTCCAGATATTGTTGCAATTCAGCTCCCATCATCCCTCACATTTGGCCAATCTGACTAGAGTGGAAAGAAAACTGCACAGTGCTTATTGAATAGTGACTTAACAAAGCACATTGTTCACAGGATTCAAAATGTTTGGGTCGCTGCAACAACATAGCAAAAAGGAGCGTGTATATTTTTTATTGTTCCGTTCATGGCTTTTTAACATAAACATGTTTTATAAAGCTGATTGGGGAAGAAATCTAAATGAAACATTAACTGCAGTTCATCTTAAGGAATCAGGTGGCTTTTATCCAACAGGGTGTGATAAGCAAATGGAACTTGTCGGGTTTCTATAATCTTTTTGCTTTCCTTTCCTTTCCCCACCGCCAGTGGTCTGGATGACATTGTTTTCTCCTACATGGCAAGCGTCCTGGAAGGGCTTGGGTCCCACGAGTCGTTTGAAGAGAATTTTGACATGGACACCTTTATGGAAATGATGGGAGCGTACGTCCCTGGCTTTGCGGAAATCAACAGGTAAATGTTACTGCTTTTAAAAGATGTGATCACACCTGAGCTCAGTGAGTGAGCTCTTCTGATATGTGCTGCCTAGGCCATACCTGTCAGAGTCTTGCTCTGCTGTTGTCAACAATTGGATCTCCTTCTGCTCGTATTTGCTAGATTTCAGTGGTGGAGAATTTCGGCTTATTATTTTTCCAGCAAGTGTCAATCTTTTGTTTCCAACTTTGCCCCTGGTTAATTTGGAGACAAATTAGATAATAGGCAGGTCATCCCTACAAAGGTCTGCTGCCTTCAAGTTTCTGAACTTGTGTTCTAACTTTCGGGGGGGGGGGTTACTGAACTTCCTTTTTTAAAAAAATCATTTTTATTTGATTTTACAGATACAAATTTATAACATCCAAATGCATATCCATATATAGAGATTACTCTGAATCTCAAGACTTCCTCCCCATCCCCTCCATAGGTCCTCTTGTCAACATTTACAACTGCATATTATTCCATATTCTAGATTTTAAATCAATCCATATTATCCATGGTATTTGTTACAAACAAGTTGGTTTCAAATCCTGCTAATGTTTCCATCTTCTTGCAGTGGTCTCCTAAATAAGTTATAATTTTCCCCCATTTTTTAAAAGTTTTTGTCCTCTTGGTTCCTGAGTTTTCCCGTCAGCTTTGCCATTTTAGCGTAGTTCATCAGTTTAGCTTGCATCAGTTTATTCCTCTCTGGTAGGGAGTTTGTCTTCTTTCCATCAGGAATTACTGAACTTCCATGCCTTATGAACTCATGTCTTAATAGGAGGTCTCATGTAATCCAATCATCATCGTATAGCCCTTCTAGGTTTTCCCATCACTACTTCAGTCCTGCAGATTTCAAACATTGGGCTCTGAACAAAGCATTTTGACTGATGTTATTCAGAATGATCATGTGGCTGCAAATTATATTGGTCTGCATTCCTTTGCCATTTTGGAATGTTTGGCGATGAATAGAGTCTCCTTGGCGTTTGCTCTCCTTACCTGTGTCTCCGCTTGTGGCGATCACACAGGGTCCCTGGACATTTGACAGTCTATTGATCCCTGTGCCACCACTGTGCTCGCTTCCCCGCTGCCACCAACCCGTTACTCTCGGGTACACACGGAGTCCAGACAGTTGTTAACATTAAACCAAATAAACAAGTTTATTTATAAGCATTAACAGGTTTATTGTTTCCCTTCACGGCCTAGGACCCTCATACCTACGGGACTGCCTCTCCCGGTATGCCCCACGGAGGACCTTAAGGTCCATGAATAGCAACACCCTAGAGGTCCCGGGCCCTAAGGAAGTTAGATTAGCCTCAACCTGAACCAGGGCCTTTTCCACACTGGCCCCGGCCTGGTGGAACACTCTGTCTCTTGAGACCAGGGCCCTGCAGGATCTGATTTCTTTCCACAGGGCCTGTAAGACAGAGTTGTTCCACCTGACCTTTGGCTTAGAATCACTTTGATTCCCTCCCCCTCTTTCTTTTTCCTTTCTCCTCCTGTGAAGAGGCTGCATCCTAATGTTTTAATGTTGTATCTTAATCTTTTAAATTGTATTTTAATCAACTTGTTTTTATTACTGGTTGTTAGCCGCCCTGAGCCCGGTCTTGGCTGGGGAGGGTGGGGTATAAATAAATTGTTGTTGTTATTTACCAGCCTATACCTTCCTATTACCTTCTGACTGATTATCTCAACTGTTTGACTGACTCCTCTTAACAGATTCTCTCACATCAGACTAGCCCAACCCACATACCTATCCTCCCTCTCTCTTCTCTAACTCCAGACTGACTTCTTAACAACTCTAACTCCTTGGGTTCCTATAGGTTAGTCATTTTACAATTAGTTAACCCTTTTCTTATGAACCCAGTATGATGTCACACACCTAGGAGGGCAAACGCCACACCACTAAACAGGAGACTTCGGTGGGAGAGGAAATTTCCCAGTTTCTCCTCAATCTGGTCTCTGCCAATAACGCGCTGTCCTTTTCTTGCAGTAGCAACGTTTGTGAAATGATGGTTTCTCTCTCAGAAAGGCTCCATGAAGCCCGCAGTAAACGTAAGTCATGTGATGAGCACCCGGGTGACAGGCAGTGTTGTCTGGCTAAAGGTGTTGTCCAAGAGGCTAACTGGAATACAAGGCTTGTAGCACACTGAATAAGAGGAGGTAGAATTAAGATACATCAGGGTCTTGGATACCACACATAATTTCTTAGCATAAAGTGATTTTGGGTGGGTGGGAAGACACCAGGCCCTGGCCCTAGAGGAATACAAAAAAACCCCAGCACAGTTGGCATTTTGCCACCCATTTTGAATCTTTTTTGGGTTGTGAGTCGCTTTGAGTTGCCTTGGGCAAGAGAAAGCAACCAACCAATTCAGTGAATGATAATAATAATTAATAATATTTAGCTTGACCTTTTAATACAGTGGTGCCTCGCAAGACGAAAAGAATCCGTTCTGTGATTCTCTTCGTCTAGCGGTTTTTTCGTCTTGCGAAGCAAGCCCATTGAAGGATTAGAGGATTAGCGCTATTAGCGGCTTTTAGCGGCTTTTAGCGGCTTATCTGCTGATCGGATCAGCTGATAAGCGGCTTAGCGGCTTAGAAAAAGGGGGGGAAGGAAAAAAAACCAGCAGGAACTCGCAAGACATTGTCGTCTTGCGAAGCAAGCCCATAGGAAATTCGTTTTGCGAAGCAACTCCAAAACGGAAAACTCTTTCGTCTAGCGAGTTTTCCGTCTTGCGAGGCATTCGTCTTGCGGGGCACCACTGTACTTGATTACTATATTAAAGTTGTATTTAATATATGGCGCTTAGGGTGGGGGGCAGGTAATAAATCAAACTTACAAATGATGGTAACTGGAGATGTCAAGAGTTGAACTAGCTTTAAGAACAGTTTCAGGTTAAGAACGGACCTCCAGAACGTATTAAGATCTTAACCCGAGGTACCACTGTAATAGTGCCAGAAGAGACAAGCCAGTGTCTTCACGGTGAAACATGACACTGGATATATGAAAACACTTGTGTAGAGTTCTGTGCCGCCAACTTCTCATTTAAGCAAGTATACCTCGCCCATATGTGCAGCTTTAGAATGTGAGAGGTCCACGGTCCATTTTGACATCATTTAGATATGCTATGCTATAAACACAGTGTGTCTAGTATAAATACAAAACTGCCCAGGCAGTGTTTCACATGGCATGCTAAGATGTATAAGACTGAAGCAGATAAGTGCTGGAGATGCAATGAGGTAAAGGGTATGTTCTTTCTTATGTGGTGGACCTGCAAAAGACTACTGGGAAATCATTTATAATGAATTGAAAAAGATGTTTAAAAGCACTTTTCCAAAAAAAAACCCGAGTCCTTTCTGTTGGGGATAATTCCCAGGTGTCAAAAAAGTTATTTATGTATGCCACTACGAGCAAGGTCCCAACCAAAGAAGAATGGCAACTGAAACTGATAGAATATGCATAGCTTGTGGATCTAACTTATAGAATAAGAGAACAAGAGGAACATACTTTAAAAGAAGATAGGAAAACATATATTGAATATATGGGGAGGGGTATTGTGTACGTTTGAAAATGTTGGTAGCATTAAGATAAACAGTGTAAATAAGTTTTGATGGATGCAATAATGGAATACTGAATGGTTTAGTTGATATAAAATATGCAGTGATTTATGTTATGCAAAATGAACCATGGAAAAAGAAGACAGGAAGTCACTGATATTTTAAGGTGGTTTAAATGGATATTTTATACAGTGGTACCTCTGGTTATGTACTTAATTTGTTCCGGAGGTCCGTTCTTAACCTGAAACTGTTCTTAACCTGAAGCACCACTTTAGCTAATGGGGCCTCCCGCTGCTGCTGTGCCATTTCTGTTCTCATCCTGAAGCAAAGTTCTTAACCCGAGGTATTATTTCTGGGTTAGCGGAGTCTGTAACCTGAAGCGTCTGTAACCTGAGGTACCACTGTGTGGTAAAACAGAAAATTTAATAAAAATAAATAATAAAGTGGTCCAAATTGTCTTGTTCTCTTTGAGTGGCAGGTAGAGGGGTCTGCTAGGGTCTTTTGTGTCTAAAGGTGTTGTGCATCTTCCAGAATACACCATGCAGAGCAGGAGCCATGCAAAATCTGAAGCAACGGCCCATGTTCGTGAAGAGGGAGCAAGTGTGTCTGAGGACAACAGGCTGTCGTGTTCCCCGGTCGAGGGAGCCCCGGCAGAGGTATGGACTGGGAGGTTCAACTTTAGTGGCCTCTTCAGCTAACTCTGGTTGGTGGATTTCCTTGTGAAATTCTTTTTTTCCTGTCCGCCATGCCATCGCAGCTGATTACATCCCTAAAAACCTAGAGAGGGTTTGCTTTGCGGAGCGGAGTTGCAATAAATGTGTGTTTGCTCCACTGCTAGAACATCTCTGGATTGTGGGTTCAAGCCCCAGGTTGGGCAAAAGATTCCTGCATTGCAGGGGCTTGGAAAAGATGACCCTCGTTGTTCCTTACAACTCTACGATTCATTCTGTTTCTTCCTTGGCTTGACCAGGAAACACATGGTGATCCAGTGGAAGTGATTCTGGAGATGTTTCCATCCTGCACGGTGAGGCAAGCCCAAAAGGCTCTAGGCATGGCCTTGGGGAACCTGGAGGAGGCAGCACAGCTCATCCTAGAGGAGAAGGTGCAACTCAACACCCTGGGTACAACCATACAGGTAATAATAATAATTTTATTATTCATGCCCCACCCATCTGACTGGGTTGCCTCAGCCACTCTGGGCAGCTTCCAACACATATAAAAGCAAAATAAAACATTACACATCAAAAGTCTTCCCTATATAGCGCTGCCTTCAGATGTCTTCTAAAGCTTATGTACTTACTCATCTCCTTGACATCTGATGGGAGGGTGTTCCACAAGGCAGATGCCACTACCGAGAAGGCCTTCTGCCTGGTTCCCTGCTGTAACCTAGTTCTCACAATGAGGGAACTGCCACAAGGCCCTCAGAGCTGGACCTCAGTGTCTGGGCTGAACGATGGGGGTGGAGACACTCTTTCAGGTATACTGGGCCAAGGCCATTTAGGGCTTTAAAGGTCAGCTCCAGTACTGTAGGTCTTTCAGGACTGGTGTTATATGGTCCCAGTGGCCACTCCATCACCAGTTACGTGCTGTGTTCTGCATTAGTTGTAGTTTCCGAGTCACCCTTTAGCCCCACGTAGAGCACATTGCAGTACAGTGGTACCTAGGGTTAAGTACTTAATTCGTTCTGGAGGTCCGTTCTTAACCTGAAACTGTTCTTAACCTGAAGCACCACTTTAGCTAATGGGGCCTCCTGCTGCCGCCGCGCCGGCAGAGCACGATTTCTGTTCTCATCCTGAAGCAAAGTTCTTAACCTGAGGTACTATTTCTGGGTTAGCGGAGTCTGTAACCTGAAACGTCTGTAACCTGAAGCATACGTAACCCGAGGTACCACTGTAGTCCCAAGTGGGAGAGAATCGGGTATTGTCCCATAGCTGTGCCATGGCAGGAAGCAGACTGGAAGAAACCAGGTCATTTTCAGCCAGGTGAAAGAGGAGTTTCTGGACCGAACTGCCAAGTATTCCACCTGTGCTGGGAATCAAAATTCAAATGGCAGCCTGTTAGAAAGTCTACGTTTCGGTACAGAAGCTGTGCGTGATTCCGCTTTCTTTATCATTGGTGAACACAGGTTTCCTCCATAAAACCTTTAAAATAAGAGTGGGGAACCCTTTTCAGCTCTCAAGCTGCATTCCCCCTTCCAGAGGTTGCACAGCAAGGCCACAGCAAGCAGAGTGACAGGTGCCAGTCTACAGTGGTGCCCCGCAAGACGAATGCCTCGCAAGACGGAAAACCCGCTAGACGAAAGGGTTTTCCGTTTTTGAGCTGCTTCGCAAGACGATTTTCCCTATGGGCTTGCTTTGCAAGACGAAAACGTCTTGCGAGTGTTCCGATTTTTTTTCGCTCCCCCCCCCTTTTTCTAAGCCGCTAATAGCCTTTTAGCCGCTAATCCGCTAAGCCTTTAATAGCCGCTAAGCCTTTAATAGCCGCTAAGCCACTAATAGGGTTGCTTCGCAAGACGAAAAAACCGCTAGACGAAGAGACTCGCGGAATGGATTAATTTCGTCTTGCGAGGCACCACTGTATGCTGCAAGCCAGAGCCAGGAAAGTCAGAGGTTGCTATGCATGTGCGTATATCCATCCGGGCAAACAATGTCTTATCACATTTCAAAGGCTGTGTTGCAGCCATGCAAACATCACACAAGAACAGCACGGAGCAAGACTGTAGAGGGGTATGGCCTAGGGATGGTCCCAAGGGCCTGAGAGTGACATCTGGGGGGCCACACTCAGCCTATGAAACAAAGGTGTCCCAGCTCTGCTTTAAAATGTTAAAGGTTTGATTAGTTCAAGATCTGTCGGTGTGTGCAGTTGGAGCCCTTCCAGCATTTCCTATTCCTTCAGGTTGATCTTAGCCTTCCCACGCCTACAATATACCATGTCCTTTTCCTACCTCTGTGTTATAATCAAGCTTTAAACAGCCATGCATGTAATACATTTACCATATTTTTCGCCCTATAAGGTGCACCGGCCCACAGGGCACACCTAGGGGGGTTTTTTTTGGGGGGGGAGAAATAAAGGGGGAAAATATTTTTCCCCCAGGCGCGAGGCCCCAGAACAGGCTCCTATCTGCAAGCCTTGGGAGCCCGGTGGGAAGTCCCACCAGGCTCCCAAAGCTTGCGGAGAGCTGCCCGAAGCCCGGGGTGCGCCCCGCTGCACTCCCCGGGTTTCGGGCTGCAGGCTGCTGTCCGCAAGCCATGGGAGCCCGGCGGGAAGTCGCGTCGGGCTCCCAAGGCTTGCAGAGAGCTTCTTGAAGCCTGGAGAGCGAGACTCTCCAGGCTTCAGCGAAAGCTTGCATTTGCCCCATAGGATGCACACACATTTCCCCTTCATTTTTGGAGGGGGAAAAGTGCGTCCTATAGGGCGAAAAATACGGTGTTTTAGAACCTGGTGCGGGGGATGGATAGTTCTCTGATGGACCTCAAAAACTTTAGATCACTCTTTTCTTTTTGACAAGGCACCTTCCAGCTTTCCCTGCATAATAGCAGTTATGGAAATTGGTTGCTGGGTTCACGATGCTCACAAATATCCAGTATTCTCCAAGTCTAAGCTGTGTTAATACTCCCCAGGCAACAGCTGAATGCAAGTCTCACCTTCTCATATTTCTGCTTTTGCGTTTCCTGTCCTGCTTTTTCCTTTCAGGAAGCTTCAAGATCCCAGAAGACACCCAAGCAAGGCGAATTAAAGCAATTTATCTTGGAGAAGTAAGTAACAAGCCACAAAAATCAATTCAGGAAGTGTGGTTCAAAGTGGTCAGGCTTGATTTTGGCTTTCAGTTCAGCTCTAGAAATATGTGTGTGTCACCTGTAATTGGGAAAGAGCTTCCTTGCAGTCAGCGTTGCCAAGGCTGTAGCCACCAGCAAGGGATTATATATGGGGTCTGCCCCATAAGAGATATTCCAGGCCTGTTCCCTGAATGCTCAGCTTCCCATCCGTAAAACAGTAGCAATAGTGAATTATCCCCAGGTGAATGCAGTACCCCAGGCATGGATGGTGATGTGTCAAATGCAAATACTGATTTAAATATAGGTAAAGGTAAAGGGACCCCTGACCATTAGGTCCAGTCGTGGCCGACTCTGGGGTTGCGGCGCTCATCTCGCTTTATTGGCCGAGGGAGCCGGCGTACAGCTTCCAGGTCATGTGGCCAGCATGACGAAGCCGCTTCTGGCGAACCAGAGCAGCGCACAGAAACATCATTTGCCTTCCCGACAGAGTGGTACCTATTTATCTACTTACACTTTGACGTGCTTTCAAACTGCTAGGTTGGCAGGAGCAGGGACCGAGCAACGGGAGCTCACCCCCTCACGGGGATTCGAACCGCCAACCTTCTGATCGGCAAGTCCTAGGCTCTGTGGTTTAATCCACAGTGCTACCCACGTCCCTATACACACAGCATAAGTGCTAGTATTATTAGTGTACATTATTCTACTGCAGTTTAATGTCGTTCAGCAGGGGGCACAGATGCCAAGTCTCACGCTACTAAATATGACTGCTAGGTGCAACCCTAAAGCGCAAGGCAACTCTGACAATTTCTGGCTTTTTCGATATGAGCTCGGGACACCAAAAATGAACATCAGTGCCAAACATTATATTTCATAGAACTGTATAGTTGGAAGGGACCCTGACGATCATCTAGTCCAGGGGTCAGCAAACTTTTTCAGCAGGGGGCCTGTCCACTGTCCCTCAGACCTAGGGGGGGTGGACTATATTTGGGGGTGGGGGGAATGAACGAATTCCTATGCCCCACAAATAACCCAGAGATGCATTTTAAATAAAAGCACACATTCTACTCATGTAAAAACACGCTGATTCCTGGACCATCCGCGGGCTGGATTGAGAAGGCGATTGGGCCGCATCCGGCCCCCGGGCCTTAGGTTGCCAACCCATGATCTAGTCCAAACCCTTTCCCCCCTAGTAGTAGTAGTAATAATAATAATAATTAATTACTCATACCCCACCCATCTGGCCGGGCCTCCCCAGCCACACTCAGCGGCTTCCAACAGGATATTAAAAACACAATAAGAAATCAAACATTAAAAACTTTCTTAAACAGGGCTGCCTTCAGATGTCTTCTAAAAGTCAGACAGCTGTTTATTTCCTTGACATCTGGTGGGAGGGCATTCCACAGGGTGGGCGCCACTGCTGCAATGCAAGAATAGGCAGCTGTCCCATACGGGGATGGAACCTGCAGCCTTGGCATTATCAGCACCACACTCTAACCAGATGAGCTATCCAGGCTGATTAAATAGGTAAATTAACCAATGGATTTCAAACAAAATCACTGTTCTAAGCATCCTGGACTGTATTAAACGGGCCTCGGTCAAGAGAAAGGAGTTGGGTGTGTTCCCAATTCCCTGTTGGCTCTCTTTATAGTGCAAGCCGCACTGTATTTTCGATATATTGAATTTCTGTGGCTGGAAAGAAAACTGAACAATGTGAGAGGAGAAAACAGGTCCAGCTGTACTATCAAGAAGAGGAATACATCTCTCTCAACATTTGACCTTAGATGATCAAAATACCGTGTTTTTCGCTCTATAAGACGCACCAGACCACAAGACGCACCTAGTTTTTGGAGGAGGAAAACAAGAAAAAAAATATTCTGAATCTCAGAAGCCAGAACAGCAAGAGGGATCGCTGCGCAGTGAAAGCAGCAATCCCTCCTGCTGTTCTGGCTTCTGGGATAGCTGTGCAGCCTGCATTCGCTCCATAAGACGCACACACATTTCCCCTTACTTTTTAGGAGGGAAAAAGTGAGTCTTACAGGGCAAAAAATACGGTACTTATTTCTGTACAGCAGGACCTAGTGGGGGAGACAACAGCAAAAAGGTAGTCACAAAGCTTTGCGGAGGCATTTTTATTTAAAAATCTATATGCTGTTTCATCTGCATCCTTACCACAGAAGAGTCAATGGAATCAGCACTACACGGCAGAACTGGCTGCTAAATTTAAGTTGCCTGTGGATCGCACATATGGCTCTGCCATGTGGGAAACGAGGTGTCATCTATATTACAAACTTTAAAACCAACAGGGTGGGAACTTTTCTCCAAAGGAAGAAGGGGAAACTTTCCACCGGCAAAGCATTCTGCACTTTCCTAAAAGACCCACCTCTAGAGAGCACTTTGTGCATTTTTTTGTGTGTTTTAGGTACATGATGGTAGATAATGAAGAAGATCAGAAAACACACAGGCCAGCACCCCCCAAAGAGGTAAGCAACACAAACGTATGCAAGCCAATAGCTGAAATAGGGGAAATAACTTTTATAACCCAGCCTCACTGCTTTGTATCGTTATTTACAGTGGTTTGAGGTTGGGCAGACAAACTGTGGGCATCTAACCTGGAACCAGCAAAAAGCAGACAAATGGCTTTAGAGCTAGGGGGATGGATAATAGCTTAAAAAGTTGCATCAACCCCCCATCTCAATGTCTCTAGCACCAGACTATTGCTACCCCCATTTTACTGCCTTTGTGTTCACTTTTAGTAAACTGCAACAGATGCCAACGTCATCGGGGCTATTTTATGTACACACAGGACTTGGCAATAGTAGATTTCAGTAAGCATTCATCCGGGCACTGAAATCAGATAGTGCCATGCTTTTCCAGATATACAATTGCTTTAGAAAGGAATCTCTGGGACAGGCACATTTTGTAGGGGTCTTGCAAATAAATGGTAGGAAAAAACTATTTGCTCTGCATGAGTTCCGTGCATGAGTTCCATGAACTCAAGAGGCCAGGTTTCATATCACAGGGGGGTTTTTTTGGGGGGGTGGGAGGGGGCCCTATAAAAAACAAATAGTTGGAGGGGAACCCAGTCCACATAATCCAACATCCCTCAGTCTCTTCAATTAAGTGAGATCACAAGTTAGATGTCCTCCAGAACTGTTCATAAAAGCAAATAACTTCAAGCAAAAGAATCCAATTACATCCTGCAATTACATCCTCTTTTTATGGTGATTTGTCAGAGTGTATCACTCAAGTACTGTCCCTACCCTTCTAGAATACAGCAAGATGTATAGCTCTACATCTTAAGTTCCTGTGACCCCAAAGAAGATGCCCCCCTCTGCAATGAATTCCTATCTAAACACAGCAGCCCTTTTGGAACAAGTCCTTTACATGCAGTATAGTATTCCCCAAAGTATAACTGAAGCACATTTTCTGCACCGAAATTGAAGACACTCCGCATGAAGAGAGGCCATGTACCTATGTATGTCACTCTTCTGAGCACACGTTTTGTTTAAACAGCAGATTCTGCTGCGTCTCTGTCTTGTAGGTCATTAAATAATGCAACCACAGCCAAATTCCCAGCAGAGGCCGTGTGTGTTCTGGTCTTTCCAGCTTCCAGTGAGTCATACAAAGATGTAGCAGCCAGTCTCCACTGTGGATGGGTCATCTTGAGCTCCCAGGAAGGAGCCTTGCGTTAGTGCAGTAATTTGTGCAAGAAATTAACTATTCCACCAACCAATTCACAAAGAAACAGCCCATTCAGATTGGAAAGCAACTCAGCTTCTGTTTTCGTTCTTTGCCCTTAGGCTCCCAAGAAGATGATTCGCTACATTGACAATCAGGTAGTAAGTACAAAAGGGGAACGATACAAGGATATCAAGAAGGCAGAGAGTGAAGAAATGAAGAGAACGTACATCAGTCTCAAGCCAGCCAGGAAATATAAATTCCACTAAAGGCCACTCAAGTCCATCACATGCCTTCTGCTTGGGTACTCGTTTTAGCCGTTTTCTCACCATCTACCAGCCAAGAGCGAAGAAACCCTTCTGCCTATTTATCTGGGGGATGAAATTTAGAATTAGAAGTTTGTGTTTACATGCTTGAGAACTAACTCTCCATATACAGAAGCAGGGCCTATGGTGACTGTAGGAGCTGCTGCTGCTCCTCCTGCTCTGTCCTTTTCCTTACAGGAGTTTACTACGCTAGTGTGCTGCTTGTGTTGTTTTATGACAAGTCATTTGAAATTTGTGCATAATGTATGATCACGTTCGCCTAACACAGTAAAGCTAGCTTCCATGACTGCTACAGAGTCAAAAAGTGCTTCCTTTTAGAAAGCTATTTTCCGACTGGTTTCTAAAAGATCGGCTCTAAGAATTTCACTTGTTCATCCAATTCTCACCTTTCGCTGCTAGAAGGTGAGAATCTAATAAATATCCCCCCTTTAACCGCATACACAGAAGAAGCTACATGAACCAGCACAGGTGTGTCCCACTTTTGCCCTTAAAAGCAGGAGGGTATTTGGAGAATGCCACTCTTCTCAGCACTCTGGTACCATCTTTCCCCTATCTACCCTGAAGCCTTTAAGGGCACAACAGTCTGTTGCACACCTGAAGGATCTCTCCCCGCTCTCTCTAGGAGGGTGAGGACTTCTCCAAGACTCAACTCAAAGCAGGAAGGAAGTTGTACTAATATTGCCAGCTGTCAACCTTACTCTCCAGTGATTATACATTCTGCCCGCCCGCCCACCCCAAAATCCCTATTTATCTTTGGAGGTCCACATGAAGTGCAGTTGGGTAAAGTGGGTTCAGCATCAATGCAACTGCCTGTCAGCAGTCGCTTCACAGCACCAAGCCCGAAATCCAACTCTAGAATATCCTTGAACGTACATGCTATGTATCTGTTAGCCAGGATGCATCAAAACACATCCTTGCTGTCCATTGTGATGCAAGTGGGTTTGTTTTTCTAATGCGCGTACGGGTTCCCAACAAGGGGTATTGGTAGCTCAGAACCAGCCCGGCTTGAAGGGATGAGACGTAAACCCTCTCTGCCTCTTGAGCTCCTCAGCAGCAGTATCTGACAGGTCTTCCTGCAGGCAGCCACCAGGGACCACTGGACAGTGCCTTGCCTTCATTAGATCTGAAGATTGATAAAAGGAGCAAAACCCACGACATCTTGCAAGAGAACCAGGGCGCGCTGTAGTGGAGGTTCCACGTCTACCTCCACACCACGATTGCGAAGGATGCTGAGGCTGGATTCTACCACGTCGTGGCAGTGCTTCACCTTCAGAGCACGCAGCTTGGGGCAGTACTCTGCCAGGGTCCTATCAAAAGAGAAGATGCAAGAAGTTTTAAGTTCGCAGTCTCCTGACAGCATCAGAGTTGCCCAAAACAGCATGATATTCCTTTAGGTTGCAATAAAGCACACATTTTGCATTTAGAAGGTCCTAGATTTAATTCCGGGCATCTCCAGTTAAGAGAGCCAAGACAGCAGGGTTCTTGTTTCAGTCAACAGTAATGGGTCATATCAAACACTGGTTAATGTGTTATAAGAAAGCTTCTTACGCTCAGCACATGACCTGTGGTTATAAGCAATAAACTGAATAAAAGCTATCATAATAGGATAGGATTTATATTGATTAGTGGTTAGTATGTCCAACTAGAACTGGGGAAACCTGGGTTTTAAAACCCACCCTACCAAAAGGCTCACAGGATGGCCTTGGGCCAGTCGCTATTTATCGGAGTTATGAGGATGAAACCCTGTATTTTGCCTTGAGCTATTTGGGTGGCTGTTCAAATATATAAAAGGATGTCACATAGAGGAGGGAGAAAGGTTGTTTTCTGCTGCTCCAGAGGAGCGGACACGGAGCAATGGATCCAAACTACAAGAAAGAAGATTCCACCTAAACATTAGGAAGAACTTCCTGACAGTAAGAGCTGTTCGACAGTGGAATTTGCTGCCAAGGAGTGTGGTGGACTCTCCTTCTTTGGAGGTCTTTAAGCAGAGGCTTGACAACCATATGTCAGGAGTGCTCTGATGGTGTTTCCTGCTTGGCAGGGGGTTGGACTCGATGGCCCTTGTGGTCTCTTCCAACTCTATGATTCTATGATTCTACCTTGCAGTTCAAAAGCACGTCAAAGTGCAAGTAGATAAATAGGTACCGCTCTGGCGGGAAGGTAAGCGGCGTTTCCATGTGCTGCTCTGGTTTGCCAATAAAGCGAGATGAGCGCCGCAACCCCAGAGTCGTCCACGACTGGACCTAATGGTCAGGGGTCCCTTTACCTTTACTATTTGGGTGAAAGGCATGATATAAACACATTAAATACACACGCAACAGTTGCACCGATTACCTAATGGAGTTGTTCTTGACCCGCAGGCAGCCTGTGAGGTCAAGGTGCTCCAGTTCGGGACAGGCCTTGGCAATCTCCTCCACTGCCACATCACCCACATTCGCGTTGACAGCCAGCGAGAGGGACTTCAGTCTGTTACACCTCTGTGCAAGGTAACAGATGGCTTCATCTTTCAGCTGCCGGCAGGCTGTAAGGTCCAGGGACTCAAGCTCCTTGCAGTGGTCTGCCAGGCTCCGCAGGGAGAGGCTATCCACCCACTCGCAATGAGCCAGAGAAAGCCGGCGCAAATTGGGGCAGCTCAAAGAGATGGCCACCAGGGCATGGCGACTCAGCTGCACGCAGCCATTCAACTCAATCTGCTGCAAATGGTGGTTCTGGCCAATCACAGGAAGCAGCTCCTTGTCAGACAGCCAATCGGAACAGTTCTGTAGTGCCAGCTGTTGCAACACCTCGTTGTCTTTTAGCAGGTTGCAGAATGCAGCTTTCGGAATGTTTGGCCCCACCTGCCATAGGCAAGAAGACAAAATGGGTTGTTGCTGCAGCATTTTAATAATCCAAGCGCGCTCTCCTCCAGCCCTAATTTTTGTTTGCAGAGCTAATAAATGCAATTGGCATTAAAGGGTAGGGTGTAAATTACAGAAATACCTGTAAATAATAATTTAAAAATTGAAGGGTGCAAGAGTATTTTAACCATCCTAAAATTACTTTGCATAAAATAACTATTCCTGTTTGGACTCTGTATTCTCCTCTTGAGAGTTCAAACTACAGGCTTAAGTGCGTTAAAGTAGGCATACTCTTCTAGAAACTTCTGTTATAATCTGGAGAATGCTTTTTTTTAAAAAAAAAGTCAATTTGTGGAGTTTATATGCATAATTGGAGATTTAAGCACCAACTTACACAATGCTCACATCACGTATAGATGTGAAAATTTCTATACGACCAAATATCCCTGTAAAACTATTAACTTTCAAGCTATATTTTACATCCAAAAATCTGGTGGAATAAGGATCAGATAACAGTTTATTTTTCCTAGAAATAAATTGTCTTTTGTGCCACCCTTCTTTCCTCTGCACAGCTAGGCTTGAAATTCTTTTTGCCCAGGATCAATTATTGAACAAACTCACTGCTGAAGCTCAAAAGTTCAGCGCCAGGAATATTAACTCTTACCTTACACTGACTTATTCCCAACACTCATTGAGAAACCAGAGAGCTTAATCCAAGCACCTACAACTAATTTCACAAAGCGCGACAGATAGTGATGGTGTTGCCGCTCAGTATCTTTTGCTAAATTGTTATATTAAAAACTACAAAACAGAAACAATCAGCCCCACACTCACTCTGCCATGTGACTGAATGCACACATTCTTACCACATGCACACCGTTACCCATACCTGCCTAGAATCAAAGCAGCGCATGTTGGTGAGGTAAAGCTGAATTAGAGACTGAAACGCCTTGCTGACCCTCTGCAGGCTCAGGAGTTGCCTCAGAGGGAGATACGAGAGAATGTGGGGGAAGAGGATGTCTTCCCAGGGCAGGTCCAATAACTGCTTTCTGGAATAATAAAAAAAGGAAGTCAAGAAAGCAGCTGTTTAAAAAGGAGTGTGGCAGGGGAGTCCACTTTAACAATCAAGCAGCGTGTGAACTTTGAGATAGATAAATATATGTAAGTAAAATAAATTTTATTTTAAAAATAAATTTTATTAACAGGCCAATTACATCACATTATCCAAATCACATTAGTTCCAAATTATACAGCCGAATTTTAAATTTTGTTGGGGATACCCATACACCAAGCTCCGAACGAGTCCAAAGCTCCGAACGAATCCAAACATCACTTATATTGCTGCTTTTATTAAACAGTTCTATCCAGTTCAATCCAGATAGTCCTTTATTACTTTCTTCATCTTCTTGTTGTTAGCTTATATTCCTTTCTTTACGATCTCTGATAATTTTCACAAGCAGATTAAAAACAGGCATCCTCTGTGTGGGTTTTGTACTCTCCAAAGATCATATCGCTCAGGGACAGCCGCTGTTCAACGCTTCCATTAAAAAATTAATCTTCGGTCTGTCCTTTACTTTTCTCAGACTTGTCAAGTATATCAGGAAGCTCTGTCAGGTCAAGTTTGCATTCTAACGTTCCTTCTCTTTCGAATGATCCTGATTCTCCTCCCCCTGTCCTTCTTTCTCCGGCAAGCCTGTCTTGGCGAGACGCCATTTTTTAACTGCGTCATAAAATTTTCCTCCGTTCTCACCGTTCACCAATCCTCTCTCCATCTATAATCCATCCCACACAGTTCTTGAATTCCTGCTTGTGATTAGTAAAACGCAACAATCTTGTTTCTATCTGGGGTGAAGGGTTATTAATATCACATCGTGCAAAGAAAAAAGGTTTTTTCCTCCACCCCCCCCTTCATTCCAAACATACAGTCTCTTAATGGTGATTCATCAGAAGATTTACTTATCCGTCCGTCACTCCCGGTCACAGAGATCCATTAATCAGCAGTCTTATCTCTCGAGCGTTACTTGATGTATGTGCTTCAGCTTCATTCCAATCGTATGTTTCCAATTATAATTCCGAGCTGAAGCTAACCAGCACGCACTGATTGGAATCGGCGTCAGGAAGATCTGACTTCCTCGAGGGCTCATGCCAAGTGACCGGCACCTCCATCTCTCAGATCAGGGGGTGCATTGTGGAAACCGCTGGCAAGGCAGCCTCCCCCCATCTCCTTGGGGGGGTAGGAAGACTGCATACTTCCCATAGCAGCCTCTTAATTACCTCATATGGGTCATAGAGATGTTATTGTCGGCCATCTTCCAACACGCCACCTGGTTGGATCTTGCCCACCTACAGAGCAGTGCCGGATTTAGGGCAGTGCGGGCAGGTTCACCTGCGCAGGTCTCCTAGCTGAGGCAACATCATTTAACCCAAAATTTTGTCCTCACCCTAGGGCCGGATTTAGATTTGATGAGGCCCTAAGCTACTGAAGGTAATGGGGTCCTTTATATGTCCAGCTTTCCTTTGTCAACAACCAATTGTCGCTGTTTTTTGTCTTGAATATATGCTATATGGTAATTTATGGACCTAATAGGTATGTAAAGCCATTTGCACATGCAGAATGCAGGCACTCTATATATAGAAATGAGCAAACCAGTGATATTTTAGGGAACAGGCTAGCAGGTGGGGCCCATGACTTACATCATAGGAGCCTACACAACACAAAACACTGTTGCTGTATGTAGGTTTTATTTAATTTCTTTTTTTTATCTTATATCTTGGAAATGTACATCCAGTGGGGTTTTTTTTCTTTTAATTTTTTTGGGGGCCCCCAAGAGAGTGGGGCCCTAAGCTACAGCTTGTTTAGCTTATACATAAATTCGGCACAACCACCCTGGTAGGTTGGCCAGGTTGGGATTCATAGAACTGTGGAGTTGGAAGGAGCTCCGGGGTGTCATCGGGGACGCGGGTGGCGCTGTGAGTTAAACCACAGAGCCTAGGACTTGCCGATCAGAAGGTCAGCGGTTCGAATCCCTGCGACAGGGTGAGCTCCCGCTGCTCGGTCCCTACTCCTGCCAACCTAGCAGTTCGAAAGCACGTCAAAGTGCAAATAGATAAATAGGTAGGTAAATCTGGCAGGAAGGTAAACGGTGAGGCTTAGTCACGCCAAGAAGTGCAAGTAGATAAATAGGTACCACTCCGGAGGGAAGGTAAACGGCGTTTCCGTGCGCTGCTCTGGTTTGCCTGAAGCGGCTTAGTCATGCTGGCCACATGACCTGTACGCCTGCTCCCTCGGCCAGTAAAGCGAGATGAGCGCTGCAACCCCAGAGTCGGTCAGGACTGGACCTAATGGTCAGGGGTCCCTTTACCTTTACCTTTTACCGGGGTGTCATCTAGTCCAACCCCCCGCGATGCAGGGATCTCCACTACGGCACCCATGACGGATGCCCATCAAATCTCCACTTAGCATTGTACAACCTGAGGAGCAGGGGTGGGGGAGTTCCCTGGGGGGGTCATCTAGCCCAACCCCCCCCCAATGCAGAAAATCCTGGCCTGCCTGGGCTCGAACCGCCCACCTTCCGGTTACCAGACAGACGCGCCTATTTACAGACGCAGGTCTATTATATGACTCGGTGGGGAGGGGATTTTTCCTCCCCAGACGCCCCCCCCCCTCTCCAGCTGCCCATCCCCCGCCTCTCCGCACCTGGCGCCCGCCGGCCCCGAGTGCCGCGCTCCGCCCGGAGGCTCCATCCTTCTGAGCTGCCGGCAGGTGCACCGTCAGACAGACAGCCGCAGCCGCTGTCGCGTAAATGACGTCACGGGCGTCGCTTCTTTTTTTGCGGCCTCCGCCGCTTCCTTACCCGGCGGAGGGAGGGAAGGACCGCGCGCATAGAGCTATGAAGGGTAGAGTAAACCCGCCCAGGTTGTCCTGCTGATATATTTTATTATTATTATTACCGCCAGTATTCTGCATTTAATTACTCACAGGGACTGAAGGATGAAATAAAGGCGGCTGGAGACATAGGGAGGGGTGGAGCAATCCCAGCCAGTTGTCTTAATGCGAGTTGTTGTTATTATTGTTATTACTATTATTTATTTGTACCCTGCTTTTCCCACTCCTTCACAGGGACTCAAGGCCGCTGACAGATAATATAAAGGCAGCTAAAAATATATGGGGTGGGGAGTAAACCCAGTCAGTTGTCTTAATGTGAAATTTATTATTATTATTACGTATTTATTTATACCCTGCACCTCCCCCTTCACAGAGACTCGACGCAGCTGATATAAAATAAGGGAAGCCAAAAACATGAGACGGGGAGGAGTAACCCATCCAGTTGTCTTAATATGAAATGTTGTTGTTGTTACTTATTTATGCCTTTTCCCCTTACAGGGATTTAAGGCAGCTTACAGATAAAATAAGGGAAGCTAAAAACATGGATAGGGAAGGAAACAATCATTAAAAAGCAATTCAAAATATGTATTTGCTTTTAAATTATTGCTCCTGTGTCATACCCTCCAACATTTCTCCAGTGAAACTAAGGACACCCTATTCATCATTATCATCATCATTATTTATACCCCACCCACATGACTGGGTTGCCCCAGCCTCTCTGGGAGGCCTCCAACATATATAAAAACATAATAAAGCATTAAACAACTTCCCTATACAGGGCTGCCTTCAGGTGTTTTCTAAAGGTTGTATAGTTACTTATCTCCTTGGCTCGGGGGTCATGTCACTCCATACCCTCCAACATTTCTCTGATGAAAAGCGGGACATTCCGGGATCAAATTAGAAACCAGGATGGCTTCTGTAAATCGGGACTGTCCTTGGAAAATAGGGACACTTGTAGGGTCTGCTCTGTATGTATGTGTGTGTGTGTGTCTGATCTCTTGAAAACATAGAAATTATTATAATAAAAACAGCACGGCACCAACCTTTTTATTAAAAGCACCATAGGCGTAGGCAGGATTTATGGGGGGGGCACCCACCTGTCGTCATCCTCTGTCCGGCTCTGTTTAGCAGATTCGGAACGAAATATCTCAACAATAGTTGTTTTAAATTACTTTCGTTTGACCCCAACTGCTCAGAAAAATCTGTCAGAATCTTTCTACAATTTCTACTTTTAGTTAATTATTTTTATTTATTTACTTGATTTAGGTGGAGACAGTTGCCCTCCTGGCTTCGCCTATGAAAAGCAGTCAGTTGCCAAAGGCCGGTTGTAATAGGAAGGTCTTCAACTGCTGGCTGGAGGACAGACAGCAAGGAAGGAGCCAGTCTGGCTTCTCCATGGAGTTAGTTCTGGGAGCAGCCACCAGTGAGAAGCCCCTTACCCGCATCCCTACCAAGCATGCCAGTGAGGATGGTGAGACCAAGAGAAGGGCTTCTTCTGAAAAACTCAAAACCCAGGAAGGTTTGTATGAAGGTTTCCAGATAGCTTGGGCTTTATAAATTTATTTATTTTGTTGAAAGAGTGGGTTTGTAACAACAAGGTTGTGCGCTGCACATATAGTCTAAAATAAGATTCCAAATGTTGCCATTTCCTTCTTTACCAATAGTCACAGGCCACAGATCGAAATCTTGCCCAACTCTTGCATTAAAATCACCCAGGAGGATATCCTCCTTAGGCGTCTCTGATGTCAGGGGTTCAGAAGCAGAGACGCAGAGAAGGGTGGAAACAGAGAGCGAGGGGGAGGAAGCCGAAGGGAGAATGAGTGATGATGACGAACCGAGATCTCCAAGCCTAAGCAGTGAGTCAGAGGACTCCCAAAAGGGAGCCCCAGTGAGCAGAGCAAGGGGGGGATCCGGGGGGACACCCCAGGAGGAAGGGAACAGAGGAGATTCAGAGAGCAGCAGCTGGAAGTCGGGACCCACGCTCAAGACTGAGAGCAGCAGGGAGGAAGGCAGCCAGGCATCGGATTCCGGAGGCCGTCAGCAGGAGGGAGGGCACGAGTCAGGGGTGGTCACGCCCTCCTCAGAGAGCGAGGCAACGGTCAAGAGGAAAGTAGAGAGTTGGGCGCGCGCGCCAAGTTCAAATGCAGCGGAAGCTGGAGCAGTAAGCAGCCCGGAGAGTGAGCCAGGTCCCAAAGCCCGCCGAAAGGAAGCGGAAGGATCAGGGGGGTCAGCGTCAGAGGAGAGTAGAAGGGAGGAGTCCCAGGGGGGCAGAAGGACCCAGAGACGTAGGGAGAGGCGAAGGAGGTGGAGCAAGGCTAGGGTATTAAGCTGGTGTGCAAGAGGCGGGGACTCAGATGGGTCTTCGCCGACCTAGAGCAGAAGGTGTAGAGCTGCACGCTGCAGTTCGGAAATGAAACCTGTAACTCAATAAAGACTCTTTTAAAGTGGACGCTGTGTGGCGTGGTCCTATGTGAGCTGGGACCTGGTAGCAGCTCCGACAGTAAGACCCATCTCTTCAAAGCTTCAGAAACCTGAAACCTCGCAGCGGGAGCAGAAGCCGCTAGGGGAGGAAGAGGGGTGTCTGTAAGCGAGCTCACAAAGGTTAGCAAGATGACGGAAGAACAGAGGATCTCCGCGCTGCAAGAGGCAGTGACCCAGTTGTCCTCAGAGGTATTGGCTTCCAAGAAACGGGAGGAGGAGACTACAGCCGCCTACAGAGACCTACACGCCAGGTTTGAAATGCTTGTTAAGCAAGGGCAACCGGGACCCAGACCGGAGGGCGTGGGATTGGCACGGAGAGCAGGAGGGCTTGTGGCTCACTTCGATGGGACTTTGCAACAGTACCCTAATTTTAGAGCAGACGTAATGTGCGCACTGCAACTGCTGGCAAAAGACTTTAGAGATGAGGAAGAGAAGGTGGGGTTCATATTGTCCCATTTGCATGGGGATGCCAAAGCCTGGCTGCGCAATTTGTGGAGGGATAAAGATCCGGCGCTTCAGAATGCAGATGCCTTTATCAAAGCGATGGATGCGTGTTTTTTGTCTACTATTGATGTGGATCTTGCCAGACGGGAGATTCATGGACTAAAACAAGGGAGGGCGAGCGTCCGGCAGTATCACGCCCGATTTTTTGCGCTGGTCAGTGCTTTAGAATGGGATCGGGATTCGCCCCCTGTCAGAGACCTCTTCTGGGAGGGTCTAAGTTCTGCGGTTAAGGATGAAATTGCAAGGGGGGAGAGGCCCCGAAGCACGCAGGAGGTGGTCCAAAGGGCGCTGACTGTGGGGGTGAGGCTGGAAGAACGTCCATGGTGCAGAGATGAAGGACGTGGAGGGCGCGAAGCAGCGAGAAGTTTCTCTTTCGTTCCGAGGGAAGCAGCGCGTGCGCAATCCACACCTCCGCCAGGAGGGGGAGGGGAACCGATGGAGGTTGGAGGTGCAAGGGCTCAGTCAGCAGCCAGAGCCCTAGCACCGGCAGCAGTGAAAGCGAAGCCTCCTAGA
The DNA here is from genome assembly GCF_965113315.1 of Podarcis vaucheri. Taxonomy (NCBI): domain Eukaryota; kingdom Metazoa; phylum Chordata; class Lepidosauria; order Squamata; family Lacertidae; genus Podarcis; species Podarcis vaucheri. Next base: position 90,154,160 of record NC_138763.1, on the reverse strand, counting down.
GGGAACAGGAAGTGTTACATCTGCGAGGATCCAGGCCATTTGGCGAAGGAGTGTCCCCGGAGGCTCCACAAGCACACTGCAGCCTCAGCAATGGTGACTGCAGCAACGCAGCAAGGAGAACCACAGCAGGGAAACGACGATGTCTGGCTGGAGACGGAGGCACTGGGGCCCAGCCAGACGCATCTGTGAAGCAGTCCCCAGCACTCTTGCAACCCACGGATCCCCTCCCACCCAAACCAGTAGTGCAGCTCACAGCATCTCTCCAGCTACCCGACGGCGTCACTATCGAAGTGCCGCTTTCTGTGGATTCTGGAAGCAACGCAGACTTTATAGCGCAGAGCTTTGTGGAGCAGCACGCTATACCGCTATTGCCTGCCACTCTGCCCCTGCAAGTCGTCACAGTGGATGGCAGAGAGTTGCTAGGGGGGCAGGTGGTGAAGCAGACGCCACCGATGGTGATGCGCCTTGGCAACCACAGGGAAGTCATCAGTTTTAATGTCACCCAACTGTCGGACACGCCCATTGTGTTGGGCATGAGTTGGCTGGACAGGCACAGTCCGACACTGGCTTGGTACCAGAGACAACTGATCTTCGGCTCCTCTTATTGCGCAGAACACTGCATCCTGCCCCGACGGGAGGGAGAGGCGGAGGAATCACAACTGCAGTTGGGAACGTTGCAAGCGGTCCCCCACAAATACGCGAGCTTTTTGGAGGTCTTCTGCGAGAAGGAGGCGGACAAGCTACCCCCTCACCGGCCATATGACTGCAAGATTGACCTCCTACCGGGGGCGACGCTGCCGAAGGGGCGGCTATACTCCATGTCTGAAGATGAAATGCAGGAACTCAAACAGTTCATCGAGCATAATCTGGAGCGTGGCTTCATCAGAGAGTCCAAGGCAGTGGGGGGCAGTCCCGTTTTCTTCGTGAAAAAGAAAGACACGCCCCAAAAAAGACTAGTTGTGGACTACCGCCTTTTGAACCAGATGACCAAACCGTCTGATTACCCCATGCCCAGGATTGACGACCTCCTCGCGACGGTGCGCAAGGGACGCGTGTTCACCAAGTTGGACCTGCGAGGGGCGTACAATCTCATCCGCATGCGGGAGGGCGATGAGTGGAAGACGGCCATGTTCACACCGCTGGGCACCTACGAATACAGAGTTATGCCCTTTGGATTACAAAATGGCTCTCACTGTTTTCAAGCTTTTATGCATCACGTGTTGGAGGGACTCCTCTACAAGACATGCGTCTGCTTCCTGGATGACATCCTGATTTTCTCTGACTCGCAGCAAGCTCACGACCGAGACGTGAGGGAGGTGCTCAGCAGGTTGCAACAACATAGACTGTACGCCAAGCTGGAGAAGTGCCAGTTCGACACGACGGAGGTGGATTTCCTGGGATACAAGTTGTCGGACAAGGGGATAGCCATGGACAGCACCAAGGTTCGTGCGGTATTGGATTGGAAGAGCCCGCGCAACCGGAAGGAGGTCCAGCGGTTTGTCGGCTTCGCCAACTTCTATCGCAAGTTTATCAAGGGGTTCGCGATGCAGACGGCAGCAATTACGGACACGCTCAGCTCCAAAAAAAAGAAATTCATCTGGACGGAGCAGGCGGAGCAGTCCTTTCAAGCGCTCAAGCGTCTCTTCGCATCGGAGAAGCAACTGCTGCATATCGACCCCAGTAAACCGTTGAGGGTAGAGACAGACGCGTCAGACAGAGCCGTGGGAGCTGTTCTGCTGCAGCGAGACCCGCAGGGGGTGTGGCGGCCGGGAGCGTTCTACTCCAGAAAGCTCAGCAAGTCGGAGCAGAACTACACCATCTGGGACAGGGAGTTGCTAGCCATTCATGCAGCTTTCAAGGCGTGGAGGCACTTCCTAATCGGCGCCAAGCACACGGTGCAGGTCTGCACGGACCACAAGAATCTGGAGCACTGGCGCACGGCTCAGTTCCTGAACCAGAGGCAGATACGTTGGGCGGAGTTCTTTGCTGACTTCAATTTCCGAATAGAGTACGTCCCAGGCGACACCAACATCATGGCGGATGCACTGTCCCGAAAACCGCAATACCTAGAAGAGGTGACGCCAGCGGCGGCCATGCACATCTTCGCACCGACGGCGTGGGCGTGTGCCTCAGCTACAGTAGACCTGGATGCGGTGCGACGTGCATTGCGGGACGACTCATTCGCACAAGACAAGATGGCGGAACTGCTCAGAGGCACGGCTACCACGGACGAGTTCCAGGTGCGGGACGGCTTGCTCCTACGCAAAGGGGCTGTCTATGTACCAGGAGACGACCTTCGCGCCAAGGTACTGCAACAGTTGCACGACGCACCCACGGCCGGTCACTTTGGCACAGAGAAAACGATGGAATTAGTCGCGAGAGACTTCTGGTGGCCCAGGCTGAGAGGGGAGGTCGCGGACTACGTCGCGAGGTGCGACACCTGCCAGAGGGCCAAGCCGGTACACAGACCACCGGCGGGACTGTTAGAACCGCTGCAAACGCCGTTTGAACCGTGGGAGAGGGTGGCCCTGGACTTTGTGACGGATTTACCCAGCTCGAGAGGCAAGACAGCTGTGCTAGTGGTGGTGGACTTGTTCACCAAGATGGCACATTTCATTCCGTGTGCGAAGGTGGCCACGGCGGAACAAACCGCCAAACTGTTCATAGATCACGTGTTCAAAGTGCATGGCCTGCCACGGTCTATCCTGTCCGACCGCGGACGCCAGTTCATCTCGTCTTTTTGGCAGAAGCTGATGGGTTTTCTAAATGTCAAGGTCAATCTGGCATCAGCAAGACACCCGCAGACCAACGGGCAAGCAGAGAGGGTCAATGCCATCATGCAGCAGTACCTGAGATGCTATGCCAATCAACAGCCTGCGACGTGGGTGGATTACCTGCCGCTAGCCGAGTTCGCTTACAACAACACGAAGCACGTGTCCACAGGAGTGACGCCGTTCTTTGCCAACAATGGGAGGCATCCCAGAACCTTCCCGGGACTGGAGAGAGTGGGGGAAGGAGAACCACAGACGGCGGACGCGTTCGCGTCAGAGCTGCAGGCGGTCCACGATCAACTCAGACGGCAGCTGGAGCTAGCTAAGCACGCCTACAAGGTGCAAGCTGACAAGCACAGGCGGGTTGGCGAAGTGATCCAAGTGGGAGACTGGGTCTGGTTGGCAGCCCACGCAGTGCCGACCAGGTCACTTGCCAAGAAGAAGTTGGGGCACAAGCAGATCGGTCCGTACCAAGTCGAAGCGCAGATCAACCCGGTAGCCTTCCGACTGGCGCTGCCGGAGGGTTCCAGAATGCATCCGGTGTTCCACAGGTCGGTGCTCACTCCCTACAAGGCACCTCACAGGTTCCAGGAGCCAGGGACGGCGCCAAGTCCGCTCCGGGAACGGACGGAGACGCGGGAGGTGAAGCACCAGGACCACATCAACGAGGTCACGGAGATTTTGGACTCCAGATGGGGGGAAGAGGGAGTCGAATACCTCTTAGCCAGAGAGGGCACCCGGGCCAGCGCCAATAGCTGGGTACCAGACTACGCTTTGGAGGAACCCCTGCTCAAGGACGAGTTTCATGCCCTCTTCCCACACAAACCCATGCCAGCGAGCTTCTTCGACGACTGGTTGTTCACACCCACACTTTCTTCCAGCACGTTCCATGGATTCGACTCAGAAGGGGAACCTGCACGGAGCACCCGTTCCCCAGAAGGTTCACCGGCAGGTTCGGCATCAGGCAACTCGTATTGGTGGGACGATCGACCAGAGGAGCAATGGCGCAGGAAGTGGCTGGAGATGCCAGGTCGAGCGACCGACGCAGAGACTGACATGGACGTGTTCGGGGAGGACCTCGGGTTCGAGCACGGCGGTACAGAGATGGAAGAGCAACAAGTCAACGTCGACGACCGCGAGGGGGAAGACTCGGAGGTTTTCAGTTGGCGGCCACCCACGGGGTGCGACCTGTATCCAGCATTCCCTCCCATGATGATGGAGCGCCCAGCACCCACACCTGACAGCGGGGAGGGGGGAAGGGGGGGCTTCGAGGGGGGGATGGATGTCAGGGGTTCAGAAGCAGAGACGCAGAGAAGGGTGGAAACAGAGAGCGAGGGGGAGGAAGCCGAAGGGAGAATGAGTGATGATGACGAACCGAGATCTCCAAGCCTAAGCAGTGAGTCAGAGGACTCCCAAAAGGGAGCCCCAGTGAGCAGAGCAAGGGGGGGATCCGGGGGGACACCCCAGGAGGAAGGGAACAGAGGAGATTCAGAGAGCAGCAGCTGGAAGTCGGGACCCACGCTCAAGACTGAGAGCAGCAGGGAGGAAGGCAGCCAGGCATCGGATTCCGGAGGCCGTCAGCAGGAGGGAGGGCACGAGTCAGGGGTGGTCACGCCCTCCTCAGAGAGCGAGGCAACGGTCAAGAGGAAAGTAGAGAGTTGGGCGCGCGCGCCAAGTTCAAATGCAGCGGAAGCTGGAGCAGTAAGCAGCCCGGAGAGTGAGCCAGGTCCCAAAGCCCGCCGAAAGGAAGCGGAAGGATCAGGGGGGTCAGCGTCAGAGGAGAGTAGAAGGGAGGAGTCCCAGGGGGGCAGAAGGACCCAGAGACGTAGGGAGAGGCGAAGGAGGTGGAGCAAGGCTAGGGTATTAAGCTGGTGTGCAAGAGGCGGGGACTCAGATGGGTCTTCGCCGACCTAGAGCAGAAGGTGTAGAGCTGCACGCTGCAGTTCGGAAATGAAACCTGTAACTCAATAAAGACTCTTTTAAAGTGGACGCTGTGTGGCGTGGTCCTATGTGAGCTGGGACCTGGTAGCAGCTCCGACAGTATGGTATCCAGCTGAGAGTAAATTGTTTTCTTTAATGTCTCCATTGGCATCCAGTGTTGGTGCATAAGCACTTAGAATAGTAGCCTGTTGGGTTTTGGCGAGTTTTATTTGAAGGGTTGAAAGTCGCTCATTAATTCCAGCAGGGACTTCTCACAAGATTGTTTTTGATAGCAAAGCCTGCTCCATGTATTTGACATTCTTGTTCTTGTTTATTTTGACTATGGCAGACCAACACGGCTACCTATCTACTACTGGTTCTTGTTCAGGTAGACCTTTCCAGAAGAAAGTGTAGCCTCCTTTTTCTTCCTTCAGTTGTCCCTCTCCTGCTCTTTGAGTTTCTTGAAGCGCTGCAATATTGATGTTAAAGCATCACAACTCGCTTGCAATGATGGCAGTCCTGTGTTCAGGATGCTCATTATCTGTGTTATCCAACAAAGTCCGTATATTCCATGTTCCAAAGCTCAATTGTCTTTTATGACCGCTGAGTAGTGTCCCCACTGGGCACAGTATTCCAGTCAGGGAAAATGGAAGGTAGATTTTTATATATAAAGGCACCTTTTCTAGCCTCTCCCCCTTTTCGGGGTGACCAGAGTGGATCCTAAATAGGACTGCTCAGTCATGGATACAGCTGCCAAGATACTCAACTGCCGCATTCCTTGAGTCAGAATGACTGAATCTGTATCCACCACCCATGTGCTAGTTCATGACTAGGGGCTTTCAGATTTCATGCTTCCCCTGTTACCATTTGCCAATCGTCATGGGACTTTTTTGGGTTCAGGATGAGTTTTTGGAAGACGTCTGTGCATGAATTTGTTTTGTGTGTGTAGATCAGTGCACGCTGACCAATGCACAGTCTTCACAGTAAGGCTCTATTCCGATGGCAAGAGTATCACAACAACCCGTAGATTCCTATCTGCTACAGCCTTCATCCGCCTTCACAGCCATTATAACATGCCACTTATTATCTTTCGCCTGTTCTGCCACTGAAGACTTCTTGGCTCATTCTTTGTCTAGCTCCTCCCCTTTGAGCTTACTGCCTTGGGTGACCCTGCTGAGAGTACGAGACTCCCGTCGGCTTCACTCACAAGGATCATAGGCAAAATAAAAAAATTCCTTCCAGTAGCACCTTAAAGACCAACTAAGTTAGTTCTTGGTATGAGCTTTCGTGTGCATGCACACTTCTTCAGATACACACTGTATCTGAAGAAGTGTGCATGCACACGAAAGCTCATACCAAGAACTAACTTAGTTGGTCTTTAAGGTGCTACTGGAAGGAATTTTTTTATTTTGACTATGGCAGACCAACACGGCTACCTATCTGTAACAAGGATCATAGGAACGTGCAAGCCCACTCACCACGACGAGGTGATGATCCAGTGAGTGAGGCATTTAAATAGTCAGACTTTAAAGTGGGCATTTAAAAGGGGAGCAATATATTTCACCAAAAAAATAGGAGTTGGGTTAGAAAGAGCGTGAACTCTCCCTTTTGCTGCTCCCTTTTGTTACTGGTTGGACATACTGCTGTCCAGGGACACTAGACTGTGGTATTAAAGCAGGGTGGGGGGAACTGAGTGGCCACTTTTCCAGGGGCCACATGCCAATGGTGGGTGAGATAGTGACATCCATCTGTCTCAAGAGACAATGAAAGAGTGCACCATTGGGGGTAAAGTCAAATTGTTGGAGAGTTACAGCGCCTGCTGTGGCTGTAGAGACCAATACAGGAGAGACATGTTTTATTGCAGCTGGGGCAGAGGAAGGCATCCCGTTTTGCTGTTACAGGTGTGCCATGGCTTTTCTTCTCTCTGTGCTCCTATCAGCAGTCATTTCTCCTCTGGTCACTTGGTGACCCTTGCTGTAACTTCTGCACCACCCTGACCCTATAAGTGCCAGGATTTCAACTCAAAAGCAGTGAGGAAAGTTGTTGTTGTTGTTCATACCTTTTCCCTGGTTCGAAGATGCTTGATGCCCTTTGCTTGTTCTCTGACCCCTTTGGGGGCAAATAAATGGATGAATCAAGCAGCCTTGCTCATGAAAAATAGGTAAAAATAAATGCTTATCTATCTTCTTCAAACGGGATGCTATTGCAGTCCGCTGAAGTTTTCTTGAATCAGAGACATGCCTCCTCCCTACCCAATTAGCCAGTTTCTCACTGGCATCACAACAATTCTCCATCATCACAGGTAATGTTCTCACCTGAAGGATCTGAGCCAGTCCTGTCCATCCCTGGGGCAGTAGGCCACTCAAAAATGACGTGGACTCATCCTTACAGGCCAAGGGATAGACTTTATGCTTTCAGCAGCGATGCCCAAAATCCTCCTCCATCTCTGCAGAGCTTTCTTTCTTCCCGAAACAAATACACCAAAAACAAATACTTAGATTTTGCAATCTAAGACAGAGTGAGGAGGTGGTAAGGAACTGGGGGTTTGGTGTCTTAATTCTCTATATCGCCGCACTAAACTTGGGACACCTGACACATCCAGACTTAACATGAATTTGCTGTCACACTTGTGAAGAGTTCAACATGGGGTTGGGTCCACTGAGAATAGCTTGTCAAAAGACCCTCCCAAACTTGGATATGGTTTTCTTCTGACTATGCCCATGAAGGAGAAAGCAAGCCATTTCACTTGAAGCATGTAAGCTGGTCCTGAAAACGATTTTTTGAGAATAATCCCGCCATGATTGGGGAGGGATGTTCCCCTAGGATTCTGAATTTTCATGGGTAGTGACAGAATCAGAATACAGAAACCACAAAGAAATTCAGCTTACATTTTAAGAGATGTGATTTTTTTCCTGTATAATTCCCCCTCTAATGCCACAAAGCTCTAGCTAATAAAAATACTATCTAACGTAACTAACCCAATAACTCCCTCCACACTCCTGTTTGTCTCCTGATTTCAAGTCACAGATCTGAGATGGGGGGGGGGTTGTCCCATCACTTTATCCTGGAAAACCCGCTGTTTCCTGCTGAATTGGAACAAACATCCATGGGGGGGGGCTGATGGGACCAAAACCAGCCTCTTGGACCCATGAAACCACTTGAAATCACGGGACAAACAGAAGTGTGGATGGGCTGTAACTTCCTAACTATTCTCTCTTAAGTCTTCTCAAATACCTGCTTTTTCCCAAGACATCTGACAAGTGTTCCAGCAGGGGGAGGTGTCACAATGGGAGACATGTCACCATTACTGTTACTTAGCAACCTTGCTCAACAATTTACATTCATAGAATCATAGAATTGTTGAGTTGGAAGGGATCCCAAGGGTCATCAAATCCCACCCCCCTGCAATACATTGTTCCTCTAAATATTAGTGTGTTATATCTTTCTATTTAATTCCGTTCATTTTTAATTACTTTTAAAAAGATTCTAAACTCCTCCAGCGCATTCCAGTGCAATGTGTCCAATCATAAAATCGCAATACAGTGGTACCTTGGGTTAAGAACTTAATTCGTTCTGGAGGTCTGTTCTTAACCTGAAGCACCACTTTAGCTAATGTGGCCTTCTGCTGCTGCTGCGCCGCCGCTGCACGATTTCTGTCCTCATCCTGAAGCAAAGTTCTTAACCCGAGATAATATTTCTGGGTTAGCGGAGTCTGTAACCTGAAGCGTATGTAACCTGAAGCGTACGTAACCCGAGGTACCAATGTATGAGAAAACAACATAATCCCTTTCAAAGAAATACAATTTAAAAACAATAATAATACTTGAAGCAGAAGAGGCCACACACCCAAAGTTTGTAACCTGGTGCCAGAAATATTGTAGTGCAGCTATTCCGTGTGTGTTTTACTGCATTACATATTCCATGAGCATTTTCAGTTTTCTCAGTTGTTTAAACCTTGAAGCCAAATACAGTGGTACCTTGGAAGTCGAATGGAATCCATTCCGTTTGACTTCCAAAACGTTCGGTAACCAAGGCACGGCTTCCAATTGGCTACAGGAAGCTCCTGCAGCCAATTGGAAGCCGCGGAAGTCACTTCGGATGTTCGGGTTCCAAAGAACGTTCACAAACCGGAACACTCACTTCCGGGGTTGCGGTGTTTGGGAGCCAAAATGTTTGAGTCGCAAGGTGTTCGAGATCCAAGGTACGACTGTATTTCAAATTACCCAAAAGTTACAGAGTGGCAAGATATGGTTTTGCCATCTGCACATAAAGAAGACACAGAAACAATGAAAACATATTTGCACCACAATTTTTTTAGGTTGACCCCTTTGGCACCAAGGCTCTTTTAAGGCAATTAATCAATTGCCTGCTCTTCACCAGCAGGTTCCAGGGCAGATTGCAACCAGTGGCGTAGCGTGGGGGGTGCAGGGGGGGCCGGCCGCACCGGGCGCAACATCTGGGGGTTAGGGTTAGGGGGCGCAAATCCACGGGCAGGGGGCGCAAATTACTTGCCTTGCCCCGGGTGCTGACAACCCACGCTACGCCACTGATTGCAACAATTTAATATTCAGAATTAAAAACAGTTCAGACCTATTGCAGTCACAAGAATGGGGGGGGGTGTCCTGAAAACACATCTCTCAGATGTCAAAGGCCAGGTGTACCTTCAGCATTCATGGAAAGCTGTATTGTGAAGATGCTGGGCACACACCTCTGTGGGGAAGGAATTCCACAATTTAGGGGCTGCCGCAGAGAATGCTGTCTCCTGGGCTATCACCCCCTGAACTACTGAGGGTGGCAGAACTACCAAATGGGTCCTCTCTGCTTATCTTAATGCCTGAGAGGGCCTGTAGGGAAGGATGCAGTCTCAGATATTTGGGACCCAAATAATTCACCTTACTGTGACCGGCTAGCTCAGTTGGTAGAGCATGAGACACTTACCGTAATCTCCGGGTGGTAAGTTCAAGCCCCTCATTGGGCAAAAGGCTCCTGCATTCCAGGGAATTGGATTAGATGAGTCTTGTGGTCCGTTTCCAACTCTACAATTCTATGATTCCACTACAGCCTAATAATTAGAGTCTTAATTCTTAAAGACCATTAAAGACCACAGCACTAAGATTAAGAAGCAGGCAGTAACCCACCCCCCGTCCCCATATTTTAAGAAGAGGAAGTGTGTTTGGCATCGGGTCACCTGTGTCCACACCCTACTTGGTTTTAATATAATAAAAGAACTATCTCAGGCTTGGAAATTCTGGTCTGAAATTGTTGCCTTGAGAAAAGGATAACCGCTGTCCTTTCTTTCCCTGGCACATAACTTACAAATGTCAAATCTTCCTGAAAACTAGAATTGCTGCTGTTGGCATTTCTGAAAATATCAACAATCAAACCAGAAATTCTCTCAAAGGGCCAACTAGAGTTAGATTTATATTAGCTTATCCCCTAACCAATGGCACACTGGTTATAAAAAAAAAATTCAGTTGTTGTATCCCATTCAGAATGCTCTAAATGTGTTGTTAGTTTCTCAGCCACTATCTGGCCAGTGTTTTGAGCAGTTGGTGTACTTTCTCTATACATTAGTATGATTTCAGTTTCTATCTTGCCCTTCCTCCCAAAGCAGCCCAGGGTGGCAGACCTTTCAATAATGAAACATTTTATTAGAAAAATAAAAATCTGAAAACAGTTTAAACATTCTGAAAACCCAGAGTTGCCAGGAACAGTGCCTTTCAGCCATCAAATGCATTATAAACATATTATTTTTTTGGAATTGCAATACAAACCAGGATGTTATACTGTATCTTGGAGGTTTGGACAGCATATTGCCTCCCTGACATTTTCCTTTGAATGGCACTAACTGTTCATCAACTGTAACATTTGCAAACATCCCCCTGGTTGTACACAGCAGCGAGCTTGTCTCTTGCACTGATAGTGCAGCATTAAAGCTGATAATCAAATATGAGGACTTGACTGATTCTTCTGAAGACGGCAAGTCAATAACGCATTTTGCAAAGATCTTCCCATGAACAGAGACAAGGTTTCAGATTCATTAAGTGCCTTGTGACATTTCAGGGGCTGAAAAAAATGACATCGTAATAGATGAATCACTCACTTCCTTTAACATCACCACAAATTGTATTAGAGTCAACAGCACTCCATGAAACCTTTATACAAACCTGAAGTGTACACTTGTAAGAGGAGAGCCAGGAGTTGTGCTGTGTACAGAACTGCAGGATCAAGCTGAGAGTCAGAACAAAGAGAATTCACTGGAACACAAAACCGTAAGGAGGACCACGGCTCCTTAACCAAACCTCAGTCCAAAGAAGAAACCTTTTCTAGCTCTTTCTATCTAGGAGAGACCAGTGGGCTGTCTGGGTGGGTGAAGCCAGTCTGGGAAATGCTCCAAGCAGCAGTTCTGCGGTTCACCCAGAAGAGGCAGCTGCAGACAGCTGAGGATTCCAGATCCTAGCCCTAATGATTTCTGACAAAATAAGAGTGATTGCTCACATTTCATGTCAGGCAGGATCGTAAGCCAGTGCCTCCATGGGCAGGCTATCTTCAACCCAAGACAAATGTTCTGGTCCAGAAAGGACAGAAAGCAAAGTCTTGCGAATGAGCATCAGGAGCTGGTACCATATAAAGCCTTGAAAATGATATTATAAATTCAGTGGTCACGCTGCAAAATTCTTGATGCCGAAGATAACAGAACTTTTAGCTCCTTGATGAAGCCATATATAATGGATCCTAGGGCTTTTACAGTAATTTCAGATTATTGGGTGTGCAAAATAAAATTCTGTAGCAGAACGAGAGGAACTATCTAATAAATTCTAATATGTGCCTCTGACAGCCATGCAACCACGTTCCATATGGCACTGACAATAGCAAGGGAGGTTGGGCGGGAGTAGAGAGAAATTGTATTTTCTGAGCTACACAGCATCCCATTTTAAGTGCTGAAAAAAATACCATATCCCTGCGACAGAAACATTTCCCCAGAAAACAGCATCTGATTTGACCACAGTACCTTGGAAACTGCTGCACATTCTCGACTGCCTGGAAATGCCCTTGTAGGGCAGTGGCCATTGATGGCTGCTGTTTTTGTCCATGTGTTCTGGAGCTGTCCCTTCAGCACCACAGTAAGGGTAAAGGGTAAAGGTAAAGCACCACAGTAATCCCAGCCAAAGTCCCAGAACTGGGGTTTTTTACTTGGGTATGTAAGTAGAAGCCACACATACACCACCACCCAGAATGGCTACCATGAATGCTAAACAGAAGCTCCACTGCAGATATTGACACAGATGTTGAGAATTTCTACATGCTGCAGACAAGACTAAGATCACCGGTCACAGGGAAACCAATTTCTGAGGATGTGGAACTTTCAAAGCAGAGAGGTCCTTTTTGATGAAGGAAATTCCTGCTCTGACTCCCCAGTAAAGCCTTAGATATGAATTATTGCGATGAAGAAAAGGATACATTGTCCAGTAGGACACAATCAATACATTGTGAAGTCTCAGGTGGGAAGTTCCATTTGCTACAAGAATGAATAGATGTGGAGTCTACATGATATAAAGGGGGCAGCAAAAAGAAAGTCAGCTCTGGTGAGTTGAATCTGTCGGTTTTATCGTTTTCTTGCCAAATATGGGACTGTGTACTAACAGCGCAGCTGCATTATAGTCTCCATCACATGCATAAATCCACAATGCTTATTTAGCTGAAAGGAGTGAAATAAGGAAGATGGGCACTGTACTCTCTGCTGCCTTATGTGCAGTTACCATAACAACTCCACATAAGTCTTCAATAAAAATAGAAGCTATTATTCCCTCCTGCATTTGCTCTTGGTTTGGCCAGCCTCAAAATAACTTATCTCAAAGATTTATATGATGCTTTTAAATGCAGTTAGTTTCCAAATCAGCATACACTTATTTTTTTAAAAAATGATTTAAACAGCAACCCAATGAAGTGCAATAGCAGCATTTTAAAAAAAGCAGTATCTATTAATGAAATTCATCAGCTGATAAAAGCAAGAAAAATACTGATTGAAATTTCAGCAAATAATAAGTTTTAAGAACTGGCACCTAAAACTTAACAATGAAGTCAGATATCTGTGGCAGGGTGCCACCACAAAAGGCCCTCTCTTCTTCTGTCAGCTGCCTTTGGAAGCAGAGGTACTAAGAGGACAGATTGAGGCAAATGTTTTAATATTGAGGGGCTTAAAATCAGCTAAAATTGATCATTTAAATTTTGGATGCATCATTTCATTATCTTTCCCATAGCTTTGCAGAAATGGAGAAAGATCATACTGGCACAGAATATTACATCTAAAAGTTTGATTTCTAGGATTTATTTATTTTTTAATCCCAGGTGAGATGTAAGAAAATACAGTGTATCTATGAAAGAGGGATGGAGGAATCTGAATGCAATGTTGGACAAAAAGGATAGGGAAGAAATATGCCAGAAGAATGCTTTTATTTAATTAAGGAGATGATTTACAAGATTATGGTCACAACTATATGATGTGTATATGATACTGTATCTACATATCTCCCCTGAAGGGTAAATAGCAGCTTTGGGGGAACAATATGGGGAAAGGTTAACAATATTCCCCTCCATCATCCATCCTCAATGTCCCACTGTGAAAATAAAATACATTTGCAAAAGAGGTAATGTGTTATGATGGCAAGTGGGAGGTGGTGGACAGAGTCTTTTACATATGTATAATGTTCTTACAAATTTATGCAGAGGTTTGGAAAAAGACTTATCTTGTTTTGGATGAGACTAGAACAATTTCCCAGTAGTGATGTATGGAAGTGAGAGCTGGACCATAAAGAAGGCTGATCGCCGAAGAATTGATGCTTTTGAATTATGGTGCTGGAGGAGACTCTTGAGAGTACCATGGACTGCAAGAAGATCAAACCGATCCATTCTTAAGGAAATCAGCCCTAAGTGCTCACTGGAAGGACAGATCATGAAGCTGAGACTCCAATACTTTGGCCACCTCATGAGAAGAGAAGACTCCCTGGAAAAGACCCTGATGTTGGGAAAGATGGAGGGCACAAAAAGAAGGGGACGACAGAGGACGAGATGGTTGGACAGTGTTCTCGAAGCTACAAACATGAGTCTGACCAAACTGCGGGAGGCAGTGGAAGACAGGAGTGCCTGGCGTGCTCTGGTTCATGGGGTCATGAAAAGTCGGACACGACTAAATGACTAAACAACAACAACAACAGAACAATTTCAGAAAACAACATCCTGCCATCTGAAAATAACTTTGAAAGATGAGCAATGATGGTTACGTTGGAATTTATTAGCAGCAAGACTGTGTGGTTTGTCTCAGTCATGGAAGGAAAGTCAAGTTATTTCAGCATTTGGGTGGGCTCAGGAGTTGGTGGTATGGCTGGCTTTATTGACGGGTGCTATTTGCCCAGTCTGCCCCCAAGTGACCTGTTATAAGCCTGTGATGGGGTTAATTGGAGATTTCTGTCATTGGTAACCTATGCAGAAGCATGGAATCGGGCATGTGACAGCAAGTGCTTCATTGACCATGCTGTGGAGCAGGGTATTTGGTGATTGTTTTACATTGTATTGTGCTTTCTGAACTGTTCTCCAGTGGGAGGAGCATGCATTTACAGGACAGTGGCTTGGAGCTTTCCCCATCCATTCCTTCCCATGCACCTGCGATATTTCTGTCATACGCTATTTCCAAAGCTCTGGGGATTACATGGTATGATTGTGACCCACCCTAGCTTGGGCTGCTGGGCTCTCCAATGCAAGCCTTCCTTGTTGTTTTGCTCTACTTCCTCTCTGTTTTGGGCTGTCCTGACCCATGGGGTGACAACCACAATGTTTCAAGGAGACAGGAAGGTGAAGCAAAGCAGGATCAACACCTTGGGGAGAAATCTTCAACTAAGTTTCAGAACCATGGACAGTGATCCTATAACTGAGAGAGAACATGTTATCAGCTATGTCCTGGAAGTGAGAGCCGGACCATAAAGAAGGCTGATCGCCGAAGAATTGATGCTTTTGAATTATGGTGCTGGAGGAGACTCTTGAGAGTCCCATGGACTGCAAGAAGATCAAACCTATCCATTCTGAAGGAAATCAGCCCCGAGTGCTCACTGGAGGACAGATCCTGAAGCTGAGACTCCAATACTTTGGCCACCTCATGAGAAGAGAAGACTCCCTGGAAAAGACCCTGATGTTGGGAAAGATGGAGGGCACAAGGAGAAGGGGACGACAGAGGACGAGATGGTTGGATAGTGTTCTCGAAGCTACCAGCATGAGTTTGACCAAACCACAGGAGGCAGTGGAAGACAGAAGTGCCTGGCGTGCTCTGGTCCATGGGGTCACAAAGAGTCGGATACGACTAAACGACTAAACAACAACAACATGTCCTGGAGCAATTGGCAGCTTCTTAGGCTAGGTATACAGTACCTTGAGTTGGGTATGTTTATCCTGGAAAAGAGGAGACTGAAAGGAGGTACGGTGGTCATCTTCAAATATCTCAAGGGCTGTCAGATTGAAGATGGAGAAAGTTTGTTTTCTCCTGCTCTGGAGGGTAGGACCTGAACCAATGACTTCAAGTTATAGGAAAGGCGAGTCCCTGCATTGCAGAGGGTTGGTCTAGATGAGCCTTGGGGAACCCTTCTTACGTCCCTTGAAGAAGTTTCTGAGATATTGCCGGCTAGCTCAGTTGGTAGAGCATGAGGCCAAGGGGTGGGTCAGAGGCAAAGGCAGGGAGAAGAACTGCCCTCTACTGTTGGGCATCGCTGTTGACCTTGGCTTGCTACCCGTGCACCGCGGGGCTCTAGCAGCTGGGGGGAGGAGGAGAAGGAGAGGAGGGCCCAGACTGCCACCTCGGCCACTGATTGGCTCCTTGCTAGTGGGGGGGGCGTCCGAGTGGGCGTGGCGCATCCGGGGAGGGCGGGGTCTCGCGGCCCAAGCGTGGCGCTGCTGGCCGCTACCTGCTGGCGGCTCCGCGCGCGCTGAGCGGGGCGGAGCGGCTGCGGCACCTTCCCCTCCACCAGCCTCATACAAAACGCCTCCTGGCGGGGCGGAGCGGCCCCTCGCCCGGGCTCAGGAGGAGGAGGAGGCGAGCGAGCGAGCCTGCAGCACCAGCCTGCCAGAGGTGAGTGGAGCCCGGGGAAAGGGAGAGACAAAGGCTGCGCTGCGCTGCTCCCCCGGGCTGCCCGGAGCGCGACGCCCGTCATTGTCTCTTGCAGCCCGGCCACCGAGCGCTGCGCCCGGAGATCCGCACCGGGGAGAGGCGGGCAGGCAGGCAGGCGAGGCTTTGCGATTCCAGAATAGCAGGGAATTAGCTTGCCGAGGAAGAGACGGACAGATGGAGGGAGGGAGGGAGCTGCAGACGGGCAAGCAGCGCCGGGGGGGGGTCCTCTCTCTCCCTCCCTCCCTTTCTCTCTCTCTTTCTCCCAGTACTGGTGAGGTCCTTGAGTCTTGCGAAGCTCCATGAAGAGTGCATAGGAGCCAAACCCCCGATAAAATATTTGTGGGGTCCAGCTCCCCCCCCCCCTTTGATAGGTATTGCCGTTCAAATTGTGTGTGCTCCCTATGTCTTGGTATTGATTGTGCGGGGTGGGGCTTCCTCTCCCACCCCCAATATTTTATTCAAGTTGGCACCCTTGCAAGGGTTGGTGGGGGCAGAAAGAGAGAGAGAAGCTGCCCGTTCTCCACGCAGCCTTTGTGGCAGCTGGAAGATGCTCTGCCTGCATCCACCTGCAAGGGGGAGGGGTTGCTATGGTTAAATCATGCCTGGACTGCGCGGGAGGGGCTGCTCGCGAGTTTATTGAGGTGGGGTGGGGTAGAGGATCGGTGAAGTTTGCACCCAGCTGCTAGGACGGTGCTCTGTGGAGGTGAGGGGGGCCACGTCTGCATCTATATCTGCAATAGCAGAGTACAGAAAGATTGAGATCTATGCACGGGAGACACCTTGAGAGCTGCCAGCAAATCAGGGGAAATGCCGTGAGAAGCGGCTCTGGGGACCCCCCAGAGCTCCTTCAGCGGAGGAGGCAGATCCTAGGGGCCAATGTGCTTTCAGCCCCTGCCCCCCCATAAAATATTTGAGGGGATCAACCCCTGCCCCAAAGTCAATGGGTATTGCCATTCAAATGGAGTGTGTGTACTGCAACATGTGATCAATTATGCAGGAAGGGCTTACCTGGGCCAATATTTTGTTCCAAGTTGACACCCCCAGCTTTCAGCTCTGTCAGAAGGATCTGCTGTAGGAAGTAGGATATGGTGCAATAGCACTGGTCCTGTGTCCAGAGCAAGCTGAGGATATGAGCAGCACCCACTTTGTGGTCTATAGCCTGGAGTGATAGGGACCATGGCACCAGCTGCGTTCCTTCCAGGCCATTTCGGGGTCAGCTTGGGAATTCTACCATCTACCTACAAAGGTAGTTGCTTTGGGCATCTGATGTTGTCATGGGCTGAGCCCATCAATGCTCTTGCCAGAATCAACAAATATGCTAAGACTCATTTCCTGGATGAAAAGGATGGCCTCAAGGCGTGCTGGCATCTTTCTCATAAGCAACCACGAGTACAGCTCAAAACAGCCCTGATGTTCATCACCTGGGTGGGTGACTCAATAGAGTTGGACAGTTGCTTAGCACATCCCAAATGGCTTCTTTGCTTGAAGTGGAAAACGAAACAGCAGCAGCTTCTAATGAGAAATCCAGCAACTACAAAAGAGATGATGGGCTCATATAACTGTACATAATTGGAGTGGTGGCAATTATGCTGTGAAAGTGCTCTCAACATATTTTCTTCAAATGTGCCATCTTTTCTTCCATATCAAGCTGGAGGTAGAGAGAGAGAGAGAGAGAGAGAGAGATTGGTTCTAAATACTTGCAGGAAGCCATCTATGCATTTTCCTGGAACTGGAGATGCCAGAAAGCCACCTTTTCCTCTTCACCCACCACTCCTTGAAGCAATCCCCCCCCCCCAAAGAAATGTATTGTTTTAAATTAAGGGGATGAACATACATTTAAGTCATTGAATTACATATGGCATTTTAAAAATAAAGGACAGCCTGCCTGAAGCATGAGGGTGGGGAGGTGCAAAGCAGACAGCAGAATAAGCTATTCAGTTTGCTACTCAGTACATCTCTGACATTTGCATTCTGAGCAGAAGGAGCTGAGCCCCGTAAGCCTGGACACAAGAGCCTCAGGAGATACAAACACCCTGTCTCCTAATAAGAAGATGAGTGTGTATATATGTTGTCAATGGGTTTTAAAAAGAATCCTGGCAGGTAGGTCCATCCTCCTCGAAACAGCATTTCCCAGCACCCATCCTTGACTTTATGTGCGCTTTAGCCAGTAGCCTCCACACTATCAAAGGCAGAATTAATTATATAGCTATTAAGACCAGACCTGTCCTGCTACTTATCTGCTAGGTGTGTTCCTGATCATATCAACAGCTGCCTTGGCAAGATACCATCACAGTCATCAAAAAAGCTCCCTTTGCCTCCCCAACTTAAACCTAACCTGCATCAATTGACGCTCTCTCCCATTGTGACCCCGGAAGGGCCACCTTCACCTGCTTGGCTTTTTCTCTGAGCCTTGGAGCCTAAGGGTTAAAAGTGGCTCGGAACTTGTTTACTGTCTCTTGGATTCTCCAGGAGCTCATTCCCTCCTGGTACAGATGGATGTCACATCTATTCAGAGCTGATCCTTGCTGAGCCAAGAGAACTGGGCCGATCCGGGGTGAGGATCAGCTGCGTGTCTCCCAGTAGGCAGGTGGGAGGGACTGGCAGGCAGAACTGTAAATATCACTCTGGCCGGAGGCGAGGCTTGGTGAGGTGAGGTAGCAAGGGCAAAGGACTGTGCCCAAGTCCAGGAATGCTGTGTTGTGTGTGTGACACTTCCTTCTTCTTTCATTGTGTGCTGCCCTCTCACCTATGTCTGGTTCAAGAGACTCCCTTGATGGTAACCCCCATCATTTGGAAATCCTAATCAGCTTGGTTAAAGACTGGTTTAAGAAAACTGGATTTCTTCCTATATATTCCCCATATTGATGTGTGGAAGTTAACTCTTGTTTGTGGGGTTGCGTATATGGAGGATGGTGGTGCTTTGAGATTCATCTGTGGAGAGTTAAGCAGCATGAGCTTGTCTCAGGATTGCATATGAAAGCAGTCAGATGTGCCCACAATGTGTGCTGGGCCAAGGTATTATTCATACTTGAGCAGAACTTAAATGATCCTTTGGGATTTGGTCCCCTATCATCAAGTCTTCGGGGGGGGGGGAGTCTGGTGCCCCAAATCACTTTGAATCTGAGTTGGTGTGTTTATTTGACTTATAAGTAAACCAACAAAGCAACATCTTAATTGTAGGATATACTTCACAAGTATATCAAAGTTTTTCCAACAACCACTGAAATAGTTGACAGGGGGGAAGGGGTGGAATCAAAGCACACTTACAGTGCAGTCATGAGTATTTTCTGATAAACTGCATTTTAGTCTCTAATGTGTGTTTAGAATGGTGACACGAATGTTGTCGTTATATTCAAATGAATGATGGGGATATCTGTACATATTTTAAGACCTGACAATTCAGTGGCGTGTTCTCCACCTTGCATTATTCAAATGGAAGAACAAAATGTAGAACAGGAAAGCTGTTCACACCAAAGAGATCTGCATAGATGTACGGTATATAGGTATTTCATGGGTATGAACTCCTTTCTCATGTTGCATCCACATGTTTGTCCAATGCATGCAGTGGGGGGCGGGGGGGGGCAGAATTGCACACTGATCTCCGTGTGAGATGCTTGGAAGCCCCAGTCATGCCAAGGTACAGTCCTGCTATATATATATATATATATATACAACCTGCTCTCACCTTCTGCAAAATGCCCAGAGGTGAATCCCAGGTCCGCAGTTGCCATCCTACTTAATTCATTGGGGGAAGGACTGTAGCTCAGCATCTTCTTTGCCTTCAGAAAATACCTGAGTTCAATTCCTGGCATCTCCCGGTGGGCCAGCCCCCTGCCTTAAACCCTGGAGAGCTACCGCTGTTCAGTGTCAACAATACTGACCTACATGCAGTGGTGTAGCATTGGTTGCAGGCACCCAGGGTGTGTACCGGGCAGGAGGGTGCATGTGTTGGGCAGGGAGCACCATCCCAGCCCTTGCCGTGCTGGGGTCACCTGCGTGGAGTCGCCTGGTTCGTGCCGCTTCAAAAATTGTGTCCCCTGGGCCACAAACCCCCAGCACCCCAATGCTATGCCCCTGGCTACATGAACCAGTGGTCCCATTCAGTGCTAGGTTGCACCCCATGTTCCTTGATAATAAAGAGAGAGACATGGTTATCTGAAAAAGTAAACGGCAACTTTGAAACTTCCTTATTTATGGGTATTGCATCCATTCCTTACATTTCTAATTAACCCTATGAAACAATGCATTTTTAGAAGTGAAAAAAAAATCCGTGGAAAATCTAAAGTGGGAGTGGTGTTCTGTTTCTGACTCTGCTTCTCCTGCTTCCATTCCTGCATGTTGCCCCCTCTTCATCTTTCTCTTTCTCTCCCCGCTCACCCTGAAAGGATCAAGGTGACTACTACAAGCAGTGTCAGCCCTAATCCTGGGAGCCTCTGCCTTCCTGAAGGGGTGGTGGCATCTTTTTCGCCCCTGAGGGCTGGGATTTTGGGTTCTAGCTTTCCCAGTGGAAAAGTGCTGCTGCTGTCTATTCCAGGGAGAAGCCCCACCCCATAAATGGTGCAGTTTCCCTTGGGGCCTTGTAGGAAAAACAAAACAAGGCAAAATGTTCTGGTGAGCGCACCTGTGGTTACTGCTATCTCTGGATTTCCCTTTGCCTGCCCAAAGGTAAGGCTGAATACACACCATACATTTAAAGCAACACACACACACCACAAATCCTGGGGACTATTGTTTGCTGAAGGTGCTGGGAACTGTAGCTCTGCGAGAGGTAAACTACGCTTCCCAGATTTCTTGGGAGGGGAGGGTGCTTTGAATGTATGGCGTATATGCAGCAGACACACTCCACCTTAACCCCTTTGGGAATGAACCAGGAATGCCTCTACAGTGGTGCCTCGCAAGACGAAATTAATCCGTTCCGCGAGTCTCTTCGTCTTGCGGTTTTTTCGTCTTGCGAAGCACAGCTCTTAGCGGCTTAGTGGCTATTAACGGCTTAGCGGCTTTAAGAAAAAGGAAACAAACTCGCAAGAACTCGCAAGACGTTTCATCTTGCGAAGCAAGCCCATAGGGTAATTCGTCTTGCGGAACGACTCAAAAAACGGAAAACTCTTTCGTCTTGCGCGTTTTTCGTCTTGCAAGGCATTCGTCTTGCGAGGTACCACTGTACATCCCTCCATGACTCTAACAGACCTGACCTCTGTTCCTGTTTAGTGCAGTCAACCTCTCCCTAGGGAGGTTTTGGCTTGTGCCTTCATTATACACCTTTAGGTGCCAGGCAGAAACGTTCCTCTTTAGCCAGGCCTTTGGCCAATTGACATCCGATTTCCTTTTAAAATGTGTGGGGGGGGAGATTATTGGGCTGTTGTTTTATTTTCAATATGTATTTTGTAGTTTTTTATATTGTGATTTTATGTTGCAAACCGCCCTGAGACTTGCGGGTATAGGGCGGTATACCAATTTTATCAACAACAACTACTACTACTGAGCTGAGGGTAGGGCCAATGTGTGCAGTGCATCCACAGATTTACACCAGTTAAGGCTTTTTAAAAGAGCCTTTAAAAAATTGTAGCATAGCTTCCCTGTGAATAACAGGACAACTGTTGTTGTTGTTGAATTTAGTATACGGTGTAATGCCCAAATAGACCTCTAAGCAGTTCACAAAGCATAAAAACCAATTACACAACATTGTTAAAATACACAATAATTAAAAACACGGCGCACTCAAAATACACAATAACACAATCCTATTAAAACGTTACAATATAACCAGCCATTTTAAAAATATGCAGTACAGTAAAACAATCCTATTAAAACTGCACTGCACAAGAGACTTGGGTCAAGAGATCAAGGGAATGCCTATGTAAATAGGTGCATCTTCAGAAGTCGGTGGAATGCCAGCACAAATGGAGTCTCTCCTATTTCAGCAGGGAGTGCCTTCCACATCTCTGGTGCCATCAGTGGAGAAGCCCATGTCCACATCACCACAAGCTGATAACCAGCAAGCTGTGGTAGGACTGTCTAGGTTCCACTTGCTGACCATAATGCCCTTACTGGGCAATGGAGGGGAAGTTAGTCTTCCAGATAACCTGGTCCTGAGTTGCTTAGAGTTTTATATCATGAGGAGTTTGTGGGGGTCAGGATTGCACACAGATAGAATTATAGAGTTGGAAGGGACCCTGAGGATCATCTAGTCCAAGCCTTTGCAACACAGGAATATGCTGCTGTCTCATACGGGGATCAAACCTGCAACCTTGGCCTTATCAGCACCATGCTCTAACTCAGTGTTTCCCAACCTTTTTGGGGCAAAGGCACACTTGTTTCATGAAAAAAATCTCGAGGCACACCACAGCCCCGTGACGTCAGCGCGCAGCGTCACACCGGGAGGGACGCACGAAAGTGTAAGTTTCAATTTTTTCCCCTCCCCCTTGCCTTCCTTCTGTGCCAACCGCCAAAAAGCCAAGAATCGCGGGACCCCCGGCGGAGGGGGGGAGGGCGAGCGGAGGCAGCGGCGAGCCCTGTTCCTCCCCATCCGCCCCATTCCGTGCAAGGAGCGCGAACAGGTGTGAGAAGGGGGTCAAACCTGCGGGCCGGCGCCGGGGAACCTCCAAGCTTTGGGGGGGGGAGGAGGCAGCAAAGCGAGGCAGGAAGGAGAGCGCGGCTTGGCTGGGTGAGCTTTGGCAGGGGCAGGGAATGAGAGCCGCGAGGCGGGCGCTGCAGACGGAGGCGCTGCCCGCCGAGCTTGCAAGCAGCCAGGCAGGCAGACGGCGAGAGCCCCGCGCTGGGCGGCCTCTCCTCGCCGCCGCCGCCCCGCCTCTCGCCGCCCGACTCGCCCGCCTCCCTCCGGGGACGGCGCCCCAATCGAAAATTTGACTTAAAAAAAAAATCTTTCGATTTTTTTAATTTTTCCCACGGCACACCAGGCAACATCTCGCGGCACACTAGTGTGCCGCGGAACAGTGGTTGAAAAACACTGCTCTAACTGACTAAGCTATCCAGGCTGGCTGAACCGTATGTGAGTAATATGGCCTTAGAAGTGGATTGGTGGCTAATAGGCAGCCAGTGCCTTAGCACCATTCATTCCCCAGGCAGCAGTATTCCTCACCAGCTGCAAGGAATGCACCAAATATAATGCATTATGGTAGTACAAATGTGAGGTTACCGATGTGTCAATCACAGTGGTCAAGCTATCCCTATCCAAAACAGGGTGCAGTTGATGCAACGGCTGAATCTGTTGATAGGTGCTCTTTGCTGTGGAGGTCTCCTATGCAAATATGGTTCCAATAAGAACACCTCCATATACAATGGGAGGAAGATCCCATTTCAAATTTAAAAGGGAAAATCAGTGGTGACGGTTATTTCACAGGAGCAGTCATGCTCCAGTCAGCTGATCCGTTCACCTAAGCTTTCCCCTCTGGCTCAGGGTGGATTTTCCTTGAACACACTTGCCCCTATCATGCTTAAGAAATCCTGGGGTGGGAAAATTCTCTTTAAGAACTGGGCATGTAAGCAAGGCAAGGTGCTTAAATGGGGTAAGGAGTAACTTAAGCAGCGGCGTAGCGTGAGTTGTCAGCACCCGGGGCAACGCAAGTAATTTGCGCCCCCTAACCCGGGGCAAGGCAAGTAATTTGCGCCCCCCGCTGCCGCCCAAACAACGCCGCTTGCCCGGAGGAGGAGGGGGGCAGAGAGGCGAGGAAAATGCAACGGCCCAGCAGCTGCAGCACCACCGGCGGAGACGGGGCTGTGAGGAGGGGCTGCCTGGCACGTCCTCCGCGGCGAGCGCTGAGAGCCGCTGCCTGCCGGGCGCCTTCAGCCGGGCGCCGCGAGACATGCGGCTCCGCTACAGCCTGCGCCCGAGGCTCTTCGGCGACTCCGGAGGCAGCGAGAGCGCCCCCCCAAAATGTTGCGCCCGGTGCGGCCGGCACCCCTGGCACCCCCCACGCTACGCCACTGAACTTAAGGAATTGAATTGTGTATTAATCATAAATGTCCATTAAAAGGCAGTAAAAGCTTCTGGGTCAAAGATTTAATTCTGATTTAATTTGTGCATTTCTTTGGTTAACAATTCCTAGAAATTAAGGTACAGGTAGACCTTTGGGCTTGGCAACAGAACTAAGGCGATTTCCATTATTTATAAAGAAATTATGCGATTTCCATTCAAATTGTTGGAGCCACAGCAGCAAAACAGTAGACCCACCTAAGCTAGTTAGATACAGTGGTACCTCGGGTTAAGAACTTAATTCATTCTGGAGGTCCGTTCTTAACCTGAAACTGTTCTTAACCTGAGGTACCACTTTAGCTAATGGGGCCTCCCACTGCCACTGCACCGCAACCACTCGATTTCTGTTCTTATCCTGAAGCAAAGTTCTTAACCTGAGGTACAATTTCTGGGTTAGCAGAGTCTGTAACCTGAAGCGTCTGTAACCTGAGGTACCACTGTACACCCCATTCAGAAGCTAGCACTGTGACCTTTAATGACCTAATAACCTGGATCCTCAAAAAAATCCATTCCCAGTTCAGCGCAAGGTGTCAGGCTTATCTCACACCACTTAATTACATTTCAGTGCTGTGTTTTTGACTGACAGCTGTCCTCAGCATTTTACAAAAGTAAAATGAAAACAATGAATTATAACTATATGCATAAATTGCTAATTCAGCTGCTGTGATCTAGGATAAGGCTTCAGTCTGAGAGAAGGAGCCAGCAGCCCACAGGTCAGGTCTTGTGGCCTCTTCTCAGTCCCACTCATCACCAAGTGGCAATTTGGTGGGGGGGTCTTCTTTCTAAGCTAAGTGCCGCACAGGGCATTTTTGTTGGGGTGGCAGCTAGGGAGAAAAGAGGAGGCAGAGAAAATTTGGGACAGGGAAAGAGGGAGGAGAATGAGGTGGCTATTAGGGAGAAAGACAAGGTGACCCCAATATGCAGCCTGAGAGATTATCCTGGGAGAATGCAGATCTAGATAAAAAACCACTTCCCCACCCCTGCCTCCAATGTTTGTCTGTTTTATTAAACTTCCCAAAGGAAGTTCTGACTCTGTGGTGTTGACAAATCAAAAATTGTTTTGGAATAATCTTTTGGAACCCAGTGATTTTGTCTATCTCTAGTGGTCCATGATTACTGTTTACAGCTGTGAACAAAAAGTCTATGGGGATTTGAGTGGGGGACGGATGAACAATAATCCAATAACTCCAGGACCACTTTTCCAGGAAAAAAAGTTTCCACCTTCAACCTAGACCAGGCATAGGAAAGCTCCGGCCCTCCAGATATATATTATGTGAGTCTTTTAAAACTGGTTTAAGGCAAGACCAGCCTTTTAACAGAAATATGTCAAAATGCCACACACCTCTTGCAAGTCAACTCAATACTTTCTATCCATACATGCTGAATAAAAGCCTCCTTTTATATCTCAAAGGAAAACAAGAGCAGAATATCTGAGAATAGATGCCTGACCCTTCCCTACAATTCCTATCATCCGTAACTCTTGCTAGCTAGGGATGATGGGAGTTGTAGTCCAAAAACAGCTGGAGACCCAAGTTTGGGAAACACTATAGGGCAGGCATGGCCAGACTTGACCCTCCAGATGTTTTGGGACTACAACTCCCGTCATCCCTGGCTAACAGGACCAGTGGTCAAGGCTGATGGGAATTGTAGTCCCAAACATCTGGAGGGTCGGAGTTTGCCTATGCCTGACCTAGACAGCTCCATCCACCCACTGGGTCATTCTTCTAGCATCTGCCTTGTGAACTGGCAAGTGGGCAGAAGAAATGTTCAGTGCTGGGGTTTGGGATTTCCAGCGCCTGAATACAGCAAAGATCCCAGAGAGGCAATAGGGTTGCACTGGCAAGTGTGGTCGCAAAAGTGAATGGGACATTGCAGGTGCACAGTTGTGGGTTGTGAATTCATCATAGTTGTTCTGTGTGCAATCACTTCTGTCCCCATGCCTGCTGGATAACTTCCCTTCTTTTGTATCACTTCTTCTTCTTCTTTATAAATATTTATTAAAGTTTTCACAGTATTACATAATGAAAAAGAAAAAAGAAAAAATAAAAAACAGTTAAAAATAATTCCATCTTTTCGTCACTTATCTTTCATTTACTTGTTTCCCGGACCTCCTCATACCTCCCTTTTTTGTATTCCAGTTCAATTTATTAGTTCAGCAATTCCTTTCCCTCCTTATTATTACCTATTAAAAATCCAATTTTTCCATATTCTTTTATACCATTACAGCTAGAAACCACTTAACTTCAATCAAACCTCATTCTAACGTTCATTAATTTTGCAGTATTTCTGTAAATAGTCTTTAAATTTCTTCCAATCTTCTTCCACCGACTCTTCTCCCTGGTCTCGGATTCTGCCAGTCATTTCCGCCAATTCCATGTAGTCCATCATTTTCATCTGCCATTCTTCCAGAGTGGGTAAGTCTTGTGTCTTTTTGTATCACTTCTTCTTGTAGTCCTGTCCCATTCCAGAGAAGCTACACCGTTCATATCTCCCATCAAGATTGTATTTTCCTTCAAATATTTAAATAGGATTTCTTCAAGTCTCTTATAAAAGTCAGGTATTTTTCCTCATTTGGTGCATATACGCCTATTAACATTATTTTTTCTCCTTGTGATGTTATCTGTATTATCAATATTCTTCCTTGCTCATCTTTAAATAATTGCTTTGGATCTAATTCTGGTTTTATATACATTACCACGCCTCCCTTCTTTCCTACGTCAGAGGCCACAAGGTCCTTTCCCAATCTTTTATTGATCAGAATTATTCTATGTATCTTCACAATATGCATTTCCTGAAAGCAGATCCCATCCAAATTTAACTTTTTTACCACATGTTCGATCTTATTGCGTTTAGTTTCATTGAGTCCATTTACATTCCAAGTTAAGATTTCCAACACCATCTTGTCCTTTATTTATCTCTCTTCTCCACTTCTGTTGGTTCTTCTTCATGTCCTGCCACCAAACCAAATGTTCTTTCTCCTGCTAATTCTTTTCCATATTTTCCATAGGGGTATTTTCTAATACTGTAGACGTAGAAGTAGACTTTGAAAACAGGCAAGCAATACTTACAAAAGTCTCTAGGTACCACAGCTGTTGGGCACATGTGTTTTGTATTCTTCCTCATTGCCCCTGGTACATGAAGCCATTACTGCATTGTTCCTTTCTTTTCATAGTACAACTTTTATAAAGAGCCCAATTTTATATTAAGTTTGATTTTTGTAATCCCTTTTTAAAAAAAAATAGAATATGGAAAAAGGGATACAGAGATTACTATCAAATGTCTGTTTTTATCGGAACTAAAAAGTTTATCTAATTAAAAACACAAACCAAAAAGAAAAGAAAGATAGAAAGAGGGATGATAAAGGGAAAAGAGAAAGAGAGCGAAATTAATGAAAGAAAACAAGAAAAGGAGAAAAAGTTAAGAAAATAAAGAACTTCCAGTTCTTCACCTGTCAGCTATATATAAGTTATTAAATTCATCCATTCCAATATAACACCCAGCAAAACTACTTTCTATGAACCAACAATATCTTCAATCCACAAACCCAAATGTCGTTAATTCATTTTCTTTTTCATGCAAAAAGTCGATAAGTGGCTTTCATTCTTTAGCAAATGTTAGCAAAAGCTTTTCTTTGATGAAACATGTCAATTCTGCCGTCTCAGCTAAGTCCAATAATTTTAACAACCATTCCTCCATTGTTGGTAATGACGTGTCTTTCCATTTTTGTGCATATAAAAGTCTCACCACCATAATCATATATTGGAACCTATGATTTTTGCAATCGCAATGAGAGTGGGTTGGGGCATAGAAACTGGACTTTATGGAGAAACCGGGAACAAGAAGTATGGCGTACCGCCACGCCTCGTCTTAGATGCACTTTCCCTCCAAAGGACATAAACTAAGCCCATCAGTTTTCTGAAGGAACTGGTGCCAATTCCTCTTCAGAATGGTTTAGCAGCTGAATTCGTGACCCCTTACTGTGGTCCAGAGTGATTTAGTTGGTGTGCATTTGTGGCACTAGCAATCTCTCACTTCTTAGAGCGCTTCACTTCCCAGATTTATGCCGGTGGAACGATTCAATGGGATTTCCAGTAATCCAATGGAAAACAATATTGTAGACTGGCCTTTAATAAAGAAAAATAAAGCACATTCTACTCTCGGCAGGCAAGGTGGCTATCGTGAGCATCCTCCTTTGCTCATCCCTTCCCCCACCAGAGAAGATGCTGTTGATGAGCTTTCTGTGCCATAAGTAATGGGAGGTCTTGATTAATCCCTGCTGTGACTTGCTGGGGCGGCCATCTACTGCTGAGCAGGTTCTTAATCACCCCCTTTTTTTGCCAGATGCTGCCAAAGCCCATTACTGCTATCCCATAATCTCTTGCTCTTTCTGTGCTGAATGATGAGAGTAATTGGTCCTTGCCCTCACTTTTAACAAAGCCTCTTTACGTTCGGGCAGCTTATTATGGCGGCTTCTGGCTAAAATCTTCGGGGCCATCTTGAAGAAAATGCTGCAGGTAGTTTGAACTGTCAGAGGCGGAGAGAGAAGGTTTGGGGAGGTGGAGTGGGAGGCAGACAGATCTCGCACACTACACTGGGAGTGTTTCCTGCACAGGCACATCCCACTAAAATGGACAGAAGCTTTACACAACCATTAGTATGTACTCACTAGAGATAGGCAGAGAACCCATTCTCATTTATAAGCCTCAAGTACCAACGTACGTTGGGTGAGCTCATGTCGTTTCTATGTGGAGAGAGCCTCTTCACATAAGGGACCACATAACACCGGTCCTGAGAGATCTGCATTGGCTCCCAGTACGTTTCCAAGCACAATTGAAAGTGTTGGTGTTGACCTTTCAAGCCCTAAACGCCTCGGTCCTGTATACCTGAAGGAGCGTCTCCACCTCCATCGTTCTGCCCGGACACTGAGGTCCAGCACCGAGGGCCTTCTGGCGGTTCCTTCATTGCGAGAGTGAGGTTACAGGGAACCAGGCAGAGGGCCTTCTCGGTAGTGGCGCCCACCCTGTGGAACACCCTCCCTTCAGATGTGAAGGAAATAAGCAGCTATCCTATCTTTAAAAGACATCTGAAGGCAGCCCTGTTTAGGGAAGTTTTTAATATTTAATTCTGTACTGTTTTTAACATTTGATTGGGAGCCGCCCAGAGTGGCTGGGGAAACTTAGCCAGATGGGTGGGGTATAAATAATAAATTATTATTATTATTATTATTATTATTATTATTATTATTATTATTATTATTCAGCTTCCCAACCTGAGTACTTGGAGGAGCAAAATAACCATGCCGCCATTCCTCATATCTGATGAATGGTACATGTGTGCTCTTTCTTTCCCAGAGATCGATACTACATCACAGCCCCAAATGTCCCTATTTTCCAGAGACAGTCCCAGATTTACAGAAGCCCTCCCAGTTTTGGATTTGATCCTGGAATGTCCTGCTTTTCCTTTGGGTGTCCCTATTCTCATCAGATAAATGTTGGAGGGTATGGAGTTACATGACTCCCAAGCCAAGGAGATAAGTAACTATACAACCTATAAGAAGACATCTGAAGGCAGCCCTGTATAGGGAAGGTTTTTTAAAAAATGTTTCATGTTTTTGTTGTGTTTTTGTATAACCTGTTGGAAGCTGCCCAGAGTGGATACAGCAACCCAGTCAGATGGGCAGGGTATTATTATTATTAATTATTATTATTATTATTATTATTATTATTATTATTATTATTATTATTATTGATATTATTATTATTGAATAGGACATCCCTATTTTGATTGGAGAAATGTTGGAGGGTATGAGATTAATGGGATCCCCCCCCCATCTAGAGTTTCACAAACTTAGAATTAACTATCGGAAACTCAAGGCAGTAAAGATATGAGATGATCAGAGCCCCACCGAACTTGAAGCATGGGAAGTCCCAATAAAAATTTATAATTTTGCAGAATATTTGGACTATATGATACGTATTTGTATAATTTGGAATATTTAATGTCATCGGATTGGATTGTTAAAATGGAAAATTTAATATTTTTTTAAATAGAATTAACTACCTGTGGCAAAATTAATGAAGGCTGTCTTGCAGTCAGCTGTTCAAAGAAAAATATGGTTCCCATTCTTGCTGTTCTCTGTCTTGTGGAGGGGTGGGGTGACTAAAAATCAGCCCTCCTGTCAAGGAAATATCTCATTACTCACTGAGTGTAAGATATTCCACCTTCTCCTTCTTTAGTTTGTCTTTTCATTCAGTGAAGCAAACAGCTCACACGTGTGTGTGTGTGTGTGTGTGTGTGTGTGTGTGTGTGTGTAACAAAGCATTAATAGAGAAATGTAGCATAGTAACTGTCAGGGGGTTGATTAGCTGCTTGTGCTTAAAAGTGTGCCCCTTCAGAGTTTGTGCGGCCCCACAAGTCTCTGTGCGTGACAGAGCTCATCAGACATGTCTGCTCTAGTCACTGGTGGAGTCCGACAGTGGCTGTTTGCGGAAACGCCTCCAACAAAGAAGTTCCTTAACGGAAACACGTCTCCTGGACTCACGACGTGACAGCTTCCGACGAAGCATGGGTCTCCCTGCAGTTGCTTCTGACACCTCCCCACTATTTTCGCTAGAAGTGTCTCTCACCCCTTTCTCTCCCCTGCTTCCTGCCTGCGTTGCTGCGTCTCTCTCAGTATTACTGAGATTCCCCTCCAGAGACCCCGTGCTCCCCCTGCTGGTCCCTGCTTTGGCTGTTGAGTCTCTCCCAGTCTCTGGGAGCCCTACCACCTCCTTTCCCTCTGATGTCAGTTCCCTGACATCCACCTCCCCTCCAGGGCCCCCTTCCCCCCCGCCCCCTCCCTCTCCTCTGGGCGGTGAGGAGCTGAAACCCCGAAACGAATCCTCTTCATCTTCAGACGTCTCGAACATCTCCCTCCATCGGTCTTCGTTCCGACTCGCTGAATCCTCCTCCACCTCGGAATCAGCGAACCCCTCCAACTCTTCTTCTTCGTCGGTGGTGGCGAAGTATTCCCTCCGGAACCTCGCCACTGGCTGGGGTTTACGAGGGAATCTCTGATGAAAGGCTTCAATCAGAACCTCGTCATCTACATCCTCTGCCCTGACCCAGGTGTTTTCCGACTCCGGTTCCCCTTCCCACCTTACCAAGTACTCTACTTGCTCTCCCTTCCACCTGGAATCGAGAATCTCCGCTACATGGTAGCTTTGTTCTTTTTCCTCCATCGCTGGTCCCCTATTGACCCTCCCCTCTCTGTCCCCTATATACGGTGACAGCAACGATCTGTGGAACACTGGGTGCAACTTCATGTGGTTCGGTAACCGGAGTCTGAAAGCCACTGGGTTGACCTGTTGCGTGACTTCAAATGGACCCAGTCTTCTGGGTCTTAACTTCTTACAACCTCCTTTAAACGGTAACCCTTGGGTGGACAGCCACACCTGGTCCCCCACCCTAATGCTTTCCCCTTCCCTTCTGGTTTTGTCTGCCTGCCTCTTATATTCCTCCTTCGCCCGGTTTAAATTAAGTTGAAGTTGGCGGTGGATAGCTTCCATTTCTTCAACGAACTGTTCTGCGGCTGGAACGCTCCAGTTCTCCCCCTCCCCCCCTGGGAAGGCTCGGGGATGACACCCGTGATTGGCCAAAAAGGGGCTCATCCCCGTGGACACGTTCTCTGCATTGTTGTAGGCAAATTCTGCCAACGCCAGCTTCTCCACCCAATCATTCTCTCTGTCATTAACATAACACCTCAAATATTGCTGGAGGACACCATTGGCTCTTTCCGCCTGCCCATTGGTTTCGGGATGACGGGCAGTAGAGAAATTGACCTCTACATGCAATAAGCTCATGAGCCTCCTCCAGAACCTGGAAGTAAATTGTTTCCCTCGGTCCGAAACCACCCTCAAGGGGGCGCCATGCAACCTAAACACATTTTCCACAAACAATTTGGCGGTTTCTTCTGCTGTGACCGCATGTGAGCAGGCTATAAAGTGGGCCATCTTGGTTAACAGGTCTACCACCACCATGATGGCTGTTTTCCCTTTGGACCTGGGCAGATCAGTTATGAAATCTATTGCCACTGCCTCCCATGGCCTCTCCGGCGTGGGTAGTGGTTCTAATAAACCTGCCGGTGCCCGCCTCTCCCCTTTGGCTCGTTGGCATCTGTCACACCCTCTCACATATTCCCGCACATCTTCCCTGACCTTGGGCCACCAGAATTCCCTGGTGACCAGCCACATGGTTTTGTGTTGCCCAAAATGCCCGGCTGTGGGGTTATCGTGCAGTTGCTTGAGTACCTTTTCCCTCAATTCCCCTTCAGGTATGTATAACGCTCCCTTGTAGTACAATGCCCCATTTCTCTCCTCAAAACCCCCGGGTTTGTCTCCCTCCCTCCTGAGACTCCTGAGTTTGTCCTGGGCGTATTCATCCTGCACCGTTCCCTCTACCAGCTCCCTTTGCCCCACCAATGCCGCCCCACACACCCAGCGGTCCTCGGGAATGACATGGGTCTCCTCGGGTGCACCCTCTCCCTCCAAATATTCAGGTTTGCGTGAGAGAGCGTCAGCCCTAACGTTCTCCGGGCCTGGTACGTAACAAATCTCAAAGTTAAATTTGGAGAACTCCTGGGCCCATCTCAACTGCCGTTGGTTGAGCACTCGCGCAGTTCTCCAATACTCTAGATTCTTATGGTCCGTGCACACTTGCACCTTCTGTTGTGCACCAATTAGTAGATGCCTCCATCTCCGGAAGGCCTCATAAATGGCAAGAAGTTCCCGGTCGTACACCGTGTAGTTCCTCTCAGATTTGTTCAGTTTTCGCGAAAAGAAGGCACACGGTCGCCACTCTGACCCCTCCTTCCCCGGCTGCAGAAGAAGCACCGCCCCTATGGCTCTGTCCGACGCGTCTGTTTCGACCCTCAGCTTTTTTTGTAAATCCACATGTAGAAGTTGTTCGTCAGAGGCGAAGGCCTTTTTCAGTTCATCAAACGCTCTCTCCGCCTCCCCCGTCCAAACAAACTTCTTTTTGCCGCTAAGACAGTCCGTGATGGGCGCCGTCAGGTGGGCGAAGTTCCGGATGAACTTACGATAAAAGTTTCCAAACCCTAGGAACCTCTGCACATCCTTCTTGGTCTTGGGTGTTTTCCATTCCAGCACCGCTTGAACCTTGCTGGGGTCCATAGCCAACCCCTTATCGGACAAGCGGTACCCCAGGAATTCCACCTCCTTGGTATGAAACTGACACTTCTCCAGTTTCACCCACAGTCTGTTGGCTTGCAGCCTGCTCAACACTTCCCTGACGTCTCTCACATGTTGCTCCTCGTTCTCCGAATACACCAACACGTCATCTAGGAAGGCCACGCAATTCTTGTAGAGCAAAGGCCCCAGCACGTGGTTCATAAAACTTTGAAAACACGCGGAGCCTGTTTGTAATCCAAAAGGCATCACGAGATATTCAAATGCCCCCAAAGGGGTGAACATGGTGGTCTTCCATTCATCCCCTTTCCTTATACGTATCAGGTTGTACGCCCCCCTCAGGTCCAGCTTTGTAAAAATCTTTCCTTTTCGCACCCTGGTCAAAATATCATCAATCCTGGGCATGGGAAAAGCCGCAGGCTCAGTCACTGCATTTAACTGTCGAAAGTCACATACCAGCCTCGGCTTGTCCGTGTTTTTTTTATCCACAAAAAACACTGGGCTACCCCCCGCTGCCTTAGACTCCCTGATGAAGCCTCTCTTCAGGTTCTTGTCAATGAACGCTCTCAACTCCTGCATCTCCCTGTCTGACATGGCATACAGCTTGCCTACAGGAAGCTGGGCTCCAGGGAGTAGATTAATCTGGCAATCAAAGGGCCTATGCGGGGGTAGTTGATCAGCTTCCTTCTCGCTGAACACATCGTTGAAATCAGCATACTGTGGTGGCACCGTCCCTTTCTCCATCACTTCAGTCCCTGCCAGGGTGGCTTGGGCCCCTGCTGAACCCCTTTCCCCCCTGCAGTGTTCTAAGCAATGTGCTGAACCGAAGGAAACCACTCTTTGATGCCAGCCCACCAGCGGATCATGTAGGGCTAGCCAGCTCATTCCCAAAATAATGGGAGCGCCTCCCAAGGTGGCCACATTAAACGCTATCAGTTCTGTGTGCCTTGCCACCCTCATTATCATTGGGACGGTCTGCAAGCTGACTCCTCCTCCCAACAGCTCCCTGCCATCGATTGTGGTCACCTGCAGGGGGTTGCTTAAAGGGATAGTCTGTATCTGATGTTCAGCAGCAAACTCCTTGCTCATAAAATTGCAAGAGCTGCCGGAATCCAACAGCGCCTTTATTTGTAGGGGGTGTCCATTTTGCAGCTCTAGCGACACTTCAATCACTAGGGCAGGTCGAGGAGCTTCTGGTACGGGCACTTTCACTGCTCTTGAGCCTGGTTGCAGTGCCCTGACGGCAACCAGGCGTTGGCTTTTACTTGCTCCGTTTCTCCCTGCTCTCCTCCCTCCACTGCCCCCACCATCCCTTGCCATTCCTTCCTCTGGGGGCAGACTCTGGCAAAGTGGCCTGGCTGTTGGCAGAGATAGCATTTCCGGGCTCCCTTTCCCTCCTTCTTCGCCCCCTCACTGGGCTTTGAAACTGCGCGCGCGCGGGCTGTTCCGATTTCCATCGGCTCTGCCGGCGGGAAAGCTGGCTCAGGAATGTCTGGAATGCGTAACTCCTTCCAACGTTCCCCTCTCCCTTCCCGCCTCTCCAAGGCTCTTGCCTCCTGGCGCGCTCCAATGGTCAGCGCAGACTTGGTCAGCTGATCCATCGACACAGCCCTGGGGCTCCTGGACAGCTCGTCTTTCACAGCTGAAGAAAGACCTTCTTCAAACAGCATCTGAATGGGTGCTGCCGATAAATCCCACCCCAATCTGTGAATCAGCATGGTAAATTCAGTCCAGTACTCACGGACAGATCTGCTTCCCTGCTTGCAAGCCATCAGCTGTCTGCGCACCAACCCTTCCTCAATATCACTGGAAAACATGATATCCATTGCACGAAAGAATTTCATAGTGTCCTTTAGGATATCGTTGTGCGTTGCCATCAGGGGCCGAACCCAATCACGCGCGCCCTTCTCAAGATGCCCAATTACGAAAGCAACTCGCGATTCCTCATCAGGGAACTCATCAAACTGCACATTCAGGGCATATTGCATCTCTGTCCTAAAGGCATGATAGTCCTTGGGGTCCCCCCCAAACTTCTGCACCAATCCTGGTACCTTTCTGGGGAACTGAGTGGTTCTCCCCTTCTTGTCAGCATCCTGCGCCCTCCTCTCCTCCAGCCTCGCCGTCTGCAGCGCAAGTTGGACTTCCAATGCTCGGTATCTTTCCTCCAAGCTTGGATCAGCTCCTCCTGCTCCGGCTCCTGCTGGGTCGCTCATGATGCTTTCTCCTGCACAGGCAGCGTACAAAGACTGTCGGACTGCTGTCAGGGGGTTGATTAGCTGCTTGTGCTTAAAAGTGTGCCCCTTCAGAGTTTGTGCGGCCCCACAAGTCTCTGTGCGTGACAGAGCTCATCAGACATGTCTGCTCTAGTCACTGGTGGAGTCCGACAGTGGCTGTTTGCGGAAACGCCTCCAACAAAGAAGTTCCTTAACGGAAACACGTCTCCTGGACTCACGACGTGACAGCTTCCGACGAAGCATGGGTCTCCCTGCAGTTGCTTCTGACACCTCCCCACTATTTTCGCTAGAAGTGTCTCTCACCCCTTTCTCTCCCCTGCTTCCTGCCTGCGTTGCTGCGTCTCTCTCAGTATTACTGAGATTCCCCTCCAGAGACCCCGTGCTCCCCCTGCTGGTCCCTGCTTTGGCTGTTGAGTCTCTCCCAGTCTCTGGGAGCCCTACCACCTCCTTTCCCTCTGATGTCAGTTCCCTGACAGTAACATACTGGCTGAGAGAAATGAAACACCTTGAGGTATCAGTTACAGATAGGTAGCCGTGTTGGTCTGCCATAGTCAAAATAAAAAAATTCCTTCCAGTAGCACCTTAAAGACCGACTAAGTTAGTTCTTGGTATGAGCTTTCGTGTGCATGCACACTTCGTGTATCTGAAGAAGTGTGCATGCACACGAAAGCTCATACCAAGAACTAACTTAGTTGGTCTTTAAGGTGCTACTGGAAGGAATTTTTTTATTTTGACCTTGAGGTATGTGACAGTTAACCACTTTTTTTAAAAAAAAACTGACAACCTGGAGGAGCCGGTTCTAGATTCTAGATTGCAGCATAAAAGCCCTGCCCACTAGAGGCCAGGTATTCTATTAATCAGATAAGGCTTCTCCAAACATTATCTGCACAACTGAACAACTTAGGTCAAGGTTTACCTCAGGAATCGCCTGAACCCTTATACCCGAGTTGGCGAGGCTCACTTGATAACAAATAGTATCGTTGGCCTGTTATTGTGAAGCACTTTGTCCCTAGAGGTTCAGCGGGCACCTTCCGTTTAAACTTTCGAACGCCTGTAGTATGTTGTAGTGCTTAGTGTGTCAGACTAGGACCTGAGTGGCCAGGGTTCAAATCCCCGCTCGGGTACGAAGCTCCTTGGGTGACCTTGGACCTCTCGCCCGAACCCACCTAACAGGGTGGCTGTGGGGATAAAAATGGGAGAAAGGGAACCGTCTACGTCACCTTGATCTGCTTGGTGGAAATGTGGGGTATAAAAGGCAATAAAATACAATACATAAACCTTTTTCTACTCTGCCAGGCCTGTGCAGCCAACTAAGAATACGTCTTTCTGCACTGGTTAATTGATGTCTGTAGTTAACTTTTTTCTGTGGTGTTATGCATTTTTTTGTTGTAAACTGCTTTTGTGAATGAAATAGCAGCCTATTAATGTTTTAATAAGTAAAATAAAATCATTTTGTTTTAGAGATTTTTCCAAGAACGGGATGACTGGGCAACATAATGCAATTCTTTGTGCAATTTCAAAGTAACTCACAAGAATGCTTCCTTATAGGAAGTTATTTTGTGAAAAATAAACCATGAAACCAAGTAAAAACATATATACATTTTTGCCCTGATCACTTTTGCCTCTGACCCTGCCCATCACTGCCATGTGGGGCTCAGAAAGTTGCGCAGAAGAGAATGTGGCCTTCAGGCTGGAAAAATGTTTTCCCCCCTTCTAAATTTAAAATCATGGAGTTAGAAGGAACCACAAGGATCATCTAGTCCACGAGTGTCAAACACAAGGCCCGTGGGCCGAATCCGGCCCGCCAGACCTCGCCATGCGGCCTGTGTAGCTGCCGCCGGCCGCCAGCCTTCACCTTTTATTCTCGCTTTTTTTTTTTTTACACAAGAAAGCCGCCTCTTCAGCGCATGCACGGCAGCCTACAAGCCAGAGAACGTCTGCCCTCTAGCGGCGCCGGCCGTTCTACACAGGAAACCTCCACTTTAAAGAGTGGACACATAGTCCTACAGACACAACCGACCCTTTGAGGGTGACCAAACTGCTGATGCGGCCCCCAATGAATTTGAGTTTGACACCCCTGATCTAGTCCAACCCCCTGCAATGCAGGAATATTTTGCCAATGCGGGGCTTGAACTCACAGCCCTGAGATCAAGAGTCTTGTGCTCTACCAACTGAGCTATCCCTCGTTCCCTGCTCCTTGTTCTCTAGCCTTGTTTGTGGACTCCTGCAATGTAGGTTCAGTTCGCAAGCTCTCCCTCCCTATCTCAGCGTGTCTCTAAATCAAATGTGCCACTGAGATCCTCACCTCTGACTTTTTGCTATCGCTTTCAGGGCCACAGCTTACTCCCACTGGACTTCTTACCTCAGCGCTGCTTGGGAAGTTCTGCTCCTGCTCCTCGCGTTTCCCCGTTCGGCTCCGAATCTGTTTCGCCTGCTCCAGGATGTCCCAGGCAGGAGCAGTCATGTGCTTCCACCCTGAGGGAGACCACGCCATGTCCCCTCAGCGCTTTGCCCGAGAGCTGAAGAGGAGGCCTTGGCTGTCGCCGTCCAAGAATGCCGAACCTGCTGCCTTGAACCCCCAGCACTGCCTCACGCCCAACCTCAACGCTGGCAGGATCCACCTCCTCCGCAAGGGGCTCACCGTGGAGGCCAAGCGCTCCCAACTGGGCATGTATAACAGCACCGGCTCCCTCATCCGGAAGGTCACGGAGATGGGTTACCTTGGCAACAGCAACTGCCCCAACTCGGGGAGAGTGACAGCTCCATGCACACCGCTGAGGAGCAGGCCTCCGCCCTCGCTGGGCTCTCCAGGCAGCCGCATCCCCCTGGTCGCCTCAGCCCCCGGCGGTCAAAGCTCTGTGGTGACCTTCCGCTTCATCGAGAAGGCCAGCGTCAAAACTTTAAATGGCCTCCCTCTGGTGGAGCCCAGGAAGGAGAGTGGCTTGAGCAGGAGTCTGGAGCTCGGGGAAGCCCTCCATTTTGGAAGCCCGGCAAGGAAGCAGGGAAGCGGTTGCCCCCTGGCCCAAAATCCACATTCCCCACAACGTAACGCCGCAGCATCCCCGGAGCCTGTCGCTCAAGAGGCAAGTGAGAGCATCAAAGTGAAGACGAATGAGTCTGTCTTGGCCGGTACTGGCCCTGCTGTGGAACAGGTCCCACTGGCCCTCAGCGGTAAAGGCCAGGAGCACCTTAGTCATAAGCTGAAGCTGGAGACATCTGCTTCGGACCCTCTCCTGGCTGGAAACAGGTTCCTTTTGGGAGCACAGTCTTCCCTGAGCCTGGGCAATGGGAGCCCACATTCTCTCAATGCCAACTGCCTCTCCAGCTCCCTTACCAACGGCATGATCAGCCCTTCCAACGACATCTCAGCGCTCCGGAGAAGCCCACAGAGCGGGGAGTCCCAGTACCAGGTACTTCAGAGTCCCTTCCTTGCCAGGAATGGCATCTCCTCTGCCCCTTCTTCCTACATCTTCCTCCACCCCATGCAAGGAACCTCAGAAATAAGCATTTTCTCTCTCTCTTTTCTACAGGGGAGTCCATGGGCATATTCCCGAGAGAGCTCCGCCCACGCCCAGCGCATCGCCAAGGCTAAGTGGGAATTCTTCTATGGCTCCCTGGACCCTCCTGGAACAGGTAATGAGCTTGATGCAAGTACTGGTAGGGGAGAGCATTTGCATATATGAAAATCAGCATCTCTTCAGCATTCGACCCTCAAAAACGGTGTCCTGGCGGAGGTTCCACATACGGTACTGTTGTGGATGCAGTCACAGCAGGGGCGCATTTGGATGCTGGCGGTTGCTGACTTTTATAAAGCAATGTCCAGTGTGGCTGCCAGATTCAGACAACGCAGGAACGGTAGACGTGCACCCTTAGATATCAGGCTTGAAATGCAAAATGGGCTCTCATTAGCTGGGCTGCTGGTTGGGTGGTGTTAAGCTGAAATTCAACAAGGAAAATATGTAAGGAGAGAAGAATCGAATGCATGGGTGTGGAACAAGGCAGAGGTAGCTGTGGGAAAGACCTGAGATGAACAGGGGGACCCTCGTCCAACCCTTTGTAGGTGTTGAAATGTGAATTGCAGCATTCATTTCCTATGAGGAAGTGGACCTACCATTTGCTAGAGATCCTGAGAAACTCCTCCTTTTGCATAGGTCCATCCCTAGGATATTACATGCAAGGGCCTAAGGGCTAGGAAAGCTGGAAGTGGTTTTCCATAGCGTCCTCTCCAGCTATTTTTCCTGGGATATGCCCCAGAAGCAACTGATACACTCTATACTTCCTGCTGGAGGTGCTCCTCATTCAGACTCTGTTACAGCTTTTTAGGTTGTGATCCACCTTGAGATCTACAGGTATAGGATGGTATACAAATTTTAACAACAACAACAAGCTCTGTGAAAATGGAGAGAGGTGCTCTTTCCCCCTGGAATACGTTCCTTGCAGTGTCTGGATAGACAGTGGTTGAGTTTGCACATCATGCTAAGACAAACCGTGGCTTAGTGCTGCCTCTCGAAGAGCAATCTGCAGCCACTTCCTGGACTTTTTAAATAAGTGCAGCAGCTAAGCCAAGCTTTGGTTTAGTGCATCGTCTGAACCCAGAGCATGGCTAAGCATCTCTCCACCTTAACCACAATCCATAGCCAGGGTTCCTCCTATGGTTACAAGAATGATCCTGAGTTTGGGCAAAATGCCAAGTTAACTGTAGCCTAGCTGCCATCCTAGGGACACGGGTGGCGCTGTGGGTTAAACCACAGAGCCTAGGGCTTGCTGATCAGAAGGTTGGCAGTTTGAATCCCCGCGACGGGGTGAGCTCCCGTTGCTCGGTCCCAGCTCCTGCCCACCTAGCAGTTTGAAAGCACATCAAAGTGCAAGTAGATAAATAGATACCACTCCAGCGGGAAGGTAAACGACCGTTTCTGTGCGCTGCTCTGGTTCGCCAGAAGCGACTTAGTCATGCTGGCCACATGACCTGGAAGCTGTACGCCGGCTCCCTCGGCCAATAAAGCGAGATGAGCGCCGCAACCCCAGAGTCAGTCACGACTGAACCTAATGGTCAGAAGTCCCTTTACCTTTTAGCTGCCATCCTGCACTAACCTCAAAAGTCAGGGGAGGAGTGAAGCAGGGATGAGCTACTCTCTGAGAGCCATTTGTGAAGTCACAGTAAGCCATACTCTGACTTAGTAGTGATATGCAAACCAGGTCACTGTGCGGTGAGGAAGGGAAATATTAGCTAAGAGATCGACTTTGTTACATGAGAGGCCTGGTACCCTCTTGGTTTTGGGCCACAGTTCCCATAAGCTCCAGTTGGCATGGCCATTCTGGCAGGGGTTGATGGGAGTGGTAATTCAAAAGCACCAGGAGGCCACCAAGTTGGGAAAAGCTGGGGAAGAACCTTTCCTTGCAAGCAGATGCTGTGACTGTGGGCAGACAAAAAAGGAAAAGAGGCTGCAGTCACAAAAGGGAGCAAATGGAAGCGTTTCCATCCCCAAAAATCTACCCAGCAGAGCAACACTTGTGAGTGATGCACATCTTTCTTGACTGCACCCATACAAAGAACAGTCCACAAACATACAGCGACCAAGTGGAGCGATGTAAAAGAAAGGAATGGCCTCATCCGTGCACAACCTCAGTCGCCAAGGAAGTATGTGACATGGCAGAGTGATTGCATGAACCTTCAAACAAAGAGGAGAGCGGGTGCTTACTGATAAGATATTTTTATCAGTAAGCACCAGAGCCCGCCGTGCTCTTTGTTTGATTCCGCATGGTGCTTCTTAACCCCCTTCCTGCAGGCTGATTGTGTGAAGCTGCATAATGCTGCATCCATAAACATTGGCCCATCTAGCCTAAGACTGAGTAATAAAGTCTCAAGTAGAGATTATAAAAAATTAGAAAAATAGTCCAGTAGCACTTTAGAGACCAACTAAGTTTGTTCTTGGTACAGTGGTACCTCAGGTTACATATGCTTCAGGTTACAGACTCCGCTAACCCAGAAATAGTGCTTCAGGTTAAGAACTTTGCTTCAGGATGAGAACAGAAATCGTGCTCTGGCGGTGCGGCGGCAGCAGGAGGCCCCATTAGCTAAAGTGGTGCTTCAGGTTAAGAACAGACCTCCGGAACAAATTAAGTACTTAACCAGAGATACCACTGCATAAGCTTTTGTGTGCATGCA
This sequence comes from Podarcis vaucheri, assembly GCF_965113315.1. Taxonomy (NCBI): domain Eukaryota; kingdom Metazoa; phylum Chordata; class Lepidosauria; order Squamata; family Lacertidae; genus Podarcis; species Podarcis vaucheri. Next base: position 90,112,739 of record NC_138763.1, on the reverse strand, counting down.
CACTTCTTCAGATACACTGAAACAGAAGTCACCAGACCCTTTTATACAGTGGGAGGGTGGGGTGGGGTATTGACTAATTGCAGTTGTTAACTGTCGTCAGCAGGTTTACCGTACCCATTGAGCCAATCAACCATCTCCTACTACCCGTCTGAGAAAAACCCCACCCCACCCTTCCACTATATATATAAGGGCCTGGTGACTTCTGTTTCAGTGTTTCTGAAGAAGTATGCACGCACACTAAAGCTTATACCTAGAACAAACTTAGTTGGTCTCTAAGGTGCTACTGGACTATTTTTTAATTTTTTATTTCAACTGCGTCAGACCAACACGGCTACCTACTTGAATCTAGAATCAAGTAGGAGATGATTATTGTTGTTATTATCTCTTTAGTTATACCCCACCTTTTACCCTGACAGGGACTCAAGGCGTCTTAAAGATAAAATAAGAACAACTCTGTGTGTGTGTGTGATAGCTATTAAAAACATGTAGATAATTACAGTGGTACCTCTGGATACGAACGGGATCCGTTCCAGAGCCCCGTTCGCATCCAGAAGCAAACGGAACTAGTGATGTTACGTCTGCGCACGCATGTGCTGCTTTTCACTGCTTCTGCGCATGCGCATGACGTCATTTTGAGCATCTGCGCATGCGCAAGTGGCGAAACCCAGAAGTAACGCGCTCCGTTACTTCCGGGTTGCTGCAGAGCACAACTCAAACGCGCTCAACCCGAAGCGCATTCAACCCGAGGAATGACTGTACCATAAACACAACCTGCCACCAGCCCCCTCAGTAAAATCAGTCGGTTCCCAAATGCCAAAAGGTCTTCAGCTGTCGGCAGAAGAATAGCACAGAGGGAACTAGTCTGGGTTCTCTGAGGAAGGGAGTTCCAACGTTGTCTGGGAGCAGCCCCCACGGAGAAGGCCCTTTCCTACATCTCTACCAAGCATGCCTGTGAGGGTGACAGGACTGAGAGAAGCTCCCCCCCCCCCTTTCTCAGAGACCCAGGCAGATTTGTATGAGGGAATATGGTCTTTCAGTGAGCTAAGATGTTTTTCCAAGCTTGAGCTATTTAAACCATGGGTAGGCAAACTAAGGCCTTCTCAATCCGTCCCGCAGACAGTCCGGGAATCAGCATGTTTTTACATGAGTAGAATGTGCCCTTTTATTTTAAATGCATCTCTGGGTTATTTGTGGGGCATAGGAATTCGTTCAGGTTTTTTTCCAAAATATAGTCTGGCCCCCCACAAGGTCTGAGGGACAGTGGACCGGCCCCCTGCTGAAAAAGTTTGCCGACCCCTGATTTAAACAAACAAGCAAACAAACAGTAATGAGAAAGAGATGAAGAAACTGCAAGATGAAATGCGTATCTGTTAAGACAATTAACACTGACATTGAAAAATTTGGGATGGACCTTGATGAATGCTAGAATTGGTTTCAATGGACTAAAATGATTAAAAGCAAGAAGGGGAATTTGCAGATATGAAGAACTAATTAGGAAAAGGAACAATAAATGTTTTCCTTCCTATCAATCTTTTCAATTATATCAGTTAGTCTATTAGAAAACATAAATATAAAAAATGGGGGGAAGTATTTCAGAAAGAGCTTCTGCTTTTTCCATCACCCCCACAGTCCTTAAAAGATTTAACAGTCTGTGAAATTGGAGTTAGAACTCTGATGACTCCCCAAGCACTATTCAATTTCAAGGAAGTTATGACGATTGAATAATGTGTGTTTTAGCTGGTACACAAATAATCACGAAGTGAAAAGGTGGAATTAAATTCTTATTTGAGATAAATTAAATTCTTATTTGAAGGAGGGGGGAATACATAACACCGCATATGCAGATTGTTAAAATATATTAGGGATACAGTGGTACCTCGGGTTAAGTACTTCACTCGTTCCGAAGGTCCGTTCTTAACCTGAAACTGTTCTTAACCTGAAGCACCACTTTAGCTAATGGGGCCTCCCACTGCTGCCGCACCGCCGGAACCCGATTTCTGTTCTTATCCTGAAGCAAAGTTCTTAACCCGAGGTAATATTTCTGGGTTAGCGGAGTCTGTAACCTGAAGCGTATGTAACCTGAAGCATATGTAACCCGAGGTACCACTGTACCTTTAAAGTAGCGCTGGAAAAGGTCCCATACAAGGGCACGTTGCAGGCAGATTTCATTGACCTTTTTGGAGGGGGGCAAAATTCTTCATATGGCTTAGGCAGGCTCTCCAGATGTTTTGGGACTACAACTTCCAACATCCCTAGCTAGCAGGACCAGTGGTCAGGGATGATGGGAATTGTAGTCCCAAAAACCTCTGGAGGGCCAAGTTTGGCCATGCCTGGCTTAGGGGTGCTTATCATTGCAGAAAGTAGTGATGGTCTCTTCTCCTCTCCCCCCACCCCTTGCTTTCTCCATCTGTCTCTAAGCTGTCACTATTTTGTAGGAGGGTTTCAAGTTCACAACAGAAATTTGGGTTTGCTCAATTAAAGCGCACTAAAGCATTCTGTTGCTCTAGCACAACAAATTCACTATAGAAAGAAAGAAAGGACAGACTTTTTGCAGTTAGGAATGTGACAGGGAAATGCACTCATAAGTGTGAGATGGACGATTGACCAAAAGGAAGATGTGGAAGCACCTCGAGAACAAATCAAGATGAATGTTCAATATAGGCCAGACATAATCTAACCACTGCGTTAGCTCTGTGCGAAGCAAATGAGAATGAATGCTGAATAAACAGGTTGCCTGAAGTAAACCCCATTCCTCTCCTTTAAAAGTTTACAAAGAAAGAAAGAAAGAAAGAAAGAAAGAAAGAAAGAAAGGTCACTTCAGGAATATTCTGGGAGATGATGATGGCAGCCACCAAGAACAACTGCGCTCTTGCAAATATAAAAAATACATCTTGTCAAGAGTTGTAACTTTAAAAAACTATTTAAAGTAAGAGAGAGAAAGGAGCAAACCATTGTTGCTCACCCTATCCAATTCAAAACAGTCTTCCCCACCCCAGCTTAAGGCATGTCTACTCAGAAATAAGTTTTACCATACACTTGGCAATTCAGGATGAAGGGATAGCTCAGTTGGTGGAGCATGATGATGATGATGATATTAATAATAATAATAATTTATTATTTATACCCTTCCCATCTGGCTGGGCTTCCCCAGCCACTCTGGGCGGCTTCCCAAAAAAATATTAAAATACTATAATACATCAAACATTAAAAGCTTCCCTAAACATGAGACTCATAATCTCAGGGTTGTGGGTTTGAGCCCCATGTTGGGCAAAAGATTCCTGCATTTCAGGGGGGTTGGACTAGATGACCCTTGTGGTCCCTTCCAACCCTACAATTCTATGATTCCAACAGGTTCATTGGTGTATAACCTCCCCATAAACAAGTTGAATTGAATGCTCAGTAATGACCAGATATTGTCTGACCTCAGCATAAGCTTTGTGCAAGCAAATTGGGATTAATCTCAATAAATGGAGCCTTTAACAAATGTTAAACACTTTAGAATGTGGGGGAACCTGCCCTTTCCTTCCTTCCTTCCTTCCTTCCTTCCTTCCTTCCTTCCGCTGTCTGTTTTTGTTTTTCTTCTCATTTTTTCTCTTTGTCTGATTGGGATACACAGACTGTACTGTACAACCAGAGGTGTTGACATATGGACGCGGGTGGTGCTGTGGTCTAAACCACTGAGCCTCTTGGTCTTGCTGATCAGAAGGTCGGCAGTTCGAATCCCTGAGACGGAGCGAGCTCCCGTTGCTCTGTCCCAGCTCCTGCCATCCTGGCAGTTCAAACAAGTAGATAAATAGGTACCACTGTGGCGGAAAGGTAAACAAACGTTTCCATGCGCTCTGGCTTACATCACAGTGTTCCATTGTGCCAGTAGCGGTTTAGTCATGCTGGCCACATGACTTGGAAAGGTGTCTGTGGACAAACGCCGGCTCCCTCGGCGTGAAAGCGAGATGAACTCCACAACCCCATAGTCACCTTTGATGGACTTAACCGTCCAGGGGTCCTTTCCCCCCTTTGTGAGTTCCATGATTCTCATGTAAGGCTCAGAGATCCAGCATGTGCCAGGACTTAGTGAGTAGTTTTTATTTGTAACCCGGGATCTCTCTATTCCAGGGATGCGTCCTCATAACACACCTGATCCTCCACCTCAGCAGCTCAAGAAATCCAACCACCAGATTCAGCCAAAGCCAGATTGGACGGGACCCGAGCATAGCTTGTGCCACGTGGAGGTGGAAATTGAGATGGCTCCACCAGGCAGTGCAAAACCTGGAAACTGTGAAACGGGAATAATCCGCAGAACCATAAAGTACTCGGAGACTGACTTGGATTCTGTCCCCTTGAGGTGCTACCACGAGACCAACATTGATGATATATTGGCTGAGAAAGATGAAGCGGATTCAGCCATCGAGAGCCAGAAAGACAGCGAGAGCAATCCGAGTTTCACAGGAATTTTGGGGAAAGGGTGTGCTGTTCCAGGAGACCCCTTTGCTCAGCACACAAGAGAAGATGATGACAAGTGTCTGAGAAACAAGACACAGGACATTGAAGATGACGAGGTATTTGAAGCCATCCAACAGCATCAGGAGAGGTGAGGGTCTCTCTGGACTGGTCAGTATCAAGCTTGTCCCTTGTAGTGAGCAATATTGTCTGGTTTTGTTCTTACAGAGGTCGAGATAGTAATAATAATAATAGTAATAGTAATAGTAATAATTTATTATTTATACCCCACCCATCCGGCTGGGCTTCCCCAGCCACTCTGGGCGGCTTCCAAAAAAATATTAAAATACTGTAATACATCAAACATTAAAAGCTTCCCTAAACAGGGCTGCCTTCAGATGTCTTCTAAAAGTCTGGTAATTGTTGTTCTCGTTGACATCTGGTGGGAATGCCTTCCACAGGGCTGGTGCCACTACCGAGAAGGCCCTCTGCCTGGTTCCCTGTAATTTGGCTTCTCACAGTGAGGGAACCGCCAGAAGGCCCTTGGTGCTGGACCTCAGTTTCCGGGTAGAATGATGGGGGTGGAGACGCTCAAAACAAAGCATAGGCTTTACTTGCTTGACTTAGTCTCTTCATACAGAGCTACCTCTTTCCTGTTAAGGCTGGGTTGGGTCTTGCCAAAGCTCATCTGGGGGACCTTTTCAGCCATTGAAGCTGGTGACAATTGTCATTATGAACTTCTCGGGCACAAAGTGGAGGCGGAGCGAAGCAGCTTCCCATTGTGTTGCTTCAATACTGCGACACTTTGGTGCTGCAAAGGCACTGGTTGTCTGCAATTAGCTGCAGCAAATTAGAAGAGCTGTTCCACACAGCATATTCCCGATAAAGCAAATCTCACAGTGTCCATTTCCATTGGCAAGAATCTATTATATATCCATTCTTTTGGGCAAATGCACCCTTCTTCCCGCAGCTATCCCTTTGTTTTCTTCTTTCTTTTGAAGTAGCTTCTGTTTCTAGCACTTTGGCAGCTTCCTTTTCACTCATATGGGTGATGTTCCTGAATCAGCCCTTAATTTCCCATGTGAGAGGAGTTCATTGGAATCTTCTTTGTCTAAACTCAAACATTAACCCAAAAGTAAAAGGGAGAGAGAAAATTGTGTCCTCTTTGAAGCCAGACCAATTGCTCATTAATTATTTCATTTTCTGTATCACAGTGGCAAAATTCAGCTCATAAAAACTAAATGACGATGATGATGATGATGAACAATTGTTCTGGCCGCAAGAGGAAAGTACAACAATTAAAATTGTCCCTCTTTGAACTTACTGGCTGATGGGCAGATTCAGGGAAATAAATGCTGGGTATGTCAGTGAACAGGAACCAACCACTTAAAGTGACAGAGGCTGGGGCAGAAAATTAAAGGTTCTGGAAAGTCTCAACAGCACTGTGAGATTTGGACAGGCTAAGCTGCTGTTGCGTTTTAACTCAAAACAATTGCCACGAATCAGGTCAGAGAAAAGGTAGGCAACAAAACAGAGGCTAGGACGCAACAGATGGCAAGGTTGCTACCTGGTTACTTTGGGAAAACTCAGTGAACAAATGATGTTGAGATGCAAGGCAAAGGGTGGAATGCAATGTTGTACTGAGGAGGTTGTGTCATCAGTGCAAACATTTCTGCTTGCAAGGTGGAATTATTATATATTTTTTTAAAATAATTTTTATTAACTGGCCAATCACATCAATTAAATCATATCACATAAATTCCGAATTACAAAGCCGAATTTTAAATTCAAGATCCGAAGGGGGATTCTGATCATCTTCTTGCTGCTGCATTAATGTCCCAATCAGTCCAAATCAGTCCAAACAAAGTTCATAGTTCTATCCCATCTTATCTTGCTGTTTCCACATCACATCTTGTTCATATATTTTCTCTTTTTTCTTTATGATCTCTTCTGTTAGTCTCCTTAAGCCGATAAACACCAATAGTAATAATAGTCCTGTGTGAATTTTCCGTTCTTCCAATCCTCAAATCGAGATGGTTTCCATATATCTTCTCCTTCATAGATAACATCACTCTTTCCATCATAGTCTCGTAAAGCTGTCGCTCTTAAGTCCCACTGAGGAGTTTAACCCACAATATATAAACAGCTCTATTTCCTTCTTTCTCCTCCCAGACTCAAGACCTCCGACAGAACTTCCCAATATGGCGATGGCATTTTTAACTGCATCATTCCCAAGCTCTTACACATTCCACGCTCTTCTTAAAACGTGCTTTGGTTCGAAAGTTTTATCTCCACACAGCCTTAAATCCACAGCTTAAGTCCTTAAAACGACATTTCTGACTCATAAGGGGAAGGGATTCTTGTTTAATCACATAGGGAAAGAAGGAAGAGTTTTTTCCCCTCCCCCATCAGTCATTTGCCGTACCTTGTCTTGGCGTATCTTCTCATGTTTTATTCTTATCTTGTTTTGTCAGAGATCTCTTCTGTTAGCAGTCTTTACTCCCCCTTCTTTCTTGAAACATGTGCATTCCTTTCATCCAAATTGTTTCCTTTGAAGTTCTGCATCTAGTGGCGCGAATCAGGGACGGCGTTCAGGAGTGCCGAAATACCACAGGAGGGCTTTGTGCCTAGTGCCCCCACCCCCACAAATTCGGGGGTGGTATAGGGCACAGCAGGCAAGGGCCGCCCCGCCCCCACAATCCGGGGGGGGGGGTTAAGGAGGCTAATTACCCCCATCATAGCCTCCAAATTACCTCGTGTGGGTCGGAGAGATGTTATTGTCAGCCATCTTCCAATGTGCCCCCTAGTGGCCCCCGCAAGGTGGAATTATTATTATTAATATTATTTATTGGATTTATATATCGCCCTATACCCAGAGGTCTCAGGGCGATATCGCCTCCCTCCTCCCTGTGTGCTGTTCTGGAGGTTCTCCAAGCAGATTTGAGGAGGGTACAGAGGCACACAGGGGAATTTTTTTTTTTTGGGGGGGGGAGGAAGCCCCATTGCACTAGCAGGAATCCTTGCTCTGGCTTATGCAAGCACAACAACTTAATTGAATCGTGCACTAACCATCTAATTACACACACACACATGGGGGGAGTGTAGGATTTTGGAAACTAAGGAATTCTTGTTCTCTAGAGGTCCATGAAATTCCTTCTGGGAATGTTGAAAGACTTTCCTATTTGGATTGGCATTCAGCAACTGAAGATGAGGTAAATCACTTGTGATCAAATATACACATATATCCTCGCAAAAAAAGAGAGTTCTTAACCTGTCCTGAGCCCATGGGGGGGAATATTTATTAAGATTCTCAGCAGGATAGGCCAGCTCCTGAGACAAGGTGAGGTGACCACCTCAGATGGCAACATCCACAGGGGCAGCAGATCTCAATGTCGATCTTTAATCCTTACTTGTTGCTGATGTAGACCTTCACTTGTCGCTTGTTCCCTCACAGGGGAGGCGGACGCCATTTTGTGGTCTGCCTCAGGTGCCAAAATGTCTTAGGCCAGCTCTGACTCTTGGTATACCCACAGGCATGTCTTGGCAGAGTAGGGGATAAATTCACCTTTTGCGTATTTCATTTTTAGGGAAGCTTTTGATGTTTAGTAGACTATGGTATTTTAATATTCTGTTGGAAGCCGCCCAGAGTGGCTGAGGAAACCCAGCCAGATGGGTGGGATAGAAATAAATTATTATTATTATTATTATTATTATTATTATTATTATTATTCCCCATGGAAACCCTGTTCCTTGCTGAAGACTCTGCACTCCACTGATTATGAGTAGAAAAAGCAGCTGAAATTCATTTTCTCTGGCTATGTCAGATGTGGCGCCTTCCTTTTGACACTGAAAATCTCAGCTCTCCATGAAAATGCTCCATACATGCTAAAGTGTGCTGATCTCAGTAGTCTCAGCAGACTTCAGATTCCGACTGGATTTTAAAGCCTTGTTTCGGCATAGCAAGATCCCTGTCTAGGCAACGGTTTCCCTGTATAGTGACTCCCTCTGTCGGCAGCTGAGCTGTCAAAGCACACAGGGAGTTTTGGGTCTGGCGGAAGGGGAAGAGAAGCCATTGAAAGGATTTGAGGAAGGGCGAGTTGAATGGTTTGAACAATGGAGAGATGTGAATAGTTTTGATGGCAGAATTGTGCCTAGAGGTAGAAAGACTGGGGTGTGAAAAAAAGGAGGTCAGAGAGAAGTCTAGCGATGACCGGAATAATATCCCCTATTTCCAACTTGCTTGCAAAAGCAAAAGAAGCAACTGCAGAATAAAAGTGGCAGGAAGTGTTAAGAACCACTCTTTCCACCTGTTTTGAAGGGGAAACCTGCTCAATGCCCATGGCTTACTCTGCACCATTTTCCAAGTGGGAGAACATTTTAGTAAACAGCAGTGCCCTGACCTCCCCTCTATGAATTACAGATTTGGTGTAGGACATTTAACCATTGGCTTTGCCTAAATTTAAACCCTGCTGGTCTACTACCCTTAGTATTGCAAGGTTGTCATGAGAGGGCTTGGACTAAAATTGTCAACCAAAATCTTTACTTTCCTGGTTTATCACCACAAAAGTTATTAACCCTGGGCTTCAGTAAAGCAAATAATTTAATTAGACAACACCTATATGATATTGAGCGACAGAATAATCTGGCCACAATAAGGAAATTTTGTCTGTGGTAGCTAGACTGGTGACTGGGAGCGGCCGCAGAGACCACATAACACCGGTCTTGAAAGACCTACATTGGCTCCCAGTACGTTTCCGAGCACAATTCAAAGTGTTGGTGCCGACCTTTAAAGCCCTAAACGGCCTTGGTCCAGTATATCTGAAGGAGCGTCTCTACCCCCATCGTTCTACCTGGACACTGAGGTCCAGCACTGAGGGCCTTCTGGCGGTTCCCTCACTGCGAGAAGCCAAGTTACAGGGAACCAGGCAGAGGGCCTTCTCGGTAGTGGCGCCTTCCCTGTGGAACACCCTCCCACCAGATGTCAAAGAGAACAACAACTACCAGGCTTTTAGAAGACATCTGAAGGCAGCCCTGTTTCGGGAAGCTTTTAATGTTTGATGTATTATAGTATTTTAATATTCTTTTGGAAGCCGCCCAGAGTGGCTGGGGAAGCCCAGCCAGATGGGCGGGGTATAAATAATAAATTATTATTATTATTATTATTATTATTATTATTATTATTATTTGGTATGATTATTTTCCAACTAGTCATTTTGACACTTTGGCACCCTATTTGCGAAATTTAACAATTCCAAAATACAGACACACTGTCACTTTCACAAGATAGAATATACTGCCTTTGGCTCTACTTGATTTCAAAAAATTCCTCCAGAAAAGCTGCCATGTCCCTGTGGAGATGGCAGTATTGAGTCCGTGACTCATGTGCTTCTGGCTTGCACTCTTTATAAAGATTTGAGGAGTGAGGTTATTACCCCTCTATTATTGTCGCTCAACCATTGCTACTGTGTCCTTTTCTTTTAGCAGATCAAGAAGATCAGGTGACAGCAAAAACTGCAAGATTTTTAGTGGGGGCAATTAGAATATGATCTATTATTTGATTATTGATGTAAACCCCCAAAATGTACTTTCTATAGTTAAGTTTTTGCCTCTATCTTCAGTACATTTTATTTTATTTTATTGCTAGGGCTAGTGGTTGATGTAAATAAAGATTCTGAATTCTGAAAGAGCAGTGTGGTGTCAGGAGAAAAAGGGGTAACCACAGGGGGAGATGGAGTTTATGAGAGTAAAATGCCTCTCAGGGACATGAGAGAAGGATGACCAGCTATGCAGGCCAAAAGAATACAGCTCCAGAATACTGAAATGGTAGACACATGCCGTGTGCACTTGGCTTGGAGACAAATCATATCTCAAGGCAAATCTGGGTGAAGATGCACAACTCCAGACCCTCCAAGTGTCCCTGTTTTCCAGGGACAGTCCTGGATTTACAGAAGCCATCCCGGTTTCTGATTTGATCCTGGAGTGTCCCGCTTTTCCTTAGGATGTCCCTGTTTTCATCAGAGGGTATGGAGTTATCCGACCCCTGAGCCATCTGAAGGCAGCCCTGGATAGGGAAGTTTTTTTAATGTTTAATGTTTTGTTGTGTTTTTATATGTGTTGGAAGCTGCCCAGAGTGACTAGGGCAATCCAGTCAGATGGGTGGGGTATAAATAGTAAAATTATTATTATTATTATTATTATTATTATTATTATTATTATTATTATTATATAAAAGGTAAAGGGACCCCTGACCATTAGGTCCAGTCGTGGCCGACTCTGGGGTTGCGGCGTTCATCTCGCTTTATTGGCCAAGGGAGCCGGCGTACAGCTTCCGGGTCATGTGGGCAGCATGACTAAGCCGCTTCTGGCGAACCAGAGCAGCACACGGAAACGCCGTTTACCTTCCTGTCAGAGCGGTACCTATTTATCTACTTGCACTTTGACATGCTTTCAAACTGCTAGGTTGGCAGGAGCAGGGACTGAACAATGGGAGCTCACCCCGTCGCGGGGATTCGAACCGCCGACCTTCTGATCGGCAAGTCCTAGGCTCTGTGGTTTAACCCACAGCGCCACCCGCGTCCCTTTATTATTATTTAGGACATCCTTATTTTCTTTGGCAAAATGTTGGAGTGTATGCAGCTCCATCCTTTCCACTCCTCTTAGCTAAAAGGAAAGGTGGGGCCACAGCAGCCAGGACCCACTGCAGAGACCATTTTCTCTGCCAGAGGAGAAGAATGGAACTGGATAAGTTCCCTCTTTTTCTTAGAAAGACAGAATTGCAGGTAGCGCCACTGAAAAGAACATTGTTTTTACTCATCTAAAGCCCTTGGGCCAGTGTGGGCTATCAGTTGCATAAACTAAGCAAAAAGAGATTTAGTCCTAGCAAAACTTGCAGAAGAAGCACTCCAAACCTGCTCAGTGCAGATACACACCAGTCCATTGGGCTAGACCTCAGAAACTTCCCTTCCCAATGGGAGAGCCAGAATCCGTAGATCTTCCCTATGCCTTAGCTTGGCAGAAGAGAGGCTGACTCTGATTAGCTCCTGACCATGGCCAGGATTTATTGGGGGGGGGCAGGACACCCACCTGCCATCATCCTATGTCTTGCTCTGTCTAGCAGATTTGGAATGAAATGTCTCAAAAACAGTTGCTTTAAATTGCTTTCTTTTCTGAACCCAAGTGCTCAGAAAAATCTGCCAAAATATTCAGTCACTTGAAAACTAGGAAGTCAAATAAAAAATGAACACCAGAGAGTCCCTTTCATGTATTTAACTGGTATATTTTGCAAAATTACAAAGAACATGAATTTTCCATCTTTTTAAAAAAATCTAAACTAAAACAAGTTTTCTTGGTTTTGCTGAAAATCTTTTCAGCACTTCCTTTTCAAATTACTCCTTTTTTCCAATGCAGTTTTTCTGTGCACACTCAGTAATCACAGCCTGTTGAGATGCTCCCCTGTCATCGTCTACCTTAGCCGGGTCATTACTTTCCACAAGAAGAATCGCTAGAATATTCTGATTATTTCTACTTTTAGTTAAGTTTTTTTATTTATTTACTTGATTCAGGAGGGGCAGATTCCCTCCTGCCCACCCCCACCCCCCGCTATGCCCATGCTGCTGGCTGAGGAACCATTTCCTGAATTATCACAGGGAGAGCTGTCTACCCCTTTGGAAAGACTCTCGTTCTGATCAGTGGTGTAGAAGACACTTCCCTGAGTTGAGGACTGTTGTGTCTGTTTCTATGCAACTTGTGCCTCCCTCTTTCTCTTTTTTTTTAAAAAAAAAAATAAATTATTGGTTTTTCACAGTTTTTATAAACACAAACATTATACAATACAAACAAACACACAAACAAACATATATAATTTCAAATCCTTTTTTCTTAAACCTTACTTCACCGACTTCCCCTTACCTCCCCTTCCTGCAGCCCAATTTCCAAATTTGTTTCAGCAAATCCTACCCCTTGGTTTTATCAAATTTTCCCTTATTCTTTTCTTTTACTTAATCTTTTGCAGCTGTAATCCCCTTTTTTCCAAAACCTCAACATTTTAGCATTCCTTAATTTTACAATGTTTCTTAAGATAAATTTTAAATTTCTTCCAGTCTTCATCCGCCATCTCTTTCCCCTGGTCACGGATTCTGCCAGTCATTTCAGCCAGTCCCATGTAGTCTACCACCTTCATCTGCCAGTCTTCCAGAGTGGGTAGATCTTGTGTCTTCCAATACTTTGCAATGAGTATTCTTGCTGCTGTTGTAGCATGCATAAAAAAAGTTCTGTCTTTCTTTGACACCAATTGGCCGACAATGCCCAAGAGAAAGGCCTCTGGTTTCTTAGGGAAAGTACATTTAAGTACCTTTTTCATTTCATTATATATCATTTCCCAGAAAGCCTTAATCTTCGGGCATGTCCACCAAAGGTGATAAAAAGTACCTTCAGTTTCTTTGCATTTCCAACACTTATTATCAGGCAAATGGTAGATTTTTGCTAGCTTGACTGGGGTCATGTACCACCTATAGATCATTTTCATAATATTTTCCTTTAAAGCATTACATGCCGTAAATTTTATACCGGTGGTCCACAACTGTTCCCAGTCAGCAAACATAATGTTATGACCAATGTCCTGTGCCCACTTAATCATAGCTGATTTAACTGTTTCATCCTGTGTATTCCATTTCAGCAACAAGTTATACATTCTTGACAGATTATTAGTATTGGGTTCTAACAATTCTGGTGCCTCCCTCTTTCTCACCACCTCATCCCCAATCTCCAGGATCATCAACAGAGACGCCCAAGGGCTGCTCAAGTCCCCAGTGCCCTTTCTCATCGGACACAGCCTCTCCAGGGACGGCATGGATTCGTTCAGCAGGCATTTTGAGAGCATCATGGAGTCTCACCGAGCCAAAGGGACCTCTTACACCAGCCTCGACTCCATTGACATCCTGTCCTCCCCGGCCCAAACGCACAGCGGAACGTACTTCACCTTCGACCTCCCAACTCTCACCCCGGAAGTACAAGAGCAAATTCGAGACAGTGCCAAGCTCATTGAGCAGAACTTTGCCCCCCTGGCCCACCTGGAGCCAGACTCCGGGACAAGCTCCGCCACGGATGCCCCCTGGACCGAGCGAGAGGAGGAGCCGAGACAAGGTGGGGAAGGCAGCCTACAGAGTCCCTGTCACTCTGACGACAGCCTAGGAATTCCCTTGGCCTCCATCATAAGGTGAGTGAATGAAGCTAATTCTATCCAGGGGGTATATGAGATAACATGGTTGGGTGATTCAGGATCCCAGCTGACCTTTTATTTTACCTGTGGACTCTGCAACAACTCTGCCATCTCACAAACTGGCAAGGATGATGAAGGGATCATCCACGACCCTTCCTCTCAGACCTTTAGAAAATGATCTTTAGGCACCTGACAGATGTTGCCTTACAATGGGGCGTATCGCTCTTTGCCAGAGTTCTGTGGTGCATTTTCATAGCCTTGTGAAAGCTGCTGTTTTGACAGGTTTTTAAAGCTCTGTGAAAAACACGGTCTTCTGCTGTTTCACAGTGGGGTTTTCCCCCCATGCAAGCTTGGCTCAATTGTTCACCTGAGCTGATGTTTCCTTGAGGCTATTTATTATATGCTTTTGAAAGGATCTTGTCCGCATTGTTCACCTGCCAAGTTGTTCCCATGCGTTTTACTTTTTGAAATCTCTTACCGTGTGCCTAGATGATGACAACGATAAGGGTGATGATTATAAATTCCCGCTCTGCGGAGAGGTGAGAAGGACCTCAGTTCCGCAATGATCCTAAGGCAGGTATAGGCAGACTCAGCCCTCCAGATGTTTTGGGACTACAACTCCCACCACCCCTAGCTAACAGGACCAGTGGTCAGGGATGATGGGAATTGTAGTCTCAAAACATCTGGAGGGCTGCGTTTGCCTGTCCTAAGGTGTGTGGCTTATGCAGAATTGCAAAGCCAGTGGTGGCAGCAGGCAGTGGTGGCTGATGCCCATTGGGACTTGGTAGGGCAAGAGAGGGAAACAAACAGTAGTTAGAGCTGCAGGCAATGATAGGCAGAGCCAGAGGCAATCACAGGCAGATCCAACTAATTCTAGAATCATAGAATTGTAGAATTTGAAGGGACCCCTAGGGTCATCTAGTCCACCCCCTGGAATGCAGGAATCTCAACTAAAGCATCCATGACAGATGGCCATCCAACATCTGCTTAAAAACCTCCAAGGAAGGAGAGTCCACCAGCTTCCGAGGGAGATCATTCCACCGTCAAACAGCTCTTACTGTCAGAAAGATTTTCCCGATGTTTACTTGGAATCTCCTTTCTTGTAAGTTGAAGCCATTGGTTCGGTTGCTACCCTCCAGAGCAGGAGAAAACAAGCTTGCTCTCTCTTCCATGTGGCAGCCCTTTAGATCTCAGTCTCCTCTTTTCCAGGATAAACATACCCACCTCCCTCAGCCGTTCCTCATAAGGCTTGTTTTCTAGACCCTTTGCCATCTTGGTTGTCTCCTCTGCACATGTTCCAGCTTGTCAATATCCTAATTAAATTGTGGTGCCCAGAACTGGACACAGGACTCCAGGTGCGGTCTGACCAAGGCAGAATAGAGCGGGACGTTTACAGGATCGGGACACTATACTTCTGTCAATTCAGCCTAGACTAAGGCTGGCGGGCAGTGCCAGGCTTTCCCAGCAATGTTCATAGAAAAGGCTTCTGCCTCTCTGTGATTTAGTGCCAATGCTCTCCTATCAGAGCATACTGCTCTCACAAGACATATGGTTTGCAAGACTCAAGAATGTGACAGTTTTCTGTGCCCCCTAATGAAGAAGAAGAAGAAGAAGAAGAAGAAGAAGAAGAAGAAGAAGAAGAGGAGTTTGGATTTGATATCCCGCCTTTCACTCCTTTTAAGGAGTCTCAAAGCGGCTAACATTCTCCTTTCCCTTCCTCCTCCACAACAAACACTCTGTGAGGTGAGTGGGGCTGAGAGACTTCAAAGAAGTGTGACTGGCCCAAGGTCACCCAGCAGCTGCATGTGGAGGAGCGGAGACGCGAACCCGGTTCCCCAGATTACGAAACTACCGCTCTTAACCACTACACCACACTGGCACAGCAGTATGATTTGAATATAAATCTTTTGTTCAGAGATGCTCTTAGGTGCTAACAAATTGAGTTGGTTTCCTGTTGCAAAAAAATTTCTTTTTCAGCAGTACTTGTCCACATTGGAATATAATGCGGATTCGAATTTCCTTGTGCAAAGAATTGTGATCTCGCATAATTTGTGCGTGTGAACATTCAGGGCAAGATTGGTCTGATGTTCAGATGAGAAGCGAGGTGTATCATCTTGGGAATGTGAAAATCTATAAATTGCAACTGTCTTCGAGATGCCAGCCAAGAAGTTGTTTGCCGGTCCTCCATCCATTTCCCCCATTTCCCATGCAGTTATTTATTTTTCCCAGTAGGTGGCATCTGCCACTTACTGTACTGAATTTCCTTGCTTTGGGGCAAAGAGAGAGAGAGAGAGATGATGAGGATCAGGGTTTTGCTGACTGCAGCTGCAGCTTTAGGATGAGTTCCTTCTCTCATGCAGACTGCAGAATATTGTTCAAGGGAGATGTCTGTGCAGTTTGGAGAAAAGAACTGAATTGCCCAAAAGCAGCAAGGAAAGCAAATGGACCAAAGGGAGGACGTTTTCTTTCTCTGGCTTAAATTTAAATCTGAGCCAGAGAAGAACTTTAGGGGCTGCAGTGCTTACCTTTTATTTGAGGTGAGCATTCTGAGCCATGGATATACATATTTCCAAGCCATAGAATATGAAGGCCGGCGATATTCACAGCTACCACATAGTGCTCCATCCCATAATAACAAGATCATAGATGTGGCTAGAGCAGTGTTTCCCAAACTTGGGTCTCCAGCTGTTTTTGGACTTTGTTGTTTAGTCGTTGAGTCGTGTCCGACTCTTTGTGACCCCCTGGACCAGAGCACGCCAGGCACTTCTGTCTTCTACTGCCTCCAGCAGTTTAGTCAAACTCATGCTGGTAGCTTCGAGAACACTATCCAACCATCTCGTCCTCTGTCATCCCCTTCTCCTTGTGCCCTCCATCTTTCCCAACATCAGGGTCTTTTCCAGGGAGTCTTCTCTTCTCATGAGGTGGCCAAAGTATTGGAGCCTCAACTTCAGGATCTGTCCTTCCAGTGAGCACTCAGGGCTGATTTCCTTCAGAATGGATAGGTTTGATCTTCTTGCAGTCCATGGGACTCTCAAGAGTCTCCTCCAGCACCATAATTCAAAAGCATCAATTCTTTGGCGATCAGCCTTCTTTATGATCCAGCTCTCACTTCCATACATCACTACTAGGAAAACCATAGCTTTAACCATATGGACCTTTGTTGGCAAGGTGATGTCTCTGCTTTTTAAGATGCTGTCTAGGTTTGCCATTGCTTTTCTCCCAAGAAGCAGGCATCTCTTAATTTCCCATCATCCCTAGCTAGCAGGACTAGTGGTCAGGGATGATGGGAATTGTAGTCCAAAAAAAGCTAGAGACCCAGGTTCGGGAAACACTGGGCTAGAACCTCTTTCAGGTACGTTTTGTGTGACTGCGTGCCTGAGCGGAGCCTGAGCCTTTGCTCTTTCAGGACATGTGGAGCGACATTCTCTTCACAAAGGAAAAGGCCTCTGTACATGTTCAGAGACCCTTAGCTCTAAGTGCCAGCATTTTTGTGAAAGGAAGGTGTCAACCCGGAACAGAAGCCAGCCTGCCAGATGTTTCAGCTGGAAGGGACAAGACTGAGAGGAAAGATAAGAGCCCTCTTCAAATACCTCAAGGCTGTCACATGGAAGGGGAAACAAGCTTGTTTTCTCCTGCTCTGGAGGGCAGGACTCGAACCAGTGGCTTCAAGATACAAGAAAGGAGAGTCCAAATAAACATCAGGAAGAACTTTCTGACAGTAAGAGCTGTTTGACAGTGAACGGTCTCCCTCGGGAGGTTGTGAGCTCTCCTTCCTCGGAGGTTTTAAAGCAAAGATTGGATGGCCATCTGTCATGGATGCTTTAGCTGAGATTCCTGCATTGCAGGGGTTGGACTGGATGACCTTAGGGGTCCCTTCTGTATCACTTGTTCAAGCAGCGCATTGATCATGCTCACAGTGTTATGGGAATCTTACCTCTGCTGGCCAAGAGATCTTACAGCGTCCTCTTCCTTGCATTTATGGATTCTAGTCTGTTTTCTAACATGCAGATGTGCTTCTCCCTTTTCCAAGGTGCGAGGAAGCAAGCAGGGAATTCCTTTGGAGGTAGTCTGCTTCCCTGTGGTTGCACAGTCTCTGCAAAGGGAGATTCACTCAGCCGTGCTTTTTCAAAGAGCGGCAGATGTCTGCACTGATAAAAAACCCACAATAGTTCTTTTAAAATTGAAGAGTCATATTTTCCCCCATTTATTTTTTTTTCTATTTAAAATGTTATTTAGAAATCAGTCAGACTAAATGTCCCTTTAAAACAATCGGGCTTGAAATAAAGTTTGGATGTTATGTGGGCATGTGAAAGTACCGTATTTTTTGCTCTATAAGACTTACTTTTCCCCTCCTAAAAAGTAAGGGGAAATGTGTGTGCGTCTTATGGAGCGAATGCAGGCTGTGCAGCTATCCCAGAAGCCAGAACAGCAAGAGGGATTGCTGCTTTCACTGCGTAGCCATCCCTCTTGCTGTTCTGGCTTCTGAGATTCAGAATATTTTTTTTCTTGTTTTCCTCCTCCAAAGACTAGGTGCGTCTTGTGGTCTGGTGCGTCTTATAGAGCGAAAAATACGGTACTCAGATGCCCAGTTCTCACCTGAGAAGAAGCACTTTCATTGAATGCATGGAGTGGGCAGAATGGGATTGTGTCCACCAGCCTGGGACCCCAAAAGAGAAAAGGGGGAAAGGATCCCTTTCCCTTTCTGCCTTCCACAAGCTCACTCTTCTCTAAGAAGCCTGAAGAGGAGCTAAAGGCTTTTATCCCAGGATGGCTGGAACCCTGGAGAGGAGCACTCCTCTTAAGCGCAGAGAGATACTTCGACATTTTGTTGCAGTGCGTGGAATATTTTATTGTATGTGAGGGCATTAAGTCATGTGAGCCGTTCAGCCTAAAAACAGGTTTACTGACTCAACGAGAAATGTACATTTTCCAACCCTCTTTTCCCAGCTTCTCTCTCTTTTCTCCCCCACCCCATATATCTGCCCTCCTACGTGCAAAATTGCTTTTTCATGGTGCTATGTTGGATTTGGTATTTATAGATCATAATGAAAAGTTGCAAGAGTCAAGTTTCTCTGGAAGCTGAGATCCAGGGTCCTCCCTTTTATTTGGATGGTTGTGATTATTCTGTGGTAAGGGAAATAATCTCTATAGGTGCTCTAATGTACTCTCTTTTTTTAAGAGTACAGATTCTGGGATTAATCCGTAGCTGGTTTGTGCCCACAAAAATTATAATCAGCCACCTGCTTGGAGCTATTCCTTCCTTGGGGTATTTGCTCTGCAGACGCTGGATGGTTAGAAAGGCAAGGTGTTGCTGGTGGAATGATAATCCTGCTTTTAAAAAGAAGGCTTAACTGACCGACTTATGACTCCCTTCCAAGTCTGTTATCCTCTGTTGTGTTGAGCACAATGTCTCTAGAGCCAGTAAAGTGTGGGTGCTTCATGGTTCTACTTCATAGCTCGGTTGGCTAGAACTTGACGCTGATAACACCAAGGTTGCAGGTTTGTTATAAGTTTTGAAAGCAAAAGTGTTCAAAAGGACACAAGGCATGGAAACACCCATTCACATCTATGGGTGTGGGGTTTCTAGTTTTCAAATGGACTGTGTATTGCTGGAGATGTATAGTGATCATGCTTAAGCCCATCTCATGGATGTATTGACTTAACTGTGTTCTTTCCAGTGTGTATTTACATACCCAGCTTGATCTGTACTCAGAGAACCTACACTTTCTGGCCTCTGCTACGGCAGGCAAGATAACTTAAAACTGATGGGTGTTCCAGCCCGGCCCACCCATGAGGCATGGTGAGGCAACCACCTCAGGTGGCAGGATCCTTAGGACCAGCAGATCCTTCACTCACCTGTCTTCCCTGACGGGCAGCAGGGTACCATTAGGAAAGTGTTTGGGGAGTTGGTGGAGTGTGGGGAGAGAGCAGAGGAGGTTGCAGATAGTTTTGGAAGTGACTGGAGAAAGATCAGAGGAGGCCAGAGAGAGTTGCAGAGGATGTTGGAGGGATTTGCTGGGCTTTTAAAAATGTTTTTGTGGGCTTATGCGATTTTGCTGTACCTGAGATAGCCAGGGACAGTTACAGCTTTACAGAAGCCATCCCGGTTTCTGAATGTCCCGCTTTTCCTTAGGACATTTTCATTGGGGAAATGTTGGAGGATATCATGTAACCTCCACATACGATGAGATCTACCTGTTCATTTAAAGCAGTATCATACCACTTTCAACAGTCCTGGCTCCTCCCTCTGCAAGAATCCTGGGAACTATAATTTGTTAAGGGTGTTGACTGAGAGTTGTATGAAGACCTGCTATTCGCCTCATACAGCTACAGTTCCCAGAGTTCCCTGCGAAAAAGGGTTGATCATTAAACCACTCTGGGACTTGTACCTCATCGAGGAGAATAGGTAAAGGGACCCCTGACCATTAGGTCCAGTCGTGACCGATTCTGGGGTTGCGGCACTCATCTCGCTTTATTGGCCGAGGGAGCCGGCGTACAGCTTCCAGGTCATGTGGCCAGCATGACTAAGCCGCTTCTGGCAAACCAGAGCAGCACACGGAAACGCCGTTTACCTTCCCACCGAAGTGGTACCTATTTATCTACTTACACTTTGAGGTGCTTTCGAACTGCTAGGTTGGCAGGAGCAGGGTCTGAGCAAAGGGAGCTCACCCCGTCGTGGGGATTCGAACCGCCGACCTTCTGATCAGCAAGCCCTAGGCTCTGTGGTTTAACCCACAGCGCCACCCACGTCCCTTTTGAGGGGAATAGGGGCCTCCTAAAAAAAACCTCAGCACCGTTAACAAACAAAGAATTCCAGGATTCTTTGGAGGAATCCTGTTCAAAGTGCTATCATACTGCTTCTCCCCCTCGCCCCCAAAATAATTGATACAGTGGTACCTTGGTTCTTGAACGTAATCTGTTCTGGGAGTCCATTCGACTCCTGAAAAAATTTGAAAATCAAGGCGCAGCTTCCATTTGGCTGCAGGAGCTTCCTGCACTCAAGTGGAAGCCGCGTTGGACGTTCAGCTTCCGAAAAACGTTCGCAAACCGGATCACTTACTTCTGAGCTTGTGCCGTTCGGGAGCCGATTTGTTCGGGCCAAGCCATTTGAGTACCAAGGTATCACTGTATACTGGTTGACTGTAGAAAAAAAGCTCAAGAGCATTTTTTGTATAGTGATACCTCAGTTAGTAGAGCATAAGACTCTTAATCACAAGGTCGTGGGTTCAAGTCCAGTGTTTGGTTGGACTAGATCAGGTGTAGGCAACCTAAGGCCCGTGGGCTGGATGCAGCCCAATCGCCTTCTCAACCCGGCCCGCAGACAGTCCGGGAATCAGCGTGTGTCCTTTTATTTAAAATGCATCTCTGGGTTATTTGTGGGGCATAGGAATTCGTTCATATGTTTTTCCAAAATATAGTCTGGCCCACCACATGGTCTGAGGGACGGTGGACCGGCCCACGGCTGAAAAAGGTTGCCGACCCCTGGACTAGATGACCCTTGTCCTTCCTTCCAACTCTATAATTCTATGACTCTATGAAATGCATAGTGCAGATGAAGCCCTGTCTGCCCTGTGGCTAGCCTTTTCATTTATGGTTCCCCGCGCACCACCGCTTCTCTGAAGTTCTGCCCGCAACTTGCTTTATTTTCTGCCGCAGAAGTGAACAGCAGCCGTCAGCTACAGGAAGTAAATCGCTGCTGAGGTGGGAGGCAGGTTTTGTCTTCGCCTCCGCTGTGACCCTGAGACAACCCGTTCTGTTCCCCCACCCACACACCCACACACCCCCAGTGGTTCCCTCATGACTTATGAGGGGAAAAGAAATTTAGCTGTGTCGGGGAAGGTTCTCAGTGTCCTGCCCCTGCTCTGGACGAGCCAAGATGTGGGGCCAGGGGAACTTTTGGCTCCTGCCACAACTTTGCCTCTCATTCAGCCCCTGTCCTTTTTCTTGTGACCCCTCAGTGGCTCCCGTGGACATCTGCGGGAGAGAGTAATCACAATCCGTCCTATTGGCAGGCACAGCGCCAGTTAATTAATAAAGATGGGTTAGTTACCAGAACTGGCTCTCTGCTGCTGCTCACTGCTCTCTCCTGCTTGTTGCCTACCTTAACAGTGGGTGCCATGGCAACGAGGAGAAGGATGGAGGGGGTGCCTAGCAACAAGGAGGGTCTGGCAGCAGAATCCGAAGCAGGACCGTTGGGAGATGGCAGCAGAATGAGAGCAACTGGAAGAGGAGTGGGAGAAAGATATGGAGGGGATGGAGGCGGAGAGGGGCATCCTGGAGGGCTGTGCAAGATGGAAGTAGCAGAAGCAGCCTTTCCCTTTGCTCCTCCCGAAACTTGCATCTCTCCACACCAATATTCCTGTTGGCAAGTCCAATAAGGGAAGGGGGAGGGTACTGATCACAATGGTCCAACACACAGGGTCTGGCGTGGTCCTTGAGTTCTCGCACCTCCTTGCCAAAGCTTAGTTAAAGCTTTCCCAACTTTGGGAAAGAGTTGGAACTCTGCCAGAGCTTCGTGCCTCCTTCCCAAGGCACCATCCAATCACCTTAGGGACTCCACTCCAGATTTGTGTAGCCTTTTCTTCTCCCAAAGATATCCCACAAGGCAGCAGAGGTTCAGGATCAGAGTTTTCCTTCTCCACGATGGGCTAATTTCCCATGTGGACGAGCCCCATCTGCCCCCTCATTTCCCTCTCTAGCACATGCAGAAACCACCTCCTTGACCTGCTCTTTGTCTCATCCACTCAATCCACCAGAGTCTATCTTCACATGCAGGGGAAGTCCATAACTCACCAAGGGTCTGAGACCCTCACCTGGTTTAACCAGCCAGTCAAAGGCATTTCCCAGGGTGTGGCCGCTGTTGCATGTTGACAGCTTCTAGGAGCCACAGGTGAGAGCGGAGTGCAGGGTGGGGAACAAAGGTGATGAGCCTCGTGGTCCCTCCCAGCTACAATTCTGTGATTCTATCTGGGTTGATACTGCCTAGGAGAGTGGTCTTGTTGGTTCCAGAGGTTCTGAGGACCCTCCACAGCCTCACTTGTCTCCTGCCCTCAAGTCACAATCTCTCCTCTGCCAGTGATCAGAGCGACGTTTACTGCAGCCTGCGCATGTGCAGAGGCCCCTTCCCGTCCCACGAATCTCATGCTTGAAATCTAATAAAGTGGTAATTCTCCTTGTGCCAAGCAAGCTACCAATAATTACTTTCCTCCACAACAAGAGGCATAGCCAGTGCTTTCCTGTCCTATGATTTAGAAGCAGTGTTTGCGGCTGGCTTTTGTCGAAACCAGGGACGATGGCCTGAGGGCTGGGAGGAAATATTTTGACACTCAGAGCCAACCGCTTCCGGATCTATAATAAACTCAGCGCTACCAGTCAGAGCAAGCTGCAGAGCTGCAGAGAAAGGAAGCTTAGGGAGATGCTGTGCAATTTCTCTTACAACATTTAGAATGAAAATGCTGTATTCACCATAGACTATATAGAAACAAACTGCAAATTAAGATGGAACGGCTAAACCAGCATAAGAAGAAGAGTCAACTGAACATCATACTGGTTGAAACAGAATGAATTAGCGTAGAAGCGTTGATCTTGCAATCAACACATTTTCATTAATGGGTTTTGCCAGCCCATTATCAGCAAGAGGTGTCTTTACTATCATTTGTCAAAAGCCATTCTGATTTCTACTGGCTTGGCCAGTTTGCATATTCTTTCGAAATCTGGGGCGGTGTATCTATATCTATATCTATATCTATATCTATATCTATATATCTATATCTATATCTATGCCTAGCTGAAAATATAAAGAAGTGTAAAAGATCTACGAAGCAGTTCTCCAGTTTGTGTTAAAACTTAAAACTGCTTCTGTACCACAGTGCTATTTCTTCTGCTCCTAACAGACAGACATCCTGCTACATAAACAAGTTAAAGTCCAGGCTCTGTGGATCATAAAGGGAGTTCATGCCACTGGCTCATCTGAATGAATTTCTGGGTTCATGTGGGTGGACCAGAATGAGGCGCTCCCCCCACACACACACACACTTTAGGGAGGCTCTCAGTTGTCATCTTTGTAATTTTAATCCAATAATTAAACACCCACAGGTGCTTAAGATAGCATTTAATACTCTTTTTATTGGCACAGAAAGAACATTACATCCACAAAACCGCAGTTCCAAAAATGAGCTTTGGATGGAGTTTAGATTAGAATTAGATTAGCGTCTTCAGGATTGACAATCATAAATCATGCAATTGATAAAGAAGGTAATCTGAAAAGGAGCTATTGTGTATCCTTGGTTCACATTGTTCTATAGGGGGAATGTTGCTCTTGAACACAACTAGAGTAGTGGCAGAATATACATTTTAAAACTAGGGTAAGAGTAGTCAGATTGGTTCTGGATAACTTTTCCCACAACAAGTTTTCCATTTAGTTTATCAAATGCCGCCTTGACATCCATAAAGGCTACATAGTTCTCTTCATCTTCCTGCCTACGAAAGAACTGCCAGAGATAGTGGAGCCAGGTGGGAATGGAGGGGGCGGGCTGGTGACCATTGTGACAGGTAAGGCAGAAGGAAAGGAGCCCAAACTGTAGCTGGAAGCCAGACCCAGACCCAAGCGGAGCCAATTAATTCCATCCCCTCCCAACATTTCTTCAATGAAGATAGGAACATCCTCTTCTACGTCAAGAAGCTTCTCTCGCATTTGATCTCGCCACACACATAGGCGTCATATTCACATTGACATCGTTCACCTTGAGCCAATTGCAACTTTGCCGACGAACCTAAAGAAAAAATGACAACACATTCCACAGACGCAGTGGAGATTTTCCATTTCCTGTCTCCTTGAACCAGTTCGTTCATACAAACAGGTGGAACATTTCCAATTGGAACCACTTCTTTTCATGTTTCAATGGTGGGGGGGCCTCCAAAATTGCTGCCTGCTGATTTCTGGCTTTCGGATATCATTTTGGTGATGTCTTTAGCCCTGGAACACAAAACTGGGAGTGGCAGGGGAAAGATCCTTCAGGATACCAAATACTTTTGTCACCCACGCTGCTCCTTCTAGCCTCTGGTTTACTATTTGGAATAATAGTAACCAGAACAGTATTTTTGAAATATACTCAGAGTCACAAAGTGATTTCATGCTCTTTATTCAGCTCATAGTGGTGAGGAGGAATGAAAGTCCCCTCAAAGTATCTGCTTTATATACATTATTTACACAATGGGCTGCATGTGGTTGGCTAATTCCGGACTTCTCCTGTAGGCCAATCAGGTTGTGGATTTACTTCTATCTGGAGCTGGATTGGGTGGCTCCTGCCGACCAATCATACTGCTGCATTGTTGTAGGACCAATCAGACTGCTGCAGTTTGGATCCTATTCAACTCAGTACATAACAATTTTCCACAGTCCCAATCGCCATACGTCACACACATACACGCCTAAGACTGGGTGATATCTGGGTTTCAGCATCACGATATATCACCAGCTAAACATCACAACATACTGATATATCACAATGTCTGAAATAAGGATGGAGCTATATAGAGGCATTGGCTGGCTTCACAGTTTTCCCCGCATTGTGATTTTTGCCAGCCCCTGCTCTTTTGATTCGCTGCTCCCTGCATGAGGCAGGGTAGAGATGAGCTGGCAGAGTTAACAAGGGCTTCAGGAATCGAGAGAAGCATTGGCTGGCTTCACGGTTTCCCCCACATTGTGATTTTTGCATAGCACACACACACACACACACACACATCACAATTCGTGATATATTGCCAGGTCAAAAAGTATGAAACCAATATCCTGATATGGACTTTGAACCAGTTTGCACATGCCCCAACTCCTCTCTATGTAGCCTTTGTCAACCGGGTGCCCTCCCGGTGCAAAACTCTACTAGCTGGGGATGACAGATGTTGTGGTCCAAAACATCTGGAAGGCACAGATTGATTCAGAAGCACCTTCGGGGAAGGGCAAGAGCACAAAGGCTTCTGTGACAGCTTCTCTGTGTGTGTGTTTGTGTTTGTTTCATTTTAGTGAACATCCTCTCAGCCAGCTGGTCTCTGATTCTGATTCCGAGATGGACAGCACAGAGCAACTCGCCCTGGGCAGCACAGACACCCTCTCCAATGGGCACAAGGCTGATCTGGAGGCCGCTAAACGCCTGGCAAAGAGGCTCTACAACTTGGATGGCTTCAAAAAGGCAGACGTGGCCCGCCACCTGGGGAAGAAGTACGTGTGGGTATTAGGAGAAAAGATTCTTCCCCCAGAGCTTTGTTAATTCCCCGAGGGAATGCAGCAGCCTGCTAACACCCTAAGCACAGGGAAGTCTTGTGGAGGAGGACAACCCTCAAAAGGCAGCCTTCCCTCCAGAATGACAAGCAAAGCTTTGGCTAGCTTGCCTTCATCACCAGGCACTCTTAGGAAGGCGGCGTTTTCTCTGTGGCCCACATAGTTATGCCCTAGGGATGGCCTGTCTCCTCTAGGCCTGACAGGAACATTCGCACTCGCCACATGCGCCTCCGCTCCTAACGCAGATGGTCACAGGACAATAAAAGCTCTCCCGAGAGATTAAGGCACATAAAGGGGCGCATGACAAAGTCCTGTGCATGCTTCTTGCGGATCTAGTGGTGTGTATTGTGCCTCAAGAATTCTGCCTTCCTGTTCCCTTGCTGCGGTGTCACTGATGTTCCCCGAGATCTCATCTCCTCCGTTTTTGTCCCTCTCTTGTGTTAATATATACAGGTTTTAAAATATATCTATCTCTATCTCCCACCCGCCACCTTTCTCCTTTCCAGTAACGATTTTAGTAAGATGGTAGCAGGCGAATACCTCAAGTTCTTTGAATTCACTGGAATGAGTCTGGATCAAGCGCTTAGGTAAGTCTTTAAGGGTGAAATCTCCAGAAATCTGTAAGGAGTGTTGCGGGGAGTTTAGTAGAACTTCAAGGGGAAATGGAACCTTCTGGAGCAGCAGTGAGACTGGTTTCAGGATTACCCTTTATTTGCATTTTAAAGAATGCGGCAGCACTCACCTACTTTCATCTGCCCTTTTAATGCAGCCAGCCATTTCTTTCTTAGTTTCATAAAATTCATACACTTCTTGATTGTGTAGAAACCTCAAAGAAGTTCATGGTAACTCACCAGCATTGGATAAGCCTCCCGTTTTTAAAGCCTACCTCGAACTGCAAAAACAGGGTTTTAGGGTGGGGTGGGGTCTTTCTCTTGGTAGGCCACAATGCGTAGTGGGTGGTCTCCATTAAGAAGGGGGCCTGACTTAGGCAGGGCATGTACAAATTATTCTTTTTTGAAGTGCATCTAGGCTAGAGTTGCCACCTGTCCTGTATAATACATGCTTGTCCCATATTTCAATGTAAAATGCTATGTCCTGTATTGATACAGTTAGTCCTGGATTTCAGGTCTACCCCCCCCAAAAAAAAATAGGGATCAAACGCATGTGTTTTCTTGAAAGGGCATGTGAAAAGTCATGTATTTAAGCTCCAGCTAGCAAAGCACAGATTTATAAATTACCGTATTTTTTGCTCTATAAGACTCACTTTTTCCCTCCTAAAAAGTAAGGGGAAATGTGTGTGCATCTTATGGAGTGAATGCAGGCTGCGCAGCGATCCCTCTTGCTGTTCTGGCTTCTGGGATTCAGAATATTTTTTTTCTTGTTTTCCTCCTCCAAAAACTAGGTGCGTCTTATGGTCTGGTGCGTCTTATAGAGCTAAAAATGCGGTGATATGTGTGTGACAGATTCCAGAAGCACTGTCCTGTTAGGCTGCAATAGATTGTACTGGATTGCTTTGAAGTTGCTTCAGCACCGGATTTTTTTTGGGGGGGGAGGAGGAATCACCTCCCAACTGCCCCGCCCCACCCTGTTCTGTCCTGTCCTATATTTTGCCAGAACAAAGGTGGCAACCCTAGTCTAGAGCAGGAGTCTTTTTCAGCAGGGGGCTGGTCCACTGTCCCTCAGACCTTGTGGGGGGCCGGACTATATTGGGGGGGATGAACAAATTACTATGACCCACAAATAACCCAAAGATGCATTTTAAATAAAAGGGCACATTCCACTCATGTAAAAGCATGCTGATTCCTGGACCATCGCGGGCCAGATTTAGAAGGCGATTGGGCCGGATGCGGCCCCCGGGCCTTAGTTTGCCGACCCACACAAGCCCGCAGGCCGGCAGCACTCCATCGCCTGTGGTAGTGGGTTTCTCTTACTGTCCATTTTTACCGCGGATGTCTGTTTTAATGTTCAGATTGAGTAGTTTGATCATGCATTGCATAACCTCCAATTGCCCCTGTTTTCCAGGGACAGTCCCAGAATTACGAAAGCCGTCCCAGCTTCTGATTTGATTCTGGAATGTCCCTATTCCCCCTGCCAGTGCCGAGTTTGGGGAAGAGGGTGAGCCAGTGCTTGTCCTGTGTGGCGATGACAGTAGTGGCAGCTGTATGGCACGTCCCGTTGCCTCTCCATGGCCGCCACTACCAGCCTCCTCTCTTGGGCAGCTTGAGGCAGCTTCTGGAGGGTGGGTGAAGGAGGATGAGAGACTACAGCCGCCAAGGCCCAGTCCTGAGCGACACACCAGTTTCGAGGGGCATGCAGAGGGAGGGGCACCCTGAGCGAGAAGAAAGGGGGAGTGGAGTACAAGGAGTCTTGATTTTTTTAAAAAAAAAAATGCTTTGTGCATCCGTGTCTAATTTTGCCCCTTTCTAAAATTTATTTATTGGTGTGTCTTGTTTTGTTTTTTTTGTCAGTCTGCCAAAGAATAAAATAAAATCAGGATTAAGGGGTTTTTTCAGGACTGCGGAGGACATGTGTGCTGTGCCCCATTGGTGTCGTGGTGGTGGAAGTGCTCTGAGGGGGAAGATACAAAAATGGGGGGGTCGAGGAGGGCCAGTTGGGGGGTGAGAAAGGTCCCTATTTTCACCTGAGGAATGTTGGGTGGTATGGTATTGAAATTGCGTGTGCTGTTATTCTTTGCAACTGGTTTCCTATTTATCAACCTCTTGGCGAACCATCTTGGCAATTAAGAGGCATGTAAATTAAATGCGGGACGTGGGTGGCGCTGTGGGTTAAACCACAGAGCCTAGGACTTGATGATCAGAAGGTCGGCGGTTCGAATCCCTGCAACGGGGTGAGCTCCCATTGCTCAGTCCCTGCTCCTGGCAACCTAGCAGTTTGAAAGCACGTCAAAGTGCAAGTAGATAAATAGGCACTGCTCCGGCGGGAAGGTAAACGGCGTTTCCGTGCGCTGCTCTGATTCACCAGAGGTGGCTTAGTCATGCTGGCCACATGACCCGGAAGCTGTATGCCGGCTCCCTCGGCCAGTAAAGCGAGATGAGCGCTGCAACCCCAGAGTCGGTCACGACTGGACCTAATGGTCAGGGGTCCCTTTACCTTTTTAAATTAAATGAAGATGATACAAGGGTGCTGCGTCGTCCCTGGGTGTTGACAGCGCCTGATAAGAAGGGAGAGATGGGACGATCAGGTGGCCGTGGTAACAGCACTGTGAATGCTGCTTTAAACTTCGTACCTCCGAAGGAAGAGAGGTTTCCGGTGCTCTGCTCAAACATCAGGATGCCAGAGGGCAATGGGTATTGCTTTGAGGAGTTACCATCACTTCGTTTCCTTTCCAGATCTTTTCTAAAGGAGCTGGCCCTCATGGGTGAGACTCAGGAGCGGGAGAGAGTCCTGGCTCATTTTTCGCAGCGTTATTATGAGTGCAACCCCAAGGCCATCTCTTCTGAGGGTGAGATAATTGTGAAACTAGGAGAAAAGGGGCGGTTGAGGTTCTTGGACCAAAATGTTGGTTCTGTTCACAGAGACGTCTCATGCAGTGCCACAAGCAGGCATCTCTATGCTTCGTGGCAGTAGTTTTCAACCAGCGTGCCATGGCACCCTGGGGTGCCTTGAATGATGGTCAGGGGTGCCGTGGGCAACACTGGCCTCAATCCCTCTTTCCTTCCCTCCCTCCTCTGATGCCCTCTTGTATCTCTGCCTCCCAAAGGCTTGCACAGCTGTTTGTTGCAGCAGCCCCAGCTACAAGCTCCGCAGTTGAATGGCGCCTCTGGGGCTGGCCAGGGAGTGCTTCCTAGGCCCTTGTGGGGCAGCGTGAGGAGGCGCCTCACTTTGGGGCATGGGGGGCTGGCTCAGAGACCAGGGGTGGCAGCTGCAGCTGCCCAGAGGACTCCCAAGGATAGGGAAGAAAAGAGGAGGCTGAGGGAACACTCTACAAGGGAGGGCATTCGAAAAAGGGTGAAGGGCTGCCAGCTCTGCAAAGAAGGGCCCTAACTGGGCTCCTGAGCCCCACAGGAATGTCGCAGAAAGAATGTACCGTATTTTTCGCTCTATAGGACGCCCCGGACCATAGGACGCACCCTGTTTTAGAGGGGGAGAACAAGAAAAAAAAATCTCCCCCTCTCTGCTCAGCGCCCCTTCAGCGAAGCTGCAGGAGAAACAGAGCCCCTTCCATTTCTCCTCCCACTTGCCTGAAGGGGCGCTGCGCAGCTCTCCCTCTCTGCTGAAGCCAGGAGAGTCTTGCTCTCCTGGCTTCAGGCGGCTATCCCTGAAGCCTGGAGAGCGAGAGGGGTCGGTGCGCACTGACCCCTCTCACTCTCCAGGCTTCAGCGAAAGCAACGCGAAGCCTCTGGAGCGTGGAGGGAGCGTTCCCTCTGCGCGTCAGAGGCTTTGTGTTGCTATCGCTGAAGCCAAGGAGCCTGCATTCGCTCCATAGGACGCACACACATTTCCCCTTAATTTTTGGAGGGGGAAAAGTGCGTCCTATAGAGCGAAAAATACGGTAGCTGGTCAAGGGAGCTGTAGACTTGAAAAGTTTGAAAACCTCTGCTTCATGGGGTTGGAGTGAGTTGTTTGAGGCGCTACTTGCTGTTTCACAAAAGGGAAGCGAAGGCCAAGAAGCTGAATTTCCAAAGATCAGAAGGGTTGTGAGAAGGAGGGAGGGAGAAGGTTGGGCTGGATAGAAGGATGAAAAGGAAGAGGTGAAGAATAGAGGGAAAGGCAGTTGAAGGATGCTCTGGCCACTCCAACCTGGCCTGCTGTCCCTACAGCGCCTGTGCAGGTAACAGTAATAATGATCATTTTTATTGTAATTAATACAGCCTTAATGAGTACAGGTAAAGCATATTGTGTAACTGGGGATAAAACTTCCCCCGCACTGAGTTTTTAGGCTGCCTACAGCCTGTCTGGGTAGCTCATTCAAAAACACAGAGAGGTTATCAACTGGGGAGGGGGGGAGGGGCAACCTCCCATCCATTAGCTCCCATTGATGAAATATCAAGCAACGTGCCTAACAAAAGGAATGGTTGCCTGAATCACAGCATAATGAGCTGCTGCTATGGAAGCTCACATTGTCACCAGGAATACACAGAAAACACAATGATTCACCCAAGAGCTAATATTGAGTGTTTGACTTGTGCACGAAGCTGAAAGCGCTTGAGAAGAAGACAACACTCTTTTGAATTTTGAAACCAAGGTGAACACTGCATAATAAATATTTTAAAACATGCCCCTTTCTGAAAGTGACAGCAGGTGCTCAGGTGCCTATGGAAGGGCTTAGGAAAGCAACTTCTCTCATCTTAAATGAAAATTCTAAGATCAAATGCCCCCTTCTAAACTCCTTGGGCAATATGTAGATATAGGAGATAACTGCTTCAGTCACTTGCGGTGTGCCAAAACCTTGTGTTGCTTTCCTTCCAAATGTTCACTCATGTGGCCATGAATCTTAGAGTTGGAAGGAACCACAATCTAGTCTGCAATGCAGGAATATTTTGCTCAACGGGGGGGCCATGAGATTAACAGTCTTATGCTCTATCGACTGAGCTATCCCAACCCTTTGAGCTAGTTAAAAGAGTCTTTTTAGCTCCGGTGTGGTCCACATTGGGGAAGCTTTTGACCAGTGATGATGATGATTTATTAAATTTCTATACTGCCCTTCATCTGAGGATCACAGGACAGTTTACACTATAAAAACACAAAAATGCATAACACAGCAACAAACAGCCAAAGCAACAACCCCCCACCCAAAGAATAACCCAACAAAGAAACAGGTTTGCCCACTTCAGACATTTTTTTCTATTAAAGAATGCTGTTTTACCCATATCAAGCCACAAACCAATGGCCAAATCCTGTAACACTGGGATCAAGCTCTATTTTCTTAACTTACATTTTGTAATTATTATTATTTGTTAAATTTGTATACCACCCTCTACCCGCTAGATCTCAGGCTGGTTCGCAACATAAAATTACAAAATAAAAAACACAAAATTCGTAATCGAGATAAGAACAAAAACAAACCAATAATTCCCTGCCCACAACACATCTAAAAGGGCATCTGGTGTCAATCAGCCAAAGACCGGGTTGAAGAGGAATGTCTTCACCTGGCACCTAAAAGTGTGTAATGAAGGCGCCAGGCAAACTTATCGGGCGAGAGCATTCCACAAACAGGGAGTCACTGCAGAAAAGGCCCATTCCCATGTTGCTGCCCTCCGGACCTCTTGTAGAGAAGGCACACGAAGAAGGTCCACAGGGGACAATCTCAGGGTCTGGGTAGGTTCATATGGAGAGAAGCAGTCCTTGAGGTATTGGTCTCTCAGGCCTCTTTTATTTCATGTAAATTTTGGAATGGTTCGTGTAGCATGTAAACACACATGGCAGAGAGAAAGTTGCCGAGCTGCAAAAGGGGTCGCTAAATTGAAGGGTGGCTGGATGGGGGGCTGATGATCTCTCTCTCTGGTGCTTGTGCTACAGATGGAGCCCACACTCTGACCTGCGCCTTGATGCTCTTAAACACAGACCTCCACGGCCATGTAAGTGCTTCTATCCTCCCACTCTCTAGCTGGTATGCTGAAAGCCTTTTACTGACATACGTCAAGGCAGCTATGCAGGAAAATGTCCTTTGCTGAGCTGGGAAGGCTTTCTACTAAGCTAAATGAGCTATGGTGTATTGTCGCAGCCAGATCGTGCAATTGTCTGGAAGCTCCCCTGTGTGCCAAATATGCCTGTTCTGCTTCCTACAACCTTCCAATAGAACTCCCTGCTGCCCAGAACACAGTGGCAATTTCCCCATGGCAAATCAAAGGAACATGGGGGATTTTTAAAAATGCCAGGAGCTGACCTAGCTCAGAAGCAGAATAATGACATTTGCTGAAATACATCCTGATTCTGAATCTGGAAGGGGGTGCAGAGGAGGGTTGGCTCGCAATGAGCCACCTTCCAGAATATGGCACGATGCTCCATGCACCTGTGGCAAAATAGAAGGGGTGATTTAAGAGAAGGGGGGTTGTAAACAGGGATGGGGACAAAATTAAGTAAGCATGGGGGGGTGGAGAAAGAGGTGAGAGACTGAAAAGAATGGGTGGCAAAAGATGACCAACACAAAGGAAGGCAAGAGGAAATGATTGGCTGATGTATATATGTACA
Organism: Podarcis vaucheri; assembly: GCF_965113315.1. Taxonomy (NCBI): domain Eukaryota; kingdom Metazoa; phylum Chordata; class Lepidosauria; order Squamata; family Lacertidae; genus Podarcis; species Podarcis vaucheri. Next base: position 90,079,656 of record NC_138763.1, on the reverse strand, counting down.
GTGGTGCCCCGCAAGACGAATGCCTCGCAAGACGGAAAACCCGCTAGACGAAAGGGTTTTCCGTTTTGGAGGTGCTTCACAAAACGAATTTCCTATGGGCTTGCTTTGCAAGACGAAAATGTCTTGCGAGTTCCTGTGGGGTTCCCCCCCCCTTTTTCCCAAGCCACTAAGCCGCTTATCAGCTGATCCGCTAAGCCCGCTAAGCCGCTAATAGCACTAATCCGCTAATGGGCTTGCTTCGCAAGACGGAAAAAACCGCAAGACGAAGAGACTCGCGGAACGGATTCTTTTCGTCTTGCGAGGCACCACTGTATATATACATGCATAAATACTTGCAGCATCCCAGAATAAGGGATGGTTGTTCTAAGACTTAGAAAGGTCTCCAAATGCTTCCAAGCCAGAACCAGCTCAGTGCAGCCAGAGGTGAAGGCAGTGGCGTTGCGTTGTTTGCCAGTGCCCGGGGCATGTGCACTGGGCGGGTCGCAGAGGGGGAACAAAACCCGCCGTATCAGCCCAGCCCTTGCCACCGATGCTGCCAGCCGGGTGCAGGGCCATCTTACCCATAGGTACTAGGGGTGTGGGGCACCTGGGCGCCAGGCTCTAAGGGGTGCCAGGCCAAGAGTCCAGAGCCCGAGTCCGGGGAAGAGCCCGCCCGTCAGTCGGAGCACCGCAGCGGGCTCTTCTGCTGCAGGTGGCTCTGCGGCGTGAGTTTGGGGCGACTGAGCCAGCGAGACGCTGAGGCAGCCAGCCGGCTCTACCCGCCTGCATGCCTAGAACTGGGCAACTGGGGGGGCGCCGGGGGGATCTTTGCACCCCTGCACCACATATGCTTAAGACAGCCCTGCACAGAGGGTTCATGGGGCTGCACTCCTGTGCCTGCCCACCCACCCACCTACACAGGGGGGTGCCCAGCCGATGCGGCCCTTGCCAGGAGGATCCCCCCAATGCTGGCAAGGCGGCCAATCAGCAAGGGGGTCAAGGATGTGGCGGCCAGGCCAGGGTTCAGGTCCGCCTAGAGACCCTTGACAGCAAGCAGGGCGGGGCGGGGAGCCTGCATGGGGGGACTTTGTTTACGCACCCTCAAAATTGTGCGCCTGGGGCTACGGCCCCCTGGCCCTTCCTACGCTCTGTCCCTGGATAAAGGACAAGATCCCTAAACACCCAAGCCGAATTTCACATAAAGAAGGTGACCACAGAATGACAGTTGAATCACCTCTGGCAATGGGACAGAATACTCCCGTCATTCCATACAGCAATGTCTTCCAACACTGTGCCTCAGCTCCCCACACTGCATCAAGCAGCTGCCACCTTAGATATGTAGATTGTGTTAAGCAACCATGGCTAAAAGCCATCATTGGACACCTATCCTCCATTACATTGCCTAAGCATTTTTATTTTATAATGCTATACAACCCAGCACTTATCACCATATCTTCTGACATCTTAACCTAATAAATCTGACTTCATGGCTTCTGTTTCTCATGACTCTGTCACTCTTTACTCCTTCCCCCTTTCCTCCTCAACAGAACATTGGGAAGCGGATGTCCTGCTCGGATTTCATTGGGAACCTGGAAGGACTCAACGAAGGCAGTGACTTCCCCCGGGAACTGCTCAAGGTAAATCCCGTTAAGACCTCTTCTTGCACAAGGCAAGGAGAGGCTGTGGTATCTGTTTGCATGGCATTATTTCTGGGACAATTGTCCAGGCCAATAGGGGCTTCCCTACTCCTCAATCCAAGAGAGGCCATTTGAATAGGAAAAATAGCACCATTGTCCTGGCCAGCAACGTTTTCAAACAGAGGCTTTCTGAAGCCAGGACGTTTATGCTGCGATATGGCTATGAGATTGCTGTGCTTGGAAACAGAAGAGGATAGAATCATAGAATCATAGAGTTGGAAGAGACCACAAGGGCCATCGAGTCCAACCCCCTGCCAAGCAGGAAACACCGATCTCTACTCTCCACACTGAATCCCAGAAGATGCGCACTGGTAGTTATCAAAGTGAGCAGAATCCTCCATGCAGTGGCATAGCATGGGGGAGGGCGGCCCCGGGCCCAGAATTTCTCAGTGCTCCTGGTGCTGGGCTTGCCAGCAGTGGGAAGCCATGGCTGGAAGGCAACAGAGGACACGCGAGGGCAGCCCTGAGCTCTCCTGGTTCAGATGCCTGCCAGCATGCCCCTCAGCCCCGCACCTCGCCACCGCCACTTACGTGCCATCTGGCCTGGCTGAGAGGAAGGCAGGAAAGCACCAGAGGTGGGAAGTCTCCCCCCCCACCGGTGCATGCCTCCATCCCTGCTGCCCAGTCCACAAGGGGGTGCAACACTTGCCCCACTCCGGGCACCAGCAACCCATGCTATGTCACTGCCTTCATGGAATCTAGTATGTGGCTAAGAACCCTAAAAACCTCTGGCTTCTTCAGGGCTCCCCACCTCTAAATAAAATGCAGGCCTTGTATTGGGGAAGACTCCTTTGAAAATGCACATACTGTGTCTGCCAAAACTTCCCAATGACCTGAGTTTCTGTGTCCTGCAGGGCTAACCTACCCATAGGATAAATACCTGGTGGCTCTCTTTGAATTTCCCACAGGGGGGGGGGTGCTGCTGGTGGCGCTTGAAGAAGTTACAGGGGCCGCCAGCTCACAAAGTTTGGAAAGAGGGGTGCTCTTTCAAGTTGCTTAGCCCTTCAAAAACAGACTGCTTGGGGACTGAGCTAATCCAGGGGTGGCAAATACCGTATTTTTCACTCTATAAGACGCACCAGACCATGACACACCTAGTTTTTGGAGGAGGAAAACAAGAAAAAAAATATTCTGAATCTCAGAAGCCAGAACAGCAAGAGGGATTGCTGCGCAGTGAAAACAGCTGTTCTGGCCTCTGGGATAGCTGCGCAGCCTGCATTCGCTCCATAAGATGCACACACATTTCCCCTTACTTTTTAGGAGGGAAAAAGTGAGTCTTATAGAGCAAAAAAATACGGTAGATAAAGGACAGGGGTAAGGCAGAGGTACAGAGAGCTCTGCTGATCCTGACTCAGCCACCCTAAAGCCCAAGGGCACTCTGTTCAAAGGCTCCCCCTGCTGTCACAAAGTTGGGCTGCCCTTAAAATTGGGTGACGCAATCAGGAAACAGATGAAGAAATGCATGTTTGCAGTGTCTGAAAATTTACACCAAAACATACAAATTTACACCCAAACACCTTTTAGAAGGTCTTGGAGGGTGAGGGGAGGTCTTTGCAAGACGTGGTTCAAATGTCACATTTCAAATATGCATTTCTGCTGCTCCGCTGCTGCGATTTCCTGGCCACTTTCCTGTCAACTTACTCAATATATAATAGGGGAAAATATGGTGTCAGACATAGCCAAGAAGTCTTTATTTTGCTGAAACGGGAATTCTCCTGACTCCTCCGGTGGCTGAGCCTGATAAAAAGCCAAAACCTGTAATAAGTAGGGCTACAACATTTATCCAATTAACTTGCTTTGGAGCAATTAAAAGGTGACTCTTTCAAAGGGCATTTGTTAATTATTTTCAGTACAAGAATGTACAGGAACTATGGGTGGTGGGTACCATCTTAGGGCAGAACTAGACCTTATGGGGGGGAACCCCTCTGACCTCATTTCCTTCATATCACTAATCTAAGATCTGAGGAAGGGAAGCATTTGAAGAGGAGAATCAGGAGGCAAGAAGGGATACTAACTACCACCCCCTGCAGCTGGGCTCCTAAAGTGGAAGGGGGAGGTGCGTCGGGAAGAAAACAGCCTGTGGAGGCTTTTACAGAGGGCAGCTGGTGACAAGAATTTAGGCATCCTCCTGGATACACCTATTTGCTAAAAGAGTACCTGGTTTCACTTCTGGGAGGAAATGTGTTGGAAAGCTAGCCCCCTCGGGAGAGGCTGGCCCCATCTCCCAGGCTCCCGGGGCTTGTTTACCGGTGATCTACTCTGGCTGTCGACATCCCGGCAGTCCAGGAAGACCTTGATAGGCGACATTTCCCTGTGTGGAAAATGCACACCCCTTCCCTCCTTGCATACCAGCAAGAGAAAGAAGATAGTCAGAAAGTCTATTTACATCTCGTTTATTTCTGACTGTTTAACTGTACAAAAAACATGTCCGTTCACTCTGACTTCTCTCCGAGCAAGTGACACAGACTTCCTTTGCACATGCAACAGGAAGGTCTCATATTACACATCATGTGATATAAACATCGAGCTACTTGTTTGCAGCTGCGTAGTACTCATATCCCAACAAAATGATCCCTCCCACCTCACGCAGAAAGGAATGCTTTCGTAAGGCGGTACTTATTGTGACATGTTCATGCATCATCCGAAACAAAATGAGATCGCTATTATTAATAAACACTTATGAAAACCGCTTGCCCCCCCCCAACACACACATTTTCTAAGAGCTATAAAAAGGTGAAGGGACCCCTGACCGTTAGGTCCAGTCGTGACCGACTCTGGGGTTGCGGCGCTCATCTCGCTTTATTAGCCGAGGGAGCCGGCGTACAGCTTCCAAGTCATGTGGCCAGCATTACTAAGCCGCTTCTGGCGAACCAGAGCAGCACACGGAAACGGCGTTTACCTTCCCGTCGGAGCAGCACCTATTTATCTACTTGCACTTTGACGTGCTTTCGAACTGCTAGGTTGGCAGGAGCAGGGACCGAGCAACGGGAGCTCACCCCGACGCGGGGATTTGAACCGCCGACCTTCTGATCGGCAATCCCTAGGCTCTGTGGTTTAACCCACAGCGCCACCCGCGTCCCATTTCTAAGAGCTATACAGCATCGTAAAATAAGACCGTTCTGAGCATAGGCTCACAGCCTAATAGAAAATAAGCAAAAATCAAAGTTATTCAGGAGGGAAGAAGGAAGCACGCATTCGGGAACCATTCTCACTGCTCTTGCTTCAGCGTGGTTGTATACTGGGGGCGGGAAGGTGTGATTGCCTACGGATCCCATCTTGCAGCCAGGGCTTGAACGAAACAAGCATGTCGCAGACAACGGCCTTTTTTCTCTCTTGCACCCGTGTGCTTTCTCTGTTCTTTTCTCTTCGCAAGAAGCAGTGTCTCAGTACACACAGTGCAAGTGTCAGAGGACTACCTCTTCTGTTCTGCTTGTTCATCTTTGTGTTGACACCCGTCTCATGGTGCCGCACAGAAGGAAACAGTTTCATCTTCTCAGTAGCACATCGGTCTAGGAAGCAGTTAAGCAGTTTGTATTCCATATACAGATCTGCTGCTATGTGCTTTCTGCAGCACCCATGCCTCAGTTTCCCCACTTAATTCTGCAAGGACCCGTTCCCGTCAGGGATGTCCTGAACACACACAGTTTGGAGCTCGGGCTGGTATGCATGGTTCTCTTCCCTCTCCCCATTTTATCCACACAACAGCCCTGTGAAGCAGGTTAGGCTGAGAGTTTTGGTATTTGTCCCGTGGTCACCCAGTGAGGTTAGTGGCTGACCGGAGAGGGAGGGTGTCCCTGGTTGTAGAACACACCACACTTGTTCTACATAAGAAAAGAAGGGTGGTGCTGTATCCCTTGGCACTGGATCCCAGGAACCTGCGAAAATTATCTTGGCTTACTTTTCTAAGAAAGGTGAGTTAGAAATATGCAAAAGAAATGCGTGTTGAGCAACCAGCCATTTCTGCCAAGGAGGTGGGTGGGTGGGTGAGCTTTGCACCTCTTCCTTCTGTCTGGCAGAGGTCCTGGAACAGGCTAGACATCTCTTAAAGGTTTGCTGGCTTAGCGATGCAGCCTTGCAATGGCTTCCTGCTCAGGTCTCCTGCTACTCCTGCACGCACTGACACAACTTGTGCAAACAGCCAGTTAGCAAGGGGCTTCATCTGCCCTCAGCAAGCAAGGAATAAGAGCATCACAGGCATGATTCAGGCATCTGAGTAGAAGCCTGGAATTCTTCCATCATCACTCTTTCCACAATTAGAGCAGCGAAGGGGACCCCCGCCCCTGCTCTCCCACACGTACCAAGACAGTGGGTACGGTCGCTGACCTTCTCGGCGTCAGCTAAATGGTGTTCTTAGACAGTGAGGCTAAGTAAATTAGAATAGCTTCTGATTCATAGTTCAATAGTGCTTCAAGGACATAGGAGCAAAAGGTCTCTCTCAGCTGCTGGTCACAGCCTCTGCCTAAGAGCGGTCCCTTCCGCCAGGATATTTCTTCGCCCATATTCTGGGGTGTTAGGGGAGCGGTAGTACCTCTGGTGGGATATAAGTTGTGCTCCTTCTGGGCTTGTTTGCCCACCCTTTTGGTCTCCACCCTATAATCATCTCTCACCTGTGGCTCCTAGAAGCTGTCTGTAGGCGACAGCGGCCACACCCTGCCAACTTGGCCTCACAACCGTGGGTGCCCGGGACCATGAGTGCCGTGCAGCGTGCATGGCCCTGGCACTGAAATTTGTGGGTACTCGGCCTCTTCATGGCAAATTTTGTGGGTGCTTGGGCACCCAGGACTCCAGGGTGTTGGACCTGTGCCCTGGAAAGTGGCTTCAACTGGCCAACAAACCAGATGAGGGTATCTGATAGGCTTCGAACTTTCCGTGAGTTAGGGACTTGGGAAGACAGGCTGTGGCGGATTGAGCAGACGAGACCAATAGTGGGTCCAATGGCCAAGGCAGCAGTTACTGCACTTGCCATAGAGGGAAATGAGGGGCAGATGGGGCTCGTCCACCTGGGAAGGTAGCCCATCTAGGAGAAGGAAAACTCTGATCCTAAGCCTCTGCTGCCTTGTGAGATATCTCCTGGAGAAGAAAAGGCTAAGGAGTAAACCCTGCACAAATCAGGAGCGGAGTCCCTAAGATGGTTGGATGGCGCCTTGTATGCCTCCTTGTATGCTCCTGCCGTCAAGGTAGTGGCAAACGTATTACAGTGGTGCCCCGCAAGACGAATGCCTCGCAAGACGGAAAACTCGCTAGACGAAAGAGTTTTCCGTTTTGGAGGTGCTTCACAAAACGAATCTCCTATGGGCTTGCTTCGCAAGACGACAATGTCTTGCGAGTTCTTGCTGGTATTCCCCCCCTCCCCGCCCCTTTTTCTAAGCTGCTTATCAGCTGATCCGATCAGCAGATAAGCCGCTAATAGCACTAATAGCGCTAAGCCGCTTATCAGCTGATCCGATCAGCAGATAAGCCGCTAAAAGCCTCTAAAAGCCTCTAATAGCGCTAATCGGCTAATCCTTCAATGGGCTTGCTTCGCAAGACGGAAAAAACCGCTAGACGAAGAGAATCACAGAACGGATTCTTTTCGTCTTGCAGGGCACCACTGTACTCTGCTTTCGTTTGGACCACATCAGCGCAGCCGAGAGGGCAGGGGTCTTGTCATCCGAGCAGCCCAGCACCTCCATACACACTTTGGCGCTGCTAGCGCAGGGGTTTGACTTCATCCCTGGAGGCGCATTCCATTGTCTCTTGAGACAGACAGATGCCAACAACAATTGGTTCATACATTTGGACACATACTTCGATTTTTTATTTTTTTATTTTAGAATTAGGAAGAAAATATAAGCAGAGATAGTGATGCATTGCTGTGGGCGACCCTGTGGCTGCCTTTTTGAAGTTCTGCCCTTTAGTGGCACAGCAGTGTGAGTGCTTCCCATTGACAGACTTTTTTTTCTTTAAAAAAAAAAAAGAATGTAACTGCTAAAAACTGTTGCAGTCTGGTGTGGCTGGGCTTGGGCAGTTGCAGTTGTGCAGCTTTTTCACCAGTGATGCTCTGGGCACGTTTTGGGTGAAGGCCCATTGCTACCTGAGCTCTGGGGAAGCAGGGATACCTTTGGAAAGAATGCATCTCAGTTCTGAAGAATAATCACTTGTTTGTGACACACCTGGAACTCATCTTTTGAAAAGACATTCACTTTCAAATCACTTGATATCCCAGGTGTTCCCAAACACCCAGATTCACTCACTGGATTCAGAAAAGCAGTTTCTCTGCTGCTTCTTTAAACCAAATCTTTTTTTCCCCTTCCCCACCTTTGGGGCCCAAATGAGAGTCATAACCAAAGACAAGGTGTTGAGTGGACCTGTGTTTGCCTAGAACATCATTTTGTGGACAAGTTATACTAAATGATATCTGTTGGGTGGGATTGATTTTAACCCCATGTCAGACTTCACTCTTTGTATTGCTTCTTCCTGGAGTGTTTCGGCCTCTGTGATGCATCCTTGAAATTTGACCATCCCTGTTTGTGCCTTACCTGTCATCATAGAATGCAGCTTGGTTTTCTTGTTCTGCTCACGCCAAGTGACCTTTCCTGCAGGTGCCAAGAGCCTGGCATACAAAAGTTTTTGGATCCTCCAGATTCTGTCCACACACTACTGGGTCCACTGCAGTTCAGACTCACTTCAGGAAGCATTACCATTTGAAGGGCACATGACTTTGGTCTTTTTCCATGTTTTATTTATGTGTTTCATTTCTCTTTCAAGGATCTCAAGGTAGTCTGCATGGTTTTCCTCCTCCTTCCCGTTTCATCCTCACAACCGGTGCTATTTTTCTAGAAAAAGAGATGCCGAAACTCACCCTTGTTCTCTTATAATGGCCCAAGCTCACCCAGTGAGCTTCATGGTCGAGTGGGGAATCGAACCCTGCTCTCCCAGGCCCTAGTCCAACACTCTAACCATTGCACCACACTGGCCCTTGCATCACTTCCTCTTTTCATCCTTCCAGCAGAGGGATGGGGAACGCCTGGTCCAGGAGCCAAATGCTTCTCTCCAGGCCATCCCTATCTGGAATCTATCTCTCCAGGCCACACACACACCAACCACACACCTCACTGGCCTAGCGCTGTCCTTGAACCCTGATCGTGCTTTTTGTTTGCCTGGATGGAGGCCAGAGAGGGGTGGGTGAGTGTGTGTATAGAAACGGCAACATCCACACCTGTCACATTGCCCACAGTTGCTTCTTGCCTCAGAAGCTCAGAAGGGAATGCAGACCTAGGGTTGAAAATGATTCTGCATTCCTCTGCTAACATACATTTGCACCAGAACCAGTGTGCATGCTGCAGGAAAATGCATTGGGTACCATCAAAACATGTCTCACCAGTAAAGCGTAGCCGGGGGGGGCAGGGAGATGTGATCATCCAAGTTAGCATTTTCTCAGTCTATTGAGCAGAAGCCAGCGTTGCAGAATAGGAACACACTAATATGATAACGTCACACAGCACAGGCTTTCAATTCAACATTACTGGGGAGTTGTGGATCAGTGATGCCCACACATCTCTCTTTAACATCTCACTCGGGCTTCAGATCTCTTGTTCCTTCAGATCTCTGCACTAAAAAGAACAGCTTTTCCTAAACCAAACAGAAGATGTTAACAGCTTTTCATCTGTATGAGCTGGAGATGCTTGGCTCTTGCAAGCACCTAACTGATGCACACGGGCAGACATGGGGCGTTCTGCATCAGGTTCCAGTGACAAAATGCATTTTGCTTCCTGCCCTGTAAGATATGCTAAATCTGTAACCTTGGGCTGTCGTATGGAACAACGCAATGCAACATCTCCAGTACAACTTAGTTCAGGGGTCAGCAACCTTTTTCAGCCGTGGGCCAATCCACCGTCCCTCAGACCATGTGGTGGGCCGGATTATTGGGGGGGGGGATGAACGCATTCCTATGCCCCACAAATAACCCAGAGATGCATTTTAAATAAAAGGACACATTCTACTCATGTAAAAACATGCTGATTCCTGGACTGCCTGCAGGCCGGAATGAGAAGGCGATTGGGCCGCATCCAGCCCACAGACCTTAGGTTGCCTACCCCTGACTTAGCTGAAACTGTTACGTTTCACTTTCATGACCACCTCCCAACCATCCCACATTTTTTTGTATCTGCTTTTCAGTGTTCCTTGAAATTTTATCTATTTTTCAAACAATTTCTCATGCATATTTCTTTATATTATCAAGTCCACAAGGCTGGCTTTTAGAACTCTGCAGCACTTGAGTTAGTCCTCCAACTAAGACATTCCCCCAAAACTGGGTTTAAATGACCTTCATCATTCCTTAATTTGCAATTCCATTTTCTCAGAGTCTCCCTGACCAAACTGAGCTTTGTCGGTGTCTGTTGATACAGTCTCCATTAGCAATGGATGAGTTTTCATTCCCCAAGACAACCTGAATTCTACCCCATCCCACTGAGTCATTAACTCATCTCCCTATCTACCCAGCCCCTTCCCCCCCCCTACTTATCCCCTAATAATCCCCCATTTTTCCTACCCCAAGCAGCAGAAAGGTCTTCCATTTCCCCCTCTCCTCCTTTTGGAACACCTCACAGAGATGCACCAAGCCAAAGAACACATTGGAATTTAGTTTCCAAGGACTATTGCATTATTTCCCAGAGGCTACTTTGCATTGCTAAGCAAAGCAACAAGAACAACAGATTGGGAAATGGAAGACTTCACTCAGTTTTCTACCATCAGTTCACGCTGACACATGGAGTAAGTGGGGATTTGAGAGCAGGCTGGCTGACTGGATTTATTATCCAGCTTGGATTAAAATCTAAGCCGAAGGAGGGGGGGGGAATGGGAACAGGGTCATTCTTGTAATATGGATTTACGATAAACACATAACATGAAACATATTAACAGGTAATTAAAACACTAACCAGATACTGCTACTAAGGATTAAATATCACACTGTCACACTGCAAAGCCTGGGTAAATAAACAAATGTTTTTATTGATGTCTGAAAGCTAGCAGTGAGGGTGGCAGGCCTGGTTGTTCTGGGGGGATCATTCTGAAGTTGGGCTCCGCCATGGAGACGGTCCTCCCATTTGTCCCCTCTCCCCAAATCCTGCTGTTGACTGCAAACGGAGCCTCACCTTCCCCCACCAATTTTATGCATCAAATTGGCTGGTATCGGAGGAGGCACTCCAGCAGATATTTGGCTATCAAGCAGTTTAGGGCTTTCGGTAAACTACAGTTCCCCAAACTTAGGTCTCCATCTGTTTTTGGACTACAACTCCCACCACCCCTAGCTAGCTGGGAAGCTAGGACTACAATTCCCATCATCCCTAGCTTAGCATGCAGTAAACCATTAGTAACAACTTGGGACTGAGCTCAGAGCTTTGGGATCAGTGTTCCATGGAATGAGGATTCCATCAGAGTTCCACATTTAATAAACCGGCAGCAAAATTCTGCACCACCCCCAGTTTCTGCACCATTTCCACCGCAATTCACATGACTTGGGTTTGGGTGTCTTACAAAGAGTATAAAGGCTCTGCCTAACCTTAAACTCGTTTAAGTTGCTCATATAAGCTCAGGAACGATGGATCCATAGTGTTTCCAAGGCTCACGCACTGTGGTCTAGCCCAGGGACTGCATGTTCCCTGGTGCCTTAAACCTTTGGGGCATTTGCACAGCTGTGTTAGCCAGAACTTGGATAAAAAGCAGAGACATGCTATTACTTTGCTTGGCTGTTTTCCCCTCCACATTGTCTATACAAATGATAATACAAAAGTCACCTCCCACAAAAATTTCAGCTGGGATAGTTTTTCTTAAAAGTGTTGTGGCAGAATCCTGGCTGTGTCTTCAATTGGGTCTGATTGCAAAGTGGTAGCTCAGAGCTTCTGAAATCCCTTGCAATGGCCCCAGCTGAACTGAGTATTGTTTATTTATATCCCAGCTTTGCTCCAAGTTGCTCAATGGGGCATGCATGGTTCTCTACTCCCTGTTTTATCCTCACAGCTACCCTATGAGGTAGGTTAGGCTGAGAGACCCTAACTGGCACAAGGTTACCCAGTGAGCAAGGATTTGAGTTTAAGTTCGGCTGCCATTCTAGATGGCAAATACTGACAAGTGTCTCTGGAGTTAGCTTATTGGAAACAAATGGATGAAGCAAATGAAATGAGTGCCTCGGGAAGGGTGGGTACCATTTTCCTTGTTGTACCTCCCTTTTTGTCTTGTTTCAGGCGAGTGTTTCTTGCTTTACCCGTCCACTGTACCCGCTAAAATGCGAGGGTGAGGGCAATTCACAGCTCTGCCATTTTGTGATGTTTCCCCTCCACTTTTGCCTTCGCTTTTTGTTTTTAAAAGCTATGGGCCATAGGAGCTAATTGCTAGGGGCTGAGGTCCCTTGCCCCCCCTAAAATATTTGAAGGGGCTGCCCCCCCCCAAGTTGATGGGCATTGCCATTCAAACGGTTTGTGTGCCCGGCATCATGTGATCGGTAAAGCAGGGTAGGGCTTATCTACCCTACCCCCAATTTTATTCAAGTTGGCACCCGTGGCCTATAGCAAGCATGCTTGACCCGGACTGTCCCGAAACCCTGCAAGACAAGGGCCTGTCTTGCAGGAAAGGCGCTGTACAGCTGCAAGCCCCGCGCTGCAACAAGGCAGGGCCGAAACTAGAATTTCTTCCCCACAGTTTGGCACCCTCCCCACATATTTGCGCACACAGGCAGAGGTTGGGAGCCTCCGTGGCGCCCCTCTGGAGGCTGTACCCGGGGCAGAAAAACCTGTCTACCCCCCACCCCCGCTAAGGCTTAGCAACAAGGTGGTCGTTTGGGAATGGGCTCCCTTTCTCCCCGCAGCGCACGCCTTTTCCCTCGGCATTGCGCTCGCTTCTCCTCCACCTTCCAAGCGCGACTCTGGAGGTCGCACGTGTAGCAGCGCCGCCGCCGCCGCCGCCCTCCCCCTTTCCGATCGCAGTCCCCTCCCTCTCTTCTCCCCCTCCCCTGCGTTCCGGCAGCCTCCTCGGCGCGCCGCTCGCCTGGCTGCGCAACGCTCCCCGCCCGCCGTTGGCCGCTGCAGAGAGGGCGAGACAGGAGCCGGGAGACGCTCGCCAGCCCTTGCGCGCAGCCGGGCCCCGATTCCCTGCGCTAGGGCGGAGGCTCCGCCGCCTTCAAGCCCGCGGAGCCCCATTCCCGGGAGGCGAGGTTCTCGGCCAGGCAGCCGGCCTGCCGGAGCCGCGCACCGGCCGCGATGATCGGCGTGAACAGCATCAACAGCAGCGGCAGCGCCGGGCGCCTCCGCTCGCGCTCCATGTGCTCGGTGCGCTACGGGCGCAACTGCCGCGGCATGGAGACCTTCTGCTACGGCTGGCCGCAGCGCTCGCGCACCCTCAAGCCCGTGCTCTACACCGACCTGGTGGTCAGCCGCCTGCAGAGTCGCAGGAAGAAGAAGCAGCCGGTAAGGGATCGGGGTGGGGTGGGCAACGGGGGAAAGGAGGCAGCCCGCCGCCGGAGGCAGCCTCGCCCCGGGTACTGCCGTTGGAAAAAGCCGGAGCGTGGCGCGCGTCTGCGCCACCGCCGGCCTCGCTTCTCCGCTCCACGCGCTCCCGCCCAGCCACAGGAGCCAACTCCTAGGGGCAGAGGTCCCTTTCCCCACCCCTTCCAGTGAAATATTCGTAGGAGCCAATTCCTAGGGGCGCAGGTCCCTTCGGGGCCCCCAATAAAATAGTTGAGGGGGCCGACCCCCACAAAATTGATTGGGATTGCCATTCATATGTTGTCCGTGCACGGCATCTTGTGATTGATTATGCAGGGCGGGGCTTACTCTCTCGCCCCCCCCCCCAATATTTTATTCAAGTTGGCATCCCTGCACACCCAGCAACGCCCAGGCGGAGGAGGCTTGGCTGCCCCTGCTCTCTCTCTCTCTCTTGCGCACACGATTGGGGCCGCGTGGCACCTGCGGCTTCCTCCCCACAGGTGTAAACGGGCATGAGTTGAAAGCAGAGCACGAATGACGCCTCTCCCTCTCTCCCCCACCCTGCTTTCCCCCCTCGTCTCGTGGCCAATTGCAGACTCGCGGCTGCACCTTACGCACGTATAGTTAGAAATGCAACGGGCAGGTGCGCAGAGGATGGCAGCTCCTGTCGCCCATACCGCCCCCGTCGCCCATACAGTCTTGCATCCTGCGAGTCAGAGTAGGCATGTCATGTGGCAAACCCACGCACAGCCCTGGGTAGCTCCCATCGACACCCACACCTCTGGGTGCACGCCTTCGGGTACATTTGTTTCGCGCAGGGGCGATGGGCAGGGCGGCTTGGTACGAATCGTGCTGACGTAAATAGTCCTTTTCAATCAGTGGCGTGTGGGGTTTTTAAAAAAAAAAAGTTTCTCGTTTCGCAGCTCCTACGTTTTCTGAACGAGAAATTCCTGCACACTGCTAACTGGTTGCTGTATGGTATAGAAAAATTAGTTTGCAGCTAATTAAGATATTGGTTCTACCTGGAAGCATCGTGCAAAACCTCTGTAGTCTTTTTGTACATTTTGTCCTTTGACAAATGGGGCTGGGGAAAGGGAGATTCGGAAATGAAGGGGTTTCTATTTTGTTCTCTGGGCTAAGGGTCATAATTCATTGTAGTCTGGAGTGGGTAGCAGCACTGGCGGAGACACGGGGTCCATGGGGCTGCCTAGGAACTTGGAATTTGTGTGCGGAGTCAGCCTCTGGGTAATGAATCATTGGGGATTGGGCTGGACTTGGGAAGCCCTCCTTGCTGCCCTGCCAAGAGGGAGAGAAAGAGAGGGCTGGGGTGGAGAACTGGCAGCAGCAACCACCCCTTGCCCTGTCCTTGCTGCCTAGAGAAAACTAAGCTGAGCAATTGTACGGAGTTAGCAGCTGCCTTCCTCTGGCTCCCTCTCCCTCGGGGCGGCTCAGCGAGAGGGATTGGGCTGACTGGGCTGAATCCCCACTGCTGCAGCACCCAGAAAGAGAACCTGGACCAGCAAAGATGAGGTGTCTTCCCTTTCCATGCTCAGCCCTCTAAGCTGCACTGAGAGAGAGAGAGAGAGAGCAGATAGCAGTGGCAATTTGAACATTCTTTCCAGCCTAGGTACTCCATATTGCGTTGCTTAGAAGAGGAGAAGGCAGGAGCTGTTGCTGCTCCCTTCTTTTTCTTCCCACCACAGTTCAGCTCAGAGGGAGAGAGCTGCGAGACAGCCAGAGTGGTGTAGTGGTCTGAGTGCAGGACTCGGACCTGGGAGATCAGGGTTCAAATCCCCACTTGGGCCAGTCACTGCCTCTCTCTCAGCCTAACGTACCTTACAGAGTTGTTTGCGAGATTAAATGAGGAGTGGATGAATGACATGCTGGACCTTGAGCTTCTTGGAGAAAATAGGTGGCTTATAGGGCACAAAACAAACATGAAGGGGAGTTTATGGGGGGTTCCTGATTTTGTTGAGGGGTGCCCTTTGCTCCCTCCTGCTTTTTCTAGCTTCTGCTAGGAGATTGGGATATTCTGTTTGGTCAGCTCTCTAACTCAACAGCTGAGCGCAGAGCTGCCTGTCTTCAAAATAAAAGTGACCATGTCAAGTTTTGTTTCTTTCCTACTTCAGAACTGCTTCGGGCCACAATATTTTTATGAAGAAATGCAACACTATTTGATTAGTTTTCCACTCATCTTTATGGCCCAGTTATGGGACGCCGGTGGCACTGTGGGTTAAACCACAGAGCATAGGACTTGCCAATCAGAAGGTTGGCGGTTCGAATCCCCGCAACAGGGTGTGCTCCCATTGCTCAGTCCCAGCTCCTGCCAACTTAGCAGTTCGAAAGCACGTCAAAGTGCAAGTAGATAAATAGGGACCGCTCTGGTGGGAAGGTAAACGGCGTTTCTGTGCGCTGCTCTGATTCGCCAGAAGCGGCTTAGTAATGCTGGCCACATGACCTGGAAGCTGTATGCTGGCTCCCTCGGCCAATAAAGCGAGATGAGCGCCGCAACCCCAGAGTCGGCCACAACTGGACCTAATGGTCAGGGGTCCCTTTACCCTTTACCTTTATGGTCCAGTTAGTTGGGGATTTGGACTTCTTCTAATTTTTATTTTATCTTTGTGTGTGTGTGTGAGCGTTCAGTTCTGTTCATACAAGGGAGTAGGGGGTGTTTTTTGAGGGGGTGGGGTAGGGAAGGATACCAAGCCTAATGGCACACGCCATATGAAAGTGAGGAGCAGTTGGAGGCTCGGTGCTCTCCGTCACTCAGCTGACGCGCACAGAGATTTTTGGCACCCCTTGCTTCCAGGCAGAAGCTGCAGCCGCCCCCTCCCAACGTGTTTGCCAGCATGCAGCAGCTCTTGGCACCCAACACTCGGCGGCCGCTATTGAGGATTCGCGTGGAACAACGGCTAGTGTGTTCACTTCTCAGCAATATATATAAAGGTAAAGGTAAAGGTACCCCTGCCCGAACGGGCCAGTCTTGACAGACTCTGGGGTTTGTGCGCCCATCTCACATCTATTGGCCGGGGGCCAGCGCTGTCCAGAGACACTTCCGGGTCACGTGGCCAGCGTGACAACGCTGCTCTGGCGAGCCAGAGCCGCACACGGAACGCCGTTTACCTTCCCGCTGGTAAGCGGTACCTATTTATCTACTTGCCCCCGGGGGTGCTTTCGAACTGCTAGGTGGGCAGGCGCTGGGACCGAGCAGCGGGAGCGCACCCCGCCGCGGGGATTCGAACCGCCGACCTTTCGATCGGCAAGCCCTAGGCACTGAGGCTTTAGCCCACAGCGCCACCCGCGTCCCCTCAGCAATATATATATATATATATATAAACAGGCTTGGGGAGAACCTTTTTCAGGCAGAGGACCCATGTTCCTTTTGGGCAATCTTTGAGGGGAAAAGGACTATGTCAGTAGTAGGCAGGACCCAAACCAGAAGTGGGTGGAGCAGTAAAAATGCACCTCTGTTGAGTAGGCTAGTTTCTACACAAGCCCCTTCTCCAACTTCCATCCAGGCAAGAGACCCCAACAGAGTTTGAGGTCTGGTCTGTGACCGTAATAAAGTTCATTCAACTCATTCAGAGTTTGAGGACACATTCCAGCCTAGAAGAAGCCCTCAAGGGTGGCATCATACAGGGCCTGTGAAGGGCGTGGCCTGGGGATGGGCGTGGCCAAGGAGCGCCCGAGGACCAGGTAGGGTACCGTATTTTTTGCTCTATAAGACTCACTTTCCCCCCTCCTAAAAAGTAAGGGGAAATGTGTGTGTGTCTTATGGAGTGAGTGCAGGCTGCACTGCTATCACAGAAGCCAGAACAGCAAGAGGGATTGCTGTTTTCACTGCGCAGCGATCCCTCTTACTATTCTGGCTTCTGAAATTCAGAATATTTTTTTTTCTTGTTTTCCTCCTCCAAAAGCTAGTTGCGGCTTGTGGTCTGGTGGGTCTTATAGAACGTCTTATAGAACGAAAAATACGGTAGTTGAGCTGCTAATTAACTCGAAGGCACGGCCATTTGGAGAGCCTTCTAACTTGCAATTATAGTTGTACCTTGGTTGTTGAACAGAATCCGTTCTGGAAGTCTATTCGACTTCTGAAAACGTTCGACAACCGAGGCGCGGCTTCCGATCGACTGCAGTAGCTTCCTGCACGTAGTCGGAAACCTCAGAAGCTGCTTCGGACGTTCAGCTTCCAAAGAACGTTTGCAAACCGGAACACTCACTTCTGGGTTTGCGGCGTTCGGGAGCCAAAACAGTCAACTCCCAAGGCATTCGGTTTCCAAGGTACGACTGTATGTGATTCAATGAAATGTGTCCCCCAGCCATCCCTTGGAGGTGCAAGGGACTTCCTGGAGGAAGAGCAGGAGCGGCTAATTAGTTCCCTTGAGTTCTCCTCCTCCCTGTCTCCCCTGGTCATTCCCCCCAGCCACAGCTCAGTAAGTGGAAGTATATAGGACAATGCGGGTTCTGGGACAAAGAGGGAGAAAAGCGTAAGGAAAAGAACCACAGCTGCTGATGTGGGCCTGATTCAGAGAACACCAGCTCTTTGCTAACATGTCCACAACATTAGAGTTATCCTTCCCCTTTGCAGGCAAAGCTCAGGTGTGTCCCCCCCCCCCCGTCCCACAGAGGCCATTACTTGAGAGGTGAGGAATGCAATTACCCCTAACTTGGTGGATTGATTGAGATGTTCAGCATCCCTTTCCTTCTGCAAATCATTCTCCCCAGGGTGAGGGAGACGGGGGAATTATCTGGTGAGAAAGTCTATCTCTTTGATTTTGCTTTACTCACTGTTCAGCCAAATATTTGCCTTGCCTTGCTTTTGAAAGCTGCTTGCATCCTGTCTGCACAGCCTGCCGATGGGTCGCAGATGTTTCCTCTACACCAGGAGTGGCTAACCTCAGGGCTTCCAGATGTTGTGGAACTCCTGCTTCGAGTATGGCCACTGGTCAGGGTGAAAGGACTTAGATTTCATAGAATCGCAATGCAGGAACCTCTCCACAGCCATCGCTGGGTGGGCTCGAACCACCAACCTTCTGGTTAGCAGCCAGGTGCGTTAACCCACTGCACCATGAGGCTTCCAGCATCTGGAAGGCAACAGGTTTCCCATCCCTGTTCTAGAGCAAGACCTTCAGAGCAGTTTATCTCTTTCCCTGAGGTTTTGGAAATTGCCTGCCCCAGGCTGAGGGAAGAACATTTTTGGTGAGGCCAGCAAGTTCTGCGCTCTTCCAGATAAGGCTGTGACCTTCCTAAAAAGTCTCTCCCATCAATATAGCTGTGGCTGCTTTAGTTTTTGACGTCTGCCTGCCCAGAGTTAATGAAGAGCTTTTAACTAACTCAGGTGAGAAGAAAAATGAAGCTGTTTTTCTTACGGTTCATAAAGCCTCATCCTGGGCAGCTATATAATTGCTTCTATTTTTGACGGCACATTTCATCTCCCGGGGGGCAGAATGGTGCATTGGTTGAAATTCTTCAAGGTTTCAAATATGAGGAGGAAAGGCTCCGTGAATTTAACGATGGTAGCTGGTTTTGTGAGTGATTTCAGCTCAAAGTGCAAGAGGTTCACATAACATTAACAGCAGTGTTTGAAATTAGCCAGGCACATTTTGCACCTCGCTAACGACCACCTGGTGGCGCTGTGGGTTAAACCACAGAGCCTAGGACTTGCCGATCAGAAGGTCGGCGGTTCGAATCCCCGTGACGGGGTGAGCTCCCGTTGCTTGATCCCTGCCCCTGCCCCTGCCAACCTAGCAGTTCAAAAGCACGTCAGAGTGCAAGTAGATAAATAGGTACCACTCCGGCGGGAAGGTAAACGACGTTTCCGTGCGCTACTCTGGTTCGCCAGAAGCGGCTTAGTCATGCTGGCCACATGACCCGGAAGCTGTACACTGGCTCCCTCGACCAATAAAGCGAGATGAGCACCACAACCCCAGAGTCGGTCATGACTGGACCTAATGGTCAGGGGTCCCCTAACGACCACCTGAGACCAAGTGAAGATGTCTGGGTGCCAGGATGGTGCCTGACATTTCCACCATCTGGAGGTGCATCCTGGGGATCATTGGATTGGGGCAGTTTTCACACACTAATACCCCACCCTGTAGAGTTCTATCAGTTATATTTCATCTGCGCAATCAGAATGAATTTCAGGAACCTAAATGCTGTTAGCCTGAGCAGGAGCAATGAACAGTTAACTGTTGTTGCTTGTCTTCACTTAACCACCCATCTGCTCTGCTCACAGTTGTGAAGAATATTCTTATTTTATGAATGGTTCATGTCATCATTAAGAAAAAGAGCTTGGAATAGGTCAATAGATATGTGGATGGTCCCTGGATCAAGTGACTTTTCTTCCTTAAGTTCTTCGAGTTCTAAACCTAGCTCAAGGTTGTCATCTGAACTAGCCAGCTGTTTACCTGAGGAGAATAATAATAATAATAGTAATAATTTATTATTTATAGCCCACCCATCTGGCTGGATTTCCCCAGCCACTCTGGGCGGCTTCCAGCAGAATAGTAAAATACAATAGTGTATATTAAAATACAGTAGTCTATCAATCACAGTCACTCCCATCATTTGAAAAAGAAGACTTTAGAGCCGCTTTGCCCAAAAATGGCAACTAGACTTTCAATTTCGGCAATTGCAACCTTGGTTTAAGCAGCCATTTGGTACCCAGCTTATATATCTGAGGTTCAAACACTGGATAGTAGATGTAACCCATGGTTGAGCATTCCAGCTCTGATTTAGTTTCCCCCTTGGAAATGGAGTTGTAGCCCAGGGAAGGCCCTAGCCTAGATGTAGAATTTAGCTGTAAAAATGTAGTCCCCAGCATCTCTTTCAGGTTTGAAAAGACCCCTACCTGAAACCGTAGGAAGTTGCTGTTTGGTGTCAATGATACCAGGCTAGACAAACCAGTGGTCTAACTCTTGTATAAAGCAGTTTCCTAGGGTCCTTTCTACCTGGCAAATCCCTTAAATGCGTCCTGGTGAAAACCAAAGACTTAAAAAGAAGCCACATGCCTGCCATACTTAAGAAAGGATCATACAGTGAATAGATTTGGTTCCTTTTGACCCTACAGCAAGCATGGCCAAACTTGGCCCTCCAGCTATTTTTATATATATAATTTTTGTTGGTTTTGCACACGTTTTCCAAACATAACATCCCATCTTATACAATATAACAAACCTTTGGCTATCACAGCCTAGGACTTCCGTCAACCTCGATTAATGGTTTTCTAACTTTCTTTCTGATTTTGCATTTTATTTTAATACTGTATTTTTTTGATCTATAAGACTCACTTTTTCCCTCCTAAAAAGGAAGGGGAAATGTGTGTGCGTCTTATGGAGTGAATGCAGTCTGCGCAGCTATCCCAGAAGCCAGAACAGCAAGAGGGATTGCTGCTTTCACTGCGCAGCGATCCCTCTTGCTGTTCTGGCTTCTGAGATTCAGAATATTTTTTTTCTTGTTTTCCTCCTACAAAAACTGTGTGCGTCGTGGTCTGGTGCGTCTTATAGAGCGAAAAATACGGTAGTCATTGCTATAAAATCCAAATCTTAAATAAACTCTTTCTTAGTCCTTTTTTGCAATAATTCATATAATTCAAAACTTCTTGCAACCCAACAAGCGATGTCAATTGATTACAGTTGCCTTTCAAATATATCATTCTTCCAATCTTTCAGGAAAGTCTGGTCTTGCTGGTTCCAAATTTTCCCAGTTAATTTTGCCAACTCGGCATAGTCCACCAGTTTCATCTGCCACTCTTCTTTTGTTGGTAGTTCTTCTTGCTTCCATTGCTGGGCTAATAGTTTTCTTGCTGCTGTTGTCACATATAAAAACATTTTTTTATCATGTTTATAAATCTCTGTATCGGCTATACGACCCTCCAGCTATTTTTGGGACTACAATTCCCATCATCCCTGACCACTGGTCCTGTTAGCTAGGGATGATGGGAGTTGTAGTCCCAAAACAGCTGGAGGGCCGAATTTGGCCGTGCCTGCCCTACAGTGTTTCCCAAACCTGGGTCTCCAGCTGTTTTTGGACTAGACTACAACTCCCATCATCCCCAGCTAGCAAGAGTCAGGGATGATGGGAATTGTAGGGAAGGGTCAGGCATCTATTCCCAGATCTTCTGCTCTTGTTTTCCTTGGAGATATAAAAGAAGGCTTTTATTCAGTGTATGGATGGAAAGTATTGGGTTGACTTGTAAGAGGTATGTGACATTTTGACATATTTCTGTTAAAAGGCTAGTCTTTTCTTAAACGAGTTTTAAAAGACTCAATATAACTGAAACTCCTAAAGCATATCTTTTTAAAAATATCTGCTTTTTTGTGTATGTTGGGGAGTAACCCCACCTCCTTAAAAAAAAACCCCTGCATTTTACTTATCAGCAACCTTACAGAAGCTGCTCCATGGTTTTTGCTCTTTCAGACTTCTGTTTAGAATAAACAAACAGTCTACTTAATATTATTATTATTATTATTATTCATCACTTTTCTCCCCCCAAAAAGTGAAGCAGCTTATGAAAATGAACATTGGAAACAAATATAAAAATGCACAAAGATGGGGACGTGCAGCCTTGCCCACTAGAGAAGACTGACTGGTAAAAACTATTGGACTTGGCTCAGATGGCAAAGTTAACATGCTTAATTAAAGAAAATTAGAGCAAACGCCATTACTGGCATTTGTTAAGGATTAGAAATTTCTTACGGACCTTTTGAGTGAAAGAGAAAATGAACTTGTAGTAGCTGGAGTTGAAGATGGGGAAAAATACTGGTTTATAGGAAGAATGGTTGGATCTTACTGACTGAATACTGTATCTTTATTCTTAATTCTCTCTTTAGTTTTTTTCCCCTCGTCTTTTCTCCTTTCTCCTTTTTTGCTTTTTTTTTTTAGACTAAGTAGCTATTTTACATCAGCCTATTATAAAAAAGATACTTAGTAATGGGCATGTATTTTTTGTATATCTCTGAATAAGTATGGGTATCCTAAAATACGCAATTACTATATATAGAAAACAGATCCGGCTCCACACCACTCAAAGATAGGTAGGAAATTAAGGTCCAAAGCCCTGGGTGAATAACAACATTTTTGCCTGGCACCTAAAAAAAAAGGCAGTGATGGTGCCAGGTGTGCTGCCCTGGGGAGAGCATTCCGTAAATGAGGAGTCACCACAGAGAAGGGCTGTTCTTGAGTTGTCACCCTATGGACCAGGGGTCAGCAAACTTTTTTTTAGCAGCGGCCCGGTCCACTGTCCCTCAGACCATATGGTGGGCCAGACTATATTGGGGGGGGGAAATAAATGAACGAATTCCTATGCCCCACAAGTAACCCAGAGATGCATTTTAAATAAAAGGACACATTCTACTCATGCTGATTCCCGGACCGTCTGCAGGCTGGATTTAGAAGGCGATTGGGCAGGATCCGGCCCCTGGGCCTTAGTTTGCCTACCCATGCTCTGGACCTCTCTCAGATGGGGCACAGCCACAGTTTCTGAACTGTCTTCAAAGGCAGCCCCACCTATAATGCATTTCCGTAGACAAGAAAAGTAAGGATATCCCTGTCCAGCTAGAGGCATAGCTGGGCCACCAGCCCAAGCTGATGGAAGGCCCTTCATGCTACCACATAAGCCTCAAGCGACAGTAATGGCTCCAGACGTGCCCCCAAGCTATGTACCTGCACCTTCAGAAGGGATGTACAGTGGTGCCTCGCAAGACGAAAAGAATCCGTTCTGTGATTCTCTTCGTCTAGCGGTTTTTTTTGTCTTGCGAAGCAAGCCCATTGACGGATTAGCGGCTTTTAGCGGCTTATCTGCTGATCGGATCAGCTGATAAGCGGCTTAGTGGCTTAGAAAAAGGGGGGAGGGGGAAAAACCAGCAGGAACTCGCAAGACATTGTCGTCTTGCGAAGCAAGCCTATAGGAAATTCGTTTTGCGAAGCACCTCCAAAACGGAAAACTCTTTCGTCTAGCGAGTTTTCCGTCTTGCGAGGCATTCGTCTTGCGGGGCACCACTGTAATCCAAGGAGAACAGGCCATGCCTCATCTGTCCAGTTTAGGACCCCACACACTGACAGAACTCCAGCCTTACCTGAATTGAGCTTCAGATATCAGTCTAATACGGGCATCCCCAACCTTCGGCCCTCCAGATGTTTTGGACTACAATTCCCATCATCCCTGACCACTGGTCCTGTTAGCTAGGGATCATGGGAGTTGTAGGCCAAAACATCTGGAGGGCAGCAGGCTGAGGATGCCTGGTCTAATACATCCACTGCCCTGGATATTAACAATTAAAAAATGTGGGCTCTCTTTTGTAACCTTTGGAAACATTTTTGTTCCCCTTTAAATGAAGCGGAGGAAAGCTTTTCATCACTTGTAGTTTGGCATTTGGCAGGGTCGTTGGGGTTTCGAAGCAGTTGCATTTGGAGAATCAATCCAGCCCGCAGACCCGACAGCTGACCCGAGGGCTAGATCCAGCCCCCTAAATGGCGCTGAGGACCATCACTTCCAGTCCCATAATTATTCCCTCCAGTGCTTTTGGTGAGCCCGCATAGAACAGATCAACCGTTTTTCCTGTATCTGGTAAAGTAGGTTTTTGGGGTGCATTGTTAGCAATATGCTGATGATATATAGATCTTTTTTTATTAAATTTGTGACTTCTATAATCGGAGTAAACATTATTGAGATCTCTCTGTAAGCCTGCAATCTCCCAGTGTGGTGTAGTGGTTAAGAGCGGTAGACTTGTAATCTGGGGAACCGGGTTCGCTTCCCCTCTCCTCCACATGCAGTTGCTGGGTGACCTTGGGCCAGTCACACTTCTCAGCCCCACTCACCTCACAGAGTGTTTGTTGTGGGGGAGGAAGGGAAAGGAGAATGTTAGCCGCTTTGAGACTCCTGAAGGGGAGTGAAAGGCGGGATATCAAATCCAAACTCCTTCTCCTCCTTCTTCTTCCCTGTTAATGAGGGTAAACACTATAATTAGCAGCACAATTGTATGTACAAGGACCCTGGAGCAGGGCTGTCTTAAGCATATGCAGCGCCTGGGTGCAAAGATCCACACGGCGCCCCCCAACGGTTGCCCAGGCCTAGGCGCGCAGGATGGCGGAGCTGGCCGGCTGCCTCAGCGTCTCGCTGGCTTGGTCGCCCCCAAACTCATGGCACAGAGCTGCCTGCAGCAGAAAAGCCTGGCGCAGTGCTCTGACCGACAGAGATTGAGACCCCGGAGTCAACTCTCTTTTAAAAAATAAAAACTTTTTTATTAGGGTTTTTTTTAACATATCATTTTCAACAGTAATTAAACATACTTTTACATCTTATTCAAATTTTTGACTTCCATCAATCCAGTCTGAAAATTTTCCAATCTAACTCTCAGTATTCATTTCTTATCTTCCCTATTACATTTCAAACTCGTTACCAATATCTCTTTTTCTACTTTGTAACACTTTGTATATTTCTCCTTACAAAACTTCTTGTAGTCCTACTAGCGTAATTTGTTGATTACAGTTGCTCTTCAAATAATTCATATGCTTCTTCCAATCTTCTTTAAATCTCTGGTCCCCCAGGTTTCAAATCCTTCCTGTCATTTTGTCCAATTCTGCATAGTCCATTAATTTCGTCTGACCCCAGACTCAACTCTCGGTCCCTGGACTCTCGGCCTGGCGCCCCTGAGAGCCCGGCTCCCGGGTGCCCTTCACCCCTAGCACCTATGGGTAAGAAGGCCCTGCCCTGGAGGAAAGTCTCTGTTTTCAGCGAAGCTTACTTTCACATAAGCACGTGCAAGATTGTGACGCTACAGCTACGAATTCAATTCCCACTGATTGTGGAGGAGAAATTTTCAGCGCTGCTAACCCCTGGAAACTGCCTTTCTGGCTCCTGTAGCTTGTTTGCCTCTGCTACTCATCTGTAGCATCATTTTGGATTGCGTATCTTTTATCTGAGCTTCTGTGATTAGTTTTTTTTTTAAAAAAAAAATAACCTCTGGTCTTCCTGGAGGGAGTTGACCTTCCTGATTCTCCCCCTCCCCCACTTCAGCTCCCTCTTATCTAATCCCTTCTTATCACCGTGTTGCACATTCTGAACAATTTTCACTCCCATGCATACGAACTGGGCTGGCGTTGGTTCTCGTTTCCAAGCACTTGACATCTCAAACTGGGCTGCATCCACTGCTTAGGATTAAATGCTGTGTTGCCTCTTATCGTTAGTTACTCTAAACATGAATGACATATGCATCTTAAGAACATTGGGCTGAGTTGTTGCACTGGTGGAAGCAAGCACAAAAAGCCCTGCTAATGAAGCGGGGACCTCCCCAAATCCCCTTGGAAGGGTCCGAGGACCCCCAGAACAGTGCACAGAGGGGGGGGGAGGAATTTGCTCTGTCTGGATTGGAAGCAGAAATGTTGGTGTTAAGTTGTGGGTGAACATATCAGACGACACAGCAATTCTTCAAACAGCTCTTGTTTATTCACAGGCCAGAACAGAACTGAACTGAAGGGTTCAGCCAGCCTGCTTATATAGAGCTCCACTAGAATGCAACAGTAACCATTTTCTGTAACTATCCAATCACTGAACGTCACTTTCAATCCCTTATTTGCATATGTGGACCTGAGTGAAAACTATCTACAGTTTCCCCTGCTGGCCCAGGGTGAGAATTTCAGTACATAACAGTTGGTTCTGAGGGAGCACTGTCCCTGGCGCCTGGTTGAACTCCACTCATTTTTCTCTTTGTAATGACTCGGTTAAAATTCTGACGACACCTATACTTCTTTTTCTCTCCGCAGGCTTTGTATAGCTCCATCAAAAACGAAAAGCTACAGTGGGCGATGTGAGTACCTCTGCTTATTTTTCCCTTTCTCTGAACAGCCTCTTGCTTTCTCCTCTTCCTTGATCTCTTGCTGTCATCATTATTTGTTCAATTTTGATGTATTTTTAATGTTTGTTGGAAGCCGCCCAGAGTGGCTGGGGAAACCCAGCCAGATGGGCGGGGTACAAATTATTATTATTATTATTTATTTGTATCCCACCCTTCATTCGTAGCTCTCAGGGCGGTTCACAGCATAATATAAAGAACACAGAATGCATAATAAAAATAAGAATGAAAACAAGCCAATAATCTCCTCTCCCACAACAACATCTAAAAGGGCATCAGGTGTCAATCAGCAAAGGTCTGGCTGAAGAGGAACATTTTTGCCTGGCGCCTAAAGGTGTATACTGAAGCCCTGTTCTCGTGTTGCCACCCTCCAGACCTTTTGTGATGGAGGCACCCTGTTGTAAATAAAAAATATGCCCTTTTCCCTTATGGGGTATCCAAGAGCCCATATAGAGCCCATATAGGTTCCCTATTGGTAGGAGAAAATAACAGAGGCCAACCAGAGAATATTGAGAAGCAAAGCAGCTAGTAAGCTTGATCTTTATTGATCTGTTGCAACAGGGTACTCCCCTCACACGCAGGAGAGGAAGAGGACCCACAAAAATGCTGTGCAATCGCTTATAAAGACTTTTGAAATTCCCATCCTCTAGACCAAGACCACCCCCAGAAACATTATGCATACATCACAGAAGGGATGTAACCTAAGACCACCCCTCAGATACATCCCACCTACATCACAGAAATTTAAATGTTGTTTTTCTCCTGTTGTTGTTTATCTCCTGTCTGGCAGGTTGCTTGATTGGATTTCCTGGGGAGCCTGGCCATTCTTTTGTAGTGGTAAAATACTTATTTCCTGGGCCAGGTCACAGGCTCACACCTTATTCAAACAGACATATCCTTGAGACAGGATTTGTGAGGAAAGAGACAATGGGGAGGCTTTTCCAGTTTAACCTTGCAGAGAAAGGATTTGGTCAGTTTAGGAATCAAAATGGTTCCAGGATGGTCTTCCTGTGTTGATCTATGTATGTGCAGTTATGAACATTACCATATATCTAAGACCATAAAATTCCTATCACAACCCGAAGGTGGGCCACAGATGATGATTGCTGGGTCTGGGAGGCGGTCCTTGAGGTATTGCGGCCGTGAGCCATTTACCTTCAGCATTTATAGCAGGAAAAAGGCAAGTTTGTCCTTAGAACGAAGCACGTGCAATAAGTATGCTGCAGGCGTGTAACGTCCTGCCTGTATTAATTACGGAAATTGGTATTTGTCTTTCGGAGTTCTTGCATATCCACATCGCTCTCCTGCAAAAGACTGGGGGACGAGGAAGGGAAATGGTTTGTTGTAGACAGAAGGCTCACTGCAGTCCCATCACTTTCTTTCCATTGTCTGCAATGTTGCTGCATTCAGATGACACTTAATTCTGTCAATTATTTTTTTTTTTTTTGCTTTTTGTGTGATCTTTTACACACTGTGGAAGGCCACTTCCAGAGCCAGTGTGGTGTTGTGGTTAAGAGCGGTGGACTCGTAATCTGGTGAACCGGGTTCGCTTCGCCGCTCCTCCACATGCAGCTGCTGGGTGACCTTGGGCCAGTCACACTTCTCTGAAGTCTCTCAGCCCCACTCACCTCACAGAGTGTTTGTTGTGGGGGAGGAAGGGAAAGGAGAATGTTAGCCGCTTTGAGACTCCTTCAGGTAGTGATAAAGCAGGATATCAAATCCAAACTACTACTACTCTTCTTCTTCTTCTTCTTCTTCTTCTTCTTCTTCTTCTTCTTCTTCTTCTGCTAAATTTACGGCTCGCTTCTGTGTTAACTGCTTCCAGAAAGTGGTGGAGAAGCATCTACAACCCTGTTACCTTGGAAGATCACAGGATCTTTCAGTTGTAACTTTCCTGTGGTTTTAACGATGATGCCACCCGCTACTCGCGTGACAAAATTTGGGGTGGTATTCCGGCAAATGGTTATTTCCTGCTGTCCAAAATTTCACATGCCCTGGTGAAAGCCACAGTCCCATAAAGCAAACAGGTACCTCAGTATAAAAGGAAAGTTAGAAATTGGGGTAGAGGTGCTAGCATTATAGCTAGTAAAACTAAATGCAATAAACGTCCCATCTGAATGCAGCCTGTGCCTTGATGGAAAACATTGATCTGTGTTAGACAACCATAAAGGAGTCAAATTTTTATCTCGAGGACTATTCCTGCAACTCTAAACCATCTAGGCGGGTGCCTAGGGTTTCCTATTACTCGTTTTGGACCAAACTGAGGTGTCAGGCTGCTGTTTTTGTTGTTGTTAAATGAAAAGTAGCCATAGGAGGCTGCAATCTTAAGCAGGCAGTGAGTGGATGGGGAAGAGTTACTCAGTTCTTTTTTTCTGCTCAACATCCCTTTCCCCCCACCAATAATGTTTATTAAGTTTCTTACACATTTAACACATACTGTATATCAAATGAATCAAAAACAAAAATAAAAAACAGGAAAGAAATAGAACAAATACAACAAATAACAACAAAGAAATATAAAGAATACAGATTGATTGATTGATTGATTAGTTAGTTTAACTTCCAACCTCATAAGCATATTGTTTGACTTCCTCAAATCCTTCCCATCTGAATTTCCTAGTAACTGAATGTAGCAGTTTTCCAATATCATTATTCAAAAACAATATTCTAATTATAATCAAATTTATTAACTTAGCATTCTTGATCTTATTTATTTACTTAAATCCTAATTTAATCCTAGGCCTAATCCCACCCAGCTTCTATTCTTCCCAAAGAGGGAAGGATACAGGTTCCCATATCTTTTCCTCTTCTGGGAGAGAAATAGCTGGAAAATTACCCCACCCACCAGTTCTCTCTTTAAGATTCCAGCCTTCTGCAGTTGCTTTTTGAGTGTTAAAAAAAATCAAACTGCACACCACAGTCCTTTTGTGAAATTGTAATCTTGCATATAGGTTTGGTTGGCAATTAGTTAAGTCTTCGGAGCGCAAGTGTCTAATTTGTGGTGAATGTTTTGAGAAAGAAGTTTTGCCATTTACAAGAACTTAAGTCAGTTTCCATCGGGCATCGTTTAAAAGTGTGAAGCTGCCACATTGTGTTCTTGGTCACTGTCTTCGGGAGTAAGTCCTTTGTTTTTGGTGGGAATCTCCAACTGTTCCAATGTAGTTAACTCAGTTTTGTAGGTCTGTGGCTTAAAAATATTGCCCAGATTAAACCAGAATAAAAAGTTAGTTAGGCTGACTATAAAAGGTTAGTTAGGCTGTGTTTGTGTTTTCTTCTTAAAATGGACATTTATTTAATTATTTTGGAAGCACCTGGAAGGGCACCACTTTGGGAAAAGCCGTTCCACAGGATTTACAAGTACTTTAAAGAGTTGGGTAGACTCATGACTTACATCACGATCATCATCATTATTATTATTAATGCTGTTTTTATAGAAAAAGAGTTGCCGGAACTTACCATCAACACCTCCCTCGTTCTCTTAGAATGCCAATGGCGCCCACCTGAGAGGTGCCGCAATTGAGTTCCGGCGATTTTCAGCTGAAAAAAACCCTAATGATGATTATTAAAAATAAAGATATAATTGACTTATTAATCACATTCTAAACAAACATCTCAAGGCAATGTACACTAAAGATAATGGAAGAGAGTTTAAAACTCATAAACAGCAAATGCGCCACCAGGCAGTTTGCCCCAACACCCCGCACCAGGTTAGCCTTCCTTCACCCCGCTCCTGATCTCCAATTTCAGTCATCATGATATATCAGAATATCACGATGTTTAGCTGCTGATATACCACAATGTTGAAAACCAGATATCGTTCAGATTTTCTTATTTTTTGGTATACCTAAAATCCTTTGCTTATTATGGGGGTTGGACTCGATGGCCCTTGTGGTCTCTTCCGATTCTATGATTCTATTAGGGGCTACCCCACGTTTTGTTCAAAAAATTGCTTTGCAGAGGTAACTACCATAGAGCTATCAAATTTTTCAAAAGTAGGGGGTCCATGGCTTGGCTTTTGAAAAATAGGAGATCCTCCATAATTGGGAACCACTGATCTAAAGTATTATATTCTGTTCTCGCAAGTAAATGTTGAATCATAGAACTGTAGAGTTGGAAGGGACCCTGAGGGACATTTAGTCCAACCCCCTGGAATGCAGGAAATCTCAGCTCAAAGCATCCATGACAAATGAATCTCCTTGAAGGGAGATGTTTCTACTTTCATCTTCCCAGACTTAAGGATCTACAATATGAAACTCCGCAACTGAAAATAAAGTAACCCGAACAAGGCATTGATTTCCATCTCGGTGCTAATTTGGGCATGAATTATACAGTTCCCATTTGATAGTGTATTTTTGAATCTAGTTACGTTATAACAAATCCAAAGGGAACAAAGAGGTAATAAGACAAAATAGATGTATTTTTTTCATCCAGTCCCATTCCTGCAGTGTTGTTGACATTGGGAGGGTTGGTTTTTCAAGCCAACTTAAATGTCTGTATTTTTATTTTTAATACCATTGCAAAAAATTCAGTGTCATCCTAGAACACTTCGTTTCCGCTGCATACTATATAGAATCTTCATTTATTTGGCACTAAGAGATGACTTTCAGACGTAAGGTATAACCCCGATGAGCACAATAGGACCTGCTTTTGAGTGTGCTCTGATTTATTATTATTGCCTTTGGATAATAGCTGATGGTTCTATAGGTCTGTTGATGTAGTTGATTTACCAGTACTTTTTTGCTCTCCTGCAAACCGGCTAGCTTATTCATTTGATATATACCTTGCCTTTCGAACGAATGATTCTCGGCAGCTTACAATCAGTTGTAATAATGTACATGTACACACACACACACAAAATATATATCATTCCAATTTTTTAGTACAGTGGTGCCTCGCAAGACGAAAAGAATCCATTCTGTGATTCTCTTCGTCTAGCGGTTTTTTCGTCTTGCGAAGCAAGCCCATTGACGGATTAGCGGATTAGCGCTATTAGTGGCTTTTAGCAGCTTATCAGCTTATCGGATCAGCTGATAAGCGGCTTAGCGGCTTAGAAAAAGGGGGGGAACCCGCAGGAACTCGCAAGACATTTTCGTCCATAGGAAATTTGTTTTGCGAAGCACCTCCAAAACGGAAAACTCTTTCATCTAGCGAGTTTTCCGTCTTGCGAGGCATTCGTCTTGCGGGGCACCACTGTATATGTGCTGCCCAATTGAGCACACAAATGTGTGTGTGTGTGTGTGTGTATGCGCACAAAGACACGCAGACCCCCAAACCCACACAACTGAACAGTCCTTGGTTCCCTGGCTGATTAGTGAGCCAAAACATGCTTTTTTCAGTTCTGCCATCCCAGAGCATCAAATAATTTGTCTGCCTAATTACATTTACCCAAAATGCTAGGTAACTCCTACTAAATTGTGGTGCCCTACTTAGATAATTCTCTCTCCGGAGAGGCCTGTCTGGTACCCACTTTGCTATCTTTTGGGCACCAGGTTTTTAATTAGCAATAATCGCTTTCTTTTCCCAGGCATTCACTGTTTAACTGTGATGATGTTATTGCTGCCCAGTTTTTATCCACTATTTTAATGCTTTTAAAACTTATTATTCATGTGTGTGGTTTGTTTTTCTGAAGGAGAATTAAGTTGCCTTGAAAATTTATATGGAAGGGTGGCATAGAATTTTTAAAGATATATAAAATTTAGCAATATTCTTTGATTTTGGCTGAGGCACACGAATGATAGGTGTCTTCTAACCTCAGACTTGGCAAATAATGCAAATGCTGCTGTTTAATATTTCTGCACAAGTATAATATCCCCCTTTTCTCTTTTTAAATATTTTGCTATTGTGATCCTTTTAGTTTATACTTAAAAGCAATGTGTGGTTTTTTCTGGGGGTACGCAGGGGTATGCATACCCCTAAACATTTTGTGAGTCTTTGTACTTTTGTCCATTTACTGTATTTATTTCCCCTAATTTGAACTATAAAATGGTGATTTCCTTGAGTCAAAAGAAGAGTACCCCTAAAAGCACTGCTTAAAAGTATTTGTTGTTGTTGTTGTTGTTTAGTTGTTTAGTCATTTAGTCGTGTCTGACTCTTTGTGACCCCATGGACCAGAGCACGCCAGGCACTCCTGTCTTCCACTGCTTCCCGCAGTTTGGTCAAAGTCATGCTGGTAGCTTCGAGAACACTGTCCAACCATCCTGCCCTCTGTCATCCCCTTCTCCTTCTGCCCTCCATCTTTCCCAACATCAGGGTCTTTTCCAGGGAGTCTTCTCTTCTCATGAGGTGGCCAAAGTATTGGAGCCTAAGCTTCAGGATCTGTCCTTCCAGTGTGCACTCAGGGCTGATTTCCTTAAGAATGGATCGGTTTGATCTTCTTGCAGTCCATGGGACTCTCAAGAGTCTCCTCCAGCACAGTAATTCTAAAGCATCACTTCTTCGGCGATCAGCCTTCACTTCCATACATCACTACTGGGAAAACCATAGCTTTAACTATATGGACCTTTGCTGGCAAAAGTATAAACTATACCTTTAGCAACAACAACCCACTCTTCACCCCGAGGTCTCAGAGCAGGTTGCAACATTAAAACATTATATTAAAAACAGTTTAAAGCAACATATAATCTCAAAAATACACGTCTCAAGTGTTGCAAGCATTTACAAGAGACACAGATGCTATCGCTTCTCCAATATTTACTAATGAATCAGTAATGTAAAGGGATGAATTATTTTCTAGTTGGCTGGCAGTGAGTGGGGTAGCCAGGTGAAATAGAGAAAACAGGGGTCCTGCAGCTATAATAACTGCATGTAAGAGAGAATTTTATCAGGTGTAGCTTGTAGTTCAAGGAACACTTTCTGTGATCTCCTCTTCTACCCAACTTCTGAAGGTGCAGAAGTCCTGGCTTCTCTCTCTTTCTTTTTCTCACCTGGCCACCCTAGGGGGCGGTGTGGTATAAGACTTAGAGGGTTTCACAGGGACATCCTTTTATCTTGATGAATGCCGCAAAACTTTGTGACTGTCCCATTAATGCACGACTGTGTGACTATGTCATCTGAATTTGCAGTCCATGGGACTCTCAAGAGTCTCCTCCAGCACCATAATTCAAAAGCATCAATTCTTCGGCGATCAGCCTTCTTTATGGTCCAGCTCTCACTTCCATACATCATCACGCACAACAACTGTGTCGGTCATCTGTAGAAGTCAATATCGCTGCTTTAGATCTTATCACAAGCCACCTCTGTTTAAATCTAACCGAGGCTGAAAAGGAAACCCCGCTTGCAATGATTTCATTTAAGAAATTACCATATGCATTTATCTTCTGTCCTTGCTATCAACAGAATGGGGCAGATATCACCCCTGCCCAGAATACAACCATACTTTAAAAAAGATTTTTATTACGGTTCCTCAATAGTATTTTTTTAGTGTAACATTTTGGATCACAACATACAGCAGAGCTTTCCAAACTGTGTGTCGCGACACATTAGTGTGTTGGCTGCGGTGTGTAGGTGTGTTGCGCGAACGCACCTCGTGCTCCTCCCAGGGCTGGAAAGAGGTTAGTTTAACTTCCGGTTTGCTAGTAAAACTGAATTTCTGTGTCGCGAAATGATGCGTGTCTTAAAAAATGTGTCACCAGCATGAAAGGTTTGGAAAGCTGGAGTACAGTGCATTTCTATGTGATGTCTCTGCAGTGGGATTAATACGATAGCAGTGTTTCAGTAAGTATATCTGATTCTGAAACTCCGAGAGAGGCAAAGAAGGAATTTCGGCAGAAGGAACAGCTAGGCAGAATTAAGGAGATTGGAGAGAAAATTCAGACTGGTTCAGCTCAGTAGGTAGAATAGAGAAGAAAACAAGCAGCTGAACTGAGCCATGATGTTACAACCTGCCATGCTTGATGACGTCATTTGGGAATTGATGGTGGTGCATATATCATGTGTTTTTTATGCCACTCAGGATGCTAGGAGACCTAATTGGATAACTGCATCCTCCAACTGCCACCTTCAATGCTTCATTCAGAAAGTAGATCTGCAAAAGGGTCTGACTGGAGACCATTGTCTTCCAGTATGTGGAAGTTCCAGAGACCAGTACGATGAAAACTGTGGGAGCCTTTCTTGACAGGGTTCAGGGGCAATAGCTAAATGCTAACAAAATGCAAACCGAGGTGATGCAAGTAAGCTTCAGTCGCATCTAGGAAAGGGGGAGGGCATGGAACCAGATCGAAGTAGACTGGAAGCAGTAGAACAGGAAGGAGATGGGAATAGGAATGGTGACATTCCTCTTGAGCTCCTTTGGGACCATTTCTGCTGGAGCACAGAAGGTGCTGGTGGTCTAGAACATAGCTGTCAACCTTCCCTTTTTTGCGGGAAATTCCCTTATTCCAGGACCGTTTCCCGCTGCCTCCCGCTGCTATCCCGGATTGTTAGATATCCTGTAGACTGTCCCCAGGACAGGTGAGGCTGCTGATCCCTTATTTTCGAGACTGCTGATCCCTTATTTTCAAATCTGAAAGTTGACAGCTATGGTCTAGAACCAATAGCTGGTGAGCATACTCAGATTCCTGGACCCTCATCTCAGCCAGACAAGGAAGCCAGCACATCAGTGGTACCTTGCTTCTCAAACTTAATCCATTCCGGGAGTCTCTCCAACTCCTGAAACCCTTTGAAAACCAAGGCACGGCTTCCGATTGGCTGCAGGAGCTTCCTGCACTCCGTCGGAAGCCGTGTTGGACGTTTGGCTTCTGAAAAGCATTCGCAAATTGGAACACTTGTGGGTTTGCGGCGTCCGGGAGCTGATTTGTTTGGGAGCCAAGGTGTTCGGGAACCAAGGTACCACTATAGGTTGGCCAACACGGCCATAGTTGCAAAGTGAAAGTGTTACACGCTTCAGTTAGGAGAGGCGTTTCAAGCCCATAAGAATGGAAGGAGCGTGAACAGGAACATCGCCAGCTCTGTACGACCTCCTTTTCTGTGTATTGAGAAGATGTGTTGTATCAAAGAACAGTGCTTCTCCTTAAGGGCAGTCCAGGCTCCCCCTTTCTTCCCTTGAACTAGCAAGAATTGGGCCCGTGTTTCCAAATCCCAGCAATGAACTGTGTTACATGATCAGCACCTGCCGGGAGAACAGGGAGGAGAGACTCCCGCTACCCTGCAGCGCCGCAGAAACGGGTGCAAAGTGGCGCGTTTGGCAAGATGGGAAGGTTTGGATCTCGTTGTGATCATCTGACACGGAGCGGATCTCTTGTCTTCTGCCAAGTCATGCCGTTCGCATCCTGTTCCCCACGGCCGCTCCCCTCTCCTGCGCAATGTTAACTCGTGCATAGAAATGAGTTACTCCCACGGTAGCTAGCCTTACTTCTGCGCTGGGGCTGCCTCCCTCTTGGTTTGCAGCAGGGAGGGACTTTTCTTCCTAGGCTGTGCAGCTGTTGGGGGCTGGGGCAGACCGATTGCTTTGCGATCTTCATCCCTACAATTCCAGGTGAGGGAGCCAGAGTAGGAATGGCATCGAGGAGGAGTGAGACTCATCACTCTAATGCTCAAAACATTAGAAAGATCTGTCTTCTCTTGTTATTCATCATTGATGACTAGGCCAATGGTTATTTGCATGACTGCCCCAATATATTCACTCAGAGCTCATCGGAATTTCCGTAGCAATTCTCGTATTTCTTCCTCTTTCCAAAAAGGCGGGGGGGGGAACACTACTAGATATCTTTCCCCCGCTCTGATGGTAGGCATTTCTTTAAGGTTATTCCCCCCCCCCACTTACCATATAATTTACTAGCTGATGGAAAGGAGTTTACATACCCAGAAAGTCTCAAAGTGAGTCATTTTGGAAGATTGTTAGGACAATATAGAAAGTAAGAGTGAACTGGGTTTCTTTTCATTTTTAAATCAGATTATCAGTGTGTCCCTTTCCTTCCGTTTACAAATCTGGGGAATTCACATGCAGTTTTTCATGTTGCTCTCCAAAACAGTGGCGTAGCGTGGGGGGTGCAGGGGGGCCGGCCGCACCGGGCGCAACATCTGGGGGTTAGGGTTAGGGAGCGCAAATCCACGGGTTAGGGGGTGCAAATTGCTTGCCTTGCCCCGGGTGCTGACAACCCACGCTACGCCACTGCTCCAAAACACCCACACGTCCTCCCTGCCCAAGTAAGGAACTGCAAAGCAGCAGTCCTGCCTGCGATGTAACCTTGTTCACCCTAAGTACCACCTGCCTCCAGGTATTCTGATCAATTAGAAAGGAGCAGGAGTGGTTCCTCTCCCTTGAAGTCAGAACTAGAATAGATGTGTTTGGAGCACATTTGAAGTGTTCCCCCTACAAAGTTTTGTTTGATTTTGGACTATTTGGTAGTATTCAATACCCATCCCACTCAGAGTGGAAGTAAATAGACACATCTAACTCAGGTCCATTCATTTTCATAGTTCTACTGTGAGTAAATTCAACCCACTAAGTCTGGGACCAGGATGAAGCGGTTGCGTTGTCAATTTCGCCTTCACACGTGGAACTAAGAATCTGCACATTTGAGGCAGCGCTTAGAAGGGTGGCGGAGAGCAAGGCAGTGAATCTCAAATCTCGGGTTCCGGGAGAGTTGCAACTTCCACTAGAGAGAAAAGAAGTGGAGGAGATAGCAAAATGGAGGTCCTTTGCTGAGACATGTTCGCTCTGAGTGCAGCGAAGTAAGCATTTGGATCAAATCCCTTAGGTTTGAATTTATCTGGGTCCATTGCCTCTTTGTGGAAAAGTCAGGGCTGCATCTGCAGTCAATTCCAAGGCCTGGAATTTGCATCTTTGTGATATTACTGTGCTGCTGGACTTAAAAATAGTTTTATTCAGCGCTTTTTTTCCCTAGCCGGAACTCACAGGAACTCAGTTCTGGCATCTCTCAGGCGGGCGCCATTTTTACTCCTTTCCCCTTCCTTCATTGCTTTATGTTTTACGCTACTGCTAGATCTTGCCATTTTTCAGTTAGTTAATCTTTTATTATTTATTCGCTTGAAAATTTATGCTCTGCCATTCCTTTAAGAAGCTCAAGGTGGCATGTAAAGTGATTTAAAGACCAGGGACAGTAAAAACAAGAAACAGGAAAATAGACAGTAAGCAGGTACAGTGGTACCTCGGGTTAAGAACTTAATTCATTCTGGAGGTCTGTTCTTAACCTGAAACTGTTCTTAACCTGAAGCACCACTTTAGCCTATGGGGCCTCCCACTGCCACCGTGCGGCCACTGCACAATTTCTGTTCTCATCCTGAAGCAAAGTTCTTAACCCGAGGTACTATTTCTGGGTTAGCGGAGTCTGTAACCTGAAGCGTCTGTAACCCGAGGTACCACTGTATTTAAGACAAAACATACCCCCTGGTATGTCGGGGTACTAAAGCAGTCAATGGCTTTGACCACTAAACACCTTCTTCTAGAAGAGGAAAGGGTCCTCACAAGATTTCAGAATCCCACCAAGACCACCTTCCTTAGTGGGCTCCTCTTTACCAACCACCTGAATTTGGGAGGACTGCTTTGTTGGGGGCTCTTGAACACTTGGTAGCTCAGTCGGTAGAGCGCGAGACTCTTAATCTTAGGGTTGTGGGTTCAAGCCCCATGTTGGGCAAAAGATTCCTTCATTGCAGTGGGGTGGACGAGATGACGCTTGTGGTGCCTTCCAGCTCTACAGTTCTATGAGGGACGCCAGTGGCGCTGTGGTCTAAACCACTGAGCCTCTTGGGCATACCAGTCAGAAGGTCGGCAGTTTGAATCCATGCTGTGTTGAAAGACTGAGGTGCTGAGTGATAGCACCCTTTGCAGTTGCTAGGCAATTTAAAGGCACTCAGTAGCCTTTTTCAGATTTGCCATGGAACCTAGCGAAACATATAGGACTTGCCGATCAGAAGGTCGGTGGTTCGAATCCCCGCAACAGGGTGAGCTCCCGTTGCTCGGTCCCTGCTCCTGCCAACCTAGCAGTTCGAAAGCACATCAAAGTGCAAGTAGATAAGTAGGCACCGCTCCGGAGGGAAGGTAAACGGCGTTTCCGTGCGTTGCTCTGGTTCGCCAGAAGCGGCTTAGTCATGCTGGCCACATGACCCGGAAGGTGTACACCGGCTCCCTCGGCCAATAAAGCAAGATGAGCGCCACAACCCCAGAGTCGGTCACGACTGGACCTAATGATCAGGGGTCCCTTTACCTTTACAGTGGTGCCCCGCAAGATGAAATTAATTCGTTCCGCAATTTTTGTCGTCTAGCGAATTTTTCGTCTTGCGAAGCACGAAATCCCATAGGAATGCATTGAAAATCAATTAATGCGTTCCTATGGTCAAAAAAAGTCCAAACAAAGCCAAATTTGGTACAACAACAGTTTATTAACTGCTCTTTAAAGTCACACATACTGTAAAGAGCAGTTCAAAAATTTAAGGGAAAATAAATTAACTTTATAAACAAAACATGTCTTTGTTTTTAGTCAAAGAAAAAAAGTCGCGAGACGTTTTCGTCTTGCGAAGCAAGCCCATAGGGGAAATTCGTCTTGCGAGGCAAATCGCGAATGGAAAAAACTTTCGTCTAGCGAGTTTTTTGTATTGCGAGGCATTCGTCTTGCGGGGCACCACTGTACTAGCAAAACACAGCTGTCTCATGAATCTAGCTACCATGGGTGTAGTGGTAAGTATCCCCACCTGTCACACAGGAGACCAGGGTTAGATTCCCCGACAGGAAGCTATGGACGCGGGTGGCGCTGTGGTCTAAACCACTGAGCCTCTTGGGCTTGTCGATCGGAAGGTCGACAGTTCGATTCCCCACAACGGGGTGAGCTCTGTTCCAGCTCTTGCCAACCTAGCAGTTCAAGTAGATAAATAGGAAGATAAACTGCATTTCCGTGCGCTCTGGCACTTGGCATTGGGTCCTGTTGCGCCAGAAGTGGTTTAGTCATGCTGGCCACATGACCCGGAAAACTTTCTGTGGACAAACGCCGGCTCCCTTGGCCTGAAAAGCGAGATGAGCGCCGCAACCTCAGTCGCCTTTAACTGGACTTAACCATCCAGGGGTCTTTTACCTTTTACAATTCTATGATTCTAACAGGTTCATTGGTGTATAACCAATGAACTATGATTTGGAGGCATGGATCCTTGAAATGGCGGGTGGCTGGTCCAGACCATGCTGGTATTTCTCAGGCTGCTCTCCGGAGGAAATAAGAGCACACTTCCTGTGGCTGCCGCCAAAGATACCGGCAGAGAGAAATAAAGCCTTAGAAGCGCCAATGTGATTACCCCGCAGTTCATTTAACCATGGATACATAGTGAGGGGTTTCAATACAGTCCTAAAATGATGAGAGGGCACTCTTCCTTATACTGCTACCAATATGTTTCCAAGCCAATTCAAGGTGCTGTCTATAAACCATAAAGCCATTAAGTGGTCTGAGTCTTGGATATCGCAGGGAGCACTTGCAGAACTCCCCGTAACGTGAGATTGGCTGGGGCAGCCACGCTTTTGGATCTATTCTGAAGGTTCTGAAGGCAGCCCTGTTTAGGGAGGTTTTTAATGTTTTACCGCTTTATTATTATCATTCTGTTGGGAGCTGCCCAGAGTGGCTGGGGAAACCCAGCCAGATGGGCGGGGTATAAATAATAAATAATAAATTATTATTATTATTATTATTGTTATTATTATTATTATTATTATTATTATTATTACTATTATTATTACTATTGTACAGTGGTACCTCTGGTTACCTACTTAATTCGTTCCGGAGGTCCATTCTTAACCTGAAACTGTTCTTAACCTGAAGCACCACTTTAGCTAATGGGGCTTTCCGCTGCCACCGTGCCACTGCCACACGATTTCTCTTCTCATCCTGAAGCAAAATTCTTAACCCGAGGTACTATTTCCGGGTTAGCGGAGTCTGTAACCTGAAGCGTATGTAACCTGAAGCGTATGTAACCCGAGGTACCACTGTACTTGGATGTGGTTTCTACTAACACGCTTAGCATTTTGTAAAGGTTATTAGATTGCGAACCTGTGGGTAACAGGCTTAGTTGTTTTTTAACTTCTATATAGCTTTTTGTTTTTTTAAGTTCCATATTATTTATCCTTTTCTTACATTTATGTGCTGCCTTCCATCCATCATGGAACCCAAAACATCCCATATTTGGTATAAACAATAGAGTTTTTAAAATATTATTATTAGTGTTAGTATTGATTGCCATCATCTAATGAATCGCAGAAGCCGTCAGACCTAGCGATTTGGGCCCTGTGCTATGTTTTAGTTCCCTCGGAAGCAAAAGCTGCGCTGAAAGGTGAGCTTGGGACAGGATCCATGGGGGGGGCAGGGTCAAACAGAGTGCCCTTCACTCTGGCATTTGCTCTCCGCCAACCTGAACTGACGTGGGCTGTGCTAGCTTTCTCATCTGCCCACTTGGCGTCCCTCCCCACCGACTTGTTCGATGGATTTGTTGGAATTAATCATCTTGGTTTGCAACCCTGGCGCCAAGCCAGCATCGCCGAGGCTGTCGCCATGGAGACAGCTCGGCTTGGGCTTGATGCATTTAATGCTTGATGTTTGTGAGGGAAAATGCAGCGTGCCAGCTTCCCTCCGCCCTGGCACGGTGTGGAGCCAGTACCGAGGCGTGATTCACAAGGCAGACGGCGCATGAGACCCGTCACTTGTCCCCGACCCTGAAGGGATGTGTCACTGTGTGCGCACCCCCCAGCCTGCTCTCGGGTCCTTTTCCATGTGTGCCTTTGTGGGCGGGGTGGGGTGGGGAGACAGAATCGACTCTCATCTCTGCGTTCGTGGCCAGGTTTTTGTCCTTGCTGCCTCCCTCTGTATCTGCGAATATCTCTCTCTTTTTTCTGTAGAGCTCCCTTTGATGCTTGGAGAGCTGCAAGGCCTTTCTGCATTAAGAGATGCGCAGAACCAGCTTCCTTTTGAAATAAGAGGCAGGTCTTCGCCAAGGCTGCAGAAGCAGCAGATTCTGCTGAAGGATGCTGAGAAATAAGGCAGAGGAGCGACAGGTCATTCACACTTAACCTAGCTCCTGTTCTTCACTGCAGCTACTCAAGTCTCTGCCTCTGAGGCCTTTTTGACCCCAAGATTATATTTCAACAAAGCTGGGGACTGATAGAAAGGATAACCAGTGGCGTAGCGTGGGGGGTGCAGGGGGGGCCGGCCACACCGGGCGCAACATCTGGGGGTTAGGGTTAGGGGGCGCAAATCCACAGGTTAGGGGGCACAAATTACTTGCCTTGCCCCGGGTGCTGACAACCCACGCTACGCCACTGAGGATAACCCAAACTCCTCCCGAGCCGTAACCATACTGTGGGCTGTGTGCAGATGATAGCTTAG
This sequence comes from Podarcis vaucheri, assembly GCF_965113315.1. Taxonomy (NCBI): domain Eukaryota; kingdom Metazoa; phylum Chordata; class Lepidosauria; order Squamata; family Lacertidae; genus Podarcis; species Podarcis vaucheri. The sequence continues at coordinate 90,038,356 of NC_138763.1, read as the reverse complement.
TAGAATATTGTGGGGAAAACGAAAGACAATAGTTACAGATAGGTAGCCGTGTTGGTCTGCCATAGTCAAAATAAAAAAATTGCTTCCAGTAGCACCTTAAAGACCAACTAACTTAGTTGGTCTTTAAGGTCCTACTGGAAGAAAGACAATAGATGATTGATGGCTTGATTGACTGATTAGATGGATAAACCCGATAGGTTTATTATGTTCAGGGAATCATAAAATTGAGTGAAATATACTCAGAGTCAAGAGTGGATGTCATGCTCTTTGTTCAGCTCATAGTGGTGAGGAGGAATTAACGTTTCCCCCAAAATATCTGCTTTATATACATTATTCACACAATGGGCTGCACGTGATTGGCTAATTCCGGGATTCTCCTGTAGGCTAATCAGGTTGTGGATTCACTTCCACCTGGAGCTGGATTGGGTGGCTCCTGCGGACCAGTCATACTGCTGCATTGTTCTAGGACCAATCAGACTGCTGCATTTTGGATCCTATTGTTCTAGGACCAATCAGACTGCTGCATTTTGGATCCTATTGTTCTAGGACCAATCTGACTGCTGCATTTTGGATCCTATTTTGTAGAGTTGGAAGGGACTCCAATGGTCTTCTAGTCCAGGCACTGGGGACATTTTGCACCTGGCAATCGGCCACCTGCAACCAAGTGAAGATGCCTGGGCACTAGGATGGCACCTGATGTCTCCACCACCTGGAGGGGCATGCCTGGGCATCCTTGGATCTTGACTGCTTTCACACACGAGCAACACATCCTATCTGTTATATTTCACCTGCACAATCAGGATGAATTTCAGGAACCAAAAAGTTGTCTTGAAAATACGACAGCTTTCAAACTATCTCGGCTCAAGCCAACTAGGCATTTTGTTTTGGCATCTGTAACCTGATTTAAGGAGCTGTTTGGTAACTAGCTTATATATCCTAACACTGATCTAGACCAACCCCCTGCAATACAGGAATTCTGTTCTGCGCTTCCTCCCTCTCTCTCTCTCTCTCTCTCTCTCTCTCGGAGCTTGTTATCGTTGGCTAACGTTGCCTACAGTATAGGCATTGCTTTTTCTTCGCGGTGCTCTTTCAGCTCAGCTTCCACGATGAACAACACATTCCCCACCTGCAAAGCTCGTCCCACTCCACTCCTCCGTGGTCAGATTAGTTTTGTGCATTTTTTCCCTACTTCTGTAGCGGGTGGGTGGGTTGTGTTTTAAGTAATGTACAGGACATTTGCATGCTTACAACTAATCATTTTAGTTCTTTAAAAATAAAACAACCCCCCCCCCTCCATTGACTCACATGATGAGTAATATACATACAAAGTTTGGATCAGTTTTTAAAGTTTTTTCTTGGTTTTTAAGGTTAAGTCAAAAGTGTCTGCATACACACTCATCTTGAAAGCAGCAAAAGGCTGCCTCTTTCTAGATAATCATGTTCTGCAGTTTAACTTTTAAAATCCATTTTTATTTTGTGTGTGTGTGTTTTCCCCTTTCAAGCCAGAATTAGGTTTTTTTACTTTTTCTGGCCGGCTAAACCAAGGGAGGGTAGCCGATGAGTCTCAAACCCTCAGTGAGTTAGGGACTTCACCTGCATGCAAAGACAGGCTCTGGCAGATTAAATGGACAAGAGCAATAGTGGGTCCAACTGTCAAGAAGCCTGATCTTCCCTCCCCCTCCCCTTTTTGTGAAGATTGCCCACTCTGGGATCCTACAGCTGGTTCTCCCCTGGTCTCCTCGCTGGCCCAAGTGGAACTAATTTAGCCAGCTAGCCCTGGTGATCATCCAATGTTTATTGGATGGATTTTCCCCCTAAATTGATTTTTGATTTTATTGTTATTTACACTTTATCCCATATTTTACGCTGTTTTTTGTAGCATCAATGAATTGTTTTGTTAGCTGCTCTGAGCCCAGTTTCCTGAACTGGGAAGGGTGGGGTATAATACCAGGCTAGAGGCACCAGTGGTCTAACTCTTGTATAAAGCAGTTTCCTAGGGTCCTTTCTACTTGGCAAATCCCTTAAATGTGTCTTGGTGAAAACCGAAGACTTAAAAAGAAGCCACATGCCCGCCACACTTAAAAAAGGATCACACAGTGAATAGATTTGGTTCCTTTTGACCCTACAGCAGGCATGGCCAAACTTGGCCCTCCAGCTATTTATATATATATAATTTTTATTGGTTTTGCACACGTTTTCCAAACATAACATCCCATCTTATACAATATAACAAACTTTGACTATCATAGCCTAAGACTTCCGTCAAGCTCGACTAATGGTTTTCTAACTTTCTTTCTGATTTTGCATTTTAATTTAATAGTTATTGCTATAAAATCCAAATCTTAAATAAACTCCTTCTTAGTCCTTTTTCGCAAGAATTCATATAATTCAAAACTTCTTGCAACCCAACAAGCAATGTCAATTGATTGATTATTATTATTATTATTAAGGTGGTGGTTTCTGCGTGTGCTGTAGAGGGAAGTGGGAGGCAGGTGGAACTCATCCACCTGGGAAAGTAGCCCATTTAGAAGAAGGAAATAATTGATCCTAAACCTCTGCTGCCTTGTGGGCTATCGTCAGGAGAAGAAAAGACTAAGGAGTAAGCCCTACACAGATCCAGAGTAGAATACCTAAGATGGTTGGATGGTGCCTTGTACGCCTCCTTCCAGCAACTCCTGCAGCCAGGCTGGTGCCAAACATCTTGCTCTGCTTTCCTTTGGACCACATCATTGAGGCCGAGAAGGGGGTGCTGTCAACTGGGCAGCCCAAGGCCTCCAGACACACTGCCAAGGCTTGCACCCCCGGGAGGTTGCTTCAATGCTGCTAATGCAGTGATTTAACTTCACCCCCCGAGGTTCACGCCATTGTTTCAGATGCCAACAATGAGTCTTGTCAGATTCATACCCCCATTGGCTTGTATGGGTGGGGGGGGGGGCTGTGGCCTCCCATGTGCTGATGGGTTGCCATCGGCCACAAGCAGCAAGGCCGGTTGGTGGGGACGATGGGAGCTGTGGTCTAGCAGCAACTGCGAGGGCCACCGGTTCCTCACCCCTGGGTTAGAAGAAGCAGCTGCAGCCAGGATCTAGCAAAAGGGCTTTGTCTTCCTGCAGCAGGGCTTTCCTCCTCGTCGTCCCCTTGAAAATGGTCAAGGCACAATGACTGGACCGTAGGCAGGATGAGCTATTGGTGGGGCCGGTGTGGGGCCTGAGCTGACTTTAAAACGCTGCTTGTTTGCCGTGCAGAGACGAAGAGGAACTGCGCAAGTCGCTTTCCGAACTGGCAGATCCCAACCCCAAGTCCATCAAGCGGATCAGCAGCTGCAGCAACCCTTTCCTGGATTTCTCGCAGGATCCCAGCATCGCTACATACAAGCACAGCCTCCTTGTGCGCAAGAGCCACGCCGAGCCGGATTGCAAAAAGAGTAAGTCTGAGGAACGGCTAAGGGAGCTGGGCATGTTTAGCCTGGAGAAGAGGAGGTTAAGGGGTGATATGATAGCCATGTTCAAATATATAAAAGGATGTCACATACAGGAGGGAGAAAGGTTGTTTTCTGCTGCTCCAGAGAAGCGGACACGGAGCAATGGATCCAAACTACAAGGAAGAAGATTCCACCTAAACATTAGGAAGAACTTCCTGACAGTAAGAGCTGTTCGACAGTGGAATTTGCTGCCAAGGAGTGTGGTGGAGTCTCCTCCTTTGGAGGTCTTTAAGCAGAGGCTTGACAACCATATGTCAGGAGTGCTCTGATGGTGTTTCCTGCTTGGCAGGGGGTTGGACTCGATGGCCCTTGTGGGCTCTTCCAACTCTATGATTCTATGATATTGGTGGTGTTATGCGGGGCGATGAGGGGGCTCCCTCTTGGCAATGGCACGGGCTGCCCTTGACTGCACATGAGGAAGTGAGCAAGGAGGTGCTGGTCTCTGCTGGGCATCGCTTCCTTTTAGCCCCACACAGGCAGGAGGAAACTTTTAAAATGGCATCGCCTTTGAAGGCAGGCTCCTTGCCCTGTCTTTGGCCCAAGAAACACACCTTGCAAATATTTCAGCTTTGCCAAGGAGTGTGTAAGCAAAAAATTATTATTATTTAGGGAAGTTTTTAATTTTTGATGTTTTGTCATGTTTTTAATATTCTGTTGGGAACCGCCCAGAGTGGCTGGGGAAACCCAGCCAGAAGGGCGGGGTATAAATAATATGTTGTTGTTGTTGTTGTTGTTGTTGTTGTTGTTGTTGTATAAAAGCTTATGCAGAAAGACATCCTCCCCAGTAATTTATTAATTTTTTAAAAACAACCCAAAGGGGCTAGTATGTGATCCGCCACTGATGTTCTCACATGTCCAGAACTGTGTGGTGAAGCATCTATGGCAGCCAGGTCTGCTGCACCTGGAAAAAAAGGATATTGATCACCAGAGTCTTTGTCCGTCTCACATGAGGAAAGACCCGCCCCCCCCTTTTATGTTCATGGAAACTCCCTGTATGACTAACTCCTCTGCCCTTACCCACACAGCATATTGTTTGGATTATCTTTCTTGAGGTGCACCTATTGGGCACCTATTTAAAATCAACCCCCCTCTCTTATTTCAAAACAATTCAAAGGGAGTTGCAATTTTTTTGCAGGAAACAAAAGCCCACCAATTTTTCTAATCGATTCAGATTCTATGGGAGTTTGTTTTAACCAGCAATTGCTGTCGCAAAGAGCAAATGCTGTTCACAAATTCCAGCCAGTCCTTTGTTCTTCCCTGTTCCTTAAAGTGTTTCGTGTAAGCTCTGCAAAGTTACTCTTCCCCTCCTGCCGTCTTGTGGAGTCTCTGCCATTTCTAAAGGGTCTAGGATGGGTTTCTGTACTGTGCTGATGGCGCCACATACAGGCTGCGTCTTAATATCTCCCGCTTCAGCAGTAGAAATCTGGTGAGGAAGAAGTTGCAATTCAAAAACAAAAACAAAAAGCAGTGATGGTATGGTTTAGAACAGGGGGCGGTAAGGTTTACCAGCCATGGGCTGGATCACTCCCCTGGAGATTTTCCTGGCCCGGACTGGCACAGTGTAACGCCAGAAATCGCGTCTGTGCATGCCCAGACGCTGAAAATCGCACCTGCGCAGAAGCAATTTTCAGCGTCTGGACATTCGTAGACATGATTTCCAGTATCTGCGTGTGCACAGACGAATTTCTGGTGCTGCTCGGTGAGTCCCCGCACCGCGCTGGTTTAGGGGGACTCGCCGAGTGAGCAGCTCAGTTCAGGGGTAGCTCATGGGCTGGTAAAACGGTCTTCATGGGCCGCACTCGGCCCATGGGCCACACGTTGCCGATCCCTGGTTTAGAACAACTTATCTAAGGATAAATGGCAATTCATATTTGCCTTAGCTGTGTACTTGGTGTTTATCTTCAGCTTCTTTGAACAGGGCCACATAAGCACTTCTGTCCACAAGCATGTGTACTCAGAAGTAAGCCCCACTGAGTTCAAGTGTCTATAGGATTGCAGGCAAGGGTGGAATCCAAACGACAGTCGCTTGAAGGAGCAGGTCAGCAATGTTCGAGTCGAGCATGACTTTTTCTCAGGAAGGATAGCAGAAGCTGCCGCACATCTCTAGCCTGGGGCAAGGGGGCGGGATGTGGGGATTTTGTTTCTTGCAGGTTGCTGGGTTTTTAATACCATTGCAATTTTGTGCCAGATGTGGCTGGCAGCATGGGACCATGCATAACCTTCAGGGAGGGCACTGGGAAAGTTGCACAGAGCGGTTGGTGGGGGGGGGAAGGTTGTTCTGAAGAGATTGCTGGGGATAAACTAAGCTCATTCTGCCAGGTGACAGCCTATTCCCTTGGGTCTCTTTGTCTGGGCATGGTTTTGAATTAGGGGCAGGGGAGCGGGGCGCAAGGCGAGGACATTCTTCCAGGTTCACAGAGGGCAGTTAGCACTCGGGGAACCGAGTCATTTGCCTGGTGTGACGGTACCTGGCCCATCCCAAAGAATGCATCCACGCTGCGCCCTCCATTTTCCCTGCAAAATCCTTCCTAATCCCAGGCAACTAATGCCTTTTTGATCTGATTAGATGCTGTGCCTGTATGCTTCGTATCTGTTGCCGAGTACAGAATTACCTGGCAGGAGCCACTCGCTGCGCCTGCTTCCTCTAAGTGGAGCTTCAACAGCTTCCTGATGCCTCTGCCCTAGAAAACAGCAGGATGGGACCAGTCCTGTCCTTGCCAGGCCTCCCCCATATAGAATGTGCTCATTCCCAGACCCCCAGAAATTCATGCCTCCGCTGAGCTTGCTCCCCTCCCACCGAGGCCTTTGCCTAGCACTAACTTTTGTAATGACTCTTTTCCCTTTTCCTTGGCAGCCCCAAGAGGGAAGCGGGGGTGGAAGACTTTCCACGCGATCCTGAAGGGCATGATCCTGTATCTACAGAAGGTAACTAAAGCATGATTTCCATTGGCTGGAATAAGGGAGCCAACCAGTTTCCCCCATGGTTTTTGCATGCTTTGTTCTGCTTCCAATAACTCTGTTCATTAAACTGAAATGTTGACTAGGAAAGCTGGGACTGAAGACGAGGAGTGTTGAGATTGGCTGGGCATGGAATTCATTGGGAATCTCCTCTTTCCCCACCAATTCCCTGCTCCCACATCCAAGTTGTTGATTTCAAGCCCCTGCCCTCATTTACGTACATGTGCAATTTCTGACATCTTCCCCAACTCTGCCCATAGCATGAGCTTTCCTACACGGCCAGAGAAATTATATTCTCTTGTCCTCAGGATGTTGTTTAGACCCTTTCTGAACTGAAAGTGAGACTGCACGGAAAGTCCAGCCATGTGTCACGCAGACCAGAGTCAATGTAGAAGATCATCTGCTGTGACAGTCTCTTCGCTTTGCTTTGCATCTGCCTTAGTGCTGTCGAGACGCGTGTCTCTTGCAATATCAGGGGGAAAGAGCTGCGCTTCTGCCCAACTGAAGCGTACTGTCTTGACACCCTTCACTTCACCGGACTGCTTAGGTCCTGCAGGGGTGGCCGGGTCTGGAGGATTAAAAACCGGGACACTAAGCTTGCATGAAACATTCATATTCCTGGCGTGCAAAATTTATGTGGCTACTGCATTCTCGCAGATTCTGCTCTGCAGCAGCTAAAGGTTGCGAAACACTTTGCAGGTTCTGTTATAGTTAGCCTTGCGATAGCCCTGTGTAGTAGGCCTCTCAAGTGTTACGGGTCTTAATCCAAACTGAAACGGCATCATTTCCCATTTTAGAACTCTCGAGGCATCTTGCAACTCTTCTTGCTTTTGTTAACCCAGAAAAATTGAAGGGTGAATCATCCTCCCCAATTTAAGACGAGCCTGAGATAATTGTGATGATTGTGCACATTTCTGCTGTCCCGCGCGCCTGTACATTTGAACTTGGCGCGCGCGCCCAGCCGGCAACCTTCCTCCTGACTGTTTCACTGCTCCTGTCACTGCTTCCCCCTTCGGGGAGGCTAGCTGGACCTGACACCTGGGACTCTTCCCCCCCACTCTGCTCTGGTGGGGAAGCTGGTCCTGATTTCCAGCTGCTGCTTTGGGAGTCCCCGCTGGCCCCCTGTCTTTGGTGTGTCCCCCCTGGGACCCCCCTCGCCCTGACCATCGGCGCCTCCTTCTGGGAATCTTCTGATTCGCTGGAGAAGCTCATGGAATCTCTCGGGTCGCTGTCATACTCCCCTATGCTGCCCTCAGATCCTTCCCCTTCGCTCTCCATCTCCTCTCTCCCCTGTGCCTCTGTCCCTGAGCCCCTGACACATTGTATCTAGCAGCCCTCAATAGCCCTCTCCTCTCCATCCATTTTGAGAGGGACGCAGGTGGTGCTGTGGCTTAAACCACAGAGCTTAGGACTTGCTGATCAGAAGGTCGGCGGTTCGAAAAGGGTAAAGGGGTCAGGGGTCCCTTTACCTTTACTCCATGCATTTATCCGATCCTCTCTTAAAGGCATCCAGGTTGGTGGCCATTGCTGTGGGAGCTGCCACTGGTCCTGCAAGCTAGGGATGATGGGAGTTGTAGTCCAAAAACAGATGGAGTCTCAAGTTTGGGAAATCCTGGTCCTAGTGGAAGCTAAGCAGCAAGTAGCAATGACTACCTAGATTCAGTTTTCGGCAGCCACTTGGCTGTGTGATGGAAGCCTCAGGGAGACGACAAGTAGTAGGGATGGATTCAGATTCAGTCTGCCACAGGAGAGATGTGGCACTGGTGCTAGTCAACGCCAGTGGGCAGAGGAAGGAACAGGAGGCGGTGAAGCTCATGGCTGGCATAGGGTGTTAGAAGAGATGCAACATGATTCAAATTTGGTAGGGGACATTGGGTGGAATGGGACGCTGGGTGAGATATGCCTTTGGCCTCATCTATCGGGACACTTCTTAGTCTCCTGTGAGGATGGCCTTGCAAGAGCAGCCATTTTGGAGAAGCCGTATTTGTATCAAGGAATTATTTTCACTGCAAAACTCATATTGCTGGAAGCTAACCAGGGACAGATGCCCCCACACCCTTGTAATGAGCAGTCCTGGGAAATGCTGGATATCTGTCAGTACTTCCAGAGCTCCATTTGGGCAGTGAGGGACTACTCATTTATTCCTGAACGTTGTTAAGCAGAAACACTTCCTGCTTTAGCTGTCTCCTTGAGCGCTGCTAAAGAAGCAAGGGCCAGCCAGCCAGGGTAGTTGTGGTCTGCACTGCGTGCCTGAATTGGAATGAACTGGACAGCTATAGCAAGACAACTGCATGACTTACGATTTTGCACAGGAATCCCCCTCCCCGAATGTGGATGTTTAATATGTTTGTGGCAGAGTGTTTATGAATTTTGGTTAGGAGAATGGGCAGGGTGGATATCGCAGTACATAATGGGAAGACATAACCCAAGACCAATAATGAATGGGAGGAAAAATGCCACCCAGAGTCTTTCAGAGAGCTCCTCTGCTTTCCAAGCATTTTTACAAAAATGCCCACCTTCTGCCAATTATGACACATCTAAGTAAACATTAAGCTGATGCAAATTTTATATACGTATATATACACACAAAACTCAACTGAAACGTGTAATGGTACATCTGCTGTAGTCCAGTGTCCTGCCTACCAGATCTGAGGTCCCCTTATTTGGGATTTTCTGGTGTGGATGTGCACAAAGTCCCAATCTGCAGTCCTAGAAGCCTCTTGGTACATCACACTCAAACCTAAGATCAGACTCTTGAGATGCGAGGGAGAGGGAGAGCCCCATCCCCTTTTGGCTGGGGTCAGGAGGAGCAAATTCACCCACCCACTGTCTGTCTGCCTGCGTTTCAGGAGGAGTACAAGCCTGGCAAGGCCCTTGCCGAGGAGGAACTGAAGAATGCCATCAGCATCCACCACTCCTTGGCCACCCAAGCATCGGACTACAACAAGAGGCCCAACGTCTTCTACCTCAGAACGGCTGACTGGAGAGTCTTCCTCTTCCAGGCCCAGTAAGTTGATCGTCTTGGGGCCCATGTTGAAAGCTCTGGGCATCCAGACAAGAGGGGAGGGAGAGCGAGAAAGGGAAATGGCTTGCTGGGAAGTTGTCGCTCCCACACTGCCCCCTTTTCTCAGATTCAGCCGCCTCTGTGAGCTTAACCAGAGCAGAACTTGCTTCAGATCTGCTCCAGTTGCCTCTGCTTTAATTTTTTCCTTCCTTAAGTGTCCCAGCCACTTACAATCCCCTTCTCAATTTGGTTGCGTTTCTCCAGAGTCACAGAGTATGCTTTGGTTAGTTCAGCCCTGTCCTAGTCTGGCTCCAAATATAGGCCTGTCCCTTGTTAAGACACATAAATACACACATAACACACACACGAAAGACTTTTTCATTTTTTAATACAAAATCTGGAAGAAGCTGTGGTCCTAGTGCAAGGAAGGAAAGGGAACCTCATCTGTTGACTTTTGCATCTTCCTCCAGGAACACGGAGCAAATGAATTCCTGGATCACACGCATCAATGTGGTGGCAGCCATGTTCTCCGCACCCCCGTTCCCAGCTGCTATTGGGTCTCAGAAGAAGTTTAGCCGCCCGCTGCTGCCCAGCTCCACCACACGGCTCTCTCAGGTAAGCGGAGGACCAGGCCTCTGCCACCGAGAGGAATTGGAGAAAGAAGACGTGGTAGGGTTGCAGGATCAAAGAGGCTTGTGGGCACTTAAAGGCTAACAAAGGATGGAGCAGGAACTGCCATGTTTAGAAAGGAGCTCCTTTGAGGGGCAGGGATGTCATACACAGTCTACATATCTTGGGGGGGGGGGGAGAGACTTCCAGAAGACAGCATAAGAAGGCACCAACTTAAGGGCGGGTGGAAGTCATTGTACATGTTTAGCTCAGTGGGGGGGGGGGATAGGGGTGCTGGAGAAGCCCATGCCAGCAGCTTCTCAGCCTCTCTGAAAAGGGGATGATAATCAAATCAAATTTAAAAGAGCTGCGGTGCAGGGGGATGGAGGGAAAGGAAGTTAGATGGTGAGGCTGGACAGCTGAAGTCAAGGGAACTTCTTTCCTTCCTTTTCCCAGGAGGAGCAAGTAAAGAGTCATGAGGCCAAATTCAAAGCCATGGCAGCAGAGCTGCTTGAGCACCGCTCCTCCCTGCCGGAGAAGAAGGTCAAGGGCAAGGAGTACGAAGAGTTGAAGCAAAAGGAGGAGTACCTGATATTCGAGGTCAGTAAGGGAGCGGGCGGGGTGCCCCCCGAATTTGCCACAGCCTGGTGGTAGAAGTTCTCACAAGGGAAGTGCCACCTTTACAGCCAAATCAGTCCTATACTGGGGCTGCTCGCCAGAGAGAGGTGAACTTTGCAAGCCCTTCCTGGATCAGACCAAAGCCCACGGCAGGAAAGAAATGTCCCAAGGCAGCTGACACTGCCAGGCAGAGCAGGGTGGAAGCCCAACGTAGCGTTACGTGAACATTTCATCGACACAGGGGCTTCTGTTTGGGAAAGGAAACTTTCTCCCCTCCCTGCATCCCCCCTCCCCAGCCTTCTGGAGCAGATTTGGGGAGAGCATAGGGGGCAAAGACCCATTGCACAAGCAGAAATCCTTGCGCTGACATGATGGGTTATAGTTTAATCCTGCTCGCAATTCCTCTGTAGTTGGAGGTGCATTCAGCAGCTGCTGAGACACCTGTAGCCCATTGTTCGAAACAAGCCAGGCATATTTTGCTACTGGTGCAGGTTGAATTACGACTACATGGAGATTTCTGGGCCCGTGGCCAGTTTTAAAACCTCTGCCTTAGTCCATACCATGTTTCTCCTTGCATAACTGGGACAAGCAAATTGTTGTACGAGCAAGCTACAGTCAAGCAATGTAGTTGAGATCATAAAATCATATTGTTGGAAGGGACCACAATACTTACCTATTCCAACCCCCTGGCAAATAGACACTCCGCTGTTGCAACTGCTTAAGGTGCCATATAGAGCTTAGCTTATATAGCTGAGTTTCTAACACTGCCATAGCCTGCCCCGTATCTGTCTAATCACACTATTTAAAAACATTTTACAGTGGTGCCTCGCAAGACGAAATTAATTCGTTCCGCAAGTCTCTTCGTCTTGCGGTTTTTTCGTCTTGCGATGCACGGTTTCCCATAGGAATGCATTGAAAATCAATTAATGCGTTCCTAGGGAAACCGCCTTCAGACCAGGTCCTCTTCTGAAGGCTGGGGGGGGGGACAAGGGCTTTTCTTCCCACCCCCAGCATTTTAAAAAACCCTGGGACAGCGGAGGACTTCTCCGCTGTCCGGGGCGATCTTAAAATGCTGGCGGGCAGCATTTTAAAAAACCCTGGGACAGCGGAGGACTTCTCCGCTGTCCGGGGCGATTTAAAAGCCCCTGGGAAGGCAGGCAGGGGGGACAAAGACTTTCGCCCCCTGCCCGCCTTCAGAAGGTGTCCCCGCCCCACTTCGGAACAGCTTTCCGAAGTGGGGCGGCTGGGGCACGTGTCCCCGCCCCCCCCTCCCCACTTCGGAACAGCTTTCCGAAGTGGGGCGGCTGGGGCAGGCGTCCCCGCCCCCCCTCCGCACTTCGGAACAGCTTTCCGAAGTGGGGCGGCTGGGGCAGGCGTCCCCGCCCCCCCTCCCCACTTCGGAACAGCTTTTCGAAGTGGGGCGGCTGGGGCAGGCGTCCCCGCCCCCCCACTTCGGAACAGCTTTCCGAAGTGGGGCGGCTGGGGCAGGTGTCCCCGCCCCCCCTTCGGAACAGCGTTTTAAAATGCTGGGGGTCGGGAGCGAAGCGCTGCCGACCCCCAGCATTTTAAAACCTTCCCGGGACACGGGGAGGTTTTAAAATGCTGGGGGTCGGCAGCGCTTCGCTGCCGACCCCCAGCATTTTAAAATCTCCCCAGGACAGAGACTTCTCTGCTGTCCCTTGGAGATTTTAAAATGCTGGGGGTCGGCAGCGAACGCTTCGCTCCCGCCCGCCAGCATTTTAAGATCGCCCGGGGCAGGCGGGGGGAAGGCAAGCGGGGGGAGCAAAGACTTTTGCCCCCCGCCAGCCTTCAGAAGAGGTCCTCTTCTGAAGGCCGGCTGTGGGCAAAAGTCTTTGCTCCCGACCGCCAGCATTTCCCTATGGGCTTTCGTCTTGCGATGCAAGCCCATAGGGAAATTCGTCTTGCGAAGCGCCTCCAAAACAGAAAACCCTTCCGTCTTGCGAGGCATTCGTCTTGCGGGGTACCACTGTAATGTGTTTTGGCTGCAATATCTCTCTGTTGACTACCCCATTGGATTTCTTAGGGTAATTATGTCTTGTGTGTAACACACCCTTGATTCTCCCAAACCAGCAGTCTGTCCCTTTTTTGAGGTGCGTGCGTTTCAGGATTGTGAATTTTTATCACTCCCCAACTTTTTTCTAAACCTTCACATAGTAGTCTTTCTTCCATGTAAACTTACTAGCCCCAAATGTTTAGGCCTTTCTTGTAGGAAAGATGCTCAGACTCCTTTGATCTGTGCCTTCCCCTGCTCTACAATATCCTTTTTGAAATGGGGGTGGGTGCGTGGGATAAGAACCCCACACAGTATTTCAAAGGATGGGCAGGGTTCAAATCCTCAGTCAGTGCCTCTCAGGGTTATTGTTGAGGGCAGAGAGCCATGCAAGCCAGCTTCTCCCCCCTGGAGCAGAAGTGGGGTCTGAATAAACAGGATCAATAAGGGGTGTGATGTGCAAAGGGGCTCCCCCCAAACCAGGTGCCTCTCACGCCTCTCTTCCCTGCAGAAAACGCGCTACGGGATCTATGCTACCCTGATGCGGGCCAAGCTGAAGACAGGCTCCGAGGACCTCACGGTGCTAGAGGCCGCCCTGTTTGAAACAGCAGCCGGCGCAGAGAACAGTGTCAAAAAGTCGCAGTCCATCCCTTCCCTGAGCCAGGAGCCAGTCGGCGGGGGACCCAGGATCAAGCGCAGTAGCCGACAAGCTGCCAGCGGCCTGCAGAAGTCCTAGAAGGGTCAGGGGCCTGCCAGGAGGGGGCCGTGCCCGTCCTACAAACCTGCATGATTTCGTTCTCGGTGGCCGGGAGCCGCACCACATAAGGCCCGAGGCCTCTTCTTCGCTGCGGGACAGAGCCTGTTATCCGGGAGGAGGGGCGACCACAGTTCCAGCGTGCGCAGCCTTCCTGGTCTCGTGCGTGAGTGAAGCGACCAAAAACCCTCGTGCGACAAAAACCACAGGGCTGTTTTCCAACCCACACGCAGCAGCAAGAACCTTCTTTTCTCCTTACCCCCTGCGCCACCCCCATTTCTTGCAAAAGTGAGAAGGGGTGGAAAGGGCTGAATCCTGGCTGCCTCCACACTGCAACTCCGCCCCCCCCACTTTTCCTTGCCCGTTTCTTACCGTTTTTGTGATAATATTTTACATTTTTTTAGTACCCGGCAACACTGAATCACACTGGCGACAGATAGACACTTGCTTCGTTTAAGCAGGGACCGTTTGGCCCAGAGCTCGGGGTGGAAAGGGCCCCGATCCCTCCCGCAGACACGACGCTTGCACTGGCTGCCTACAGGAGCACAAGCAACTCCTGCACGGATGCCCAATTCATTCTTCTTCACCACCAGCAGCTGTCCACCAGCATACGCTGGGCCTCGAGTCCCCCTGATACTTGTTCGGGGCTTGGGGGGGTTGCCCTTTGGCTTCAAGGGACCAGCACTTAACAGGGTAACCAGGGACAACGGATGCCTCCCGGGTGGCAGCCTGACAAAGCCATAGTAGGGGTGGGGGGCACCCCCCAAGAGCACACCCCCTCTAATCCCTCCTCCTCCCCCCTATGGAGATCACTGTGGATGATGAGCATGCTGACCTCTTTTTCAGCCTAGTTGATGTGGGGCTTAAACAATGCAGGGGCCAGAACTGAGTGGCCCATAGTCCAAGCCAGAATACATATAGATTAATCTCACAAAGGGTGGGTGGAGGGTTCTGAAATTGCCAGGAGCATTTCCACCCCTCAACCAGTGTTTTCTCCAACTTGGGTCCCCGCCTGTTGCTGGAGATGATGGGAGTTGTATTCCAGCAACAGCCAGGGACGCAAGTTTAAGAAAACACAGCACCCCCCCTGGCTGCACACAGCCGGCCTGCTCCTTCTCACTTCAAAGGGCTTTAAGGCTGTGGCTCCAATACTTGCTTAAAACAGCAGGAGATGGGTTAAAGAAAGCCCCAGGTGACAGTCGGGCGGGGGGGGGGGGAATGGGACAAAAGCAAATGGGAAATTCTGCAGACGTAAAGAAGGGCAAAGTGGGGGGGGGGAGCAAGGGACTGGCTGGCTGTTTCCAGCACTGACTCTCTGAATGTGTCAATTTTTTATTCTGCTCTTGAATTGACTGTAAAAAAACAAACCTAAAGAGCTCTGTACAGTTTCTTCCTTTAATTACCTAAGTAAAACTTATTCAAGCACCTTCATTGACCTGCTTCTCCCTGAGCCAAAAGCATCTTAACACTGCTGTCCTAAACCAACTACAACAGCTGCTCCTACCCAACTGAAAAAAGATAGCCAGAGGGGGCCACTGCCATGGCAGAAGAGTAGCCATTTGGGTTACATAAGGAGCAGGAAGCTGCCTGACCCTTGTGGAAAGTAGGGACCCCACAGCTCTCATTGGGATGCCCAACTGCCACCATCCCTGACCATTTGGCCATACTGCCTACCATGGCTGAGGAGCAAAGGTCAAGCAGCTACTGGGTAACTAGTTACTTGGAGCAAGGCCATGGCCACAGGGAACAAGGCACACCACTATTCAGACACGTGAAATACTGTAGGGGGCTGGAGAAAGCTAAACAGAAGAAGTAAAGACGCATGGTTGCTATGTATACGCATACAAACAAAATGGACATACCTGGGGGGGGGGGCTGAAGAAAGACACCATGAAGGGCTGAGCTGGAGGGGGGAAAGGATCAGATGTACCATGTGACAACAACAGTAGGGTTAAGGAAGGAAACAGACAAAACCAGGCAGCTATCGGGTGGAAGAGAATTCTACAAAGCTAATACCAGCACAGTGAAATACGGTTTGGGGCCTAAGAGCCCCCCAGCTAATTTGGGGCAGTTCCCTCTCTCTCCATCTGCTGCCATTCTCCAAGAAACACAGCCCAAAAGGAGGGAAATGGCTTTGACGGCCGCCTCCCAACTTGTGAGACTCCCTGGATGCTACCCAGAGTTTATCAGGGTTAGAGACTGGAGAATGAAAAGAATCAGACAGGAACTAGAGCAAAGTCTATACCGAGTTCACAATAAAGCAGCAAGCAAAAATGGAGGTGTGTCTGGAACAGCAGGATAAAAGGAGAAGCTGAAGAGTAGAGCAACAGCAGTAAGAGAACACAATGAAAGAAAGTAAAGACAGTGAAGAGAACACTGCAGCATTTGTGCAGGTTACAGCAAGTTCTGAAAACTTGGGAGGAGGGGTAGAGAATGGCGCTTCCAATTTTTACCCTGATGATTTGTAAAAGCAGTTTGAAAGGCTTATTGTATTCTGCATGGAATACAGGGCAATGTGGAAGAGGAGAGGTACTTGGAAAGGGCCAGATCATTCAACTAGCCCTTTTCTGGTAGTGAATCTTTCCTAACATTAATAGGCAAGGCTGGCAGAAAAGTGGCACGTATATAAACCACTCTGCTAAGGAAGAAAGGCTGGCTTCTGAGCATCATCCCTGGAAGAGAGAACTCTGCTCTTGGGATACCAGAAGCCGCAGCAACACACCAATCCAGATTCTTACTGCCCAACAGCCACTTGTCTGTCACTTGCTGGGGCCCTGACTAAGCTCTCCTCCTCAAGAACCATCTGCAGCCAAGACAAAACCTTGGAGCAGAAACTGTGGTCAAGAGGGAAATAAAGCTCAACCACAAACCTGGGTTCAAACAGCACACTAAAACCTTGGCTAAACTGCCATGCTGCGCTAAGCTAAAATGGACCGAGGAGGCAAACAGCTCCACTCTCCTCTGAAACCAGCATGCTCACAATGGTTTGACTCAATGGTCTTACATATAAACACAGCCTGTGATAAGCTAACAGAACATTTTCTTAACAGCCTAAAACAGCATTCACTAACCTTATGCTCTCTAGATTCTTTTGGACCACACTGGGGTTGATTGGAGAGGTTGTCCAAAATGTCTGGAAGACACCTGGAAGGCAAAGGGTCTAGAAAATTGCATTAATCAGCATAGAATCGTAAAGTTGGAAGGGACCCAAGGGTCATCTAGTCCAACCCTCTGCAAATTGCAGGAGTCTCAGCTAAAGCATCAATGATGAATGTACTTTTGATGCAGACATAATCACCCTGGGATTTTTATTTAAAAAAATTATCCGCAAAGCACAAGTCTATTCTCTATGACAGAAGTCTTTTGAAAACTACAAAGGCTTAGAAATTGGAGTGCGGTTGTGGCAGAACTTGTCAGTCATCCACTCAATACTTTCGTCCTCTGATGCGCCGGTTTCCTTCTATCCAAAGGGCCAAGTTCTCCTGAAAAGGCCTCTTTGCTGTGCACATGCAAATTTGCATCATTTATTCCCTTCACAGAACTGGGAGGGGGGGGATTCTGAGCCAAGGTTGGAATTTTCAGCTCAGAAGACCCCCCCCCCAACAAACCAGCATGGATTCCTAACTGCAAATCTTTACATCAAAGTTTTAGCTACTCAACATTGCAAGAGCTCTCCCCGCTCACACACCTCTGACTAGGAAGCACAACTGTCAGCAGCTACCAACGGCCAGAACATCCTTCTTGCTTCGCTTGTCGAAACTGCTTACTGACATTGAATGGCATTCTTTGTCACTTGAAAACAATGTGCAGATTGGGCACCTGCTGATAGGCAATTGTTAAAATTGCATGTTAGCAAATTTTCCAAGATGAGCCATTATGTAAGGGTTTGCTCAAATCCAAATTAGATCGTAGGACTAAGCAACAAATTTGTTCACAAGGTTCTGAAAGGGCTGTTACCCTGCTTCACATGGCACGAGGGTTGTGCCAAACGTAGGGTTTCTTTTGTCCGAATGCATTTTGGGGATTCTGCCCCAAATTACCAAACCACAGGTGAAAATTCAGTTCTGCAGAGCCATTAATTCCCAAGGAGAAGGCAGGCACCTGAATCACTAGGACTATAAAAAGGCACTAAAAGGGGACCAATTTGTGGGGCAGTCCAGGAGCTCAGGAGTAAACAGCATCCATTGTCCAACGAAACCTAACCCATCACAGGTGACGTGGCTGATGCCGGGGAGCAAGGTTGTCTCAGGAAGAGCAGAAGACCCAAAGTCCTGATCAGGCTTGGAATCAGAATTTGATAAAAGGCACCAGGACAAAACAACTGCTTATCTCCCACATTTGGTGAAGGTCTGGTGAATGCAAGGCAGGCTCAGCTAACTGCAACAGTCCTTCCTACATTGTGCAGACCAGCCGTGAAAATCAGAGCTGCGCCGAGCTCTGCAGGGCCTTCCCAGCTCCTGATGCCCGAGTCCTGGGTCCGAGAGGCCCATGTCCGAAATCACCCTTCCCCCAGCGAGGCTCCGGCTTCTCTCGTATCAGTGCACTTGCTCCTGCTGGCTGTGAGGCAAGAGAGGTGGGACTTCCAGCGAGGAGGCTGGTGGAAGCTTCCCAGGCAGGGCTGCTGGCTCCTCTTCCACGGACTGGCTCCCATAGGCGCTATCTTCCTTCAGCTCTGAGAGAGGCAGACAGAGATAGCCGTCAGCAAGTTATCCGATGTAGTCTTCCTGTCCCTGCAACCCCAGCTCTAACGTTCCGTATCTGTACCTGTACTCTGTAGCTTGATGAACGTCTCTGGTCTCTGCAGTAGCTTCACTCCCTCCGTCAGTCCCATGGAGTCAAGCGCTTCTAGCAGACCCTTGAGGCTGCCGCCAGCAAGCTGGGGGGGAAGAGAGAGAAACATAGAGGGTTCAGAGGGGACCTGCTAGGAATCAGTGACAGAGGAGAGGGGGAGGGCAAGGGACAGAGGAGGATCTACTAACCTCGTAGCTCAGAAGAAGTCTTCTGCTGGGCGACTCTGCCCCTCTATAGGTCTCCACCAGGCTGCAGAGGCCCAGTCTCTTGGCTAGCTCTGCCCAGTCTGCCCCTTGGCAGTCATGGTTCAGAAGCTTCTCTAGACTCTGGAGGGTGTCGCTATTCAGAGACAGGACGCTTCCTGGAGAAATCAGAGACAGAGGATGACAGGCGATTGCTTCTCTGCACAAAGGTGCCTGTCTCTGCCCCAAAAGCCATTGCCTCCTCCCCACACCCGACCAGGAAAGCAGCACCTACGGCCCCCGCTAAAGAAGAATAGATAAAGCAATGAAATAGGTTGAATCAGCAAAGCTAACAGCTAAAATAAGAGAACTTAGTGACATTTGTTTTTCTTGAAGAATGAAAGCCCTTTTCAGATTATTTGAAGAAAGACTACAAAATGAATCTGTGAGCAGGTTTTGAACTGTGAGCGACATAACAATTAAAGATTATTGTGTTATGACTATGTTAAATAAGAGAGGAGGACAGGGTTCAGCAAGGGGGGGGGATAAGAAAAACGTCACGGAAAATGGGATGGGAAGTCAGTAACATATTTTAATATGTATTGGAATTTTATATACATCGATGGCCAAAGCCCCCTAGTCCAAATGTGAAATGATGCACAGGGGTTATTTCTCAGCGGGACCCCAAGCAGAAAAAAAGCATTCACTCACCTTGCCTGGAAGCAGGAGTCTCAGCAGACTGTTCCCTTTCTGGGTTCTGCAGCAATGCTTGCTGCAATATCTCCCGCACCTGGAAGGAAAGAAGCCTTGGTTACTTCTAACTGTCCCCTAAGCAGGTTATATCAGGAGAGATAAAAAAGAGTTTCTTCTACTGAGTGCATGGGGATGGGGTCCGTCCCATCACAAAACATGGGGTGCAAAGGGGTACACAGAGAGCTACAAATAGCTATGATCAGAGGTGGGCGATGATCCAAACTGCCTTAGTTGCAGGACGCTCTATAATCCAGAGGTGGACAATGTAGCTCACAACACCTGGAAGGGCAACACAACAAGCCTCAGCCAACAGCCAGGAACGATGGGAGCTGCAGTCCAGAAGAGGCTGGTCCAGAACAGGGTTTCCCAACCTTGGGTCCTCAGCTGCTGTTGGGACTACAACTCCCATCATCCCTGGCCACTGGTACTGCTAGATGGGGATGATGTGAGTTGTAGTCCAACAACTGCTGGAAGAAGAAGAGGAGTTTGGATTTGATCACCACTCTAGTGGCTTTATCACTACTCTAAGGAGTCTCAAAGCAGCTAACATTCTCCTTTCCCTTCCTCCCCCACAACAAACACTCTGTGAGATGAGTGAGGCTGAGAGACTTCAGAGAAGTGGGACTGGCCCAAGGTCACCCAGCAGCTGCATGTGGAGGAGCGGGGAATCGAACCAGGTTCACCAGATTACGAGTCTACCGCTCTTAACCACTACACCACCTTGGCTCTCAGCTGGAGACCCAAGTTTGGGAAAGTCTCGTCTAGAACATTGCATACGTTACAACTAGGAATGGATCTACTGCAGCAAGGGTCCAATCTGACCCCCCCCCAAACGTTACATACCTTCTGGCTTGAAGTCAAGTCCAATGGTGTGTGCCCCCGCCCCTGCTTGTCAGGCCATTTGCTCTTCAGCTCAGCCACGCTGCCTGCACCCGGCTCCACCAGGCCCTCTCCCAGCTCCATGACCCATTCCTCCTCCTCTTCCTGTTCCAACTCCACGTCGCTGCCTGGGTTAGACGAGGGGGCCGAGATGGGCTCGTCGTTCTCACACAGGACATCTGCCCCTGGGGAGTTCAACAGGGAGTTCAGCTGGCATAATGCTTCAAACAGGGCAAAGTATATCAGGGGGTTTATCGGGCAGCTCCCTTTGTGACTGATCTGCACCTTGTTCTGGAATTTTAGGGCCAGATTCAACAAACCCTTTCTGCTACTGGAAGCCAGTGCAAGGACTCCCCACCAGTGCAACAGGCTTTCCCCCATCTCTTTCCCCAAATCCACTGGAGGTACAGGAACGCCCCCAGAACAGCGCATGCGTAGGGGATGAGAGATTGTCCCATTAGCCCAAGCCTTTCTGCTTGTCAGTGCTGAATTCCAATCTTTCTCTGGACCAGTTTGTTGCCCACCCTCTCCTTCCCCCAAACTTTTAAAAGTCTGGGATATTTATTCAATGTCATCTTCCATTTGAAATCAACTACATAGCTTATTCTCCCCCACCCCAGTCCAACTAATGCAACATTTGTTGTCTAGACTGCACCCAAAAATAAGTGGACATGACAAAGAGAGAGAGACCTTATAACTGAGCAACTGAGAACAGAGTCCTCTCCTGAGGAATGGAATGGGTCCCAAGATCCCCACCTCCCATCCCAGTAAGAACTGCTCCCTCTTGAGTGAGTAACGTTCTGGGTGCAGATGACCCAGGTCATCTGCTGGATGGACCCTCAAGTGTTTGCTTTTTTGGGAAGAATTTAATACAAACGGATATGCAAAGCAAGAGGAGGGTTATTTGCTGTTAAGTAACTATGAGGTCTAAACCACAGAGCCTAGGGCTTCCCGACCAGAAGGTTGGCGGTTCGAATCCCCACGACGGGGTGAGCTCCCGTTGCTCGGTCCCTGCTCCTGCCAACCTAGCAGTTCAAAAGCACGTCAAGTGCAAGTAGATAAATAGGTACCACTCCGGTGGGAAGGTAAACGGCATTTCTGTGCGCTGCTCTGGTTCGCCAGAAGCGGCTTAGTCATGCTGGTCACATGACCCTGAAGCTGTCTGCAGACAAATGCAAGCTCCCCCGGCCTATACAGTGAGATGAGAACTGCAACCCCTGAGTTGTCCGCAACTGGACTCAATGGATCAGGGGTACCTTTACCTTTAACTATGAGTGGAAATAAGTGTCTGGCATCAAGTGGAAATAAATACCTAGTAGGAAGTCAGATGACTTTTGGTCAATGCAAAGTTTCAGCTCTTCTTAATCCAGAAGGGTGAGAATAGAAAGTGGGCAGCCCCCCCCAGCTCCTAGAGGAATCCTTGAGCCCTACTGATTCCCAGGGATTTACCTGCTTTGATCAGCATCCTGGTAAGGATGGGGGAGCCCATGCCTGCTGCCAGGTGAAGAGGTGTATTGCCGGCCGACGTCTGGGCATTCACATCAGCTCCCAGCTGGACAGAGAAAGGGCACAGGATTAAAGGCTGGCAAGCGCTCTCAGAACAGAGCCAGCCCTTCCCACATACGTGAAGGAGGATGGGGAAGCCATTACTGCACACAGCCAAACCCCGCATACCTTCTTCAACAGGTACGTCGCCAGGTTAAGGTTCTCCATCTCCACAGCAAGATGCAAAGGGCTCCGGCCGCTCTGCCGCTCGGCTGCGTTCACATCCGCTCCCTTCTCGACAAGCAGCTCGATGCAGGCCGGGTTCTTGCACTTCACGGCAAGGTGCACAGGGAAAAGGCCTAACAAAGGAGCAAAGGTTGGTGGGAACGAAGCACCAAAAAGCTGCTTTTGAGGACGGCTGGGGAAACCCCTCTAGGGACAGCACTAAGGCTGTGCAATAAAATCGCTTTATCCTTGAATTTGAATACCGGTATTGAAATAAGTGTTTCAACTAGGCAATATACACCGTGAACAAAAGGTGGAGACTTAACAGTTTCCCAGGGGGTAGCTCAATACTTTGCAGATAATTTGCAAGCACTGATGTCTCCAGCTTTGTTAAGCTCTCTCCTTCCTCCCTCCTAACCAGTAAGAAAGAAGATAAGCCCTCACACAAACCAGCAAACTCTTTTAGCTTCCAGTTATCTTTCCACTTAGAGCTCAGCTAATTATGCAGAGCCTGCTAACAATTCAGGAGCAACCCCAAGAGGCAAAGTAAACAAAGAACTGGAAAGCACTTTTTTCTTCCCTCGCCAGTGAAAAAAAGAGGGGGGGAGAGTATTTTCAGGTGGTGATTATGTTGTTGGTTCCCCCTAAATAGCTAACCTCCATATTAAAAAGGGTGTTTTTTTAATTTAAATGAGACTATATTTTTGCTTAAGGGACGCGGGTGGCGCTGTGGGTTAAACCACAGAGCCTAGGACTTGCTGATCAGAAGGTTGGTGGTTCGAATCCCCGCGACGGGGTGAGCTCCCATTGCTCGGTCCCTGCTCCTGCCAACCTAGCAGTTCGAAAGCACGTCAAAGTGCAAGTAGATAAATAGGTACCACTCCGGCGGGAAGGTAAACGGTGTTTCCATGCGCTGCTCTGGTTTGCCAGAAGCAGCTTAGTCGTGCTGGCCACATGACCTGGAAGCTGTACGCCGGCTCCCTCAGCCAATAAAGCGAGATGAGCGCCGCAACCCCAGAGTCGGCCACAACTGGACCTAATGGTCAGGTGTCCCATTACCTTTAGGGACGCGGGTGGCGCTATGGGTTAAACCACAGAGCCTAGGACTTGCTGGTAAGGTCGGCGGTTCAAATCCCAGTGACAGAGTGAGCTCCCGTTGCTCACTCCCTGCTCCTGCCAACCTAGCAGTCGAAAGCACATCAAAGTGCAAGTAGATAAATAGGTATCGCTCCAGCGGGAAGGCAAACGGCATTTCCGTGTGCTGCTCTGGTTCACCAGAAGCAGCTTAGTCATGCTGGCCACATGACCTGGAAGCTGCATGCCGGCTCCCTCGGCCAATAAAGCGAGATGAGCGCCGCAACCCCAGAGTCGTCCACGACTGGACCTAATGGTCAGGGGTCCCTTTACCTTTACCGTTATCTTTTTGCTTGCATGCTTGCTTGTCCTGCCTCCCTCCCTTTGATAAAAAAAGAGAAATTGGTGGGATGGGGGAGTCCTTCTGTGTCAGGGGGAAATGGAGGGGAGAAGATTTAGCTGCCTGCCTAATGCTGCAATGGGAGGTTGGGTACTATGTAAGAATGACGGGGAGGCTGTTTTTCAGCAAACAGTGAAAGCAAATGTGTGTCTACTCACAAACAAGCCCTTCTGAATTCAATGGGGCTTACTCCCAGGAAAGTAGAAGAAGAAAGTTTAGTTGAACTTATGCATGCACAGATTCCACTTAGACCTCTGGGTGGGGAAGCAGATGCAACTTGACTAGTAAATCACTTGAAAATATATTAAATGTAATATATAGAGGTTTACTTAATATTTTTATTTGATCTACTACTTTACATTTTAAGGCCCTCCACTGCCACAGGGAGCCTCGTCAAGGCCCTCCGCCGCTATGGGGAGGTACGGCAGGACTCTCTGTCCCCACAGGGAGGCCCAGCAAGGCCCTCCGCCACTGCAGATATATACCATATTTTTTGCTCTGTAAGACTCACTTTTTCCCTCCCTAAAAAGTAAGGGGAAATGTGTCTGGGATTCAGAGTATTTTTTTTCTTGTTTTCCTCCTCCAAAAACTAGGTGCGTCTTATGGTCTGGTTCGTCTTATAGAGCGAAAAATACGGTATATCAAAATATCATGATATTTAGCTGGTGATATATTGTGATGTTGAAAGCCAGATATCACCCATCCCTAGACAGCACACCTCCTGCAGATTATGCACTGCCTTCCGCTCTTGTTTCGAGCTGCTCATAGACATTCACTCTGAAACCAGCCAGCCAGCTGTCGCCTGCCTGAGCCTCCAAAACTATCCTGTCGCTTACCATAATAATTAGGTGTTTCCAGGAGCTGGAGGGTGTGGGAGCCGAGGTGACAGAGGAGGGTCTTCAGCATCTCCTCATCCCCCAGCTGCAGCGCCAGGTGCACTACGGAGTTGCCATAGCGATCCAGCAGAGTCGGGTCCGCGCCGGCCTGCAGCAAGAACCCAGCCACCCTGGGCTGGCGGGTGATCACCGCCAGATGCAAAGGTGTCTGCGGAGAAAATGGGGAGACGGGTCTAATTCTAGCAAAAGAACGGGGCAAAGAATCAAGGTGTTTGTCCTAAGTGCAGAGGCCAGATAAACCTCCTTCGCCCCTTCCCATCTAAGCAACGTTCTGGGGTGGCCACTTTCTCTCCACTCCCACCTAAGTAACCGAGGAGAAGGAGGCACTTCCTTGTACAAGACTCAATCATCTACCTGCGCAAGCAACAATCAGACAGGCATACTCTATGTGGATTCACACCTGGTTCAAGGAAACTAGGACCACTCCTCGCTGCTGCCCTTAAACTAAGCAGGGGAGTCCGACACAGTGCCTCCACCCAGACGTTCCTGGACTTCAACTCCTGCCAGAATGGCGGCCCATGGAGAGGAATGGAAGTAGTTGCAGCCCAGCAATAGCTGGAGGCGCCATATTGGCCAGCGCCAAAGTGAACAGGAAGTTGACAAAGAATCCCAGCAGACAAAGGAAAAGTTGGGACCTCATTTTCTTAACTCGTTATGGGCTTACGTTCCAACGCCATGGGGTCTGCTTTCAGCAGCTCTTTTATACAGTGGTACCTTGGTTGTCAAACGCTTTGGAAGTAGAACACTTCGGCTTTCGAACACCAACAACCCAGATTCTGTTTTCGAACGTGCCTCAGAAGTCGAGTGGCTTCCGAGGCATGTTTCTCCATTTTTTCAATGGATTTTGCGGACCACCCATTGTGCCTCAGTTGTCAAACATTTCAGAAGTTGGACGGTCTTCCGGAATGGATTACATTTGACAACCAAGGTACCACTGTGTGTGTGTATTTCCGCACATTTCACATAAAATTCCAATACATAATTATTTTTTCTTTAGTTTTGTCAACTTCCCATCCCATTTTCTGTGTTCTTTTTTTTAAAAAAAAAAATCTGTCTCATTGCTGCACTCTTCACTCTTCTACATCATAACCATAAAACAATAATCTCTCATTCTTCCTGCTGTCGTAGTTCAAATCCTGCTCACATCTTCAACATATAACGTTTCTTTAAATGGTGCAAAAAAGGGCTCACAATCTCCTTTCCCTTCCTCCTCCACAACAAACACTGTGAGGTAAGTGAGTCTGAGAGACTTCAGAGAAGCGTGACTAGCCCAAGGTCACTCAGCAGCTGCATGTGGAGGAGCGGGGAATCGAACCCGGTTCACCAGACTACAAGTCCACCGCTCTTAACCACTACACCACACTGGCTCTCAGGGAAAAAAGAGAGATCCTTTCTCACTCTCACGACACACACAAGCCAAACAGTGCTAGGGAATGTAGACAAAAGGATGGGGGGGTGGGGGCGGGGAAACTGCACCCTGAAACATCATCTACTATACCTGCTGCAAGTGATTTGCGATGTTGAGGATCTGCTGATTGGGGATGCTGACTGCCACTTGGACCAGCTGTGCAATCACAGCTGTCTGCTCATGGATGATAGCCAGGTGCAAAGGCCTGTGGGGACAGACAAGATTACTGTCTTAAGAGCGGGAAGATGAAGTTCTCGGGAACTGTGCGGTCAGTCGCAGACGGGACAAGAAGTGAGTCCAACTCCTAGCTATGGTCTGTGTGCGTCACCAAGTCTCCCCTTCTACAATTTGCAAAGGAGGATCCAAAACTCCCTCTACTTTGGGGGTTTTCCGGTCCAAAGAAAAAAAATGTTTCCTCCAGAAACTACTGGAGGCAATTGAATATTGCAAATGGGACACGTTTTCGTATGAGTGGACTGTGGAACGGCAGAGGACGAGCTGAAGACTAGACAAAGAGTTCTGGTCAGGCCTCCGCTACAGCTCTGTGCTCACTTGTTTTACTATATTTATTTATTAAATATGTAACCCCGGCCCTTCACCTGTCTCATGGCAGTTCACAGCATAAAAATGCAAAATAAAAACGCAAAATACGTACTAAAACCCAAGAACAATACAAACCAACAGCCGCCACAAGCACCCATTGTTCTCATCATCTGGTGAGAACTGCTGTTCTCACAATTCTGCTGTTCTCACAATTTAAAGGAATTTCACAGGAAAACTAAGATTTTCAAGTCTGCCCAATGTATAAGAAAAAACTGGGAAAATGGACACAAACCAAAGACTGAGAAAAGGGGATAGCTTTTATCAAAATATCTAAAAACCTAGCTAAATATATTAAGGGAACAGCAGTTTCTTGGAGTTTATACTAAAGGGCTTTGATCAGGTATGATATCAATTTATATAAGAATGTACACATTGCATTTTTGTATGTTTTTTTGTCCCTTATACACCTCTTTGTTCTTTTGCCCACCCTCACTCCCCCCTTTTCTTCTCTGTATCACTTTCTTTATAACTGAAATCCTTCCGATAAAATATTAACATTAAATCGGGGGGGGGGGGGAAGGTATTGAGAAATGTTTCCTAACTCCGAGAGAGACTGAATATATCGTCAAGCGGGCAGCAGAATTCCTTTCCTTGAGCCCTTGCTTCCTTTTCTACATTTCAAGAGGCAGAGAGAAGAAGGAGAAGGAGAGTTTGGATTTGATATCCTGCTTTATCACTACCCTAGGGAGCCTCAAAGCGGCTAACAGTCTCCTTTCCCTTCCTCCCCCACAACAAACACTCTGTGAGGTGAGTGGGGCTGAGAGACTTCAAAGAAGTGTGACTGGCCCAAGGTCACCCAGCAGCTGCATGTGGAGGAGCGCAGAATCGAACCTGGTTCACCAGATTACGAGTCTATCGCTCTTAACCACTACACCACACTGGCTGTGGCTCCTCCCTAGCACCACCCTCCAGACTCTTGCCTCCAACAGAAGGATTGCAGGAAGTGGGCGACTGTCCCCCGAATTGTGGAGTCTCTGAGGAAGCCTGCTTGCTCCCGCCTCCTCCCACCCACCAGACAGCGCCTGCCCCAAAGGCCCCGCTCCGTCCGCAGCAGACTCACGTGTCTCCGTTCTCGTCCTGAGAGGCAGCTAGGTGCCTCTGCACAGCCAGCAGCATCCGTGGGTCGGCCGTGACTGCGTAGTCGAGAAGAGCCCGGGAGCTGCGCCGAGCGAGCATCAGCATCCACGAGCTGCACTCCTGAGCTAGGGGGACAGGGAAAAGGCACTGTGTGAATGCAACCCTCTACCGGTGGCCAAACTGGACTTCTTGCACTCGGTCACTGTGCATGAATCCCCCTGGACACATCACCACCCTTGCCAAGCTTTGCCCTACTAGGGCAGGGGGTTGGGGGGCCCCACAGGGTCCAGATGCGACCCTCCAGGTCTCTCCTATTGGGACCCACACCTTCCTGCTCCACCCCCTTTTGCTGCTTTTGCCTGGGTCGAACGTGCTCTTGGCATCCGATAATGTGTCTTACTTGTCTGGACAGAGAATGTGTGTGCAGAAAACCGCCTTTTGCGAGGCTGCAGTGCAACCTACTGATACAAAAGGTGGGAGTCTCTCTGCCCACTTTTTCCTCTGGCCATCGTGTGCCCACCACCCCTCGAAATGGATGCTCATGGAGGAACACACCCCACCCTGGCTGAAAATAGTTCTCCCCATCCCTGCAACAGGGGGAAGGTCACAGGTTCGTGGTAGAGCACATGGCTTTTACAAGCAGACATTCCCAGATTAATTAATTAAGTGTGGAACTAAAAAGCCGGTGGCGCTTGGAGGATAAAGAGTGCCCCCCCCAGCTATGTGCACATGCCAGAGTCCTACAGCTTGTAGCACCATCGGTTTGGCTCCTGGGGGAGCAGGGAAGGAAGGGGAAGAGATGGGCCACTGTGGCTATGGCTGTCGGAACCGGGGGATAAAGCCAACTGGCTTGGCCCCAGCCGGAGCGTCTCCCCTCTCAGCCTTGCAGCTGCGGAGATCCATCAGCGCACTCTCCTGCTGGGTCTGCAGCAGCCACTCGTAGTAGCCCTGGCGCAACTTCTTCAAGGTCTTGTTCCTCTCTAAGGAATCAAGTTCAGCCTTCGTGGCTTTTAAACGTGGCTCTGCATCCTTTGACGCGGGTGGCGCTGTGGGTTAAACCACAGAGCCTAGGACTTGCCAATCAGAAGGTTGGAGGTTCGAATCCCCGCCACGGGGTGAGCGCCCGTTGCTCGGTCCCAGCTCCTGCCAAGCTAGCAGTTTGAAAGCACGTCAAAGTGCAAGTAGATAAATAGGTACCGCTCCGGCGGGAAGGTAAACGGCGTTTCCGTGCGCTGCTCTGGTTTGCCAGAAGCGGCTTAGTTATGCTGGCCACATGACCCGGAAGCTGTATGCCGGCTCCCTCGGCCAATAAAGCGAGATGAGCGCCGCAACCCCAGAGTCAGCCACAACTGGACCTAATGGTCAGGGGTCCCTTTACCTTTACCTTTATCCTTTGAGGTTAAATCTTGGACCTCTTGGAAGCTTGAAGGTTCCCAAACCTTCTCTGAGTTACTAACAACAGCTGTTTTAGCAAACCCATCAGCATACCTCTTAGGTGGTTTGCCCTTTGTGGCTCTTTCATATAGAATGTGTATATTTCATTCTATATATGCATGTAGAGAACTCTCCAGCACGTAAGCTGCTTCCGAAACGCCTCTTAACCCCAGACTACTTTGGACAGCACTCGTCTCACAGACGTACCATGCTGCAGCAGTTCTGCGTAGCGCTTTTCCTCCGCGGAGACCCGGCTCCCATCTTCTAATGTTTGCTGCTCCCCCTCTTCCGGCTTGGAAGTTCCTGGCATGTGGATGCCCCTCCCTCCTTGGTAGTTGCCCATCGGGTAGGTGCCAGAGAGGTAGATGCTGCTGTTGCTGCAAGAGCTGTATCCCGCTGAGTGCCAAGGATTCCCAGCTGGGGTAGGCAGGCGTATGCACGAAACACAGAGATAAGAGAGAGGTTTCTATATTAGCCCAGTTGTGCTCACAGGGTTGGGCGACGCATGGCTAGACTTCAGGAGCCCTCGATAAACATTTCAGACTTCTAGCAAAAGGAACCCATCCCTCCCCTGGCAGTCTAGTGGAAAAGCAGGGAAGAGAAGGGGAGAAGAAAGAGAGAGGGGTGGGAGAGGGGGTGGTCCCAACCACTTCTGGTTATGTCCCTGCCCACAGTTGGCATGCAAGCAGCCTACGCACTGTTCGCAAATTGTAGCTGTTGGAAAGCAGAAGGGGGGCAAACTCCAATAAGTCAGGTCTGCACTTATGCACTGCTTTGTCACCAGCTGAGCAAAGACACAGCAGTAGCTCCCAAGCTAATAACGCACTGGCAAAGTCACGGCTCAACTTAGGACTTTCAGATATCACATTTGAAACTGGCACTGTTCAGTTTACTGCAGGAGAGTTTGTGAGCCTGTATTCTAGTCGTCAGCGGCGACTAGACTTTGCTCCCCGCTTTGCAACCCAGAAACCTTGATCTGCGGCACGTTCGCCTTTAAAAATAGAAACCAGCCCCCTGGGCATGCTCAGCTCAGTGCTTACTAATTCTGCAACATTTGACACGCCTGCCGTTTGTTCTGCAGAGCGTTGTTATCCAGACCCCCTTTCTCTGCGCTGAAGACAAGCTAGTAAATTAAAATAATGACTCTGTCAGAGGGCTGCCTGCTGCAAGAGTGCATGATTTTGTCTTTGGAAAGAACGCTCGCCTCCCAAGTCACGGGGAAAGGTGTAAAGCGAATGGTAATTAGCAGTTTCCACTTGCTGCAGGAGTTGGAACTGCCTCAACAAATTGCATTGGAAGATCAGCCTTCTCTCTCTCTCTCTCTCTCTCTCTGTCTAATTAAGCAAACTACTCTGCGCCCTTTTAGCAATTCCACCCCATGATTTGTCCAGCCATCAGCAGCAGTAGCTCACTTAAAACCAGAGATAGAATAGTTTCATATCAAAGAATGTTGTAGAACTGAACTACAGTAGCATCCCCTCCCTCAACTCTTTAGTGGGATGGGGAATCGCCGTAGCTCAGTGGCTAGAGCTTCTATTTTGCATGCATTATGCACCAAGTCCAATCACCAGCATGTCCCAGTAGGGCTGGGAGAGACTTGCCTGAATTCCTGGCAAGTCGCTGTCAGTGCAACTGCAGGCAACACTTAGCTAGGTGGACAAATAGTCTTAAGGCAGCTTCTTACGGTCCTAACCTGCCTTACCATTACACCAAAATGCCTATGCAGATTCTCTGTTTTATCTCTAAGCCAACACAAAGATGTTTATCACATGAAGCACAGAATGAGAAAAGCAAAAAAGTGGCCATTGGGTCATCAAATTGTCAAGCTGTAAGGGACCCCAAGGGTAATTTAATCCAAACCCCCCTGAAAGGCAGGAATCTCAACGAAAACATCCATGACAGATGGTCTTCCAAAGGCAAGGCAACTGCTTTTTATAGAAGTGAAAGCCTCTCCAAAATGAAGGACGTGCTACACCAGAAGAACAAGTGTAAACCAAATAATATGGCTAATCAGAAGGAATGACGACAGGCCATCACTAAAGGTGCTTAGGCTAAATCAGTGTTTCCCCAACTTGGGTCTCTGGCGGTTTTTAGACTACAGTTTCCATCATCCCTAGCTAGCAGGACCAGTGGTCAGGGATGATGGGAGCTATAGTCCAAAAACAGGTGGAGACCCAAATTGGGGAAACACTGGGCTAAATAATGGAAACTTCTTTTTTAAAAAAACACCAGACAGATGAAAAAAGGTGTAAAGGGAGGGAGCGAGGAAATCACAGAAGAGCTAAAGAAATCCTTTGCCCCTCCTTACATGTCAGATGATGTTGGGGAGAGATCCACAACCAAACCCATTTATTTTTGCACCCAAGACATCCATGCAAAGGATGCGCCTATCAACGTTTTATAAACTGACAGCTTAAAACCCAGCTTCCCATGGTCAGGTGGCCTTTACCCCCAAGGAGCTCCAGGGATAGTTGGCTTCCTACAAGAGTGGAAGATGCTCAGGGTTCCACTGCCCAGTGCCAGAATTTTACAGGCTCTCCTGGAGTCTATACTCTGCTGCCAAAACTATTGCAACAAAAAGCCTTCAATCTCAAAACTAGGAAGCCACCTAAAGAGCAAGGCATTCCAAACTCCCCAAGCCTCCGTCAACAAAGAGCAACGTTTACCTCCGCCAGAACCAAATCCGCCGGCTCCACCCCCAGCGCCTCCCATGGGCGAGCCGCCCCCAAAGTGCTGAGGAAACTGGGGCAAGGTCTTCTTCCTCTTCCTCTCCACTTCTTCCTTATCTGCAACCAAGGATACAAGAGGAGAGTCGTCAAAGACAAGGCCCTGCGCTGGCACTGGACAAACAGAAGTAGCAAGACACTTCTTGGTACAAGCTCCCTGTACCTTCCACCACCGGGTAGTAGGTAAACTGCTTGGAGTCACTCACGTCACCCCCTCGCTTGCGCTTCAGCTGAAGGAACACGGTGACCGGGCGCTCGATCTTGGTCTTGTGGTAGGGCGGCGTGCGGAACACAATGGCGTACTGCAAGGACACAAAGTGTGGACACCTGAATAGAGCTAAAATGGCAACCCAAGAGGCAGCTCCGACTGATTCAGAGTCAATGTATCATAACGTAAAGAACTTAACTACTGCCGTGGGTTAAAGGAGAATCAAAAGCCGAGTTGGATGTCATAAGCACACAGAGAGAAGTGAGCTCAAAATTGACAGGCTCCCTCCTACCCACAGTGGTTTGATAGAGAGATATTCTTGCAGCACCCGACAGATTAATTCCCATGAGGCAGAGCAGCAAAATATTAGAAATATGGGAAGCTGCCTTCTACTGAGTCAGACCACTGCTCCATCTTATGCTGCAGTGAGACTCCTTACGGGGTCCTCGCCGCGAGATCACATTCATCCGGTGCTATACCAGCTGCACTGACTCCCGATGGGGTACAGGATCAGGTTTAAGGTGCTGGTTTTAACCTTTAAAGCCCTATACGGCCTAGGACCCTCGTACCTACAGGACCGCCTCTCCTGGTATGTCCCACAGAGGAACCTACGGTCTTCAAACAAAAACATCCTGAAGGTCCCAGGCCACAGAGAGGTTAGGCTGGCCTCAACTAGAGCCAGGGCTTTTTCGGCTGTGGCTCCGATCTGGTGGAACGCTCTGTCACAAGAGACTAGGGCCCTGCGGGACTTGACATCTTTCCGCAGGGCCTGCAAGACAGAGCTGTTCCACCAGGCCTTTGGTCAGGGCACAGCCTGACTCCCTCCTTTGGCAATCTTCACAGAACTTTAGCCTAATGGTTGCCATCAATTTGATTTGAATTAATTTTATAATGAAATGATTTTAGAATGTTTTACTATTTTATTGTTGTTAGCCGCCCTGAGCCTGGCTTCGGCTGGGGAGGGCGGGATATAAATTAAAAAATATTATTATTATTATTATTATTATTATTATTATTATTATTATTATTATTATTCAGTATTGTCTACACTGTCTGGCAGCTGCTTCCAGGGTATCTGGGAGAAGTTTCTAGCCCTACCTAGAGACACCAGGGATTGAACCCGCTGCATAGAAGGCCACTGAGCTACAGCCGTTGCCCAGTTAAGTATTGACCCTTCTAAAAACCCGCCAGCCAGCAGGAGAACCATCACAATACAGTGCCCAAAAATAGCTCAGCAGGATTTCACAAGCCTACGATATTGAACAGAGCTGAGGCGTCCAGGGAAATACACCTCTAGAAATGGATCATCAACTAGGACAACTGCTGCAGCTTATTCCGCATCTTGGCCCCGAGTCCCAAATGATGTGTCTGAAGAAATCAGTTTCATCCATGCCTCCCCTACAGCTGCCAAGTCACTCACCTCACCCAGGAATAGCAATGAAAATGGGCAGGTACAGTGGTGCCCCGCAAGACGAATGCCTCGCAAGACGGAAAACTCGCTAGACGAAAGTTTTCCGTTTTGGAGGTGCTTCGCAAAACGAATTTCCTATGGGCTTGCTTCGCAAGACGACAATGTCTTGCGAGTTCCTGCTGGTTTTTTTCCTTTCCCCCCGCTTTTTCGAAGCCGCTAAGCCGCTTATCAGCTGATCCGATCAGCAGATAAGCCGCTAATAGCGCTAATCCTTCAATGGGCTTGCTTCGCAAGACGGAAAAAAACGCTAGATGAAGAGAATCACAGAACGGATTCTTTTCGTCTTGCGAGGCACCACTGTAGTTGCCTGGTTCATGACCTAAAGTAAGTCGCACAGCCATGCAGAATACAGTTTTATCGCCCTCCGAGCTTTATTGGAAGAAAAACCCAGTTTCCCAGGGCTTGCATTCACTGGTCGCGAGAGGCAAGCAAACCAGAGAAAGGAGATGGGCTTTCCAAAGATCTTGCGAAGCTCATCAGGTTTAAGAGGTGACAACAATCCAAAAGCATATGCTTCGGACCTTTGTAATACTGGCAGAACCTCTCATTTTCCCCAGGCAGATGACACCCCAAGCACACACTTACAATCCTTAAATTCCCACGCACACAAAACCTGGTGGTCTTTTACCTGTCTTTTAGCCTGGTGCCACACGGAATGCTACACAATCTTGGCATCTAATTGCTCAAGCTGACAAGAGATTTGCTCTGCAAGACTGATCTTTTGAGTGGAACCCAGGCCTCCCACGACCCAACCGGTACCTGTTTATGTACATCTGTAGGGGAGAAGTCCCCAAAGGCCTGCCAGCCATTCTCATCGTCTTCATAAAACCGCACCTCAATATCATCTGGAGGAGGAAGAAAAAAGTTATTTCCCTTGTGAGAAAGCACCAGCCCACCCTGTCTCAGGTCCCAGGCATCTGAACTAGCACAGGGTCTCATTTATTAAGGTCTTCTCTCTCCCCACACACAATACATTCTCAGTGTCATCAATCCCACTACGTGACCACAGCCCAGCCCTCTAGAGCAGGCATCCCCGAACTCTGCCCTCCAGCTGTTTTGGGACTATAACTCCCATCACCCCTAGCTAACAGGACCAGTGGCCAGGGATGGGAATTGTAGTCCCAAAACAGCTGGAGGGCAGAGTTCGGGGATGCCTGCTCTAGAGCACCATTTTCTCCCTTTCCCGAGCCATTTTCAGGCCACAAGTCTCCTCCGCAGCCACATGGGGTCTTCCTTCATTCCTTCTCCTTGTGTTAATGAAGAGCCCTCGGAGGCCCAATTTACAAAGGGACCATCTGCCTTGGAAAGCAATGTTTACACTTGCTTCTTCTGAAGCAAGCCTGGCAGAAACACAACAAGTTGTCCTGTTCCATTCTAACAAATTTATTTACTTTTCGCAATCCTATTTTCTAGGGTTGTAGCTGGGCTCCCTGGGACCTTAAGATGAAAGGGCAGGTAAGAAAGTGCATAAAGAAACATATATATCTGTCTGTATTTGGAAAATCCTAGCCAAGTGAAGTAGTCTTGAGAACAAAGAAACAACCAATACGACCGGGTCAGAATTTGGTCTCCATCCAGATTTCTGAAGAATGTTTAACAGGAGTACAAGGAATCAAGCTCTTAAGACTCACAGGCATAATTGGATAGGATACTTCCAAGCTTTTAAAGCCTGTGGGCACATATGGATTTTTGAACAGATGTTGGTCACTTCTTTTCTGGTCACTTCTGTTCCTCCAGATCAACGCCCCCCAGCCCAGCCCACAGAAAAGGACCATGTGCACAGGCTTCTTTCCCAATGGATCTGAGTAAAAGTGAGATCCAGCAGAATCAATCCGAGCCTTCAAAAGCACGCAGAGATGAAATAATAAGTGTGCCACTGCTCTTGGAAAATCTTCCGAGAGAAACCATCCTCATAACCTGGAGTGTCAACACAAGGGGGCTTGTGAAGAAGGCGCAGCAGAGACTGTATTTTTTTAGAATACTAAGGAAAAACCATCTTCTGCTTGCCTTCTATCACTGTGCCATTGAGAGCGTGCTCACTTATGGCTTATGTGTGTGGTACGGAAGCTGTACTACCCAGGACAGGATGGGGTTGTGCAGGGTTGTTAAGGCAGCAGAGAGCATTGTTGGCTGCCCACTTTCCACCTTAGAGCAGATTTATGCCACAAGGTGCCATAGGAAGGCACTGGATATAGTAAAAGATCCATCGCATCCTGGTCACTGTCTCTTCGAGCTCTTGCCGTCAGGACGGAGATACAGGACGATGAAGACAAGAACGAGCCGTCTTAAGAACAGCTTCTTCTCCAGAGCAATCTCGGCCCTGAATGGGAAGCCCGGACTTTGAAAGTCATCTAATCTCCCTTGCTGTATTATACTGTATTGTTTAATTAAGTGTTTTTATGGAGCAGTCAAGTAATTTCGTTGTCCCCGAAGGGGGCAATGACAATAAAGATATTATCTATCTAACCTCACGACCAAGGAGGCAGTGGCTTCCTGGGTGCCCAGTAAAGATCTCAAGTCACCTTGATGCTTCCTAATGTTCAAGACCTCGGGTGCCACTCCCCCCAAAACATCAACAAATGAAAGATAAGGAAATAAGGGGAATAAGGGAGAGTGCTCACCTTTCTGGACTTTATCACACAGCAGGTAAACTTCATCCCCGCCTCGCACGGAGCCAGCTGTCTTGTCCATTCTTGAGATCTTCAGGTTGGAAGCCCCGGGAGATTCTGAAGAGCAAGGAAAAGGCAGAGCTGTGTAACTGAGATCCAGGCAGCTTTTTTGTATGTAATCATGAGTACAAATGTAAGAAAAGGGACTCCATACGAGAGCCACTTTATTTCAAGCCAAATGTGCGCCTAGAGGGTCACAAATTTTGGCTAGCCTCGGCAGCCCATTATTTTTTGCGATTACCATCAACCCACCCCTCTCATGTACTCTAGCCATGCACCCAGAAGGTTCAGGGAAGGAATGTGTCAGTCTTTCCATTTGTGCGAAGCTATGGAGACGGGGGTGGAGAAGGGACCTCCAAAACGTGGTGCAGAGAGAGATTCAACTCTCTTCCATGTTCTGCGCAATGCAAGGAGATCTTGGTAGAAGGCCTCACTACACACTCAGACAGGAAGTGATTTATGGCTACTACAGTGGTGCCTCGCAAGATGAAATTAATTCGTTCCGCGAGTTTTGTCGTCTTGCGATTTTTTTCGTCTTGTGAAGCACGGTGTCGGGAAAGTTTTGGAAAAGCTTCAAAAATACCAAAGTCTTTGAAACCTCAAAAAAGGCTACCACACGGTGAGTTGCTCCTCGAAGTCAAGTCGCAACTGTATTAACAGTGTTAAGAAAAAGGAAACAAACTTGCAAGACGTTTCCGTCTTGCGAAGCAAGCCCATAGGGAAAATCGTCTTGCGAAGCAGCTCAAAAAACAAAAAACCCTTTTGGCTAGCGAGCTTTTTGTCTTGCGAGGCATTCGTCTTGCGAGGTACCACTGTACTTGCCACCTGGTGGCCATAGTTTGTGGTGTCTCCTATACACCCTAGTTCCCCACGCCCCACCTGAGCTCGCAAGCTCTCCAGCACAAATGTGAAGACTTGAAATTAGTGTTCTACAAAATCTGTAAGACCCAAAATATCAACAATCAGGCCCTGGGGAGAAGGATGGCATACTCCTCTCAACAGATGTGTCAACCTTGAGGCCTAAATGCAGCTGTGGTGGTCTTCCCAATATCAGAGATCACGCTGAAGACAGGAGTTCCAGGATTAAAAACAACAAAGACTCTCCTCCCTGGAAGAGAGGGGAGTGGTTGTGGGCGGGAGACCGAGCTCCGCCCCTGGCATTAGCCCCCTCCCCTCCTTACCTGGCTGGCGCCCACGCCCACCGGAGGCAGCCAACCAGGTGCCTCTGGGGGGCGTGTGTAGCAGCTTAATGATGTGGCGCCAGCTCCGCCTCCTCCTCATTCGTCGTCGTCCCTCAGCAAGTTGTTGTGCTGTGTCAAGGGCTAGGTGTGGCCATCGCCTATGCTATCTACTGTGGGTTATTCTGTTAAAGGAATCCGGCGGTCGTGTATTCCATCAGATGCCTGCTTGGCGGGAGGCCATGGCATGACCCTCGGTGACATCAGGGGAGAGCCTATAGTTGGATTAGCACCAACAGGCTCCACCTACTGTTGAATAAACCCACCTCCTATAGTCATCCAATGCCTAAGCCAATACCTTTTTCACTGCTGTAATCAATAAAGTTGTGGCCTTTTCTTGCCCATTAACCTTATATCACGTGTCCTTGTGTATTTATTTCACATCGCGGGGTCGGGCCCTCGATCCACAACGTGATAAGTTGTGTGCCTTTGTTTGACCCTTTTACGTGGTTTTGTATGTATTGTGGCATTTTACGCATTGTGACTTGCTGTTCTTTTTTTATTGCTAACGGTTTAGTAATTATTTATTGTAATTCTTAAGCAGGGGTAGGCAATCTAAGGCCCGTGGGCCAGATGCGGCCCAATTGCCTTCTCATTCCAGCCCACAGACGGTCCGGGAATCAGTATTTTTTTACATGAGTAGAATGTGTCCTGTTATTTAAAATGCATCTCTGGGATATTTGTGGGGCATAGGAATTTGTTTATTTCCCCCCAAAAAAATATAGTTCGGTCCACCACATGGTCTGAGGGGTGGTGGACCAGTCCACAGCTAAAAAAGGTTGCTAACCCCCAGCGTTAAGAATTTATGTTTAATTACAGTTTGCTGATATTTAATTTCATTGTGCACCATTATATTCTAATGGATTACTGAGCGTTGCTTTATTTGAAGTAAGTTGTTTATTTTAATGTTATGTATGCATTATGACTTTTTTTTTGTACTTGATCAGCTTGTTACAAGGTGTGTGCGTGATTTCTGTCATCTCTTCAGCTTGCAAACCGTCTTCAGTATAGTAATACAGAAAGGAGGTATACAAATAAAAAGTGAAACGAAAGCCAGTTGCTGCGAGCCAGCAGAACTCTTCTTAAGAACATAAGCAGCTGGATGAGGTCAAAGCCCCACCCAGCCCAGCAAGGTAAAAGGGTAAATGTAAAGGACCCCTGGACAGTTAAGTCCAGTCAAGGGCAACTATGCGGATGCAGCACTCATCTTGCTTCAGGCCAAGGGACCCAGTGTTTGTCCACAGCTTTCTGAGTCATGTGGCCAGCATGACTAAACCACTTCTGGTGCAACGGGACACCGTGACGGAAACCAGAGTGCACAGAAACGCCGTTTACCTTCTCACCACAGCAGTACCTATTTATCTACTTGCACTGGTGTGCTTTCAAATGCTAGGTTGGCAGGAGCTGGGACAGAACGATGGGAGCTCACTCAGTCATGGGGATTTGAACCGCCGACCTCCCGATCGGGAAGCCCAAGAGGCTCTGTGGTTTGGACCATACTGTGGCTAACCAGATGCCAATGTTCAAAACCTGGCCAAGCAGTAGACACAGTGGCAGATGCTTGCTCCATGGCTCTCCTCCAAACAAGGGTGAAACCCCAACTGAGGTCAGTCTACGGACCAAGAGAGAAGACTTACTGCTGTCATGGATAGGGTCCGAGATAACCGGCTTCAGCGCCAGGCTGAAGTTCCCACTGCTGTCACGAAGGTAGGCACTGAATCGCAGCCGGACAATGCTGAGGTCCATTGTTTTCTTCAGCTCCTTGGCCTCTTGCTCAATCTCCTCTTCTTCAGATTCTGCCAAAGTAGATGCTGAATTACACACCTGGCAAAGGAGGGCTACTACATCCACAAACCCGGGGGTCCTGCACGTCTTAGTGTACCCTTCCCTACCAAAGGCAAGAGGTCTCTGAAGGACAACAAGGACCCCATCCCTGCTGTATGGGCTGCCTTTGAAAATAATGCCATCTGTGATGATGGGATCTGTCCAGCCTGGGCGCCAAAGGTTTTTTTGAAAGATAGGCTTGAACAACCCTGGCTTAATGGTCCTCTTGCTTAGGGCCAGGCGATATCTGATATTAAACATCACAATATATCACCAACTAAACATTGCGATATACTGATATATCACAATGTCAGAAATAAGGATTGAGCTATGTAGAGGCATTGGATGGCTTCAGTTTTCCCCATTATTTTTGCATAGCACACACACACATCGTGATTCGCGATATATTGCCAAGTCAAAAATTACGAAACAGGTATCACAATATGGACTTCAAACCGGTTTTGGGCGATATGTCACTATATCACCCAGCCCTACTCTTGCTATCAGAGTAGCTATGCATGAGGCAGGATACTCTCAGCGGTTTGCAAACGCATGTCATGTATACAATCTCCGCCTACCATATGAACCAACAGCTGGGAGAGAAATTATTTTGGATCTACATGGCGCTAAGACTCCTGCAGCAATTGCTGTATGTTCTCTCCTACCCGTGGGGAACCCCGGTGGGCTTTCCCCACACTCTACTAAAAACACATGGCTCTTGGAAGTGGCTCCCATGTGGCAGGATGGGGGTTGAAGTGTGTCCTTGTCGTCGGCAAACGGAAAGCCAATTACCTAACATCTGCATAGTGCCTTGCGTTTTTGAAGTGCTCCATATAATCCTTGCAATAACTGCGCGTAAGAGAGGTCAGAATCACGATCTCCAAATTACAGGCTGGAGATCCAAGGTCAAGAAATTGCAACTGGCCCAAAGGCACCTACAAAGTTTACAGCAGAGGCAAAGATCCGAATCCAGAATTTCTGGGCTCCTGCACCTTTACTGGGTTGATAACTGTGCAGGAAATTATATCGAAAAGACATAAAAGTCCACATTACACCGAGCATACTGAGAAAAGCGGAATTGAGTTGGTTAGAAAGTTATGTCAGTCAACCCCTCATAATAGCTTCTAATGTCTCAAACAAAACCTTGGGGGCTACAGCAAGGGCGACCCTGACTTGTTTCTGGACCATTACACCCTGGAAAAACACTTGAACAAGTTGTCCCATTTTAATCAAACCCATGTGAGTGAGTCTTCCACTGAAAGCACAAAGCTCCCACTGAAGAGCCCAGCTTCTAGAAAGTCATACTTCAATGCCGGCCCCTATTTTAAGGGGCAATCTGACAGAAAGCAAAGAAGAAAGGAACATTACACAAGCTCAAATGCGATGTTTGTTCCCAGGTTTCAAGCCCAAGGACCTGGCAATAGAAAGGGAAACTCATGCTAAGCTCCAGCAAGCCATTCCTCTCGCATGCTGTGTTCTGTTCTCAAACCTGTTCTGCTCTGCCCTTTCACCACTCTCCTCTCCCTAATTTCAGTCTTCCCCTTTCCTGTACAGGTAAAGGTAAAGGGACCCCTGACCATTAGGTCCAGCCGTGACCGACTCTGGGGTTGCGGCGCTCATCTCTCTTTATTGGCCGAGAGAGCCAGCGTACAGCTTCCGGGTCATGTGGCCAGCATGACTAAGCCACTTCTGGTGAACCAGAGCAGCGCATGGCAATGCAGTTTACCTTCCCGTCGGAGCGGTACCTATTTATTTACTTGCACTGGCATGCTTTCAAACTGCTAGGTGGGCAGGAGCTGGGACTGAACAACAGGAGCTCAACCCGTCACAGGGATTCGAACCGCCAACCTTCTGATCGGCAAGAGGCTCTGTGGTTTAACCCACAGCGCCACCTGCATCCCTCCCCTTTCCTGTACCTTGCCCCTATTAGGTACACCAGATTTCAAGGCCCCCCCATACCCCAGAAAGGGGTGATTTTGAGTTAAAGGGGCTTCCTTCCAATTCCAGACGTGGTGCGAAGGATCAGATTCTGGCCACTCTATAGAGGGCAATGCCTTCTACACACGCTCAGAGGCACAGTTCTGCATGGAAACCCAAGATCCTTTAAAGTCAGGTGCGTAGACTCATTGTCACCTGGATAGCTCAGTTGGTTAGTGTGGCGCTGGTAACGCCAAGGTTGCAGGTTCGATCCCCATATGGGATAGCAGCATATTCCTGCACCGCAGGGGGTTGGATTAGATGACCCGCAGGGTCCCTTCCAACTCTACGATTATAATTCTATGACTGCTGTCTTGGGGAAGCCAGGCACATCCAAAACCTCAGTCATGTTTTGTAAACTAAGAATGCTATTAAGAGGAAAATTGTGTGAAGCTTGTCACTGGCAAGTAACTCTTTTTCATTCATACTTAACCACTGTCTGCCATGCTAACACGTTACACCAATTGACTTGTTGCACATTTCAAGTGAGAAACATGGTATGAATCTTGCTCCTCTAGTCCCAGAGTGAACTGGGACTGATCCAGTACAGTGGTACCGCGGGTTAAGTACTTAATTCGTTCCGGTGGTCCATTCTTAACCTGAAACTCTTCTTAACCTGAAGCACCACTTTAGCTAATGGGGCCTCCTGCTGCTGCCATGCCGCCAAAGCACAATTTCTGTTCTCACCCTGAAGCAAAGTTCTTAACCTGAAGCACTATTTCTGGGTTAGCGGAGTCTGTAACCTGAAGCGTAAGTAACCTGAAGCGTATGTAACCTGAGGTACCACTGTAGTCCAAATCAGTTATAGAACCTCAACACACACACACACACCCCAAATAGTTTAACAGGTAAAGGGGCAGACAGTTCCTAGCAAACCACTCCCCAGATGTTTCCTTCACAGTTCAAGGTCACCTGTCAGAGACTGCACTCTGGTCCGCAACTTCTGCTTCTTCAGCTTGTCCCGGATGACCTCCATCATGTTTTTCTTGGTCACATGGAGCACACCCAGGTTGTTAAATCTGAAAAAGGACAAATCAACACCTCATGTCAGTGAAAGTGCCTAGTTGGGCAGCAATGCACCCAAGAACAAGAGCAGGAGATCCCAGTCACCACTACTGGGGCTGAACACGTCTTGAAAATATTTAATGGAAGACAAAAAGCACAGATAACAAGAGGTCAGAATAAAAACAACTTATTTAACTCCCCATGTTAATAAAAGGTAAAAGGTAAAGGACCCCTGGATGGCTAAGTCCAGTTGAATTTGACTATGGGGTGTGGCACTCATCTCCGCTTTCAGGCTGAGGGAGCCAGTGTTTGTCCACAGAAAGCTTTTCCTGGTCATGTAGCGAGCAGGACTAAACCACTTCTGGTGCATGGAACACAGTGACGAGTGCCACAGCCCATGGAAACGCTGTTTACCTTCCCGCCGCAGTGGTACCTATTTATCTACTCACACTGGTATGCTTCAAACTGCTAGGTTGGCAGGAACTGGGACAAAGCAATGGGAGCTCTCCTGTGTTAACAAAGGGGCATGACAAATAAACAAGAGGCGGCCATGCTGTTGCGCATGTAGAATCAATTAACCGCAATGAAATCTAAAATGCATCAGCTTTTCTCTTTTGCTTTTCTAAAAGAAATGGAAGAAGAGACACAGCACTGTACTTTGCTTGCTCTAAATTCTGCAGGCCTACTGTGCAGTGAAAAGAAACAGTCAAGTAAACCTCTACCTGATCAAATCTCCATTTCAAGTTCGGATTTCGTGGGGTTTTTTGCTGGATCTGGATAAACAATATTGACATCAAGATCTGACTAGAACCCATGAACCTATCTCTTAGAGCATCAGCAGGTAGCTAAATGATCAGAAGAAACAGCAAAATTTACCCACTGGGCTGCCGTGACTAGAGTATTGACCATTCATTCTCCTCAACATTAAGACAATATCCTGGGAAATGTGACCCCACCTATCAATCTCTGGAGCAAAGGTTTTTGACCGTCCTGTCTTGATCACTAAGGGGAAGAAGCCACCTCCCGGTCAAGCCCAGTTCATTAATAATAATAATAATAATAATAATAATAATAATAATAATTTAGTATTTGTACCCCGCCCATCTGGCTGGGTTTCCCCAGCCATTCTGGGCAGCTTCCAACAAAGATTAAAAATACATCAAAATGTCATACATTAAAAACTTCCCTGAACAGGGCTGCCTTCAGATGTTTTCTAAAAGTCCGATAGTTGTTTATCTCTTTGACATCTGATGGGAGGGCGTTTCACAGGGCAGGCGCCACCACCGAGTAGGCCCTCTGCCTGGTTCCCTGTAGCTTTGCTTCTCACAGTGAGGGAACCGCCAGAAGGCCCTCGGAGCTGGACCTCAGCGTTCAGGCAGAACGATGGGGGTGGAGACGCTCCTTCAGGTATACTGGGCCGAGGCCGTTTAGGGCTTTAAAGGTCAACACCAACACACTGAATTGTGCTCGGAAAATGAGCAAAATGAGGCCCTTCCTCATCTGCCACTCAACTCAGCCTTCTTCTATTTTTAATGTTCACTACTGCCAACATGGCAGCAGAGCAGCAGTGCCTCTTCCCCTCCTCTCTGCCTTATTCTGAGGGAAGGAAGCGGTTAGGCATTCTTTAAGAAAATATAAAGAACTGAGGAAGGGGCTCCTTCTCTTCCTCCGAACAAGGAAGGGAGATGCCCTGCTGCATCGGCAGCCAATAAGGATTGAAAACAACAGCAAGGGGGCTGCAGTGTTGATTCTGCTACGAGGCCATATCCTGCATCAGTCTAGAAAAGCTGAAGTCATTAATGGGTGGAAGAGCAAGGAGACTTTCCCAGTAGCAGCCAACCAGTTCATTTACAAAACTCAGTTCTGGCACCTCTCAGGTACCATTATAAGAGAACAAGCAAGGTGTTCATGGTGAATTCTGGCACCTGAGGGAATTTTAGAAAATTAGCAGTGGAAGAAAGTGAAATAAGCACAAAACAATATGGGATGGGAGTCTTCCACCCATTGACAGTGGAAGCTCCTCAATAACACACACACAAAAACTTAGCTTACTCGCAGACAAAGCCCTCCATGGGCCAGCCAAACACAGCCAAAGGTCAGGGACTCATGCAAACAGGTTCAAGAGAGACAAGAGTTCAAACAGAGTAACGTTTCCACACAGGAAATCTGTGCACTGTTGAGCAAGTGCTGGGCACGATTCAAAGGCAAGACGTGGA
This sequence comes from Podarcis vaucheri, assembly GCF_965113315.1. Classification (NCBI taxonomy): domain Eukaryota; kingdom Metazoa; phylum Chordata; class Lepidosauria; order Squamata; family Lacertidae; genus Podarcis; species Podarcis vaucheri. The sequence continues at coordinate 89,994,383 of NC_138763.1, read as the reverse complement.
CATGCTGAAGATTAAACCCAGGACACTGAAAAATGCCATGGATGATTGATCTGCCTAGACGAAGGCCTCAATCCAGACTTGACTGAAGGAAAGAATTTGATTCATGGATGCTTTGAAGGCATTATTTACATGGGCTCAACACCAAATACATTCTCAATGGGGTAGTGCCACCAAGTGCAAAGTCCTCTTCCTCGTCTCCTTCCCCCACACCTCTGTTAAGGATGATGATTTAATTCCTGAAATGGGAATGTTTACTTATGTTAAATTACTGTGTAGTTTTAACATGGGGTTTTTCCTTTTGCAGTAGCTCTCATGTGATTGGCTGGCTGTGAGTCACACGAGAGAGGCATTCTGTTGTGTTGTGACTGTTATTCCAGCAACTGTCATTTTTAACTGCTTTCTGCTCTCTGTGTGTGGAGAATGGCTGCTGAGAGACTTCTCAGGATACCGCTGAGGACAATGTTGTGTCAGTCTGATCTGTCCGAAGTGAAACAGACAGAGGAAGATCCCTAAATGTTACTAAGGAGAAACCTGTGCAGTAGCTCTCTATAACAAAGTGAATAAGCATGAGGTTGTGAATACATTCTTTTCAGTTGATGTAAGTAAAGTTCTCTTTGAATATGAAGAGTTTGGACAATGTATAGTCATTACAATGAAGTTATCACCTAGAAGAGTTAGCTTCCTAGTTACTACTCTTACTTTGCATTTCAACAATATATTTTCCCATAGGAAAGGAAAAGAAAGGCACCCGTCCGAGTATGGGGGAGCAAGGGGGGGTGAATCTGAAGAGCAACAATAGGGCCAATAGCTCTAGAGCCAAAAAACCACTCTACCCTCCTGACAAAAGTCAGTTAAGAATTGGGAAAGGATTCTTAACCACTGGAATTGCGGAGATGTGATGGTCAGCTAGACTTGCCTCCAGAAATAGATGGGCAAACTTACTCTTCACAGCATATCCTCCTCCTCTGAGAAAGAACAATTCTGTTTTATGCTTGCATTAAACTCATCAAATTTATCTTGCAATAAAGAAAAGTGCAACAAAAAATAAGAAAACTAATTAAGACATCAGAGCCTAATGGCGACATAAGGCTCAGCCATCTGGTTCTGAGAGCATGCTGTGGTCTAGAAGTTGCCAGTTCAACCACCAGCTAAGTCCAGGAAGAGGAAATGCTCTCAATATTTTATACTGCAATAAATGACTGTTCCAAAATTCCTAACTAATTGGTTAAGTGTGCAATATTTGGCCAGTCTACAATATCCAGCTGTACAGTGGTACCTCAGTTCTCGAACATCTCTGTTGACAAACATTTTGGAACCCAAACACCGAAAACCCAGAAGTACCGTATTTTTCGCTCCATAAGACGCACTTTTCCCCTCCTAAAAAGTAAGGGGAAATGTGTGTGTGTGTCTTATGGAGCGGAGGCAGGGGGGAGGCAGGCAAGAAAAGCCCCCAAAAGCCACACACAAGCTCCGCGCGGCTCTTGCGGGCTTTTCCTCAGGAAGGAGAAGGGACTGACGCGGCCAGTCAGTGCCTTCTCTCCCTCGTAGAAAAGCCCACAGAAGCCATGCGCTCCTTAAAGTGCGCGCGGCTCCTGCGGGCTTTTGCGGGAGGTGGGGGTATTGCCATAACAATGCGCCGCCTCTCCCTGCCAGAGAGGTTGCGCGCTGCTATGGCAGAAGCCAAGACAGCGAGCGGGATGGATCCCGCTCCCTGTCTTGGCTTCCTCTTTAGCTGCGCACAACCTCTCCAGCCGGGAGAGGCTGCGCAGGGCTCAAGAAGCCATAGCCACGCGCAATCTCTCCCGGGGCTCTTTGGGGCTGGGGGGGGACCCGGGCTCCCCCCGGCAGCCCCAAGAAGCTCGCGGAGCAGCGGGAAGGCCTTTCTGCTCCTCCCGGACCTGCTCTTTGGGGCTGGCGGTGGACTTCCCCTGGCCAGCCCCAAAGAGCAGGTTGAAAGGAACCCGAAGCCTCCGGAGAACAGCAGGAACTCCCGCCATGCTTCGGAGGCTTCGGGTTGTCTTCACTGAAGCCTAGAGAGCGAGAGGGGTCGGTGCCCTCTCCAGGTTTCCAAGGTAACTGAATGCACCTTGAACGGCACCTTGTTTTAGAGGGGGAGAACAAGAAAAAAATAATTTCCCCCCTCTCTGTGTAGCACCTCCTCCCGCTTCATTGAAGGGGTGCTGGGCAAAGAGGGGGAGAATTTTTTTCTCTTGTTCTCCCCCTCTAAAACAAGGTGCGTCCTATGGTTGGGTGCATCCTATAGAGCGAAAAATACGGTAAATGCTTCCATTTTCAAGCACACCTCGGAGGTTGAACAGCTTCTGCGGTGTATTTTTCAATTTTCTCAATTGAATTTGCTGATTTGTTTTGCGCCTTGGTTTTCTAACCTTTCGGAACACAAATGGTCTTCCAGAACGGATTACATTCAAGACCCAAGGTACCTCTGTATTGTGAGTTAAGCGCCATTTCTTTCAAGAAACGCTTAGCTCTAGCTCGACAGAGCCAAAAATATAGTCAGAATTCTGCTTTTTACAAAATCAGAATTTTACAAAAAAGCATTACTATCTACAACTCCCCACCCACCAGCTCATACGTACTGTGCTGTCATGTCCTTGGGGCCCACAGTTACAATGCAATTGCCGGCTTCGTTGCACTGCTTTCCCACGAGGCTGTGGGCGTGCACCTGCGGAGGGTCAGTGTGAGTCACCAGGTCCACTTCTATCCTAGCCATCCCGAAATAATTGGAGATCTGGCAATGAAAAAGAAGAACACGGAAGTCCAAGTGATTAGAGTCCAGCCAGAGAGAGGACAATTCTTTGTAACACATGCTTTTAGGCCTATGGATCAGTTCCCCCCCCCCAGAATTCCCATCAGCAATATTACTGGGTTAATTTGAAACCAGAGTAGCCCACAGTTTCGCATTGTGAAAATGGACTTCGCCTCAACCTGGGCTCGTACATTCCCACCCCAACCCCCTGCCAGCCTCCTTCAACACAGCTGCAAGGAATGTGGAAGCTTCCATTTTATTTTATTTTTTAACTGCGACTTGCTGCTTCATCCAAATACAGTGGTACCTCGTGTTATGGACGGGATCCGTTCCGGAGGCCCGTCCGTAACGTGAAATGCCCACAACTCGAAACGCTGCACCTGCGCAGGCACACAGCGCAATTTAGCACCTCTGCGCAGGCGCAAGCGGCAAAACCCGGAAGTAACCTTTTCTGGTACTTCCAGGTTGCCGCGGGACATAACGCGAAAAGACGCAACATGAAGCGGACGCAACACAAGGTAGGACTGTAGAAATAACTACCGCATTTTTCGCTCTATAAGGCGCACCAGACCACAAAATGCACCTAGTTTTTGGAGGAGGAAAACAAGACAAAAAATATTCTGAATCTCAGAAGCCAGAACAGCAAGAGGGATCGCTGCACAGTGAAAGCAGCGATCCCTCTTGCTGTTCTGGCTTCTGGGATAGCTGCGCAGCCTGCATTCGCTCCATAAGACGCACACACATTTCCCCTTACTTTTTAGGAGGGAAAAAGTGAGTCTTATACAGCAAAAAATACGGTAGTTAAATCTTCACCACAGATAGCAGAGGAAGGGCAACTTCAAGCCACGGTTTATGAAGCTGGGTCGTTTTTGCTAGCCACAGTTAAGATTAATTGGTTTAGGGCTCAGACAACATGCTATGCTATGATTAATCCAAAGTGGAAGTGGAAGGTTCCAATCTCACAGAGAGGGAGAGCACCCAAGTCAGGGAAGATGGTAGGCTCATTCTTGTAATCTAAGCCACAGTTTAGCATTATGCCAGAACACAGCCACAATTTACCTAGCACAAAGCCATTTTCAAGGCATAGCTTCTTGAAAGCAACCATCAACTACCCAACAAAGCACTCGGTAAAAATTTCAGGACAGGGCCCTGAATCAGTAAGTTTACTAGTCTGGTGTAAACTTTAAGAGTCACCTCTAAAGGGACCCTGCATTACAGCCAGATTTCACAATCACAATTTTAAATTATTAAATGTTAAAAGTTTGAATTTTAAAATGCAGATTGCAGCCAGATACAGATAAAATAAGGTATGAAATACAATTGTAATAATAATAATAATAATAATAATAATAATAATAATAATAATAATTTTTATTTATACCCCGCCCTCCCCAGCCAAGGCCAAGCTCAGGGCAGCTAACAAGCAATAATAAAAACAAGCTGAATGATTACAACTTAAAAACAAAATTAAAATACAACATTAAAATATTGAAACATTAAAATATTAAAATGTAGCCTCATCGCAATACAATTACAATTGTAGCCAAAGTAATTCATTTTCTGTTATTACAAAGAAAAAACCGCTGGTGCAAGATTTGGGTTTCTTCACAACAAAGCCTGACTGTACTTTGTGTACACCTGAAACGGGACTCCCTTTTTTTTTGTCTAAAAGGGATGGGCCTCACACAAACGTAGTACAAATTATCTCCAAAGACTACAGTCAGCTTTTCTTTCCGCTGCCACGGATCCCAACATACGCAACCTTACACAAAATGAATATTTACACTTTAAGTAGCCATCAAAAAGCCAATGCACTCAGGAGTTATAGAGTAAATAATAATGTCACCAATCAATGGTGTCTCAACAACATGAGCACTCCCTGCAGCTCTAGTAACTGCACAGAACTGAAAAACTAGAAAAATGTCAAAATAGTTTACTTATAAAGAAGGGGTTAGACAAATGTTAAAAGAAAGGCAGAAGAGTGGATTAGACTAACTAGATAGGGAATGGTTGTTTACTTCTTTTTAACATCTGAAATCGATTTCACCACACTAATGTTGAACAAGAGCTTTAACTCCTATCTATCGCAAGTGTTTATTTTTCCCCCATCCAGTAATACTTGGGAAAAATTGCCCCGCAAAATAAAGGCTGCTGCAGCAACAAAGTTCTGAGAAAAACCAGGCGGAGCTGTGGAAAATCATTAACACCTTCGTTTAGCAATGCATCCTAAAACGGACGGCTCAGGTGCACCAGTCAATCTGTGACGCCCAAGGAAACTCCAACTGACAAGCCTGAAGCTAAAAATAAAAAATGGCCAATTCGCCCGAAATTCAATCCCACAGCGATTTGCCACTTCTAGGTATCTGCTGCCCCTTCACAACGCTGCAATCCTGCAACTGGCAGCACCCACTGTGCAACCTCATGCCATTAAGAAACACTGCTGTTCTCCATACACCTTTGTTCCCAATGCAGATCTTTATTTTCCCCTCCCCTTGTTCCTGAGGTAGAACTTCACCCACGCCTTCTTCCCTCGCGGGAGATAGCAGCCGCCATTTTGTGGTCCACCTCAGGTGCCAAATGGTCTTGGGCCGATCCTGGCCCTCCAGCTGCGCTGGTTGGGGTTGCTCAAATACAACTTCCATCAGCGCCAGGAGGACAGCAGGTCTCGACTCCGTACATCGGCCCAGTCACTAGTCCTTCAGGACGCCATGACCTGCCAATTTCCTTCCCAATAATAAGGCGCAGCTCCTCTCACTCACAGCCGCTGTGCCGTTTTGCCTTGTGCTACTTTCCCCATCTTCCTGGTCTCTGCCACCATTTTGTTCCCTCACATCAGGCCCAGATTAAAGCAACTGGGTGCCTTTGACTGGGAGGCCCAAACTCAACAACACCTGATCATGAGAAACGAAACCTTGTTCTCTTTTTTATTGTTGCATGGATTGCAAGAAGATCAAACCTCTCCATTCTGAAGGAAATCAGCCCTGAGTGCTCACTGGAAGGACAGATCCTGAAGCTGAGGCTCCAATACTTTGGCCACCTCATGAGAAGAGAAGACTCCCTGGAAAAGACCCTGATGTTGGGAAAGATGGAGGGCACAAGGAGAAGGGGACGACAGAGGAAGAGATGGTTGGACAGTGTTCTGGAAGCTACCAGCATGAGTTTGACCAAACTGCAGGAGGCAGTGGAAGACAGGAGTGCCTGGCGTGCTCTGGTCCAGGGGGTCACGAATAGGCAAACTCGGCCCTCCAGATGTTTTGAGACTACAATTCCCATCAACCCTGACCACTGGCCCTGTTAACTAGGGATGGTGGTAGCTGTAGTCCCAAAACATCTGGAGGGCCGAGTTTGCCTATGCCTGGCCTAGAGAGTAAACTCTGCCTTCCTTCCCCCACAAAAAATGGCAAGAGACCAAGGCCCCACTAGGTTATGAGGCCCTGGGCTGCAATATGTAAATCCAGCACTGCTTCACATCCTTGCTTTTCATGTCTTTGCCTGCTTTGCACAGCTGAAGGGAAACTGAGCAATTGTCAGCCTCTCCAGCGCTCGCTTCCTTCACAGCACACAGACATTCCTGATATTAAGTACTATGAAGTTTGAATGCCTTCTAATTAAGTCCCTTCTTCCCCCAATTCTCCACCTCCTCTTCCTTCTTCCTCAAGCCTCACCCTCCACTAAAAGCCTTCCCGTCAGATGACTCAACCCATCCGCTCTACACTCTTTGCCTCTGGGGTCTCTTCGCAACTTATTCCCAGTGACTCAACCTGCCCCCAATGTTTAATTCCATTGATTAAAATCAATGATTTAAAAAAAAAAAATTAAAAAAACACCCGGTTTTTTTAAAATCGGATTTTTTAAATTTCAATTGGATTTTTAAAATAAAATGCTTTTGGAGGAAAAATCGTTCTAAATATAGTTTTCTATTTAAGTTGCACTACAGTCCAAAGGCTATTCATCAGGAAATAAGGATTTAAGTTCTTCATGTGTGTTAAAACTCCGTCTAAGTTTTTTTTATTTTATTGTTTAACCGCATCAGTTAACAAACATGGATACATATGCTATAATGTTATTGTTTTAGTTAAATAAATTGTTTTAAAGTAAATGATTGGTTTTTCTCCTTCCAATAAAGTACAGCAGAAAAGTTGTCCAAATATAAACAGTTAACTTATTAAACCTCACAATAATTTCATAATTATCTGTCTGTGTATTCCTAACAGTATAACCAAATCAGCAATTTTTTATGTAACTGTAAAAAACCACTCTGAAAAATCCCAAAAATGAAACCTCCATCTGGTTGTAAATATTAAGATTATACCAGCAAGAATGAGTCTTTCTGTAATAAAATGATTTCAATCAAGTCTTACTGACTAGTGATTTAAATCAAATCCACCCTGATTCAAGCTAAATGGAAACGCTCCATTCCTTCAGAGGAGCTGGACGGCAAAACACATTTGATCCCTAAGCAACTAAGCACCTCAGCCAACAAGAGCAAGGTGATATTTTCACAACACCTGCCAGGTATAATGTTGCAAAGTGTGTCCTAAAGTGCAGGTGGGTGAAGACTGCAAACCAAGTATTTCATTGGCACTTTGTACTCCTCCCAAAGTAACAGATGTCCATCTGCTAGTCAAAAAGGCTATCCTAAGTGGGAATACCAATGGCCCACAAGAGTATGGCTGTTCTTAAAAAAAAAAATTAAAGATCTTCAAATATAGCCCAACCAAATACTGATTAAACCATCTGATGCTCTCACCTTCAGATAGTTTAATCAATATTTGGTTGGGCTATATTTCAATACACTGAATCTAACAAAAGGGCACAATATGAATGGACTCTCCCTGCCCTATGGCAAAAAGACAGATATTGACAAACTGGGGGAAATAAAGCAGCTCCCTTCAACGACTGGACTGAATATATGTCCAAACTCGCTACACATGAACAAGTTGCCTACAAACGGAGACTTGCCATGGACAAATTCAACAATATTTCAAATTCATTTTATAAATACAGTATTAGGTTAAGGTCTGGTTAACCACAATGTTTTTTTTGGGGGGTAATGTATATCATTTTGTTGTTGTTCTGCTTTCTACATGGGTACCATTTCTTCTTTATGTGTCTTATCTTACTCTTATGAAGAATATACATTTTTTTAAAAACTATCTGATGCTCACCTTAACTGTGGGGTAAGTCTTATGTCCCTTCTCACTAGATGCTCCAGGAAGCCCACCATGCGAGGGGCCTTCACAGCCATATCGGAACCGGAAACCTCGCTGCGGAAGACAAAGACATCCCATTACATGGCCAGTTACACCAAACCAAGACATTGGGGAAAGCGTGCTTGCAACAGCATATATACAGCTGGGGCAACTCAGTTCAGTGACAAATGATTACATCCATACCTGTTTTGGCTGCTCAATTATAGTGAGGAACGGGCCTTCAACTGTGGATAAAAAAAAAGAAAATATCCTGATTGGACCAATGTATACACAACCACATGCAATTCCGTTAAGCCAGTGTTTCTCAAACTTCGGTCCCCAACTGTTGTTGGACTACAACTCCCATCATCCCTAGCTAGCAGGACCAGAGGTCAGGGGTGATAGGAGTTGTAGTCCCAGCAGCTGGGGACCCAAGTTTGAGAAGCACCAACTGTTGGGCAACAGTTTATATCCATAACACAATATGCACAAGCTCAACTGAAACTTCCCCTCCCTTGTAATTTATCATTCCCCAAGGCACATATAAACTTCCAAAAGCATTCATTACCCGTTTCCATGAGATCCTTATGCTCCATCAGAGGGCCAAACTGGAAATCGTCGTATTCTATCCCGTCCAAGCACTGCAAACAGAATAGGGGGACAAGACAGAAATCTTATGACACATTTGGCACAAGTGTGACAGAAGGGCCACAGAATTACAGTGAGGGGGATATAGTTGATCCCCTGCTAAATTTGCCCATTTGCCCTTTGATGAAGAAATGACCAGTCTATAATTTTAATGGTAGGTTTATTGTAGATGTGAGAGACAGAATAACAACAGGAGAACCCCCCAGAAACCCAGAAGACAAAAGTCAGAGATTGATGCGCATTACAGTGGTGCCTCGCAAGATGAAAAGAATCCGTTCTGTGATTCTCTTCATCTAGCGGTTTTTTCGTCTTGCGAAGCAAGCCCATTGAAGGATTAGCGCTTTTAGCGGCTTATCTGCTGCTCGGATCAGCTGATAAGCGGTTTAGCGGCTTAGAAAAAGGGGGGAAGGAAAAAAAACCAGCAGGAACTCACAAGACATTGTCGTCTTGCGAAGCAAGCCCATAGGAAATTCGTTTTGCGAAGCACCTCCAAAATGGAAAACTCTTTCATCTAGCGAGTTTTCCGTCATGTGAGGCATTTGTCTTGCGGGGCACCGCTGTATAATGAGTGAAATAAGTATCTGATCCCATATCAGATATCAGCCAACTGGTATCTTCACTGTATGTAACGAGCTAAGATTGGAAGCACCTGCTGTAAGGGAGAGGTCTTACCTGTAATCCCAGCTCGTCATAGTACCTGTACAAAAGACACCTGTCGACAGAAGCAATCAATCCAGCAGATTCCAAAGTAGCCACCGTGACTAAGACCAAAGATCTGTCCAAGGATGTCAGGGATAAGATTGTAGACCTGCACAAGGCTGGACTGGGCTACAAGACTATTGCCAAGCAGCTTGGTGAGAAGGTGACAACAGCTAGTGCAATAATTCGCAAATGGAAGAAACACAAAATAACTGTCAACCTCCCTCGGTCTGGGGCTCCATGCAAGATCTCATCTCGTGGAGTTGCAACGATCATGAGAACAGTGATGACGCAGCCCAGAACTACACGGGCGGAACTTGTCAATGATCTCAGGGCAGCTGGGACCATAGTCACCATGAAAACAGTTGGTAACACACTACGCCGTGGAGGACTGTGATCTTGCAGAGCCAGCAAGGTCCCCTTGCTCAAGACAGCACATGTACAGGCCCGTCTGCAGTTTGCCAATGCACATCTGAATGACCCAGAGAACTGGGTGAAAGTGTTGTGGTCAGATGAGACCAAAATCGAGCTCTCTGGCATCAACTCAACTCGCTGTGTTTGGAGGTGGAGGAATGCTGCCTACGACCCCAAGAACACCATCCCCACCGTCAAACATGGAGGGGGACATATTATGCTTTGGGGGTGTTTTTCTGCTAAGGGGACAGGACACCCTCACCGCATCAAAGGGACGATGGATGGGACCATGTATCGTCAAATCTTGGGTGAGCACCTCCTTCCCTCAGCCAGGGCATTGAAAATGGGTCAAGGATGTGTATTCCAGCATGACTATGACCCAAAACACACGGCCAAGGCAACAAAGGAGTGGCTCAAGAAGAAGCCCATTAAGGTCCTGGAGTGGCCTAGCCAGTCTCCTGACCTTAATCCCATTGAAAATCTGTGGAGGGAGCTGAAGGTTGGAGTAGCTACACATCGGCCTCAAAATCTTACTGACTTGGAGAGGATCTGCAAAGAGGAGTGGGACAAAATACCTCCTGAGATGTGTGCAAACCTGGTGGCCACCTACAAGAAACGTCTGGCCTCTGAAATTGCCAACAAGGGTTTTGCCACCAAGTACTAAGTCATCTTTTGCAAAGGGATCAAATACTTATTTCACTCATTATAACGCACATCAATCTCTGACTTTTGTCTTCTGGCTTTCTGGGGGTTTTCCTGTTGTTGTTTGGTCTCTCACAGCTACAATAAACCTACCATTAAAATTATGGACTGGTCATTTCTTCGTCAGAGGGGCAAACGGGCAAATTTAGCAGGGGATTAAATACCTTTCCCCCCTCACTGTATGAAATACATAAACTGAAGACAGGCCGGTGCACAGGCAAGCTTTAAACCATTTGCTAAGGGTATGCGATAGCTAAATGAAGCCTCTATTACCAGACCCAGGAGACGGAATCCTGGACAATTAGGGTTCCCACCTGCTCCAGAAACAGAAATTTTTCAATAAAGCATGCTAACACTCTTCAGGGCTTCCTGCCATGGGAAGAAAAGAGGTGGAGGGGAAAGGTAGCACCACCCCCACAAATACCAATTTGGAATGCCTCAGGAGAGCTTCGGGGTGTTTTTAAAAAATCACCTACCCTACCGAGTTTCAGGAAAAGCAGGTGTGATCCTGCCTCCCAACTGGAAAGAGGCAAAACAGTGCCTTATGGCTAGGTGCAAAGGGCACTCTCCTTCGCTGCTTAGGGAAAAGAGAGAGCAGCCTCTAGCACAGACTTTGGTTTTACCTCCCTCCAAAGACACAGCAGGTAGTCTCTTCTGTGGACAGGCTGTTTAGGCAAATAGGAGCACAGTCTTACAACTGCTTTCACAATATTATTTATTATTCTTTATTCAATTTATAATGCCACCCTTTATCAAAAGATCCCATTAAAAACACATTACAGAGCATCAATGATAAAAACGTAATAAATAGCCTACTGACGTAAGGCAGCCTAATCGTAAAATAGTCAACATAATAACAGTTTGTCTCCACACACACTTTCACAGGCCATAGATTATTTAATAGTCGTAAGCCTGGGTAAAGAGGAATGTTTCTGCCTGGTGCCTAAAGATATGTAGTGATGGCGCCAGGCGAGCCTCTCTGGGGAAAGCATTCCACAATCAGGGAGCCACCACAGAAAAGGCTTGATTGTAATACTGCTGCTTGATTGTAACAATACCTCAAAGTGGCTTACAATTGAAACTGGTACTGGATTGTTTTATTCCTTGTGGCTTAAGTAGTTCCACTGCGGGGGGGGGGGGTTTAAAAAAGAAAAAAATGGTATTGGCACTCACCATGAAGCTGTTATAGTAAGTGCCACACTTTTAACATTTGGGGAAAGGGGGGGGATGTCGTTGGTACTGTGTAACAAGTACCCCCAGCAAAAAAAGCACTGACTAGTTAGAATCATAGAGTTGGAAGAGCCCACAAGGGCCATCGAGTCCAACCCCCTGCCAAGCAGGAAACACCATCAGAGCACTCCTGACATATGGTTGTCAAGCCTCTGCTTAAAGACCTCCAAAAAAGGAGACTCCACCACACTCCTTGGCAGCAAATTCCACTGTCAAACAGCTCTTACTGTCAGGAAGTTCTTCCTAATGTTTAGGTGGAATCTTCTTTCTTGTAGTTTGGATCCATTGCTCCGTGTCTGCTTCTCTGGAGCAGCAGAAAACAACCTTTCTCCCTCCTCTATGTGACATCCTTTTATATATTTGAACATGGCTATCATATCACCCCTTAACCTCCTCTTCTCCAGGCTAAACATGCCCAGCTCCCTTAGCCGTTCCTCATAAGGCATCGTTTCCAGGCCTTTGACCATTTTGGTTGCCCTCCTCTGGACACGTTCCAGTTTGTCAGTGTCCTTCTTGAATTGTGGTGCCCAGTTCTATCACTTGGTCATTTTTATCTTCTTGCATATTATTAAAATACTTATATTCTGGGGGGTTTTCACTAGAAAGGGACTCATGGCCACTATCTATCCAGGACAAGGAGTTGTCTTGGGCACACAAACCAAATAAAAAACAGAGATCTGGGGTTTTCCTGTCTCCAAAAATGAGTATGCTGCCCTTTACAATTTTAACCTCTGGAGACTAGAAGCCGGAAGGGGAGCTGCAGGGAAGCCAAGCGGCCCCTGGTTTTTTGCATATGGCTCAACCTGGGAAATAGGGCGGGGAAGTGGGGGGATTTCCACGCCCTCCCACCCCACCGAACAAAATGAGCCCAGAGGGACCCCTTTGTGGGCGACTCACCGCGGGGTAGCCGTCGCAATCCATGGCCGGTCGAGGCGGCGGCAGCAGCAGTCCCGGAGTTTAGGGCTTCCTGCGAAAGAAAACGGAGAGCCCGAGGAAGGCAAGAGGAGAGGAGCGAGCACCGCCTCTGCTGCCGAAAGAGCCTCCGGCGGAAACTGGGCGGGCGAGGAAACGCCGATGGAAAGTCCCTAGAAGCCCAGCCGAGTCGGAAGGAGAGAGGGAGGGGCTGGCTTTGCTTACTCTTCCCGACGGACTTGGCCCGGCCCCGCCGTCCCGACTCTACCCGTTCCGCCTGCGCTCCAGAAACCCCGGAATATCCATCCACACGTGCGCTCTGCGCCCTGGGCGCACAGCCAGCAGCCAGGCGCCCCGACGGCGCTTTGCGCGTCTGCCGAGGGAAAAGACAAAGCGAGCGATCGCCTCCCTGGCAGGCCACTCGGGGCCTTCACCTTCCCTTGCTCCCGAGTAAGGGGGGGGGAACCCCTGCGATTTTCTCCCACTCAGGAGAAAATGCCACCCCCGATGGGGCATTTCGGGACAGCAGAAACTCCGCGGCAAGAGAACAAAAGTGCTCCCCTAGCAGTGGATCCAAGCCCAGGGCCCCCACCCCCTCGCCTTCCAGTTTGTGGGCATTTAAAAAAGACCCACCGGAATTATATAAATCGCAGAGTCGGAATGGGGTGCCCAAGGGATCATCTAGTCCAACCCCACCTGCAATGCAATTAAAGCACTAATGAAGCAGGGAGATCCGCACGCACGCACGCTCACTTTCCACCGGCAGAGGAAGGACGGTGGGCTTGGAGAGAGGGGAACTGGCCTGGACACCCTTAGAGCCGCTTACCTTCGGGGCAGAGACCCTCCGAGGCTCGGCGTCGCGCCCAGTCTGGAGTCCTCTGGGTGTCCCCCTCCCTGGGATAAGCCACGCCCTTCCTCCCTCCCTTCCCCCCCTTCGAGGGTTCTTAGCAATCAGCTGACCGCCGCTCTGAAGGGGCGGGGACTAGTTGCCCGGGCAACGGAAAGCACGCCCCGGGCTCCCGCGCGCGCCCTCGCCAGGCGGGAGGCGCAAAGGCCGCTTGCAAACGAAACGCGGAAGAGGCTGATGATCAGTTTCTGCGCCCAATTCAAAGTCCTGATTTTTGACCCATAAAGGCTTAAACCAGTGCAATAGATACGGGGTGGGGTGGGAAGAACGAGTGGGTGAGGCCTCCAGAGAGGCGCCATTGAGGCTCCCACCGTGTGTGTGTGTGTGTGTGTGTGTGTGTAGGTGACTGCATGGGGGGGGGGCTGCCAAACTGGGTCTTTGACCTCAGTGAAATAAAGCCTAGTTTTGCCCCTGCTTAAACAGATCAGGTCCACACTTCCTCAAGGACCACCTCTCCTCATCTGAACTGACCCGGCGTTTATTCGTATGCCCCCTCCATGAGAAGCCCGGTGGGTGGCAACAGGAGAAATGGCCTTTTCTGTGGTGGCTCCCTGGCACCATCACTACATATCTTTAGGTGCCGGGCAATAACTTTCCTCTATAACCAGGCCTTTGGCATTTAACTATCTGGGGCCTTTTAAACTTGGAGGGGGGGTGTATTTTGTTTGTTTCTTTGTTACTACGTTGTGTATTTTTGTGTTTTTATACTGTGATCCGTGAGTGAAGAGCAGTGTAGAAATTAAATGTATGTATGTACTGGAAGGAAAGGTATGTACTGAAGAGGCAGGAGGCGGCCCTTATTCAGTGGGAACGGGAAGTCACACTCTGCACATGCTCAGAGGTACTTCTTTTTCGAGGACTCAGTGGTGCTGTTACTGAAAATGGGACTCCTATATGGAGTCCTGGAGAGCACTTTTCGCAACTGAAGTTCTGGGAAGGCAAGACAGCGAGAGAGCCTGCCCGTGACGAGGAGGTGGAGGCGCATGGCGTGTGAAACTAAACAAAACTCAGGTTCAGGGAAGAGTTGCTTGAGGAAGGGTCAGGAGGAGTACGTTCGTCTTTAATAACAACTATGCTCCCATCACCTCCTGGCAAATAGAAGGGGAAGAAATGGAGGCAGTGAGAGATTTTACTTTCTTGGGCTCCATGATCACTGCAGGTGGTGACAGCAGCCACGAAATTAAAAGATGCCTGCTTCTTGGGGGAAAAGCAATGAGAAACCTAGACAGCATCTTAAAAAGTAGAGACATCACCTTGCCAACAAAGGTCCGTATAGTAAAAGCTATGGTTTTCCCTATAGTGATGTATGGAAGTGAGAGCTGGACCATAAAGAAGGCTGATCGCCGAAGAATTGATGCTTTTGAATTATGGTGCTGGAGGAGACTCTTGAGAGTCCCATGGACTGCAAGAAGATCAAACCTATCCATTCTTAAGGAAATCAGCCCTGAGTGCTCACTGGAAGGACAGATCCTGAAGCTGAGGCTCCAATATTTTGGCCACCTCATGAGAAGAGAAGACTCCCTGGAAAAGACCCTGATGTTGGGAAAGATGGAGGGCACAAGGAGAAGGGGGCGACAGAGGACAAGATGGTTGGATAGTGTTTTCGAAGCTACCAGCATGAGTTTGGTCATGCTGCGGGAGGCAGTGGAGGACAGAAGTGCCTGGCGTGCGGGAGGCAGTGGAGGACAGAAGTGCCTGGCGTGCTCTGGTCCATGGGGTCACAAAGAGTCGGACATGACTAAACAACTAAACAACAACAACATGCTTTCTAATTCCAAATTGTTTATTTTGGTCAAAAAAAAAAAAACATGTCCGAAATGTCGAAAGATCGAACTTGAACTTGTTTGCCCAAAAGCAAAACCAGGGAAATAGCTTGTCGTGACATCAGACTTCCTCTGCTCTGGGTAAATTCTAAACATTCAGCTAACCTTTTGAAGAGGGCAGTCCTATGCAGCTTTACTCATAAATGCATAAAAGCCGCTTCCCTCTCATGATCTCTCGCAACTGGTATTAAAAGCACACTGCCAGTAATCATGGATAGCCTTAGCCTCTGTGAATTTGCCTAATCCTCTTTTAAAGGCAGGGCCGTGGGTGGCGCTGTGGGTTAAACCACAGAGCCTAGGGCTCACCGATTGGAGGTCAGCAGTTCGAATCCCCGCGACGGGGTGAGCTCGCATTGCTCGGTCCCTGCTCCTGCCAACCTAGCAGTTCGAAAGCACATCAAAGTGCAAGTAGATAAATAGGTACTGCTCTGGCAGGAAGGTAAACGGCATTTCCGTGCGCTGCTCTGGTTCGCCAGAAGTGGCTTAGTCATGCAGGCCACATGACCTGGAAGCTATACGCCGGCTCCCTCGGCCAGTAAAGCGAGATGAGCACCGCAACCCGAGAGTCGGCCACGACTGGACCTAATGGTCAAGGGTCCCTTTACCTTTTAAAGCCATCTCTTGCTATTTATTTTATTTCTTATTTTTATATAAGATTTATATATCATTTGTGGGGGGGGATGGACTTCTACCTATGTCTCCCCCCACTTTTTACTATCTCCCCCACCCACACTTTTGCAGGTCAGGAATACACAACAACATAGGCTGAAGAAATCTTATCAGATTCATTCCTTCTCTCTTTAAATACAGCTGGTCCTAGCAGGCGGGTGGGAGAAGCTGGGCTAACCAGCCTGAAGAGATTTTACAGGAAATATTCCCCAGAAATGGTGAAGCAGCACAGAGGGACACCTTACCAAGTGGTCACAAGCCCATTTTGGCAGTTATCCCTTGTTAAGTGGTTTTATTCAGCCAGTCACAGGGAAGGGTGTTGTTGCAGGAGACACACTTGAGGGAAAGAACAGGGAGAGCAGGAGCAGCGTGCCAGAGGAAATTCAGAGTGTAACTGACAAGAGAGGATAGCCACACCCCAGGAGGAGGAGGCTACATAGGGAGAAAAAGGAGGAAGTTACCGTATTTTTCGCTCTATAAAACGCACCAGACCACAAGACGCACGCACCTAGTTTTTGGAGGAGGAAAACAAGGAAAAAAATATTCTGAATCTCAGAAGCCAGAACAGCAAGAGGGATCGCTGCGCAGTGAAAGCAGCAATCCCTCTTGCTGTTCTGGCTTCTGGGATAGCTGCGCAGCCTGCATTCGCTCCGTAAGATGCACACACATTTCCCCTTACTTTTTAGGAGGGGAAAAGTGAGTCTTATAGAGCAAAAAATACGGTACATTCCAGTAATCCAGGAATTATGTATGCATAGTTCAAAGTACGGAGGAAGCAAATTCCTCACCAGAATATGAGGAAGGGGCAATGATGTCAAATGTTACTTCTTCTACCAATTCCCCCCATACCCCCAAACTCTGGGGGGAAAACACATTTACACAGTTCACAAAAGTCTGGAATTGGCAGCCCTGAAGTTTCAGCAGAACCCCTAATCAAATTAAATTCTCGTTTCGAAATCATTTTCCTCCCCACGTTAGTGTTGGTTGCAAATTAGTCCATCGCCGGAGAAACGAGAACCTGGAAACCGTTTCCCTGTTGGCCAACATGATAATTATGTTATTCCCCGGAGGTTCCGAGGACAGTCTGGGTATGGGATGGCTCCTGCTCTCTCGCAGGTCCCCGGGAATAGAAATTCATGGGGGGGGCGTGTTTTTCCAGCCACAGGCAGGGAGTTGGAGCCTTGCTATCTTTTCTGCTTGTCATGTTGAAAGGCTGCAGTGTTTTGCCCTTCATACAGCAGACTCTTAAGGATAGTGACAGCCTGCAGTCGAGCAGAAAGCAGGGAGACGGGAGGTATGCAATCCCCACCTCCTCCTGTCCTGCGCATGCATAAAAGGGGAGTGGGCTGCCTCGATTCGAGAGAGAGGCAATGGAAGTTCTGATGTGCATCTTTGGATGGCGTACAAATGCTGCACATAAACCTTACTACAGTGGTACCTCTGGTTATGTACTTAATTCGTCCCGGAGGTCCGTTCTTAACCTGAAGCATCACTTTAGCTAATGGGGCCTCCCGCTGCTGCCGCACCGCACGATTTCTGTTCTCATCCTGAAGCAAAGTTCTTAACCCGAGGTACTATTTCTGGGTTAGCGGAGTCTGTAACCTGAAGCATATGTAACCCGAGGTACCACTGTAGTCTAATTGCGGGGAAAATTGGTATGGAGAGAGGCAGGCAGGAAGTTGTGAGCAGGGCGCTGCCTCCAGACAGGGCTGGCAAGAGAGATGATGGATAGATTGGAGCTGCTTCTACTTGCCTGCTCGGTCCTGTCCCTTTTACTTACTCCGATTAGGGTCCCCAAAAGTTAATAGACTGGGACAGTGCCAGTGGCGTAGCGTGGGTTATCAGCACCCAGGGCAAGGCAAGTAATTTGCGCCCCCTAACCTGTAGATTTGCGCCCCCTAACCCATGGATTTGCGCCCCCTAACCCTAACCCCCAGATGTTGCGCCCGGTGCGGCCAGCCCCCCCTGCACCCCCCACGCTACGCCACTGGACAGTGCTTGTATTTAGATGGTGATCCCCAGACCTGCCTCCAAATGGAAAGGTGTCCTCCTAAGTCTGTAGATCAAGTGGTATATGGTGTGGAAGATGCACGTTCAGGAGCTCCTCCTGCCTTTTAATCAGTAAAGGTAAAGGTACTCCTGGCCGTTAGGTCCAGTAGCGGACGACTCTGGGGTTGCACGCTCATCTCGCTCTATAGGCCGAGGGAGCCGGTGTTTGTCCACAGACAGCTTCCGGGTCATGTGGCCAGCATGACTAAGCCGCTTCTGGAGAACCAGAGCAGTGCACGGAAACGCCGTTTACCTTCCCGCCAGAGTGGTACCTATTTATCTACTTGCACTTTGACCGCGTCGCGGGGATCTGAACTGCCGACCTTCCGATCGGCAAGCCCTAGGCTCTGTGGTTTAGACCACAGCGCCACCCACCTCCCTTAAAGGTAAATAATCCCTGCTTTGAAGGCCAGGGAAGCTGCCAGGGGAAGGGGGGAACAAACCTTCCTTCGCCCAGTTTCCCTGATCTAAATCCCACCATGAAGCTCCTCAGAACAAACGATCATTTTCCAGAGCAAGGATCTTGGAGAAAAACAGATCTCCAAGATAAGTCACAGAACATGGGGGGCGGGCGGAGGGAACACACACACCACACCACGTATATGTTTTAAATTATTGCACATTCATTGTATATATTACATGTATAAAATATTCAGAATGGTCCTTTCAAAAGTATATACAAGTCAACTCAATTCCACTGAGAAGCAGCTCCAGCTCCACTAAACATAAAGCAGCAAATGGGAAGAGAGGAACTTCCAATTCACCAAGTTCCCCTTCGTATTATTATTATTTTTTAAGAGATACCATAGGGGCTTTCTAGATGATGTCATTTTTCATGTTTGTTTCGAGGGTGTGAAACAATCACGCAAGCTGCAGTTAGGGCGTCACATGGGATTCAGACCTATTTCCCCCCACACCGTGATGCTGTTAACTGTCGTTATACTAAATTTCCCCAGCCCTTATTTTGCCGCGGATGAGTGCGATTGCTCCCAAAGTGACAGTGTCACTCGAAATCACGTGTGGCGTGCTGCTGCGCAAACGGATATCCAACCGTGCCCGAGATATCATTGGTAAGAAACGACACATTTCTCCCCAGGTGCACCATTCTGTAAACATACAAAAATGTTTGATCCTTGATTTTAAGAACCAGTGGGTGGGGGAACCTGTAGCCCTCTGGGTGTTGTGTAACTCCAGTTCCCTTGGGTCATGGGTCAGTCAAGCTGGAGTGGGAGGGGGGGTGCAATCCAATAGCATCTGCAAGCTCTGCGTCTTTGCTTTGGGCAGTAGGTACTTCCCCACTATAACACGTAAGCACAGCCTCATCCATGCAGCCCTTTAAATATTGTTTTCACATGGCAAACTTCAAGTCCTCATTCCACAGCAACAGCTTGCTGCGTCGGGAGTCTTTTTCGTTTTCTTGTTCCTTTTTCAATTTCCACAGTGTCTCCATCTCCGCTCCCTATAGCACACACGTTTCCCAACTCCAAAGCAGCGATCTTCCATTACGTAGGACAGGATATCACACTCCAGCTAGCATGGGGTATCAGGTTAACAGGAGCAGGGGAGCAGGGGGGGAGGTATGCAACTGGAATAATTCGGTGGGATTTATCACTTTGGTCTTGTCTCGAGATAGTATGTCGTAAGAAAGTGAAGCTTTTCTGCCTGGTCCTTTCATCTACTCATTCAAAAGAGAGTGCGAAAAAGTAGCAAAAAATGTTCCCAAAATCTTGCTTTTATCATTACCTTGGAATCAAGGCCAATTCGTCTGTTACAAGAACAGTGGTGTTAAAACTCTCATGTGGCTCCTTTTCATGGCATTCCAATGATGTTACAAAGAGGATCTTGGAGGAAGGAGCAATAACATAACTGCAGACACATGCCAGATATTTAAAAGCGCATTCGACACACATTTAAAGCACATGAGTCTCCACGAAAGAATCCTGGGAACTATAGTTTCACCCTTACAGTGCTGCAGTTCCCAGCAGCCTTGACAACTGCACTTCGTGGAAAGCTATGTGCTTTCAACGTTTGTTGAATATGCTTTAAATGTGTGGCACAGATTGACCAGAAACACACAGCTCTTACAATGTAAGAACTCAGCTGTGCGTTTCAGGCACACGTTCTGTGAACCAGCTTCTGGGAAGTTTTGAACGCCATCTAGCTGAGCGCTCCAAAAATTCTAAGGCACACATCTTTGGGACTTGCGTCCCACATTCCACACATAAATCTTTAGAATGTACACAGGGCAAAGTAACATGAGACACAGACCTGAGAAACCCTGCCTGAATAATCAAGAGTAGTACAAAAGGAACCCTGTGAGAGAACACAGATTTCAGAAACACTGAAATTCCTGAACAAAACACTGCTGAGCATGTTAAAGGCATTTCGGTATGGAGTAAAGCACTAGGCGAATCACAGTCTTGTCTTGTTCCACAAGATAAGGGTGCAGAATCTGACAAACTTTTGCGACGGCTTGGAATGCACCAGTTTGTTTCCCTAGGTCCGAGGACTTTCCAGGTCTCTGCTGGGAACAAAACAAGTATCCCAAAGTCCTTACAGTTTTAAAACTGCATTTTCAGGGATGGGAGCATAGCGAAGAAAACCAGGAGGGTAGTCCCCATTGAGCTTTTTGGAGGCAACAACCGTTGCTAGCACCTAGAACAGGGAGAGGATGACATCTCTAAGGAAGCTACGCGGAAGATTTGGGTTTCCCAAGACTTCTCCTATGTGGGACAGCACCACCAGGGCTGTCGACTTGCGCTGCAAAGGATCCTTCCGGTGAGATTTAGTAATGAGGCCCAGAGCCAAAGCGCTGCATCTCTAATCGGAGACACTCTGGACTTGCCCAAGACTTCTTTGATAAGCAATCGGGCACCAACTCAGCTGGGACTTTTTTCAAATAACATAAAATAAAGCCTCTTGTAATTATTGCTCACTGCTAATCTTCTTGCTCTTGTAAACAGAACCGCACTAAGTTGGCAAAAAGCAACAACTCACGCAGCAAATACTTTTGGTCCTGAAGAAATTAAGGCCACTTTAAAAGAGGACTTCTTGGATGAAAGGAGCACGTTTTACAGGGGCAGCTCACATCTGATTCCTAGTCCCAGGTTAAAAAAAAAAAAGTCCATGTCTGCTGTGAGTCTGAAATCCAGGTCTCTTCAACCCAGGTACTGAACTGCAGGTGCCAAAAAGGTGCGCTGTGCCACCCAAAATGAAATCTGTCTTACTCTCTTCAAATGGCAACAGGTACCCCACCTACACCTCTCAGTATTGCCGTTTGTCATCCTCTCCCTCCTCTTGTGCCCATTGGAAGGAGAGTCTTTGATCCAAGGATACAGAAATCTTGCTCCATAAAGGCCACTGGTGATACTGGAATGTGGCTACACCTTCAGAGCAAAATACCCAGGGCACTGTTAGTGTGGCACATAGGCAAAATAAATACAAGAGGTGATTCTTAAGGCAATATTCTGTCTTTTCTCCCTTTTTTGGTATCGTTGGAAGTCCCACTGTAAGCACAGCTCGTCCCGGCTCTTGCGAGGAACCGGTTTCCTAGCCGTCCCTTCCCATCATGGCCATGTTCTCCAAATGGGTGTGAACATGTGACATGCTGGGCGTGCTGCTATCCACTTTGAAGCTTTTGGGAGTCCGCCTGGCTTTCAGGAGAACCAGAAAGGTGTCGGTGGAGATGGCTCCAAATTCAGCCGTGAAGGTGCCGTAGAAGACGAGGACGTTTATGATGAACATCCATTCACAGAGGGCGGCTAGGTGTTGCAGGACGAAACTCTGCTGGATGAAAAATACGCCACATGGGGGTGCTGAAGTCAAGGCAAACAAACTGTGGGAAGGATCTCACCAGAAACAGGACAAGGCGGGGCCTAACTGGCTTAGTAAAATTAGTGGTGGTAGGCTCCCATCAGCTGAATCCAGAATCGTCAGCTTGGTAACAGCTGGCTTTGAGTAGTCCACGCAAGTGCAAAACCGGCATATATACACATGTAACAGCCTCGTCAAACACTTAAGCATCTTAAGACATGAAAGATCTATTCAGAATGCTACTCTAAGCAGCTTTACCTGTTTGGGGTGGTTTTACCCCCCTGAACTTCAGCAGACTCACTAATTTTACAGAAAGTGAAGAGTTCAAACGGGGGCCTGCAAGCACCGCCTGTGAAAATCCCCAGCCGTTTATTGCAGCCGTTCCTTATGATCTCAGTCTCATAAAACCTTATTTGAACTGAGCTGGATTCTTGTCATCAAGTTTCATCGTACTGTAAAAAGCAGGCAAAAACTGAGGCAGCAACTTTAAATGCCGCTATCTGACGTGAAACGTTTTGTTTCCCTTTTGAATGAACTATACTCTCTTTGCTGCTCAGAATTAGCTGCTTCCCCAGGTAATGAATTCTCCTTTTGCAGTATCTCTGGCAATATCAGCCCATTAGGAAGAGGGCAAGCTGAAAAATGGTCTACCTCACCTCATTTAGCCTGCCTCCCAAGCATCACATCCCAGGTAAAGTCAGGGGCCGGCACAACCACTAGGCAGTGTCGTGACTGCCTCAGGCTGTGGATGCCAGGGAGGAGATGGCAGAAGCAAACCTAGTGCCATTCCTCCTGAGCTGCAGAGTTGTTCTCTGTGCCGTGAGCCCTGCTCAGCAGCGGCTGGGGACATTGTCCTATCTCTCACATTGAAGTAAGATTCAACTGCCAATCCAATCAACCTCTTTACATGGGATTGGGAGGGGCGCCATCTTATCCTGAGCCTCAGGCAACAAAATGTCTCGAGCCATTTCTGGGCTAAAGGCTGGGGAATACAAAAACACAGTCTTCCATGGCATGGGGGAGTGGAGATCACACACTAACTCAAATAAACATGAAAAAAACAACTCTAAAAAAATTGCAAGGCCTTAAACACCACCCTTGTTATTTGTTGGAATGGTGACCCATCACACCTCAAAAGGCTTTGTATGCATATTAACACTCTTGCTTCTTATTTTTTTTACCCATCTCAAGCCCTGGGAAAATCCAGTGCCCTCACATCACATTCATTCCTCCCTCTCGCCCCGGCAACCTACAAGTTAATTATTCGTGGATAGTTTAGAGAGGTGCTTAACTGGAACAACCTAGAACCTGCTACTACACATTTACAGGAAAAGATGTGCCACGTCAAGTGTATTTAGCTACTTATTCCCCACTTTTTAAATATCTACAGCAGGCACCCCCCCCAAACTCGGCCCTCCAGATGTTTTGGGACTACAACTCCCATCATCCCTAGCTAACAGGACCAGAAATAGACTGGAAAGAGAAGTTGCTGAATTGCAACTTATTACCAAACTTAAAACCATGGAGAGACCTGGTCTGAATAGAGACATTGGATTCTTCTCTCATTATACATGATAAGGCTATTTTTAGCCATCTCACCCCTTGCTTTTTTCCTGTAAAACCAATTGCAGTCGTTAACAGTCGTCAACAGGTTTACCACACCCATTTCCACCACCCTTCTGAGTATTACCCCTCCCCACCCACTCACCAACAGTCTCCCAAAACAACCGCTATTGATAGGGTTATCATCTTGGGAGCAAAAAGATCCCTTTTTAGGGAGACTTTTTCTTTTGGCAAAATGTGGCTGCAAGTTGGAAATTGGAGGTGGACGAAGGCTTCTTAACTTCCACATTGTAGGCTCTTTTCCAGGGACAAATCCCCCCCCCCCGCCACCATTTATCCCTTGGCCAGGGGAAACAATGAGATGCACATTGGTTTTCTCCAGTGGGGCTAAAAGTGGCTAGGATGCAGTTTTCAGCTGCAAAACAGCCTGAGAGGAAAATATTAAGAAGCCCCTCCGCACCGGCCTCTTTCAAATTGCTCTCTCTTCAGCTGGTGTTCTGCGAAAACAATAACAACCCCTAAAAAGCAGCAACGAACTCTGCTAACATGTGATTTCACCTTCTGAGGAAAGAAGGACTTCTAATGCATCTTCCCATACAACCCCCCCACCCCACCCCACCCCCGGGGTGGGATGCCTTCTGTCTTGAGCAACCCTGATAAAACCTCATTTCGCCTTTGTTTATTTAAATCTCCCAAGGCAGGCACCTTGTAACTTTCCAGGGAGGTTTAGGGTAATATTTAGCCCAAACCTCTTGCTCTCTGCACATTCCATCTACTGCTCCTTGTCCTTTCCTCAAGTCCAGTACTTCCTGGCCCCTCTTTCTTCTCCCAGCCAACCAATTCCACCCCCCGCCCCGCCGACCCCTATAGCAGGCACTATGAAGCTTTCACGCTGCAAGGAGCTGGAGTGTGGACTCTAGAAGGAACCTATTATTAAGTCCATCGCAGAACTGCCCCCCCTTTCCAGCATGAGTCTTCCAGGGCCCAAATGGAAGAGTCGCTGGAGGTTCGTGGCAGTTTCTTTCACCCATTTAAAGGTAAAGGTAAAGGGACCCCTGACCATTAGGTCCAGTCGTGACAGACTCTGGGGTTGCGGCGCTCATCTCGCTTTATTGGCTAAGGAAGCCGGCGTACAGCTTCCGGGTCATGTGGCCAACATGACTAAGCTGCTTCTGGCAAAACAGAGCAGCTCACGGAAATGCCATTTACCTTCCCGCTGGAGTGGTACCTATTTATCTACTTGTACTTTGATGTGCTTTCGAACTGCTAGGTTGGCAGGAGCAGGGACTGAGCAACGGGAGCTCACCCCGTCACGGGGATTCGAACCGCCAACCTTCTGATCAGCAAGTCCTGGGCTCTATGGTTTAACCCACAGCGCCACCCACGTCCCATTTACATTTCTTAAAAATTCAACGACAGCACCTCCTCAATTGCACTAGGACCTCAGCAATAGGGGTGGGGTGGGGTGGGGCAGGATATCACCTGTTCATTCTGCTCCATTTTCTCGATGTGACTCTGACCCCTGCAATTTAGGGGAAGCGCATGGCTCTTTCCAAAGAGATGTAGCTGTGAGTCAACGTTTACATGATTTAATATGCAGTCTGGCCCTTCTGTTTCCACAACCCAAATGCATTAAGGGCCCTATTTATAGCCAGGCAGACCTCGCTCCAGTCTCTGCCTCGGCTCGCCTGGCCAAACTCTAATTCAATCTGATCCATCACTCCTATTTGCCTCTGGATACATCTATTCCACACACCCCTCCCCAAAAAAACCAAACCACATTGATGCAGAAAGGATACTGAAGATGAGGGTGATGAAAGCCAGGGCTGCCAGGATGCTGCGCAGATGCCCAGTCCAGTAATGTCCTCTGGATTTTGCCATGCGGTACGTCAGGATGGACTGAAGGAATATGAAAAGCATGCTGGTAGGGAACGCCACACCTGCCCCGATGTAGTGCAGAACTTTAGCATGGTCCACCTAGGAGAAAGAAGCAGCGCCTGATTAGGAATCCAAAACACACAGTCACAGAACAGAAGGGACCCCGATGGTCATCTAACCCATGGGTAGGCAAACTAAGGCCCAGGGGCCGGATCCGGCCCAATCACCTTCTAAATCCAGCCCGTGCACGGTCCGGGAATCAGCATGTTTTTACATGAGTAGAAAGTGCCTTTTTATTTAAAATGCATCTCTGGGTTATTTGTGGGGCATAGGAATTCGTTCATATGTTTTTTTCAAAATATAGTCCGGCCCCCCACAAGGTCTGAGGGACAGTGGGCCAGCCCCCTGCTGAAAAAGTGTGCTGACCCCATATCTAACCCAACCCCCTGTAATGCAGGAATCTGTTGGCCCAATGTGGGGCTCGAACCCACAACCCTAAGATTAAGAGTCTCATGCTCTACCGACGGAGCTATCCCAGCAGTACACAACCAACTAGGTTGCCCGGTCTACACGTGCAGGAGAATGAGAATGTTTCTCTGGTTCCATTTTTCGCAGCCAGTTGCTACAGAGAGCTTGTTGCCAGGATGATTTGCAGGGGTCGGGCCTTGGCAGATCCAGCTCCTTTGGCTTTGAACAGACATCCCTCCACGCCCATTAAGAATAGTCAGAGGCAGGAAGAGAAAGCCAGACACTGCCATAAAGCATCAGCTGCTCAGGCAGCCCCGTCCCCCCTCTCCTCTCTTCACAGAGACACAGCAAACATCCAAAGCACGACTGCCAAACGAAGGGAAAGCAAACACGAGGACACAGTTAATATGCCTGGCCTCTCTGGGCGCAGCAGGTTCCCATTGCCCCCAGGTCAGCTACCAGGCCTCTCAGCAACTGACAAAAGGGAAAGAAAGCGCTTGCCAGGCTGCTGAAGGAAGCCAAGTGCCACAAAATGCTGGGAAACTTTGAGTGCAAGTGTAAGGTAAAGGAAAAGGGACCCCTGACCATTAGGTCCACTCATGGCCGACTCTGGGGTTGCGGCGCTCATCTCGCTTTATTGGCCGAGGGAGCCGGCGTACAGCTTCCGGGTCATGTGACCAACATAACTAAGCCGCTTCTGGCGAACCAGAGCAGCGCACGGAAACACCGTTTACCTTCCCGCCGGAGTGGTACCTATTTATCTACTTGCACTTTGAGGTGCTTTCGAATTGCTAGGTTGGCAGGAGCAGGAACCGAGCAACGGGAGCTCACCCCGTCGTGGGGATTCGAACTGCCGACCTTCTGATTGGCAAGTCCTAGGCTCTGTGGTTTGACCCACAGCACCACCTGTGTCCCTTGAGTGCAAGTGTAGAAAATGCCTAAAAACACCTACATCAGGTTCTAGGGACATCATCTGCAGACATCCAGGGACGTCTAGGGACACTCTTTTAACATTTCGTCTCCCAGTCAATTCCTACTAGGGATTCTCTATGCCAGGGGCGTAGCGTGGGGGAGGGGCCCTGCCAGGACGATTGCCCCAGGCACATTTTTCGGGGGGGGGGGGGCGTGTGGCTCATGTTGCCCTCTCCAAGCCAGCCCTGTGACACTTTGCAAAGCTCTGGGAGGGCAGCGTAAGAAGGATGCCACACGCCCTTCAATCCCAGCCTTGGCCTCGAGGGGCTGGGGTTGAAGGGCACATGGCTGGCGCATCCTCACGCTGCCCTCCCCAGGTCCCAGCCTAGTGGGCTGGTGTTGCTCTATTGGCACCGGCGACGAGGACTGGGCTGGCACACGGCAGGCTCTGTTTGCCCTCTGCGCCCTGTGCGCCATGAAAACACGCTCTGCAGCTGCTCTGTCGCCCTAGCTTGTTTAAGCTCATGTGCAAACCGCTAAAGCAGTCATGGGCATTCATTAAGCTCTAGGGGAGTGAGCAGCCACAGATACGGGGGGGGGGGGGTCTATCAAGAACAACTGATTTTGTGCCAGAAGAGGAACTGCAATTGTGTAAGCCGGGGTGGCCAACTCCCGAGAGACTGCGATCTACTTTCAGAATTAAAATCTGGCAATGATCTCCTCTGTTTTTGGGGGGTTCAGGTTAAAGTTGTTGAATTTTTTAGGGAGGAGAAAAGCCCCATTTTTATACATATATTTTCTTAGGGGGAAAGTTCCATTGGGGGGGGGTTAAAGGCAAGGGTCAAAGGGAAAAAGTCACTCACAATAATATCGCTTTGAATGAAAACAGCCATAGAGAGAAAGCTCCGTCTTCCCTTCCACTGATCAGACAATAATGGAGGGCGAGGGGATGGGGCAGGAGTCAGTTTCAATGACACTGAGGAAAGGGAGCCAGAAATCGACCCGCGATCTACCAAAACCTCATGGGGATCTACCAGTAGATTACGATCGACCTATTGGACATCCCTGGTGTAAGCCACAGTGTCAAACTAAACCGGAAGAGGGGGCTCTATCTCCGGAGACCCTTTGCTTTCTAACAAAGCAACTCCAAATCCCTCTCCCCCCACGTCCAAACATGCTACTGGCTACAGACAGGAAAATTTTGGGTTTGCTTTCTTAAAGCCCACAAATTTCCCCCTCCACAGCTTATCAGAGATTGAGGAGGGTTTTGAAACTGGGGCCAGGGGCGAAAGGTTAAACCCCCCCTCCCCTGACTTCAATCCCAAATGCCCTCACATATTTTTCAGGGGGGGACGGGTGTTAGGAGATCCAAACTTCATGTCCACTTCATGTCTAGTCTGACCCACAATGGTTTGATTCAGGCTATGTGGTTCAGAGCCAATGGAGCTGCGGCTACCTACAAAAGAGGGAGTTTGGGCAGGGCAGCCCAATGAAAAGTTCCATTCAGCGTCTTGCAGCGGTGAAAAAGGCAAATGCAATATGAGGAATTATGAGAAAAGGGACTAAAAATATAGTAGCAAATATAGCCAGGCCGCTAAATAAATTTACAAGACACCTGCAGCCAAATAATTGGTCGGCAGGTTTAAATATATGTGACATGCAGCTTCCCACACTGCTCTTTGACCTTTACTGCACTCTTAAAATTGCCAGGTCACAATGCGGCAGTGAGAGAAAATGCCACAGGTGGAAGAATTCTCCTTTTCCATGACTATTAAAAGCAGAGGGACTCTGCCAGTGTCTGACACTAGAGTTAACCATGCTACGATGGCTTCCTTCTCCACGGATCCTAGTGTCAATAATGACACTCCTATCCCTAGGCTCAACACTAGTGAAGTTTTGCCACATATACGTGGAGTTTGCAGCCAAACCACAAATGCATGTTTTGCTAGACAAGCATGGGGTTACTACACAGAGAGTTCTTGAACTTCCTAGAGAGGGCCTTCTGTGAGGTCACTTCCCCTGCCTGCTTGGGGAGGGAATTCGGTAACAAAGGAGATAACCTTTGATACTTTCTCCTGCCTCTGAGGAGACTCTCTCTCCACCATGCTTCCAAAATGATCAGACGTGTCTAGGCACTCCAGACACACACAGTCAATTTTCAAGCCAACTTTTTATAATTTGTACCTGAGAAGTTTTCTTACTTGTGTTCTATTTGCTGCCTGCATTGAAATGTAAGTAAGCCTTTTTTGTTTATCTTACTAAAAACGTGTGGTTCATTCTCTGCAACGGGGGTGAAGAGGGGGCGGTCAGCAGGCCACAGATAAAAGGGATTAAAAGGTGTAATTGTGTAATTTCTAAACCTTAGTAAGCCACAAAACATATAAGTGTTTTACCCTGCTAAAAAGGTTTCACAGGCTGCTTACTTTTGTATTTCTCCCACCACGTGGATAAAGTTTTAATTTTAATCTACAGATTTAATCCTCAATCCATCTCCTGAATTACAGACATGCCACTTGAATTTAACATTTCACCCCACTCACTCTGTGATAGCACAACATAGTAATTATCTAAAAATAACATAAAATATCTCTACAATGCTCATATAAGCATAAGATGACTAGGTACAGTGGTGCCTCGCAAGACGAATTTCCCCTATGGGCTTGCTTCGCAAGACGAAAACGTCTCGCGACTTTTTTTCTTTGACTAAAAACAAAGACATGTTTTGTTTATAAAGTTAATTTATTTTCCCTTAAATTTTTGAACTGCTCTTTACAGTATGTGTGACTTTAAAGAGCAGTTAATAAACTGTTGTTGTACCAAATTTGGCTTTGTTTGGACTTTTTTTGACCATAGGAACGCATTAATTGATTTTCAATGCATTCCTATGGGATTTCGTGCTTCGCAAGACGAAAAATTCGCTAGACGACAAAAATTGCGGAACGAATTAATTTCGTCTTGCGGGGCACCACTGTAATCAAGGCCACTGTTGTGTGATACTCAAAAGCAAGGCATCCTAGATAAGAGATATGCATTCTCCTCTTTAAACTCAAACTGCCCTCTCCTATCTTAAGGCTTTATATCAGAGACTGAAAGTTTGTGTATCTTCAGACGTTCTGAGACTACAACCCCCAACATTCCCAGCCAGCATGGCCAATGGGCAGGGGTGATAAAAGTTACAATCCAACAACACCCGGAAGGCCACAGATTCCCTACCACACTTTACACAAACGGAGGAGTCAGTCGTCTTACCTGGAAGTTGCCCACCATAATGAGGCCAGCTGCACAGATCCAGCCTAAAGCCAGCCCCAAAGTGTTGAGAAGGGAAGAGCCGTAATGTTCTATAACGTGTGCATATCTCAGCAGGCCAACTAGCATCACTAGGAAAAGGAAGCAAGAATCAGCCTCAACCATTGCCTGAAAAGCCTCTACCTAACTTGTACACAAGACTGGCATTTCTGCTCCCACCGTAAGCCAGAAAAAGAGCAAGAACGTTGATGCCCCACCAAATGAGTTCTTGCAACTCATATAAAATATAAAGGTAAAGGGACCCCTGACCATTAGGTCCATCGTGACCGACTCTAGGGTTGTGGTACTCATCTCGCTTTATTGGCTGTGGCCAGCATGACTAAGCCGCTTCTGGCGAACCAGAGCAGCGCATGGAAACGCCGTTTACCTTCCCGCCAGAGCGGTACCTATTTATCTGCTTGCACTTTGACGTGCTTTCAAACTGCTAGGTTGGCAGGAGCTGGGACTGAGCAACGGGAACTCACCCCGTTGAGGGGATTCGAACCGCCGACCTTCTGATCGGCATGTCTTAGGCTCTGTGGTTTAACCCACAGCGCCACCCGCGTCCCTAAATATAAAGGTAAAGGGACCCCTGACCATTAGGTCCAGTTGTCATACGAAATATATGAGGCAGCTAATGGCTAAAAATCTCTTTTTTCATTTAAGAGAAAAGATATTCCTAGCCTTTGGCTTATCTATCTATCATCTATCTATCTATCATCTATCTATCTATCATCTATCTATCTATCTATCTATCTATCTATCTATCTATCTACTATTTCAAAGCATGCCAGCACCACCAGCTAAACAGCTACAGTACTCAGGGCCCAAAATCTCAGCTAAAGCATCCATGACAGATGACCACCCAACCTCTGCTTAAAAACCTCCAAGAAAGGAGAGGCCACATCCTCCAGAGGGAGACCATTCCACTCCTTCACAATTTCCCATTCTTCCCCCCCTATATTTTGTTCTCTAACACTTCTTTTCTTACAAACAAATCCAAACATTTGCTTGGGGACAAACCGACTCACCCATGAATGAGCCCAAGCTGCAGATCAGGCTGAAGAAGCAACTCTCTGGTGGGAATGTACCACACTTGCTGTAGGGGAGAACATTGAGAAGGTATCTGTCAGGGAACTGACATCGGAGCTAGAGGCGGAGGGAAGGCTCTCAAATGATGCTGGAGAAGGGCCCAGCAGGGAGAGAGGCAGCTCCGCAGATGGGGAAGCAAATCAGCGCAACACCAGGGATATAGAGGGGCTGATGGGGGAATCGGCGAGAGGGCTCCAGGACTCTTCACAGGACCCCAGCGGGGAGAGCACGGGTCCTCCGCTACCCACGCCCTCCCTGCGCAGAAGACTTCCGCACAGGGAGAGTACGAGGAGACTTGGCGTCAAACAACTTTTATGTTGGAAAAGATTTAAGAAACGCCCACTGGCGGATTCTGCTAGCGACTGAGGCAGCCACGAAGTGAAGGGCGGCCCAGACTGAAAGGTTTAGCAAGGCAACAAAGCCTGGAGAGGCGGCAACTTACGCATGAGGAACCCATACACATTACAGTATCAAAGCATGTTATCTCATAAGACCAGATAAGGAGAACAGTCCCAGGAATTTTGGCACCCCAGTCAAATATTGCATCACATGAGGCCTTAGTTCTCACTGTGGCATGAAAACAAAGTTTTCTGTTCAGATTTTCCTGGATCTTATATTCTAGCCTGGAATTTCACTCTGGCCTGGTAAATAAACTCTCAAGAGAACTAAAAGGTCATGTAGTTAGGACAGCTAAGATTATGTTGGAAGATTTAAATAAGGAAGGAGGGGCAATGTACAATTCAGCAGTGTTTAAATTGTAATTAATTTTACTCTTGCATATTATAATCTTTGCATGCAACAGCCACATTATATTTTCCTTTCTCAAAGATTCATTTATTATAATGTGCTGTTAATTGTACTTTGATAATAATAATAATAATTTTATTTATACCCCGCCCTCCCCAGCCAGGACCAGGCTCAGGGCAGCTAACATCAAAGTATGATACATTAAAAGCATAAATCAAACAATTGATTAAAATACAACTTAAAATCAAAATTGGAGCAGAATAAAATCAGATGGCAAGCCATGGATTATAACTATAGGGGATGGGAACATTGAATGCTCACCAGGCCCATCTGTTTGTGCTTACGTCTTCTATAAATATGCTTACGGCTTTTATAAACTGAGCAGCCGGGACCATATTACAACAGTTCAAAAATACCTACATTGGCTCCCAGTGTGTTTCCAACCACAATTCAAAGTGTTGGTGTTGACCTTTAAAGCTCTAAATGACTTTGGACCTGTATACCCGAAGGAACGTCTCCACCCAAATCGTTCAGCCCAGAGACTGAGGTCCACCTCTGAAGGTCTTCTGATGGTTCTCTCACTGCAAGGTTACAGGGAACCAGGCAGAGGGCCTTCTCAGTAGTGGCACCCTCCCTGTGGAATGTCGTACCCCCAGATGTCAAAGAAATAAACAATTACACAATTGATCAAAGACATCTGAAGGCAGCCCTGTATCAGGAAGCTTTTAATGCGTGATGTTCTACTGTGCTTTTGTATATTCTGCTGGAAGAAGCCCCGAGTGACTGGGGCAACCTCGTCGAATGGACAGGGAACAAAAAATAATTTTTTATTATAAGCCCCAGCAATCATCTGGTCAAGCAAGCAATAGTACAATTTAAGGACACACTCCAGCCAGGCAAAAGCATGTGAGGAGGATGCAGAGCTGGGCGGGTGAGAAGTTGTGGCCAGGGGAGAGTCCTGGAGGCCAGTTGGATAGGAATGGAGGGCTATATTTGGCCTGAAATTTTGCATCCCTGGTCTGCAAGGCTGCTTCTGAAATCCAGACATCACCCACCAACCTGCCCCAGGGAGCAAGGAATAGCATACCTTACCTGACAAGAGGGATATGATCCAACGTACAGCAGGAAATAGGGCTATCCAGCTCACAAGACTGATTATAAATCCTGAAAAGGAAAGCAGAGAGCATAACAAGAAGGCTTTGCACCTCTAAACAATGCAAACAATTTTTAAAATCTTCCCCCCAAAGAGGAATACCAGAAGAGTAGGTTTGGGTCCATTCAGAAAGATGCCATCCTGTCTAGAAACAGCCCAAACTCCCCCAAATATCACTTAGCATCAAATTCTATGGGCCAGCAGCAAAGAATGACAGGTGCAGTAGATTTCCCAAATACGGAGAATACAAAGAAGAACCAGGAAGCAGCATACTCACCAACTAGATATATATTCCCAAGGACAGATATTCTGCAATGCCACACAACAGCTGGGCAAGCATGGAATTCTGAGAATCCCAATTTTTTGTTTAAAAACGTTATATCTATCCCCATGAAGAATGGCTGTGAAGAGCAGCTCTTTTCATATTTGCAGCCATTGAATGAAGCAGGAGAGCAGCAATATTAGGGACAAGGATGGATTAGGGACTCAAAGACTTCTCAAACATATAAACATAGTCTGAGGCCCTTATCTGTGTGTCCCTCCCAGAGAGGTTCAGAGGGTGGCAACTAGGGAAGCCTTTTCAGTTCATCATTGGTTGATATCCCAAGTGAAGCCTGCCCAGTGCTGACACAGACATTTTTTCCTGTACCACAAAGGCTTTCCTCTTCACGTGGCCATTTTGATGGAAGCTTGGCGTTTTGAAAACTTGCCTAGATACTGCTCTGTGTTGGGCAAATAACCCCAAGCCTAGTGGACTGGTTTAGCACTCCTGGAAGCTCTAAAAAACAAAACAAACGCTCCTCTTTCCTCGGATGCCTTCTTGGAAACACAGTGGTACCTCGGGTTAAGTACTTAATTCGTTCCGGAGGGCCGTACTTAACCTGAAACTGTTCTTAACCTGAAGCACCACTTTAGCTAATGGGGCCTCCTGCTGCTGCCGCGCCACCGGAGCACGATTTCTGTTCTCATCCTGAAGCAAAGTTCTTAACCTGAAGCACTATTTCTGGGTTAGCGGAGTCTGTATCCTGAAGTGTATGTAACCTGAAGCGTATGTAACCTGAGGTACTACTGTACAGATCAGATGCAGATGAGGGTGGTGTTATGTACTGAAGTTCTCACCCTGGGCCAGCATAGATAGTTATGCAAATGAAGGATTGAAAGTGACGTTCAGTGATTGGATAGTTTGTATGCAAATGAAGGATCGAAAGTGACGTTCAGTGATTGGCTAGTTACAGAAAATGGTTACTGTTGCATTCTAGTGGAGCTCTATATAAGCAGGCTGACTGAGCTTCTCAGTTCAGTTCTGTACCAGCTTAAAAATAAAGAGCTGCTTTGGAAGAATCGCTGTGTCGTCTGATATGTTCGCCCACAACTTAACAGGTGGGGAACCTCCCTTTCAAAGGCAACAGAGCCAGGCCTTCCTGAGGCTGGTTCTGGAAAGCGGAAGTGAGCCACCAGTTCAACAGACTCCAAATGGCCCAGAGGAGGGGAGAGCTTTCCCTGGAATAGACATGACTCATGCACGGGTTTGGCCAGGGGAGGCAACCATTCCCAGAAATTGCAAGGTGGCTTTGCCCTAAGGGGGAAACCTCAAGGGGGGAGAGGAAACAAAGCCGGACTTGCTGAAACTGGTCTTCCAGTTTCTTGAAAGTCTTTTTCCCCCCATGAAAGAAGCCTCTGTTTCTTTGTCCCATTCACTAACGGGTGCTTTCCTTTATCATTTTGATGGCTGCGGGAATGACCTTACCTTACCAGTTGAGAAGTGGCGGAGGGTAGTGTGTGTTTGTGTTTAAAGGTAAAGGACCCCTGAGAGTTAAGTCCAGTTGCGAACGACTCTGGGGCTGCAGCGCTCATCTCGCTTTACTGGCTGAGGGAGCCAGCGTTTGTCCGCAGACAGTTTTTCCGGGTCATGTGGCCAGCATGACTAAGCCGCTTCTGGCGAACCAGAACAGCGCACAGAAACACTGTTTACCTTCCCGCCGGAACGGTACCTATTTATCTACTTGCACTTTGGCGTGCTTTTGAACTGCTAGGTTGGCAGGAGCTGGGACTGAGCAACGGGAGCTCACCCTGTCGTGGGGATTCGAACCACTGACCTTTCGTTCGGCAAGCCCAAGGCTCAGTGGTTTACACCACAGTGCCACCTGAGTCCCGTGTTTGTGTTTAGTTCCCATTGAACATTTTTCCAGTGCTCTCCAATTCTAGATTACTCCATGGCATCTTCCCCTGGGCTTTAACTGGTAGTGTAGTGGTTGGGAGTTACTCGTGCGTAATCCTGCTCCGTTTGAGCATCGGATTGCCTGGTTAAACCCTCCGGACTACGCAGCCCATCTTAGCATGGTTGCCCTTAGTCACTCGTAGAATCTGTCTGTGGGTGTTTCTTAAAGCGTTGCCAACATAAGAGTTGTTTGACGCCCAGTCGTTTCCGCCTCTCACTGCGCGGGAGTCTCCTGCGCAGGGTGGGCGTGGGCAGCGGGGTGCTTGGGCTCTCCTCACTAACTTCCAACGAAGAGTCCTGGAGCCCCTGCACCTCCCTGTCCCGTTCCTCTCCTGGATCTCTGGTGTTACACTCATTCTCTTCCCCTTCTTCCCGGCTGAGTCTCCCTCTAGCGCTTGGACCTTCCCCTGCAGAATCAGAGACCCTCTCCTTCTCCCGTGCCTCTGATGGCAGTTCCCTGACAGGTAGGGAGGCTGACTACCAAGCCCCCGAGACTGGTGCATTTGTTGGTTTTGTTTTTAACCTAAGTCTTTCCTGTTTTCTAATCCATCTTTCCACACTGATGTATTTTAAAAGAGAAAAGGACTTCCCTTAAGAAGAATTAACAATGCACATCTGTCAAGAGCGCAGCCTCTCCAGCTTCCAGAAAGCCCAGCCAAGGACATCATGGGGTTTTCGGGACAGGCATTCACTGCAGAATGCAGTGGAGAGATGATTTGTAAATGGAAGAAAAACACATCTGCAAAATCCCTTGGCCACATCAAAAGATACATAAACCCTGCACTCCATGCACGAGAATTTCACCAAAGTCCCCTTTGGTAATATAAGAATGCTATTTCTTTTCTTATGAATGGGTGAAGAATGATCGAGGGAAATAAATTTTAAATGCATTAAGAAACAGAAGCAGATTCTCTTTGCATCCCATCTAAAGATGAAAAGAGGTGGAAGGAACATTCTTTCATATGTGGTGGACTTGTAAAAGGGAAAACGAGTATTGGGAAATGATCCATAATGAATGGAAAAAATTGTTCAAAAGTACTTTCTAAAAAAAAAAAACACCCAACCCCAGTCCTTCCTGTTGGAGATAATTCAGACTGAAATTTTCAGGTGTCAAAAAAGATTATTTATGTATGCTACTACTGCGGCCTGTGTCTTGTTAGCCCCAAAATGGAAAACTAGCGAGGTCCCAACCAAAGAAGAATGGCAACTTGACAGAATATGCACAACTTGCAGACTTAACATATAGAATAAGAGAAGAAGAAGAAATGTTTAAAGAAGATTGGAAAACGTTTATTGAATACAGTGGTGCCTCGCAAGACGAAATTAATCCGTTCCGCGAGCCTCTTCGTCTAGCGGTTTTTCGTCTTGCAAAGCAACCCTATTAGCAGCTTAAAAAGGTAAAGGTAAAGGTACCCCTGCCCGTACGGGCCAGTCTTGACAGACTCTGGGGTTGTGCGCCCATCTCACTCAAGAGGCCGGGGGCCAGCGCTGTCCGGAGACACTTCCGGGTCACGTGGCCAGCGTGACATCGCTGCTCTGGCGAGCCAGAGCCGCACACGGAAACACCGTTTACCTTCCCGCTAGTAAGCGGTCCCTATTTATCTACTTGCACCCGAGGGTGCTTTCGAACTGCTAGGTTGGCAGGCGCTGGGACCGAACAACGGGAGCGCACCCCGCCGCGGAATTAATAGCAGCTTAGCGGCTATTAAAGGCAGAATTTAATATTAATATAATAATATTAATAGCAGAATTTAATAGCAGCTTAGCGGCTATTAAAGGCTTAGCGGATTGGCAGGCGCTGGGACCGAACAACGGGAGCGCACCCCGCCGCGGAATTAATAGCAGCTTAGCGGCTATTAAAGGCAGAATTTAATATTAATATAATAATATTAATAGCAGAATTTAATAGCAGCTTAGCGGCTATTAAAGGCTTAGCGGATTAGCGGCTAAAAGGCTATTAGCGGCTTAGCGGCTTAGAAAAGGGGGGGAGCGGGAAAAAATCTCAAGACTCGCAAGACGTTTTCGTCTTGCAAAGCAAGCCCATAGGGAAAATCGTCTTGTGAAGCAGCTCAAAAACGGAAAACCCTTTCGTCTAGCGGGTTTTCCGTCTTGCGAGGCATTCGTCTTGCGGGGCACCTCTGTATATGGGAAATAACTGTGCACAGCTGAAAACACTGGCAGCATTAAGATAAATTCAACAGTGTAAATAAGTTTTGATGGTTGCAATAATGGAATACTGAATGGTATAGTTTTCGTAAAATATGAAGGGATTTATTATATGTACACACAGAGCTTCCCAAGATGACACTGGCACAGCCAAGCCTCCAGCTACACTTGCTTTCACCCTGCAAGATACTAAAGACAAAACAACTTGTTCCATATGGGGTAAGAATTTGGCTTTTACACCACCTGCTCATTACCCAGGTGAGGGAACACCTTTTAAATAAAACACGGAACCAAGAGAATTGGAGCAAGCGTCAGCGAATCCAGTTAGGGACCTGGTTTAGGAACTATTGCAATAGGACGGCCTTGCCAACTAAACGTTCAGCAGAACCAGCTAGAAAAGACTGCCCAGAGCAAATTTGTAACAAAGCTTATTATCAAACACAGCGCACAAAGAATAATAAAACATAATAATCAAAACAATTTGGGTCTCAATAAAAAAGCTGTGATATAAATGATACAGCTGAATGGTTTTTAAGACGATCTATTCCCTAACTTCTCAGGAGTTGGAACTAATTTTGAACGATAGGATTGCCAGAGGAAGAGTGAGCAGAGCAGAACAAGGGTTTTCCTGATTGCATCCATTTAGAAGGACTGCCATATAAATGATTTGCAGCAAAAGGCTCAGATATGGAATCAGAGAATTGTAGAGTTGAAGGTACCCTGTGGATCATCTAGTCCAACCCCCTGCAAGGCAAGAATATGCAGCTGTCCCATTCGGGGATCGAACCTGCAACCTTGGCATCATCAGCACCATGGCCTCTAACCAACTGAGCTATTCAAGCAAAGATGTCTCGAGAGCATTACTGGAAAATTGGGCAGGGGGAGATCAAGAATGTAGACACCCCCATGCTTGATCCCTTCTCATTTTATCCTCACAATAGCTCTGTGAGGTAGGTTAGACTGAGAGGCGATGACTGGCCCAAGCTCACCCAGTGAGCTTCATGGCCACGTGGAAATTTGAACCCTGCTTTCTCTCAGGTCAGGGTGGCGCTGTGTGTTAAACCACAGAGCCTAGGGCTTGCCGATCAGACGGTTGGCGGTTCGAATCCCCGCGATGGGGTGAGCTCCCGTTGTTCGGTCCCAGCTCCTGCCAACCTAGCAGTTCGAAAGCACATCAAAGTGCAAGTAGATAAATAGGTACCGCTCCGGCGGGAAGGTAAATGGCGTTTCCGTGCGCTGCTCTGGTTGGCCAGAAGCAGCTTAGTCATGTTGGCCACATGACCTGGTAACTGGTTTCCATGACCTGGAAATTAGGTTGGCCACGACTGGACCTGGGTCCCTTTACCTTTCTCTCAGGTTCTAGTCTAGCAAGAGACAGGCACTGCCGGGAATATTTTCATTTGAACCGGCTCAGAAATGTGCAGGTTAAAATGGCAAATTCTCTCCTAAGCCTCACCCCATCCCCACAAAACCAGACAGATGACATTTAGTGTCTCTCCATCTCCTTCCTAAGCTCTTTTGTTTACACCCTGAACTTATTTAAAGGCAGGAACACAAACAGTGGCAACCTCCTTCCTCCTCTCTCCCTCCTTGACCTCCCCCAAACCACAGCATTCTTGGCCCAGCTCAATATTATAATTTTCCCCCCTGTTTATGCGACAGAAGCAATTGAGAAAACTTGGTGGATTCTTTTCCAGGGCAAGTATGTGCACCCATATTTAATATCAGCTATTTCCCTATTTCCCAGCTGGAAATGCGGAATCAAACTAAATATAAGTCTTTTTCTTGGCTGAAGTGCTTAGCCGCGAAGAGCTTCCAAGAAACACATTCTGCTATCTCTCCGACTCATCTCCCAGCACACCCTGTTAACTTCTCCGGAATGATTTTCATCCTTGACTACTTTTGAAAAAAATGCAAGGGCAGCTGTGTCAAAAAATGGGGCAGAATTGTGCTCCGAATTCAACTCAAAGGGAGCTAACAGAATCCTTTATAATAAAAACATTGGCTGTATCAAAACTAATCCTACAGGCTTTTATGTGCAAATAAACAACAACAACAAACAATAAGTCAGTGCCAGATCTGAACACCTGCACAAGCCCAATTGCCAAACATAATACAGTGGTGCCCCGCAAGACGAATGCCTCGCAAGACGGAAAACCCGCTAGACGAAAGGGTTTTCCGTTTTTTGAGTTGCTTCGCAGGACGAATTTCCCTATGGGCTTGCTTCACAAGACAAAAATGTCTTGCGAGTCTTGAGATTTTTTTTCGCTTTCCCCCCCTTTTCTAAGCCGCTAAGCCGCTAATAGCCTTTTAGCAGCTAAGCCGCTAAGCCGATAAGCCTTTAATAGCCGCTAAACCGCTAATAGCGCTAATCCGCTAAGCTTCTAATAGGGTTGCTTCGCAAGACGAAAAAACCGCTAGACGAAGACACTCGCGGAACGGATTAATTTCGTCTTGCGAGGTACCACTGTAGACTGGGGTGTGGACAATTCATTGGTGTCTTCCTAGTTGCATGGGAGGGAATCATACTGATAGTTGAAGGGATAAGGTCCATCTCTCCACAAGCTGCCTCGTGGTGAGAAATAGGCTCCCCCACCATGCCTATAACTAGTTAAGGTGGAATTGGGGGCCCGTTTTTAGCCTGAGAGCCACACTTCCTTCTGGGCAATTTTCTGGTATCCACATGCCAGTGGGGAAAAAGGGAAAAGTGGGAAGAGCATTGAACATAAACTTTTAGAAATCGTAGAATTGTAGATTTGGAAGGGACCCTGAGGATTATCTAGTTCATTCCGCTTGCAATGCAGGAATATGCAGTTGCGCCCTACAGGTATCGAACCTGCAACCTGGGCATTATCAGCACCATGCTCTAACCAACTGAGCTGAGCCACCGTTTTGGTGTCTAGGGGCACATTTGTTCAAAGGATAATAATTAATAAGGCTAGACGAATGCTCCAATAGTTGGAGCAGGGACACAGCCTGCAAAGTAGAGGGTTGGACTAGATGACCCCCCAGGATTCCTTCCAATTCTACAGTTCTATGAAATAACTAGCATGACAAAAACGGAGCAGAGATCACTTTCCTGGCATTTCCCACTGGAGCTATTTGACGACTTAAAATAAAACGGCAGCAAAAAAACGAGAAATCTCCAGAGAAACTGACTGTTCTCCAGCGGAAACGAAGATTTCCCATGCCAAATTTTCAGCCGAGGGGACAAATTGTCATCATATTATGCTGAATAGAATTTATGGTGCTTCGTAATGACAGAATGCTGAAAAAGCTGTTCACCCAGCCCTATTTACCTAGGAAAGTAGCCCATCTAGAACTCTGACCCTAAACCTTCTCTGTTTTGCAGGACGTCTTCAGGAGCAGAAAGGGCTAAGGAGTAAACCCTACACAAATCTGGAGTGAGGACCCTAGGAAGGTTGCATGGAGCCTTGTACGCCTCCTTCCGGCAACTCCTGCAGCCAAGCTGCTGCCAAACATATTGCTCTACTTTCCTTTGGACCAGAGAGTGGGGTCTTGTTTGGGCAGCCCAGGACCTCCATGCACACTGCCCAGTATTGCACCCCAGGAAGTTCACTTCAGTGCTCCTAATGTAGCGGTTTGACTTCACCCCCGGTGAATTTTTGGGTTAAAAAATAACCTTAGTCCCTGCCCCAAAATTGTCCATTGATTGGGACCCTGCTACAAAATTTTAAGTGCTACATTAAAATGGGGGGAGAGCTTGGAAAGTGTAACAATATTTTTTATATTCTTTTTAGTCAAAAAGGGCATTCCTTTCGTATAATAAATGGAGCTGCACATTGTGGGCATTAAAATTGTACATATCCTTATGTACAATAAATAATGTGGAGGGAGGTTTGTAAGTGGTGAAGAGGAGGGAGTCAAAATATTGTTTTCATGCTATGTTTTGTAGCCAGTCTATGTTGCTTCTCTATTTACTAACTACTTGATCTATTCACCATGAAAGCCCATTGGTTCCTCATGACGCTGGCGTATCCTGCTGAGAAGTTAAAAGTTCCCACAAAGAGAATCACAGAGTTGGACGCGACCTGTGTATAATCTAAGTCCAACCCCCTGTGGTTGCAGGAATAAGCAGTTGTCCCATACAGGGATAGAACCTGCAACCTTGGCACTGATCAGCACCACACTCCAACCAGTTGAGCTATCGGGGTTCATAAAGACTAAGACTCCAGCCCCTCCTTCCTTTAGGATTTGGAGCCTTTAAGGATTAAAGAGGTCCCTTTTCCAGCAAGGAGGGTGAGTGCTTATGTCTCTCAATCCATTTTGGCAGGAGGACTGGGCCCACCTACCTGTCAATCCTCTTGACATCAGGACGATGTCATTTTCCTTCGCCCTTGCAGTTTCAACTCAAACCACACGGGCAAAGTCACACGTATTCGCAAGCGCCAACATTCTGTTGATCAGCAGCACCTGCACATTGCACTCCCTTCACCGGCATGGTTTGAAATCAAGCCACTCCGGCTGGATGGCTGATCCCTGCAAACCACACCAGGCATCATTGTATATGACATCAAGTGTAGGGAAAGTGGGCAGGGCTTAGGCAAAGCAATCTGAATTACAATGCCTGCAGGTTGGAGGTTCGCCACCACTTAAGGTGAAACTGTCTAGCATGCCTCCTTTTTTCTCCACAAGCATGAAGACCACCAAGTGGTGTATTTTTTTTATTTTTAAACCCTGTAATGCAATGTGTGGGTAGACTCTGTGCTTTAAATAGCGGACTACGTGCACCATGCAATCGTTGGCAAAACTGCAAACTTTCACGTCTTCAGGCTTTCATAGTTAGAGTTCTTTAGCTACTTACATCATCTAGGCGGCCGACTTTGGGTTGGAGAAAAAAAATAAAAAGACTATGCAAGCACAGAGTCTAAGTAAACCGTACCATCTTGCGCTTGAAATACCA
This sequence comes from Podarcis vaucheri, assembly GCF_965113315.1. Lineage (NCBI taxonomy): Eukaryota > Metazoa > Chordata > Lepidosauria > Squamata > Lacertidae > Podarcis > Podarcis vaucheri. Next base: position 89,952,152 of record NC_138763.1, on the reverse strand, counting down.
GATCAAGGTCTTTCCCCTCCTGGCTAGAAGCAGAATGCAAGCAAATGAGCAAGGAGATGAGAAACAGCCCAGGAAAACCCACACAGACAGGCAGAGCCACCAACAAAAGCCATTGGTGCAAAGGGAGGAAGAACTCTTACCAATTATGGACTGGGCAGATGTGATTGTTGGACAGTGCCATGGCATACCTGTAGGGAATAAAAGAAAGAAGTGAAAGAAGTGATCGTGTCTGCTCTTCTCAAACACCCAACGGCTGCTTCTCAGTTCTCTGCAGCCTTTGGCCCTGATGCTCAAGCCTCCATTAAGAATACACAGTAAACAGGGTGTTCGGACCAAAGGTGGAAAGCAGTCTTCAAACTCCTGCCTCCTCAACCACAAATTCGGTGCGTAGCCTTCAGCAAGTCATTTCTCTTAACCTTTGCTGCCCATCTATAAAGTGGATTGGTAGAGATTTTGAGGCAATCTGGGTCATGCTGCACTGCAGTTTAGCCTAAGCAATGGGGTAGCATCCTCCATCACACCTGGAGGCAACAGGTGTGTTAAGAATAGAGCACCAAATGAGCACACAACTTTGACACCAGTGTGCAGTCAATCGGACAAGCTTGGGCTTTGGGGTCAGTGTTAGATATGGAGATATGAAAGCTAGGAGCTAAATGGCACCTGAAACCGAGGTTATGGACGCCACAGCGGAACATCTAGGCTCGCTTTTTAATACAAAGCTGAAAATGAATGAACGGCAGCTAAAATATTAGGTTCATTTTTCACATGGTCTAGTCTTTCCCCTGCCCACCCCCCTAATATCCTTAAGAGGGTCTCTTCTCCAGTCTTCAAAGAGGAGCTGGAAGCGGGGAGGCAGAAAAAGGTCCTCCTTTCCTTCCACTCTGCAGTTTTAATCTGAAATCTTAGGCACGGTGCTGCGCCCAGTGCTCAGACACAGCTTGTGCTAATGAAATTCCCTGTCGCAAAACACACCTAGAACAATGGGAGTTTCGAACACTGTTTGGGATGTACCTGTGGCCCCTGATTTGAGTGTCAATTACAGAGTTTTGGGGATGGCACAGGAAGTGGGGTTTGTGGTACAAAACCAGGACACAGCTTTGGCACCAGTATGGAGTCAAACGGACAACGTTGGGTTTTTGGCTATTTACTTGTGACCCCGATTTGCTGTGGCAATTACTCGGTTTGGGGGGAGGCGCGGCACGAAACGCGGGATTTGCAGCAGAAAACCAGCACTAAGCTTTTGGGGGGGATCCAAAATTTTGGGGTCCACGTGTTAATGGAGCTGGGCTGGCATGTGTTGCTGACCTCCAACAGAAGGGAAGACTGATGAACTCTGGATGGAGAAATAGCAGGCAGTGGGAGGCGGGTGCCTTATTATAGCATCGTCTGTCTGAGGCAGTTGCCTCACTCTAGCTAAGGTGGGGGCCACCCCTGCACTTGGAATCAGCTCCTTCCCCTGCCAGACTATCTGTTTGGCAGTGTTTGTCTAGTGATAAGGAGTCCGACATGCATCCCAGGCAAAAGGACTCCAAATGCCTCCCCACCCCTTAGATAGCAACCTTTTAAGGAAGATTTTTCAGCCTCAGGGCTGCATTTGCTTCTGGCCAGCCACGCCCACATGCCAGCAGTGGGTGGGGTCAGGGCCAAAAGTGGGTGGAGCAATGAATACAATTTTCTACCCTGGTACAGCAGGCTAGTTTCTAGACGCAGTCGCACATCCCTCTGTATCCTCCATCCAGACAAGCAAGAAGCCAGGTTCAGAGGTCAAGTAAACATTCCAGCCAGGCAAAAGCACTCCAGGAGGTTGCAGCCCAAGGCCAGTAAGGGGGTGTGGCTCAGGGAAAGAGGGTGTGGCCTGGTAATAGTCCCAAGGGCCAAATAAGTGAGGCCTGGGGTCAGTGTTTGACACCTGGGTCCAAGGTTTCCCTGACCCCCCCCCCAACACACTGTGTTAGTAGGACAACGTGCAGAAAGGCAATCCACATACTACTGCTCACCACTGCTGCTAAAGCAGCCACAGGACTGTCCTTTCCATTTACTGTATTTTTTGCCCTATAAGACTCACTTTTTCCCTCCTAAAAAGTAAGGGGAAATGTGTGTGCGCCTTATGGAGCGAATGCAGGCTGCGCAGCTATCCCAGAAGCCAGAACAGCAAGAGGGATTGCTGCTTTCGCTGTGCAGCGATCCCTCTTGCTGTTCTGGCTTCTGGGATTCAGAATATTTTTTTTTCTTGTTTTTCTCCTCCAAAAACTAGGTGCATCTTGTGGTCTGTTGCGTCTTATAGAGCGAGAAATACGGTAATTGAACATTGTTAATTGGCATGATAACCTTCAGCACGTTTAGGGAGAGTCCACCAAATCACAAATTTCTAAGATTCCACATTCTTAGCATATAACAGCAGTATTAATCAATTCACACATTTTTGCATTCACTTATCAAAATAAGAACACAGACTGATGCAGAAATGTGGTGGACTGAATGAAGACTGGGGGGGGGGAGAAGGGGAGAAAACCCCAAGAGAAGCCCAAACCGACAGATCCTTGCCCATCCCTAACAGGCGGTGCTTAAAATAATTCTTTTTAAATGCAAACAGTCTGCCTGAATAATAGAGAGAAAGGCTGGCCAGCAAATCTGTGCCCAAAAACAGGGGTGAAGCCAGGTTTGAGCTGTGGGAGAAAGAATGCAAGTCCCAATTTGCATATATATTTGTATGCACTTGATTTTTTTTAAGCATGGCAGTCCTTTTCTGCCTCTCTCAAAACCTAACAAAGAAAAGAAGGGTCTAAATTTCAGCCCCCTGCTAAAACAAGAGGTGAGCGGAACCTTTCTATTTGGATGCAAAGGTATGGGCTCAAACTTTTTGGTAATAATAATAATAATAATTTATTATGTATACCCCGCCCATCTGGCTGGGCTTCCCCAGACACTCTGGGCGGCTTTCAACAAAACACTAAAATACAATATATAATGTATTAAACATTAAAAGCTTCCCTAAACAGGGCTGCTTTTAGATGTCTTCTAAAAGCTTGGTAGTTATTGTTCTCTTTGACATCTGAAGGGAGAACGTTCCACAGGGAGGGCGCCACTACTGAGAAGGCCCTCTGCCTGGTTCCCTGTAACTTGGCTTCTCGCAGTGAGGGAACCACCATAAGGCCCTCGGCACTGGACCTTAGTGTCCAGGCTGAACGATGGGGGTGGAGACGCTCCTTCAGGTATACAGGACCGAGGCTGTTTAGGGCTTTAAAGGTCAGCACCAACACTTTGAATTGTGCTTCGAAACATACTGGGAGCCAATGTAGGTCTTTCAGGACCGGTGTTATGTGGTACCGGCGGCCGCTCCCAGTCAACAGTCTAGCTGCCGCATTCTGGATTAGTTGTAGTTTCCGGGTCACCTTCAAAGGTAGTCCCACATAGAGTGCATTGCAGTAGTCCAAGCAAGATAAAAATTACAATCTAATAGCATGTGTAGCAGGTCATTTATATCCCACCGGAGTAAACACAATGGGAAGAGTGGATCAGGGAGGGAAAGCACCTTGAAGGAGCTGCCAGAGTGGCAAGGCAGCAGCTCTTCACAAGTCAGTCACATCGGTCAGGGAGATGGTTTGGCGCCTTTCGGAAGTTGGGAGATGGGCTAGAGTAGCGCCAGACAGAACCTACCCTGTAAAAAGTAAAGGGACCCCTGACCGTTAGGTCCAGTCCTGACCGACTCTGGGATTGCGGTGCTCATCTCACTTTATTGGCCGAGGGAGCCGGCGTACAGCTTCCGGGTCATGTGGCCAGCATGACTAAGCCTCTTCTGGCAAACCAGAGCAGCGCACGGAAACACCGTTTACCTTCCCGCCTATTTATCTACTTGCACTTTGATGTGCTTTCTAACTGCTAGGTTGGCAGGAGCAGGGACTGAGCAACGGGAGCTCACCCCATTGCGGAGATGCGAACCACCGACCTTCTGATCGGCAAGTCCTAGGCTCTGTGGTTTAACCCACAGCGCCACCTGCGTCCCTGAACCTACCCTGTACTTTTGTGTATTCAAGGGGAGACATGACCAGGGGCAAGGCATGGGGGGGGCGGGGGGCGCACACAATTTTTGAGCGGGCACAAACCAGGTGCCCTCACGCAGAGTGGCCTGATGCTCCTCTCTGCCCATCAAGGGTCGTGTTGGCCAGCCGGGCTCCCCTCTGTGCACGCAGGCAGTTGGCTCAGCACAGCCCCGCTAAGGGATGGGGTCGTTCCGGTGGCGAGGGCTGGCGAACCCACCCTGCTGGGGTGTCAGCAACTGATGCCGTGCTGCTGGATGTGACCTTTTTTGCCAAGGCAAAATGGAGCACAAGGGATTCTGGGCCTTCACTCCAACCACCACATTGCAGGTTGGGCTGAGAGTAGCCTACAATAACCCTATAGTTTACTGTTGCACCCTGTTGTGAGAAGGAGGGCAGCTTTCAGAAGCCCAGTCAAGTAACCCGCTGTGAAATTCCAACCCTGAGATAGTGCCACCATCAGAAGTCCTCCCAGGCCAAACCCAATTAACTCAATCGCTTGCTGACTCGCATGCAGACTGGTTGCACTTTTAAAATTTTAAAATCTAAACAAAACTGTTTGTGAATTAAGAGCCAAATTAGAGCACGCAACCCATTTTTCATGGGGTTGTGTGTGTTTTTTCAACTCACTTCGCCACAGGCTAAAACAGGAAACACCAGGCACTTCCAGGCTGTCACTGTATTGTGGGTGGGTTTCAATTCATACCAGAAAGTGGGCATTGCACAATTAGGGTGGATTTGGGCTCTTATGTAATAAACCTGCTTCTCCCCTAACTGCAAAAAATGAGACTTTTTGCAATAAGAAAGGGGGTTATGAAATGTACTGGAAAACGTGGGGTAACCATTGCTTGACTTAACCTCATTTAATCTGCATGAATATTCAATAAACATGTAACCTACCTGCAAACTTTGTCCAAATAAATCTGGATGTTCAGTAAACAGGTTGTCTGAAGTGACCACAAGCACGCACCCCAATTATACACTCTGCAACATTCTGTTTGCAAGGACCTGCTTGCTTAAATTCACATAATTTATAAATAAAGAACTAACAGGCAGCTCCCAGTCTATGATGTTATAGCTTTATGGAAAGCTTTCATTTGCTTAAAGATAAAGGGGTAAAGGGACCCCTGACCATTAGGTCCAGTCGTGACCGACTCTGGGGTTGCGGCGCTCATCTCGCTTTACTGGCTGAGGGAGCCGGCGTACAGCTTCCGGGTCATGTGGCCAGCATGACTAAGCCGCTTCTGGCGAACCAGAGCAGTGCACGGAAACGCCGTTTACCTTCCCGCCGGAGCAGTACCTATTTATCTACTTGCACTTTGACGTGCTTTCGAACTGCTAGGTTGGCAGTGCTATCCCCGTCACGGGGATTCGAACCGCCGACCTTCTGATCGGCAAGTCCTAGGCTCTGTGGTTTAACCCACAGAACCACCCGCGTCCCAGCATTCATTTGCTTACTTATTACTTATATGTCCAAGAAATCCAAGACTGCTCAGCCAGTTCTAAAGGTTGGTTGCTCCTACCGCTAAACAAAACTCATAGCTCCCTTCACTCTCTGGCAAAGGCAGGAAGACAACATTACTGGCACTACCATGGTGCAAGTCAGTAGAGCATGAGACTCTTAATCTCAGGGGTGTGGGTTTGAGCCCTGCGTTGTGCAAGAGAGTCCTGCGTTGCAAGAAGTTGGGACTAGAAGACCCTCACGGTCCCTTCCGACGCTACAATTCTACGACTCAAAGTCAGAATGGCTTTGGCCAACGCCAAGTTCACAGGTTTTATTTTTCAAACAGCAGCTTTCTCCAGGGGGTAGGATCAGCGGGCAAGACCCCAAGAAGTGCCCAAACCATGCCCAACCACGTACAAGCATCATTCACTCTAGGATGCCAACCACACTTCCATTATTTACGGCTGAGGTATAATAAGCAGCCGGCACCGCCAGCCAAGCAAATTAACATGGAGTGGCTGGATGGAATGAAGGAGCCTAGACGAAACCACAGACGTCCTGAATCATGCGAGAGAAACTAGCAATTGGCTAAATGCTGTAATTGGTCCCTACGACTGGGCCTGGAGCTGCAGTTTCTCAGGTGTACTGGGGGGAGGGGCTTCCTGTTGCTGGGTGCCCACATTCAAAATTCTAAGCATAGGGCTCCTTCCTTTTTCACAAGGCCATGGCTTCATCTATGGTCCTCATCCAACCTGCTTTGTGTAAGCATAGCATCTACAGTGGTGCCCCGCAAGACGAATGCCTCGCAAGACGGAAAACTCGCTAGACGAAAGAGTTTTCCGTTTTGGAGGTGCTTCGCAAAACGAATTTCCTATGGGCTTGCTTAGCAAAACGACAATGTCTTGCGAGTTCCTGCGGGGTTTTTTTCCTCCCCCCCCCTTTTTCTAAGCCGCTAAGCCACTTATCAGCTGATCCGATCAGCAGATAAGCCGCTAAAAGCCGTTAATAGCGCTAATCCGCTAATCCTTCAATGGGCTTGCTTCGCAAGAGGAAAAAACCGCTAGAACCGTTTTATCCTTTACTGTTTTGTACAGCAAATCCTCCAAGTCTCCCTATTTTCCCGGGACGTCGTGATTTAGAGAAGCCGTCCCAGTTTCTGATTTGATCCCGGAATGTCCCACTTTTCCTTAGGATGCCCCTATTTTCATCGGAGAAATATTGGAGGGTATGACATTATCCTACCCCCGATCCATCTGAAGGCAATCCTGTATAGGGAAGTTTTTTTAAAAAAATATTTAATGTTTTATTATGTTATTTTATATGTTGGAAGCTGCCCAGAGTGGTTGGGGCAACCCAGTCGGATGTGTGGTGGTATAAATAGTAAAATTGTCATTATGGAATGGGACGTCCCTGTTTTCATCAGAGAAATGTTGGAAGGTATGGTATAGTAATGTGGTTTAAAGCAAAATTTGAATTTCAGTGAGGGTCTCTCGCAATCTCTTAAAACTGAGTCCATGACCCTCTTGTCAAACCCATGTTTTTCTGTAAAATACATACTGTACATCATGCACTCAAGTTTCAAAACCAATTTAACATGTAACATGAGAAAAAGAGGTTAGTGTTTGAGACCCCCACCCTTGGGCTCATGTAACTAGTTCCATGATATATATTTTTTTGGACCTGGCCTTTGTCTTCCAGTACAGTGGTACCTCAGGTTAAGAACTTAATTTGTTCCGGAGGCCCGTTCTTAACCTGAGTTACCACTTTAGCTAATGGGGCCTCCCGCTGGCATCGCGCCACCACTGTGCAATTTCTGTTCTCATCCTGAAGTAAAGTTCTTCACCCGAGGTACTATTTTGGGGTTAGCAGAGTCTGTAACCTGAGGCATTTGTAACCTGAGGTACCACTGTACTGTAAATGATCTTGCCCTGTATGATCTTGTAGTATGTGGAAATTACCAAACAAAAATCCATTATTTACGCAACTGCCCCCCTGCAAGAAGATCTAAATCATGTTTTGAAAAAGAGGATTGTAGGCTACCTGATCAAAAGTTTTGGATTTTGCCCCTAAGAGAAGTATAAAAGACCCGCCAAAAGACTTAACCCTCAGTGGCTAGGACCCACAACAGGATATGAGAGCTGCCCAACCAATTGGGAACACTGATCTCAGAGGGGGTTTGTTTTATTTGATACCTTCAGCTTTCACCCATAGTTTCTTCTGGGCGCTTCCCAACTGTTGATATTTTTGGGTGGCATTCAAACACATACTAGCGAACTCAGGCTGTGCAATTATTGTTCATTGGGAAGCCTTGCGCAATGAACTCACTTCCTCAAAACACTGGACTTTTTGTGGAAAAGCCAAGTGAGAGAAAAACGCAGCGAAAAGTGAAGCGGGTAACATTTGCTTGATTCAGCATGGGCTAAACTCCCTGTGAGCAAAAAATCTGAATGAATGCTCAATAAATAGTTGGACCACCACCACCCCGGTAAATAAATCAGGATGCTTGATAAGAAGGTTGTCTGGAAGCAACCTTGCTGGTACTGTCTGCAGCAAAGCCCAATGAACTTTCAGACAGAGAAACACAAATCAAAAGGATTTGCAAGCATTTCTGAACTTGCCATACCTATGGACAGAGATGGATGAGTATCACAGCAGAAGTCAAGATCAGGGAGAAACAGAGCGCCTCTTCTGTTTAGGTAGAACTCAACACAATCCTGAAAGAGGCCAATTCAGAAAACAGAAGCTCTCTTGAAGCAGGGACTGTCCTGACTTGCCCCTAAACAGCACACCAATGCAACAAAAGCATGGACCTCATAACCAAAACCAAACCCAGGGCTTGTATATTTTTGTAACTGCTATTTATTTTGTGATATTTTGGGAACCACCCTGGGATCACTATAAGCAAGGAAGTGCGGTCTGCAAACCTAGCTCATCATCTGCTTCTTCTGGACGCAACAGTTCTATATCAAAGCCACTCTTGCTACAGCTTGCCTGATCTCTTTTCCCCTAAGGAGCCCAAAACTGTATTTTAGTTGCGTAGCATTCCTGAGAAGAAGCTCAGGTTGGCAGTGACCACCTGCTGATCTTCACAAACCAATGGGAACTTGCATTATCTTATGTATCCTCAACCACCAGCTTAAGGAAGCTGCCACTGTATTTCTGCTTTGCAGATTGGCAAGCGGAGGTAGATAATCATTGAAACAAGGTTGGAAGGGACCTCGAGGGTCATCCATGACCCTGAGATTAGGAGACTCATGCTCTACAGGCTGAGCTATCAACAGGTAGATGCCAAACCCAAGCCAAACAACAGGAAGACATGACTACGTGTGAATTCTGAAGAATTCAACGGCAGACATGTACTCCCAGCGTTGTAACTTCTGCTGGTTGCCTTAGGAGCTTTCGAGGCAGTAGCTCATGCAACGCTGTTCTCGAAATTAATGCAAACTGGCTGAGATACAAGTGCTGTCACATGGGCTGACAGACAATAAACAACAGCTAATGATCAACAGAAGGGAAGTGTGGGTGGGGGAGCAGAAGGCCTTTCTTAAGGAAACACCCCGAGTGGGAGAAGAGGTGTCACCTCACCACCAACTCTGAAAATAAGGTTGCATCAACAAAGTAGCTGCCGCAAGGATTTTTTGTTATCTTTTATTAACAGGGTCGCTTCAAAGGAGGGAACCCACTGGAATAAGGTGCTCCGTTGTATTTAAGGAAACTGTGATGCTCTGCAGTAAGAAGCAGGTATGGAACAGATGAGGCATGCCAGCTAAAGCAGTCCGAAAAGAGCCAGTCCAAAAGGGTATGGTTTGTTGGTTTTGGTTTTTACAAAACCAGCCTGTGAAACACAGTGCCTCTTCAATGTGTGCTAAAGTATATATACAGCCCTGCACCTGATCATCCAAAACTGGCCCCACAGGCTCTCATGCTCCTAGGACCTAGGCCATAAACCTCCACTGCTTGTGCTTGCAAGTTGGCAACTTAAAATAGGGGATCTCTGGCCAGCCTCCCCAGAAATGCCTTGCAGCACAGTATATTGGTGGGAGGAATGGGCAAGTCACCTATGGCTTGTATCAACACTGACTCAGAAATAAACCAAGTTGCTTCTTGCCAAAAACCAGGGAGTAGTTTGGCTTATTAACAAGCCAAAAGCAAATCCCTTGCCCTATGAAGCTCCAACCTACCCGCTCCCTCCTCACTTTTGTGAATCCTTCTGAAGTCTTTGCCCACTTTCTTGCAAACTCTACTCAGCATCTGGGAATGGCAGCAGCCAACACTCCAGGAACAGTGTTCAAAATTTGCCAGGCGTATTTTGCACCTGGCTAACAGCCACTTGGGACACAGGTGGTGCTGTGGGTTAAACCACAGAGCCTAGGACTTGCCGATCAGAAGGTCAGCAGTTCGAATCCCCGTGACGGGGTGAGTGCTAGGTCCCTGCTCCTGCCAACCTAGCAGTTCGAAAGCACATCAAAGTGCAAGTAGATAAATAGGTACCACTCCGGCGGGAAGGTAAACGGCATTTCCGTGTGCTGCTCTGGTTCACCAGAAGCGGCTTAGTCATGCTAGCCACCTGACCCGGAAGCTGTACGCCGGCTCCCTCGGTCAATGAAGCGAGATGAGCGCCGCAACCCCAGAGTTGGTCACGACTGGACCTAATGGTCAGGGGTCCCTTTACCTTTACCAGCCACTTGCGACCAAGTGAAGATGCCCGGGCACCAGAATGACGCCTGGCATCTCCACCATCTAGGGGTGTCTGCCTGGGCTTCCTTGGAGCTTGACCATTTTCACACGATAACAACACACCCTGCAGAATTCTATCTGTTATATTTTATCTGCCCAGTCAGAATGAATTTCAGGAACCATCTTGGGTTTTCATGCGAGAGGGGGCTTATTATTTGTTCCTCATCTGAAACTCTGGAGAACTGCTGCCGGCCAGTGTAGCTGATACAGAGGTAGACGGTCCACGGCCTGACTCAAAATGCAGCTTCCTATGTTCCTATATACCTGGAGCTATTTGAATATTTGCATCTTGCTCCCTCCCTAGCCAGACAACCCAAACGCGTTGTCTTGCAGCTAACGAACGGCAGGCAACTGTCTCCTTACAACCAGACAAGACAGATTCAACAAGATACCAATCAGTCAGCTTGAGGCAGCCTTCCCCAGGCTGCGCATTACGGAATATCTGTAAAGGGCAGCCAGTTGTAATTTAGTTTAGCCGCATATTTTGACAATGCAGATTTCCTGCCTGAGGCACCGCAAATGTTTTGAGGCAACCGTCTGCCTCTCCTGCATTGTCCAGAATTGACAAGAAGCCTAGAAAGTGATTCAGCTTGGAAGAATCTGCTAACTAAACACACCAATCAAGGGTAGGCAGCCATCTGGTAGTGACAGGCAACCCTGAGCCCCACCGCTGCTAGACAGGTTGCTTGATCTTTTAGTCCGAGGCAAAACCAGTAGCCCAACACTATGCATGCTTACTCAGAAGTAAATCCCACTAATCCATAGGATTTACTCTCAAGCCAGGCAAACAATGGCGACTGTGCATGTTTCCAGGGAAGGGCTTAGTGTTTTGAACAGGTCAAGGAAATATCAGGGTTCTTGGCAACAAGGTGTTCCTGCTGCTGCTGTTTTTTTTAAAAAAAATATGTGGGTATTTCCCCCAGAAAGGGTAAAAGGGTGGGGGGCACAGGAGCCAATTCCTAGGGGCCAAGGTACTTTCAGCCACCCCCAATAAAATATTTGAGCCTCCACCCCCCGGTTGATGGGCATTGCCATTCAAATACTGTATGTGTACCTAGTTTTGTGATAGATTATGTGGGGCGGAGCTTACCTGCCCGCCCTCCCAATATTTTATTCAAGTTGGCACCCCTGAGCAGGGGAAAATGCATGGGTCAATATTTACCAGACACTGGAGAGACCTTTTGGCAGTGAACATGGACCACAGGTACCAAACTGCATGGGAAACAGCGCTACTAGAAAAACTAATCAGCAGACTGAATCTATCATGGGATCAAACAAAGAAGGAGGCCTTCCCCCTTGTGTGGCTCCTCTTTATCACATACAAAGGCCAACAAGACAATGACCCCCTCCCCTGCCCTAACAACTATGAGTCAATAGGGCTAACTTAACCTCACACACAAACAAAACACCCTGCAACCAGTCAACTGCAACTAGCCATAACTTGGGCCCTCTGATCATTCGCTCTGCCAGCAAAAATAAGACACCTACCCATGCAATGCAGACAAGAAAATCTCCACTCATACACTATGTAAATAATGGAAGTCCCTCACCCTCTCTGCTTTCACCCCTCCTATTTTCTCTTTCTCTGTTTTCTCCTTTCTCCCTCCCCACCTCTCTTCCTTCATCAACCCCACATTGCTACAAAAACGTCTCAAATTGACTGTAATGGACCTGTGTGAAGGATTTTGTTATTTGAAAACAGAGCCACTGAGTGTACTTATGGAAAATCTTTCAATTGCTTCACAATTTTGCCTGCACAAAGCTTGTGGGGAGGTTAAACAGTGACTGGCTGAGTACCGAACATTTGCTCCAATTTGTTTTCCAGGAGGGTACAGTATATGACACTGGGTCAAGCAGTTTGTTCTGCCACACGTTCCAGTGCCTTTTCATGTCACTTTCCTTATGGCAAGAAGTCCAGTGCGGGGGGGGGGGGGGAAATCAGGCTTGTTGAGTAAGGGTGCCAAACCAACTTTAATGGAGGCTTAGGATATATCTTGTTCTTAGCTAGCCTCCTCCTTCTTAGGCTTTTGAGATCAATGCTTTTTATCGCAATAGCTACTGAAATAGCTCAGCTGCAGAGTATAGACTTCAGGAGTTCCTGTAAAATTCTGAAGTTGGGCAGTGGAACGCTGAGCACCTTCCACTCTTGTAAGAAACCAACTACCCCTGGAGCTCCTTGGGTAAATGCCAGCTGACAATGGGAAGCTGGGTTTTAAGCTGCCAGTTTCTAAAATGTCTACAGCCCCATCCTTTACATGTCTTAGGTGCAGTACTAATACATATATATATAGTTCACTTGTGGGTCTCTAAACCCCTGTAGGCAGGGGCAAAGGATTTATTTAGCTGTTCTGTGATTTCCCCCATGCCCCTTGCAGGGAGTTAGACTAGATGACCCTCGCGGTCCCTTCCAACTCCATAAGTCTAACCCAATTGCATGATGAAGTAAATGGAATTTACCAGTAGCTGATTGACTCCCGGTCAAACATTGAAACTTTCTAAATGAAAGAGACAGAGAAGAAATGCACTTAAAAACCTCTGCTTAAAAAACTCTAAGGAAGGAGAGACCACAGCCTCCAGAGGGAGACCGTTCCACTGTCCAACAGCTCTTACTACAAGAGAGTTCTTCCTGATGTTTTGTTGGAATCTACTTTCTCCTTTCATTGCTTTGATGCAATGTCCGAACATCTCTGGCCAAACAAATCAGAATCAATGCTCAGTACACCCGGGGCGTCATCCAACGCGTGCGCAAAACTGCGCGAAAACAAAAATAAGGTTAGAATGTGTTAAGATAATTATAGGATAGAAAACAGAGGAAGATGGAAAGGAATTGCTGAAAAAATTAACAGAAGTGGAATACAAAAAGGGAGGTGTGAGGAGGTCGTGGAAACAAGTGAATGAAAGATAAGATAATGAAATTGTTTGATGTGTTTTAAATGGGTCTTGTTTTTGTTTTGTTAGTTTCATGTGTCAGTGTTTTGTAGGGATTTTGTATTGTATTGTATTGTGGTTTTTTATGTTGTTTTTTTGTAGTGTTGTGTTTAAACTGTTGGAAAATTAATAAATATTCTTTTTTAAAAAAAAAACTGCGCGAAAACAAATCCGGAGGAATGCTTGATAAGCATGTCGTCGGGAAGACACCTCGGGCACGCACGAGGAGCGCGCATCGCACTACTGTATAAGCAGCACTCTGGAAACATGTGGCAGGCTGGGCGCATTTCCGGGCGGACGAGACACAAACCCACGACACGCAAAGCATCCTTCCACGCAGATGCTGCCCTCCACCCTAACAGCTCTCAGCCCTGAAACTTTCCACGGGCACTGGCTCACTTCCACCCCGCCTTGCACGGGTGGTGGAGAAGCGGAGGCGCTTTTCCGAGCAGCTCCGAGGCTGGGGCCATCATGCGAGGAGATGCGAGGGCCACCCCCGGCTCAGTCCGGAGGGCAGGCTCGCGGGCGCAGGGCCGGGCAGAGAGGCCAGGCCAGGGCGCGGGCAGGCGGAGGCGCGAAGAAGCAGCGGCAGCCACGGCTCCGGAGCGCAGCGCACTTAGCACAGCGCCCCTAGAGCCGCTCGGGGCAAGCAAGCGGGGCAGAAACGCCGCTGGCTGGAAGCGTGGCGCGCGGGTCCGCAGGTGAGGGTCCCTTCCCGCCCCGTCCTGTGTTACTCACACGATCCACATGCCGGTGATGCTGAAGGCGGGCAAGGCGATAGGCAGGATCGCCCAGGCGGGCATTTTGGGGCGGAGGCGCGCCCGACAGGGGGAGCTGGCCCGCCCGCCCAGCCAGCGTCCGGTGGGCGCCAGGAGGGAGTCGGCTGCAGCGCGCCTGGCGCCGGCCCCTACCAAGGCCCTCGGCCCCTTGCGCAGCGGACGGACTGGAGCGCGGGACGACGACGACGGCGCCAAAGTCGGCGGGGCTCCAGCCCAACGGCGGCGGCGGCCAAAGCGTAACTTCCCGCCCCCCGAGGAGGAGGAGCGAGGCCGGCATGGGACGGGGCGACCCCGCCTCGGGGGCCGGTCTCCGCGCGCTGCCCGCCCCGGCTTGGAGAGGTCGGGGAAGGGAGAGCTCCGGGCGCGCTCGTCTTCGCCTCAGCGAAAGGGAGAGGCTGTGCCTTTCCTGAGGAGAGCGAGCGGCGCGCCAGAAAGCGCCCTTCTTCGGCAGAAGAGGCTCTGCGTCTCTCCCCCTCAAGGCCTGGTTTGTGCTTTTCGCGCTTGCGGCCAGGCGAGGCTTGGAAAGTTACCAGAGCGGGTGAAGTTGAGTTGGCGCTGCTTCTGGCAAATGCGCGCGTGAGAGGAGAGCGTAGGAAAGTTGTCGGGAGACCGAGACAGACCATTGGTCCAGGCGCAAGGTTACCCCAAACTTGGGTCGCCGTCTGATTTTTTGGGACTACAACTCCCATCATCCCTAGCTAGCAAGACCAGTGGTCAGGGCTGATGGGAATTGTAGTTCCAAAGCCCAAAGTTTGGGAGACACTGGTCCAGAGTTTCACGGAGTGGGAGCGGTTTCCTCAGCTGCATCTGAACCTACAGCCCTGCTGCACTCCCGCAAAGAAACTTTGGTTTTAATCTCTCTCTCCGCGCGCGCGCGCGCGCGCACACACACACACACACACACACACACACACACATATATATATGGCCTTCGCCTGGTCTAGCCAAGACTAGGGCAGGGTTTTTTTTCTTTAAAGTGCTTCCACTTTCTCCATTTGGTTACAGGTGGGTGGGAGACCTGTGGATTCAGTCAGGGTATGATGGTGATTTCTTACCTACCCAGTTTATCAAAAGGTCCCAGGGCAGGATAGGAGTGAACTCCTAGAGGCTGAGGTCTCTTCGGCCTCCCCAATAAAATATTTAAGGGGGTCAGGCCCCACCAAAGTTGATGGGAATTGACATTCAAATACTGGGACTGTACCATGTCTTGTGGGACTTAGCTGCTCCCCCCCCAAAAAAAAAAAATTAGTTCAATTTGCAGGACAGGTTACATGTTACAGCAATTAAAAAATATAGTGCTGAAAATCGTTTGAAACAACTTCTACTCGTATGGATAGATCTGCCAAGTCTAGGTGGTAGTGCCCTACTGCTCCTTCCTGGGTGAGAGCAGGGCTCTGGCATTTTAGCCACCTCAACACCCTACAGTGTAGCACCTGTCCTGTCCTGGTAGACAGGGGTTGTCCAACATTGTCCCCCTCCCTAGCTCTCGTTGTGCCTTCCCAAAGCTGGGTAAGCAAGGCTTTGGGAAGAGGCATGAGGGTCTGACAACTGGCAAGGACCTCCTGGGATAGCTCCGTTGATAGAGCCCGGGACTCTTAGTACCAGGCTCATGAGTTTGAACCCCACATTGCGCCAAATATTCCTGCACTGCAGGGGGCTGGACTAGATGACCCTTGTGGTCCCTTCCAATTCTGTGATTCTATGACTCCCTCCTAAAGTCTAGTTAACACTTTGTCAGGAAAGAGGTGGGAGGGCTCCAGGACCCTGCCAGAGCCTCATACACCCAGTACCTCAGCTGGCTTTGGGAAGGCAGTGCAAGGGCTGCAAGATGGGAGGGTCAAATTTTGGCCTGGCTCCTTCCCCCCAACCCCAGCCACACAAGAAGGCAGTGTGTGTCAGGAGGGAAAAGTAGGCAAGCTATCCCCATGCCCACCCTCAGTAACCCCCCCTTGCCTATCACCCACTATTCCAACATGCAGCACAAAACCTCCAGATAAAAACCTGGTAAGCCAAAGGTCTACACTGTCTAAAACACTTCTACAAAAACAACAAATCCATGCCAACACAGGAAATACAGGACAAACTAGGGGACACCTAAATACCTTGGCTAACACATCATCAATTTCATGCCTTCTTAAACAAATGATGATGATGACGATGATGGCAGTGTGTGGCCTGTGGGTTTTGTGTCAAAGTGGGATGCGGGTGGCGCTGTGGTCTAAACGACAGAGCCTAGGGCTTGCCGATCAGAAGGTCGGCGGTTCAAATCCCCACGACGGGGTGGGCTCCCGTTGCTCGGCCCTGCTCCTGCCAACCTAGCAGTTCGAAAGCACTCCAGTGCAAGTAGATAAATAGGTACCGCTCCAGTGGGAAGGTAAACGGCGTTTCCGTACACTGCTCTGGTTCACCAGAAGAGGCTTAGTCATGCTGGCCACATGACCCGGAAGCTGAACGTCAGCTCCCTCGGCCAATACAGTGAGATGAGCACCACAACCCCAGAGTCGTCCGTGACTGGGCCTAACGGTGAGGGGTCCCTTTACCTTTACTCTTGTGGCCCCACTTGGTATGAAATGTTGGACTGCCCTGTGGTACACCTTCAGGGATAGTGGCAAAACGCTTAAGCATCTCAGAGATGCTTAGCTGTGTAAATCTCTTACTAAACTGAAGACAGAACACTACATGTATAGGTGTAACTCATCAAAGCCCTAGTTCCATGGGAAGGCATATGCTACATGCATGGTCATCTTGCCACATCCGCAGGCCCAAGTATTCTCAGAGTGGAGGGGGGGACCAAAGGGATTAAGACCTGGAACTTTCAGCAGTCTCTTCCCTGCTCCCAGCCACACTTTCAAAAGTAACTGCCATCTGAGAGTAAATTCTGCCTAGCTCAAGATGTAATTCACTTCAAATTATTTTGTAAAAAAAAAGACTAATACATATAACAATAAGTAAATATTAACTCACAACTGGGGAGAAAAGAGTTAACCCTCCCATCCCATGTATTGTGACCAAAACCCAAATCCAAACTCTTGAAAAGAGCTTTCTATCAGTGCCAATGGAAGCAGAGTGCTATTGGGGGTGGTCCCCAAAGGCGGAGACCCAGCTCTTTGCACCAAGTCCCAGATCTCTTTCCCCTTCCCCTCCCTTAAAAAAGAGAGAGCGAGACTTTGCCTGAGGTGGCAAAATGTCTTGGACTGGCCCTGTTTGGGTAGGGAAATCAACTCTCCATTTATTATAGGGAGGCTGCACTGTGATTCCAACATATCCCACCTTCAATATCCAATAAAGTACACAGACCCCCAAATTGCTAACCTTCTCCCCCACTTTCATTAGTTGAGTCTTGCAGAATTCAGCACCAAAGGCATCCTAAGGATCCCCCAACCCAAGCATAGAGAGCCAGGGTCCTTCTGTTGTTGGAGAACTCCCATCTGACCCTGTTAGTGTGGGCTGGCCAGGGATGATGTTAGCTGGAGAGTACAGCTTCATCACCTCACCCCTTTTTTAAATCCAGACTGCCATATTTAAAGACATGGGAAAAGGAAGCAACTTGTTTCTTACCATTTCTTACCCGCCTGCCCCAATTCAGGATCTATTCAGAGATGAGGTGGAGCGGCTGACAGAGTGGTGCTGTATTATACTGTATCGTTTAATTAGTGTTTTTATGGAGCAGTCAAGTAATTTCGTTGTCCCCGATGACAATAAAGATATTATTATTATTATTATTATTATTATTATTATTATTATTATTATACGTCTAAGCCAGGTTAATGTTCCAGAATTACTCCACACACAGCCCAAGAAGGGGGACATCCAAGGCATAAGGGAACAGGTTTAGCAACATTTAATGTCTCTTCCAGCAGACCCAAAAGCCAGTCAGACTTTGTGGGCTGTTCTATAATCACTAGACTACACTTCTGTTCCCCCTGCTATTTAACCCACCACCCTCGCATCCCTTCCATCCATTTCCATTTTGACTATAACGCCAGGAAAGAGATCACACCTTCCAGGTCCCACAAAGAAAAGTAGAAGGGTTTTGGTGGACCTCTTTGTAGATTCTTTCGTTCACTGTCAGAGGTTCCCCACAAGGAGAAAAGTCTGTCTCCATGGTTGGCGCAGCAGCAGCAGCTTGACCTCACATCCTATACACTCCTTAAGGAGGAGGCTGCTGTGCCATAAAGCATGGTGGCACAAGCATGGGAAAACACAGTGAAAATGAAAACACACACAAAAGGAAGAAAACACAGATGCTGAGTGTTTCCAAACGGCCAGTTTATTATGGTTTGTTTGCAGGGAGGTTAGATGATATTGCATCGAATCAAGCATCCTTCGACACTTTCCAGTGCAAAATGCCCATTCTTTGGGGGATGCGGGTTTGTTGTACAGGAGTTCCAAATTCATTGTACTTGTGCAACCTGAATTTGCCAGTATGCAAAACAAAAAACAGCAACAGTCTTGAAACACCCCTGGTTCCTCTTGAACCTTAAATCATAAATAATCTTGACCATAAATCATTGTGGTGCTCAAATAAAATCAGGGAAGATGTGAGCCCACCCCTAGGAAGATGCCTTGTGCAGGATTTTCCCATGTATGTGCCTGCATAGTCTACAAAGGGCACAGATCATCACACTCTTCAGCTGCAGAGGCCATTGAATATTACACGCACAAGAGAGACTACTTGTCCAACTTGAATGAACATTTATGCTGGTTCTCCAGACCCTCTAGTGGTCATCTTTAATTATGCATATAGTAGTGTTAGTCCATGTAGTAGCCTCCAGATGTTGTTCTGTAACTTACATCAGCCTCAGGCAGCATAATAGCCAATGGTTGCGGTGATCAGAATTTTAGTGAACAGTAACTGGAGGGCAGCACAGAGTCTACCCCTGTTCAATAGTTTAATGCAGCAATAGCCCTGAAACTCCTGAGGAGCAATGAGCAAATTTCATGTTAGCCACCCTCTATGCTGAAGGGACGCGGGTGGCGCTGTGGGTAAAAGCCTCAGCGCCTAGGGCTTGCCGATCGAATGGTCGGTGGTTCGAATCCCCGCGGCGGGGTGCGCTCCCGTTGCTCAGTCCCAGCGCCTGCCAACCTAGCAGTTCGAAAGCACCCCCGGGTGCAAGTAGATAAATAGGGACCGCTTACTGGCGGGAAGGTAAATGGCGTTTCCGTGTGCTGGTCTGGCTCGCCAGATGCAGCTTTGTCACGCTGGCCACGTGACCCGGAAGTGTCTCCGGATAGTGCTGGCCCCCGGCCTCTTGAGTGAGATGGGCGCACAACCCTAGAGTCTGTCAAGACTGGCCCTGATGGGCAGGGGTACCTTTACCTTTACCTTTATGTGGCAGAGGTACACAATGCCATCATCTCCACCATCAAAATAGCACCGTTCAGCTATAATCTCTGAACAATTTTGCTGACTTTTAAAGTTTCCTTAGCCAGTTCTTCAATAAGGGCAGAAATACACAGCCGTAGTTTAATTGCCCAAGAAAAGAGCTTACAGGTAGACACTAATTTTCTGACTTTACTGTCAGAGGAAGGAGTTCCCTAAAAGCAGTGTTAACTGACAAAACAAAATCCAGGCTTTGTAGCACAAACAGTGCAAAAGATTGGCATGGGTTCTTTCCTATCTGGTCCAAGGCAGCATCCCTTCCTCCAACTCCACCCCAAATGTATGTTTTGGGTACTTCCTCATTCCATAGCCTTCTCTTTATTATACTAGAACTCTGCACCACTCAATGACACATCCACTGCCAAAACAACACGTAACGCACACAGAGAATTCACTGCCACATACAGTGGTACCTTGGGTTAAGTACTTAATTCATTCTGGTGGTCCGTTCTTAACCTGAAACTGTTCTTAACCTGAATCACCACTTTAACTAATGGGGCCTCCTGCTGCCGCCGTGCCGCTGGAGCACAATTTCTGTTCTTATCCTGAAGCAAAGTTCTTAATCTGAAGCACTATTTCTGGGTTAGTGGAGTATGTAACCCTGAAGCCTATGTAACCTGAAGCGTATGTAACTCGAGGTACCACTGTATTGTGTTGATGGTCACTCGCCTGGCCGACACTTAAAAGAGGATCAGGCAAACTGATCCAAGCCTATCAGCTGTTATTAAGCCACGACCACAATCTCCATTTTCAGAGAAAGCATGACTCAGAACAACCACTTTGCTTGGGAAGGGGCAACAAACAAAAGGAGAGAGAGGTGTTGTTTTCTTGCCCTACATGTCAGATTCCTGGATAAATCTCTGGGCAGTGTTGGTAACTATTAGATCCGCCCTTCGTCTGATTCAGTGGAACTCTTGTAACATAGAATTAATTGCCACAAGATGTAGTAATGACCACAAGCAGAGATGGCTGCTTTAAAAAGTCTCTGCTATCAGCCGCAATAGCTGAATGACAGTTCAGTTTGCAAGCAGAATATTCCAGAATGCTCTATGCATCTTCATTCCCTGCTGGTGATCTTCCATCGGCATCCAAGTTTCTGCTGTGATAAGTGGAATGCTGAACTGCATGGACCTTGCTCTGATCCTGCAAAACAGCTCTTGTATTCATAGGTAAATATTCTGCAAATAAATGCTGACTCTTAAAAGCAAATAAATGTTTCGGAGACAATCCTCTTGTTCACATTTGTCTTTACCCTGAGCAACTGTACCTCATTCTTCCTGCACCAGTTGTTGCATTTTCAAACTGCAATTACTTTCAATGCACATAACGATTAAAATACATTAATAGGGTTATTGGAGCTGATCACAAGCGTCTTGTCAAACACACACACTGAGCTGGAAAGAAACTGCACTCTTTGGGTCATTTGTATAAGCAGAGAGGACCCCTATGCTTACTTCAGCAAACTCTGGATGTTCTTATCAGGTAGAGGCTGAACACAAACCTGTGATAAACAGTTTCATAGCAATGGATTGCACTAAAAAAATGTTTTCTCCGGGTGGGATGTTAGAACTATGTGGACACGTTTTGTGAAAGTGGCCTTTTAATGCTACTCGAGTTCAAAAGTGTATCAGGAATTTCAGCAGTTTTAAGGTGGGAAAGATTCAGTAACAGGCTTAATGGCGGTCTACATATTTAGTAGAATAGAACAGGGTGGAGGATGCTGTATGTATGGCTTCCCTATGAGGGATTGACAAACCTTCTCATTCTCGGTTTCTCTGAGTTTGTCATCTTTACAATCTTAAGTTCAGTTTGTTCAATCTTCACATATGCTTGAATTTTTTAACAAAAAGAATATTTGTGAAAATTCATAACACTTTGGTGCATTTATACCCACACATCCATTTCTCTATGCCATTTTGCCTAACGTACAAATTTTTGCAAGCAATCTGTCTTAGCAGAATGCCATTGCTAATGTTCTTTCCCGCTTATATAGACAGACATGTTTGCACGCACATCTTTGTAATATGTGCACTGATATTGGCAATTGGGAGACCAGCTGGTATCACACAGAGGGGCAGACTTGACCCCGAAGCCTTCATAATTGCTAATCCCTACTTTACAGTGACAGAAATTGGATTCTAGCCACACTGCGATTGAAGGCAACAATTTTGTGGTGCATGCACACACACACACAAACTTGTATTCCTTCCTAACTGCAACCTAGGAGTGCTCTGCCAAGTCTCAAGTGTGAGAAAGGGGAGAGGGGGATGTTGAGGGGAAACAGCCCCCTGGCCATTCATCCTGACACCACCCCCTCCCCAAGTAATGTTTGCTTATTACTGGCTTGGAGTAACTGGCTGTCTTGCCTAATCTCCTTTTCAGTGCATCGCAGGCAGTACCGTCGGGAAAGGCAGAATAGACTGAGGCGGTAGAGAGGAAGGCACTCCAGGCTGTGTACTCCATGTGCTCATGGGATGCACATGCTCCACCGCAACATGCCTGAGTGGGCATCAAGCAGGTTGGTGAGTGAGGAGCAGGGTGGTGTCAATGGACTGTATGCGCCACCATGTGGGCTTACCTAATGGCAACAATAGACAATTGGCCATCTGCAGCGCCTCCACCACCCTGAAGAAACACCTGAAAAGGCTGGATTGGCTGAGTCCCCAAGGTAGGGAGAAGAACCTCATGTCCGTGAGGAGCTATCATCAATTGCACGCCCTCAAACGGCATCAAAATATGAATGTGGTAGGAGAATATAAAATATTTGAGGGGGTCGCCCCCCCCAAGTTGATAGGCATTCAAATGGTGGGTGTGGCACATCATGTGACTGATTATATGGGGGGCGGCTTACCTGGGATCCCCTGGTGGGGGAGGGGTGGGGCGGGGGAGAAGAACTGCTAAGCCAAAATAATTCATTTACAGGTCATATTTATTCCACTGTAAAAAGTCAATAGACTCCTTATATATATACACACACACACAGTCACCTGCCGTTCCACACAGTAGACACTGGCTTCAGTTCCCAATGGGATTCTGCAATAAATGTGGAGAATTTTAGCCTAATGCATAAGAGGAAGGAAGCACTAGATGAGACACATTTCACTCTGCTTTTGTGCTAAGAGGCCAGAAGTGTAGGAGGGGGTAACAGCATCCTCCTAAAGTGAAAGCGACCAGAAGGAAAATTTAGCAGCCTGTTCCCAAATGAGTTAGAGCATCATGTACGGCCAATTCCTGCCCGCTCCCGGAAGCCTCTCACTTTATCGGGCACTAATCGCCCAAGTCTAGTTATCTTGTGAGGAGATCGTGAGTGCAAGCAAAGAATGCCTGAAGGGCACCCAGTGAGATTTAACTGAAAGGAGGAGAGCTTCCAGTACAAGACTTAGTCAAGATGGTGCAGCTCGCTCAGCACTGCAGAGGTTCCCCCTCCCTGTCCTGGGCCCAGGCCTCTGCTTCCTGTCCCACATTCTCTGGTCTTGTCCAGTGGGCAGATATTTTTCCCCCCAGCTCTCGCTACCCAGCAGAGTAGCTGAAGAGGACCCTGAAGAGTCAAGCCAAAGAGGGGCGATAGGAAAAGTCATATTCTCAAGTCAACGCCAAAGAATATAGGCAAGTAAATATCCGTAATAGGAGCGTCTCTGCTTAATTTCCTAGGGAATATAGCTCCCCTGCTCCACTCTGCAGGAAACGCCTACCTCCTTTCTTTCCTTTTAGATCAGAGGCAGCAGAAGGTGTGTGCTGAAAAACCGACTGCTGCCCCCTAACTCTAAAGAGAAGAGAACCCGGCCATCACCCACACAGAGATTGCCTCTGCACAAAAGGAGCCAAGGGCCGTGGAACAGATGAGCTGGGATGGAAATTTTGGCCTTAGGTCCACTGGGGAGGACAGCTACATTGCAAAGTGGCCTTCCACACTTCTGCTAGGGTCTTCCCTACAGCAATCATGGCTTCTACCAGACAGAGCATCCTGTACCACCATCACCCCTGCAGCCAACTGTCCTCTTTGCTCCTCTCCTCAGTTGACTTCAGAAGCTGTCATGGGGTCAGTCGGCCGCTGGGAGGCCAGAAGAGGCACAGGAGAGGTGGCCTCTATGAGGGCTGGGTTCAGAATAATAGGCAGAGTCATAGGTGGCACTCCCACCTGCAAGGGGGAGGCCAGAGGCTGAAGAATAAGAGGTTGCTGTGCCACTGCTTGAGGTGCATCTTTCGCCGAGCTCACTTTCACAGGTGCTGCTGCTGGAGGGTGGAACTGTGGTCCAGAGAGACTGGAACTGCCTGGAACTGAAGCCGTCTCAGGGTCTGCTGAGAGAGGAGAATAGATTTTTCACTTGTTCAAGAGGAAAATTAGTCACCAGATAATATGTTCCATGGGGACGCGGGTGGCACTGTGGGTTAAACCACAGAGCCTAGGGCTTGCCGATCAGAAGGTCGGCGGTTCGAATCTCCACAACGGGGTGAGCTTCCGTTGCTCGGTCCCTGCTCCTGCCAACCTAGCAGTTCGAAAGCACGCCAGTGCAAGTAGATAAATAGGTACTGCTCCGGCGGGAAGGTAAACGGCATTTCCGTGCGCTGCTCTGGTTCGCCAGAAGCAGCTTAGTCATGCTGGCCACATGACCTGGAAGCTGTACGCCGGCTCCCTCGGCCAATAAAGCGAGATGAGCACTGCAACCCCAGAGTCGGCCACGACTGGACCTAATGGTCAGGGGTCCCTTTACCTTTACTTAATATGTTCCATGACCTCCCCAAGCTTCACCTAGCTTACTCTTGGTGTGTATAAGTACACACAAATCATTCCTTTTTCTCTTGGGTTTCTTTTCACTCCCTGTTCCAGGGACCGCAATATCTCAAGGACCGCCTCTTTCCAGATGAACCTACCCAGACCCTGAGATTATATTCTGAGGCTCTCCTTTGTGTGCGCCCTTCCTCGAGAGGTTTGGAGAGTAGCAACACAAGAACGGGCCTTCTCTGCAGTGGCTCCCCATCTGTGGAATGCTCTCCCCAGGGAAGTTCGTCTGGCACCTTCATTATACACCTTTAGACGCCAGGCAAAATTTCAACCAGGCCTTTGGTTGATCCTGTTTACATCCTATACCCTTTTAAAATGTGTGTTTTTTGGGGAGGGTAGCTACTGGGTTGTTGTTTTTATTTTTATTAGGTATTTTGTGGTTTTATATCTTGATTTTATTCTGTGAACTGCCCTGAGACCCCCGGGTATAGGGCAGTATATAAATTCAATAAATTAATAAATCGTCATCGTCGTAGTCATCATCATCACACTGCCTCTTCAGTCACCCCATGTGACGTGCCTCTTCCAATTCCTATACTAGTTTCCCATTCTGCATATATTTGTTTCTTGAACTCTACACCTTTAGCAGCTCAGCAGATTCCTGTCCTCTTACATGGTTTTACCCATTCTTCCTTGCTGCTCCTTAGGCTGCAACTCCCAGAACTCAAACACATGTGACGCCAACTCTTTCTCCCCTTCAAACCTCACCCTGAAACTCATCTTTTATGAGAATGCTTTGGCTTAACCTCTAACTGAAGCTTAAGCAGTGCAGCTGAATTTTCTCTCTTTTATCCAGCGCTACCTCTTCTTGGTCTAGCCCCATCTTTAACCCTTCAGCCGGCAGTCAAAAGCACTTTTAGTCAGACAAGCCTGTGGCCTCGTTACCCACCTTGTTAAGGCATCTGTAAATATACAAATCGATGCATTTTACTGATGTTTTTACCTATTTGTTTTTATTTTTACTTTGTATTTTACTACTGTTAATCGCCCTGAGCACCATTTGGTGTTAAAGAAGAATATAAAATTAACAAATATGAATTCCTATCCTCTGTTTGCTGTACTTCCCACATTGTAAGACTTTAGACTGTAAGTAACCTGGAACAGGGATATGTTTGTTGCTGGTTTGTTGTTTGTTTAACTTGCATTAGTTTGTAAAGTACCATGTTCAGTGATGAGAAGATTTGGAAAATTAGTCATGCAATACTGCTGCTGCTGTTACTACTGCTACCAGTTTGCAGCAATGAAGAGATCTGGTCCCACCTCTAAGACAGAAAAGGATCAGCTGCAGGGGGTTTGTTTCCTCGCTGCCTGCCTGAAAAAGTGGCAAATTCTCGTTTCTGCCATCAGCTAGGTGACGTAGGCCACTTGCTTCTCAGGGAGAATATGGCAAGAAGGAGACAAACATGATCCCATTCATCAGCCAGTGAAACAACACCTCTCCAATGCTTTCTTCCTCTTCCTCTTCCCATTCCTTTTATATCATGTCTATTAGATTGTGGTGGTGGTGATATAGAAGCAGCTCATTCTTGCAGGAACCGTAGGACTTACCGATGGCTGCCAGCTCAGGAGACTTCTCAGGGGGAGCTGAATGGGTGGCAGTCCTTGTATCCCCTCCAGGGGAATGTGGCAGGGAAGATACTGTTGGTTTGGGAGGATGCATCTCTGTTGGTAAGGTAGGAACTGGGTCTAAATAAAAACAGCAAGCAAAAGAAAAAAGAAAAGATTATACCTCTCGAGGAAAAAGGCTTTCCCTTAAATCAAGACTGCGTGCTCCCACTCATGTCAGATCAGGCTGCTCTGGCAACATGGGACATGACTACACACCCCAACCCACACACAAGTATTCTCTGCTATGACAAGACATCAGAAGTCTATTCTAGCACGCTCTGTGCAACAGCCCCCCTCCCCAATAGTCTGCATCATCAAGGGAACCAAGGCATGAACTGTGGTGTGAATCTTAACTTAGCCATCAGGACTTTTTGTGATCAGGCCCAGGCATCTTTTCAGGCAAAGAAAGCAAGAGACGCACAACACTGGTTTTGGGATTGGCTAGGAGCTCCATTTCTGTTGCTATCTAGTAAAGCCTCAGATCTACTGCTTTCTAGGGTCCATCTCAAGTCCCAAGCACTGGCTCCTTTCTGCAAGGAGCACAAGAAAAGGGGGAAAGAAATGCCTCAAGAGAACAAAATGAAAAGGAGAACAGGCTCTGGTGCACATTGATGAAAAACTCTTTATTGCAGCTCAACACATTTCAGAGTAAAACACTGCCCCTTCGGGAGCTTGAAAAATTTGTGTTATTAATGTTCAAAAACACCTTGTACTCAAACTCTAACCAACTCAAGAACCAGCCTGAAAAAGTAGGAATGCAGTCCTCGCCATCTATACTGAACTAGGTTTACAAATTGATTAGATTTGAAGAATAAGGTGGCTTGGAATTTTAAGAACTCACACATTTTTCAAGCTCCTGAAGGAGTTTTACTACCAAACATGCTGAGCTAAAATAAAGAGCTTTGCATCAGTGAGTAACTAAGCATGCTTTCCTGTTTGTTTCTTTCTGCAAGGAACCTTGCATGGCCACTTCTACATATCCCCAAGTGCCTCTCTCAGAACATGGAGCTTGCTCACAGATTCTAAACATAACACAAAGTGGTTGGCTTGCATACCTTGGATGACTGTCTGTTTGAAGAGCTCATCCCTCAGTTTTGGCAGAAAGCAGTCTATGCGTTCCCAGGTGATCTCCCAGAGATCAGAGTAGCCTGTTCGTGAGTCAGCACTGTGGAATATTCCAGCCGTGTCCATTACTAGCAGCATATTTTTCAGTGATTCAGGGATGGCCTCTGGCTGCAAGGCAAGACATATCTAAGACCTAAAATTTGAGGTCCTGTACACTTTCTTCCTTCGGAATCAAGTCCTCTTTTAGATCACTATCAGAGGTTATCATGGGGCTGGCCAGTGGATCACTGGAAGACCAAGAAGGGTGGAAAGGCCCAGAGGGGTGTTAACATGCATTTCAGACATGGGCCTACCAAGGAGAGATCCTAGAAACCTGAAGGGGCAGCAAATACATACCAACAAGTCACTGGATCCAGAATGCATGTATTTGTCCATGAAATCCAGAATTGTCAGCCATAGTGCAGCAAAGGTTGGGAGGGAGAGCAGTGGAGACAAGTGCTGCAGAAAGACCTAGGATAGAACAGAAGATGACATGGTAAGCATATAGCATGAGAGGAAGAGGGACCTAAGGTGACTGCTCTGACACCACAGGGTATGTTTAAGGTTATTTTAAAGCTCTAAACGACCTCTGTCCAGTATACCTGAAGGAGCATCTCCACCCCCATCATTCTGCCCAGATGCTGAGGTCCAGCACCGAGGGCCTTCTGGCGGTTCCCTCACTGCAAGAAGCCAAGTTACAGGGAACCAGGCAGAGGGCCTTCTCGGTAGTGGCACCCGTGGAACGCCCTCCCACCAGATGTCAAAGAGATAAACAGCGACCAGACTTTTAGAAGACATCTGAAGGCAGCTTTCTTTAGGGAAGCTTTTAATGTTTAATAGACTATTATATTTTAATATTCGGTTGGAAGCCGCCCAGAGTGGCTGGGGAAGCCCAGCCAGATGGGCAGGGTATAAATAATAAAATTATTATTATTATTATTATTATTATTATTATTATTATTATTATTCCTAGACAGCTCTGCCCTGTTAAAGGATTCCAAACCCTGGGAATGCTGTGCCACAATTGGGCCCAAAAAGCTTGTTTAGGGCCTCTTGTAAAAAATCACCAGACCATGTGGCCACATTGCTTAAATCCTGAGAGAGTAATCAATTTAATGAAATGAACAAGGTTGTACACACACTACAGTCTTAACACAGATGGCCAGAATTAAGACAGGCAGGGTGATATTACTTCGAAATGTTGTTAAGCTTTAAATTCTGTGTATATATATATTTGGGGGGGGGGGGTTGACCTGCACAAGCAGGGTTGTCTTTTTGCAAGTTATCCTTTCATTTCAACTGTAAAGGTGAAAATGTAGTTACTTAAAATAAATCCTCTCTAGCTCCTTAAAGCTTATTAGCCAATCACAAGGAGCTAAAACAAAGTCCTCACCCTGCTACAGAGATTGCAGGTGAAGTACATATAAACAGAAAAAGTTACTAGGAGAATTTTTTGTTTTGTTTTGTTTAGTGACAATGAATGCAGGGCAGAAGGCTACTACACCACTTCCCACTGGGAATGGGGACACCAGTTCAAAGGAAGGTAGCAATTCAAAGTGGAGACACTGGGTGTCTCCTGAAAGCCCCAGTTCAAGTCTGCTCATCCCCACTGCCTAATAGGCATAGTCAGAGAGACCTTTAAAGTGATGCACTGGATGCAGGTGGTGCTGTGGGTTAAACCACAGAGCCTAGGACTTGCCAATCAGAAGGTCGGCGGTTCGAAACCCCGCAACGGGGTGAGCTCCCATTGCTCAGTCTCTGCTCCTGTCAACCTAGCAGTTCAAAAGCACCTCAAAGTGCAAGTAGATAAATAGGTACCGCTCCCGTGGGAAGGTAAACGGCGTTTCCGTGCATGGCTCTGGTTCGCCAGAAGCAGCTTAATCATGCTGGCCACATGACCTGGAAGCTGTACGTCGGCTCCCTCGGCCAGTAAAGCGAGATGAGCGCCGCAACCCTAGAGTCGGTCACGACTGGACCTAATGGTCAGGGGTCCCTTTACCTTTACCTTACTTAACATTAGAAAGCTTTGCTCTCTGAAAAGTAAGAGGCCTCGCACCTTGGAGAGGAGAGTAGAGGCTCTCATTCTGGTCTCCTCCATTCCACCGACGTCCGCAGGGCTGATATTTTCTAGGAGTTTGGTCAGCAAAGGAAACAGCACCTATTATCCAAGATAAGCAGCACACTGGTAAATAAGGACAGGAGGCAAAATATAAAGTATGGGTTGAGAGCAAGAAGCTTTCCTGCGGTCTGACTTTTTCTAGGGGGCAGCAGATGATCACAACAACATAAAGATTATTGAGAAGGGGTCCAGGGGGACAAAGAAAAATAAGGTTGCCCTAAGAGAAATCACCTCCTCCAATGATAATGAAACTATATCAATTCTCCTTGAACTGCTCTTCACCCTTGCTAGTTTGCTACTGACTTATATGGATGCACATCTTCCAGTGAATTGGTTGCAACTGAGGGAGGCAAGATGCAGAGGCTCACTGAAGGTCTGTGCTGACCATGGCTGATGGGAACTGTAGTCCAGAGCATCAGGAAAGCACCAGGTTGGCAAATGCTATGCAAGTAGGAATTTGCTGCCTACTTACAACTATGTTGTAAAGCAGTAGTAGGCAACCTAAGGCCCATGGGCCGGATGTGGCCCAATCGCCTTCTCAATCCGGCCCACGGACGGTCCAGGAATCAGTGTGTTTTTACATGAGTAGAATGTATCCTTTTATTTAAAATGCATCTCTGGTTTATTTGTGGGGCATAGGAATTTGTTCATATTTTTTTCAAAATATAGTCTGGCCCACCACATGGTCTGAGGGATGGTGGAGCAGCCCATGGCTGAAAAAGGTTGCTGACCCCTGCTGTAAAGGGTATACATGTCCTGCTTCCCATTGGATTTTTCACATTTGAAGTGGGAAAACTCAGCTCGCCCTCAAAGGAGATGAAAGCCCCCTCCTCTCCCAAGCCTTCAGAACTGGAAAAAAATAGGATTTTTTGCTGTTTCTACTTGAAATAGGGACAGTCCCTTCTATCAGATGGGTAATAAATGCTTTGAACCTGCCTAGATTTTCAAATGTACAGGTGAGATACCTTTTAGATAAAGGAAAACAGAGCATTTATTCTATTTGCCTTGAACATTTAGCCTTTCATCTGTGTACCTTAATAAATTACTAAATTGGGACCTTAATAAATAAATTGGTCCGTTTGCAGCCCAGAAAACTCTCCCTCATGCCTGACCGTTGTTCTGCATTGCCACTTATCAGGATAGCAGATAAAGAGTGTGTGGCTGAGCCTTGCCCAGTGATGGCCAAGCAGACCTACTGTCTCACCTTCAACAAATCTCTCAGATGTCCTCCCTGCCTCAAGAAGTATATTCTGCCAGGGGAGGAAAAAGACTAGGAGGTGGAAGCAAGTTACACGGTTTAAACTGCGCCAGAACTCAGCAAGGTCTTGGGTCAGGAGAAGTCCTATCTTCCTCCACAAGCTTCCATTGCCTCCTTTGGAAAGATGAGCCCATTCACCCACATTCCCTTGCCAATGTAGCCATTTAACAATACCTTATTGAAACAGGATTCCCACTCCAAGGCATCCAGAGCCTGCAAGTCATGCACAAGGAGAGCACGCTGCAGGTAGGTCAGTGCCTGCATCCGCACCTGTCGCCTTGCATCACAACACAGGCAGGCAATACCTGCAAAGAGCGCAAGTTAAAATGAGAGAGGGAGAATCTTCATTCTGCACCAAGGAACTCCAGCCCTTGCTTACATCCTTCACGCAACTTCCCCAAAAGCACAGAACCCTTGGATGCTTATTAAATGTAGTCCTGGACCAGCATAGAGCCCTGGGTTTCCACAACAGCACGGTTGAAAAATGAATCTGTCACAGTAACCCATGGGCCTGTCACATAGAAATATAATTTACTCCACTGCAATCTTGAGTTGCTGCCAAGTTTCTGGAGGGCTGTAATCTAGAGAACTGTTTGTGTGAGCCATTCAAATCAGATGTTCCGGTGTGTAACATTTGTTAAAAAAAACCGAGGCATTTTTGTTGGGGATTGTAGGGAAAGACCTACCAAAAAAGCTGAAAAACATCTTCATGTATGCGACAACGGCCGCAAGAGTTCTGGTAGCACAAGGATGGAAGACTGAAGAAACCCCAACTAAAGAATCATGGCAAGAAAAATTGACGGACTATGCAGAACTGGCAAAACTGACATATAAGCTACGGGACAAGGATAACTGTGACTTTAAGGATGAATGGGAACCCTTTACAAAGTATCTGAAGATGCAACAAAGTGAACTGGACGCCTTGGCAGGTTTTGAATAAACATTCACAAACTTTTTATCTATAATAATCAGCTAAATAGTTTGAGGATCTATAAAACTGTAACATGCAGAAAACAGCAGTCTCAGAGAAACCAAAGACTGAAACTGAGGGAAATCGGGGGGCGGGGGCAGGGGGGGGTTGTGTGGGAGGGGGGAAATGGGGAGAAAACAAGGATGATATGTTTTTGGATAATATGTCTTATTTTAATTTTGAATAAAAAAAGATGTTCCGATGTGTAACGAATCAGAAGAATCAAAGTAGGGAGTCCACTAGGACCAGTAAGGAAAAGTTTATCATATTTTGGCATAAACATCTTTCTTAAAAGCAAAGGGGGAATACTATTTGAGCTTCTCAAAGTGCAGTGAAAGTAAATAACAGGGTCGGTAGCAAGATGCTTACTAGCAACAAGCAGCTTAATCATGCTACTAGATTTGAATGGAAACTCCCATCAAAAAATGCATGTGTGAGACTGGCATAGAATATCAAGCACATATAACAAGCCCAGTCTCTGCTTTGGTGAACACACATCCGAAGCTGCTCTTAACGTGTTCTGAATATGTGTTCTGAAGGCAGCCCTGTTTAGGGAAGTTTTTAATGTTTGATGTTTTATCACATTTTTAATATTCTGTTGGGAGCTTCCCAGAGTGGCTGGGGAAACCCAGCCAGATGGATGTGGTATGAATAATAAAGTGATGATGATGATTAAACACAGGGCGCTTAGCAACATTTTTTTGTTTTGTTTAATATCACTCTTCCCTTAAAGTGTATTACTTCAACTGTCTCATGTCCAATTCTGATGCATGTGGCTGCTATCTTCTACTCCAGGGCGATCCAATACGCAACCTAATGCTCAAGGCCTTTTTTGGCAACATTTGACACCCCTCCCTGGCCCTCACACTGCCTTTCCAAAGCCATGTAAGCAAGACGCTGGGCTTTGGGAAGGAAGCTTGAGGGCTCTGACAGGGTCCTTAAGTCCTATCTCCTTCCCAAAGCCTCAGCACTTTACCAGCTTGGGGAAGGTGTGAGGGCTCTAGGACCCTGCCAGAGCCTCATACCTTCTTCACAAAGCCCAGCACTTTGCTTAGCCAGCTTGAGGAGGGCAGTGTGAGCGCAGGGTGGGGTGACAAATTTTGCCCTCTCTCCTCTCCCCCTGCAGCTTCCATATCAAAGTTCTCTTGCAGCCCACTTGATATGAAAAGTTGGACCACCCTGTTCTTGTATGCGGCATTTTTTCGCAGGCTCCTTACCTCTCTCGCCCTGACCTAGCCACTGTGATCCATGCAACGATCACTTCCAGACTGGATTATTGTAACTCGCTCTACGTGGGGCTGCCCTTGAGACTGACCCAGAAACTCCAGCGGGTGCAGAATGCGGTGGCAAGACTCCTTACGGGGTCCTCGCTGCGAGATCACATTCACCCAGTGCTATACCAGCTGCACTGGCTCCCGGTGGAGTACAGGATCAGTTTTAAGGTGCTGGTTTTAACCTTTAAAGCCCTATACGGCCTAGGACCCTCGTACCTACGGGACCGCCTCTCCTTGTATGTCCCACAGAGGAACTTACGGTCTTCAAATAAAAACATCTTGAAGGTCCCAGGCCACAGAGAGGTTAGGCTGGCCTCAACTAGAGCCAGGGCTTTTTCGGCTGTGGCTCCGATCTGGTGGAACGCTCTGTCACAAGAGACTAGGGCCCTGCAGGACTTGACATCTTTCCACAGGGCCTGCAAGACAGAGCTGTTCCACCAGGCCTTTGGTCAGGGCACAGCCTGACTCCCTCCTTTGGCAATCTTCGCAGAGCTCTGGCCCAGTGGTTGCCATCAGTTTGAGTTAATTTTATAATGAATGATTTTGGTATGTCGTACTATTTTATTGTTGTTAGCCGCCCTGAGCCTGGCTTCGGCTGGGGAGGGTGGGATATAAATAAAATTAATTATTATTATTATTATTATTATTATTATTATTATGCTAGGATGGGCTAGGCTTACCTTGCAGTAATGGGCACCAGCAATTGGCCCATAACGTCTGAGAGTCTGCTTCAATTTTCTTTCCTGCAGCCTCCAGATGGTGCTGCTCTTCAGCCCAAGAGCTATAGATGGTGGCAGCTCGTGTGTGAAGGGTGTGCATCAGGTCCAGCAGCTGCAATAGAAGAGGTAAGTTGGCAACAAACAACCTGCCTATCTATGAACAACATGAAAACAAGCTGTCAATGCTCAGAATGGAGGAAAAGCAATGTCCTGTTATCATGGTTGTGTCAAAACAAATCTGATTATCAGAAGGGGAAGAAACAGGGCAATCACCCAGGCTTGAGGGGATAAGCCTACAAGTATCTGAACGTGTTCAGAAGTTCCAACTGATTCTTGGTTTGGTTAAGGAAGTCATAATCTATAGGAAGCAAATTCCTATTTTTAATTTTTCACTCTTCTAGAATATCTGGTTGGGTACGTTACTCTGTATTGAAATACAGATTCATAGCAAAATGCCCCCATAACCCCAATAAGAGACAGAACCATGCAGGCAAGAATTAAGGCACTTTTTAATTCCCATAGAAAGGAACACTGCACCCACACCAACCCTCTGGACACTTTACAGAGGTACCCCCCACCGCCCGCCCAACTACCTGCATCCCTCTAACCAAAGGGTGTAGCAACTTCAGTTTTGCATGGTCATGATTTTCTCCCTAGGACCCCATGGCTGGACTAAATCTATAAAGTATGAGTGCAAACTCAATACACTGGTACCTTGGTTCTCGAACTTAATCCATTCCGGGAGTCCGCCCGACTCCCGAAACCGTTCGAAAGCAAGGCGCGGCTTCTGATTGGCTGCAGGAGCTTCCTGCACTCAAGCAGAAGCTGTGGAAGCCACAGAAACCACGTCGGATGTTCAGCTTCTGAAAAAGTTTGCAAACCAGACCACTTACTTCCAAGTTTGCGGCGTTTGGGAGCCAATTTGTTCGACAACTAAGCTGTTTGGGAACCAAGGTACCACTGTACTACTTTAACAGTTAAAATAAAAGAGCCTGAGTAGACACCCAAGCAAAAAATGTGCCTTGCTAGGATAGACCAAGGTCTACCTTAACTAGAATCCCAGCTCCTAAGAGGCACCAAGACTTCCCACTAGAAATTGGCTAATAGGTCACCAATCAACAATGACCTTCAGTACATTGTGCCCACCCACCTAAGAATTCTTCACTAATGAAACTCTAATCCTACATAACCCTTGCCAACTTCACCCTCCAAGCAAACACAGCTTGCTTTCAAAACTTTTTGTGTGCTTCATTAGACACAATCCCACATCTTGGCTTCAGTTTCCTTTCAGGGACAGAAGTACTGTAGCTTCTCAGTCACTTGAAGCACAGACTAACACCATCCTATTCCTACAGCTGTATCATCATCATAGAAGTCATTCCGTGCTCATTTGCACTGTTATCAAGGGAACTAACTGTCTGCAGGCTTCTGCATATTCCTGGAAAGAAATCTTTCTATTCAAGATGGTTCTTTTTTTTCCTGCTGAAGATACATTTCCAATAAAGTACTCTAGACTGTACTATAGTATCCATATATTTTATAGTATCAAACAAAATATAGGGAAACTCCCTGCAGATGCTGCATCACTAAGGATCAAACTAGATGTGATGTTATTCATGCTGTTTGGCCTTGTGTGGCTGGCTGCTGTGTGCTTTACAATAGCTGGCTGGTGGCGGGCAAATTGTTCAGGAACTGTGGTGAAGTGGGGCTTCAACCTTTGCTCCCACTGTGTTCCCAAATAGAATTAGCCCCTTCCACTGCTCCTGCTATTTGCAATGGGAGGAAAGTTTCTATTGACACCAATGGATGTTTTCCTTCCATTGTAACAG
This sequence comes from Podarcis vaucheri, assembly GCF_965113315.1. Lineage (NCBI taxonomy): Eukaryota > Metazoa > Chordata > Lepidosauria > Squamata > Lacertidae > Podarcis > Podarcis vaucheri. The sequence continues at coordinate 89,917,180 of NC_138763.1, read as the reverse complement.
GCATGGGTCTTCCTTGATTTGCATCAAGACCACAGTGGGGGTATTGGATTAAAGTCCTTCATCCCTTGAGCCATGGTCCTGATCCAACTCACTCTCTCCTTGCCAACCGCTGCCACCTCAGCTATTCCCCACACTACTCTGAAAATAAAACCCAGTCATGCAAGGCCAAAGAAAATGAATAATGCCACACCTAGGTTGACCCGAAGCTACTGCAACCAGGATAACCGCAGGGAAAGACAAGGAAGAAATCCAGGCTATACTTACGTCCTGACTAACCTGTAAAGACACAGTGTGGTAACTGGCAGGGATGCTCTCATCCTCATCATCCTCATCACTGGCCGAGCGGTGCTGATGCTGGCTAGATGCCCTCAAGTGCCTCAGAGAACTCTCCTTTGCTTTCTTCTTGAAACGGGTCGATTTGGGGTCATACTTGTGGCTCTTCCCTCGCTTTTCCTGGGACTTGCACCCTAAGAACAAGAAGAATTTCTCTAGGTTGTGGTTCTCCGGGAACACCTCGTGCCTAATTCTAATGCTAAATAAACAACCTGAAACTCTCAGCTCAGGGATCCGCAGGCGTGAAACATTAAAGGAGGAAAGCGCCAGCATTTCTGGTGGGATGCTAAGTTCTACGTCATTCTTAAAAGAACATACCTGTCCTTGGCAACACTAACAGGATATGTTACCTCTACAGCTTCTGACACCTCCTCCTTCCCCCAGGCTTCTCCCTCTGACCACTCACTGCCGTTCCACCACCAATCCCTGAGCAATGAGCCTTCATCCCTTGTGGGTTCCCTAGCTGGTGCCTCCCATCATTCCTCTGTGTTCAGCCAGCCCATGACAGCAGGTCTAGTTGATCTTTTTTATAAAAACAAAAAACCAACCCTCACCTAATGGGTGTAGATTGCTCCCTTAATTTGATATAACCTGGAGCCCCACAGTCAAATACTCAGATTACAGAAAAGTGATGGCCTCACCTCCATTTAGACTGGCCTCTACAAAGATGCGGATAGTTTTGACGCAAAGCTCAAAGTTTTCAGGTGTGACATGGGCAGCATCTCGCACAATGAAAGACAAGGACTCAACACACTTCATGAGCGACTTGGTATTGTGTGGGCCCAGGTCCATCCCCACAGTCAAGCTGTACTGATTCACCAAGGGTGAACTGCCCAGTTTGGAGAGTCCAGCCATGGCCTTTGGGCTGTCAAGGTCATCCTTCCCAACCTGTGAAATTAAAAGTATGTTTGAGTCCAATAGGGCAACTGTCAGGCGTCTCTACAGCCAAGAGAACGGGCTGCATTGCCTGTACTAACTTCCAATAACCACCTGATGTGCCGTTCCAAGTCTCTGGGCTCCTGCTTCCTTAGAATGTTGCCTTTTCATAAATAGCCAGATCCCTATGGAGACACTTGGATTTGGGCCAGTTCACTCAATTCACTTGGCAGAAAAGTCTGTGTTGGAAGGCCTGTTTTTGCAGTCTTCGGACAGAACTATACGGTTGTACTTGCCTTCCCCTGGAATCTGGGTGAAAGGGTTGCCAGAGACTAGCAATGCAAACAAGACTGTTTCCAGACTTAGAAATAGGAGCCTTGATGCAGCGCTAACCTCAAATCTGACTTGGGTTTGGGCTTTCTCTACAGCCTGTTGCCTCAACGAAGACATGCATAAAGCAGGTGGAAGCCCTTGGTACTACTTACCACAAGCCAGCCGCTGTTCATCACATCCACATCAGTCACAGAACGATGCATTTTGCCTTGCTTGCTGTGATCTGCATACACCTCTGAATCAGAAGTGTAGCCACGATCTAGGCTGGCTTCATTTGGGTGATAGATCTCACTGTCTGACTGAGCCCCTTTAAATAAGCAAAACGGAGTGAGACAAAAGATGCAAGGGAATACCAATTTCATGGCAGCAAAGAGCTGTGCTAGTGGCAACTGTGTATGTCACTGCCAGTTCAGATCCCATCAGCATATATGTGAAATCAATATTTTTTTGGCCCTAACATGCATCATTTTACACCTGTTTACATCCAGTTGCATTTGCCATTTTACCACCCATTCACTCAGTTTGGAGAGGTCCTTTTGGAGCTCCTCAAAATCTATTTTTTGTTTTAACGATGCTGAGCAATTTAGTATCATCAGAAAATTTGGCCACCTCTCTGCTCACTCCTAACCTAGGACCAACAGACGGGGCCACTGCCAAGGACAAATCTTACCTGTGTCATTCTCTGCCCTTGCTGTTGCCTGCAGCGCTGGGGGTGGCTTGACTCCTGATCCAATGCATTCCAGGAGGCTAAAGAGCGTGTACCAGTCATCTCCAGAATGGATGTTGGCAGCATTGGTCTTGAGAAGTTCATGAAGACCATATGCAATCTGATGACTGGCCCTGTTCAGCATGCTGGGCTTCATCATGAGCAAGATACGCAAGGAGAGCAGCACCTGCTCAGAGAGAAGCAAAGGTGAGTATTAGAGTGTCAAGCTATCTCTACACCAGCTTCACTCTTGCATTTTGCTTTTACTCCCCGACCACAGTCTGTGTTATGTGAAAGGTCCTTTATCAACACAGGAGGATAAACTGGAGGACTTTTAGGTATTGGAGCTGTCTGTGTGTGTGCTCCTGACAATTTCCTTAGGAAAAAAAGTCCTTATGCAAACCTGGGGCTCTCCTGGGCTGCTTCCTCCCTCTTGCACAAGGCTGTCATTGTTTCGGTTATATAAGGACTAGTATTCACCTCTAAACTTCAGAAATAGAGGGAATGATGGGTATTCTGTGCTTCAGCCACAAAACTCAAGGAAGAAAGCCATCATTCCAGAGATACTATGAACAAGAGGTCCAACAATAAGAGCAGACCACTCCATAAAGCCCCCCTTTACCTGGGCACTGATCTCCTCTCTGCGCAAAAGACGGATTGCCAGCCGCAACAGCCCCACCACTGCCCTCTCAACTAAGAAGCAATACTCCACAGCATTAACACACAAGTGGTAGAGGTGGTCTCGCACTGCCTGCCATACAAAGGCTACACGGTCCCTAGAGAAAGAGGGAGAGAGGACATTATGACAACAAGACACATGCAAGCACAGCTTCAGAAGACCAGCAACCCAGTTGGGCATGTGCAAATACTTTTATATTCAGATTCACACCAAGAGGGAAGTCAGGTCCCTCGAGTCCACAACTAAATAGGTGCGGCAAGACTAAGAGAATATGTTCCCTGACCAGTACTGTATGAATACAAAGAAAGCTAAGGTAGTGTATGAGTTCAATATGAATCTATGCATAAAGCAACTATATGGAAGATCATAAAAAGAACAGTTCCAAGCTGGAATGCCTCTGATGGTGCATCTGTATGACTCACCTGTTCTCCAGCACAATCCTCAGAAGCATCTCCAAGCAGAAAGCACAATCTTCCTCATCATATGTTTCCTCATCAGGAGTCACAGAGATGAGAGCCTGAAGCAAGCAAATCATACCCAGACACATTTAGAGAATTATACGGAATGACAATTCCCCACAACAGAAGTCTACATATGCTCAATCTCTCCTCAAGGACTTCTTGCAGCAGCAATGGAAATGAAAAAGCAAGGAAGCTCATGTAGGCATAACACTGTACACACATCCTTTGAGGCACTGCTGCTATGAAGTAGCAGAACCACCAGTTCCTGTTCTGATGGATTTATATCTCTGGGGATGCAAAGCCAAAGCAATGGCTACAGATCTAAGGAGAACGCCCAACTGGGTTTTTTTTATCTGTCAGCTGCTCTTAGTTTTACTTATGGTGCCAATCCAAACAACTGGACTTCACTATTCAGCATGATATGCTAGACTTGTATCAAAGGAAGAAAATCTGGTTGCGTCTTTGGAATCCCACCCCCTTTTGCAGTCCCCCACCTCAGAATTTCCAAAGCAGCAGGCACTAAAAAAAATAACTTTTAATAGTAGAGCTGCAAAAATGCCAGAAAAGTCCAGGGAAAAGAATTATGCTGAACAAATTTAATAGGAAAAAAGGAGGCGGGGAAATAGATTAAAAGTAATCCAAGTTCACAACGAATTATTCAAATTATCTAAGTTACAAAATCAAACAAACCACTACAAGACTATGAAAAGGAGCTCCTAGGAGGTGCACATTTTTTCAAACTTTGATATGTCTGTCTATCAGGCTAAGCAGTGGAAAGAAACCCAACTGTTTGGAGTAACACTGTAAAACAACCTAGAGAAGGGTTCAGAGGCCTCTGCAACGGATGAACCTCTGGCTCATTAGTCTCACATGGAAACCTCCAACTCAGGAACGGAACTGGCCAAGTCTCCTGTGGGCAACGTGTGCCAACACAGCATGCAATACTTCCATGGTGTTTGGGCAAGATGGCTCCCTGTTGACTTGAGCACACAGTTCAAGATCATCCATGCAGTTCATATACACCAAACCTATATGGGACGCTTATTCACCCTCACCTTCATTAGCTCCTGCAGGGACTCCAGTTGCAGAAACTTGCTTTCAGTTATCAACTTCTCTGGGTCACATTGCTATAGAGGAGAAAGTGGAAAAAGGATGTGCTTTAGGAAGAAAACAAGGCCAAACGGTGCCAGTGATCTCTCTTGGAACTTACAAAGTACAAAAAGGCGGAGGAGGAAGTGTCCTTGAGCAGATCCAGAATTAACTGCCCTGCCACCAAGTCCCCCACACCAGTTAAGGGGAAGGGCCTTTCATTTGAACCCAGCACCATTTTTTATGGAAATTAAGACATAAAAGGACACTCAGGTTGAGGTGCACCAAACTTTTTTTTTAATGGCTCAATAAAGCTTCAATATTTATATTTTTAAAAACCATCATACTGACCAACAGAACCCTAGTTCAGTGTTGAGGCATCAGAACTTTAAGCAAGCTCTTTGGGTTTTTCTATCTGCCGTGAATCACAATACTGACAAGAGGAGAGGGAGAAACACCCACAGCTCACAAAGGGCAGCAGGGAGCTCATTTTACTGTATGTCTAAATGGCAAAATGACTTTTTTGTCATGAAGGGCATAAACATTAAAAAGCCTCCCCAGAGGACCCTGAAGGGCATGTGGCAACCAGAGCGACTGTACGCACTGTGATTGGGGAGAAAAATGAGGCGTTTATTCCTATAGAATCACACCCATCAGTTTGAAACCAGGGCAAGGCATGGGAACAAAACTCAGCCAAGTAACTTTGAGCAAGTTATTCTCTCTCAGCCTAACTACAACTTTCGGCTCTTCGGAGGGAGAACAGGATACTGCTCCAGCTGCTATAATGAATAAATGGTTCCTTGGAGAGAATGCACTACCCCAGATAAACTTACATTATGCTAACTATGTGGGCACACAGAAGTTGCATTTAATTCTCATCATGTGCTATAAGAAGAGGGCCTGTTCAAACAAGAGCTGTCTAAGTGCGGTTCTGGCAGGTGGGCAGGCAAAGCCCGCTGCCCTCCTGTATATGTGCCCTCCCAGCTTGCTGACCAGGAATTACCTTTATACACTCCAGGGCCATTCTCTTTGCCTCCTGGTTCTCCGTAGATGGCCCCCTCATACCAGATTGTTCTGTGCCACTGAGTGTCAGCCAACTAACGAAACTCAGCATTGTGGACTCGCCACTAGAAGAAAAAAGTACATTTGGTCATATCAAGGGCATACGGATATACGGTATCATATCTTATATCTACATAACAATTCAAGATTTTGATTGCCTATGCTTATGTCGCCAAAACTGCACCACCTGTGCAGAAGCACTCCATTTTGTTGTGGGATCACACCTGTTCTACTCCACTTCTGTTCTTCGGGGGAAAGTGCCTGTGCTTATGTAGCCAATACGACAACACCAACACACACAAGATTCCTGGTAACCCCAAAAGTTTGCAGAAGTGGGGGAAAAAATATATCTTCATGCAGGGGAACCAAGTGGTGGAACACATCCCCAACAAAAGAAACAGCCCAATGAGGTCTGTGCATGCTCAGAGGGCACCAAATGCTAACTGACAGTAGTCAAACAGCACCATCCGCACTCAACAGAGAGGTACCAGAAGACTTAGGGGAAATAATGACTAGACTATTAAGGGAAAATCTAAAGATGGGGGGGTGGGGAGGATAGAATAGAGTATCCCGAAATAGGGCATGACTGTGCTGGCTGGCTGGTGGAACAGGGGCGTGTCACATTACAATATTTTGTTACAGATCCTACTTGTGTTCTCTTTTTTTAAAATAATTTTTATTAACCGGCCAATCAAATCAAATTAAATCACATCACATAAGTTCCGAATTACAAAGCCGAATTTTAAATTTTGTTGGGGGGACCCATATTTCAAGATCCAAAGGGGGATTCTGATCATCTTCTTGCTACTGCATTAATGTCCAAATCAGACCAAATCAGTCCAAACAGAGTTCATAATTCTATCCAGTCTTATCTTGCTGTTTCCACATCACATCTTGTTCATATATTTTCTCTTTTTTCTTTATGATCTCTTTTGATAGTCTCCTTAAGCCAATAAACACCAATATTAATCCTGTGTGAATTTTTCTGTTCTTCCAATCCTCAAATTGAAATGGTTTCCATATATCATCACCTTCATAGATAACATCACTCTTTCCATCATTATCTCGTAAAACTGTCGCTCTTAAGTCCCTCTGAGGAGTTTCACCCACAATATAAAAGCAGCTCTATTTCTCTATTTCTCCTCCCAGATTCAAGACCTCCGACAGAACTTCCCAATATGGCGACGGCATTTTTAACTGCATCATTCCAGAGCTCTTGTACATTCCACGCTCTTCTCAAAACATGCCTTGGTTCGAAAGTTTGTCTCCACAGTCTTCAATCCACAGCTTAAGTCCTTAAAACGACATTTCTGACTCGTGAGGGGAGGGGATTCTTGTTAAATCACAGAAGGAAAGAAAGGAAAGTTTTTTCCCCCTCCCCCATCAGTCATTTGCCATACCGTATCTTGGCGTATCTTCTCATGATTTATTCTTGTCTTGTTTTATCAGAGATCTCTTCTGTTAGCAGTATTTACTCCCCCTCCTTCCTTGAAATATGTGCAATTAGCTTCATTCAAATTGTTTCTTTTGAAGTTCTTGCAGCTAGTGGCGCGGATCAGGGACGGCGTCCAGGAGTGCCGGAATCCCACAGGAGGGCTTTGTGCCTAGTGCCCCCACCCCCACAAATTCGGGGGTGGTGTAGGGCACAGCAGGCAAGGGCTGTCCCCCCCACCATCCTGGGGGGGGTTAAGGAGGCTAATTACCCCCATCATAGCCTCCAAATTACCTCGTGTGGGTCAGAGAGATGTTATTGTCAGCCATCTTCCGATGCGCCCCCTAGTGGCCCCCACCTACTTGTGTTCTCTAGCACCTGATAGCTTATACCTGGCATCAGAAGAGCATATTTGCCTGCCAATGTGTAAACACTCTCCAGACTACTCACCGGTTGGAAGGTGTCTCTTCGCGTTGCAGAGAGATCTTGCCATTGGGATCTACAAAGTCTTCAACCTGGAAATTAAGCCAATACATCATGTGTATTACCCAAACCAAGGGTTTAATTTGGTCCTTTGGGTTCACAACTCCCTCTTCCCTTCTCAAATTGACGCTCTCATTGGAGCATCCCTGTTTAGCACAACAAACCATGGGCCGCTGTAGGTAAAAGGATTGCCCCTTGGAAAGCAGTGCCTCTTGGAAGTGAGCTACATCAAGTCTGATTACTATTCAGAGATACTGCACACTTTAGGTGATGTTAATTAACTCCCATGCTGCTTGATTAACTTTGGGTACTTTGAATTAAAGAACCTTTCTATTTCTGGTCTCCTACAAGAAATGTCTACCCTACCATGAATCATCATCACTGGTTCTAGGGAAGGCACTATTTGCCTGTTTATGGGTTTTAATGGCTATTGCACTGTCTATAGAGTAAACAAAGAGGAAGGAGAAGGGTCATATCGCAGTTTCTTTAACAGGAATGAGAGTTCCATAATGTTAGGCAATTTTAGTAGCATAAACCGGTTACAAGTATAAGGATTTATTAGTCACATTTTAAGGATTTTTAGTCACATATTTTCAAATAATATGTCCTATTTTGTGCTTTTCCCCATCTCACATAGTCCGATTTTTAAAATATATTCTTCTCAATTTAGAAGTTCTGGCCCAACAGGATTCTGCTCTAGACCACTTCTACCATCCATATGAAAAAATCATAATTAAGTGCAGTTATCTCTCCAGTAATCAAATCCACAAGCATATAACATCCACATCATCTCTGTTACATCTCTAGCATTAACAATAAGTTATTTTGGTTCTATACATGTGCTACATGCCAATAGTGCAGCACCTAAGAACAGAGATTCGTGAACACATGGAACTGCTTATCCCAAGTAGGACCATTTAGTCTTTCCTAAGCCCTGCTAGCAAGCATTCTTTATTCATCTGGAGATGCCAGGTTTTAACTCTGGCATCTTCTGCAAGGAATGCGCCACTACTGAACTATAACCCCTCATCAATCTATTACTGATAATAAAGTTTTAAAGAGATTTTTATCCTTTATTTCATCCTATTATTGTTTCGACAACCCATATACGTCCCATACGCTGTCAACCCAATTGGCCCGGCATCTGCCATCAATTTACCTCCACCATGGTCTTTGGCAACAGCTCTGCTCTGAAAAGTTGTAGCATGGCCTCCATTATGTTTTTCCAGCCCTCTCGCAAAATGTCACCATGGCGATGAGCCAAATGGAACACAGTCTTTGCCGCAATATGAGCTTTGGGATTGCTTCCAAAAACTGTAGGCAGATTCTCAATGGACTGCAGGAGAAATGGTAAAGAGAAGTCAGGGGTGAGTGGGGAGAAGCTCACCACAAACCAGTCAGGCCATTCAGTGGAACGTCATCAACAGGCTGATCACAACGCTAGCTGAGACCCTTCCTGGAGGACTTTGCACCATAATTCATGCTTCTGTAATTTCACAGATTGCCTACTGTAATGTGCTTTATGTGGAACAGCTCTTTAAAACAAACTGAAATCTTCAGCTCAGGAATTCGCCTCCATAAGAAAACAACCTGCTCCAGGATGGCTTCCTGTCAGGCTTCCTTTACAATTGTCAATTTCACAGACGGTCTATCACCTATGTAAATCAGGGTGATCTGATTCCACTGGAACTTGAGCAGAGCCTTTACCTTTATTGAACTATCAATTCTCTATGATCATACCAGGATGAATGTTAAGATATGTGAAGCAGGATGTTCCCAATGGCTGTACAGTGGTACCTCGGGTTAAGTACTTAATTCGTTCCGGAGGTCCATTCTTAACCTGAAACTGTTCTTAACCTGAAGCACCACTTTAGCTAATGGGGCCTCCTGCTGCTGCTGTGCCGCTGGAGAATGATTTCTGTTCTCATCCTGAAGCAAAGTTCTTAACCCAAGGTACTATTTCTAGGTTAGCAGAGTCTGTAACCTGAAGCGTATGTAACCTGAAGCGTATATAACCCAAGGTACCACTGTACTAGAAGTAAGAAACTTTCTCTATGGAATGGCTCAGAAGGCATCAGGGATTTTGGCTTTCCCCCCTAGCTGCCCTTCATGCTTGAAATGGCCTTCCATGCAAACACCTTCTTTATTTCTTTTAAGTCACTCCCAGAATGGGGAACCTCCAGGGGTTCCAATTTGGTTCACCAAGCCATTTAAAAAAAAGGCCTAACAGTCAGCTGACATCACCCTAAGGGCAAGTAATGTCAGCCGATGGGGAGGGGTTCAGCTGTGGGGAACAGGCATATACAGTTGTTCCCTGCAGAAAGCAGGATTCAATCCTCCATTCCCCCACTCATCAGCTGATATGTGGGATGGGGGCTGCTGTAGGGAACTCCCACACACAGCTCAACCCTGCAGAAAGCAGGTGTTAACTCCCCTAAACACACCATCAGCTGATGAGTATTAACCATGGTTCCGTTTAGAATCAGTCTCACACCATCTCCTTTCATTTGCAGACTCACCTCACTGCTAAGAGCTGTGAACTTGCAGAGAGAAATTATGAGGTTGTCAAAAACATCACTGAGGCCATAATGGGCAGAAATCATGGCACATTTTCTGAAAAAGACAAACCACAGCAATGTAAGAGGAAACACACAGTGCATTTTCTGTAGGAGCTCTAGGGTCCTCATACCACCCTTCAGTGGAAAACTTGCATCGAATTTGATAATTCCATTCTAGCTGGCAACATTCAAATGACAAATTTTGTGCTTGTGTGTTTTAATGATGGCACTCAAATTTCAAAAGCTCAGGATATGATAGAACTTAATTGTGAATTAAATGAGGCAGAAACCACAGTGGTAATACAGCTCAATGGCAAGTAGGATAAGCGTTTCTGTCTGCCAGTAGACACTTTTAAAAATGGCTGTGCAGAAATTCATATTCCACTCTTGCCTACCCATGAATAGATATTCAGTAGGCTTAAGCAATATATGCTTCACTCGTTTACTAGACAGTGCCAGCTAATTTTCCCTGGATGCAAAAAGCTTTAATCTAAGTAGAAGAAGAGTTTGGATTTGATATCCCGCCTTTCACTCCCTTTAAGGAGTCTCAAAGCAGCTAACATTCTCCTTTCCCTTCCTCGCCCACAACAAACACTCTGTGAGGTGAGTGGGGCTGAGAGACTTCAAAGAAGTGTGACTAGCCCAAGGTCACCCAGCAGCTGCATGTGGAGGAGCGAAGACACGAACCCGGTTCCCCAGATTATGAGACTACCGCTCTTAACCACTACACCACACTGGCTCTCAAGTAAAAACAATTTATATATATACAAAACGAGTCTCTGCTGGATGTTGTGAAGGAGCATTACCTGAAACCAGAGATGGCCTTCTGAATGATCGTTTCATCCAGGCTCTTGTCAAAAACATAGGACAGAGCTGCCACAGTGGGCCCCCAGGTCATGGCAAAGAGGTCATGATCATAGCTTCCACGTGGGACATGCAGAAAGATTCCTTCATCGGTGACTCCACGATGCAGCAGCACACTCCACACGTAGTTTTCCTTTACTAGGCCTGTCTGCTCCTCTGGCATCACAATCTCTTCATTTCTACCCAAGATGAGGACAGAAATATTGTGCTTACATATTCTGCATCAATGCACAATTGGTGGTACCCAACATGATGCACTGTGTGTGTCTTATTTACAACAAGATGAATGAGCTGGGGAAAGAAGGGTAGAAAAGGCTGGCCTAACATCAACCAGGGGCAGGTGTGGGGAACCTGTGGCCCTCCAGATGTGGCTGAACTACAACTCCCATTGTTGTTGCTGTTTAGTCGTTTAGTCATGTCCGACTCTTCATAACCCCATGGACCAGAGCACGCCAGGCACTCCTGTCTTCCACTGCCTCCCACAGTTTGGTCAAACTCATGCTGGTAGCTTCGAGAACACTATCCAACCATCTTGTCCTCTGTCGTCCCCTTCTCCTTGTGCCCTCCATCTTTCCCAACATCAGGGTCTTTTCCAGGGAGTCTTCTCTTCTCATGAGGTGGCCAAAGTATTGGAGCTTCAGCTTCAGGTTCTGTCCTTCCAGTGAGCACTCAGGGCTGATTTCCTTAAGAATGGAGAGGTTTGATCTTCTTGCAGTCCATGGGACTCTCAAGAGTCTCCTCCAGCACCAGAATTCAAAAGCATCAATTCTTCAGCGATCAGCCTTCTTTATGGTCCAGCTCTCACTTCCATACATCACTACTGGGAAATCCATAGCTTTAACTATACGGACCTTTGTTGGCAAGGTGATGTCTCTGCTTTTTAAGATGCTGTCTAGGTTTGTCATTGCCAACTCCCATTAGCCTCAGCAAGTATATGATGGGAGTGGTAGTTCAGCAACATCTGAAGATCCAAAGGTTCCCCACACCAGAAGTGAGTGTGTGTGGAACTGATAACTCCCTCCCTCTCCAAGGGGAAACGCCAAAACACTTACTTGATGGCATGGTACATGTCCTCCAGCATGTCCTGCTCAAAGTCTTTGCCTCCATTTACCCCTTTCAGATTTTTTCGGAATTCCTGTTAAGCAGTATCAACAGAAAGCAGAATATTATGTTGTGATCGCCGCCTTGAAACACACATCACAACTACTTTAACATGTTGCTAGGTACTGGCGCACAAAATGTCACTAACAAATTGATTCCTATGGTGTATCCCAAATCAATTTACAACGTAATAAAGTATATATAAAACAAGCTGCAGAAAGAAAAACAATCTAAAGCAGGCATAGGCAAACTCGACCCTCCAGATGTTTTGGGACTACAACTCCCATGATCCCTAGCTAACAGGACCAGTGGTCAGGGGTGATGGGAATTGTAGTCCCAAAACATCTGGAGGGCCGAGTTTGTCTATGCCTGATCTAAAGAAAAGCAATTATGTATCTGCATAACTGTTTGGAAAAACAACATCATCACATACATGAAATCCATTCAAATCCAATGCATAAACAAATTGGAACAAAGATCTCCACTTAGAAAGCTTATTGCAAGAGGAATGTCATTAACAGGCACCAATATACAACAGGGAAGGTGCCTGTCCCTTATACAATGAGAGGGAATTTTAGAAGGTAGCTGCTACTACACTAAAATCCCAAGCCAGCTTTCTCTTGACAGGATGGTATCTGCAAAATCTTTCCTGCAAAACACAGCACCTTGTGGGTATATAGGGGATCAAAACATATTTTAGGTACACTTGAATTATCACTTATCAATATATTCAACTGTTGGCAATTTGCAGGAAAGTTTTAGTATGATGTACGGCAACAACGTGCCTTCTGAAAGGCCGCTGGAGAGCTATTTTACTATTACGCTTTAAAATACTACAAGTCAAAGAGGAAGAAAGGAGAGCAAGCATGCTGGTGGAGAAAGAGGAGACCTCAGTGATGTGATAGTCAGCAAAAACATCTAGATATGCAGGGTGTGTGAAGACATCAGAGCTCACCTCTAAAGTCATAGGTACACTCTGCTTGCGAACATTATGATTATGTTGGTCAGTATTCAGCATGATAACGGCATAGGCAAGGGCAAAGCAAGCATCACTATTGGCAAACGGAGACCCATTCGCTTTCTGAAATGTAAAATGACAATACAAATTGGACACATTACAATCTAAATGCAACACTTAATTCCTATTTATGTCGTTTCTAGCATCCGGATGGCAAGTGTTATGTTGCCCCAGACTGTCTTTTTCATATTATTTTTATTAAGTATCCAAAAATATTTCAAAGCATTTATCATTATATACATTTCTTTTAACATCCGAAGTTTCTTCTTGACGTCCCACCTCTCCTTTCCTGATGCTTGTTTTTTACTTCTTTTTATTAGCTATTTTATAACACATATATTTTTATTATCTAAACCCCGCTACCATTAAATCTTCCAGTAATCCACTGCTTATATTTCAAATCCTGCCAGTGACTTCACATATGGGTGATAATTTGATAGAAAAACCATCAGTGGTCTCCATTCTTCCTTAAACACTTTGTCATTATGCCCTCTTAATTTGGCAGTTAACTTCACCATTTCAGTATAGTCCATCACCTCAGACGTTCTTGTTACATACATTCACTTTTGTTTCAGCTTGTCACTTGCTGCCAGTTTTTTATTTTTGTTGTTAAGTTGCTTTGAGGCTCCTTTGTTGCAAAAAGCAAAGAATAAATTGAACTAGTGACAACAACAACATCTCTCAGGCGTAATATTCAAGCTCACTGCGCTATGAGGTAGAACGAACACATCCTGACTGAAATCAGTAATTTCTTCCCATGCTGACCAACTGCCGCAGAGAAGACTGGAGAAGTGTTGCTTCTCGACAATTTCAGAACTTACGCGCCAATGTTCTGTAAAGACTTCCAACAGCCTATGGATTACGGGAGCCTCTCCTGGCAACCTGAAAGCTTCTAAATAGAGTCGCAGGGCTTCGTCTAATCGCAAGCCTTGAAAACCGAAAGTCCTGAAACACAAGCAGCAAAAGTGGCTTGAAGAAAGTAGCTTGCAAGCAGTCACATACCCCAAAATCTTTAAGGGTCAAAATACAGAAAAGATTTCCAAACTATGACTTGACAGTAAGGAGTTCAATTTCTCTAGGCTTTGGGTTTTTTCTGTTTTAATGTACAGTCTACAATGATGCTATGGGACACGGGTGGCGCTGTGGGTTAAACCACAGAGCCTAGGACTTGCCGGTCAGAAGGTTGGCGGTTCGAATCCCCACAACGAGGTGACCTCCCATTGCTCGGTCCCTGCTCCTGCCAACCTAGCAGTTCGAAAGCACCTCAAAGTGCAAGTAGATAAATAGGTACCGCTCCAGCGGGAAGGTAAACGGCGTTTCCGTGCGCTGCTCTGGTTCGCCAGAAGCGGCTTAGTCATGCTGGCCACATGACCTGGAAGCTGTACGCCGGCTCCCTTGGCCAATAAAGCGAGATGAGCGCCGCAACCCCAGAGTCGGTCACGACTGGACCTAATGGTCAGGGGTCCCTTTACCTATAATGATGCTAAACATCCTGGCAAAGGAAAGGAGATGAGGATAGCATTGCTTTGCATGGCAGAGGAGCTCAACCATGCCATAAGGCTCAGCCAACCTCGGATGCTCTTGCTGAAAGCTATTTTCTCTCACTTTTGTCTAAGAGTCAGCATTTTTTCTTTTTCATTTGTATTTATTTATCAAATGATTCCAGGATGGGTTACAAAAATACAGGGTAGAATCCAATGTTGTGCTCTGCATGTCAGCAGAAGCATTTCTGTTTGTCAGACAGAATGAGCCCCCTCATCCTCCCCCTGTACACTGTTCTGGAGATTCTCCTGACCCTCCAGAGAAGATTGGGGGGGGTTGCAGAGGATGCACAAGAGGAAGGGGGGAAGCAGCATTGCACTAGCAGGAGCCCTTGCACTGATTTCTGCTAGTGTGTTGGGTTAGCTTAATCCAGGCCATAATCATTAAATTATCGTATTTTTCGCCCTATAGGACACACTTTTCCCCCTCCAAAAATGAAGGGGAAATGTGTGTGCGTCCTATGGGGCGAATGCAAGCTATTGCTGAAGCCTGGGGATCGAGAGGGGTCGGTGCGCACCGACCCCTCTCGCTCTCCAGGCTTCAGGAGAGCTCCACCGCCAGCCCCAAAAGCTCGGGGGACAGCGGGGAGGCGCAGCGCACCTTTCCCGCTGTCTCCCGACCTGGTTTGGAGGCTGGCGGTGGGGAGAAGCGGCTTAGCTTCGCGCAGCTCTCTGCAAGCCGTGGGAGCCCGGCCTGGGCTCCCACGGCTTACGGAGAGCTGCATGTTCTGGGGGCTGGGGTCGGGGGAAGCTCGGGCTGGGGGGGAAATAATTTTTCCCCCTTTATTTCCCCCCCCCAAAAAAAATTAGGTGCGTCCTATGGGCCGGTGCGTCCTATAGGATGAAAAATTACAATGCAAAATAAAAATCATGAAATAAAAATCACTAATTATGAAGTTAAAACAACAACAACACAGCACCACAGAATGTATTGTAATTAAGTTTATTAAAATCAAGGTCCTTTAAAAACAGGCTACCTCTATGGTGGTTAGAGCAAAGGGTTTCATGCAGTGCAGAATGCAGAAGATCCAGAACACCAGGGAAGGTGAATTTTCCCATGCCAGGACTTTCTAACCGGTTTCCTGTTTATGACCAATCCAAACATTTCTACTCACCCCACAAAACTTTCCAGCAAGTCTACGTTCTTCCGGTCGCTCACAAATTCTCCAATCATTTTCTTGTCCAGTCGAGGATTCTCCCTCAGCCACTTTGCTACCTCATTATTATCCATGGGGGTAGCCAAGAGGTTTTTCTCCTGAAGAAACTGTATCCCTTTCTTTGGCTTTTGATTGAACAGCTCTGAACCACTTATCAAGAGCTAGAAAAAGTCAAAACAATATAATTAACAGAAGACATCCTACATAGTCCTCCATAGTTAATATTATCCTAATAACCAATTTGTGTCATATCTTCAATAACCTATTTCCTTTAGGTTTTTATATTTGCATTTTATGTTCTGACTAAAGTCCTCTGTGATGCAACACATTCATAATAAGCAACTTTTAAAATGTGCTCTTTGTCATAAAAGCCTGTTTCAGTATTTTCAAATAGTATTTCTCTTTTCTTTTTGGCGGTAAGGTCGAATGTTGAAAATGTTGAAAACAAGAGTCTAATTGTTTTCATCTGACACTATCCACATAAAATGTTGCAGCAGGATGATAACTTTGTTTTGCTCTAGGAATAATTCAGAACAAGGTGTGCCCTAGTCTTTCAAAACCTAAAGTAGTAAGAGATGATCCAAAAACAATTTAAGACAACCAGGTCTCTGCTGTCACAGCAATTCAAATATTGTCAATATATAAATAAAATTTAACAAGTTCATCTTTTAAGGTTCATCTTCTAAAGGGATATGGCCACTTGTTGAATAAACACAGAGCGTACATGTTAACCATTATTCACATTTGTCAAAACTGGGTTTCTGAAGCTCAGGAATACGTAATACAAGTAGATAATGTCATAAGCAGCTACCCAAGAGAGGGTTAACTAAAAGGTTGTGTGTGACTAGAGATCAAACACAAACATCTATCTGAACTTTACTAAAGCACCAAAATAAATGTCAGTCCTCGGTTACTGCCCATCACTAACAGGAAACAACACTTTGATGACTGTAAGACCAATTCCTATGGATACGTACAAAACAGCATCCTTCTTTGTTCCTCTGGCAAAGTCCTGCTTCCCACAATATCTCACCAGGTACAGCAGTCACCGCAACACAATTTTCAATTACTGGTTATTGGCATTCAAGATTCAAAACATAACAGCTTCATGCAAGAACACCTCATTTGAAAGCAGGTTCAGAAAGAAAAAGGTTCCACCCTGTGGAATGCCCTCCTATCAGATGTCAAACAGATGAACAACTATTTGACTTTTTAAAGACATCCGAAGGCAGCCCTGCTCAGGGAAGTTTTTACTGGTTGATGTTTTATTGTTCTTTTAATACTTTGCTGGCAACCCAGTTAGGTGGGTGGGGTACAAATAATAAAAGTATGTATGTATGTATTTAAAATACAGTCAAAACACTCATCATGCTCCTCTAATATATCTTATGTTTTAAAATTGTAAGTCTGAGGGTAAAGTCTGTTCTTAATTGTATGTGTCATGCCTACTCACATATCTTTCAGATCAACAGCATGCCTTACCTTCTTTTTGCTCTTAATCATTATCAATTCATGTGTTGTGGGTAGGACGCAGGAAAAGCGAGTAGGCTTCTTTGGAATGGTCTTTTCTGCTAAAAACAAAAGCAGAATGTTTTCACAGTGGATCCTTTCCCACATTTCCCATGATTTACAATATACAGATAAAAACAACTCTCTTTCCACATGACCCCAGCCCACAACCCCATCCCAGCATCAATGCTTTTCTCTATAAGCCCCCAAGTCTTGCAAGGGACTACTTCACACGTCACAGTAGATGGAGGTACAAAGCAAAACATATTCTCCCATGTAATTTGAGAAAGTAGCTATCTTCCCCCGTCACTTTGTTTATACAGTGGAAACACAATGTAGGCAACCACAAGTAATGGGGGAAAGGGCAAGTAAACATGTAGCTGCCTCACACATTATGGGATAGAATAAGGTATAGAATATATTTTAAATCATGTACTTACTTCTACTGTAACATATGACATGATCCAGTGACATTTAACCACCCTCATCCCAAATCTACAAATGCCTAACTCAATATATAGAACATGAAAGGAAACGTGCATCATTTACTGTATTTTTCGCCCCATAGGACGCACCTAGTGTTTTTGGGGGGAAATAAAGGGGGGGATTTATTTATTTTTCCCAGGTGCAGGGCTGGGGCGGGGGAAGCCCGAGCTTCCCCCGACCCCAGCCCCCAGAACAGGCTGCTATCCGCAAGCCGTGGGAGAGCTGCGCGAAGTCGCGCAGCTCTCCCACGGCTAGCGTAGAGCTGCGCGAAGCCCAAAGCTTGGGGCATGCTGAGCTCAGCGCGCCCCAAGCTTCTGGGTGCCGGCAAGCTCTCCACTAGCCATGGGAGAGCTGCGCGAAGTTGCGCAGCTCTCCTACGGCTAGTGGAGCGCTGCGCGAAGCCTGAAGCTTGCGACGTGCTGAGCTCAGCGCGCCCCAAGCTTCTGGGTGCCAGCAAGCTCTCCACTAGCCATGGGAGAGCTGCGTCTCCCACGGCTAGCGGATAGCTTCCTGAAGCCTGGAGAGCGAGAGGGATCGGTGCGCACCGACCCCCCTCGCTCTCCAGGCTTCAGCGAAAGCCTGCATTCGCCCCATAGGACGCACACACATTTCCCCTTCATTTTTGGAGGGGAAAAAGTGCGTCCTATAGGGCGAAAAATACAGTAAATGCTTCACTGGTGCCAGAGACCTCAAGCTGTAGTACAGCTACAGAACGGCAAAAAGAAGTCAACATTTGAAGTGTCCATTGCACACAAATGTTCATCATTTACCTGCGTTATTTCCCAACTCCAAATTCAGACTGTCTTGCTGCTTCATGTGGCTGGCTGTCAAGGAGCCATTAGTGTCTGGCAATTCTGCACCAGGTGATTTGCCATCTGTCAGCAGCCCCTCGACAACTAGAGGGGAAAGAAGAGAGTTATCCAGGACGAAGTTTTAAAGTCACCATGTTATTAAGCAGATACAGTTATTACTCACTCTGAAGAAACCTAACCATTCGCCTTCAAAGAGAGGAAATATGATTCAACAGACCAGCTCAAATTCATGCACAAAATTAAAAAATGGAAATGATGAATTAATTCCTTGTTGAAAAAAATCCGACAGAAAGCAAGAATGCATCATTTAAGATGTTTTGAAGCAATCAGGTCAAGGTTAGGAAGGAGGATTTATGGAAAAAGGTAGCAGTATTGTCTAGAACACAGTCAGGAAGGACAGTATAATTAAGGACATCTTAATTATAAAATTAAGATGAAGGTACCAAATAAAAGGTTCTCACTATGGGTTGTTTCTTTGATGTTACAGGGAGTTTCTGTACTTGGTTTTAGTGCTTCCTTCTCCTGCTGGTAGATGCTGCTGAGCACTTTGGCTTGGCATTGTGCTTCTGTACTATCTATCACTGTCAGTAATGCTTCAAGGGACAGCAGGTGAGTAGTGTACAGTTGTCCAGAAACAGGAAAGGCATTCTGGGAAAATCAAGCATAGCTAAGCATTAAATTAGGTTTAATCATTTGAGCAAGGAAAACTACTCACACAGAAGCTGTTCAGCCCCAAAGCTCTGCACCCCCACGCAAACCTCCCTAACATTGTCCCATTCCTCAAAAAATCCTTCCCCTGCAAATAACATGTTCTCTCTCAGGTTGCCCATTAAAGGTAAAACTTCACTAAGACTCTGAAATGGATTTATACTTTGTGGTGGAAGGCAAGTTCGCTGCATTTACACCTATGTTTCCTATAGGTAACATTTGAAGGATGAAGGAACAATGCCCATCACCAAACCTTCAGTAAGACACATATCGAGAGAGTCAGTGAATTGCAGCTCTTTGTAATGCATCAGCTGTGGAGCCTCACGTGTTTGGCGATATAAGCCCTAAAAACTTTGTGTTCCTCACAATGCTCCAATCAAATATGTCTGTTGTTCTAAAGAAAGAATCCCTATGGTAAAAGTACATGTGACAGGAGACTTATGATCGATTCTCCTGCTGTTTTTCATGATTTAAGCACAGCTTGGGGGGTGAGATCCAGCTGAGATACTGTGCAATTATTTTTCATGCCCTCTACCAAAGGTGATTACATCCTGTGACGGCAAGACTAGAGATACTTTACTGAATGAGGGTTACCCACACCTCCCCACCTGCCACGGTTCTGATCAGACTATCCTCCAACACATCAGCCCATGGCTGATATTTCATTCTTCAAACACACTCAGATCTAGTTACATCTGTATTATTATTATTTTGCTGAGCAATCCTAATGGAAAGACAAGAGCAAAATAGCTCATTTTCAGGACCTTGGATAGCAGTTTGGTGAGGTCTTCAAAGAGGTTAGCACAATAATAGTCACAGTCATAATTTATGTACAGCTCAGTGACAAAACTAGGAATCCTCCAGAGTTGAACTATGGCCTCCAGGGCCATCTCTTTCATCTCATAGGGCATCTTGGGGTTTTCCACTGTGATAATTTCCATCAGCTTCTTTATGTACATCTGGTAGACAAGAGAGACGAGTTCAGTATATAGGATGCAAAACAAGGCAGAGTATTTAATTTCATTTGGGACACCAGTTTACACATAGCACAACTAAACCATCCATAAGCACAAAGGTGAGAAACTATATTTCTGATGAGAGCTGGATTCCTTTGAAGGCAACTTGTTGGGGTCACATGCTAGAATGAGTGATGGAACAACACCCCTTCTCTTTCTTTCTGCCACCCACTTTCCCTATTTTCCCCCTCCATACCGTCAGGATGAGATTATGCCAAGGACCACATGAAAAGAGGCCAAATGTGGCATGCAGCTCATGGGTCACTGACTACTGACTCCTAGTTTATTGCTATGTGGCCAATCCTCAGGGAGTCCAGGCAAAGAGTCAGGCTTGTGTGCTCCTCCTTCCATTTATTCCCATTTCAAAGAACTTTAATTCAAAGAACCAGGATTTCTGGTTCACATGCAACGCTATGTTGAGATTCTTTGAAACTAAAACTAGTGTCAGTAGGGAAGCATGCAAATCTGGCCATGACTGCTGCTCAGATAGATCTGAGTGCTGCTTCTATGGGAGATGACAGGGAGAGAGACCAAGCAGCCACCACTTCTGTCACTGGGCCTAGTCTTCCCAGGCACAGCACCTTCCAATCTTCAGAAAGTCACAAGGTCACCTCCAGTTCCCACACACTTTCCTAAATTCTTAGACAGGATTTCATACACATCCATGAACAAAGCCACAAAGCTGTTTAAATTACCTCCTCCAAATACAAGACTCACCTCCAGTTGGAATTTCAGGTGTTCTCTCATACTCTCAAAGAGGAGGAAGCAAAGTCTAAGTGAAGCTGAATACAGATTGAGTCGCTCCACATTCAGTAACTAGGAAAGAATTAGAAGTTGAAAGATTGTTAGTGGAGAGATATTCATTTTCCCTCTATTTGAAAAGCAAACCAAAACTGCAGTGTAAGTGTTTATTCCAGACCACACTAACACAAGGCCTATATCCCTACAGATATTGCCTAATAGACATAAGACTACGATAATTCCAAAACTCACTTGAAAGAGATATCGACATAATTCTTCTTTCACCAGTCCTAGGAGAGATGGACAGTTTGCAACAGAGGTCAACTCCAGGGCAACAGTGAGCAGCTGCAACCCCATGTGGATCATCACTTCTGAGTTGTGGCGATCGTGTGGGTTAGTGAGAGAGATGAGGAAGCGGAGTAGTTCTCGGATACAGGGCAACCCATAGGGTACTAACGCTGTGCCTGGAATGGGGAGGGAGTATAAGTAGAAAAGTCACAATTATAGCACTTCTGAGCCAACCTCTTTCCAATAAGCCAAAGAGATTTTTTAAATAAAAATATTACTGATAAAGACAAATACTAGGTACTTCCCCCCGCCCCCCATCAGTGAGTGGGATGGATAGAAGCAAACAAAACTTGCTTTTATTTCAAAGCACTCACCTTCTTTCTGAGAGCACTGGGTAAACCTCACTCCCCGGGGATTGACATAGTCCATGTCATGAACAGACGCAGAGTCTGAGTGTTCAGCTACAGATGTACACTCCTCCAGAACTTCAGGGATAGACTCTACTGAGGCAGATGGCGTCTTTTCTTCCCGGGGGCATTCATTCTTTAGTCACACAAATTAACAATGCAGGAAAATTAGTATAAGCTATCATTGCTGCATGAACAGTTCATTGACACAAACAACCCTATTCATTCAGATAATATCAATTTTCATAATCAGACTACGTACCTCAATGTTTGGCTGAGTGGCTAGACATCAGACATCTAAATTAGCAGCAAAGGCTGGTCTATATTTGAAGGCTAGGCTATTTATACTGTTGTGGAATTGCTCTGCTACTTCAGAATGTGTGTGTTATTCTTAACCCAAACCTATCCAACTAGTTGAAGACCAGAGTAGCCTGAACTTTCCTTTAGGTTAGCTGATTGTACAAACTATATTCCAGATAAGCAGTTTATCACAAACTAGCTTAAGTTCATACCTGGGGCTCTAGCTGCTCTCTAGCTCTAGACTCAGTTAAAGGCACTGATGTACTGATTCCTAAAGGGTTGACCAACTGTAAGTCCGTAAGATCTTCCTTAGAGCTGATCTGAGAGGAGCTCTCTAAGCCACTGTCAGTGGAAGGGCTGACTGTAGTAGATGCGTTTTCTGAACTTCCAGATGAGACAGGAGAAGGTACATCAATGAAATTAACTCCACCTGTTGATAAGAAACAGCAGCATTAAGTAGTAGCTATGCACCCATTATGAAGCAGCTCAGGACCACATTCCCACTTGTGTATGCACAGTACATTGGGTTGCCACTAATTACTTCGCCTGACACAGAACACAGTGGCCTGCCTCACTGGAATGGGTTGCACAGAGTGTACTCCACTGGGCTGCATTGGCTTCCTGTTGCTAATTTAAAATTATTATTCTTGAAACACCTTTTAAAAATATATGTAATGTTTTGTGATATAATCCCAAGTTTCTTAGCTATTTTCTTGATGAACTGAAAGTTTATTTGCTAATTGTTCATACTTTACTTGCTAATGGTTGTACCACTCTCAAATATCTTATGTCAAGTTAACAATGTATTTTGTAACTGTCGTATATTAAGTAGTAGATCTTTCAAAGATAGCAGCATTAAGGTGCCCTTTATATTGCCACTTATAATTTTTTCTCTATTCAGTTACAACCAAGCGGGAAGACTTTATTCATCTCTCCTACAATCATGGAACAAAGATCCAGAGAGGTGGGGCAGATTTAGGTGGTTGCAACACAGGCTCCACAGCAGTGGGCCACTCTGTCCAGCTATAATGTCCCAAAGACCAACAAGGAAGCCAACTGGTGTGGGGCTCCCAACAGTCACAGCTCTGTTCGTTCACCAACATCCATACTATTGTGTATTCTATGGTTGCAGAATCTTTGGATCAAGAACATGGTTAAGGTGGTGCCTCGCAAGACGAAAAGAATCCGTTCTGTGATTCTCTTCGTCTAGCGGTTTTTTCGTCTTGCGAAGCAAGTCCATTGACGGATTAGTGCTATTAGCGGCTTATCAGCTTATTGGATCAGCTGATAAGCGGCTTAGCGGCTTAGAAAAAAGGGGGGAAGGGAAAAAACCCACAGGAACTCGCAAGACATTTTCGTCTTGCGAAGCAAGCCCATAGATTTGTTTTGCGAAGCACCTCCAAAACAGAAAACCCTTTCGTCTAGCGAGTTTTCCGTCTTGCGAGGCATTCGTCTTGCGGGGCACCACTGTATATGTTATAACAGTTGCCGTACCTGTCCCATTGGCAGCAAGCTGCTCTGTTCCTTGGGATACTTTGGCTACATGGCAAGAGTTCCGTGGCGATCTCTTCTGCTTTTTCCACTTTGATGAGTCACTCATTCCCCCTGCTCGCATTTTCAACTGTGAACAGCAAAACACGTAGAATATCTCTTATAGCCTATTCACCGTCACAAGAGAATTGGCAGCAGCATTTGATCAGACCTAGAACCCTACAATCATGCCAGCTTACCCATGCTTCCTATCGCATGACTCATGATCTAGCCCAACTTTAGTTGGAAATTCATTATCTGTGTATTACTTCAGTTTATAAAATATATTAAAAATTGTTAGCACAGATATGTCTAGGGCTGAGCCTGAATCTCATTGTTGTGTGCCTACGTATGTAAATGCAAACAAACAAACCACTCCTTCGACATTCTCCCACATTCTCGCATAACCAAGAAACGGAATCAAAAGCCAAGTTATGCAGGTGAGGAGAGCCTCAAGTTTCCTCTCAGTTGCTCTTGTTGAGTTCCCTGGGACCAATTAAACAAGTTGCAAACTGGGATACAGTTGAAGAGGATGGCGTTACAAAGTTTTTAAGTACAGGTAAAAATGTTTCTGTAGTGGAGACATCTTTCTTCTCTGCTCACAAATATTTCTTTATTCTTTTGTTGGCAGGCTCCGATCATCATCCTCCCACACACAAAGAAGAGCGTAAGTTGTCTAGTGGCTGTGTGACATTGCCTGGATATACGTGCAGCATTACATTATGGGCTGCCAGCTTTTCTTTATTACATGGATTTTAGAATCCCACGAAACTGTTGTGAAAAAATAAATCATAGGCCTTTTGACTAGTTACATTCCCCTACTATTTCTTAGCATGCTTCCAGAAGGCCTACCCAAATCTAATTTTGATTTTAAAGCTGAAAATCTCTTTTGCAAATTAAAAAGCTACAAAGGCAGCATTACTCTTGAATGTAATGATAGCCACGTCTAAATAAAAACAGCTTTCTGATCCACGTTGAACATCTTTGTTGTAAACAAAAGGAAACTTAATAGATTTAAGTGCATTTAATCACATAATAAATCATTTATTTAAATAAGCACTGCAATTTTGCTCTGCCTCTGGAACTGGGGTGGGGGACCCTCTGGCCTGTGAGTCATATTTGGCCTGCCGCAGGTCCCAGTTTAGTTCACAAGGCTGTTCTCACCATATTAGGCCCCCCTGTGACATCAGGTGTGGGGCAGGCAGAAGCACAGGTAGTCCCTACATGAACTAGGCTTGAAGATACTGCTCATCAGAAGCCCTGTGTGGTGCTTTAAAGTCCTGGTGGTCATCACCTGGCAGCAAGCGATGGACAGGTGAGTGGCCCTGCCACCTACCAAATTTGGCCTGTGGATGGTAGGGGGGGGGAAGGATTAGGCCCAGCAGCCAGATCAGGTTCCCCATGCCTGCTCTAGAGATGCAAAAACACTCACATCCACCTCTGATGGAGAAAAGAAAGTGAGAAATAGAAGCATACCACCTGAGATACGAGCAGGTCACTTAGCACCAAAACACAAGTTCTAACTCCTAATCTTGAAGTGGCATGATCTCAGCTATACTCAGTATATTTGATCTATTTATTTTAAGGGGCGTGTAGGCAAGGCATACATAGATCCATACATAAATAATTTTATTTGTATGCCGCCTTTCCACAATAACTATGCTCAAGGGGGCTTACAACATGAAAAGATACATATCTGCAACACAACAAAAGTAGTCATAAACAATAAAACATTAAAAAATACACAACCAAACTGAACAATTTCTGCAACAAGATCTATAGCAAAGATACAAAAAACCATCAGCAACAACATCCAACCCACAACAACATCCCAGCCCATGAGTCAGCAGCCTCAGTTTTTGCAGCTGGAGTCAGTCACGGCCCGCCCTCACAGGTCAGGTGGGAAAAGACCCACAAGGCCGGAAGAAGGTATTCCAGGACTCACAGCCAAGACGGCAAGAACATTGCTTTGCAGGGGAAATACCACTCATTTTAAATTATTACCCTGCCTTTCAATTCTATGATCTTCCATGATGACTTATAACAGAACAAAAACTAAAATAAACTTGAAAATACCTAAGCACACGAACACTAAAACTGAAGAACATCAGCAAAAACTATAAATTCAGCAACTGGCAGCATGATGATGATGATGATGATGATGATTTTAAAAGAAAAGGTCTGTGGAAAATAAAAGGAACTTCAGCCAGCACCTAAAACTCATTAAACTTGGCACCATGTGAACTTCACTAGAAGATATTTCCCAGGGCAGAGGACTTCAACTAACAGGCCCCTTCCCTGATCACCACCACCCCCTCCGCTTATAGCAAACACACCCAGAGGAGGACCTTAGCTGATTATTTTAATAGCTGGATAGGTGAGCAGGCAGTTGCTTTTAAAAAAAGGGCCCAAGTTGTACTGGACTTCTAAAGGTTAAAACCAACAAAATGAAATGTATTTGGAGATGGACTTAAGGATCAGTGAAATTGCTTTAGAATTTGTGAGGTATGTGCTGCCCAGCTGCCCCCATTCCACAGTCCAGCAGCTGTATTTGGACCAAATGGCATTTTCAAGTAATCTTCAAGGGCAGCACATAATACACTGCAGTAGTCTTATTTGGATGCTACTAGAGCATGTATAATTATGGCCAAGAGGAGTTCTTAGCTAGTGGAAAGCACTAAGTGCCACTGATGACACTTAGATCTGGTCCTGCCTCTGGGTGTCTAACAACAACCTTAAGATGTGAACCCAATTCTTTAGGGGGAATACAATACCATCCAGACAGTACATCCATATTATCTGGATTGAGCTTCAATTTATTGGCACTTATACTGTCCACTACTGATCTCAGACACCAATTGAGCACATCTGCTGCCTCACTTGAATTTGATGAAAATGGGGGGGGGGGAGCAGAGGTGGTCATCATCAGCACATTAATTAGAGTCAAGTATCAGCACTTTATGATCTCACTTATTGGTTTCATGCAGATGACAGTATGGGAGGCAGAACCCATGGCACAAGTAGCTCAGAACAGAGTAACAGGATCAACGTATCACCTACTGAAACTAGCCATACAGATAAGAATACAACCACTGGAGCATTTTGCAGTCAATCCTCACCCAACCTCCAGTCCAGAAAGGGACATGGTGGATGAACTCAAAGACCACTAAGAGGTCTAGGAGAATTAACAGGGTCACATTCCTCCTGTCCTTCTTCCAATACTGATAATCTAGAAACAGATATACAGCCCTTCTCTTAAAAGGGAACATTTGTGACAAGCCAACACTAAGAAAACTTTTAAGGATTAAAGGACACCTTCTTCAGGAGTGGTCTCATGACTGTCCCCCTTCAATACAACCAGGACCACCTTCTGCGTAAATGAAGCAATAACTAACTCATAGAACCAGTCAGTCATCATGAGATGCTAGCCAGGAAGTGCAAGGTTTGAGCAAACAGATAATATATCACACACCTCCAAGAAACTTGTCCACATCATCAGGCCTCAAAAACTGAAATTAATACAATTTCTAAATGGATGATGTTCTAAACACATTCACCGACTGGACTGCTGACATGGTGCCGTCCAAGTTGAGGTAGACACAAGCTTTTTTATTCCTGACGCGCTTAGCAAATAAATCATGGTGCTATTGAGGATTCCTAAAATCAGAATGTAGACTGGAGAATGTAGACTGGGAAAAGCTTCACTGGGCTGCAACCATGCAGATGCAATAGTGACCAAAAAAAAAAGTATTGCTTATTTGGCACCATTTCTGACACCAAGTAGGCTCACACAGTGTTAGAGCAGTTATGGCCCAAGTTTTATGTGCCTTGTGTTCAAGTTGTTATCACATCTGCTTTGCTGCCTCCTGCACCCTTGTGTAACAGGACGCCAAATGGGCTGTATTCAGTGGAAGGGCACTTAGAAATGATCATCTTTATATCCTCAATCATCTACATATCCCACAATGTGAGCAGGGCTTCAACAGATGTAGCAGCCACATGAACTAGAAACATATACACACACACACGTTGCACTAAGGAATCCATCCAAAGCTTCTAGGGGCAGACCTGGAGCGTGAAATATGAAATTTAAATGTAATCCTCCTTCATCACGGACATAAAATGAAATCTCACAATTTGCATTGCAATTTATGCCACTTGTTAGTTGCCTTATCCACAAAGAACAATCATCATGTTCATCATGCAGCTCTAAATGGAACTCTTTAAACCACAATGGTTAAAATATGAAGTTTGAAGAAGTGCCTTAAGCTCTCTGAATCCAGCTACATTAGAAGGGAAGGAATTTTATGTTAGATTATTATGAGTAATAATCAGTTTGGAAACATAACTCTAGCTCTGGCTAAACAACTTTGTAGCATAATGGCTACCTGGTAAGGGAAAGTGTGGATCCTGCATATCTGTGATACTGTTCTGCATATAGCTTTTCCTTTCCTGAATTACTAATGACTATCACATGGATGCAACTAGCTTGTTTTGTCCTGCTCTGACTCAAGCCAATGGGTTCAAGTTACAAGAATGGAGATCGCAACTAAACATCAGGAAGAACATTCTGATGGTAAGAGCTGTTCGACAGTGGAACAGATTCTCATGAGAGCTGGTGGACTTTCCGTCATTGGAGGTTTTTAAGCAGAAATTGGATGGCCTTCTATTATGCATGCTCTAGCTGAGATTCCTGCAATGCAGGGGGTTGGCCTAGATGACCCTTGGGGGGGGGTCCCTTCCAACTCTGCAATTCTATGATTCCATATACTAAGCCTTGTACCCTACCTTAGACAATGCATAAAACCTAGCAATATTTGCAGTTGCAGCCGGCTTCCCTGCCGCAAATAGTTATGACCACCCTCATTCATTTGTGCCAATATCTCCAGAAATTCATAAACTGCACTAAACTATAGCTTTCAAGATAGGAGATGGTAACTGGCCATCAATAGCACCATCTCTAGCTTATGTCCTCTATAAATTCTCAGAATATTTTGACAACAGCATTTCTGATGTCTGTAATGTCACTTCCTCTATATTTAAAGCCTTCCTCCCAACACTATCACAAACAGAAGCAGTTTGCTACATGCATTCTTCCCCAAAGCCATGCTGCATAAGAAACATGAATGAAAGCTTTTGCTACACAACACATAACTACCACCCACAGATGCTTGCAGAAGGGAAGGAGAGAAAGAGAGACCTTCAGTTTCTTAAAGAGTAGTACTCTCTCTAACTGGTTCAGGGCTTTGGACTGTTCCCCATTACATAGTTCCAGTCTGTTGAGGAGATATGGAGAAATCTGTGAAAGACAGTCACATGTACCGTTTGAAAAAGAAAAAAGAAAACTAAACCCAAAGACAGAATCCATGTAACAATGCAAGGAATGATGTAAAGCACATAATGAAAAGCAAAGCAGGACAGTAAGAGTGAAAACCAAGGTCTCTATGAGATGAAGGAGCCACCCACTGATTAATGAAAAGCTCTCACACAGGATATGCTTACAGAAAAGCATTCCACCTTTTACATCTAAGGCTTGCTTTATGTGACACACTCTTAATTTGAACACAGCATATACCTGTATTTGCAAGCATAAAACATCAGCAGTACTACTGAGCCTGTTGGTGCAAATCCTGAGCTCAAAATGTTTCCTAATGCATCAATCTAGGAAGAGATCTATGCATGCACCCTATAGCACTTTACTCTTGAATATATCGAAGTTGCAGAAGGTTAACTGAATTTTCTCTCTTGTACAAATCAGATTTATGAATAGGAAAATTGTTGTCCTGAATATTCCTTATGAGTCTGATAAAGTTCCCTGTATAACTTGACAGGGAAGAAAATACCCCTGTTATTACAGTACAGGCTAAGCTACAGATTTCTTTGCTTCTTTTTACTGTTCAGCCCCACGCCCTCCCAGGTGACAGGGACCTTGGTGATGGTTGGGACATTTACTCCCACAAGAATATCACTTTTTGAAGGATGACTGCTGAATTATTGATGTGTGGTCACAAGAAAAGGGATTCGTATCTCCTTAAAAAGGAGAGAGATGGAGCATGAGTTTGGAGCCCAATAAGAAAGCAGGGAGAACAAGGGGGAAGAAAAAGAGCAGAAATAGACCCAAGTAAAGAAATAATCAAATGCTTACTAAAACACACGAGCTGCTGCCCACATGTCAGCAAGAAAAGAACTGAGTGGGAAGCTATTCAGCCCACCCTTTGAGGTATGAGCACTTCCCTGTTCTGGGAGGGAGACATGAGGTCAGTTCCTTAGCTAACACTCTAAAAATTTCCTGATGTTAACTCTGTTCAGGTGCACAAAGATTACAAAAAAGAGGTGCCAGTTAATGGAAGGAGGCAACAGATCTGGCTCACAGAAGTCACTTCCTTACAATGCCTGGGTTAAGCGATACAGTTGATGACTGACTGATTCACACTGGCATAAAGAGCCATAACCCAAACTCATTTCTTAGATAAGCCTGCACAAGATTCAGAGCTGTGCCACTGATACATATGTACATTTGTCCCACCTGCCCCCAGAATAGCGTAACTACAAACACTCAGAAGCAAAGACTCCATCAACAGTTTGGGTCTTACCTTCTTTAAGTTAGTCCCTACGTAGCTCTTAGGCTCTTCTTTAAAGTGAGGTAATCTGGAGCAACAAGAAAATATATATATATTAAGGACAAGGAATAAAGGAAGGCCTTCTTCCTGCCTGGCAGCAAACAGAGTAGAATTGCAGTTCCCTGAAGGCTTCCCCTTGGAATATGGTTTATCTGCCCTCTTCTGATCAAAAGTTACACTACAGTGTAATAATCAGAAAAAGGAATAATCAGTCTTATCAGTTCATGGGTAATGACTAAAGGTCAGAGCTTTGACTTGAATTCACATTTTCAGAAAATGACTGGGTCAAGTCTAATCTTTTGACTCCTAACACAGACACACCTAAAGAAACATTTGAGTGTTGCCAGCCCTAGCATAGTAGAAAGTGAAGTATCTAAAACACATTAACAGTCCAGAAGAAGAAGAAGAAAATCCTTCTCTATATGGACCCATTAATTCAGTAGAGCACTTATTTTGGCATGAATGAGAAAAGCAAAGTTGAATGTCTAGATGTCTGTGCATTTTCACCAATATTCACATTTTACATTATAGCTAAGAGTCTTATTCCTCTTTAAAAATGTCAAACTAACATGGTTATTGGCGACATAGTAAAAACTAATTAAGAATTGCCTTGCTGGATGCAGATGGAATGGATTTATTTGGGGGGGGTGTTTTTTTGGGGGGAGGGTAGACTGCCTCCCTCAGCATAGAACCACTGTGAATGAGCTATCTTTCTTTAGTCCCTGCAGATAAGTCCCCCAGCTCAACTCATTAGAACTTAATGAATTGTTTCAAGTGTACTTTTGAGGTCTGCAGAAGACTGAAGATATCTTTTAATTCAAATCTTTTAACTGAAAAATACAATAAAGCACTGGAGTATATATATTGCTAACAATGTAGACATAAGATCTAATAAATCTGCATTGTTATTATTTATACCCATAAATGGTTCATGACAAACAACAAGAAATAGAAAGATAGATATATCTGCACAAGTTTTAGCTCAGCTGGCTCAGTTTAGAGTTTCTTGGCTCCTAAAACTCAAAATGGTCCTTAAGCTGTGTCCTGGGCTGGCTTAAGGACACACAGTTACCTGGGGCTTTTAAAATCAGCTGGTGGGTAAGTGGGTTGTACAGCTCAGATAAGAACTGAGGCAAAAAGCAGAGAAATGCTTTTGATATTCATGTGATCTGCCAGGCTATTCAGTGAAATTTTCACCTTCTAAGGTTTGGCCCTTTTAGTCAAAGACCACAGAGTAAAGCAGTACTTGGCATCTCCTGCTAGGACTTATAACCCTCAATGAACAACTAGCGTCATTTCTATTGCAATATCAGTCTCTAGTATGCAAAATGCATGGTGTTCAATGTTCACTTTCTATCACAGTCCTTTGATCAAGGCAGCTTAATATCTGAGGGCCTACCTGAAAAGTCTAAACCAAAATCTGCAAGTAGCAGCTAGGAAATGCATAGTTAGCACAGGATGCTAATGATGTCTGAGGTTACAAAGTACCACACACAAATGGGCTTTCTTTCATATATCATTTATCATTTTGCATCCTTACTGAGTGAGATAGCAGGCTTTCAAAGATGCTGGAAACCTATAGCTTGCCTTTCTGTCCTTTTCAGAAGCTAACTATATCTTCTGGAAACATCCAGCTGAATAGTTAAGAGTGAAATATAGATAAAAAACTATTAATAACCCATTTTTAAAATATCAGAACTACAACAGTAAAAAAGGTAAGCAATGTCATTTTACATTCTAAAACCTAAGCATTATGTGTCCCAATTTCCTACAGCAAATATACGAAATACTCAATCTGATCTAGATTAATATGAAATACTCTTGAAAATCCTTGGTCGTAATAGAATAAATGCTGTGGTACAGTAACTGGAAAGTGTATCAGGATATGTTGGAAAGCTTATAACTCAGGAACAGACTCCTTGTCATAGACAAATTATCCAAATTAGTTTTCCCAGATTCACAGTGAACCAATGTGAAAAAGTACTTCAGTAAGCAGGAACAAACAATCTTAACTGGAAATACATTGAGTAGCAAAGCCAACTGGATCCTGCATTTAAAAAAGCGTCTCAGATGCATGCTGTTTGAAACATAAACCCTTTTGCTAAACCAGCACAGCACATAAAACTAATAGTGGCAAACCATTCAGGTTCTCATTGCTCTGCACCATTTCCAACACTATTACCATGTGATGTCACATTAAACCAGAGCTAGCATGCTAAGAATGAGCCTCAGCAAGGACCAAGCATTTGCATGGACCAGATAATGCTTGGACTGGGTGATATTCAGGAGCACGCCTGCCTGCCTACCCACCCCCGACTGAAGTGTGGATTCTTCCTGTCCTTGAAGGGCCACCTGAGCTGTGCTGAGACAAACACAAGGAGGTTTACCTTGTGAAGAGCAGCTGCACCATGTCGACCAGAGTGTGCTCTGCAGATTTTCTCAATAACTCTGAAGACAAAAACAAATAACACAGGTGTCATTACTTGGTGTGATATTATCTAGAGGCTTCTCCAAGTAGACTCCCCTCCAAGTGTTGTTTACAAAGGATTACTGAAAATTTATTAAAACCAGCTTCAGCCTCAGCTGTGCAGCAGAATGTGCAAAGGTACACTAAGTGGCGCTACAGAGCTGAAACAGCGGGTGAGTGAAAGAAACACACAAGCAACTGAGCAAAAAGTGGTCTGCAAACACCTTTTTTATTATTATTAAGTTCAACTGCGCATATTTAGCATATTTTATGCTTGTTTATGTTCCAGTGCATACTCATATTGCAGACAGAACTCTGGTCATTTAATAGAAACCAGATCATTTACTAGAAACCAAAGTTTGGGGTTTGCTTTCTTGCATTGAAAACCTACCACTAAGTCTCATCTCAAAGCATATGCGGAAGCAAGACTGCATGATTTCACAGACTGACTCATTGGTGAGATGAGCTCCAACTGGTGTCAGGAGAAGAGTCCTCAGGACCTGAAAGAAGAACAAATAAAGATGACATTCCAACAGCAGTGTCAGGAAGAGAACTCATGTACAACAACAGAGAATGTCTGAAAACTTCAACTGAAGAAAGGGAATGGGGGACTACATCTCTTGCATGACATAACTGCCATTACTCTCACTTTAATGAATGAAAGCAAACAATGCTTTGCCATGTACTGTGATTGGGCTCTCACCCCTAAATCTACCACACCAAGGAAGCCTAATTTTCACTACAAAATATCAAAAAACTCCTCTCTAAGTCCAGTTGAGGATTATTTTGCACTGGAAAGCTTTTAGTGCAAGTACAAGAGTCCTAAGTTTAAAAATATTGATGAAAACTAAAGTAGAAGTCCCAACACCATTTTTCTTCCCCAATCCGGTCTCCATGGAACAAGATTAACAGGGCATCAGGCACAAGACATTACACTAATAGCCCCTTTGTTCCACATACCTGCAAGATCTTCATCAGGACAACTTCATCACTCGCAGGGTCTGTGCCCACAAACCGGGCATGTGTGACAGCATCTGCCATGTTCTCCATTCCCTCAGCTGTGCCCTCATGGTTAGAATCTGTATAACAGAGAATTTTTTGACATTATCAAACCAGGGGAATTTTGCACCACAGCAAAATTCTCCATTCTTATTTCCACGGCTTTCCTTTCCCTTCCCTGCGTTTCATCCAAAGCTCCCTTTACACAGATTAGAATCACAGTTCAAGTTATGGTTCAACAAAAGATAAATTCTTATTTGGCAATGGATTGATTTCATGCATTTAATACTCCAGTAATTAGATCGTACTATTTATTATCTTTAGTTCCAACTTTGGTAGCTTGGTTTTCACACTGTACCAATCCTTTTGCAATCTGCATCAAAATTTGTTGCACAAAAGATCGGTCCTTATTTGATGCATTTTTATGCCACCCTTATGTAAAAGGATCCCCAAAGATATTGGTTTTGAAGTACCACTACATATTACTCTATATACTTTCCATTCTTCAGTTGTACAGTTGTGCCTCGCAAGACGAAAAGAATCCGTTCTGTGATTCTCTTCGTCTAGCGGTTTTTTCGTCTTGCGAAGCAAGCCCATTGACGGATTAGCGGATTAGCGCTATTAGTGGCTTTTAGCAGTTTATCTGCTGATCGGATCAGCTGATAAGCGGCTTAGCGGCTTAGAAAAAGGGGGGGAAAGGGAAAAATCCAGCAGGAACTCGCAAGACATTGTCGTCTTGCGAAGCAAGCCCATAGGAAATTCGTTTTGCGAAGCACCTCCAAAACGGAAAACTCTTTCGTCTAGCGAGTTTTCCGTCTTGCGAGGCATTCGTCTTGCGGGGCACCACTGTAATCAGTTTCCAGTATTTTCCAAATGGCTCAGTTTCCCTCCCCCAGAAGCATATGGTATATCTGCTGAGGGCAGGGAGGAGATAAAGTATCTTCCTCCATGCCCAGAATTGAAATGCGGTCCTTCTTCTGGGACATTCACTCAGCTGCGTGAAATTATGAGCTGACATGAGAAGGCAAAACAATTATTCCAAATCATTACCTATTAGTGCATACGAGAGGAACTTATTTACAGATGTCAAGGCCAATCCAGTGATGGGGCCTGTAGTATCTTCCGAACGAATAACTTCCAGAAAAGGTCGAAGGAAGACAATAGGCTCAATGGCTGAAAGCTCTAAAGCAAAAGACAAATCACAACATTATATAAAAAAAAAAATGTAACATCACCTCCAGTGCAGGAAGAGCAATCTCTCCCCTTCTCAGACTCAAGTCTTGCAAACTCATGGTTCAACACACTGAGCAATTTCATTTATGTAATGTAAAGTTTCGAATAAGTTAAACACTGCATGGGAAAAAATAAAAATTTAAAAAGACAAGGCCCAGAAGAGGGAATAGAAGGATGGAACACAAGCACAGAGAGATTATAAAACTTAATATTTTGGTAAACTCCTGAGTGAGTTTCAATTGCAAGAGCACTGCTTAAATACAAACATGTGGCATACTGGGCATACTGGGGCCAGTTCACTAAGAGAAATGGTAGTATTTTGATTGAATGCCAGCAATCATATTAGCCACACAGACAAGAATCCAGGTCCACTCAGCACCCACCAGCTACAACAGTCATTAATCATTTGCCTTGGATACCTCAAATACATATAAAAGAATGTGTTGAAGACCAATTTACTTTCCTTTATAGCACATAATGAAAATAACCTTAGACACACGATTCTCAAAGTGTAGAAGGACCATAAATACTTGCAACACCAAAGTTCAGTCAGTCTCTTCCTAGACTTCTCTCATCACTCATGTTTATTAGGAAACCATCAGATGAGCTGCCTACCAGAATAATAATAATAATAATAATAATAATAATAATAATAATAATAATAATAATATTTGTATGCCGCCCATCTGACTGGGTTGCCTTCCGATGGGCAGAAGGGCATCGTTTGGGGGTTATGGCCTTTCATGACTATGGTTTCATGACTATTTTAGCAAGGCAAAGCATTGTACAACTGAAACATAAGAAATATAAAAAGCAACAGAACCCAATAATTATCCCATCACATGCACAATCCTATAAAAGAAGAAATACATATAAGTAATAGAGCTGAGGCGTATATAATGCATAAAATATTCTCAATTTGTGTACAACCAGGATTCTTCCACACACATACATCTGAAACCATATTTGCCAGCATCATAGAGAGTCCCTCTTTTTGTAATGACATCCACTCAACTGCATAGAATCAATCTAGTAAATCCTTGGCAAACAGTGGAGGTGCTGAGAATTCACTCATGTGAATCTGACAGTTGTCCTTTCCCAGCTTAACTCTGATGATAATTTTTTTAATTAAAAAAACAAACCTGTTATTTAGAAACAAATTAAGTACGGAGTATATTTGCAATACTTGTGCACCTTAACCAGACTTTATAGGATTGTTCATAGGAAGTCTTTGCCATCTGTACCAGTTGTGGCTTCCAAATTGTTTTCAAAGACAGGTTCATGATAAAGTAATTGATCTGAGAGTTGCTTGACCCTGACATGAATGAATTCTCAGCAACTTCAAGGCTCAGTGCTTGTAGACTGTCTATGGCAACGGATTTTAACTCCAAATGAAATTACTAAGACAAAATGCAAGCAATCCCCCCATGACAAATGTGTCTGCCCCATGACCAAACATTGATAGTTATTGATCCTGGATTTACTAAGAATTAAAGCAAAGTTTCCAAAATTCTCTTAACATGAGAAAGCAACTGCTCCAGCACCCCAGTAAAGCTAAATGAAACCCAAAGGAATTCCTTTGAACTGCACAGACAGAACGCTCTGAATCAAGTTTTGAAGTGTGTCAATTTAAGCACTCTTTTTACCTTTCAAATAGAAATTGACACATGTCAAAAAGACCAATTACATTGTAACACACTATGGAATTCTTCAGTCACTATTCCAATGTGGGATTTCATACCAGATTTTTCTTTCAAGATAACTGGCCAAAACTAAGGAAGCAGGCAATTGAAAAGCCCAGGAGAAATTAAAAACTTCTACAGAAATACTTTAAATTCAGTAACTATCCATAGCTCTTCATGGCTTGCACACTATGAATAACTTCTTCATTCCCAATTCACTCTGTTGTCAAAGAAAATGCTCTATTGTTCTAGCCAAAGGGTAAAGGGACCCCTGACCATTAGGTCCAGTTGCGGACGACTCTCGGGTTGCGGCGCTCATCTCGCTTTATTGGCCAAGGGAGCCGGCGTACAGCTTCCGGGTCATGTGGCCAGCATGACTAAGCCGCTTCTGGCAAACCAGAGCAGTGTACGGAAATGCTGTTTACCTTCCCGCCAGAGCGGTACCTATTTATCTACTTGCACTTTGATGTGCTTTCGAACTGCTAGATTGGCAGGAGCAGGGACCAAGCAACGGGAGCTCATCCCGTCGTGGGGATTCAAACCGCCGACCTTCTGATAGGCAAGCCCTAGGCTCTGTGGTTTAACCTACAGCGCCACCCGCGTCCCATTCTATTGTTCTAGAGAGCCTGAAAACAAGAATTTCAGCTTTGTTCTCAGTTAACTATCTTGGCTGTTGCATCTGTCTACTTAGCTTTTCTTCAAAGCTTTTCTGTAAACCGCCTTGATACTTCTTTGAAATGAAAAGGTGCTACACAATACTGTAATTACCACAGTTTCAACTCATATCTACCAAGGGGGAAAAAATCTTGATTAACATACTTCTACCAGAGACCTCGGGACCGCACTCCCAGTCAGAGTACAGTGGACAATAATGGTCAATATAGGCCAATGATCTGACTCAGAATAATGCAGCTTCATCTACGGTATCTTTGGCCTTCAAGGCCTTGGAGATGCTGAAACAACCCTTAAAGGAGTACAATATCATAGGTTTTCCAATGTCAGAGGTTAACACAGCCAAAAAAGAAAGCTGCAGGGACACTTTACAGTTCTCATTTCTTCCAAAACAAGGATTAATAATTGTACCAAAAACATTACGGTCTTTGTATACGAATCACTGAAAGACTCACTTAGGGGTCAGACATGTAAAATAACATGTGAAAAAGTGGACAACCATTCTTGGGTCAACTATTCCGATCTTTATATGCATTAAAATATATTACTTGTACATTAATGATGTACGGTTGTGGATAAGATTTATTGATATCATTTCCATAGCATTGTAAAACAAAATGTTGTACATAAGTTAAACAAGAAACCAAACAGTTCTCATGGCAGAAATAAGGTACATGGAAACTAGAGGCCAAAGTCTCTTTCTTACTTTAAGAAAACAATTTTAAACTGATAGGGTTGCAGATTCTGCTGTAAAATGGTTCTTTTTTTAAAAAAAAATGATAATCTGCTGGGAGGCAGCAAATTCCACAGGTAGAGAGCTGGAACTGAGAAAGAATGAATACATGAATAGAACAGCAAATCTTAGGACAAGACATGTAGTGCTAAAAAGATCATTAGAAACTATACCAGGGTTTTAAAGAAAACAAGGGGAGTGCTTTTCATCAGGACTACACAGCACATGGAATGGGAAGGTTTAACCCTTTCTTCCTAAGCTGCAATTGTGAAGAAACACACACAGGCATGAATAGTAGCCTTTCATAAAAGTTGTCATTGAGATCTTGTTTTCTAAGGCTGAGGGATTTTCATTGGGATTACAGTTGGGAAGGGATTAAGCTTCCCCTTGTTGCACTGTAGTTCCAGTCAAAATCAGACATACCTTCTATTGTTGTTGACTATCATTTCTAAGGATTGGTTATGTAAATAGTGGGAAAACAATGAAGAGAACATGCAGGAGGAAAAAGAGAAGAGAGTTGATAGGACCACACTGTAGCTGAAATGTCTGGACCTCTAAGGACAGAAATGTTTAAACACACAAGAGGAGCTGGACAGGTAACCTTTTATTTTTTTTAAAAAACAAGCAAGAGAACTTGTTTAAGAAGTGGTAAACACGGATATTACAGTTTCCAAATTGTTACAAATGGGTACCTTTTGTGACTGTCTCCTTAGCATGCTTCTTTAAAACAGGATGCAAAGTAAGGCTACTTTCTCCCATGCCATTTGCATGGCTATATCTCATTTTGTTTCACATGTGGAGTGCTGTTGAAGGGCTTTGCCATTCCTTGGAATGTGTCACTAACTTCGCTGATAGAACCCAGCAGGTGAAACAACTGTGTAAGGCGGCTGCCTTTTCTCTGCAACACAGTCAGTTGTGTTTTCTGCTGAAATGAACTAGTGTGAAATTAAGTCATGGCTGTAGCACATGTTTAAACTTTTAGGAAAATGCACCTCTAATAAAGGATTAACTCCTTCCTGTCTTCTGAATATGCTGCCTAAAGATTTAAGGCTTGCTTATGATCAAGGTAAATATAATTCACAGACAGTATCCAGAGTTTTTCCTCTATAAGCATCAAGATGGGGGGGGGGGAATTAATGGAATGAGAAGATGGGCCTTGCAAAAGGAGGCTTCCTGCTCTTCCCACTCCACTTCCTGGATCAGGGCAGCTAGGAAGCACACACCTTGAGCAGAGAGGCTGCAACAGGTCTCTCCAGACAGCTTCCCCCTGAAGCTGGGTGTGTATAACAACACAGGCAGCAGCTGCAGCCTAGAAACTTGAAATGCAGCTGTCACCTGGCAGATTCTCCTGCTGCCTGGTGACTCCATGGATTTACTGGGCAAGAGGACCCAGCATGGCCATGTCAGAGAACCATGACACAATCCCCACCTCAGTTTTTTACTGAAACATCCAACTTAATTGAGGTTTTCAAGCTCATAAAGTAAAGCACCACAAAAATATCACAAAAATCTAAGGTAATTTGATCTTCTTGCAAAGACTAGAGTGGTTTTTATCCAAGTGCAGATAAGCAGATGTGTTAGCACCTCCCACTTCCACCATAATGTCCAATGCAAAACATAGGGAAGGCATTTTAATGGGTGCTGCTGGATGCCAATCATCTACATACTCTTTCCAGCTTGTTATTGTGCTATGCAGAGTGGCAGAATATTGCTCAAAAGACAATGGTTAAATTGGCTCAATTGAAATGCTCACTGTATCTTTTCTGTGGCAATGTTTTGGGAAACGCTTTCTATTTTTGTGATGTGTTCCGGCAGCAAAAGTAACATTTTCATTTCTGAAAACAAGACTGTTGCAGTTGTGTGAAGCATCAGTGGCAGCAATGGCATAACATGCCTTCATCTACAAATACATGGAATTGCACAGGCGCCAAAGTGGCAGAGGTGATGAGGGAAACCAGGCCAGGGGGGAATCAGGATCATGCATGCAGACGTGAAAATAAAAATATGGGCTACATTCTATTTTTGTTCACAATTTATACTTTAATTCAAGTTAAAGAGTTTGTCGGTTAAAAACAGTAAAGGAAACAAAAAAACCATAACTGCAAATGTACAAAATACCGGTATATAAATAAAATGGATCACAAATAATGACAAAAGTGACAACAAACACATGTTGTCATGTTACAAACTGAAGTAACAGACAATATATGCACAATAACTATTAATTCATGATTTTCTACAGTGACTTTACAGAAAAATCACACATTCACATGATCATATTGTTGTTTGCCACCTAACTGGCAAAGATCCACTTTGATTAATTCTTGATTATAAAGAACTAATATAAATCTGGATTTTGTTCGGGAAGAAATATCACAGATACTGTGTCCATTATTACTAAATATTAAAGCAAATAAATTGAATACATTGTGAATTATTTCAGTTATATATAATTTGTAATCTGTCTTTTAATTTTATTTTTTAATTCTGTATA
Source organism: Podarcis vaucheri (assembly GCF_965113315.1). Classification (NCBI taxonomy): domain Eukaryota; kingdom Metazoa; phylum Chordata; class Lepidosauria; order Squamata; family Lacertidae; genus Podarcis; species Podarcis vaucheri. The sequence continues at coordinate 89,876,790 of NC_138763.1, read as the reverse complement.
CAAGAGGTATATACCGTATTTTTTGCACCATAACACTCACTTTTTTCCTCCTAGAAAGTAAGGGGAAATGTCTGTGCGTGTTATGGAGCGAATGCCTGCGGGTGGCGGGGGGGATCTGCTGCAGTCGTGAGCAGAGGATCCATGGTTCCCCTTCCTTTCCTCCTCCGTGGTTACAAAGCATGGATCCACATGGATCCTCAGGATTTTTGCATTGGGGTACTCCAAACTCACTGTCAGATCACATGTCTGTGGCCACAGCATGAACCACAAAAATCATATATCCACTATTTCATTTAGAATATTTTTTTTCTTGTTTTCCTCCTCTAAAAACTACGTGCGTGTTATGGTCTGGTGCGTGTTATAGAGCGAAAAATACGTAAGTTTTGCCTCCCTTCCCTACACACACGTGAAATTGCTGATTCAGTTGATAATCCAAAAGTGGGTAACTATGGACAAGGAGTAGTAAATAAAACAAAACAATGTGGCAGAAACATTCATTTGATGTATGTTCTAATGAGTTGTATTCAGTCTAAATCTTACACGTTCATTTAATAAAGCACATCAGTTAGTTGGGGAGGATATCAAAGTCATCTAAGTACTGACGACAGTATTAAGGGGATTAATATTAATCTTGGCTGTTTCAGGTTATTCAAAAAATAGTAACTGTTCCATCCAACAAGAGACAGAGGGCAGCATGGGAAAGCCTAAACAAGAGTAAGAAGATTAATGAACCCTGTAAATATTTGCCCCCCCCCCGGTACATGGGGCGTTGAATCCCCAGCAGACTCAGTCATACCACCACTCCACTGCAAATCTTTTGGGCAGCTGAAGCTAGCATAGCTAATGCTTATTCACTATTGTTTTTGCTGATAACCAGTAGTACTGAGAACCCTGAAGAATAGGCAAGGGCCACAGAGCAGCTGGTTTGCTCAATTTCCCAGCACAGAACAAAACTCATAAATTATGGCCATTTCAATGGACTTGCTTGCACAAATAACTGTTAGAATGAATTTTCTACTCATAGAAAGCTACCGTTTCTTGTGTCAAAGGTGGAAAAAATGTTAATACAGCAAGAAACATTTGCTGTTATCATTCATTTTGTAAAGTTTTTAAAGTTCTGTAGAATGCCAGAAATTCAACATTATGTTTGCAACACAAAGTAGCTCCATTTATATTAAACACCACCAAGCAAGTGTTTGTCTTTTGCTTTCCTTATTTTGGTAAAAAACAACTCCTCCTCTACCAAGTTCAACTAGCAGTCAATCGTCAAGACAGTCAATAATCTTATGTACGTCAGTATGACCATGGTAAGAAGTGCCCTGATTAAATGCTCTACTTGGCAGCTACTCAGTTAAATTATTTTGAATCTATGAATTCAATACACTCTAGTAATGCCATCTCTGATGTTAAGCTGACATCTATTTTGGTTAAAGTACAAAAGAGTACTACCAGATCATTCCAGAGCCAGAGTGAGGAAATCCACATTTGTAAATTCTACCAGATGTCACTACAACTGCCTACCCATTGGCCATTAATTAAAAGCATCCCTCTGCTCCTCTTTTCTCATTTCCATGAGAAATACCTTACTTTACTATTTATATCCCACTACACAAGCCCTTTCCCAGTGTTTCATTGCAGCCTAGATAAAAAGAACTGTGATTCTAGATCTGTATGCAAGGGGACTTGATATTTGCTTTCCTCACACACACAACCTGAACAGCACACACCAAATTCCAAACTAAGAGGAGTTTCAAAAATATTGTGTAATACAGTAAAATTCCACTAGGCTCTTGCAATCTCCTTGAACCATTCCATGCAGATCTCAGCATCCACTCCAACTCATTCATAAAATAACTGCATCAGAATGTTTCAGTCAAATCAGAGAGTAAAACTCCTTCTCATAGGAGAAACAGAAGAATGCAAAGTTTAAAACCCAGAGTAAGATATTAAAATTAATTTCACCTCTCTTACTCATAAGTAGCCTTCACACCAATTCCTGACTCAGACTACTTCAGGCTTCTTTCCTAGTACACTAGAAAATCTGTTACTAGGTCTTAATTTGGCATTGTTCACTAACAGAAGTATTATGTTTACTACATTAAGCCTTAGTGTAGATGTTCCTTATTAACCATCAGATAAAAGGCATGATAGGTAGGCACCAAACAGAAAAATAGAGAGGGTCTGTAAGCACTTATAAAAGGATGCTGTGATTACTAACACCCAGCATGGGTTTCTCAAAAACAAGTCATGCCAAACTAATCTCATTTATTTTTTGAGAGAGAGTTACAAGATTGGTAGCTCAGGGGAATGCTATGGACGTAGTGTATATTGATTTCAGTAACGCTTTTGACAAAGTCCCTAATGATATTCTTGCAGAGAAGCTGGTAAAATGTGGGAAGGACAAGGTAACTGTTAGGTGGCTTTGTAGCTGGTTTACTGAGTGCTCACTAACGGTTCTTCTTCATTCTGGAAAAAAGTGACAAGTGGGATGCCACAGGGTTCTGTCCTGGGACCACTGTTTATTAATTTAAAATCTTAGGGCTCTATATGAAATCCATTAGTGAAACAATTTATAATCTTAAGAACTAAGCAGAGTATCATAAAATGAACATTTAAGTATAAAATGTAGCCTGAGTAATGGGGGAAACTAAGAAACTTAATTTTTTCAACATTTATTTAACTTAATCCTATTTTTTTTGAAGAACAATAAAGCAATCCTGTAACCTGCAAGCTACATAGTGTTCAACAGAACTTATTCCCAGGTATGTGTGCATAGGATTGTTCATAGAATCATAGAATAGTAGAGTTGGAATGGACCATGGGGGGGGGGGTCATCTAGTCCAATCAGCTGCAATGCAGGAATCTTTTGCCCAAGGTGGAGCTTGAACCCACAACCCCTAGATTAAGAGTATTATGGTCTACCGACTGACCTATATTTGATAAAGCTTAGCGTAAAAGTCCTGGATAAAAAACCACAAAAAGGCTCAGTAGTTGTATTTTGCCAGATAAAAAAGGTGGCATAGGCAATGTTCTCATATATGGGACTATCACTGCAGTTGCAGTATAGTAATAATTTATTGTTATTTATACCCTGCCCATCTGGCTAGGTTTCTCCAGCCACTCTGGGCAGCTCCCAATCGAATATTAAAAACACAATACAGCATTAAACCTTAAAAAAACTTCCCTAAACAGGGCTGCCTTCAGATGCCTTTTAAAAGTAGGATAGTTGCTTATTTCCTTGACATCTGAGTAGTCTCACAGAATAATGGACTGCAATACATTTTGCATTTATAGTTGCTAGAGAGAGAGTCAGAAAGATTGAAATGCTTTGGACTAACATATCGCCCTTCCTACACCTTTGTAGTCTCCCCTATCTCTATTTTTTCTAATCCATCATGTCCCTATGGGAACATACCCCCAGATTTTCCATGATGTTGTTCTCCAACTTTGTCACTATGAACTTCTCCAAACGTAACTCATAGCTAATACACAAATTCTGCTTTTTATATATTTTATCAGTCTATACACCAAATGGTCTATGAGCAGAATGTGTGAAGTGGGAATTAATGTTCAACTGGTTCAAAACAACATTACAGGAAGCCACAAAAAAACCTTGATTCCTCAGAATGTTGTCCGTGTTTAAACACAGAAGTCTTTCCACCTATGCAGTGGAACTGAGCTCAGTGGAACTTACTGTACTGTCAGTTTCCAAATTATTAGGTTACTGAAACAATTTGAATAGTTCCACTTTAACATCCCAACACACTCTCAATCGGCAAAGTCACTGCATTATCATAACATGCAAGTATTATGGGGGAAATCAAGTTTATGATTCACTGGGGACTAAGCAGTGTTAATTTCAAGTAATAAGAAAAGTTTTTTAGTCTTCTGTGTACTATATAAATATAGGCATGTGTATAGAAGAATTGTTTCTGTGTATGGAGCAAAATTTGCCTTCCCATACAACACTTTAGAGATGAAGCAGTTTTGCATGCTGCTGTATCCACAGTCCATTCTGTACACACAAGGTCAGTCACATCCAGCGGGGATTGCATCAGACTCCTGGAATGCTGAAGTCCACATATTTGCCATTCAGCATGAAAACTGCTTTTCAAGTTCAATCAGCTATAAATGTTGCTTTGTTTTAATTTTCCACTGAACTTCCTGGAACCTATTATCAGACTGCCAGGGATGTATATTTAGCAATGGCAACATGGCCTTTTTGCCATTGCTCCACTGCTAATGTCACCTCCAATAAACAGAAACACATAACCTACCCAACAAAATACACTTGATTTCTGACAGTTGTTTACAGCAGATACTTCAAAGCCATTGAAGAAGAGTATGTCCAATGCTCTATTTTGTACTCTGTAATCCACAAGAACAAGAAGGAAAACCTTCAGGCCTCATGCACTTCCCATGTCCACAAGCTGAGAAATAATTCCTCTCCACTTCTAAAAACCAGTTCCCAACCCTTGTTTTCATTCAGAGATTAAACAGATGTTCCACAAAATACCTGCCTTCACTGCAGGTACTCTGCCATAACAAAGAAGACCAGTTCATTTCCCAGGATTCAGGAGTTACAGAATGACAGACGGAAAAAATGGCAAACTGAAATCATGATAACAGTTTTCTCTTCTGAATATATTGTCAAGTAAGGCACTAAAGCAGTTGTAATGGAAAATCAAATTTAGAACATGCAATACATGAGCCAGTCCAAGATTACAAAAGAACATTTCATAGGGTAAAGCAAAATAACAACTTTTATTTGTTAAAAATCCTTAAAATGCTGAAATTGGGTGTCGTCGTCCCCTTTTTAAAAATGACTCATACGACTATATTGCAAAAATGTAGCACTAGGCTAAATGTAAAGTACTGAAATTCACAACATTTCATTTATTACACATCAATCTGTGGTCATTTGCTAACTTTTTTAGCAATTTACACAGAAAAAGTACTCTGTAAGACAAGGAACGTAACAGCAGCGAGGGTACTTGCTTAATGTGCAGAACATCCTAGATTCAATGCCTAGCAGCCTCTGTTAAAGGATCTCAGGTAGGAGTACTGGGAAAGACCTCTCTGCATGAGACTCTGGAAAGCTGCCAACAATGTCCCAGACTAGATGAGCCAATTATCTCCCTAGCTTCATATGTGTGGTATACAAGTTATTTCAGTTTTCCTGAAACAGTGATTACAAATATATCCCAGTCCTGGAGATGGCAATATAAACCAGTACATCAGCTTAAGAGTGAAGGGCAGCAATAATTTTTAAAATCATGTGCTGGCCACATGACCAGGAAAGCTATCTGTGGACAAACACCGGCTTCCTCGGCCTGAAGCAAGATGAGCGCTGCACCCCATAGTCACCTTTGACTGAACTTAACCATCCTGGGTTCCTTTACCTTTTAATGTTTAAAACACACTACATTAAAAATTAGTTGAGTGATCAATCTGAAATAGAAGTGGTCTATAAGCAATTTTCCACTCATATTGGGCTTTTGGAGAGAGGACTTTCACATCCCTTTCGATGTTTATTTTTGAGTTAGCCATTATTTACGGTAACTCCCTACAGAACTCTAACAGAAATAGAGAATCGATTTTAACTGGAAACTGAACTAGGAATTCTTAAGTAATTGGACAAGTTGGATATGCATTGTGACTAACAAGTTACCTCTGTAAATATATTTGAATTTAAAAGAAATCAAACATATTTAATAAACATACACTGAAAAGAGTATCAGTGTTTGCAAGTGACCACAATTAGTAGTACAAAGGAGCAATACAATTATTGGTTGACATGAAGAAATTGCACAAAATTGCTAATCAAATCTAGACTCTGTATTTGTAGTTGTCTTCATTCTCCTCACTGCTACCAATACAATTGTTCCATTTTATTTCTGCAGTTGTTTGTCCTGTAACAGCTGCAAAAATCAGAGCAGGCAAATTCAAAATGCACCACAGTGACACCTTCCGACCGAACATGACTTTTTTTGTGTCTTGTAACTTGTATAGTTACAATTACAGCTCATGATCTTCAGAACTTCCATTGTTTCAGCCCTCTTGATCCTCTAAAAGTTTCTGGTAACTTATTTGTTGAGTCCTCTAGTTTGGTGGTGCTGTTACTGAACACCAGGTCAGTCCATAGTAAGACCACGCTCACCTAAAACTTGATTGTGGATGAAGGGACTGATAAAGCATGCATTACCAAGACATGATGGGTAAGCTGGGTGGACCTCACCTAATTCAGCTCTGTAGGTAGTCAGTACAGCAACAGCAAACAGGTGTTGCTCTTGTCCAAGGAAGCACCATCTCCTTTACCACAAAAGCTTTTGATCTTGGGGTGGGTTTAGAGGGTTGGACTGGAGAGAGACAGACTGGGGATGCTGCATGTCTATCGACCACCCAATGGCACCCTTGACCATCCTGGGGAAGGGGATACTGAAGTATTCAAGGACCCACTGTGACCAACAGGTTAAACATTTAGAGGATAAAACTGCTCAACTTTGGAGTTACTTTGAATCTACAGTTATAGCAATCCAGATGAAGTACCTAATGCAATCAGCTAATGTGAACAAGGTCCTTGCGGCTATATGCCCAACCATATGCCCTCTTGATCTCCTGAGCGGTTTGTTTTGGGAGTACTCTTAATGCTCTAGTTGCTGTGACTATTTGTAGTGCCTAATATGTGGAAATTCAACCAATATTCTTATAATGTAAATTACAAATCTGTCAACATAATCTTGTATTGCAAATGGATAATCCAAAAGACCACATATCTATCTGTAATGGTAACTGTGATGCTTGAACGGAATTTTCAGCTGCAAATTCTTTTTTTAATACTGACTTTAGTGACAAAGTGGTATGAGAATTGCAAAGACAATAATGATAGTAGTGATACCAACTCATATGTAAAACTGTTTCTGAGGTCCATATCTTACATCATCATAAAGCACATAACCCTGGAATAAATGAGGTTGCTGTTAAAACACATAGCAATCCAAACGAACACATTGTATTCATTGTTACGGCATTTCTACTTAATGGTTCGGTGAAGCCTTTAGGCAAACTGCTTTTGTTCCCCCAAAACCTACTAACCAATGCATCATCTATGTTTACTTTTTCTTGGAAGATTTTTACTAAAGATGATGCTTAGCATAGCACCAGGTGGACAATAATCAGGATTCATGGGGTCATGGATTCACGAGTATATTCACTCTCTATTGGCTGATCAGACTAAAAACAAGTATGTGGTTCCTACCAATGTGTGTATGTTGTGACATTCTTGTTGAGTCCACATCACATAAATGTCATTTCTATAAACTTGTCTGATCAAACATCATTCCATATATCTGGATGGTGGCACAATATATTTCTCTTGCCTTGTCTTCAATGGTGGTAGTCACTCCTTTCCCCCCTCAAGTAATACAGTGTATATGGAGCATAATGCCACAAAAAATAAGAGATCAGCAATGGACATTCTCCTTTCATTTATTCTCTCACAAAACATAAATAAGCTTGATGTGATTTGCCAATTCAAGTTTCTGATATGATAGCGCAGCTGCCATACTTTCATAGCACTCAATATCCATCAAGAATGCTGTTACAGTGAGTTTCCTGCAATCAGCAGAGTTGGACTAGATTACATTTGAGATTCCTTCTAACTTTATAATTATAATGTGCCTTACAAAATTTCAACACCATTCTCAAAACTTTTATGTTCTGAGAAATCTTCTTGCCAAACATGAGGTGTATTCTACCAAGTGCAACTTACATCAAAAAAGCTAATCCACATGTGTCCCTCTACCCTATTGTACCCCAATAATTTAGTTCGTCCCCCACCATATGTATCAGTTGCTGGCCAGCACCTCCTCTTCCCTCAAATAGAAAAGTGCAGAGCAGTGAAAAGCACTAATGTTGGGAGTGTGCTTGCACGAAATAAAAGTTCTGGAACATTTCAGGGTGGACCCTGAAAAAATGGAATCACCACACAGTCCCTAGTTATGAGGAGTGTGAATGCTGAACCACACCACTTCTATTAAGTAATATATTTTTGCAAGATATAGGGAACAGAAAATGATAGCAATTCTAATATTTGTGCTGCACAATCAATATTAAGGTAATTAATCCATTTAGGTGTGGTTTATTTTCTCTCACATACGTTAGAAGGCTACAAGCACATCCTCCATATACCCCAAATCCTACAATTAGAGCCTGGAGAGTGGGGATATTCCTGTGTCTTGCAATAATATATTTGCTTATTTTCTGGCTTTGATGAGTGCCATCTTGAACACATCAATATTCCCAAGGGTGGTATGATATTATTTGAGTCAAACTCAACTGATGCAATATATTAAAAGCACTGCAAACCAGTATTAGCTGCTAAACTAAAAGGTGCCAAAGATTCCATTGTAAAGCAAAAGGTTTGACCACAATTTTTGACATTTTAATCTATTTGTACCTCTTGCAGAAACTCTAATATTGTTACAAAACAAAAATCCGGAAAAATTAGAGCTGCAACATTTGGTTGACTAGTTATTTTAATCTATCAAAACATTTTAATCCAATTAAAAGTGTCCCCAATTAATCAAAAAAAAATTTAATGATTAAAATTATTTCCAATTGATGTACTTATAGAAACTTCCCATAGCAAATAAAATCTGTATTTGCTTATCATCTGTGTTCCATTATTATTATTTACTATTATTATAAGTAGATTGATGTAACTGTTTTGATTTTTATATTGCATATTTTTATATTTGACAAAGCGTATTGTATAATTTATTAATAGTTATAATCACCGCCACCACCACCATCTTAGAAGAGGTAGCCCCACCTGCGTGAATGTCTCTCCTAAACTGATGCTTGCTGCAATATTTCTAGTTACAGGTAGGTAGCCGTGTTGGTCTGCCATAGTTGAAACAAAATAAAAGAATTCCTTCCAGTAGCACCTTAGAGACCAACTAAGTTCGTTATTGGTATCACCACCACCACCACCACCATCTTAGAATGGTGCATGCACACGACCATGTTAGATTTGCATGCACACGAAAGCTCATACCAATAACAAACTTGGTTTGAGTCTAAGGTGCTACTGGAAGGAATTCTTTTATTTTGCTGCAATATGTGCACATCATCTAAATGCAAGCAGGCTTTTTCCTCTGCATATTTAACCAATTAAAAATAATACAATTTGACAACTTAAGTATATTTAATTGAGTGCCAGCCCTAATAAAAACCCACACACGAGATTAGCAAAAGAACATAAAAACAGATTAAAAGCAATCAGATACAGCTCTATTTAACAGCAGTACTACATCAAAGTCCTCCTGAAAAAGTGGCCTTACAGCCTTTGCTGAACACCTGAAAAGATGTGCATCTTCTCCTGGGTTGCTATTTCATGACCAGTTACTGAGAATGGCATGCTTCTTCCAGAGGTCATCCTCATCTCCTGCAATGGTGATGCATGAAGATGTTAAATGCCAGGGGTTGAGAGCCAGCGTGTCAGAAATTGTGGCAATGTCACACACAGCATTTAGGGAAGAATTCATCTCTAAAAAAAATATATCTGCAACCACATATGGTAGGCTAACAAGTACGCTGCTAGTTTTTGCAGAACACTTCTAGTAACTTCAAACGGTGGATGCCAACAACAGTGGCACCAAACTGAGAAAAGTTTTCTATCGGTATTCTGTTGCAGTTTTGTCCATCTGCAGTCAGACAGAAGTTAATGCACTCCACACCACTGCAGAACTGCTGAGCCTAGTCCCCTTTTCTCTCTCCTCGAGTACACCATGGGATATCAGCCAATGAAACAAAACAAAAAAAGAAAATAGTTGATCCTAATCATTTCCGACACCTGATCAGAATAAAGAAACACAAAGAGGCCTGGTACTGTGTGCTTGTTTAACTTTGTGAGGCTCAGGACTCCTCACAGAAACCCATTTAGTTATTTGCCACATTCCATTCAACATATCACATGACTGGATTACTAACAGTTCCTGAAGGTTAGTTTAATCAGCAGTTATATACTACAGCCATTTTCTGGGCAAAAAAAGTTTAAATTAAATGTACGAATGACAACTACTAAACCACTGCTAACTTGCAAATATACTGTTATGGAGATCCTACTTGATTCTTGCAAAAAGCTAAATATTTTCATTAAACTTGTAGGGATGACAACTTTTCTTAACTCAAATAATTTTTGTTCCCACTCATAGAGAGTGAAATGGAGAAAATATATAATTTTACTTAGTCATAATGTGGCATTGCATGCCCACAGGCCATTTCTGTTTCTGTGATTTTATTATTATCTGAGAAACTCTCAAAGCTTTGTTAATTAAGTGGTATATAAATACCTTAATAAACAAAATACTGCTAGTAACATGTTAGCCCACCTTCACTTTCTACATGAAATTGTTGGGCAAGGTCATATGGATATTAGGACTGGGAGTAATCAGAATGTGAAAAATAATCAGATGGCAATGAGAGAGAGAGCTTAGTATCTTGGGGAGGAAATAACAGTTCAAATTGCCTGGGGGAAAATTATGAAGCAAGACAAGAGGGAAGCACTATTCTGGGAGGAACACGATCATCTGACAGAGGTATACTGATGGGCTCACACTTCCTCAGAAGGAGTTGGTTCACAGCTTGGGGTACCTCTGGATGCAGCTGCATGACTAGATGGCTCAGGCAACACCTAATAAATAATAATAATAATAATAATAATAATAATAATAATAATAATAATAATATCTTTATTGTCATTGCCCCCTTTGGGGTCAACGAAATTACTTGACTGCTCCATAAAAACACTAATTAAACAATACAGTATAATACAGCAAGGGAGATTAGATGACTTTCAAAGTCCGGGCTTCCCATTCAGGGCCGAGATCGCTCTGGAGAAGAAGCTGTTCTTAAGACGGCTCGTTCTTGTCTTCATCGTCCTGTATCTCCGTCCCAATGGCAAGAGCTTGAAGAGACAGTGACCAGGATGCGATGGATCTTTTACTATGTCCAGTGCCTTCCTATGGCACCTTGTGGCATAAATCAACCAACCAGCAACAAGGACTGCCATATACCAACTTATTCCAGCATGCCAGCTGTGCTCGTTCCTGAAACAGGCATGCCCAGTCATTCACCTATTAGTCACTACCAAGTTAGACTACTGTAACGTACTTTACATGCCACTCCCCTTGAAGAAAGTCCAGGAACTTCAACAGATCTAGAATACAGTCAACAGGGATTTATCTGGAATTAGCATATCAAATCACGTGTTGACAATTCTTCACCAGCTGTGCTGGTTGCCAAACTGTTTCCAGGCACAATTCAAGATGTTGGTTTTGACCTTTAGAGGTTTAAAATGGCCTGGGACTTCAGTGAAGGATTTCAGACTTCACTTCCTCCCATATGGACTTTCTTAAGAAAAAGTTCAATTTCTGAGGTCCTTCTTTCTTTTCCCCTTCTGCTATAGGTGTACAAGGGATAGGGCCTTTTTCGGTTTGGGAACTTGGGGTGTGGAATTGTCTCCCAAAAGACATAAGTATACAAATGCCTACCACTAAGCAGGCTTTGATTACTATTCTTTTCCAGTACGCTTTTTCATGATATTGCCTTTGAAATGTGCTTAGGCTAGCAACATTAACCCACTATGTCAGAATCCCTGGAGACAATCATTTAGGTACTTTATCCACAGCAGAGACCAGAGAAGGAATGATCATTGGGAGGAGCACAAAAAGAAGAAATGCCGTGGTACACCTGCATCAACAGAACTAGACACCTTCATCTGCCCCAGCAGCAACTAAACACATCTCTCCCATATAGGTCTTTACAGTCACAGCAGGTGCTGTAACTCACCAACAGTTTGTCTTCATCCCTGAAGATGCACTCTTCCATTGTCTCCCAAGATAGACGGATGCCAACAACCAAAATTCTACTGCTGCTTCTAATATTCGTAATAGTTTCATCTTTATATAATTGATTTGATATAACAGTTAACTGTATTTAATGGTAAAGTACCTTGAATATATTTTTGAAAGATAGAATACAGATAATAGAAATTAAATGACACAACATATTATCCAAAGAAATATGAGCATATTAATATTCTCATGGAAAGATTGCTCAGGGTGATTCCACACCATTCCGGGGTGACTATTTCATTCTTTATTTATAAAAAATATATATACCACTTAAATCGCTAAACAGTTTACAAAAAGAATAATATAACAATGAAAATGCAAACAACATTCAATATAATCACTTTTTAAAAGATAGAAACATAACTGTACAGTATATCACAAATAAAACTTAGATGTGTACAATACAAATATTTGTAGGAAAGCTTACGGGGTGTAAGGAATACATGTTTTTAAGAAGCATTTAAAAGTCATTACTGTCTCTGCCTCATGAATTACCGCCTCATGAATTACCCAATGGAAGGCATTCCAGAGGGTGGGTTCCATCTCCAGGAAGGCCAGATTCTATAGTGTCACTAATTAAAAATCTTCTGGTCATGAAATGACCAACAGAGTCTCCTCAGAAGATTGTAAAGAATGGTTTATATAGGTGGCACAGTCTGCAATGTATCCTGATACCAAATTATTAGGGTGTTCAGTGGCAACCAGAAATCATTGAACTTGACTCATTAACTAATATTCAGCCAAATCTTTAAACACTATTGTACTAGGCATAAAGCTAAATATCTCACTAAGCAATCTAGAGTCTGGAGTGATTAACATAGGTACAGAAAACAGAGTTCTTTCCCAGTACTATATGATTTATAATACATTATCTAGGAATACAGTATCTGTCTATCTTACAATGCTCAGATGCATTACAAATCAAACCTGTAACTAAGAAGTTATTCTCCAACTCAGAATGTTTAAAGAAATAAGTCTATTTTTATCCAAAACCCAGATAGATTTGTTTAGGAGGAGAGAGACCAAGCTTCAAGCCATCACCCAGCTAAGGATCAAACAGAGGCAAGTTTCCTCTGAACTTCTGCTGGGTTGGCAGCCTTCTTCAGAGTTCACCTGTTCTTGCTCTATGTTCAGCCTCCATTCCTGGAGCTGGTCATAGTCAGAAGCTTTGCAAAAGGAATGAGTGTGGGAAGATACTTAAAGAGATAGCTAAAGTCCCTTTTAGTGTTAAACAACTGAAAACATCCCTACAATTTATTTATTATTTTATATTTGTTGTTTTGAGGGAGGGCAGGTTAAAATGTTTATACACACACACACACACACACACACAGCCCAGCTCATGAACTGAGATCTGCCTCTGGTGAGACTACTCCACAGGTAAAAACCATGCTGGTGAGAAGCACAAGAGTGAGAGCATCTGAAGGCTTCTTTAAGTGATATTCTGATTTTAGAAGAACTGATATGAATAACTTACGTCCTCACTAGAACATTCCTTGGCTATCTGATTTAGAATTAAAATTCAGAGGTGCATTCAATGTGAAACTGAGTGTTTTGCTGTACCTAACCTGTAATGAGCTCTGCCCGCCTCTGAATACCAAGGTGATTTCCACTCACTAAACACCAATACGTGTATGAATAAAAATGAAAGGATTTATCTAAATCTTGTTAATGCACACAGATGTTAAAAAGTGACCTTTACAACAGAAAAGGAAGGGAAGAAGAGGTGGATTTAAAGCTTTAAAGAAGAAGAAGCAGGTGCCTTATGTACAAGTCATCTTTCACACACAAAAATGTAGATTCCAGGTCCAAGCAAAATATGAACATTCCATTTAGGTAGGAAAAAAGGGCCTTTTAAAAAAAGTATGGCAGGGTGGAGGAGAGGGAGGACCTTTGCAAAGAGGAAGATGGGAATAAGAATAGAGGGACCATAGACCAGGTTGAGGGTCCCATGAAGTTTGGTGCCAGCCCTGCCTTGCAGTGAAAAAACATTTTGTTACAATCTCAAGTCAATGTTTTCCACCCATTTTCTATCAATCTTCTTCTGTACATGCATGCACATTCCACACAGCATGATATCTTCCTCTTGTTTTCTTCATCACTGCAGATCTCTGGACCGCTCTCTGCTGTCCAACATTCTCTCTCCACCCTATAACACTCTGTTTTCTTTTCCAGGACTCCATTGCATGTTCTCTCTGCACTATCATGTTATTTCACCCCCATCTCTGTTACGTCTACACCCAGCCTCATTTCTCAGCAATCTTCTCTATCGTTTTTTGTTCTCCACGCACCTCCACAGGTTTTTCCTGCACCCCCAATTTCTTATCCCCCTTTTTCTTCCTCCACGCCACCAATCTCTGTATCTCTGTCTCTCAGCTACTTCTTTCCTTATTCTCACAGACCTCTCTGCACTGGTTCCCCCACTCCCAGGTATCTCTGCAACCCATATTACTTCACCTCGAAGTCTCTGGACCCCAGATACAGGAATCTCTCACATCGCTTTTTATTCCTTAAGCCTTTCATTTTTGCTCAGACCCACCCATGTGACTACATTACAGTTCTCACAGGCAGAAACAAAACTATGCCCTACTTGTCCTTAGGTTTTCTAAAAAGTTGTTTGCCATTCAGAATCACTTTCGATCGAAATAGTCTGAGTGGAGGGAACTAGCAGTGTTATCATCCTCAGGAAATATTTCCATTATATGGATAGAGGTCCTATTGTTTATAGTCGCCATAAACAATGATTAAAAGATAGACTGTAGCAAATGCAACAGCCTCTTGCCAACTTCTATATTGGAAGTCCCAGGAGGGTAAGAAATTGTTTCTCAGTTAAAAGACAAAGCTTCCTTTCCCAGAACAATTTGTCTCTTGAACTGACAGCCACCCACTCCTGCTATTGACCCAACCCAACTTGGTCAGTTGCATATTTCCAGCTGTACTTAAGGCACATGTTCCTGCCAATCATCCTGGACACAGGGAAAATCAAGAGAATGCCCAGGAGGGCAGGGGGGCAGGGAGAGAGAAATAGTTGTGCTTTTCATTCAGGCTTCCTTTGCTGTTCACCTTTAGCAGGAAAGAGAGAGAAAAGCCTTCCTTTTTATCAATGTCTGCATTGGATTGGATTTCAAATTGTTTCCACATAAAAAGTGTTACGATTTTTTTTAAATATTGTAATAATTGTTTTATATATGTGAAATTGTTTCTATTGCTGATGTTTTATTGTAACACTGCTTCAAGATAATTTATGGGAAGCAACCCATAAATGGAATTAAATAAAGAAATAAAATTTATTTGGGAAGCAGTTGTGTGATTTCAGAAGCCTTTCATCAAATAGTGGCCTAATACCAAGACCTGAAGAACAAAACACATTAAATGTGCCATTAGAAAACAAACTAGCTGCTCTTGCAAATACTAATCCCTTACAGCTTTTGGGTTTCAAGAGGCTCAAAGTCAAGCATTGTTATCTTTTCAGATGTGGACTAAAGCTGGGGAAGAAGGGCCCAAAATGGAACTTTCTATGGAAATGCTCCCTTCCTATATGAGAGGATTCCCCTGAATCAGATTGATCTGAATCAGAGAGATCAACCAAGAGGTTAAAATACCACTTGGCCTGTGCCTGGAGGACTTGGGATGGCCCGAAAACCTGCAGGGACAAGAATGGGACACCCAGGACTCCATCATGCCCAATTCAAGGTGCTGGTCTATCAAGCCCTAAACAACCCAGGGAAGGGCCATAACTCAGTAGATCATTAAACTTTGTATGCAGAAGATCCTGGGTTCCAACCCAGGCATCTCCAGTTAGATACTGGGAGAGATTCCTTGTCAGAAACCCTGGAGAGCTGCTGCCAGTCGGAGTAAAAATTGCTGAACTGGATGGACCATCGTATAAGGCAGCTTCCTCTGTTTCAGGGCCCAAGCATCTGCAGGAGTGCCACCTCCAATACCAGCCAACTGGATCCTTAAAATTGGGTAGGGCACTCCTCATAGCCCCAAGGATTCATGGTGACCAGACTCATAGAAAACTCTTTTGCAAATTTCCCACTGGAAATATGTCTGTCCCCTTCATTATTGGGATTTAGACATCAACCAAATACATTTGTTTACCCAGGTCTTTATAATCAGTTAAGTTAATGTTTGCCTTGAACAGCAGTGCATGGGTTGTGTTTTTAATTACTGTCAAGTTATGTTTTAGTTTTGCTTTTGTTTTAATTACTGATGTAATTTTGTTGCTTATCCTTTTTTTGTACATCGTCCAAGGAGGGTGATTCTTAAGCTCAATAAATAAATGATTTTATTTTTTTTAAGTGGGCATTCAAACCAATACCAAGAAGAGACAAATCAGACCGATGCAAAGACCAAAAGGTAGAAGGAACACACAATAATCACAGGAACCACACATTTTTCTGGGCCTCTAGCACCAATTCCAAGCTACTTTACCACCTGACAGTACCAAACTCCATGCTGTTACTACCTTGTCACTACCAGAGCTCAACAACAGCAAAAAGTGGCCACACTCTTCTGAGGCCTTATCAGGTAGAAATGGCAATTGTGGGGCAAATCAAAAAGTAGAGATGGACAGATTAGTCTATTTCTAGTCTGTGTCCGTGTTCAGCCATAAGCCCATTCTTTCCCATTTCTGCATCATTCTGCAAACTTTCACCCACAAAAAAATCATATTTTAATACACATTTAACCTAAAATATGCATTTTGAATGCATTTTAATATAAAATAAATGTTTGTCCACATTTAAATATGCATTTTTATACATTCTTTTGAGCTGATTAACTATATCTAACATTTGGAAAAGTGGAAAAACCAAAGGAAAACAGCATTGCAATCCACATATTAGGTCAGCTCACTTAAAAATAAGAGCTGAACAAAAATGATCAACGATCACCTCAAAGCACTTACTCAGCACTCTCTGCTTAGTTCCTAAAAGATTGGCAGAGACAAGCCAAAGGGCAGGAAAAGAAAACCAGGCTTTCTGCTCTTCCACTGGTTTTTTTTAACTGCCTCTAAACAACAATAAAGCATCTACTGCTGAGGCAGTGAAACATCTGAGGACTGAGACTGCTGAAAGAGAGCCTTCAGAAAGATATTTGGAATAGTCTGCTTCCTACTGGTCAAGACAGAGATTACCCATTGCAGAAAATGCACTTAATTGGCTCTAGTAACAGAGAGATGTAACATTACCACATAATATTTCTTCTGAACTAAACCCCAAATGTTTTTGCATTTATAAAACCTATAAACAGAATCTAGATAATTTATAACCTGTCTGGATTTTGACCATGCTTAACACCTCTTGCTTTATTTTTTAAGTTTCAGTTTTTTGGACCACAGGACCAGTTTTTATATTCAGAAAAATAAGAGATTGAAACCAAAGTTATTTGCTCTTCGTTTTCACACATAAAAGAGCAAGTCTGTTGCTAATGTGATTGTGCTGCAGAAATGCTGCACAAAAATGACTTTTGGGTGGAACGGGGTCCAAATGCCCTGGAAAGTTTATATTACAAGGCAGCAGCAAGCATTTCTGTTGCAGCAAAAACTACTTCACTTTTGAAGTGAACAGGCCTGGCAAACTAACATGCTTGCCTTGTCCAAGCACAGCCATGCATACTAACGGTTTTAGCAGAACACTTGGACGCAAAGCCTTCAAACACACATTGCAGGCAGGCACTCTGAGGGGGTGAACAGTGCCTTCCAATAATTTCTCTTCATTCCTTCTTCATTCCCTCACACAAGCACATGGCAATTTCAGTAGTTGTGATCTAAAGATTCACTTTTTAAAATTTATGTTTTTAATTTGTATCCCACTTGTTGGTCCTCTGTGGCCTTGCAGTTAAAATTAAAATGGAAATATGATACATTGAAAATGGAAAGATGAAGATTTTTGTTCCAAATCTGAAGTCTGCCTCTCTCATGTTCACTTACCGTATTTTTCGCTCTATAAGACACACCAGACCATAAGACGCACCTAGGTTTTGGAAGAGGAAAACCGGGGGGGGGGGGGATATTCTGAATCTCAGAAGTCAGAACAACAAGAGGGATCACTGCACAGCGAAAGCACTGTTCTGGCTTCTGGGATAGCTGCGCAGCCCGCATTCACTCTATAAGACGCACACACATTCCCCCTTATTTTTTAGGAGGGGAAAAGTGAGTCTTATAGAGCAAAAAATACAGTATATGATTGAAGTCTGGACTCTGGCACAGACTGTATCAGCCTGTGTCCTGACCCTTTTCCCAGCCAAAGTCTTGCTTGTGGCTGTGCCAACAATGTATTTGGGTCTCAATATGCTGCTTGTAAATGCCAGGTCAGACCATATTAAGATCTCCCTCACCCACAATTTAATTAGGGTTAAGGATGCCAACCTGGCATATACAATCAAGACCTGGGTGAGGGGTCAGGGGGTTAGTTTCTCCCAGCTATGCCCACCTTGGTACTTGGTCCAGCACAGGAGTAGACACCAAAGCACCTGATCTGCATGGCATACCTAGTATGTCTTGCCTTTTAAAAATATTTGCTGCCCATGCTCCAGACAATGGCGAGTACTTTGAGATAACAGCACACTTTTTATTCACTATTTTATTAAAATATTACTAACACACCACCATTCACCCCTAGTCCACTACAAGATTTGTAAGGTCATTCTCACCTAATTGAGGCTCACTAATTGCCACAGTGATTCAGAGTCAACATTAATATTATCTTCCTCTGTTTACTTTCTCCTGCCCAAAGGCTAAACAATTAAGGATTGGTGTAAAATGAAATGCAAAGGTCACTAAATCTTTAACCATTTGGGTTTGAAGAAGTTACAGGTATGCCAGCTTAAAAAAGAAATGTTTTTGTATACATTTTCATTCCCAGTCTTTCCTTAGATTGCCATAGGCTGGCTACTCAGCGACTGTCCATTATTTCAAGCATTCTGCAGCTCAGCCTTGTCATTGGAAAAGAGATATGCAACTGAGCCAAATGAGTCTGGTAGGATAGTTCTCTCTCTCTCTCTCTCTCTCTCTCTCACACACACACACACACACACAGGTTTTATGGGAAGACGGACTGCTCTTTTTACCTAGGGAACCTGTGGACCTGCAGGTGTTGTTTGACTCACAACTCTCATCATCCCCAGCCAGGATGGCCAATGGTCAGCGATGATGGGAACTACAGTACAGCGACATGTGGAGGGTAAAGGGTTAAGAAGTGTTGCCCCAAAGACTGGTCAATTGCAAGTAAATTGACCAAAGACAAACAGTAAATAGGTGCCAGTTTGCACAAGAAGAATTATGCCTTTCTTTGGACAATTAAAATCTGTGAAAGGGCACTAGCCATGACAAGCTCCTATGTAAGTGCGATCATGATCTTACTTTATGTTCTTTTATGTCCTTCATAATCCCAAATATTTCCCCACATAGACTTTTTAATTTAATTTAATTTTAATTTAATTTTAAAAAAATAATTAAAAAAGGAATGTTTTTAAGCCAGGTAAGTTCTTCGATTTAAAGAAAGTTTTCTTCTTTTTTCAAAATTTGCATTATGTATCAATAGGAAGGTTACTTATGTTTCTAAACCAATCTGCAAGTTGCCAATGTGAGATATCACTCAACTACTGTTTTATTGGCCACCACATCATCCTGCACCAAAAATTAAAGGAAACAGTCTTATATAGACATGGTTTAAGAAAAAGCAAGGATAGGGCTAAAAGATGTTCTCTGCTTGCACCTTCACTTTGTACAGGTAAGAAACGAAAGCCAAGATAAAAACAAAAATCCAAAGCCACAAGGTATTGAATCTATGGGCGAGTTAGGATACTCACACTGTATTCCTAGGCTAGGTTGACTCCATGGTATACCTTCTTTCCCAAATCAGGGCAGCCCATACATCATTCCTAAACAGTTAAATAAGCAAAGACTCCAAGGAGAACAAAGGTACTCTACTGCAACATGCCTAACATTTACATTGCCCCTCTCTGCTCATTAAACAGATTTTGTTTAAATAATGAACAAACTGTATTACAGACTCCAATGAGAATTCCAAAATTATAAGTCAACTGATAAAGCTCAGAGGAGATGGAAGAGAACGGGAGGGAGAGAAGAGCAATATTGACTAATATAAAGGGCGCAGCTTGAGAAAGGATATTCCTGCCACACCTGATCAAACATAGTCCACAGAGGGGAGAAGGAAAGAGGAACACGAGAAGAAATGAGACAAGGCAGTTGGAAATTTGCATCCAGCACAGATTAAAACAAACTCAGTAGGGACTGAGGAAATACAGAATATATATTACTATAAATGCAAAACTGTTCTAAAAGCTAACTCAAATGTCAAAGATTACTGCTTGAATAAATTTGAATATGAAAGTCATTGCTTCTGTAACTTAATGAAGAAGTGTTCAAACCGAATTCAAGTAAGAGCTGAACTCTGCCCCTGTGTTGCCTCTTGAAAGTGAAGGTCTCTGACAATAGTACAACATGCCATCAGGGCCCACCAATACCCTGCCTAGGATCAAGTCTGTTCCCAAGAACACCTAGGAAGTATTTCCAGTCAGTGCTACATGACAGAATTAACCTACACACAGGAGACATGAAGGCTGGCATGGTCTTTTCACAAGTGATATGAATATCAGGAAACTTACCTACTGATTCCACAAATGCACATTAGTCCAATGTATGCATCATGGCAGAAATTCTAAACCAAAATTCTGAGTATTTTCCTAGCACAAAGTATGAAAGAGTCATCTAGATTTTAGTCAGGAGATTTGTGAAGAAAATATTTTATCAACCCTCAGCCCCACACCATACAGCTGGCACGCACACACAACAACCAGCCCCCTCCAATCTTCTTGCATCACTTTCCTCCTGTGTGCTTGTATGTCATTAGTTTGGCTATTGTCACACCCACAACTGAAGACGGAAGAAAGCACGGTCAGGGAAATGGAGGGCAAGACACTCTGTTTCTAACCAATGAAATTCAAGTGCCAAAACATTCTACTCCAATTTTATTTTACGAATTCAAATGAATTTACACAGCTAAATTTTAGGTATCTAGGGTGTAGGGTTGTGAGGAGCACTATGCTTATTCAGCAAATGTGGAAAGGTATTCTGTACCACATGGGAGGATGTAGCCCCTTTCAGCTTAAAAGCACGTGCAATCCTAACAGCCACCTCATAAGGTAGGTCAGCATTATCTCCCAATGGCATACCAGGAGGAGAGAATGAAGCATTTATTGCCTGTCCAATGCCATTGATGCATTTATGTATGAGTTAAGATTTAAACTCGGTACATTATTGAGGCAAAAACTCACATGCATTTCCAACAAAACAGCATAAAGGATAGTGTCTAATTAGTTTGGTTTAGTAATTTATACCCCACTTTTCCGTATACAAAATAGTCACGGTGGCTCACAATAGATTAAACAATACTATTACAAAGAAACACAACAAAGTGAATCAAACAAAAGCAGATCTCAAGAGGCACAAAGTTAGATACTTTCTGAAAGGACACATATACAGATGGTACCCAGACTGTAGAACAACCTTGCTATAAAGCTCCCTATTCAATGAAGTGCATTTGAGCCCATCAGTGCAGGATCTTAAAAAAACATACATCTTCCAAGCTACATTTCATTATTTTTGGCTATGTGATTATGAGCTGTTTTGCACTTTTAAATCATAAAACTTTGACAGACCTACAAAGCCTAGATACTCTTCATTATAATACCACCTAATATGTCTCCCTTCATTTATGTATTGACCCTTTTATGTACACTGCACTGTGAAGGCATGGTTTGAAAGTCAACCTAGATTCCAGTCTTGGTGCCAGCTGTGAATGCAATGCTGTTCTGTACTGATGCATAATCCATATCCCTATTTAAAAAAACAATAAATCTGTCCCTGCAGAATTTAGGTATGTGCGTTGATCCTCTACATACCCAATATTAACTTAAAAAACATCAACAGCTTACCAGTTATGTTATTCAGCACTTCTTTCAAAACACTGAAGCTGTGCAAAAGAGGATCACGGTCTTCATCCTAAACACATGAAAAGGTTGTTACTAAGTAGGAACTGGACTAAGTTAAAACTTCCTCACTAAGAGGGAGAAAATATTTATATCATCTTTCAATAAGCACTTAAACAGATCATTATTCAAAGAAGCCCCAAGGTCTCACCCGGTCAAGAGGGGAAAAATTGGGGCTCACTCAGCTGGGGGGCAGGAGCCTTCCAGCTGAGACGTGCAAACAAGCTGTGTTGTCCCCAGTCTGCCAGGCACTGGGGTGAAAGTGTCTCAGCTCCCACAGTGAGAGCTGCAACAGTTGGCTGAGGCCAATGCAGCTAGTTATTTCAACCTCATGGTGTATCGCCAGATTGCGATGTTTGGCTGGTGATGCATCACAACGTTGAAAGCCTGACATCACCCAGCCCTACTAGTAGTACATGGTCATTGACTGCTGGGAATGAGTGTTTCAGCATGTTGCCTCGTGCTCTGGCCAGCTTGCTAGCCCACCACCTGTTGTGCCAGTTCAACAGTAGCAGCATCGGCATGCCACCCCATTCCCACCAAGCTGCTAATCCAGCTCAACTGCATTGTGCAAAATGGGTGTTAGGAGGAAGGTCACAGAGGTAGCACGCAGTTCCTTTGCCAAAAGGATTTCAGCTGCTATACACAATGCATCTATATCCAGGTCAGCAGGGGTGTGGGTGAGTATGCAGAACAATCCTATGTAGGCCTGCTCAGAAGTCCCACTGGGTTCAATGAGACTTACTCCTTGGTAAGTATGCATAGATTCACAGCAACCTTAAGAAATGAATGGAATAAGTAGCATGAATGGCTAAACACAGTTGTGAGTAACCTGTGGCCCACCTCCAGATGATGGACTGTCATAGGTTTCCCTCCCTGTTGCCCTCTGGATGTTGCTGGACTACAACGCCCATCATACCTGACCACTGCCCATGCTGGCTGGGGCAGATGGGATCTGTAGTCCAACAACATACTCCCTATCCCTAGACTATCTCAAATGGGATGTTTATTTGAGTTTCACATTGGGCAGCAAAATGTACTGGAATTGCCAATTGCCACAGCAGAAGGTTATAAAGCTGGGGAGGAATTTGTATACTTTTATTATTTCTTTACAATATTCTCTGAACTTTACTTCATACTCAAAGGCACTTTGTCTTTAAATTGTTGTCTCTCAGTTCTTAAACTGCTCCAATCAGAAGTTTAAAGCTTTGATCAGAAGTATTACATCACATGGGTGTGTGCATTTTTAAAGCTTTTGAGAGAAAGCATTTTAGACAGGCTCTGAAAGACAATGTTCAAGGCACCAGGATTTGAGAACAGAAAGTGACAACCCTTTATTCCAGTTCAAAGGTGTGGAAAGACTGTACCAACCCCACCAACAGCACAGAATTTAACAATCAATCCCGAAGGAGGTAGCGATACTGCCAGGAGGGTATTTAGTGCTACAAGAGTCTACATGAAGTAAAAAAAGACCTAAGGAGTCTGCGGATCCTTAAAGACTAACACATTTGTTTCTACATAAACTTTTTGTAATCAGGATCTTGTTTTATCAGATGCATGAACTATGCAAATAGTAGGTATTATATGAATGGATGTATAAAAATGTAGCACCCATAATACTACTTTGCACAATTCTAGTGTTCAGAGAGCATCTTTGTGATCCTAGCAACCCTGCAATTTAGACCAGTATTATTATCCCAATATGTGGATGCACTAGAGTGGGCTCACAATACCCTGTTAGTACCCCATCCCAGAGTTCAGCACTTTTCAGTCTCTTATACAATAGATGCCACACTCCAAATTATTTTGTTAACTAGAATTAGACAAGTGCCTATACAAATGGAAGATCAAAGCTGCCTACAGCAACATATAGCAAATAACTATTTCAGTTTCTCATATATGTTTGATATTAGACAGATTCAAGATTCACTTCATGCAACACTCAGCAGCTTACCAAATGTGTATGGGTACTCCATCTTGCACTGCGTTTTATGGCTCCTACTACTGTATTGATTTCGCCTTGAATAATATAAATGTTCTTATCCACAATCCTGACAGACCTAGGAATGAGAAACTAAATTAGTACAAAAAATAACATTATTATTC
Organism: Podarcis vaucheri; assembly: GCF_965113315.1. NCBI lineage: Eukaryota > Metazoa > Chordata > Lepidosauria > Squamata > Lacertidae > Podarcis > Podarcis vaucheri. Next base: position 89,852,749 of record NC_138763.1, on the reverse strand, counting down.
CATACCAGGAAAAGAAATTTGAAAGCATGTCCCAGAATCTACTCTTTGGATGCCAAAAATGATAGAAATATTTCATGAAATGAGAAATAGTTAAATTATCTTGGTGCAGTCTGTTTTATATGTTTTTATTAATAGCTATTCCACCCTATCTTTTAGCTCACAGAGAGACCCCAAGGCAGCTCACAAATCAGGACACAACATTTTTATGTTAGTTTCTCAAGCCACTGAACCCATCAAACCAAAAGGTTTAATCAGAGTCAAGTCTTCCTTCCTTCTTTCACGTGCTTTGGGAAAATGAGGGTCAGCATGTACAATAAATCTAGAGTTTCACTATTTCTTTTAAGATGCTGTACAACTTTTAGTACTTCAAAAGCAAGAAACCCTAAAAAGCCACTATAAACTAGGGGGGAAAGGACTCATGACTTCACAGTCTAGACCCAGCAAACCACAGATTGTGCTAAGTAAACCACTACAGGAAAGATATGGGTTAGTACTTGGCATACAACTAATCTGGCAATCAACTGAGCACTGTAAAAAAAAAAAAGAGTGAGTAAAGCCTGCCAGTGGTTAACAGCCCGGAAGCAAAGGATCAGAAATGCACACAGAAGTGAGGAACAATCCAAGTACAGTGGTACCTTGGATTAAGTATTTAATTCATTCCGGAGGTCCGTTTTTAACCTGAAACTGTTCTTAACCTGAAGCACCACTTTAGCTAATGGGGGCCTCCATTAGCGGAGTCTGTAACCTGAAGCGTCTGTAACCTGAAGCGCCTGTAACCCAAGGTACCACTGTAGTACATCTGTGCAGCAGTGTAGTATTTGGAAAAGCACAGATATATCTACCAATCTGGGAAGCAGCCAAAAGCACACCCTGCCCTTTAGACTAGGCCTCCCTCCCCAATTTCTAGGGTACATTTCCATACCATTTGGTGGGCATCTCACTGAGAAAGTCACAGAGATGGGCTACCATGGAAGAGGACGAAAGGAAAAAGGGGTAGAAGGCAGAAGATTGAGATAAGTAGAATGTGATGAATGGAACACTGCATGAGTGGTGTAGTGCCAACCACCTTGAAAGAGGCAGTGGTACAGCCTCTACTTTAAAAGCCCAATCTGGACCCTGAGATTCCTGATTACTGCTGCTGATCACAAATGCTCCCTTCAGGGACAAGGTGCTTGTGCAGGAGTGGGGTGGGGTAATGGCCTAGCTTCAGAAACACTTGGAGGAAATCTAGACCCATTTTAGACAGGGTTCCAGACCAAGCTTTCAGACTGAATCAGCTTAGTTGTTCTGATGGATGTCCTTTACTAGGAAACAGACAAAGGGAGAGTAACCCTGTTACTCTAGCTGGATATTTCTGCAGATTTTGACAGCGTTGAAGATGGTATTCTCCTGGGCCAACTCTATGAGATCGGACTTGCAGGTGATATGTTGCAATGCTTAGATTCCTATCTGCGGGACAAGATTCAGGGAATAACACTGGGTAAGCATACCTCACTGTCCAGACACCTGCACTCTCTAGGAACTATTCTGTCCCCAACACTATTTAACATCTAAATAAACTGTTGAGAGCAGTCATCATGATCTTTGGGACACAGTGTCAGCAATCCCAAGCACTGCTTCTCTGTTATATCTAAATAAGACACAGCTTTGGTTTTTAACCAGTGCCGGGATGGAGTAATGAGCTGTGTAAAGGCAATAAACTGAAAATGAATCAGCAGCATTTGATATTTCTTTATCTACTACATTCTACAGTGGTACCTCGAGTTAAGTACTTAATTCGTTCCAGAGGTCCACACTTAACCTGAAACTGTTCTTAACCTGAAGACCACTTTAGCTAATGGGGCCTCCTGCTGCTGCCGCGCTGCCGGAGCACAATTTCTGTTCTCATCCTGAAGCAAAGTTCCTAACCTGAAGCACTATTTCTGGGTTAGCGGAGTCTGTAAACTGAAGCATATGTAACCTGAAGCGTATGCAACCCGAGATACCATTGTATAAGGAAACAAACAAGAGAGATCTGAGTTATCTACTCATTATATAAATTTTGACATCCTTATTCCAGGGTGAAAATAGGCCCTTGAGCGTTATACCATGAGAGAAATCTTAGGACAGAGGATGAAATTAAAATAATTTCATTGTTTTGTTCCTTATTCCAGTCAAATCCAATGGTATTTTTATGTATATGTCCTCAATGCAGCTTGCATAAAATGTAGTTAAAACGCAATTAAAACCAACCTAAAATAAAATTAAAATCAAAGAACTGGCAAGTTTTTGGATATTTACTATTCCTAAGATCTGGTAAGGTAAAGGTAAAGGGACCCCTGACCATTAGGTCAAGTCGTGACCAACTCTGGGGTTGCGGCGCTCATCTCACTTTATTGGCCGAGGGAGCCGGCGTTTGTCCGCAGACAGCTTCCGGGTCATGTGGCCAGCATGACTAAGCCGCTTCTGGCAAACCAGAGCAGCGCACGGAAACGCCGTTTACCTTCCCGCCAGAGCGGTACCTATTTATCTACTTGCACTTTGACGTGCTTTCGAACTGCTAGGTTGGCAGGAGCAGGGACCGAGCAACGGGAGCTCACCCCGTTGCGGGGATTCAAACCGCCGACCTTCTGATCGGCAAGTCCTAGGCTCTGTGGTTTAACCCACAGCGCCACCCACATCCCGATATCTGGACTATATGGAGAGGCCTATATCTGGGCTGCACTAATCATGGAGGCACAATTGTTTGTGGCAAGAGAAAGGGCCTTCTGGATTATGGAACACATGAGGTCTAGTTGGTCCCCTCCCTTGCCATTTCTGCCAATAAGTGAAAACCTTTCTCCCCTGGCAAGTTTTCATCTTGCTGGGCAGATGACACATTGTGGACCTCGTTTAGGGTTTTTATCTACTACACTGTTTTCCATTTTCACATTGTTTTATTCTTATATTGTTGATAGTATGATACTACCGTTGTAAGATGGCATTGTAAAATAAGCAATGTGAATGCACTGCAAAAGTGCAGGATACAAATCTTCTGGGGAAAAAAAATACTGCATTTGTGGTGAATCCACAAGTGGCATGGGCAGCAGGAGTTTACATCATACCTGAATGTAAGTTGGAGGTACTGTGGGATTAAGCATACTGTACAGCAAACTCTGCTGAAGTGCACTAGTATCTGCTTGAGCCAAAACCAGTGTTTGTTAAGACTGGCATTCTCTCATGCTTTCAGCTTTCTTGTGGCACACTTGCAAAAAAGATTGGTCACTACTTTTGTAGCTCAAGGGCTCAACCCTTTCTGTCAAAGCCACCTTTAAGAGGTCTATATATTATTACAGCTAACCTGTCTGCTTGTCAGACAGAAATACACATTTGGATAGTGCAGTCCATGTGTTCAGGTAATCCAGCGTCTACCCCATATTGCATGTATTCAACAGTCATAAGTAGTTGCAATTTCCTCTAAGCTGCGACTCTACCCAACTGCAAAAATCAAAAATTACAACTACGCAACCTCCAACAAATCAGGTTTGAGGAGCTCTGTTCAAGTTAGATAGCCACACTGTAATGTATCAATGGGACGCGGGTGGCGCTGTGGGTTAAAGCCTCAGCGCCTAGGGCTTGCCGATCGAAAGGTCGGCAGTTCGAATCCCCGCGGCGGGGTGCGCTCCCGCTGCTCGGTCCCAGTGCCTGCCAACCTAGCAGTTCGAAATCACCCCCGGGTGCAAGTAGATAAATAGGTACCGCTTACCAGCGGGAAGGTAAACGGCGTTCCGTGTGCTGCGCTGGCTCGCCAGATGCAGCTTTGTCACGCTGGCCACGTGACCCGGAAGTGTCTCCGGACAGCGCTGGCCCCCGGCCTCTTGAGTGAGATGGGCGCACAAACCCCAGAGTCTGTCAAGACTGGCCCGTTCGGGCAGGGGTACCTTTACCTTTACCTTTAATGTATCAAAAAGTAATGAGGACAAGTTGTATCTACTAGTCTTTGGAAAGACGGCAAAGTTGGCATGTTTGTGTGTTACATTGAATCTATCACCACCAACTCAAAAACGAAGAACACTATGTGGACACGGGGCATGTACAGTGGTGCCTCGCAAGACGAAATTAATTCGTTCCGCGAGATTTTTCGTCTTGCGGTTTTTTTCGTCTTGCGAAGCACAGTGTTGAAAAAGTTTTGGGAAAGCTTCAAAAATCACCAAAGTCTTCAAAAACCTCAAAAAAGGCTACCACACCGCGTGCTATGAGTTGCTCCTCGAAGTCAAGTCGCAACTGTATTAACGGTTTTAAGAAAAAGGAAATAAACTTGCAAGACGTTTCCGTCTTGCGAAGCAAGCCCATAGGGAAAATCGTCTTGCGAAGCAACTCAAAAAACCAAAAACCCTTTCGTTTTGCGAGTTTTCCATCTTGCGAGGCATTCGTCTTGCGAGGTACCACTGTATACAGGCCCCAAATGCCAGTTCTGGGTACTTCCACATTCATAATGACACCCAGTTCTTTGACTTCCAGCAGACACTTTACAGATCTGATCTTCCCCTATGTTCCAATAGCACTCACAGCGATATTTGAAGGTGTGTTTACAGCCATATTTGAAAGTGTGTAAATATATAAAGCATTGCCTTATGAGAACCAGCCCAGGCCCACCTGGGCAAGCTGGGAAGGTCACTGAGTCAACATCCATACCCTCAACACCTAAGTCACTTGGAGTGTCAATGGCAAGGATGAGATGCAGTGTGCTCCCTGTCATTGAGAGATATTCCATCCACCTAAATGCAAAATTGTGCTAGACTCCTCTGGAATACTTCGGGGTGATGGTAAGATCTCTGCATTCATGCAAAGGGCTAAGAAGACCAGAGATAACTCTAAACCCTAATGCTGCCTCCCATCCAAAAGTGCAAATCAGACTACCTGAGATACTGTCCCTCACCCCCAAATCCTCTGTACTTGACAAGCCTCATTCCTCTCACATTAAACTGCATGCCCCAGGCTGTTGGGTCTTCCCAGGCACCTAGCACAAATTAAAATATGTTCACTTCCTTCAAAACTATTCACAGCACCCAATGAAATGTAGTGTGTGCCCAGACCCTAGCAGGCAAGGTTTTGCCTATCCCTCCCCAACCCTGAAGCTTGTCCCAAAATCAAGCCAATGGCCAGATCCTTAGGCAAGCAATGCTTTTATTGCCCTGTCACAGATCTTTTAACCAGAGAAGCTGAGGGTACAGTCTCAGGCATTCTGCTTTGCAAAATGCACACTGCCTTCACCAGCAAAGGCTTTCATTGATGCTTTTTCGGGCACCCCAGCAACAGCAGCCGGACTGCCAAAACTGGGCTGGCTCACAAAGAGTCGCCAAACACCTCCAGCTCAGGTGCCCCAAGAGTGCGGGAGGATCTTATTCCCTCATGGGAACCTGCACAGGACTCTGAGATCTTTGGGGGAAGGCCCTTCTGTGAGTCCCGCCACCCTCAACAGTAACACTTGGTGGGGTCACGAGAGAGGGCCTTATCGGCAGTGGCGGCTCCCAGGAAACTTCAGAACTCCCTTCCTCCGGACCATCTTCTGCCTTGCTGTCCTCCCAACCAGCAGGTGAAGAAGACCTTTCTTACTCCAACCGGCCTTTGGGAACGCCTGCTTTTAATTAAAGGTGCCGGTGCTGCTCTTATTGTAATGACTGGTGCCGTGCTGTTCTTATGGAGATTATTGGTTATGTTTCAAAACAGATCTTAGACAGGCATGCAGTTTTCAATTCCATTGGGTCTCCAGCCATAGGAACCAACTCCCCACCCGCCGCCCTAAAAAAATAAAATATTTGAGGGGGCCGGGTCCCCACAAAGTTGATGCCCATTGCCATTCAAATAACGTGTGCGCACCGTGCCATGTGATCTATTATGTGGGGCGGGACTTACCCCCTACCCCCCCTAATATTTTATTCAAGTTGGCACCCCTGTCTCCAGCAGCTGTTGGACTACAACTCCCATAGTCCCTAGCTAGCAGGTCAGGGGGTGATGGGAGTTGCAGTCCAACAGGAGCTCAGGGCCCACTTTCGATTGGACGCTGCTTATTTTCTTCTTCTTTTATAGCAGTTCTTGTTTTTATCTGCAAGCCGCCTCGAGTCCCGTCAGGCGGGGTATAAGTAAATACAGAACCATAACAACCACAGTGATAATCTCGGCCGGAAGGTCAAGCGGTCCCTTGCTGCACTTTGCCTCGGCCCTGCCTGCCTGCCGAGACAGGGAAACCGCGGCCTTCGCGACCCGCCTGGGCCGGACACCACCTTCGGGCCCTTGCCGGCCCCCCCCCCACACGCAGGACAGGCCCCGCGGCCCAAACTCCCTCGGCTCCCTCAGCAGGCAAAGCCCGACTGCGGGCCGGGCAGCTGGGAATGTCTGGCGGGCTCACTCACCCCTCCATCCAACCGGCATCCAAAATGGCGGCGCCTGAGGGCAGTTGCTGAGGCGTCGGAGGGCCTCTCGGCATTGCCGGCGGCGGCCCGCTCCGGAGAGCCTGCTAGTTCCGAGGAAGGCAGCCGCCCTGAGGAACGGCTGGAACCGGCTCCTCTCCCCTCTTCGCTTCTCTCTCACTGACGTGGAAACAAGGGCGCAGCCTAGCTTGCTGCGCGGTTTACTGCCGGGGACGGGGACGGACCTCGGCCAATCGAAACAAGCACCTGAGGTGACAGGACACCCGCCGCCCAATGGGATCGGCTCGTTCCGAGGGAGGTTTGCGGGGGGGCGGGGAGGAGAAACCCTTCCGCCACCGCCCCCTAGCGAGGAAGCCAATCAGGAGAAAGGCTTGGCGATATTGGCATCGCTAGTTGCCAATAGCTGTGTGGGAAAGAGAAAGGAAAGGAAAAGCCAACCCTCCGGATAGGTGAGCAGCCTCCCGGGAGAGAGAGAATCAAGTGTGATTGCACTGCAGAGCGAAGATTTGCTGTGCATTGTGGGGTGCAGCTTGTCATTTCTGGGCTGCGGGAGCGTGTGAATGGTCAAACGCGCAACTCATTGGTGTGGTGTGTTTTTTTGTGTGTGTTTTGATCTCTCCCAAAAATTACCACCCAAAAAACAAAATGCATCGCTACTACATTTTTACCTTGTCACGTGTTAGTTGCACTGGATTTTATTCTTTATTACATAAAATTTATGCGCCGCTTGATTTGTGAAAAAATACAAACTAAAATCGGATTAATAAAAACCTAAAACAATAAAATCAAGATAAATCATAGAATTGTAGACATCCAAGGGTCATCTAGTCCAACCCCCTGCAACACAGAAATATGTACAACCTTACTCAAAAACATGCAAAAGTTAAAATGATAAAACAGATGAACATTAGTGGAATAAATAATTGCTCCTACCTGCACTGAAGCCTTCTAGGGAGGCAATGATGCAACAGAAACCTTTTAAAATACTTGTGGTGAGTCAGAGGTTTTTAATCTGATATCAAGCTACATATAAGATGGTTGGTGTCATGTTGACTTATTATGGAAATGTGTTCTGTATTAGTAATAGTAATGCTATTGCTACAACCTTATCATGACCTTTGGATAGAACAATAAAACTATGAACTGAGGCGGGGGGAGCATCACGACAGTGCATATGTGCAGAGGACAAAATGGAAGCAGACCACACACAAAAGCAAGACTTTAACCACCTAGATATGTTGGGATCTACATATCTGATGGAATTTCTTATTCTGCATAGGCCTGCTTCTAGGCTAAAATCTTTAAATGAAGCATTTTTGATTGGGCTCCAGCCTGGGCAGGCTGAGGGTCAGTCAGATGCCTTGGCAATCCCAGCAGGTATATAAGAGGACGACCTGGGCTGGGCAGGCCGCAGGCTGGGTCGTCCTGTTATATATCTGCTGGGATTGCCAAGGCACCTGACCCTCACCTGAATCTCATAGCTCTCCTGTAGCTGCCTCTGATTAGTTATCATTTAACTCTTGGGGGAAATAATTAGCATCACACGTCCTGTGCATAGAAGTTGCCGAACCAATTAACCAGCTAGAAGGATTACTGTTAATAGCACCAGTTTTCCTATAACCTGATATTGCTGGATAGTTTTGATGAACTGCAAAAGCATTTGTAGTTTGCTTTCTGTTGCCACCCTGGAACTTTTCTTTATTAGTGCCACTTTGTTTTGTACAATTCCTTGCAAATGAAGGAAAACAACTTTCTGATTGTATACGTTGATAATATCATTTTGGTTACTGAGAACAAACAAGATTGTACAAAAACAAGATTGGGTGCAGGCCTGGCCAGGACATAGGCATCCTGACCGTGACAAAGGTGACCTGTGTGCTTGCTTGCTTGCTTAACAGCTGTTGGGAACTTCAACGTCCCTGCTCACTTCTTATGGTCTTTGTACTGAAGAGTTTGGATTTGATATCCCGCCTTTCACTCCCCTTCAGGAGTCTCAAAGCGGCTAACATTCTCCTTTCCCTTCCTCCCTCACAACAAACACTCTGTGAGGTGAGTGGGGCTGAGAGACTTCAAAGAAGTGTGACTGGCCCAAGGTCACCCAGCAGCTGCATGTGGAGGAACGGAGACGCGAACCCGGTTCCCCAGATTACGAGACTACCGCTCTTAACCACTACACCACACTGGCTCTCCACTGGACCTGGAGACTCCAATAGAGAGCATTCCATGTCAGTGGGTGCCCTATCAAATGACAGGGCAGGAGCTACATGGAGCAGGGCCTTTTCACTGGTGGTGCCCATTGTATGCCTCGCTCTTCCCAGACCTGCTCTCTTTTGGCCTGTATTTTGGAGCTTTATGATTTAGGAAGACTTTGGAAGAACTGGTTGACAAGTCTTATCAGTTGCTGATGTATGAGTGGATTTTATTTGCTGCTGTTCTGGGCTTCTGGTGCACCAGGGTTTACACCAGCGTAATAGAGTTGGCCAGGATACCAGAAGGGATACAGTTTACGGAGTTTTCTCTCGATTATCTGCACAGCAGGGGGTGTTTAGTCAACAATGCAAAGGCTGAGCTGAAGCATTCCCTGCTGGTTACCTGCTTTCAGCAGTATGGGTTGCTATTTGGTAGTACCTAATTGGTTAGCTGTCAGATTCTAGAGCTCTCTATTGGTGGCTCTTAGGTAATTCACAAAATACAGAGTCCATTCATAACACACAGTGTTAATTCATAAAGCAGTAACATAAATCTCCATTGCTACATATTGGGTATATATTTCAGCAGCTGAATGTACAAGTTTATGGCCATGCTGTAGTGTATTGCTTATGCAACTGTGAATAAAAGGTGGCTGGGCTCATTATCTTGGGGTTTGGGGGAGGGGAGGTGCCAAAACTGATTTCCAGTAAGTGCCCCCCCCCTTATTTCCATAACGAGTCCTTGAGTCTTGTACTCTGAATGGTGACACCAGGGACTTAGAAGGTGCAGGGCTTGTCAGTCCAACCCCTGCACAGTCTCATCAGGGCTGACCTTAAGGCAATTAGAGCAATAGGGCCAAATTAGGCCCCGTGGGCCGCTCCTAAGGGGGCCCCCGCACCAGGGCAATCTAGATGGATTTTATTTGTAGCTATAAGATATAAAGTTTTGTAGACTTTGGTTGTGAACTGGAGCCCTACCCAGATATAAAAAATAACGTTACACCCCACTGTTTCAAATTGGACCCAGTGGCTAGCCCTGAGTCTAATAGTTGCTAGGCCTGAGTTGCAGTGGCGTAGCGTGGGTTGTCAGCACCCGGGGCAAGGCAAGTAATTTGCGCCCCCTAACCCGTGGATTTGCGCCCCCTAACCCCCAGATGTTGCGCCCGGTGCGGCCGGCCCCCCTGCACCCCCCACGCTACACCACTGCTGAGTTGCCCTGCCCTTGCATGAAGTCTTGGGTTTACAATTTTGGGAGAGGGGAGACTGCCCGCTGTGGAGTGGGAGGGCAGGTGAGGCCCCCTAGACTTAGAGGCCCTAGGTTTCAGCCTACTTAGCCTATACAGTACATAAATCCGGCACTGATCATCATGTTCACCGTTTAAAAGGTTGCCAGTCACGCCTGCATTTACCTCCGGTTCCCTAACTCTCTGGTCTTTGGGTGCTCCAGAGAAGCCCCGAGGGGACGGACAACCTTACTGCCAGGACCTTCCTTGTCACCTGGAGGCTTTGGCAAGCCGCTGCCACCGCGACCCCTCCTTCCTCGCCCGAGGGAGCTGGCCGGCCCCTGCCCACTAGCGGGCCTCCGAGGGGGCGGGCCAGGGAAGCGCCAGAGTCTGGCAAGGGCGGGGCCCGACGACGCCTCGCCTCGCCGCGGGAAGGGGGCGGGGGGCGCTTGGCCAGCCGCGCGGCTGCGAATGGGGCGGGCTAGGCGCGCGCTGCCCGATGGCAGCTGCCTGGGGGCGCCGATGGCCTCATCCTTAAAGCCGATGGCCCCCGCGAAGGGGACGCACTCGACGGCGGGACCCTCCTCCAGCAGGCTGCGGCCAAGCGCACGCAGCTCGGCAGCGCTACTCCGCAGGGACTTACGACGAGCGGAGCCGGAGCTGGGCAGCCCCGAAGGCTGGCGCGGAGGCGAGGCGAGGACAGCCGACGGCTCTTTCCGGGCGCACGGGCGCCGCGCGCTGTAAGTGGTCGCTGCGCCGGCTTCTCCCCGCGGCGCGAGGCACCGGAGACAGCCGAGAGCGGGGCGGGACGGGGCGGGGTGCCGGGACAAGGCTGGGTGTGCCCGACGGCTTGCATTGCGCGCCCCTTGCCTTGCTGCCGCCGCGCGTGGTGATGCCTATTCTGCCAGCTGCTCTTGGAAAGGTGAGGGCGCATCTTGTCCTTTGTTTGATCCCGGCCTTCCCGTCGAGCCTGTGGTGGAGGTCGGCCGGTCTTTCTTCTGCTCAGCCTCCCCCTGCCGCAGCCGGTGGGCCGGGCGTGGTTTTCTGCAGTCGTGGAAAGTCCCCCACTCCACGGTTCCCCGGCAGCGCACTGGCTCTCGTCGCCGTCGAGGCTTCGCGAAGTGCTCCTAGGCAGTGAGACGGACGGGGCGCGGGGCTCGGGAACCCGAGGGTGAGTTGATCCGGTGGCTAGGGCACAGTCGAGGCGCCTGGGCAGGAGAGCCGAGGCGATCCCTCCGACTCAGATAAACTCTGCTTTCTGAACTGCAACGCAGACTCCGGTTTAGTTTCCGCGCAGAGTCGAAAAAGCAGTGCTTGTAGACGCACGAAATTATGAGCCGGGGTTTCTTTTGTAAGGTAACGGTTTGCTAAAAAAAAAAGCTTGCGGGTGTGCGAGAAAAAGAGGGGAAAGAGAGAGGAAGCGAAATGGCGCGGGGAAAGTCCGTCGGCTTTTGGACAGATAGACAAATGATATTTATGTAAGGACCGGGCTGCTGTTTACAACCGGAGGGATCTTGCAGGTTCCCAGAAGAGGAGATATTCAGTCTCCCCCTTGGGAACCCTTGTTTAATTTTTCTCCGCTTTTTGCTGGCAAATACGGCTCCTTATCAGCAGGACTTTTAATTTTGGTTAAAATCTGCCCTCAGTGAACGAAAATAAAAATTGGATTTTGCCTAGGAAGGAGACCCTTCAGAGAAGAATGGTGATTAAATCGACAAACCGCTGCAAAAAGCAAAGCCTCAAACGAAAAACAAAACAAAACCCAAATGCATGTTCATGTCACCTTATTAATTCAGTTACTTTATTAATAGTTATTGATTAATAGTTTTGAGACTATTTTCTCTACTCAAGTTTCTATTTATAATTTAACATTACTTACAGAAGACAATATTTTTCAAAGACCAAATCAAAAATAATTTAACAGTAAAATTGTTCAAAAAACATATTGCATCCTGACTTTCTTCGGAATGAAAACCACGGCGACTAGGAAGATGTAAGTGCATCTAAATAAACCACAATATCAATACGTTTGTCCGTTAATTTAAAATAATGGCAATTATAATTCAACAAGATAGAATGCAGTAATTTGCACATTCGTGACACTCAAGTACCTTTTCAGTTTTTGCCTGTTTTCGTACTCGGAATGCAACGGTATGCAAAACTGTATGTCCATAGTAAAACCATAATTAAAAATATGTCCATAATAACCGTTTTCCCCCCCACCCCACGAATATTGTGCAGAAGTTACTGTGCGGTTTTAGTTTATCAGGGCTTAATTGGCATTTGATCACCAGTGCGGGGACACTGTGCTCTTTACAAACGACTCCCCCATCCCATATGATCAGAAACTAGCAGGCATTGCTACGTCGGTGCCACAAGCAAACTGTGGCTCGGGTAAGAAAAGCTCAGCGTCTAATCTGGGCTGAAAACGCCAAATACTCGACGAACTATTCGCGCACAAGCTGGACTCCCCCCCACGCCGCCACCCAACTCCCCACGCTGTGCGTTGGGAAAGGGGGCAGGGGGGCAAGGGGAGGCCGGCCCCTGCTGCCTAATCGTTTCCCCGCAATTCCTTGCTTGCTTCTGTTGTGCAGACAAAACACCGTAAGAAAGCACCGTAGCATTTAGAAGGCGGAAAGCCGCCGCCTGCTCTCTGTCTTAGTAGTTGCCATCGGGGCGCAACCACAGAAGCGCGTGTGCGCAATTGCGGCGGTGCTTGGACGCCTTCTGGCCGCCCAGGTCAGGACAAACCGGGGAGCAGCCCCGCTGCCTCGCTTCGGATCAAGGGGTGGGGGTGCGGGGAGCCGTTTGGGCCGCAATCGCTTCTCCCAAGAGCGGATCTGCATAGAGAGAGAAAGGAGTCAGTTACGCGCTTTGCACTCCGCGCAAGTTCAGCGGCAGCGGCGGAATGGTGGCAGGGAAAAGAGGCAGCCCCTTTGACATACCACTCCGACCCCCACCCACCGACCCACCCCCCGCTCTCATTCGCTGCAGCGGGTTAGATTGGATGACACACACACACACCGATCCCTTCTAAACTCTCCAATTTCATGATTCCCCGCGCGCTCCCGGGTTGATCTGGCGCGATTCGCGGCTAACGCTTTGCAACACTTTTTCCCCGGCGGAGGGAGCTGGAGGAGCACTTCGTGGTCCCGATCCACAGTTCGGTGGTGGCACCTCCCCACCAGCCCCCCCCCCCCGGTTTTGCGGGGACAGCGCGGCGGAGAAAAGGCGCAGCTGGCTTGCAGCTGCCGACTGCCCCGACGTGGCCGCTTTCGGCTTGGCAGGAGAGAGCCCGCCTCGTGGGCGATTGGCGAGGCGGCCCCTACGTATCCTGGCAGCCTGATCCCTTTGCTCAGGGCGGGCGGAGCAAGAGACGCCCCTTCCCAGCCCCCTCTCGGAGCGGTGGTGGGGCGCCCCCTCGAGCCTCGACGGCAGGCTGGTCCCTTGCTCCCCGGGAGCTCAGAGCTGCGGGTTTGAAGGGTGCTGACTGAGTGGCTCCACTGGGGCCGGTTTGGCTTTCAAAGGGGCATGAGATGGCCCCGATGGGTTTGGACAGTGGTTCTCAAATTTTTCCCCCTCTGGCAACTTTTTTCATAATAAAAAATTGCTGTAAGATTTTGTTTTTTTAATTGGCAGGTGAAATAGCTCAGTTGGTAGAATATGAGGCTCTTAATCTCAGGGTTTGAGCCCCACTTTGGAGACAAAATATTCTTGCATTGCAGGTTGTTTGGACAATATGACCCTCTTAGTCCCTTCCAGCTCAACCATTCTATGATTCTATGAGAAGAAATGTATTGGGAAATAAAATCACAAGTAGGATTGCTCTCATTTTAAAAAGACATCTGTGCATATTCTGCAAGTAAAATACTGTATTTTTTGCTCTATATGACTCACTTTTTCCCTCCTAAAAAGTAAGGGGAAATGTGTGTGCGTCTTATGGAGCGAACGCAGGCTGCGCAGCTATCCCAGAAGCCAGAACAGCAAGAGGGATTGCTGCTTTCCCTGCACAGCGATCCCTCTTGCTGTTCTGGCTTCTGAGATTCAGAATATTTTTTTTGTTTTTGTTTTCCTTCTCCAAAAAATAGGTGCGTCTTGTGGTCTGGTACGCCTTATAGAGCGAAAAATACGGTAATTGTTTGGGGCTATGCTATGCTATACTACACTGAAATGTTTAAGTGTTTCTTTGAATGCCCCTGAATCTTCCTGCCACACTTTCTATCTTTTTCGGCCACATTCTTTGAGAACCCCTGGCTTGAACAGCAAATCGCGACCCATCCCATATTTTGTGTGTAGATTTTGACTAACGTGCAGGCAGCTTTGCTAAGTGGGAAGGTGGTGTAAAGTTCAGTGGGCTTGTTTTGGGGGTGGGGAATGATGGGAGGTCATTTCACTAGGACTTTACCGGAAATGGGAACCAAATCTCTATTCTTCCCTTTCTGCATCCATGGCGGGAAGATGGGATTCCTGCCACAGACAGGGCTGTGAGTTGGCAGCCCTGAGATGTTCCTGGATTGCTGTGTCTGCTAAAATACCAGGGTTGCCTTGAATTCTCTCTGGTATGAAAACTTGAGGCTATCCTGGGTATTTCCAGGCCTAGTGGGGCAGGGGTGTGATTCTCCTTTCTCCAACAAGTAAACAAGGTGACAACGAGGCATTCAAGTTTTGCTGTTGTTTGAGACAAAACAGCGTAGAGGATGTCAGAAGATGTGGGGAAATAATCAGACTAGATACTTCTTTCTTTTCCTTTGTCCGGGTTCCCATCTCATGCTAGCAGTCTCAATGGTAACACTTTTTTGCTTGCATTGCTGATTCTAAACAAAGAATGTATTTCTGCTGACTCAAGCTCTTTTTGTTTTGCAAAACCAGTCAGAAGACAGGACCAGGGAGTTTGACACAGCTTACTGACCAGCCAGGCAACTTGCATAGGTTTTCAGCCATGCTATGTGACGCTGGTGGCGCTGTGGGTTAAACCACAGAGCCTAGGACTTGCCGATCAGAAGGTCGGCAGTTTGAATCCCCGCGACGGGGTGAGCTCCCGTTGCTCGGTCCCAGCTCCTGCAAACCTAGCAGTTCGAAAGCACGTCAAAGTGCAAGTAGATAAATACCAGTAGGTACCACTCCGGCGGGAAGGTAAACGGGGTTTTCGTGCGCTGCTCTGGTTTGCCAGAAGCGGCTTAGTCATGCTGGCCATATGACCCGGAAGCTGTACTCTGGCTCCCTCGGCCAATAAAGCGAGATGAGTGCTTCAACCCCAGAGTCGTCCGCAACTGGACCTAATGGTCAGGGGTCACTTTACCTTTACCTTTTTACATGGCTGGTCAGGAATGTAAGCCCGGTCTCCCTAGCCCATTTCAATGTATTGTGGAATCTATTGTATACATCCACACCTGTGCATATGTATAAATACAGGTAATGTGGGGATCATGGGCGTAGCCAGGATTTACGGCCTCAGTCCAGTATACCTGAAGGAGCGTCTCCACCCCCATTGTTCTACCCAGACACTGAGGTCCAGCACCGAGGGCCTTCTGGCGGTTCCCTCACTGCGAGAAGCCAAGTTACAGGGAACCAGGCAGAGGGCCTTCTTGGTAGTGGCGCCCTCCCTGTGGAACGCCCTCCCACCAGATGTCAAAGAGAACAACAACTACCAGACTTTTAGAAGACATCTGAAGGCAGCCCTGTTTAGGGAAGCTTTTAATGTTTGATGTATCACAGTATTTTAATATTCTTTTGGAAGCCGCCCAGAGTGGCTGGGGAAGCCCAGCCAGATGGACGGGGTATAAATTATTATTATTATTATTATTATTATTATTATTATTATTATTATGTTGGGGGGTGGAGCAGGACACCCACCTGTCACCATCCTCGTTCTAGCAGATTCAGAATGAAGTGTCTCAACAACAGTTGTTTCAAATTACCGTATTTTTTGCTCTATAAGACTCACTTTTTCCCTCCTAAAAAGTAAGGGGAAATGTGTGTGCGTCTTATGGAGCAAATGCAAGCTGCACAGCTATCCCAGAAGCCAGAATAGCAAGAGGGATCACTGCTTTTGCTGCGCTGCAATCTCTCTTGTTCTGGCTTCTGAGATTCAGAATATTTTATTTCTTGTTTTCCTCCTCCAAAAACTAGGTGCGTCTTATGGTCTGGTGCGTCTTGTAGAGCGAAAAATACGGTACTTTCTTTTGACCCCAAGTGCTCAAATCGTCAGTCATTTGAAAACTAGGAAGCTAAATAAAATATTGACATCAAGGAGTACCTTTCATGTGGTTAACGAGTATATATTGCAAAATTACAAAGAACAATTTTTTGAGGGGTTTTGTTTTTTTAAAAAAAATCTAAACTAAAACAAGTTTTCTTGGATTTGCTGAAAATCCAAGTGACCTCAGCAAGTATTTCAGTTTCAAAGATGATTCTGATTGTTTCTACTTTTAGTTAAGTATTTTTATTTGTTTACTTGGTTTGGGTGGGGGACTGCAGCACCCAAATCTTCTCTGTCCAGTCCTTGGGACTCTCCCCAGGCTGTGCCCCTCCTTGGGTCAAAGACCCTCCCCACAAGGCACATCCCTCCTCTCCTGCCTCCTGAAATGCTTCTGCCTCGTGTGAACCGATGGGGACGCACATTATAACCTTACATGACCCTGTGTAAAGTGTGGCTTCCTGTGGGATACCTGGAACACAAGTGTTTTGGCACTAAGGAGTCTGCTGGCAGGAGATTAAGAGGACATGTTGTTGTTGTTTTGATGGGAGAGTGGGAGATTTGGGAGAGGGTAGATCATGTGAAACCACAGAGACAGACAGAGAGAGAGAGACAGAGAGCAAAAGGCAGCATGCAGATAAGACAGTGGAGAAGAGAACTGCTGCCTCCTGCTCTAAAACATCATTCTGCAGCCAGGGAATGGCAGGATGAATTTCACAGCTGCTTCCCAGTGCAGGACTGTAGCAGCGGGAAGTTAGACTCACTAAGGGTAAAGGGACCCCTGACCATTAGGTCCAGTCGCGGACTCTGGGGTTGTGGCGCTCATCTCGCTTCCGGCTCATGTGGCGCTTCTGGTGAACCAGAGCAGCGCACAGAAACGCTGTTTACCTTCCCGCCGGAGTGGTACCTATTTATCTACTTGCACTTTGACGTGCTTTCGAACTGCTAGGTTGGCAGGAGCAGGGACCGAGCAACGGGAGCTCACCCCATTGCGGGGATTCGAACCGCGGACCTTCTGATCGGCAAGCCCTAGGGTCTCTGGTTTTGACCACAGCGCCACCCGCGTCCAGTTTGACTCACTAGACCCACTGAAATAAACGGGCTGAAAACTCTTATCACCCACTTCCTTTAAAAAAATCCATTTATTAGAAAATTGAAAATGAGGGAAAGCAGAGGAAAAAATGGGAGAAAGTAATGTCCAAATCTTTGTACATTAGACAAGAATCTGAAACAAAAAGAACCATACAAAGCTATAAAAAGAGCAAGCGTAATAGAAAAATGTAACATTTTTTTTAAAATTAAGACCAAAGATGCCAATAACCTTAACGATGTTAAAAACTTTATAATGTGTGTAGGATTGCAGCCATAATGACTATTTCTTAGCAATTCTTAAAAATTGCTTCAATAAATCCCACTGTAGCCATTCAAGCTGACAGAATGTTTGATACCACCCCACAATATTTCAAGCTGACAGAATGTTTGATACCACCCCACAATATTTAAGAAGCAGCATTCTAGCCCCAACCAATTAGGGGGGGGAATATAATTTCAAAATATATATTATAGTTGTGTCTTTGGAATAGGCTCTGCAAGAATTTGAAAAAGCTTTTATCAAAAAGTGCTGCACGGGATCATATGCCACCAAATATGTATAGAATGTCCATAAATTCATATGTGTGAAAATCAGCAATCTTGTGTACACTGTACAAAAACTGTATGTGCACTGAATGTAACAGATGAACAGCCCTGATGTCTCTTCCAAACTATTCCTAAGGAGATAAAATAAAGTAGTGTGCAGTGGTACCTCAGGTTACATACACTTCAGGTTACAGACGCCACTAACCCAGAAATAGTGATTCAAGTTAAGAACTTGGCTTCAGGATGAGAACAGAAATTATGCTCCGGAGGCGCGGCGGCAGCAGGTGGTCCCATTAGCTAAAGTGGTCTTCAGGTTAAATACAGTTTCAGGTTAAGAACGGACCTCTGGAACGAATTAAGTACTTAACCAGAGGTACCACTGTACGTCTTCCTGAACAGGGACAGGTGGGATAAATAATATACACTGAATACTGAATTGTTCCAGAGCACGTGACATTAGCAATCTCTCCTCTGAATGCTCAGTATTTAATCTCTTAGACCTTTTAGAGTAAAGGATGTTTAACAGCAATGATAAATCAGCCACCCATAGCTCCTTAGCTGGACTTGAGCTCTTCCTTTGAATGGTGGGCAAGAATGAAAATCGGCAGTTCTGTGAAGTCTTGCCATTGCTTAAAAAATTATAAATCCACGTTTCCAAAGCTTCCAAGGTAATACAGTTCTAATAACATCAGGACAAATTTAAACAATCATAATAAATGCAACGAAATGAGCAGCAGCAGCAGCACCACAAGGTCACAGCCCCCATCCCTGGAGAAGAACGTGATCTCAAAAGCTGCAAGACCAGAGAAACTCCACACCTCACCATCAGGGCAATTGTGGTTGGGTCCCTTTTTCTCCTCACCTAACATGGTGTTAGTAGCTCTTGCAGCAGCCCATTGGAGAGGTTCCTGAAGGACGAGTCAGCAAATTCCCCCTAGCCTACAGAACAGATGAACTATCACAACAACAGCACACAGTGTTTCGTTTTCCTTTTGTCATCCCTGTTTCATAGACGGGAAGTTCAGCTCGCTGTCTGGAGCAGGTAACCCTTTACCTAAAAGGCAAGGCCTCTCCAGCTTGTCATTTTCCCAAATGTTGTTTCTTTGCTCCGCTGCTAAGAAATCTGCCTAAATTGTACCTTGCATAGGAAATGAAGTGAATCGGAATCTTTCTGACTTTAAACAATTTTTAAAAACAACTTTCCCGGCTTCTCTTCTTTCATCTCTGAATATTGCACCAGGGAAACCAACTCATCGTCCATTAATATGCATGGGAATGTTGCAGCCCACATAAAGCAAACAGGATTTCTGTTGTTCTTGTTACTTTAATAATTACCTGTATCTGCAAGCAAGCACTCTCTTTAGTCCTTCGAAAATGTGGTTCCTTGTCACACTTGAGAGAAAGTAGGAGCAGAATGAGAATCAGTGACCCAAATTTTCATGCGTCTTTCCAGGTCCAGGGGTATAATTTGTTATAGGTGTAGCATCCGAGCAAAATACCTTCTCGGAGTTTGTTTCAAAGGATTGGTTCTGATATAACAGGCCTGTCCAACAGGTCAATCTTGAGATCTACCAGTTGATCACGGGATGTTCCTGGTCGATGTTGGTCGATCACGGGCCCCTGACGCCCCCCCCTTTCCCCAAAAAAGCTCAACAACTCTGGTCAATCCAATGAGTAGATCACTGCCTGATTTCTTTATAGTGGGAGTAGATCATAGCCTCTTGGAAGTTGGACAGCCCTGTGCTATAACATTTGCAGGATGACCCCCCTAGGGGGAAGTGTTAATGTAATCCTAATGGGACACTTTCTTTATTTGGTTGTTGCCATTCTAAGGCTGTGTATACCTTAATCTGTTGTGCCCCTGCCTCTGGTTTTGAATCCAAGTACACACAACGTTAGGGATGCGGGTGGCGCTGTGGGTTGAATCACAGAGCCTAAGACTTGCTGATCAGAAGGTCAGTGGTTCGAATCCCTGCGATGGGGTGAGCTCCCATTGCTCGGTCCCAGCTCCTGCCCACCTAGCAGTTCGAAAGCACGTCAAAGTGCAAGTAGATAAATAGGTACCACTCCAGTGGGAAGCTAAACAGCGTTTCTCTGTGCTGCTCTGGTTCGCCAAAAGCGGCTTAGTCATGCTGGCCACATGACCCAGAAGCTGTACACCGGCTCCCTCGGCCAATAAAGCGAGATGAGCGCCGCAACCCCAGAGTCGGCCACGACTGGACCTAATGGTCAGGGGTCCCTTTACCTTTAACTGGGGAAAGGAAAACAAGAACAGGATTGTTTTGCGGAAAGGAGAACATGTATATGTGCTCTGGTCATCATTTGCTTGCAACTGATGTTAGATCAGTACTTTATTTCTAAAATGAGAAGTGTGAGCGATATGCCATCCTTCTGTAAGCACCACTTCTTACTTTTAAGTGTGTGGGAAGGGGGAAACATGCGGTTGCTCAGCGGCGAGGGGAAAACAGTCTGCATATGTTCAGAAGTGCTCTCTTTATATCTACTTCAGAATTCTGTGCCTTAGCCACTGAATTAAACTCATAGTCAGTTACCCAGCATTAGAAACTCGGATATATGAGCTAGGTGCAAATGGCACCTTAAATCTAGGTTACTCTCCACATGTTGTTGGACTACAACTCCCATAATCCCTAACCATTATCTATGCTGGCTAGGGTTGATGGGAGTTGGGAAGCTAAGTGCTGAAGAGCCACAGATCCCCAATTCCTGTTGTAAATTGCATAAAGGAAGCTATGTGCATAGACATGTGTTTCATGTGTATTTGGACTGCTGTGGGGTATATGGCTTGCCTCACAGCTTTTATCGCCTAGTTGGAATGAGTGCATGCGCACACTTTTACCTCTTGTTTTCTAGTTGTGGCGAATCCGAGCCTTGGACTCTGCCCCTAGGACTACACACTCATTTACAAGAGTGAAATGTTGAAGGGTATGCAAAATCATCTTATTTTTTGCCAACCTATACATCACCCCCTATCTTTAGACTATAAAGTGTGTGATATTTGATAAGCGTTTTCCACTTGATAAGCTAGTAGGGAAGCCTGTGCTCTTTGACAAACGTTCCAAGCTTGCTGCATGGATCGCTCTTTCAATAAGGCACTGCAAATCCATAAATTACTTTTATAATACAGTACATTATTTTGCTGTTTAATTTGCCCATGAACCTTAGGATGTGGTATCAAAGGTTTCCCCATTACTGCTCATGGATCTCTTTGGCTTTGCAGTGGCATCAAAACACCAGAGAAAATGATTGTCTAGAAAGCTTCCAGACAGCATCTCTTAACTTAACGTGGAAGTTTGTTTTAGTCCTTTGTCACTCCCTTCCATAGTTAGATCATTCTAGGTTGTATGTGTGACACAGTTGTGCAGGAAACAGCAACCTGAAAGCAATGCAGAGCTGGTTAAGAACGAAAACAACAACATGTGATATGTGGGGACACATTTTACCCTGATGGCTGCAGCTTCTCAGAGCATAGTCTCACCCCAGATTAGCGCAGGGCAGCAGCTAAGCCAAGGCTTGCATTAACCATGATTCCAGGTTTAAATAAAAGGCTAGAGGGGAGACCTTAGTCACAGACCTGGGTTTGGATGACATGTTGAGCCAAACTTTGGCCAGGGAGGAATAAAGCAGCTACCATCTCCTTGGGATCCAGCAGCAGTGCTGGATTTAAGGCAGTGCCGGCAGTTCCCCCCGCACAGGACGCTGAGCCAAGGGGTGTGTGCATAACAACAACAACAAATATTTACCCACTGAGCCTCTTGGGCTTGCCAATCAGAAGGTCAGAGGTTCGATTCCGCACGACGGGGTGAGCTCCCATTGCTCTGTCCCAGCTTCTGCCAAACTAGCAGTTCGAAAGCGCACCAGTGCAAGTAGATAAATAGGTACCGCTGTGGTGGGAAGGTAAATGTGCTTCCGTGCACTCTGGCTTCTGTCACGGTGTTCTGTTGCGCCAGAAGCAGTTTAGTCATGCTGGCCACATGACCCAGAAAGCTTTCTGTGGACGAATGCCGGCTCCCTCAGCCTGAAAGTGGAGATG
Source organism: Podarcis vaucheri (assembly GCF_965113315.1). Taxonomy (NCBI): domain Eukaryota; kingdom Metazoa; phylum Chordata; class Lepidosauria; order Squamata; family Lacertidae; genus Podarcis; species Podarcis vaucheri. The sequence goes on along the minus strand of NC_138763.1, from coordinate 89,831,063 downwards.
AGCGCCGCACCCCATTGTCAAGTTTGACTGGACTTAACCGTCAAAGGGTCCTTTACCTTTACAGGTACCTACTGAGAAGATGCATAGAAAGAGCAACTGGGATTGGAAAAAGAATTATTGCCATCATAAGAAATGGGAGGCGGAAATTTTGTCCTCTCTCGGGGCGCCATATTACTAAAGTTTGCCCCTGCCAGTACATTTGCACCCCAATGTCCCTATTTTCCAGGGACAGTCCTGGATTTACAGAAGCCAGTTTCTGATTTGATCCCAGAATGTCCCAATGTTCCTATTTTCATTGGAGAAATGCTGGAGGGTTTGCATGGCTTGACTTAATGTGACATGCCAACATGGCTTTTGAATTCAGTTGAGCTCTGGATTTGTAAGCCCCCCCCCCCCCGAATATGATTGAAAGGTGGTATAAAATATTTAAAGTAACTGAACAAGCAGTAATTTGGCTTGCGAAGAAGTTTGAAGTGTAATCTATTTTGGGCGGTTGGCGGCAGAATTTGGCTAGAAATCCATACCAGCCTATGTCCCATTTGATCCATGATATTAACACTGGACTACATTGCAAGACTAGGGTGACGCTGTGGTCTAAACCACAGAACCTAGGACTTGCCGATCAGAAGGTCGGCGGTTCGAATCCCCGCGACGGGGTGAGCTCCCGTTGCTCAGTCCCTGCTCCTGCCAACCTAGCAGTTCGAAAGCACGTCAAAGTGCAAGTAGATAATTAAAACCTTGGGCTTCTCATTTAATTTCCACAGACAGGGAAAACCATTTAAACATTCAGCATGAAACAGCATATGTAGACAATGACATTGGTTCTCTCTAACTTTCTACTCTCTGTAGTTTTCATGGTCTATAAAAGGAAGGAAGGAACTGCAAGTCTTTCACAGGCCATTTACCCCTTTACTTACACAACTTTTAAAAATAAGCCTTAGTGTATTTGTTTTATATTGAATTGTAAATGCATAGCTACTTTCCATCTAAAAGGTGCTCAGAGGTTTACAACAGAAAATTTAAAATACATATAGTTGTTAGAAAGCTGACTGTGAATAAGTTGTGTGAATGATCCCTTTCTTACAACGAAAGGTCCTTTGGCCTTAGTTGCTGGTCTTACTTACTGATCAAAAAAGATGGAGGCAAGAGACAGGAGAGAGTGCTGTCTTAGGCTACACTGGGACTGGGCTTTAAAAAACTGGTGCAGTGGTACCTCGGGTTAAGAACTTAATTTGTTCCGGAGGTCCGTTCTTAACCTGAAGCACCACTTTAGCTAATGGGGCCTCCTGCTGCCGCCGCACTGCCGGAGCCCGATTTCTGTTCTCATCCTGAAGCAAAGTTCTTAATCTGAAGCACTATTTCTGAGTTAGCGGATTCTGTAACCTGAAGCGTGTGTAACCTGAGGTACCACTGTACCTTGAACTGGTAGCTGGTTCAAATAAACGAGATGGAAACAGAGGAGTGGATAATGCAGAAACCTTACAGCTTGCCTTGCCTTACCGACAAGCGCTCGGCTACTTCTGAGTAGCAGGCTAATCGTGGCTGTTTATCTTCCGGTGATTAATGGTTTCCCATGGTTCCCGTTTCAATTCCATTAAGATCACAAGTGTAGGAAAATTGCCCTGATGCTTTATATTCCCGTCCGCCACCCCCAATTCTTATATACAAGAAATTCATGACCTTTCCTTGAACTTAGATCGCTTTCCCCCCTTTGAGTGTTTCTGGGCTGTACGTTCGAAATCAGAAATCATCTGAATTTGCTGCCCTGGTCCCCGGAACATGGTTGGACAGAGAAGTGCATATTTATGCTGATGACACCACACATGGCCCAAATGACAAACCATTTCCCCTGGTGGCTCAGGGTGTGTGTTTAAAGCAGTAATGAGGACTAGAGAGACCCATTCGTGGTGCCTCAGAATGGACAGCTTCAGTACTCTGAATAAAAGGTAAAGGGACCCCTGACCATTAGGTCCAGTCGTGGCCGACTCTGGGGTTGTGGCACTCATCTCGCTTTACTGGCCGAAGGAAGCCGGCGTACAGCCGGTGGGAGGGCGTTCCACAGGAAGGGCGCCACTACCGAGAAGGCCCTCTGCTTGGTTCCCTGTAACTTGGCTTCTCGAAGTGAGGGAACCGCCAGAAGGCCCTCGGTGCTGGACCTCAGTGTCTGGGTAGAACAATGGGGGTGGAGATGCTCCTTCAGGTATACTGGACCGAGGCCGTAAATCCTGGCTACGCCCATGATCCCCACATTACCTGTATTTATACATATGCACAGGTGTGGATGTATACAATAGATTCCACAATACATTGAGATGGGCTAGGGAGACCGGGCTTACATTCTTGACCAGCTATGTAAAAAGGTAAAGGTAAAGGGACCCCTGACCATTAGGTCCAGTTGCGGACGACTCTGGGGTTGCGGCACTCATCTCGCTTTATTGGCCGAGGGAGCCGGCGTACAGCTTCCAGGTTACGTGGCCAGCATGACTAAGCCGCTTCTGGCAAACCAGAGCAGCGCACGGAAACGCCGTTTACCTTCCCGCCGGAGTGGTACCTATTTATCTACTTGCACTTTGACGTGCTTTTGAACTGCTAGGTTTGCAGGAGCAGGGACCGAGCAACTGGAGCTCACCCCGTCGTGGGGATTCGAACCGCCGACCTTCTGATCGGCAAGTCCTAGGCTCTGTGGTTTAACCCAGAGCGCCACCCGCGTCCCTCTGAATAGCTACCCTTAAATGCTAGCAGTGGCTTTGTTCAGCTCTTGGTGGTTCGCCAGCTACTAGAGGCCGAGGAAGGGGTTGCGGTGGGTGTGATCCGCCCCAGGTGTCACCACTGAGGGGGTGACAAAATGCTGGGTGGCACTCACCGTGGGGCTTGCAGGACACCCAAGCCAAGCGTCTCTTCTGGCAGGCTTTGCGCTGCCCAAATGGCCTGCCCGCTGCCTCCCACCCAGCTGTAGGGCAGCTGAGTGGGAGGAGGCAAAACAACAAATCTATGGTTATGGGAAACATACTCAATAAACACACAAGACTTAGCCAGCTGTACTTTTGAATAAATAAGGTATAATATTCACTGTATCAAATTGTAGATTTCAACCGAAGTCTCATAAAGTTCAACGGAAAAAGCAGAAGACCCAGTAGATCTGTTCATTCTCTAGTCAGTTCATGCATAAGGTCCATACATGCATAAGTATCTATTCCACCTGTCTGTTCATAGAGTCCAGTAATCCACATTAAGGGTTGTTACAGTTCCACAGGATCCTTTCACAGAGTCTAAGACAAGGATTTCCGGAATATTAGCCTTGTTTCGCCATCCTAGGCTTCATCAGTAGAACAAGAAGAAAGAAAGAAGATTCCACCTAAACATTAGGAAGAACTTCCTGACAGTAAGAGCTGTTCGACAGTGGAATTTGCTGCCAAGGAGTGTGGTGGAGTCTCCTTCTTTGGAGGTCTTTAAGCAGAGGCTTGACAACCATATGTCAGGAGTGCTCTGATGGTGTTTCCTGCTTGGCAGGGGGTTGGACTCGATTTCCCTTGTGGTCTCTTCCAACTCTATGATTCTATGCTCTAGGTAATGCAAATAAATACAATATCGTAATCTCACACATTTTTACATCAAAATTAATATAAAAAACATAAACAATTGTACGTACCATATGTAATATTACAGGTATGGTAGTGGTTGCAGTTATTTATTCAAAAGTACAGATGGTTACGTCTTGAGCGGGAGGAGGCAGGCAGACCCCAGAGGCCCCATGGTGTGCCCTGCCCCTATGGGTGGGTTCACCCCGCCTCTGTGGGCGACTCGCCCTGCCCCTGGGTGTGCCACCCCAGGCGCCCAAGTGGCTTCCTCCGCCTCTGCCAGCTACAACCTCTTTTGGATATAGATGACTTGGCCACTGTTCCCTGTGCTCTGGCAACTTCCAGACTGGATGACTGCAATGCTCTCTGTGTGGGGTTGCCCTTGAAGACAACTCAGAAACATCAATGGGCCCAAAATGCAGCATCCAGATTCTAGTTCCGTTTCGATCTAATACTCCCTTCTGTTTTAAAACAGCTGCCTTGGTTGCTGGTTCCCTTCCAGGCCCAGTTCAAGCTGTTTGTGTTGGGGTTTGGAGCCCCAAATGACTCAGGCCCCAAATTGACCCACCTCCTTTCGCACATACCTAGGGTCAATGATAGATAGATAGATAATACTTTATTCGGCTATAAGCCCACCAGGTAAAACCAATCAGTAAATAAAATAGCATTTTACATTTTAAAATATCAACTAAAATATTTCATCACATAATCTCCTTCACATTACATACAGTCTCTAGATGTACCATATTGTGGCCTTGAATATAAAGATGGTGGATAGAATTTACTAGATTTTAATAGTCATGCAGCATTCCATGAAGTCTTTTATATGAAAGAACAGAATTCAGGAATCTTGCAACCTGTAATCTTCTATAAGAGTCAGTATCCTGGAGTAGATAGGCTAGATGTAAATCAGGTGGTTTAGCAACAGTTTCTAAAATGATTGAACTCAGAATCCTTGATCGGGGAACAATATATAAAGGACAAATAAAAAAGACCTAGGGTCAATGCTTTCCCCGGGAACTGAGAATTGGGGAATGGGCTGAACTGCCATTGGCAAAAGTCAACTCAGATAGCATGAGGAACCATGGGAAAAAGAAGAAGGGGAATGTTGGAGATGTGATGACCGGTTGTTGTTTTTTTACCTCCCTCCCTCCTGGCAAGTACCACCAGGGAAAAAGCCAACACTAGTTTTAATTCAAATTAGCTCTAGTTGTTTTTTTCTGTTTTGGTTTGGCCTATCTCTGTTGTTGAGTTAAAAATGTCCTGTGTCAAGTCTGGTGCTTTGGGTAGTTCTGGTCCTTCGGCTGATACGTTTGCGTGTTGATTCACATCATCAAGTGGAAGATGGCTTCCTTCAGAACATCTACTTCTATTCAGTGATGAGGGAGAAGAGTGAAATGTAGTTTTTGTGCTTGGAAATAGCCAGAGATGAATTCCTACTTAGTTCATACCAGCAAACAGCACCCAAAAAATATTATTTTCGAAACAATGACAAGCAGACAAGCTGATTTGGGGCCAGGGCATAGAACAACGAGAAATTCCCTGCCTGTTACTGCTCACTCAGCAACAAATATTTGAGGCTGTGTTCTGAAACATACCCTTTTGAGTTTGTGTCCCAGTTCAGTCAATGGAAACACATAGGGCCAGGGCTGCAAAAATAGAAGTAGCTTCTTGTACAGAAGCAAAATTGTTCAGAAAATACCTTTTGCTTCAGACAGAATAAAACCTGTTTCTGGGGTGCCGACAGATCTCTTTTTTTAATGCCGCTTACCTTTCTGCAAGTTGGCTAAACTTGTCACCTCTTGCTGGAGGGGGCAACTGTCTCGCTTCAGGTCTTTAGCAGGTGAAAAGGAGAAATTTGAATCAGGTCCTTGCAGCATCAGTCCATGGAAGAAAGGAAATTGTGATGGCAGATGCAGTCGTATGCAAATAGCTGGGGTGTGTGTGTGTGTGGAATTATCATCTACAAACACTGGGAAGAAATTCCATCTGCTGCTTCCTTGAGAAGGGGGCCTTAATAAATTCTGAGACTGCAAAGTTACACACATCTTAATCAAGTCTTAATCCGAGGAATTAATGTGCTGTGCGTTTCTGCATAATTCCAGGAATCACGCAAAAGCTATGACAATAGCCAGAGCCGCAGATGGACTCGCCTCCTTGCACAAAATGCTGCATGAAAAAGGTATATTGAGGCAAACGTGGCTCCCGCCTTCACAGCGTTTCACGTACAGGTGCACCATCTCAAAGTGCCAGGGCGACTCGTGCGCTTTCATGTGTGTGGCGCGCGCATATGCGCTTGTCTATGCATGCGTGCGCACATGTGCCAAACCACTGTGCTTGCCTTCACGTCTACTGCAGAGGGGGAAAACCCTCCAGAGGTTTTTTCTCTTAAAAACGCTGACTTTTTTATCATAGAAAAGGAGTCGGCAGGGGATGGGGGGGACGGGACATAAATATTTCTTACTGCATATTTGTTGTTCCCTGTAATAAAAGTGCAGGCTGAAATTGGAGGGAAATGTGAGGTAAGGAAGGAAGAAGATGCCCACCAATTCACAAGCAGGCATTGCCTCCCAGCTTTGACACTGCCTGCGTTGAGGAAATAGGTATAAATTTTGCAGCAGAGGCCATAGGTCAGCTTGTCTTTAGCTTCTGAAAGTAACCAGATCACAAACATTTGGCATGAACCTACCAGTCCACAAACACGAAGGTTTATTTGTTACCTTTGAAAGGTAGCTACACTCCCAGAATTAAATCCCACTGTGCACAATGGGACCTGTTTTGGAGTAAAGACACTAATTCTTCACAGTGTTAGCCTGTGGCTGCAACAAGCACAATTATTGGACGTTAACCCCACTTAACTGAACTTATTCCCACCAAGTCAACTGACCTCCTAATCGTATATGCCACTCAGACATCACTTGGGCCTCTTTTTCAGCTCTTCTCCGGTTCCTATTCCAGGCCGATGGAGTTCAACTTGCTCACTGACTCAGAGGCCCACAGTCCCAATCTCTCCCTCTCAGAGTCGGGGACACCACAACATGAGCACAGCTGCAAGGGGCAAGAGCACAGCGGTAAGTACGAAATTGGCTTTGCTCTGAACAGCAAACGGTGCTTCTCATTGCACAGCCTCCAGCTCTGGCCTGATTAGAAAGGGAGATGCTCGATTTGTTTCTTAGACATGAGCTTATCATAACTGGTAGAGCAGAGCTGCAGAACCTCATGCCTGAAGGCCAAAATCCAGGCCTCTAGCTGGCCCTCAGGGATTTCCCAGGCCGTGCCCTCTCCCCAATCCACCCCCTAGACTAGAATAAATCACAGACACTTGACTTTGCAGATAAGTGAATATTTTACTCGCAAAGTTTCCAGAAGTTACAGCAAATAAGTCTCCAACCACTGGCAGTAAAACAGAGATGAAAAAGGTTCCAAATGACTTAAAAAGAAAAGTATTTTGTTTCTTTACAAAAAGGATCATGCAATCTTTGGGTTAGGCTTTGAAATCTCATTTTTTGAGAGATTCAGTTCACTCGCGTATGACTTCTTGCTTGTTCCAGGAAGCAGGAAGAGAAAAGACTCAGAGCCTGCTAAGCTCCGCCCCCACTGGCAACCTGAGCTCAGGTTAACCCTTTCTTGCCGGTGTTAGAAGTTATTCGTGGATGCAAATAGACTGAGGACTTCAATATATAAGGATAACCCTTTTATTGTTCGCGTTTGCAAAGGCGGACCCTCCGTACCCGTAGATACGAAGAGCGCTTGTCAAGCATAGACACAGTGTTTTTATTATCCCTACATCTGCCGCCCCTCCCTATGAGGCTTGGCTTACATTCTACCTATCAGAGTTCAACACATCCCTAATACATTGTTCAATCTACACTAGCCGTTTGACTGTTACTAAATATAGGTATACGCATTCCACTCCTGCTGTTATCTTACAGACATGGCATTTTTAGACTCATAAAGAGATTCTTTCTTTTGAGTTTTAGACACTTTCTATACCAGTCTCTTCTTTGTTTTCTAATCTCACAATCCCCCCTCTTTTCGATACTTTGTCTCAAAACTCACATAGCAAATTCCATCCGGGCCCCTGTCCCTTTGCAATAGCAATGCATGCATCAAAACAAACATAGACCTTCTCTATACCCCTCGTGGTGTTATACGCTATGTATCCCTATCTCTGTTGTGCCAGGGTAAACATGACTGCTTTTCCCCCTGCTGTTCCTCCCTCCTATCCATACTAGATGTAATGGGCCCCACTGCCAAGGGCTCATAGCACTCCGTTTTGTTGTCTCTAATTCTGCATCTGAAATACTGGGTTTGGTTATGAACGCAAGGGTCTAATTTTTCTACGCACTCCGGAGCAACATTATAATACATTAAGGTTCGGGTAACCCTATTTCCAGTTTTGGTGATTTGAATACACTGGTTACAATTTTGATCTTTTGCTACGCTTGCAATTATTCCTATGGCCAACAAACTAACTCTTACTATAGTCCCTCTCATTCTGATTTTCCTCTCAATTGTTCTAGGGCTTGTACTACCGTGGGGGTCCTATTCAGATTGCAAAGGACCTCTCCTTCTAAAATAACTATACAATATTGGATAATTACATCCTTTATGAAGATTATATCACATAATTCTGTGCAATGTACACACAACACACAACACTCACAGTGAACACAGCAACAACACTCATAAAAGCACTTGCAAATACAAAACAGGCACATTAAGGAAATTGTGTCAACGTCCGAGTCTGCTTTGGTTCCTGGTTCCCTGATTTGTAAGCGTCACCTTCAGCGGATTGACTGGATAGCGGATATTGTCCAGTCCTGCGGAGCTTTCTTGACTCTGTGATAGTGAGTGCTCTCTGGTCCGTACTGCCGACTCTGTGGTGAGCAGCACCTGTAATGGACCTTCCCAAGCAGGGCGAAGCTTCTCCGCCTTCCGCGCTTTTATCAGGACCCGGTCACCAGGCTGAAATGAGTGCTGATGCTCCAACAATGGAGGACGCTGAACTAGTACTCCACGTCTATGAAGAGACAATAAAGACTGGGAAAGTGACTGCAAATATTTTCTCAGGCATAGATCTTTAAATTGTACCAAAGGTTGACCCAACTGGGCTAAATATGGTCTTCCCATCATCAACTCAAAAGGAGACACCCCCAAATCTTTTCTGGGGGCTATACGCATTCTTAGCAATGCCAGGGGAAGGTTCTTTGTCCAGGGTAGCCCATTTTCCAAGTACAATTTGGTTAAGTGCTTTTTGATTTCTGCATGCCCTCTCCACCTTTCCACTGCTCTCAGGGTGCCAAGGGGTGTGGAGATCCCACTTAATACCCAGGGTTATCATTACATGCTGTAATATCTTTTGGGTAAAGTGTGTGCCTCTATCTGAATCTATGGCTTCAATTATGCCAAACCGGGGGAGTATATGTTCTAGAATGGCCTTGGTGACTACCTGCGCAGTTGCTCTTCTACTTGGGAAGGCCTCCACTCACCCCGTGAGATGATCTTTGAACACCAGCAGGTATTTTTGTCCTCCCCTTTCAGGCAGTTCCGTGAAATCTATCTATACCCTCTGAAAGGGCCATACTGCTAAGGTCTTTTTGGCTCTAGTCTTGTTTACCTTTTGACATATTAAACACTTCCAAGCTATGGAATGTGCCATAGGCCACATGTCCTTACTCCAATATAAGGATTTTACCATATTGACCATAGCCTCGGTCCCAAAATGCCCGCTTTCATGTACCTTTTCTAAAACTCCCATCATTAGGGTTTTTGGTAATACTATTTGCCCTTCCGGAGTTTTCCATTCATTATCTATCTTCTCCCATCCCTCCCTAGTCATATATTCAATTTCCTGGGGGGTAAAAACCAGATTTTCTGTATCAGCTTTCGTCAAAACAGGTACCTTCAGGGTGTATTGTTGGACTATCACATCATTAGGAATACCTCTAGCGGCCTCTTTTGCCCTGAAATCAGCCCACCTATTCCCCACCTCTTCAGGACTTGTTCCCTTAGTATGGGCTGAAACATGTACCACCGCAACCTTTCCTGGTCCCGTGAGGGCGTTCAGTAGCCTTTCTAACAACGCCATATGTTCTATTTGTTTTCCATCCGCCTTAATATACCCTCGGTCCCACCACGTTCTACCAAAGGTATGTACTACTCCCCATGCGTATCGGGAGTCTGTCCATACGGTTATCTCCAACCCTTTTCCCAACTCGAGGGCCCGCATTAGGGCCATGATCTCACATTTCTGGGCCGGCCAGGCTGCCGGCAAAGCCCCACTCTCGAGAACCTCCCCATCTTCCTTGACTACAGCTGTCAGAGCTGCTCCCAGGTTCCAGCTCACAGAGGACCACGCTAGCCGCCAATATTGTATAAAAATCTTTATTGCGTTACAGTTTCCATTTTCCAGCCGCAGCGTGCAGCTCTACGTCTTAGAAGCTAGACCGGCGAAGCTCCGTCTGAGTCTCCACCTCCTATACACCAACTTAATACCCTCGCCTTACTCCACCTCTTCCGTCTTTCCCTTCTTCTCTGGGTCCCTCTGCCCCCCCTTGGGTTTCTTCCTTCCCGGGGTGTCCCCCTGGGTCCCCCTGCCCCCCTTGCTTTGGCCACGGGCGCTCCTTTCTGCGAGTCTTCCGAATCACTGGAAAGACTCGGAGATCTCGGGCCGCCGTCCTCGCTCATATTTCCTTCTGATTCCTCCCCCTCGCTCTCTGCTCTCCCTCTTTCCTGTGCCTCTGCTCCTGAACCCTTGACAACAACGTATCCTGATTTCCTTTTTCCCTCCTCCACATAACTTGAACCATCCGTATACCACTTTTCCCCCGTTGCCAACGGCGTCTCCATCAAATCCTCTCGGACCTTTGACATCAACTCTATAGTGTCTACACAGTCATGTTCGTCCGGTTCCCACTCTTTCCTTTTCCCAATTAAAAATTCAACCGGGTTTAGATTGCGATCAGTTCCCAGAGTAATGCTGGGGCTCGTTCTCAAAATAGTTTCATATTTTATTAAGCGACCATCGGTCATCCAGGTGGAGGCCGCCCCAGTCATTATAGTAGATATTTGGTGGGGACTATGAACTACTTTCCACCACTAATTCCGCCGCAGCGGCCACCGCCTGGATACACGTGGGCCATGCCTTTACCACTGGTTCCAGAGTCTTGCTAAGGTAGGCAATGGGCTGATAACGCCCCCCTCTCTTTTGGGCCAACACCCCCACAGCAGTCTGGGAACTGATTGTTACATACAAATGAAATGGTTGTTGTAGGTTAGGTAGTGCCAAAACTGGAGCTCCGGCCAATACCCTTTTTATTTCTTCCCACTTCAGCGCATCTTTCTGTTCCCATGTTACTCTTCCCTCTTCAACGAGTTTCTGATTCAGGAATTGAACCAACTTTGTGTACTGGTCTATCTACAGCCTGCAGTATCCCAATAATCCCAACATCCTCCTCACGTCTGTCTTATTTCTTGGGGGCTGTAATTCTAAAATCCCTTTCACTCTTTTAGGGTCTAATTTCCAATATATGCCCCATTGAATTCAGTAGGATTTACTCCCATATAAGTATGCATAGGACTGCAGCCTTAACCCCACAAGAATGTTGTGAAGTAGGTTAGTATTTGCCCGTGACAAGCTAGGGAGGGATCTGAACACTAGCCATTGCAAGCTGTACTACACTGACCAACTTCTTTCCCTCTGACCTGGGCTACTTCCCATTCCAGATTTCCCTCATGTGAGAACCCACAAAACTGTATTTTAAAGATGCAATCCTGCAGCCAGGCACTTATTTTTGAGTCGATATGTACTGTTTAGCCATATCCTTGGAGCTGCTCACATGAATAAATAAAGGGAAATGCTAAGGACGATGCAGTTAGTCCCTAAGAGGACTTATCTATGTGTTGAGCTTTGCTGAAGGAAAAATTCCACCAAATGCATCTGCTTGAAGAGGAAAATATCTGATGGAATTTACCCCTCAGTGAAAATCTTGTAGCTATTCAACTTCACTCGGGGGCTTTAATTTCTGGCAACCTTGGATAATACACATACAACTAAAATGCCAAATACAAATTTAGGGAAGACAATAGAGGGTTCCCAATTTGATTTACATTTATATTAGCTCAGTTACCTCATTTTCAATCTTCCTTTGCCTTCCAAAATAATTAGTACATACTCTCACAGCAACATTCAAGAGCAAGCACTTCTTAAATTTCAGAGCACTCTTTGTGAACATTCCCCATTAATATTTTTTCATCTACTTAATTATTTCTTTAAAAAAAACATTCTGTGAATAAAATAAAATTTAAAGCCTTTTTATTTTATGGAATACATTTTTATGTAGTCTAATTAGATTAAAATTCTAATTCTTCTTTGCAAATTTTGAAAAGGGGAAAGAAAATGCTTTTTAATTTGTTTATTATTTTTTTTTAAAACCTACATAATTGTGAAACCCGCTAGCTTAACTATGCAGGCTAAATATTGTGGAATAAATTAGACTTATGTAACTATAAGCAAGTGCTTTGATATTTACTGGACAACGGAAAACTTTTTTTTTTTCCTTTATTTTGCATCTCATTTGATACATGCAAGCACACAAATGCGCTTGCATGCACCCATGAACATACCACATTATGACCCTGTATGAAGGAACCTCAAATGCTTCTTAAAGCTGCACACTTGCTGCTATATCCCTTCCTCACTCTCCATGATGGAAATACAGGTTCCTTACTAATTCTATGAGGTTCAAAATGTATATCATTTCTCACCCTCTCTTCCTCACTGTCTAACGATGTTAGGAGTGCTGGTGTCTATTGCATCTTAGGAAATGAGCACTACCTGTGATTGCCACATGCAGAATGCAGCATTCCAGCCCACTCTTTCTCCCACCCCCACAGCAATCTCATCATCTGAGTCCTCTTTTTGTATTTTTACTGGGAGTTGTCTCAAGGCCGGGGGGTCAGGTCCAAAAAATTGGGCATGAAACCATACCTCTAGGTACGGTTTCTCCTTGTTCCTCTTATTTTCTATAAAATATTCCTTTAATTGGGTCATCCAATATTTCTCCGTTTCCCCTTCCGGATTCCAATTATACATCCCGTCTGGCCCTATGGGGTATTTTGGCCAAACCACCCTGCAGAAATTAATCATAGTGACCTTTGACAGGCCGACAGTATATTGCCTTAAATACTCCTCATTCCACTGCAACAATATCTGTCCTAATGGACTATTGATTTTGCCCATTATTCACAATGTCTCCAAATTCACGTTCTCTCACAATCGCACGGAATCGCCTGGCCGCTTCCCTCGCGGGAGAGACGGAACCGCAAGCTAATCCTCCCGTCAGGGCCGAACCCTGATCCACACTCACGCGTCCGTTTGGAGCCTCTCTTTCACTCAAGAGACGATTCTCTCGCCCCCTTTCCCTTTTAATACCTCTCCCTCGTCTACTCACCCAATACAGTCCAGCGCCGCTTCTCGCGACTAGTGAACAGGCGGGCGTCCCCGCTGGGTTCTCGCGGTCCCCGACCGCCAAAAAGAGCTCAATACCTTCCTCCCATATATTGAGTCCTGTCTCTAGCCCTTGTGCGCCGTCCCGGGCGGGACTCGGTCCGAGTCACTCCGCAATAACGGAGGGGCGCCTACCCGGGGTCCGAGTTCCGCTCAGGCAGCACGTCAAAGGCCCCACGTTCGGGCGCCAAGAATTGTTAGAAGTTATTCGTGGATGCAAATAGACTGAGGACTTCAATATATAAGGATAACCCTTTTATTGTTCGCGTTTGCAAAGGCGGACCCTCCGTACCCGTAGATACGAAGAGCGCTTGTCAAGCATAGACACAGTGTTTTTATTATCCCTACATCTGCCGCCCCTCCCTATGAGGCTTGGCTTACATTCTACCTATCAGAGTTCAACACATCCCTAATACATTGTTCAATCTACACTAGCCGTTTGACTGTTACTAAATATAGGTATACGCATTCCACTCCTGCTGTTATCTTACAGACATGGCATTTTTAGACTCATAAAGAGATTCTTTCTTTTGAGTTTTAGACACTTTCTATACCAGTCTCTTCTTTGTTTTCTAATCTCACACCGGCAATTGTGAGTCAGTAATATATGACAACAAATCGGTGCTCTTGCTTTTGCTTTCGCAGACACAGAAAAGTCACAGCAGAACCAGACCGATGACTCCAATCCTGAGGACGGCTCCTTGAAAAAGAAGCAGCGCAGGCAGAGAACTCACTTCACCAGCCAACAACTCCAGGAGCTGGAAGCCACTTTCCAGAGGAACCGCTATCCGGACATGAGCACCAGGGAGGAAATTGCTGTCTGGACCAACTTGACTGAAGCCAGAGTCCGGGTAGGCCTCATTCACACCCGCTCTGCTTTCTCTTAATGTGGTCAGAATTTGAGGATTCGATAGCGAACCACATAGCAGACCAAGCAGAATGGAAGAGGCCTCTGCATGTGGCTTTTATCTTTTTGGGTGAGCTATTATACAGTGCAAGTACTTCCTGAGGAACAGATTGCTCTCAAAATCTTGCATTTTAAAAAGCGAGGCACTCCTCTCACAATCACTCCTAATAGTGAACTCAAGCGGCGAGGGCCACCAAAGTAGGACCACTAAGAAACAAGGGGGAGATACTCGCATGCTTGAGGAAAGCCTGAGGTTTGCAGAAGTACATTTCTACCCCAAACATGAACAAGCTGAAAGGATGGGGGGGGGACAGGGGAGGAGGAACACCAACAAAAGCCCATTGTGGACTGAGCATGCTCAGTAGACGTGGAATGAGGCGTAACAGAAGGAGAAAGAAAGTTGGAACACTGGGTGGTGGGAGATGATGGTTGGCTGGGATCCTGTACTCATTTTAGAAGTGAGGATGCCGGCCACATTTTGTGGCAAGTTCCACCTCTTCTATTGCTGAGGACCCGTTGTAACTGCAGCTCCCATTATCCTTTGCGATGTTCACTGAGGCCGATGGGAGTTGTAGTTCAGCCCCGCCTGGTGTCTACCCGGACACTGAGGTCCAGCACCGAGGGCCTTCTGGCGGGTCCCTCCCTGTGCGAAGCCAAGTTACAGGGAACCAGGCAGAGGGCCTTCTTGGTAGTGGCACCTGTCCTGTGGAATGCCCTCCCATCAGACGTCAAAGAGAACAACAACTACCAGACTTTTAGAAGACATCTGAAGGCAGCCCTGTTTAGGGAAGCTTTCAATGTTTGATGTATTACAGTATTTTAATATTTTTTTGGAAGCTGCCCAGAGTGGCTGGGGAAGCCCAACCAGATGGGCGGGGTATAAATAATAACTTCTTCTTCTTATTATTATTATTCTCACCAAGCTAACACACGCAGAATGCTAACTTAAGAAAACGCTCCCTTTCTCTCACAGGTGTGGTTTAAGAACCGCAGGGCCAAGTGGAGGAAGCGAGAAAGGAACCAGCAGGCCGAACTCTGCAAGAACAGCTTTGGAGCCCAGTTCAATGGACTGATGCAGCCTTACGATGACATGTACAGCGGCTACTCGTACAACAGCTGGGCCACCAAAGGCCTTGCCACCAGCACCCTGTCGGCAAAGAGCTTCCCCTTCTTCAACTCGATGAACGTCAGCCCTCTCTCGTCGCAGCCCATGTTCTCCACGCCCAGCTCCATCGGCTCCATGCCCATGCCTTCATCCATGGTAGCTCCCTCCACAGTGACTGGCGTGCCAGGCCCCAGCCTCAACAACCTCAACAGCCCCGGCCTTAACTCGGCCGTTTCATCCAGTACCTGCCCATACGCTTCCCCAGCCAGCCCATACACGTACCGGGACACGTGCAACTCCAGCCTGGCTAGCCTGAGGTTGAAGGCCAAACAGCACGCCAACTTCACCTATCCGGCAGTGCAGACAGCAGCCTCTAGCCTCAGCCCTTGCCAGTACGCTGTGGACAGGCCAGTATGAAGGCCTAGGGACCCTTCCCCACCCACCCAACCCCGATAATCAGGAACTTGGCCATTAGCCCGACAGCCACACCCAGACCGACCAAATTCCAGGAAGATGTGCTTCGTGACGACCATGCTGTTATAAACTTTCCGACTCTTCTCTTTTGTTTTTGGCGAAAGTAAACACAACCGCTCATCGAAAGCCCTTTTGGGAAAGAGGACTTCTCTGCCAGGCTCTGAGGTCATTGTCAATCCGGCGCTGTAATGCGATAGCTCTCGGCTTGCTCCTGCTCCCGTCCGAGAACAGGCAACCCGTTCGTGCAACAATACGGAGAGAGGGAGACCCAGGAAGGGGGGGGGACAGCGTCGCAGCTGCCGATTCCACTCACCAACGTATGTCTGTTCGCCGCGGCGATTTGCATGCCTGCCGACACGAAACCCTCCAAGATCTAAACGCTGTGCTGGAAAGACCACTGAGGATTAGACTTCTTTCACGAATGTTTGCACAATGTCCTGTCGCTTCTTCTTCTTTTCCTTTGCAGATTTCGGCCTTTTGTAGTTGAGAGTCGGCAAAGGAAGATGTGGTCTCATGGAAAGGTTCAGAGTTCGTGAAGGCAGGGGCGAGAGAGGGATTATGAGCCATGGGGAGGGTCTGGGACCCAGCTGAATGGAGAGATCCACTCGGGCACGATGATAAGATCCTGCCCCCCCCCCCCGGATTTACACTGGTTTCTAAGACTACAGCAGAAGCTGCTAGCAGGTCGCCAAAAGGGATACAGAACTTTGACTTTAGCAAAAAAAACAACAGCGACAAGCGAGAGCTTCATAGTCCCTCCCATGCCTACCTGTGGAAGTCGGGGAAGGGAAGAATGAAAAGATATAGAGAAATATGAGCAAATAAAACATTCCCTGTTGGATTTCATTTTCGACCAGGCGGGAGTTAAATATCAGTATATCCACATACAGAATCCCATTGCTTTCCTTTTACAGTCAATGGCTCTTTCGTGCTCCCAACAATAAATTCCATTACAAAATAAAGCGGAAGAAATCCTCGCAATCTTTATGGGTGTCTGTTTATTGCAAGAGCAACGTGGAGCCAACACCTAGGATGAAAGCGTTCCGTTGCTTTCCCCCCCTGAAGGTGAAGAAACTGGGCTCTGCAGTTAAAGCAGACCTTTTTTTAATCCTAGAACTCGGTGTCTAAAAATTAGGTGTTCCCCTCAAGTTTGTCAAAAATAGCACCATGCAGCCGATCGCTAGGTCTTACATTTTCATATTTGAGTAGATTGCACGTTTTCTACTGAAAGGCCAAGATATGGGTACTCTTGCCGTTTTACTCGTGTTCGTTTACATCAGCTTTTAGTTATAATGTTTGTGGAGAGTCATATTTGAGCCTCCAAAAGTTTAGAAGCTTGAATTAATGTGGAACACTGTTCCAAGGGGACGTGGACTGAGAACACTTCAAAACCAGAAATTTGTCTCATTCCCAGGCTATTCTTGGTCCTGCTAAAGTTTAAAATGTAAACTGACACAAGTATGCCTATTTTTATCTGGTATATTTTGTCTATCCATTATGTTCTCACTGCAGCCTTGACGCGGGGAACCCTTTTTAAAAAAACTGTCTTCAAAAGTGTAGCATGAACCCAATCACTGCTCCAGAAAACCTACTTATTGGGTATGATTTGCTTTCCACAAAGCTTTCACAGAAGCTACATTGTATCTGGTCTTTATTGAGCATTTGTTCAGGTTTGCTTACAGGGATGTTATATAATAGTGAGCTTTCCTCCTGGGTTTATCGAGATTTGTTTTTGGGCTGTTTACATGTCTTCCCATTAAATCTTCCATTCACCCCACACTTTTAAATGCATTTCCCAGGCAATTTTCCAAACCACACACAAAAAAATCAGTTTCTTTCTAAAAGTTTATTTATTGTGCTGGCGTGACACGAGTGACTTAATCCACTTTAATTGCACAAACCTAAACGTCCCGGTTATGCTGGTAGTTTGTAGGTTCCCTGGTATAGCAGCCAATTCTGAAATAATATTTTGGACCTTCAAGCTGGCAAAATCTTTCCCCATAGCTATTCCTTTACAGACGCAGCCCCTTTGCCGTATAGAAAAAGCAAGCTAGCTAATTGCTCCATTCTTTATATGCACCCTGCTAACCAACCCAAAACAGCATGTAAAATATTTTGCACATTAAAACAATGCATCATTAAATCGACACAACAAAACAAGACAATGCAGAAGCAGAGAAGCACAATAAATAGTCCCTCATCCAGGGGTGAAGTGTTAGTTGCTGTGAGTGAAGTTCCCTGATGTGGACCTTGTGCAGAGTATAAATCAATAAGCTCTCACCACAATAAAGACTTCCTAAAGTTCTACTGCAAACTGTCTTGAACTATTTACAAAATAAACATTGCAAATACAAATGAACACATTGCTCTTAAACAACCAGCAATACAGGCCAGTCTTCTTTTTAAGATCTTACTATTTAATATTGTCCAAGAACTATTCTCTCGTGGTTCCAGAGAGAGCTCCATCTAAGCAACTTGCTCCTGCTGAGAGAGATAGCTGGCTTCCGGTTCCCTGGGATGAGTCATCGATTAGCAGACACCAAATGAAAACCTCATAACTTTTCAAACACGGTGCATGCAAACACAACATTTTATGCACATAAAGCTTTAATTTCTTTAACATGAAGTTCATCCTAATCTCCAAATCTTGCCTTTTTACCACTTTACTGTACAAGAGATGGCTGGGCAGAGGCCTGGGGCCACCTGTATCTCTCGCACTCTCAGCGGTGTCTCCTTTAACAATCCCAGCGGATGGGAATAGCCTCGTTATTTGAGGCGTCACATACAATACTAGCATTTTGAATCAGGTCTTGAAACTAACTGGTAAGCAATGTGGTTGCCTGAGGACTTTTGTAACAGGATCTCTCTGACCAGCTTATTGGCTCTCATCCAGCCCATTACTGTTTACTTCAGACAGCTGTTCAGGGATTTCACAGCATACAGATGGCAGCAAATTCCAGCAACGGAGCACAACTTTTGCAAAGGGTTCGGTCCCTTTGTGGCCTGACAATAGACTGAAAAGGTCAGCGATGTCACCCAGGACAAGAACATTAAGTGAATTCTCACCAGTCTTCTCCAATCTGATTCTCTCTGGGGCTACATCAGCACCAGCACATAGCACACCTTTTTTTTTTGGCAAAAGCTGCCATAGACCACAGATTGGTTTTGCTCAACCCAGAGAATGAACAGAATCAATCTTGTAAGTGGTTGAAGGACGAGCCCTGTGTCCCATAACTAGCAAAATGTAGGTAAAGGTAAAGGAACCCCTGACCATTAGGGCCAGTCGTGACCGACTCTGGGGTTGCGGTGCTCATCTCGCTTTAGTGGCCAAGGGAGCCGGCGTACAGCTACCGAATCATGTGGCCAGCATGACTAAGCCGCTTCTGCCGAACCAGAGCAGCACACGGAAATGCCGTTTACCTTCCCGCCGGAGCGGTACCTATTTATCTACTTGCACTTTGATGTGCTTTCGAACTGCTAGGCTGGCAGGAGCAGGGACTGAGCAACGGGAGCTCACCCCATCGTGGGGATTCAAACCGCCAACCTTCTGATCGGCAGGTCCTAGGCTCTGTGGTTGAACCCATAGCGCCACCCGCGTCCCTAGCAAAATGTAGAACAAGGGAAATTAGGCTATTTCCTCCCTGCACCCCCCTTACATAATGTAGGTGGAATTCAACGCTCCTTACCTCTGGATCTGGATTTGGAGGTTGTGACCGTGGGCTGAAATTTTGTTTGCTGATGGAGCCCTGCTGCAGCTTTACAATAGAGTGCATTGCATGGAAAGCTAATGGATCTCTTTTCTGCCCTCTGCTTGACAGGACAGAGCTGAGCATCTCACCAGTATTGGATGAATAAACCCATATGAGAGAGAGAGAGAGAGAGAGAGAAGTTGATCCAATATCTTTATTCAATGGTTTGTGGCCACTGGTGTTTCAGCATTCCTGCTTTGGGAATGTGTCATGGATGGAGGAAGGAAGATTAGAGGCATCAGGCACCGGGTATCCCTTCTCCTTTGCTCACCTGTATGGGTTGTTTTGTTCTTGTACCCTTTACTCCTGCCGCGGGTGCAGATCTAAGGTTCCCGGTTGCCGTCTAAGGTTGCTTAGGGAACTGCCTTCCATTCTTCTCTAGAGGATCCTGTTGTCTGTTTTTATTACCTGTGCAAAGTGCTCACTTTTGTGCAAGTGTCCCTTCGCTAAGGCTCCCCACCTGCCACTATGAATTCAAATCGGGAGTCCAGCATATCCAGCTCCGACTGGAGAAGTGAACAGTGACGTGTGTCAAATCGGGATATTCTCAACATGGCCCCAAAATGTTCTTGGCTTAGAGTCAGCTGGCGTACCAGAAAGTCGCTCTCTGCCATAAAGTTTCCAGTCTGCTTCACCCCCTTTTTCTGGGCAAAGTTGGAATTTTAGGGGATATTGCCGCATTTTTCCTTTGGTTACTCGAATTACCCGCCTCGTGCCTGATGGACTTCTGCCTGCCACTTGGCTGTCTTCCCTAACTTATTTCCCTGTCCTTGGGCCTGAATACCGAACCTTACCTCTTTTCTGTTTTTGTTCCGGGGAGGGGGGGTGTACCTCCAGGTTCATATTGGTGTGTGGCAGAGCAGTGTGGCCCTGGAACAAGGAACTTGACGTGTCCACAAGGCACAGGAGAGCTCAGTTCTTACTGAGAAGGTAAAAAAGGTAAAGGACCCCTGGACGGTTAAGTCCAGTCAAAGGCGACTATGGGGTTGCAGCGCTCATCTCGCTTTCGGGCCGAGGGAGCCGGCGTTTGTCCACAGACAGCTTTCCGGGTCATGTGGCCAGCATGACTAAACCACTTCTGGCGCAACAGGACACCATGACGGAAACCAGAGTGCACGGAAACGCCGTTTACCTTCCCGCCGCAGTGGTACCTATTTATCTACTTGCACTGGTGCGCTTTCGAACTGCTAGGTTGGCAGAAGCTGGGACAGAGCAACGGGAGCTCGCCCCGTCATGGGGATTCGAACCGCTGACCTTCCGATCAGCAAGCCCAAGAGGCTCAGTTGTTTAGACCACAGCGCCACCCACATCTCTCTTACTGAGAAGGCCATGTTGGCAAGGGAGACCCTCCCACTACTATTCCCCACAGCTAGGAGACTTTGTGCAGGGCGGGGTAGTCCCTATTGGCATTAGTGGGGATCCCCCCCCCCGCTCCAAGGCTCCTAGCTCCTCGAAGGCAAAGCTAGCCAAACATATTGCTCTGCTTTCCTTTGGACCACATCAGTGAGGCCAAGGCGGTGGGGTCTTGTTATCTAGGCAGCCCAGAAGCTCCAGACCCACTGACCAGGCTTGTGCCTTGGGGAGATGGCTTCAGTGCTGGCAACACAACAGTTTTACTTCACCCCTAGAGGTGCACTCCATTGTCTCTTGAGGCAGACGGATGCCAACAACAGCATGGGCATAGCCAAGGGGGGAAGGGGGGCAGCTGTCCTTCCAGTCAATACAAATCAATACAGATCAATGCAAATCCAAGGTTCTGCTGCTCCCTAACAAAAGCCTGCCCCTCCCAACAAAAAATCCAGGCTACGCCCATGAACAACAACCCAGTGAGGGGTGCATCTGCTCAGAGGGTGGCCGTGCAATATATATTTGGCCAGAAGATGGCAGCAGAGCATTACAAGTGTCCGCTGAATTCACACGAATGGAGCAACAACATCTCCAAAGCCACCGACAAAGAAATATTGGAACAGATTAATAAAACAATGTGGTTCACCCTCCCCCTTTTAACTGTGGCGGGTTCAAGTCTATGTTTGCTCTTAAGTTCCATCCAATGCGGGGGGCAGGGGCGGGCGGTGTTATCTTGGTCTTGGCTGTTGTTGTTTAGTCGTTTAGTCGTGTCCGACTCTTTGTGACCCCATGGACCAGAGCACGCCAGGCACTCCTGTCTTCCACTGCCTCCTGCAGTTTGGTCAAACTCATGATGGTAGCTTCGAGAACACTGTCCAACCATCTCGTTCTCTGTCATCCCCTTCTCCTTCTGCCCTCCAGCTTTCCCAACATCAGGGTCTTTTCCAGGGAGTCTTCTCTTCTCATGAGGTGGCCAAAGTATTGGAGCCTCAGCTTCAGGATCTGTCCTTCCAGTGAGCACTCAGGGCTGATTTCCTTCAGAATGGAGAGGTTTGATCTTCTTGCAGTCCATGGGACTCTCAAGAGTCTCCTCCAGCACCATAATTCAAAAGCATCAATTCTTCTGACTAGCCAGTTCTGGTCTTGGCTAGTTTGACTATTTTGTCAAGGATGCACAGATCAAAATCTCATAAGTGCTGACAGCCTCCTTTGACAAAGGGGTTTCTCTGCATTGCTATATTTGTGGAAAATGGAAATGGAAAGGAAACTCCCAGGAATAGAGAATTTCTGTTTCTCTCAGTTTTACAGCGATTTCTTAATGTTTTATGGGGCTGAAGTTGACAGCGACTCTTTCTCAAGCCATTTCATCAACCTCAAAATTAGCTGTTGTCTTTCAGCTTGGGGGGGGGGGTCCCCATTTCTTTATTACAGCAGTGGTACCTCCGGTTACAAACACCTCGGGTTACAAACATTTGGGTTACAGACTCCGCTAACCCGGAAGTAGTACCTCGGGTTAAGAACTTTACCTCAGGATGAGAACAGAAATCATGCAGTGGCAGCGCATTAGCTAAAGTGGTACTTTGGGTTAAGAACGGTTTCAGGTTAAGAATGAATTAAGTTCGTAACCAGAGGTACCACTGTACTTCCAGCAAAAATTTGCAACAAAGCTGAATGAACACGCTGCGGAATGAGCCGTAGTTTATATCCTTTGTGCCAACTGCTAATGTGATTGAGAAACCATGCCCTTGAAGATCCACAAGATCTCCAATCAAAACACTTGTTTTTGTACAATTCCCTTTAACTTGCAACGACCTCAGGCAATACTTACAAATAAGGAAGTGGGGGTGTTCAGTGTACTGCACAAAAATCTTCGAGTCACCACAAATCATGCACCAACACAATCAGGTGTGTATCCTCTACAAAACACTGTAGCATTGCATCTGTCCCAGTAATTTATTTGAGCACATGACATTGTGACACTTAATGCCACCCCATGCCAACAGTAGTCAATGGGAGGTCGTTTGTCTGATCACTATACATTTGAACACCTGTTAAGCTATCATAACCAAATTTTGCATTATGATTCCTGGGATCAAGGAGTGGGTTTTCATCTACGCTTGGATACAAGTGGATGCCATTTTGAATCAAGACGGTGAACTGAAGCTTTTAAAAATGCACTGATTTTTTAGTTTCTTAGAATTAAGAATCGATGCTGGGACCAAGGCTGCTGGTATGCTATACATTTCTGAGAGTCATTTGTTTGCTATGCCTTTGGCTATCATAGCCAAATTCTGCATTATTGTTCCTGAGATCAAGGACGAGGTTTTCATCTATGTCTGCAGGTACAAAATCACAGGCACAGTGCTATATGTTGTTGTTGTTTAGTCGTTTAGTCATGTCCGACTCTTCGTGACCCCATGGACCAGAGCACGCCAGGCACTCCTGTCTTCCACTGCCTCCTGCAGCTTGGTCAAACTCATGCTGGTAGCTTTGAGAACACTATCCAACCATCTCTGTTGTCCCCTTCTCCTTGTGCCGTCCATCTTTCCCAACATCAGGGTCTTTTCCAGGGAGTCTTCTCTTCTCATGAGGTGGCCAAAGTATTGGAGCCTCAGCGTCAGGATCTGTCCTTCCAGTGAGCACTCAGGGCTGATTTCCTTAAGAATGGATAGGTTTCATCTTCTTGCAGTCCATGGGACTCTCAAGAGTCTCCTCCAGCACCATAATTCAAAAGCATCAATTCTTCGGCAATCAGCCTTCTTTATGGTCCAGCTCTCACTTCCATACATCACTACTGGGAAAACCATAGCTTTTACTATACGGACCTTTGTTGGCAAGGTGATGTCTCTACTTTTGCTGGCAAGGGGATGTCTCTATATAACAACCCCCAAAAATGCTGAAGGTCACAACCGTAACAACCTCATCCGATAAGAAGTTACAAGGCAATAGACAAAGTATTATTACAACAGACTAGACAAAATATGATTACAATTGCAACACATATATTCCAGCAAGGCTCACAAAGAATCACATAGCACAAAAATTATTACTGCCCTGAGCAATGCTCTAAGCAGCTCATATCACACTTCCTAGGGTGATCTTCGAAAGACCTTTCTTCCACAGACAGATAATACAAGTTCCAGGCCATTAAGAATATAATGTACAGCACCTCTAAGATTCTAGAAAGATCTGTGACGATCTGTACTTTCTCATAGACTGAGAGGTCTATGGGCCTGAAAATTTATTCCTGGAATTTTGGCAGGAGATTCCATTCCCTTTGTGAAATCCATGACTTTCCCAGGTCCTGTCCTGAGAAGCTTAGCCCCTTGGGGTGTTAAAGACACTCCTTTTGTAGGCTGGGACTATATGCCTGGGTGACAGCAGTCTTCCTGGCTATGATTCCTGGCAAGAATCAATAGGAAAAGAAAGGTGCAAGATTACAGTCTTTGCACGCACAGTTACTGGGTATTGCACCAGTAATGTTTTGTTTGGCAACGACAATTGACAGCATCTTGACACTTCTGGAAACTGAAATATTACTAATTTGGGCATCTCAGCTTGAATCACAAGAGAATGTGAGTCCTAAAAGAATGATAGTCTTGGGATGCAAAACACCCAGTGCCGGATTTACGTATAAGCTAAACAAGCTATAGCTTAGGGACCCACTCTCTTGGGGGGGACCCCAAAAAAATTAAAGGAAAAAACCAAACTGAATGTACATTTCTAAAATATAAGATAAAAAACAATTAAAATAAAACCTACATACAGCAACAGTGTTTTGTGTTGTGTAGGCTCCTATGACGTAAGTAATGGGCCCCCAACCATTTTAAGTTAGGACTTAATAATTATTTCACTGTTGATATACTTCTTCTTAATTGTATTTCACTAGTAATATACTTTTTCTTAATTGTATTTCAGTTCAACAATTAATTTGATAAAATACATTTTTGTTATGTGCAAATGGCTTTAGATACCTATTAGGTCCATAAATTACCACATAAGTAAAGGTAAAGGGACCCCTGACCATTAGGTCCAGTCGTGACTGACTCTGGGGTTGCGGCGCTCATCTCGCTTTATTGGTCGAGGGAGCTGGCGTACAGCTTCCGGGTCATGTGGCCAGCATGACTAAGCCGCTTCTGGCGAACCAGAGCAGGGCACGGAAACGCCGTTTACCTTCCCGCTGGAGCGGTACCTATTTATCTACTTGCACTTTGATGTGCTTTCGAACTGCTAGGTTGGCAGGAGCAGGGACCGTGCAATGGGAGCTCACCCCGTTTTAGGGATTCGAACCGCCGACCCTCTGATCAGCAAGCCCTAGGCTCTGTGGTTTAACCCACAGCGCCACCTGCACCCCTCAAAATTACCATATAGCTTATATTCAACACAAAAAACAGCGACAGTGTTGTTGACAAAGGACAGCTGGACATATAAAGGGCCCCATTACCTTCAGTAGCTTAGGGCCTTATCAAACCTAAATCTGGCCCTGAAAACACCGATATGCCTATATGAGGGAAATCTGAAGGTACAGAACTTGAATACATTGCAATTTGATTTCTACACTGTCAGGGAACTGACATCGGAGCGAGAGGCGAAGGGGAGGCTCCCAGATGATGCTGGCGAAGGACCCAGCAGCAGGGGGAGAAACAGCTCAGTAGAGGGGGAAGGCAATCAGCGCAACACCAGGGATAAAGGGGGGCAGACGGGGGAAGTGGAGAGAGGGCTCCAGGACTCTTCACTGGACATCAGTGAGGAGAGCCCAGGTCCTCCGCTACCCACGCCTTCCCTGCGCAGAAGACTCCCGCGCAGTGAGAGTAGGAGGAGACTGGGTGTCAAACAACTTTTATGTTGGAAGAGGTTCAAGAAACGCCCACTGACGGATTCTGCCAGTGACTGAGGCAGCCACCATGAGAAGGGGCTGTGCAGTCAGAAAGGTTTAACAAGGCCAATTAACCGAGAAAGGCACCAGCTTACGCACGAGTAATTCATACCTATTACATACACGAACAAAAATTATCACTGCAATGAATTTACTGCATGTATCAGGAAAAAAACCTGGATGCAGCAACCTGCTTCATGTACAGTTGGGAGTGCCTTACATGGAGGAAGACTAATGGCAAAGTTCCTGATCTTCCAGCAGGAATGAGAACGAGAGACTGGAAAGTTGCAAATGCATCAGAGACATTACAGAATATTATCTGCTGCACCAGCAAAAGTAGTTCTGATGAACCAATGCAGGATGGCTTGCAAGTATAAATCTGAGAAGTTTGACAAGGTGCAATTTGGTAAGGTGCTAATTACATTTACATACACAGTTTGAAATCTATGCAAGTCTCACTTTTGCTTATTTCAGAATAGCTGATGAACATGCATTTAGTGCTTCCCAATTGAAACATTAAAAATGCTTTCATCAGCGCTGTAAAGTGCTTCCTCGAAAATATTCCCAGATTTCTGCACACGCTATCAGACATTGACAAGTAATAGTTTCAGCAAGATGGTAAATTATGCAAATTTCTAAGCCTTGCCTGCTTCATCCCAAGTTTCCCATGAACCTCATTTCTTTAAAATAGTTACACCTTTGCCTTTCTTTCGAAAGCCACAACTATGGCACATTCCCTATGTTGTGAGTCACCACACCTACCAGAGAAGAATGGCAGATTAAACTGGTGGACTATGTGGGAATGGCAAAACTGATCGGAGGGATTAGGAATCAGGAAGACCAAAATTTTAATAAGGAATGGGAAAGAAATACACACACACACACACACACACACACACACACACACACACACAAAATTAAGGTTATTAGTAGGATTGGAATGATGCTTGTAGTTAAAAGTTGGACTGTGGTTTTATTGGAGATTTAATAGACTTGGATTGACAGAGAAGATGCGGGAGAAAAAGTTAATAAAATTACCCACAGACAGGGAGGAGGGAAGTCCAAGGGAACTTGTGGAAATGGTTTTATTTGTTTGCTTGATGATTGTTTGTAAATCTGAAAATCTAAATTAAAAAACAAACCAACCCCAAAAAACCCAACTTATTTCTATGGAGAAACCTCAGGTGTTTATTTCCAAAAGCATCTAATGGAAAGCAGAAAGGAGGAAGCCCATAAATAGCATTCTGCCCACAATACAGCAGAGACTCCTCTTTATAGGTACACACACTTCCAGAACTGGCACACAATTCTACTAATATTTAGGTTCCACTATCCACCCAAATGCACACACATTTGTTTCTTCATTCCTGTAACCACAATTATCTCGGGTGCCATCTGCCACCGCAAGCAGTTTTTCCTCATGACTAGGTGAGGTTCTTAATAACCTGATTGGGAGGGGAAGGCAAACAGGAACAGCAAGTTTATTCACACCTCGTAGAAGCCGCAATTCATAAAGCTATCTGTGTCCTGTCCCTTGCAGTGTTAGCTAAGCAGGCCTGGGTCTGGTTGGTGCTTGGGGTTGGGTGTCCTGGTGAAAGGAAGGAGGGCTGTGAACAAGACTGGCCCTCAGCTGCCTCTGCTTGGAGGGAGAAAGACGCCTCAGGCAGCGGATACTGCAAAGTAGGCAGCGGTGGAAAATGTCAGGAGACAGAATAGTGTGTGCCTTATTATGACTTTCCTTGCTTTCAGGCACAGTTGAGGATTCTATTCTGTCAACTGCTGGTCTGCTTGGCTTCCGTACAACTTGCCCTTCATCTTGGGCACCAAAGGCAAGTACAGTGGTACCTCGGGTTACATACGCTTCAGGTTACATACGCTTCAGGTTTCAGACTCCGGTAACCCAGAAATAGTGCTTCAGGTTAAGAACTTTGCTTCAGGATAAGAACAGAAATCGGGCTCTGGCGGCGCAGCGGCAGCAGCAGGAGGCCCCATTAGCTAAAGTGGTGCTTCAGGTTAAGAACAGTTTCAGGTTAAGAACGGACCTCAGGAACGAATTAAGTACTTAACCCGAAATACCACTGTAAATAAATATTTACAAACCAATGGGGTTAGTCTCAGTGCTGCGGGCCCTGTGGCAAACTTTTCACACACACAAATTGAATACATTTTATTAGGGTTTATAGAGAGAATTACAAAAGTTAATATTAAATATATTTCCCTCTTTTTTTGTACAACTAAAACTTTGTCCTAAATACAATATAAGCATGAAGAGAAAAGGGGGTGGTGGTATAAAGAAAGAAATAAAGGAAAAGAAAAAGAGGTTAAATGGGACAAACCTTTCAGACATGCAAGTTTATTTCTTCCTCCCCCCACCCCACCCAATGCCTAGGAAGGGAAAATTCACAGGGCAATAGCAGATAGTGGATAGCTCAGTCCATACAGCATACGACTCTTAAAGTAAAGGCTGTGGGTTCGCTGGGCAAAGAAGATTCCTGCATTGCAAGGGGTTGGGCAGCTAGATGACCCTCACAGTCCCTTCCAACTCTACAATTCTATAATTCTACAAAAACAGTAAAAACAAAAGGGTCAAACTGGGAGCAGCTTCAACATACATTTCATTAGTAAGGCAAAATGCTTTTAAAAAAAGGCACTGGAGGTTTTTGGTTTTTTGCATTTTCGTCCTCCCACCCCACCAGAGGCACAGGGACTAAGCTGAAGTTCGAATTTAACACTAGCTATTAGGCAGATTTCTGAGATTTCATTTCAGACACGGGTGGCGCTGTGGGTTAAATCATCTCGCTTTATTGGCCAAGGGAGCCGGCGTACAGCTTCCGGGTCATGTGGCCAGCATGACTAAGCCACTTCTAGCGAACCAGAGCAGCGCATGGAAACACTGTTTACCTTCCCACTGGAGCGGTACTTATTTATCTACTTGCACTTTGACGTGCTTTCGAACTGCTAGGTTGGCAGGAGCAGGGACCAAGCAACGGGAGCTCACCCCGTCGCGGGGATTCGAACCGCCGACCTTCTGATCAGCAAGTTCTTAGCTCTGTGGTTTAACCCACAGCGCCACCAGCGTCCCATCGAATGTGTAGATGTGTAGACCCCACCAAACTGAGAGGGGTAACGAATGCCGCAGAAGACAGAATCGTAATTCAAAATGACCTGAACAGATTGGAGAACTGGGCCCAAGCTAACAAAATTGATTTCAACAGGGACAAATGTCACTTAGGCAGGAAGAACCAGAGGCACAAATATAAGATGATTGGGGACACCTGGCTTACTAGTAGTACATGTGAAAAGGATCTAGGCGTCTTAGTGGACCACAAACTTAACATGAGTCAACAGTGTGATGCAGCAGCAGCAAAAAAAGCTAATGTTATTCTAGGCTGCATCAACAGAAGTATAGCATCCAGATCAAGGGAAATAATAGTCACACTCTGTTCTGCCTGGTCAGACGCCACCTGGAATACTGTGTCCAATTCCGGGCGCCACAATTTAGGAAGGGTGTTGACAAGCTGGAACGTGTGCAGAGGAAGGTGACCAAGAAGATCACGAGTCTGGAAACCAAGCCTTATGAGGAGCGGTTGAAGGAAATGGGTATCTTTAGCCTGGAAAAGAGGAGAATGAGATACGACTGCCATCTTCATATATCTCAAGGGCTGTCCCATGGAAAAGGGAGCAAGTTTGTTTTCTCCTGCTCTGGAGGGCAGAACTCGAACCAATGGTTTCAAGTTACAAGAAAGGAGATTCGGACTAAACATCAGGAAGAACTTTCTGACAGTAAGAGACCTTCAACAGTGGAACGGTCTCCCTCAGAAGGTGGTGGACTCTCTCCTTCGCTGGAGGTTTTAAAGCAGAGGTTAGATGGTCATCTGTCATGGATGCTTTAGCTGAGATCCCTGCATTGCCGGGGGTTGGACTAGATAACCCTCGGGGTCCCTTCCAACAGAGATGGCAATATTAATGTGTATTTTCTCCTTTTGTAGCCTAGTAAGGATCTGTAGGAGATTTTGGGGGGAATCTTCAAAAGACAGCCTTGGAGAGCAGGGCACAAAACAATGCCTGGGTTTGCAATGGAGATGGAGGCAGGAAAAACAGTGATTGCTATCTTTTTGACGTCGCAGGTTATGCAACCATAACCCTGCAGATGGGAGGCTTCTAAAACTTGAGAAGGAACCAGGAGGATGTCCCAAAACACAACCACAACTGCTGCATTAGTACGCTGTGCAAAACCAACAAGCCGGCTTGTGGCACCTTCAAGTCGTGTGAGTTACTGCAAGACTCTTCGCTATTCTTGCAACTCCCTGCAGGGAGAAAGAGAGGGAGAAAGGAGCTCACGTGGTCAGAAGCACCCATCCTGTCCCTCTCTCTCTCCTTCCTTGACCATTCCCTGTTTTCGTCCTTTCCCCTTCAAGTTTGCAACGCAGGGGCATTCCAAGTGGGGACAGGAAAGACCTAGGAGAGCAGTTCTTGGGGAAGCAACAACAAAAGTGCTGGTTTCAGGGGGGAAATCAGAGGCAGGTATAATATGTAGGAGGAAAGGGCAGTGTTTCTTCGGTTATTTGAAAGGCTCTAGTGGCGCAGAACCTTGCTCAACTTCTCCCAATCATTTAGATCATTCTCGTTGAGGAATGAGGGATCCTCCCTTGAAGCGAAGGATGGGGCAGATGGGTTGCACCTCGATCCCAACAAGAACCGCAAACCTGAAATATCTGCTTCTGCCTTCAAATTCACATTCACACTCTGGTTGGAGGGAAGCAATTTGCGGTTTATTTTTTAAAAAAAAACACAACAATGATGCAGTATCACACAAAGGCAAGAGTGCGGTGTGCCAAGGAAAGCTGAGGAGTAGCAGCCGTTTGAAACAAACTTTTAAAGCACCACTTTTCAGGTTCCTTGCAATAATAATAAAGGAGCACCCCCCTTATCCTTACACAATATGGGGCAGTGGCATTCCACAGCTACTCGCTCACTCTATAAAGCGTAATCTCTGCTCTCTCCTCACCATCTTACATAGCATGGGAGAATGGCAAAGAGGATATTGTCCTCTCCGGCATTTCACAGACTTAGATCCCATCTCAAAGCTCCCACAAAGTCCAGCCCTATCCATTTTTGGCCTTATCACCGCCCTTATCTATTCTATTCAGAGAGGCATAGTCTACTCAAATCAGGGCAAATCCTACTGCACTTTCTTCCCTTCCAAGACGTGCCCATTCAAAACGTGGCCATTCAGGTGTGCTGGGTTGACGTCGGACCTTCTGTACCGCAAGCTCAGCCTGAGGACAACATAGATGATGGCTCCCACAAACAGCAGCAGCACCGCCAAAATATCCAAGCAGTAATACTCGTAAAAGGAAAGTCTGTAGAGGGCCGGGCGGAGGAATGGAGCTCCATCATGGCGAAGGACGTACTCCAGCCAGTAGACTGTCCGGTTGAGGGGAGAAATGGGCTTGTCCAGGTGGATCTCTGAGATCTTCTTGGCAACCTTGGAGAAACTGCAAAAGAGGAACGTCAACAATAATGCTAGGAGAATGATGTGTCCCCCACTGATTGCTACGTTACCAAATTTTGCCAGGACTCAACGGCACAAAGGATCCATCAGTCATTATCCTGGAGTCCAACAAGGACCAGGACACTAAATCAGAAGCTACAGGACCGCCACTGAAACTGAGGCAGGAATTTGGTTCCACAGCCCCGGCACCCATAGAACCGTGGCCTGGACTTTCACAGAGACCTTCCCCTGGGTGTGAAGAGCTTTGCAGTCCAGTGGTGCAAGAAGCACACCAGGCAGGAGGCCCGAGGGCGAAGGTCAAGTGTCCATCTTCAAGCCAGAGTATTAGCAATGTTGTCCAACAAAGGAGGCAAAGCTCAGGAGAGGTGGACTGGAAGCAGAGGCTCAAATGGCCTCAGCTCACCTCAGGCCCTCCTTCAAGCATGTGGCTCACTCGGAGCTCTCCACAGTGCTGTGGCTGCAGCAAGTGGCCTGGTTTGCTGCATCCCACGGGCTCCTCCTGAGGACCGGGACAGGACACCATAGAATTCATCTGCATATTTCCCAGATTCCTCCATGACAAACTTGTATCTCTTCAGCATGTGGGAATGTTCTGGGGTGCAGGAGAGGATATATTGTGGGATTATATCCTTATCCAACTTGTGCTAACAAGTTCCCAAAATATCAGCAGAGTTTATAGACATTCCTCTTTAAGTTCGCAACGGTAACGTGTGCACAGGTTCGCTAGAACCTCTATAATAATTACTCTGGTAATTTCCCCTTTTTGTTCCCTCTTAAAATACAAGACACGACACAGTCTTTATAAAAGTATAAGAGTTTACTCACGTTCTGTTCACAATATGATCCCAGAAGGCACAGGCTTAAAAAGGTTACATACACTTAGATTCTATCTTGTTGCAAGATAGACCTTATCTCCTCTCTTGGCTGAGAGCCAAGAGGGCATCTTTAGATGTTTCCTCATCGAAGGAAAATGGCAGAGAGAGCGAGATGGCTGCCTGCCCTGTGCTTTTGTCATTACCTGCACAGGTGAGGCCACACCCACCTTTGGTCACATGCGGAGGAAGTCTGTCCCCAGGAAGTTTACCTGCTTGCTGGACAGACATCCCTCCCCATGTTCTAACATGTACACTCTAGGAATGTTGTCATTGACTGCTCCTGTGTTTACATCCCACACAGCAGAGGCATCTACTGGTACCTGGCCAATTCACTACAGCGCTACAGGCTCTCTTGGTGCCTGCACCCACCCACAGAATAATCTGTCTATATCAGCTGAATCCATGAGACGGAGAAGCAAACATGCAAATTGAATGCCTCTCTCAAAAACAGTTAATTGAGTCACGTGGGGTGTGTGTGTGTCTCTGAGTAGTGCTCCATATAACTGGTTCATTCACTGTCACAGAACCATAGGCCTCATCACCACTACTGGTATGTAAAAACAATATCATACAATTTTGAACAGCCATGGCTACCCCCCCCCAACCCCGCAAAAAAACAACAACCATGGGAAATGTAGTCTCCTAAAAGTCAGAGTTGTTAGGAGGCCCCAAGTCACCTCACAGCTATAATTTCCAAAGTACCCTTTGGGGAGGGATTGACTGTTAAACCACTCTGGGAATAGGGGTCTCCTTACAACTCTGGACCCCTAACAGACCACACTTCCCAGGGTTCTTTGAGAGAAGGTAAAGGGGGTGGGGCTAAAACAGAAAGTAACTTACAGTGGTGCCTCGCAAGACGAAATTAATCCGTTCCGCGAGTCTCTTCGTCTAGCGGTTTTTCGTCTTGCGAAGCAACCCTATTAGCGGTTTAGCGGATTAGCGCTATTAGCGGTTTAGCGGCTATTAAAGGCTTAGCTGCTATTAAAGGTTTAGTGGATTAGCGGCTAAAAGGCTATTAGCGGCTATTAAAGGCTTAGCGGATTAGCGGCTAAAAGGCTATTAGCGGCTTAGCGGCTTAGAAAAAGGGGGGAAAGCGGGGGGGAAATCGGAACACTCACAAGACGTTTTCGTCTTGCAAAGCAAGACCATAGGGAAAATCGTCTTGCGAAGCAGCTCAAAAACGGAAAACCCTTTTGTCTAGCGGGTTTTCCGTCTTGCGAGGCATTCGTCTTGCGGGGCACCACTGTATCTATAGAGACGCTCTTGCAGTTCTTTAATGCAGTAACCAAAGATTCACTCCTTTGCTCTTCTTTGAATAAGGCTACTAATAGGCTGACTTACCTTGGGTTAGTCGTTACTGCGGACAGAGTTTGGTAGAGGCTGTCTTCCGTCACCCGGCCCCAGTCCACGAGGATACCCATCCCTTTCGCCTGAATTCGCGTCATAATATCAAACTGGTCGCCGTAGAAAGGGAAGCCCACAACTGGAATCCCGTGGTAGATGGCTTCAAATATACTGTTCATGCCACAGTGACTCACAAGGACTTTCACACTGGGGTGGCCTGCAACAGAAATCGAGCAATGTTAAAAGCTCGCTTCCATAATATCTACTTGAATTACCAAATCTGCTAAACACCATCTATTATGTAGTTTTCTGACTCGGTATGAGGCACTCAAGCTATTCAGAGTAGTAGACCCGTTGAAATTAAGAGGCACAACTAACTTAATACTATTAATTTCAATGGTTTTCTCTGAGGAAAGCTTAGCTGACAACCATCCACTGAGATTAAAAAAAGGTAAAGGGACCCCTGACCATTAGGTCCACTGAGATGAGGACTGTAGAAATTTGCCGTTAAATGTTTTCTGCAAATTGTGCTGAAATTGGATTGACAGATGCAGTCTAATTTTATAATTACTGTATTTTTCGCTCTATAAGACACGCCAGACCACAAGACGCACCTAGTTTTTGGAGGAGGAAAACAATTAAAAAAATATTCTGAACCTCAGAAGCTAGAACAGCAAGAGGGATCGCTGCACAGTGAAAGCAGCAATCCCTCTTGCTGTTCTGGCTTCTGGGATAGCTGCGCAGCCTGCAGTCGCTCCATAAGACGCACACACATTTCCCCTTACTTTTTAGGAGGGAAAAAGTGAGTCTTATAGAGCAAAAAATATGGTAATTAGATGAAAGGGAGCCAAACATTTGTCTAAGTTAGATCAGTCAATTCCAAAACTAGGACATTCTTCTGAAAAATCTAATCTATTGATGCACGGGCCTCAATTTTACAAAGGACTGACATCATATTCTATGGTTCTCTGTTGTATGGCTACGTTACAACAGCCCACAGACTAATTTGTAATTTGAAGGAAGACTGCTATTGCCCTTTGTACTGATTGGAAATATAATGCTTAAATCTGAACCACTTGCGTTACTGACAGTTGAACTTATCCTATCAATATGTTTACAGGCAACATTTCGTTGCATCCCAAGTTATGCAAGTTGAAGTTTTTCCACACACGGGTTGACACCCTCCCCTCACAGCTCTCCCTCTTTCCCCAAAAAGCATTGGCCACAATGCAATCACCGCAAAGTTCTCTTGTTAATTCCAGGACTTAAACTCAACCACGACCAGTGCTTTTCAGTCCTGATTAAGGTATTGTGCTCCCTGTGAAGATTAACAAAAGTTTGCACGGCCGGTTTTGTGTCCTTATTTTACCTTACTAGCACTTGCCTTGAATTCCAGCCCCAATCAAGCCATTCCACTGCTGTAAGTGTAGAACAATCTTTGGAACTGGCGCCTGCTGGATGTTGCTATACTACAATTCCCACCATCCCTGGCCATTAACCACGTTGGCTGGGGCTGATGGAAGTTGTAGTCCAAACTATCTAGAGAGCCCCGAGTTGGCAAATGATGGTGTGGACATATCTGATTTACACTGTCTAACTAGATACTTTTAAAAATGGTATTGATATCTATGCATGGCTGAATAAGGCTGCAGAAGCTCTGAAGACAGTAACTCAAACATGCATCCATCCCATCATAGGGAGGTCCTAAAATCGCTGGCATATCCTTATTAAAAGGCTCTTTAATCAGATTATTATTTATGAAAGCTCTCCTAATATCTGATGATACAGGCTGGTGACTGCTATAGCCATACAGTGGTACCTCGGGTTACATACGCTTCAGGTTACATACGTTTCAGGTTACATACGCTTCAAGTTACACACTCTGCTAACCCAGAAATAGTGCTTCAGGTTAAGAACTTTGCTTCAGGATGAGAACAGAAATCGTGCTCCAGCGGCGCAGCAGCAGCAGGAGGCCCCATTAGCTAAAGTGGTGCTTCAGGTTAAGAACAGTTTCAGGTTAAGAACGGACCTCCAGAATGAATTAAGTACTTAACCCAAGGTACCACTGTATGGCAATACCTGAATGTTTGAGCAGCAAACTGGTGAGCTTTCATGTAATCCTTGTTAGGGTCAAAAAGGAAGTCTAAAAATACTTTTATGAAAAAATAAATAGATCTATTTGGGTTACAAAGAAAACCCACTATACAGGGCCAAACAGAAGGAGGAGAAGGAGAAGGAGAAGGAGAAGGAGGAGGAGGAGGAGGAGGAGGAGGAGGAGGAGGAGGAGGTTTCCAAAATCTGAAGAGGGCACTGTAACACCCAAAGGCCAAACTAAATAAACATCAGCTGCTCTGCTATCTGCCCCCTTAAGCACATAACTTTTTTAAAAGCACAAATCACTGGCATTTGGCTGAAAGGAGGGGAGATTTATGCTCAACTATGGTCTTAAATCAATTCAGGTATCCTGGACCAGCAATGTTATGGGAGAAAACAAAAACCAAAACCCATTAGCTTTGCCAGTTATCCAAGACTGGAAAAGACATTGAAGCAGTTCATTTATTCACATAGGGTATGGAGGGAGAAGGGCACGGTTTGCTTTCTCCTTCCAGGCAAGGAAAAGTAACTTGCTCTCATAGAATCATAGAATGGTAGAGTTGAAAGGGACTCCCAAGGGCCATCTAGTCCAACCCCCTCGTTTGGCTGATCCCTTTTCACTTACCCAGCAGATCGTTTTGAGGCAGCCAATCCATCATCAGTGTGTTTTCACCCAAGTTATATGGCTTCTGACCAGAGTATCTGCCAAAGGACAGTGGGAGGGGGACAGCAAAAGATCCATCACTTAAAATAAGTTCCTTCCCACCTGAACTCAGGGGAGAATGAGAGGAAACGATAAACGTTTAACAATACATAGTGTGTGATGTAATCATACATAGGGTGAAAGTGCCAATTACGTGCAGGTTCTGTATTAAAAAAAAATGTTGTCTAAAATATAATAACCACTTAACCCTTCTCCCATGTCCCGTACCAAGACCTTACCCTAGCCGCTTTTACAGTTGGCAGGAAGAAGATATCTCAAACGTGGGTACCAACAAGATAAGTAAATACCAGTTGACTGCAACTAAAGATTTAGGGGTAAATTGCAACCAGCTGTATGCTACCTCTTGGTCTCAATTTGCGGTTGAAATCCCCACGACGGGGTGAGCTCCCATTGCTCAGTCCCTGCTCCTGCCAACCTAGCAGTTCGTAAGCACGTCAAAGTGCAAGTAGATAAGTAGGGAAGGGAAGGTAAACGGCGTTTCCGTGTGCTGCTCTGGTTTGCCAGAAGCAACTTAGTCGTGCAGGCCATATGACCCAGAAGCTGTACGCTGGCTCCCTCGGCCAATAAAGTAAGATGAGCACCGCAACCCCAGAGTTGGCCACCACTGGACCTAATGGTCAGGGGTCCCTTTACCTTTACATCTACCTGTTGGTCTCTCTGGCCAGAGTGCACACACAAACAATTTCTCTTGTTTGCTCCACTCCAACGGCAAAGAACACCATCCCTCCAGCTGCTTGAGAAAGCAACCCAGCTGTGTTAAATGTTGGGAGGAGAATCCCACTTAGAGCAGCTTTCCTGGGAACACTGGTGGTGGCAGGAGTGTGCCAAACAGGTACAGTCGTACTTTGGTTGACAAACGCCTTGTGAGTCGAACGTTTTGGTTCCCGAACACCGCAAAGTGAGTGTTCCGGTTTGCGAACGTTCTTTGGAGCCCGAACGTCCGGCACAGCTTCTGATTGGCTGCAGGAGCTTCCTGCAGCCAATCAGAAGCTGCGTCTTGGTTTCTGAATGTTCTGGAAGTCGAACGGACTTCTGGAACGGGTTCCGCTCGACTTCCGAGGTACCACTGTATAGGAAGGAAGATAAACACTTCCTTTAGAGCAAATCTGCCTGAACCCAGAGGGACTTGTTTCTGAGTAAACGCGCACAGAATCACGTGAGGGTGCTCTTTGGCAGCTGGAAGGGGCAGTTACTGTGTCTGGGTGCATTCTCAAACAGCCTGGTCCTTGATGTCTATGACGACTCTCACCTGAAGGGCTGGACCTTTGGCAGAGTGAGATGACCTCCTCAAAGGGGAGGGGGGGAGATACTAGGAAGCAGTTGTGACAGCTCCCCACAACTGTTCCTCCTGAGGCCCCTGCTGGTGGCAGATGGAGCTGTGTAAGCCCACCCTGTACCCCCATAACTATTCTGCCCCCCTATTCAGGTGCAATTGGCTTCCCATTAATAGCTTTGGTGTTAAGGTCCAGCTGACGGTCCAATTGGCTTCTGTATGCGCAGCACCATCTCGGCCGAAGGCAGAGAAAAAGGGGGAAAGGCAGCCTGTTGGGGTGTCCAGATCGGTTCTGCCCCTCTAGAACATGGTACCCATTTGTTTGGGATCTGGGCCAGATTCCATGAAGCCACGGCAGTGCAGAGGGATTCCTCCTCTGCTTTTTGGCTGCCCGCAAGCACAATGCAGTTACAGATCACGAAATAACGGGTGTTACCTCCACACAACCTTCTGGGGAAGGCGAGCAAACGCCCCGGCCATCTTTTCCACCAGGTCTTTTGGCAGGACTCGTATACCGATTCCAAAGGAGACCACGACGACACCAGCATCTGCGGCTTCCATCCAGAGACGCAGGCCCTGCACGTATAAAAGCACCCCCAGATTTGCACATCAGAGCAATATCAAGCTTTCTCGCTTCAAGCCCTTCAGGTCTACGGCTGCACTACCCTGAATGTGCCTGGTCTCGGAAGCTAAGCAGGGTCAGGCCTGGTTAGTATTTGGATGGGAGACCTCAAACCATTCAGCTGAGAATAGAAGCCCAGGTAAGACCATACATGGTGGCCTGCCAGGAATTCTGGCAAAGCAGTTGGACTTCTCTGCCCTTCTCCTGTAGGATCCCCATCCTTGAAGACAGCAGACGCCGCAAAACTAGCTTCCTCTTCGCCAGGGCTCTAAAAAGCACCAAACTCAGAAATCTCTCTGCACTGAAAGAATATCAGAGGAAAGGAATCTCAGGACAATTCTTATTTAAAACCACTTGTTACCCGGGTCTCCCTTGCTCACACAAAGCATCCATGTCGTGGCAAAATAATGTTTACTTAATATTTGATGGTGTGGGGGGAGGGTTGTGGGGATGAATGTGCTGGCTCCATTCCTGCTGCAATTCAGGTCATGTCGCAACTCTAGGAAGGCCTGAAGTTGGGTGTCTGATGCTCCGACACATTACGTAACTCTGGAAAATCAGGTTCCTTAAAGACTCAGAGGCACTTGCAGGGGACAGGAGGTTCCCTTGCTGCAGAAAGTCACCTTCCATAAACTGGAAAGTGACCTGAACAGTGACAGAAAATTCAACTACTGCACTCATTGGTTAGAGCATGGTGTTGATAATGCCAAGGTTGCAGGTTCGATCCCCAAACGGGACAGCTGCATATTCCTGCAAGGGGTTGGAACAGAAGATCCTCAGGGTTCCTTTCCAACTCTACAATTCTACGGTTTTATTACTCATCCCTGTGCACTGCTTTACGTTTCAATTAAAGCCTGGTGCCTGCTTCCCAAAGCCCGGGAAGCTTCTCCCAAGCTTAGGGAGGTGTGATGCTCACCTGTGCAACATTGGGACATTCCTCCTCCCCAATCGCCCTCGCAAGCTGGCGCCTCTGGCCCTAACTGTTCCTCTAAGAAAAATTTCACTGCACACCGCTGATTCCTGCACTGCAGTGGGTCGGACTCAGAGACCCTCGAGGTCCCTTCCAACTCTACAATGTCTAAGCAATTCTTTGTTAAATGAGTCACCTGCCAGCGATTTAAGCAATGAATGAAGTCAGAGCTGTGAGGGATAAGTAACCCTAACCCTAACGGGTCTATATTTGCAATGGTGCAATTGGAGTAATAATAATTTATTAATTATACCCTGCCCAACTGCCTGGGTTTCCTCAGCCACTCTGGGCAGCTTACAGCATACCGTATTTTTCGCTCTATAAGACGCACCAGACCACAAGACGCACCTAGTTTTTGGAGGAGGAAAACAAGAAGAAAAAATTTCTGAATCTCAGAATCTGAGAAGCCAGAACAGCAAGAGGGATCGCTGTGCAGTGAAAGCAGCAGTCCCTCTTGCTGTTCTGGCTTCTGGGATAGCTGTGCAGCCTGCATTCACTCCGTAAGATGCACACACATTTCCCTTCACTTTTTAGGAGGGAAAAAGAGCAAAAAATATAGAGCAAAAAATACGGTATATGAAAACATAATAAGACATCAAACATTAAAAACTTCCCAATACAGGCCTGCCTTCAGGTGTCTTCTAAAAGTTGTGTAGTTCTTTATCTCCTTGATATCTGAAGGGAGGGTGGTCCACAGGGAGGGCGCCACTATCGAGAAGGCCCTCTGCCTGGTTCTCTGTAACTTCGCTTCTCACAGTCAGGGAACCAGCAGAAGACCCTTAGGAGGACCTTAGTGTCTGGGCTGAATGATGAGGGTGGAGATGCTCCTTCAGGAATACTGGGCCGAAGTCATTTAGGGTTTTTAAGATCAGCACCGACACTTTGAATGGTGCCTAGAAACGTACTGGGAGCCAGTGAAGATCCTTTAGTGTGCATGTGTGCATGCAGCCCATGTTATGTGTTATGCGGTCTCGGCGGTCACTCCCAGTCACCAGTCTGGTACGCCGGCTGAGACCCTACCTGCGTGCACACTGTCTTGCCAGAGTGGTACATGTTCTGGCTATCTCGCGCTTGGACTGCTGCAACACGCTGT
Organism: Podarcis vaucheri; assembly: GCF_965113315.1. NCBI lineage: Eukaryota > Metazoa > Chordata > Lepidosauria > Squamata > Lacertidae > Podarcis > Podarcis vaucheri. The sequence goes on along the minus strand of NC_138763.1, from coordinate 89,791,006 downwards.
ACGTGGAGCTACTTTTGAAGGTGACTCGGAAACTACAACTAATCCAGAATGCGGCATCTAGACTGGTGACTGGGAGTGACCGCCGAGACCGCATAACACATAACCTGGGCTGCATGCACACATGCACACTAAAGGAGGGGCTTCAGACTCTGAGCTTTTTTTTTTTTTTTAAAGGAAGTCTTTAGCCCTTCTAGAAAGAGAATTTCAAAGTTTAATGTGCAGGGAGCTGTCTATACTGGAGGTGGAATGCTGGGGCCTGTTTGCCTTCTCTTTGCTTTGCTGCTCAGTGGCTTCGTGGAGCAAACAGGGAGCAGCTGCTCTGGTCATGGAAGTGTTTGGGGGGAAAGTGTATATGGAGCAGTGGAGGAAGATGCTCAGGATCTGATCCACTTGTTTTGTTTTCCTACCATCCACAGGAAGCTGTCGGCAGACAGCTACTTTTTTAAAAAAATGTGAATGTTGGGATGTAGAGGGAATTGTGGGAATCACCCATCACTCATTTTGCTGCCTGCCGGCCATGTGGCAGGCAGCAAAATGAGTGATGGGCGATTCCCGCAATTCCCTCCACATCGCAACACACACAGCTGAATATGAGGGTGATGGGAGGATGTGGCATCCTCTTCTTGTTTCAGATGCCTGCCACACAGCAGCAGTTATTCCTAAGTTGTCGGCGCATATCTGTATGTGTGCATGCAGCCCAGGGCAAAGGCATCATTATCAGCATCACATTTCCTCTGATTGTTCCCAGGTTTTGTTTTTTGGGAGGCGGGGGGCGGGGCGGGGGGAGCTCAGTGCTGAGATCGCACCATCATTTATTTCCTGATTGTTCTCAATTTGTTGGGTTCTTTTTTTGGGGGGGGGAGATGCCAGTGCAAAGGCGTTGTTGATATTATCAGCTTTTCCCAGATTGCTCCCCAATTGTTTGCAGAGTGCAGAGTCCTTACCACCATCATAATTATTATCACTTTTTTTGGGGGGGGACACCCATTGCAGGGCATGATTATCACCATCACATTTTCTCTCTGTATGACCCACCACAAGGACTGTTCCAGGCCATTTTGGGGAGTGGGTAGTACAAAGGAGGAAATGTTATCACCCTCTCCGCATACACCCCTCTTCTTGCAGGAATTCATATTTATTTCGGTGGACAAATGCCCCACATCCACCCAGCCACATACCATAAATCTGCCACTGGGTGTATCGCGTTCCATTTACTTACCTCTGGGAGAGGCTTGGCAGGCTCTGTCAGAATCCCTCCGGTGAAAATCACATGGGGAAGCAAAGGTCGCGGGAAGTCAAGCACCACTTCGTTGCACAGGAAAAAGAGGCTCGAGCCCTGGATAAGCTCCAGCATGGATTTCTGCGGCGCCACCCCATGTTTTGCCATTAGGTGGTCAAATTTGGGCATGATGAACAGCCTGGTGCCTACACGGGAGATGATGAAAACCACGATGTTCCAAGTCCGGCCAAAAAAGCCCATCTGATCAGTCATCAGGGAGTTAAATTCGGGGACGTATGCCACAGGTGAAGTGGCTCCAATCTCAGCAGGAAACCAAAAGCCAGTGGAGAGCGCCACATATTTTACACCTAGGACGTGGGCGACAATGAAGCCACACATTTCGTTGGGATCGATCAAGACCAAGTCGAAGTCCTCACTCTGAAGTTGCTGCATGAGGATTTTGTTTCCCAGTATCAAGTCACAGTTCTCCAGGTATTTCTCCAGGATGGAAAAGAGCTGCATGGAGGTCATCTTCCCCTCAAACACTCGCTTCAGCAACTCCTGCAGCCAGTCATCGGCGCTTTCCGTGCTGAAGACCCCTTGGTAATCTTGCACTCTGTAGCCCCGGGGAAAAGGCTCCACGACTCGACCTTCGTGAAGGAGGAGGACGGCATCGTGACCCCGGCTGCTTAACGCTTCTGCTACCCGTACAAAGTTATGCAGGTGGCTGTCAAAGACGATGGTGGGCACCAGAAGGACTTTGGCACTGTGGCAAGGAAGTATGCAAATGGCTACTGCAGCAAAGAGGGCGGCCACAAGGTGTAGGCAATGCTTCATGTCAATTGCTGCAGAGAAAGAGTAAGAGTTAGTCCTCATCCTTTAGTAGTGCAAGTCGGGAAGGGACCACAGTGCGGGCCAGGTGTGGAGGAAGCAGAGCAAATTAAATGCATTTCTACGCGGGTGGCGCTGTGGGTTAAACCACAGAGCCTAGGACTTGCCGATCAGAAGGTTGCCGGTTCGAATCCCCGCGACGGGGTGAGCTCCCGTTGCTCGGTCCCTGCTCCTGCCAACCTAGCAGTTCGAAAGCAGGTCAAAATGCAAGTAGATAAATAGGTACCGCTCTAGCGGAAAGGTAAACGGCGTTTCCGTGCACTGTTCTGGTTCGCCAGAAGCGGCTTAGTCATGCTGGCCACATAACCTGGAAGCTGTATGCCGGCTCCCTCGGCCAATAAAGCGAGATGAGCGCCACAACCCCAGAGTCGGTCACGACTGGACCTAACGGTCAGGGGTCCCTTTACCTTTACCTTACCTTACTTAGTGTAATGCAAATCAAAGTGTTTGATCGCAGAAACTGCAGTTCTGTGCATTTTATATATATATATGCATACAGATGTGCAGAACCAACAGTGTGCCTAGCAATTTACCAGAGTTTTAGCTGCCAAAACAGAAAGTCTAGTTGCCATTTTGGGGCAAGATGGCCCCCGTGCCTTATTTTTCAAATGATGGACTGACTGTGATTGATTCTCAGTCAAACACCTGGCTAGTTCAGAGGACCACCGTGAGCCAGGTTAAGAGCTCTGAGAACTTAAAGAAGAAAAGTCACTTGAACCAGGGCCATAGGAGCCTATTCCAACCTCTTTTTCCTAATGACGACATGGACCATTCATAAAGTAAGAATATTCTCCACAACTTTGAGCAGGGCACTAGGGCAGGGTAAAGAAGGACAAGCGACAACAATGAACTGTAACGTCGTTCACTGCTCCTGCTCAGGCTGCACAGAAAAAGCATTTTAGTTCCTGAAATTGCTTCTGATTGGGCAGGTAAAATATAACTGATAGAATTTTCAACACTGGCCCCAGCCTGGTGGAACACTCTGTCTCATGAGACCAGGGCCCTGCAGGATCTGATTTCTTTCCACAGGGCCTGTAAGACAGAGTTGTTCCACCTGGCCTTTGGCTTGGAATCAACTTGATCCCCTCCCACTCCTCCTCTTTCCTTTCCCCTTCTGTGGGGACTTCCCTGGCTTTTTTTTCTAGCCCACATAGGACCAGTCTGGATAGTTGGCCTTGGTGAAGATTTGATGTTTTTATCCCCCAAAAGTTTTTGATTTGAGCTTCTACTGAAATGAGGCTGCATTTTAGTGTTGTATTTTAATCTTGTTTTTAAGTTGTATTTTAATCAATTGTTTTATATCTGGTGTTAGCCGCCCTGAGCCCGGTCTTGGCTGGGGAGGGCGGGATATAAATAAAATTTATTATTACAGTGGTACCTTGGGTTACATACGCTTCAGGTTACATACGCTTCAGGTTACAGACTCTGCTAACCCAGAAATAGTGCTTCAGGTTAAGAACTTTGCTTCAGGATGAGAACAGAAATTGTGCAGTGGTGGCGGCGCAGCAGCAGGAGGCCCCATTAGCTAAAGTGGTGCTTCAGGTTAAGAACAGTTTCAGGTTAAGTACGGACCTCCGGAACGAATAAAGTACTTAACCTGAGGCACCACTGTATTATTATTAATTCTACAGGATGGGGTATTAGTGCATGAAAACAGTCCAGATCCAACGACAGCCAGGTGCAAAATGCGCCTGGTGAATTTCAAACCCTAATGGGCTTTCCATGTAAAAGTTGAGACAAGGAAAAAAGGGGGGACAAGAATGAAGAGGAGGTGGGGACAGCCAACATGGCGTCCTCCCTCAGGTTGTCAACTGCATCTCCCATCAACCCCCAGCCCTGAAGTCAGGTGGGAGTTACCAAAGTTATGGTAGACATAGGACTTCCGGGGTGCCAGACTAATGGGACAAACAAAGACTGACAATCCCGGGACCGGGGGGAGGGGACGCTGGAAGAAGATTGGATTGCTTTTATTTTATTGTATCTTTTTTATATTATTACTACTAGAAATGTTTTATGAATTTCGGGGAAACGTTGAGATGAAATTACTTGGCTCTTGTAAAAATGTCTAAAGAATTTGGCAAAAAGGTAATGGTTATGAGAAGTTGGCAAAAAAGATTTAAGTTTTAAGTTCTAAGGTCATTTTTATAAGACAAGATGATAAATAGAGTAAGGTAACATAATGATAAAATATTATGAATTATGGAAAGGATTTGCTGTGACAATTATTAATTAAGATACAAGAGATGGGAGGAGGAGGAGGTCATGGAAAGAAGGTAATGGAAATTGGAGAATTTGAAAGTGATGGTTTTATTTTCTCTTTTTCTTTTTGTGCTTCTGTCTTTTTTTCTTTTTTGTAATGTTGTCTTTTTTCTGTGTAATTTTAGATTTTTTTGTGTTTCAATAAATATTATTTAAAAAAAAACAAAGTTATGGTAGACATAGATAGAATATGTAGTTATCCCAGTTCCACAGGCTTAGGCTTGGTTACAGGCATAATTTCAGGTCTGAGAAGGTTCGGTGCAAACTACAAGTACTGGAGCATTTGCTTGTGCACCTTTGCAGAGTAGCTCTGAGGCGATGCCTTCACAGGAAAGCCTGAAGAAACCTTCCTGTTTGACCAGGAAAGATATATCAACTAAAGAAAACTAAATGTTCCTCAGCTTGGGAAGATCAGAAATACATTTTCCCATAGTAAAGCTATACGGGTGTTATGTACTGAATTGAATAGGATCCAAAAAGCAGCAGTCTGATTGGTCCTAGAACAATAGGATTCAGAGTGCAGCAGTCTGATTGGTTCTAGAACAATAGGGTCCAGAACGCAGCAGTCTGATTGGTCCTAGAACAATGCAGCGGTATGATTGGTCCACAGGAGCCACCCAATCCAGCTCCAGGTGGAAGTGAATCCGCAACTGGATTGGCCTACAGGAGAATCCCAGAATTAGCCAATCACGTGAGACCCATTGTGTAAATAATGTACCATATATAAAGTAGATATTTTGGGGAAACTTTCATTCCTCACTACTATGAGCTGAGTAAAGAGCATGAAATCCACACTCAACTCCGAGTATATTTCAACACCCTTTTATAAAGGACTTGGGAAATTATGGCAGTTGGTCCTCCCCAGGATTTGGTGGAGATGCCCCCATGTTTATGCCCACTTTGTGTCACCTTCATTCACTCTTTTCTTTTTCAATTATTTGTTTCGTATAACAGCACATATATTAAATATACAACGCTACTGCAACAGTTCAGAAGCACTACTATCAGTTCCAAAGATCAGCATATTGTGATGGTGGTGGAACATCATTATGCATTTTGTTAACATGCAAAATAAGGTCTAACCAAGTCTAACCTGATTCCATAGTAAGCAGTTACTTTAAAACAGGAACCTGCTAGGAATGCATTCAGCACAAGGTAATCTACATATTTAAGGAAGCTATGCAACTGCTTTTAGTGCAATTGGCGCCAACTCTACTAAACATGTAAACATACACTTGCAGAGGTCCTCTCCTCTTCCTCCAATCCCACATTTCCAATATCTTATCATTAATTCAAACACTGCAAGTCCCAGACCGAACCAGAGATGCCATTAAAGTCAACAGACATCAGGCTTGAAATCACCACCCTTGCTCTCAATATGAGGCGTTTCCACCCTGAGCTCTCCTCCAGATTTCAAGCCAAGCCACTGAATTATACCTGCCTCTTTTTGCTCCCACCCACTTGCCTTTCTGGTGTTCGTTCCAGCAGCATCTACCTGGAAAGGTAGATGAGAAACATGACTCCAGAGAAGATGGCAAAACACAGGCATTTGTACATCATTAGCCTGAATAAGGAGTCCTTCTCTGCTGCGGTCTCTGGAGCACATACAGGCAATCGGTTAGTTGTTGCAGAAGAGAAGAGCGATAAGAGAAACAGAGGAAGGGGGCTGGAAGAGGAGCTGTGTGCAGAGAAAGAGCTGTGAGTGGAGGGGTGTCCTATTTGCCATCTTCTGGACTCCCTGGGAAAGTCACCCAACCCAGCCTGCTGCAGCCTGGAACAACTGGGTGTGCAGCTGGTTCAGTGCTGAATGGGCAGTTGGCAGAAACTCCATGAACCTCGGTGCCTGTTGTAAAGGGAAGCCTAGAGTGCACCTTCCTCAATGCGATTTTTTTGGGGGGCAGCGGGATGATCAGTGAGTTTGTTGAGGCTGTAGGTGAGAGCCAGTGTGGAGTAGTGGTTAAGAGCGGTGGACTCGTAATCTGGTGAACCGGGTTCGCTTCCCCGCTCCTACACCTGTAGCTGCTGGGTGACCTTGGGCTAGTCACTCTTCTCTGAAGTCTCTCAGCCCCACTCACCTCACAGAGTGTTTGTTGTGGGGGAGGAAGGGAAAGGAGAATGTTAGCCGCTTTGAGACTCCTTAGGGTAGTGATAAAGGGGGATATTAAATCCAAACTCCTCCTCCTCCTCCTCTAGGGTGCTTGGGTGGGATCCTGGGCACGAGCTAGGAAGCAAGGGGTTACTGAGTGCATGTGCACATCAGAAGGTGACATAACTGATATTACTATATGCGTATCAGTACTTAGTGAACCAAGACACAAAATGAACACTCAAGCCCTTCAATATCCCATTAAGCGGGATTGCTTCCAAACGACTCTTAAGGACCATCTGCTTTCAGAATTCCCTGATAACATTGAGGAACACTGGACCAAGCTAAAAACATCCATTATTGCAGCCTATGAATAAACTATTGGATACCAAACCACGAAACACCAGGGCTGGTTTGATGAGAATGACAGTGAGATTGAACGCATGATTGACAAGAAAGGGAAGGCCATTCAGATTTGGCAAAGAGATAGAAACTGTGCCACTAAGAAAAAAACCTATGCCAACACTAAGGCTGAGGTTCAAAGAAGAACCAGAGAACTAAAAAACGCCCAGTGGATAAAAAAAGCTCAAGAGATCCAGCATTTAGCCGACACTCATGATGCACAAAGTTTCTTTAAAGCCACAAAGACCATCGATGGGCCAATAAATCATGGCATATGCCCCCTATGCTCAGCAGACGGTATCACACTTCTAAAATATAAAGAAGCTATTGCACTGCGCTGGAATGAACATTACCAACATCTCCTTAACCACAACTCCCCCGTAGCCTCTGAGATCCTCTCTCAAATTCCGCAAAAACAAGTTAGAGATGAGCTTGCAGTATCTCCAAATCTGGGAGAGTTGTGTACAGCTATTAACCAAATGAAAAACAGCAAAGCCAGTGGACCTGATGGGATACCTGCTGAAATCTTCAAAGTGGGCGGAATTGAACTTACACAACAACTTAGTAAGCTCATCCAAAAAATCTGGGAAAGAGAAGAGATCCCAGCAGACTTTAGGAATGCCAAAATTATCCATCTCTTTTAAAAAGGTGACAGAACTGTTTGTGGAAACTATTGAGGCATCTCTATGTTAGCTGCAGCCAGCAAAATTCTTGCAAGGATCTTAGTAAACCATCTCTTAACAATATCCGAGGTGACCCTTCCTGAATCCCAAAATGGTTTTCGGTCTTCTAGGGGGATAGTGGACATGATTTTCACCGCTCGACAGCTTCAAGAAAAATGCAGTGAGCAAAACCAACCCCTGTATATGGTTTTATTCACCTGACTAAGGCTTTCGACACTGTAAATTGTAATGCCCTGTGGACTGTCCTTCTGAAAATTGGCTGCCCAGATAAATTTGTAAACATCATTCGACTCCTCCATGATAATATGACAGCAACAATTGCAGATAACAATGGCTCTCAAAGTGAACCATTCCCAGTGGGATCAGGTGTTAAAACAGGGTTATGTTATTGCCCCAACTCTATTCATTATTTTCATTGCCATGATCCTACACTTTGTTGAAGGGAAACTCCCCACCGGAGTAGAAATCATGTATCGAATAGATGGAAAGCTCTTCAATCTGAGGAGGCTGAAAGTGAAGAGTAAGGTTACTATAACTTCCATCATAGAGCTTCAGTATGCTGATGACAACGTAGTGTGCGCATGCTCAGAGGATGACCTCCAAACCATCCTAATATCTTTGCAGAAGCTTATGAAAAGCATGGCCTATCACTCAACATCCAAAAAAACAAAGTGCTGCACCAACAAGTACAAAATAACCCCTCTGCAGTGCCACAAATCCAACTCAATAGTGTAATGTTGGAAAATGTCGATCACTTCTCCTACCTAGGCAGTTATCTTTCCACATGGGCCAACATTGATGCCGAAATCCCGCATCGCCTGAGCTCTGTGATTGCAGCTTTCTTCTGATTGAAGTGCAGAGTGCTTGAGGACCAGGACATTCGCAGGGAAACTAAAATGCTTGTTTACAAAGCTATTGTACTACCAACCTTACTGTATGCTTGTGAAACATGGACCACTTATAAACGGCTTTGAAGACACTCAAACTCAGGACGCAAGGGAGAAATGTGCTAAGAAGAAGGCATGCTTGGCAAATCCACACCATGATCAACTCCCGCCCAGAAACCAATGTCCCCACTGTGGAAGGATGTGTGGATCCAGAATTGGCCTCCACAGTTACTTACGGACTCACTGTTAAAACCGTGTTCATGGAAGACAATCTTACTCAGCTACAAGTGATCGCCAAAGAAGAGGAGAAGAAGATGATTGTGTATTTTTTTTGTGGCAGTTCTTTCAGGTTTGCTTTGGAGCAAAGTTCTACAGCAGCTGGTATAGAAACTGTCTAAATAATAACATAAAGATGCTCAACAGATACGGAGGCTCCCCTGGAAGAGAAAGAAGGTGTAATATTCAGCGGTGGACTTTGGGCTCTCAAATTTCAGCGACACCCTGTTGAATGCTAACATTCAGTGCCAGCTGCCTCTCGCACTCCCTTTCAAAGCACTGTTGTGGTGGCTCCTGCAGCACAGTGCCCAGAAACTGCCTATGCCACTTTGCCTTGGGTTGTGGGTGAGCTTCTGAGATCTCTCCAAGAAGGCCCTGGAACAAATCTGGCCAGAAAAGTTTCCCTGGGTCAGAGGGACTTAAAAAAAGAACCCTTGTCTAAAAGAAGAAAACAGTGGAAAAGAATCATCTCCGAGTTGAAACCTGTAGCTGGAAGTCGGGTAACCTGGTAGTTGAATTGCTCTGTTGATGCAACGCTTCCCTAATATGCTGTATAACAGAATCTGTGGTCCTCCCAGCGTTGTGGGACACCAACTCCCATCAGTCCCAGTCAGCATAGCCAGTGGTCAGAGATGATGGGAGTTGTAGTCTGCCAACTTTGGGAGAGGCACAGATTTTCCTTTCTATATAGGAATTCCACCTGTCTTTTCTTAGAATGAACAATACTGTGCTGCCTAAGTGGTAGGCAGAGATTTTTAAGCAGTAATGCCCTCCAGCAATGTTAGAAACACAGATATATAAGCTAGGGGCCAAATGGCTCCTTAAACCACGGTTACAGTAGCCAAAACAGAACGCCTAGTGTCCATTTTGGGGCCAATATGACCTTTTGGTTCCTGAAATCCATTCTGATTGTGCAGATAAAATATCACAGATAGAATTCCACAGGATGTGTTGCTAGTGTGTTAAAACAGTCCAGATCCAAGGTGGCAGAGACCAAACTAAACCGCTGAGAGAAAAATATACATCAGGAGGCTTAATTTGGTCAGAATTGAGTATACATTTCCGGAGTTAACGCTAAATACATTACTTCTGGCAAATGAAAGTCACCATACCTGCTAGAGGGCTGTGGAAATTTGTGTCTGGGGCTTTTTCAGACTTATCTACCCATGTACTATGTCAGAATTTCCGAAACCTGGGTCTCCAACTGTCGATGGACTACAACTCCCACCATCCCTAGCTATCAAGACCAGTGGTCAGGGATGAGGCAACTGTAGTCCAAAAACAGCTGGAGACCCAAGTCTGAGAAACCCTCTACTATCTGAAACCAAAAGGGGAGCACTAACTGCTTTCCAACTGCTCCTGATCAAGATGGCAGTTTTTAACTGATGACAAAAGCCACAGTGGGCAGAGTTTGACATGAGAAAAATGCTAAGGAAAAGCGTCTGGATATCTCTCCAGAGGTTGCATGAGGAACCCTTTGGAATCTCAAGGGCCACCTTTGCTTCTGGGCAACTTTCCGGGGGCCACAGGCAAAAGTGGGTGGAACAGCAAACATCAATGTTAATTTTGTATGGCAGGCTAGTTTCTACAGAAACTTGCAGGCAGGCATTATCAGAGTTCAAAGGCACATTTCAGCCAGGAGGGTGCAAAGCAGGGCTGGCAAGGAATGTGTCCTGGGGAGAGTGGGAGCAGCTTTTGAAGGAATTGTGAGTTGTGTAGTGTTGTGAGGGCCAAGCTGAGAGAGGTACAGAGTGGCGCATTTGCCTCACCAGCCTGAGGTTCCAGAGTAAGAATAGAGTTTTGCCCAGTTCAAAAATTCGGAAGGTGCAGGCTAGCAGACTCCAGGCGAAGAGCAGCAAACACAAGGTTTCACCTCACTTTCTTTTGAATTACTTTCTCTCCGGCCTATTATGCAATGAGCATAGACAATGCCAGCTCAGACTTTGGCACGTTTTGAGCCAAGCAGACGAAAGGTATAAGAACTCCATTAGGCACACCCAATCCAATGCGGAGTTGTGACACCTACTTAGGTAATTATAGCCAGCAGTGAGAAAGCTGATTAGGACATTTCATCGTTTAAACAGGCTTTTGACAGACTTCCACACCAAGATTATTTAGTCAGAGCAAGAAAGGCGTCACTTTTTCAGAATACTCCTGAGAATATAATAATCCCGCTCCCAAGAGATAGTGGAATATGACCACATACGCTGATGAAGCAATATTCCTCCCGTGTTTTCTACTATCTTGATTAATACTGGCAGCCACAGGTTTTGACAGCCAAGCTAACAGAAGTCAGGTACTGCATTACCTTGCTTTCCCAGTCGCGGCCGGGGCACACCCTCTAAATAAAATAATCATAATCACAACAATATTAGCCGCCCATCTGACTGGGTTGCCCCAGCCACTCTTGGCAGCTCCCAACAAAACATTAAAAACACAATAAAACATCAACTATTAACAACTTCCTGTAAGATGCCTGCCTTCAGATGTCTTCTCAAAGTCAAATAGTTGTTTTATCTGTTTGACATTTGATGGGAGAGTGTTCCACAAGGTAAATCCTGTCTATGCCCATGAGTCTGGTCTTTTGATCCCAATGAACTGTAAATGAACAACCTGCAATTATGGCTATGTGACTGAATCCCACCCCAGAATAGCAGTCTAGGGGCACCCAAAGATTCGTCTGTCCAATTAGTGCACAGATAGGGAGCCTGTGTCCCTTCCGCAGGTGTTGCTCACCATCTCCCCTTACCATCGATTGGCCTTGCTAGCTGAAACTGATGGGAACTGGAGTCCAACAATACTGGGATAGAAGACCCTCCAAGTCTCCCTGTTTTCCAGGGACATCCCTGATTTAGAGAAACCGTCCCGGTTTCTGATTTCATCCAGTAATGTCCTGCTTTTCCTTAGGATGCCCCTATTTTCATTGGAGAAATGTTGGAGGGTATGGAATGGCATGAATTTCCCTATCCCTGAGTTGGTGCTGGAGCCAGAAGGGACTGCTGAGGCTTTGTTCCAACAAGGTTTTGGGCAACTTCCAGTCTTTTCTACTAGACACACTCAAACTTCAGGCTGAGTGGGATGTGGCGCACATGGGAAGCACATGCAACGTCACTCAACAGTTTATGCGTCCCCAATGCTATTGCATGTTTCTATCAATTTCTTTCGTCTTCTTTTTTAAGGTTAGCTTAAAAAGAGTACTGGCTGCTCTTCTCCCCAAAGCTCTCAGGGAGCTACGACTTGTAGGGTTGGACTAGATGACTCTCGGGGTCCCTTCCAACTCTACAGCTCTAGGGATTTTAGGGAGGTTTACAATAATGAAAACAGCAGAACATGGTGGGGAGGAACACCGCACAGAATTTTTTTTTAAGCTGAAGAAGAAGAGTTTGGATTTGCTATCCCGCTTTATCACTACCCTACGGAGTCTCAAAGTGGCTAACATTCTCCTTTCCCTTCCTCCCCCACAACAAACACTCTGTGAGGTGAGTGGGGCTGAGAGACTTCAGAGAAGTGTGACTGGCCCAAGGTCACCCAGCAGCTGCATGTGGAAGAGCAGGGACGCGAACCCGGTTCACCAGATTACGAGTCCACTGCTCTTAGACAGACCTTGCATCCACTCACAATATCCCCCTCACAACAAGTAACTCTGGGTTTCTGTAACAGTCCCATTGTGTTCAAAAGGGCCGACTGCCTGGTAAGTGCATGCAGGGCTGCCGCGGGCCTAATCCAAGAACTTTCGCCGCCTGAGGCAAAGGACAAGATGGCAGTCCCTCCCATTCTGTGGACAAGAGCCAAGCAGACTAGCTGATGAATCTTACTTTGCTGGCAGCACAACAGCACCCACCACTGACTCTGAAGGCAGCCGGCTATCTCAGGGGGTTCAAGGCAGACCAGGTCACACACACAGAGCTCTGCCTTCTCCCCACCTGTCAGCATTTGCCTCCTGAGGCAGCTACCTCCCTCTGCCTCATGACAGGGCCGGCCCCATCTTAAGGCTGCAGCTGTATTGAAGACGAGTCTCCTACCCTGTCCTGTACCAGTGGCACATTTCCCTACAATGCCTTTTAAAACAAAAGCAAAGGGCAGTCGCTCCTATATTAAATTTAGAATCATAGGTTTGTACAGTTGGAAGGGACCCTGAGGATCATCTAGTCCAACCCCACGCAATGCGGGAATATTCAGCTGTCCCATGCAGGGACCAAACCTGCAACCTTGACATTATCAGCACCGTGCTCTAACCCAGTGTTCCCCAACCTTGGGCCTCCAGCTGTTTTTGGACTACAACTCCCATCATCCCTCGCTAGCAAGACCAGTGGTCAAGGATGATGGGAATTGTAGTCCAAAAACAGCTGGAGGCCCAAGGTTGGGGAACACTGCTCTAACCAACTGAGCTAATTTGCTTCCTTGTGATTTTTAAATTGGTCAAAACCACTCTAGGGCCAGGGATGGGCAATCTCCATCTGTTAGGGGCCACGTTCCCTCAGGGATCATCTGTTGTGGGGGCAGGGAAAAACACCCATCAATCTGCCACCTCCTCTGTCTCGTTACCCGTCACCTTCCTGTCTAGCAGGCCACAGGAGGAAAGGCAGGTTTCTCGTGCCAGAGGTCTGAACGGCCAAAGCCAGGCTGAAGACCCCCAAACTCAGGCTGAAGGCTACAGGCTGCCCACCCCTGCCTTGTGCATGATGTTCCTTCTTCCGCACAGTCATTACAGGCTCAGGTAGCCTCCTTTACTTGAGGTCACCCTATGGGGCAAGGACAGGATTAGCAGTTGTCCCTGTCAGACTGGCAACCGTCGGCACCAAATCTTGTCTAGTTGCTGCTGGGTTACTGCGCCCTCCCTCCCAGCAAACCATCAGCGCCATCTCCTACCCTAAGCAGGTAAGTGGCTGTTCAAAGAAGCAGCTGCCTCCACTCACTCCGCCACAGACTCTCAGAATGAGATGGACCCAGCGTTCCTGCCCAGAGGGAGCTGACAGGTGAGCACAGCTGCTGCTGCTGTTCCAGCTCCCAGCTGGGCCTTTCTTATAATTATCCTCAAATTTTTATCCTGCCTTTCCTCCGAGGAGCTAAGGGCACCTTACACAGATCTTCTGGAGAGACAGTGTGGTGTAGTGGTTAAGAGCGGTAGACTCGTAATCTGGTGAACTGCGTTCACTTCCCGGCTCCTCCACATGCAGCTGCTGGGTGACCTTGGGCCAGTCACACTTCTCTGAAGTCTCTCAGCCCCACTCACCTCACAGAGTGTTTGTTGTGGGGGAGGAAGGGAAAGGAGAATGTTAGCCACTTTGAGACTCCTTCGGGTAGTGATAAAGCGGGATATCAAATCCTAACTCTTCTTCCCCTCCCCAGTTTTATGCTCAAAACAACCCTGTAAGGTAATTTGGACCGAGAGACAGCGCAAGGTCACCCAGTGGATTTCACGGCCGAATAGGAATTTGGACCTTTGCCTCCCAGGTCCTGGTTCCAACGTTTTAGCCACTGCGCCACACTGCCTCTGTAGCCCTGCCTGTGCTGCGCAGGCAAGCAAGGAGCAGAGGTGGCTGCTGCAGGAGCAGTGCCTGCTGCCTCCATGTTCATCTCCTTCTCCTGGGTAGCACAAGAGCAGGGTTGCACAATTTTTCAGCTTCCGAAAGACCGGATGGTAGAGCATCCATCCATCCTTGCTTTGTTTGCCAGGGGATTAGGGAAAGAAGCTGAGCCAAGCAACAGTCACCTCCATTGCATTACCCAGCGCATTTCCACATCCCTATTGTAATCACCAAATCTTTCGGGGCAACCGGTTTATTTATTGCACAAGGCCTCCGCATCAAGGGCAGTTGCACAACCAGAATTTGGAATCATAGCACTGTGGAGTCTCCAGGGACCCCAAGAGTCATTTAGTCCAACCCCCTGCAACGCAGGGACCTTTCGCCCAACGCAGGGCTCGAACCCACGACAAACGATTAAAAGACTCGTAGCTACATTTGCCAGGCAGTGATTAGATCCTACCCAGGAAGCGCCCTTGGTGGGAGGCGAGGGGAAAGGGAAAGATGGGGTGTCGACTGCTGGAGGAGAGGTCACAGAGCCTTCCGGGGCGCAAGCAAGCCAGAAAGGACCATCGCTCGATGGCGGCGTCGTATAACCTCCACGCACACCGGTCGCGCGAACTAGAAAAAGCCAAACCTGCCGCCAAGGTCCTGTTTGCGATCGCTGAAATATTTCAAAGTACGCTTTTGAATTATGGTGCTGGAGGAGACTCTTGAGAGTCCCATGGACTGCAAGAAGATCAAACCTATCCATTCTGAAGGAAATCAGCCCTGAGTGCTCACTGGAAGGACAGATCCTGAAGCTGAGGCTCCAGTACTTTGGCCACCTCATGAGAAGAGAAGACTGCCTGGAAAAGACCCTGATGTTGGGAAAGTTGGAGGGCACAAGAAGAAGGGGACGACAGAGGACAAGATGGTTGGATAGTGTTCTCGAAGCTACCAGCATGAGTTTGACCAAACTGCGGGAGGCAGTGGAAGACAGGAGTGCCTGGCGTGCTCTGGTCCATGGGGTCAAGAAGAGTCGGACAAGACTAAACAACAACAAACATTGAGCCCAGCCCCCCCCCCTTCCCGGCCTGGAAGCGCCCCTGGGAGATGAGTTAACATTGAAGCGAAGGGGGAAGAGGGTGCTAATGCGTAAACGCGTCCCTTAGAGACGGGGGATGGAGGTGGCGGGAGGACAACGCAGCAGGGAAAACCCCAAGGAGAAAAGCCCACAACCCACCCCCATCCTCCCGGGACTCTCTTTGCCCACCTTGCCCGCCCGCGGAAGCGGGGTCCCTGGCGTCCGTCTGGTGCTCCCCGGTGCCTCGTCTGGTGGCTGGGCTGGCTCTGCTCCTGTCCCATCTCTTGCCTTGCGCTTCCCGCCCCGGGCGGCGGGGAGAACAGGCGGGGCGGGGCGGGGCTCGGCCCACGGGAGGCACTCCTACCGGCAGCGGGAGGCCAGGCCTCGCCGCCTTTCGGAGGCGGCCCTGCCTGCTCTCCGCCTAAGCCCAGAAGCCAAGATGGGGTCCCCTGTGGCCCTCTCCAGGAGTGCCAATTGAATAACATATGGGGGGTGTCTAGGTAAGCCCTGCCCTACATAATGGATCGCAAGACCCGGACACACACATTATTTTTGAATGGCATCAATTTCGGGGAGGCCCAGCCCTCTCGAATATTTTATTGAGGGGCTTGGACCTTGGGCCCCTAAGAGTTGGCCCCTCTGTGGCCCTCTGCGGCAATTGACGGGACAGGGTCCCGTGGGGCTTGCTTCCGGGTAAGCGCGTAAAATTGCACCGCTTTGGGTACCTCTCCAGTCTCCAAGGCGCGCGCAAGACGCGCGTGGCTGGACCCTCGCCGTCTAACAGAAGAACGTGGTGGGATTTCTCCCCCCCCCCCACATTTTTTTAAGCCAGAAAGTCCTGGGCTCGGCTGGTTGGTTCAATTTCTAGGAGGAGGAGATGGAAGCTAAGGCCCCGGTGGCCCAGGGTGGCGTAATAGCGGCTGAAGGTGTTGGACTGTCGGGCCTGGGGGAGAGCAAAGCTAGCATCCCCGCGCATCTCGCTGGGTGCTTGCCCGTTAACCAACCGGCAGAGCTGCTGCGAGGATAAAATGGGGGAACCACGGGCCACCTGTAGCTCCTTGCAGGAGAGCTGGGAGGTAAATGTTACAACGCAGAGACCCCGCACCTCCGGCGGCCCCCCCCCCGTGCACGCGAAGGAAGAGCGGTTTGAAAAGGCACCCCCCCCCCGCGCGCAATCTGACCCAAAAGGCAACATGGGGATGCTTCAAGCAAGCAAGCAACCCGTCTGGTGTGTGCCTGTCTCGTTTCACCACCAACCCTCCTCTCTCTCTCTCTCTCTCTCTCTCTCTCTTTTTAAGGAGAGGCAGCTGCTCGGCAGGTGCAACTAGACAGGAACAGACATGCCAGCAAGCTGCCATTCAGCCTATGCAAGATGGGCAGGCACCTGTTTCTCATTGCGAGGAAGAAGCTGGAGCGCCTTCTTCGAAACCCACGCCATCAAAGCTCAGCCGGATCTTTCGCTGCCTGTTGCCAAATTCACGGAAGGAAAAGCCTCGCCAGAGGGAGAAGAGGGAGGCCTTTGTTTCCCTCTCATCAGCTGTGGCAACCAAGGTACCAATTTGCCACAACACCCAGTTTCAATTTTACAAGGAGGGCGGGCAGGGTGACGTCTGCTCAGTGGCGTAGCGTGGGTTGTCAGCACCCGGGACAAGGCAAGTAATTTGCGCCCCCTAACCTGTGGATTTTAGCACTCAAGTCTCTTCCACTAGATTCGGGTGCGAGCGCGGCCCCCCCCCCAGATGTTGCGCCCGGCCCCCCCCCTGCACCCCCCACGCTACGCCACTGCGTCTGCTGCTCCAGTAAGTTTCACAATTGGGGTCCGCATCAAAGTGGATGTCCTCCTGCAGGTTGGGGGAAAAAACCTGGCGCCTTCTCTGCTGTTTGCAGAGTGGCACTGGGCAAAGGACTGAATCCCTTCTCTCCCTGCCTCCCTTATTCATAGAAGCATATAATTATAGGGTTGGAAGGAACAGCCCACAGGGAAGTTTTTAATGTTTGATGTTTTACTGCGCTTAATGTTTTAATTGTTAGAGGCTGCCCAGAATGGCTGGGGCAACCTGGTCGGGTGGGCAGCATAGAAATAAATTATTATTAACAATCTCACATCTACTACTGCTCATTGGCATAGCCTCTCACAGGGCTGTTGCAATCCGTAACTTGTTAACTGTAATTTATTATTTATTATTATTAAAAACATATTATTATGAGTTACTGAAACCAGGCTAGCAGACGCTAAAAACAAAGCTATGGATTGCAACCACTTGGTGAGGCTAAGCTGCCATTGAACATTATTATTCATTATTTATTTTTATTATTAATCATCTTTTTCTTTGACGATCACTCGTAGCAGAGCAAGATTGTCTTCCATAAACACGGCTTTAACAATGAGTCCGTAAGTGACTGTGGAGGCCAATTCTGGATTCACACGTCCTTCCACAGTGGGGACATTGGTTTCTGGGCGGGAGTTGATCACGGTGAGGGTTTGTCAAGTGTGCCTTCCTCTTGGCATGTTTCTCCCTTGCATCCTGAGTCTGAGTGTCTTCAAAGCCCATGACAGCCTTGGTAAAGGCTGTTCTCCAATTGGAACACTCACAGGCAAGTGTTTCCCATTTGTCGGTGTTTATACTACATTTTTAAAGATTTCCCTTGAGGCAGTCCTATTAATAGTAGGCTGAATGAGGCACAATATTGGGGCAACTTCAAGCAGCAAAATAAACAGTCTTCATTAATGGTTTCTGGTGTTCAAATGGCCCCACCCCTGCAAGAGGTAGCAGTAGATCTGGAGCAACCCCAAAGCTTGCTGAAGAAGAAAAACAATTCTGAAGGAGAAGCCCACCAAACCAGGCCAATGGGGAAATGGAAAGCCAGATGGGAGACTGACCTGAATGGAAAGCCATGGCTGAGTGGAAGAGCAAACATGTGCACACTCCACCCTGACGCATGTGTGTGATGTTCTCTTGTCAAAAATGATTCCATTCTTCTCCTCCAGTGTCCCACCCTATTAAAACTGCATTGTATGCCTGTAACTAAAGCTGCACCCTAGGAACAGGTTCATTGCCCTTTAATTTGTGTGCTCACTCTGTTGCCTAACAGCCTCGGGAACAGAGGCGAGAGAAAGAGAACCAGATTTGATACTGGGGACAGAGCACGCTTAGCCCTTGGGGACACCCTACACAAAGATGCAGCTCAACATTAGGTGTGACAACACAATGATTTAAAAATAATAATTAAAGAGAATGGTGTATTTACCAGCCAGAATTTTTGTTTCCCTACTCTTACATAGCAAGGTGCTTCTTTTATTCCAGAATCCTAGGTTCCTAACCCTAGCAGACTGATCCGCTCTAAGTCTCTCTTGGAACCAAGCGTGGATTATCATTTTTGTTATGAGTGGTTACCGTAAAATAGAGGAAGGGCTCAGTGGCAGGTCATGTTTTGCACGCAGCAAGTCCCAGGTTCAAGTCCTGCTATTTCCAGGTAGGGCTGAGAGCCCTATCTGAACTTAAGGAAAGCCACTTCCAGCCAAAGTGTAGACCAGTTGTCTCCAAACAGCCCACGGCCACATGGACTGCTTGAAAACAGGCAGACCACCCAATTGTTTTTCTGCCTGTTGTAGCAATTGCAATGCACTAGACTTCTAGTTATGTCCACTTTGGACATGTGGTAGGTTGATGCTGCAGCCCCTCTCAAAAAAACAACTCCTTTCTGGCCTGCTTGTATGCTGCTCTCTGGTGTGCCAGGTCTTACTGACTCCCGAGATATTCAGGTAGAAGATTTGGTAGCAGGAGCATTATAAAAGAGGTATCTCATCTAAATACAGTGGTACCTCAGGTTACATACGCTTCAGGTTACAGACCCCCGCTAACCCAGAAATAGTGCTTCAAGTTAAGAACTTTGCTTCAGGATGAGAACAGAGATCGTGCTCTGGCGGCGCAGCGGCGGCAGGAGGCCCCATTAGCTAACGTGGTGCTTCAGGTTAAGAACAGTTTCAGGTTAAGAACGGACCTCCAGAATGAATTGAGTACTTAACCCGAG
Organism: Podarcis vaucheri; assembly: GCF_965113315.1. Classification (NCBI taxonomy): domain Eukaryota; kingdom Metazoa; phylum Chordata; class Lepidosauria; order Squamata; family Lacertidae; genus Podarcis; species Podarcis vaucheri. The sequence goes on along the minus strand of NC_138763.1, from coordinate 89,771,680 downwards.
GTACCACTGTAATGCAGATCCCAAACAAACATCATAATAGCACAGAAGGAGAAAATGAATAGGAATAAAGTGAAGGCGAGTAGCAAACACAATTCAGATGCTCTGATGCCCGTGACTTTTTGGGATAGTAGCAGAACCGGAAATACTTAGGGCTGCAGAATGAGGCTATTCACATTTCCAGAGAACCAAATCCCTCTGAACCCAATCCAACTTGCTCCTAAGTGAACATGCGCAGTTGCCTGTCAGATGTTGCCTAAGACCGGCTGACTTTTGAGTTTGCCACATTGCTCCAGGACATTGGAGATTTGGGAAACGCTGCGTCCAGTAATAAAGGCAGTCTTTCCAGTGCTCAGAGAACCTGCAACTTTAAACTGATACTATGCACTCTCCCCCCCCCCCCCGTCTCAATTGCACCTATAAGCCCATCTGTATCAGGGCAGGAAATGTGCCTGCCTCTAGTTATGGTACTGGCCATTAACAGAGATGACTTTTAAAAATAATAATAATAAAGGATTGGGCAGACTAATGAAGGATATCAGAAAATAAACGGGCTCAAAGCGAGCCTTCTTTCTCAAGGAGCCGTCCACAACTAAACAGTTGCTGGAGGATACTAGATACCATAACATTTAACTAGCACCCTTCAAGTCGCTCCTTTTGCACCTATGTAATTGACACGCTGCACAGGCCTGATCCTGGATCACATGTGTTGGGTAGGAAATAGACGGGTGGCTTTATAGCGGATCCAATGCAGACCTCAGCAGGCTTCAACTAGCGATAAGACGACTGCAATTCCTCTGGCGTGAAGTTCCCACAACTTTCCATTTCGTAGGCTGGGTGCTGTTGCACTGGAAACCAGCCATATGAAGAAAGTGTTCAATGTTCTTTTTTTTAATGTTCTACTTTAAATGTTCTACTTTCCCCTTTCATCTGTGTCAGCTAGAGCAGCAGGTGTCCTTAATTTGACTAGATGAGAGCTAGTAAAACTAGTTAGCACTCCAGATAAGATTTGTATTGGGGCGGGGGGAAGAGACCCAATTAACCGCGAGGTAGGTTGTTCTTTAAAAGTGGGGTGTGGACATTTTATTTGGGTCGAGAGTCACTCTCACCTCTTGTTGCAAGCCACAATCCAAAAGTGAGTGGGGTGTGAGCCAGACAGTGGGAAGAGTCAAGATACTCCTGCAATTAATTACAGACACAGGGCAATTATACTTTGGAAAATGCTTGGTTTGGAAACCAGTTGCTGGCATTTTCAAGATGCGGGAGAAGGGTGAGTGGCAGGGAACCCCAACAACAAAACAAGCTTGTGCCTATGCTATATTTCTGGTTGGAGAAGAACACTTACTGGCTCCAGGAGGTTTTAAAAACCTAACTGCAGCAGGGTGGTGGGAGAAGGCACTATAGGGTAGATGGAGAAGATCTTCTGGTCCCCTGTGCCTCACCCTCTGTCTTAAAGATAAGGGTGGCTTTTAAGGCTATCTGAGGATTGCCCTGCTCCTGGCTGCCTAGGTGGGAGCTGGCACAAAACGCAGAAGCTGCGTGCTCTCCTGGGCAGGAAAGAGCTCTTACCGCTGCCAGACAAACACCCCTTTTCATGAAATCTGGACAGAACAATGGTGCGTCTGAGAGTAGTGAAAGATACTTCCTTGCCCAGCACAGCATGGAGTTCCCAAATCAGTCAGAGCCGGATATAAGGCTGTGTGCTAGCTGCCACCTTGACAGTTCCAGGAAAACTCCTAGACCTTAGTAAAGGTAAAGGTACCCCTGACCATTAGGTCCAGTCGTGGCCGACTCTGGGGTTGCGGCGCTCATCTCGCTTTATTGGCCAAGGGAGCCGGCGTGCAGCTTCCAGGTCATGTGGCCAGCATGACTAAGCCGCTTCTGGCGAACCAGAGCAGCGCACAGAAACGCCATTTACCTTCCCACAGGAGTGGTACCTATTTATCTACTTGCACTTTGACGTGCTTTCCAACTGCTAGGTTGGCAGGAGCAGGGACTGAGCAACGGGAGCTCACCCCGTCGCGGGAATTTGAACCGCCAACCTTCTGATCTGCAAGTCCTAGGCTCTGTGGTTTAACCCACAGTGCCACCCGTGTTAGGCAGAAGCATTTAGTCACCCAGAACTGCCTCTTGACAAATCAGGTCCCCTCCCCCTATCTTGCCCACCCCCCATCAAACAACTCTTTGTATATATGGAATGAGCACAGCTCTACCATTCCCAACTGGGGCTGAAAAGCTGCCCTGTTAAATGCCAGTGCATTAGGGACTTAATAAAGCAATTTCTGTCCACCTAAATTCAAACACCCTTAGGTCTGGATTAAACAACAACAACCACCCTTATCGACATTTTAAAAACATTTTTATTATACTAAATGTTTGTCTATTCAAATAAAATATCCAACCGTCCCAACACCATTAAGGAGTTGAGTCTTGCCAGTTTCTTCTACCATGCCAATGGAATCTGAAGACATCAAAGGGCAAGGGGCCAAGGCTGCGAAAAGAATAGCCCTTTGGGGCATTAAGACACATTATAACCTTGGCTGTTTTGTCTTTAACCCGCAGACATTGCTGGCATAGCATTTACTGTGGACGGATTCCGAAGTACAGCGATATCCACAACAGGGAAACATCTAAAATGCTCTCTCTTGACAGCCAGCTTCCCACGCAGTTAATCTGCTGGGTCTTATTACTTTTATGCTCCAAGTAGAGGAAACACACGGTTGAAGGTTTTGTCTTTGGGGGTTGGGTGGGGTGAGATCTCCCAACAACCACTTCTCCCATCTTTCCATTATCAGATGGTTCTTCTTGAACAGGCCCGGTTTCTTTTAGCAGCTGGGTTCTAGGTCAGGCGTCTAGGCTGTACCCTAAAGAGGCATTGTGGCTTCTCTGGCCACATTGAAGCACATCAGCAAGGATTAACATGCCTGAGGTTGCAAGCTTCTCACGTAAGAGCCTTAACTGGACCTGGCCATCTCTGGGAAATAAAAAGTCATCACATTCCCCAAAAACAAAACAAAAAAGCAGATGGACAAAGGTTTCAACGGGCCCAACTGCACACTATCCAAATAAGAACGGCCATTGCAAGCGACATATTAGTTGGCAGAGCCACCATGCAATAACTCTCATCTCCCCTCAAAGGTATTACATGATTGCCAAAACATAGATAACAATGAGTGGCCCTGCACTCTGGAGCTATTTCAACCCTTGGGTATTTTCCTGGCTTTTGGAGAAACCGAAAGGAAACAGGCAGACATTTTTGTTGCCTCATCTACAAAAACAATGGCCCAAAAAATTAACTCAGTGATTTTCAAGTAGTTATAGCCAATCCATTTATAGGAAAAGGGAGATTTGCCTGGATTTAACCAAGTTGCCCAGCTCTTAGAGATTATGGAAATGTTTTATGAATGCCCCAAATGAAGAGGGGGAAAATGATAGGCGAGATTGCGAAGGTGGGATCACCCATTTGACAGCAGGCAAGACCAGATTCCTTACCAAGGAGCGGAGCCATAGAGATGCATGTCGCTTTCGGTGTATTCTTAATGTTAGATTTGTTGGAAGATTAAAAAAGGATGTTTAGCAAAACAAGAACAACATACATATTGCTGCATGAGGTCTGCTAGAACTGAACTTGTTTCATCTAAAAATAAGTTTGTACTTAATTAAGAAAGTCTGGGAAGTCCTCAAGAGACAGTCACAGACACGGCTAAGTTTTGTCATTACGCAAAAGAGCAATCATCTTCCCATGTTACCAATACAAGAGTTGATGCTTTGTGGAAGAGATATCCCACTACACTTCGCATCTTTTCACATGCTCAGGCCTTGGATTCTGCAGTGGCAACTGAACTTTAGTCGCTTTCAAATTTGATGGAGTTTATCTGTGTGGAGATCGCGCCGCCGCAGTAACTTCCCCTTTTCTTCTTTGTCTTCTCGTGTCGGAAGGACTTCCCTTTCGTAAATTTCAGGACTTCGTTGGCCTTTTCGCCCCAGTCACCCGCAGCTCCTTTCTGGAAGAGATAGCGAGTCAGTGACCACCAGTCAGCAAAAGAACACCGAGTAGTTACTCAAGAGGGAATGCTCCCTTAAGCAAACAGGTCCTAGACAGTGCAAAAACCCCACAGTTTTGCACAAACTACAGTCTGGAGGATTGCAACTCTTATCTTCCTCTTACCTTGGCATCAAATGAATTGTTTGCTACTCGTGCATCCACCTCAATCTCTTCTGCTTTTACTCTGCGGAAAGGACTGGACTGCTGTCGAAAGAAAATTGGTATTTTGGTATTTTCCTGCAGTAGCCATTGTGCTAATTTAAAGCAATGAGCCCCAAACTACATTGGATTTGAGGCCGTATGCACCAAAACTGTAAAGTTAAGCATCTTCCTGGGACAGAAATGCTTCATGATGCCCCAGTGACTAGAACAGGGGCCGGCATACTAAGGCCCATGGGCCACAAGCGGTCCATGCGAGTCGTTTAACCGGCCCATGGACCCCCACTGCCCGCTCGGTTTCCGTGCGCCGCGCCAAACCAGCGCGGAGCGGAGCAGGGACCACCTTCTGCGACGCTGGCCAGCTTCCCATTGGCTGCAGGAAGCTCCTGCAACCAATGGGAAGCTGCGCACACCTCCTCCACGCCGGAAAGAGTGTTTGCGCATGCGTGCGCACTCCGGCCCAGCCCACTGGATCGTGAACCGGCCCAAGCCACAAAAACTTTGCCAACCCCTGGACTAGAACCACAGATGCCAGGCTGCTCCTGGCAAATTTATAGCACCTCAACAAGGTTTCTCAGGGTAAAAGGAGACAACCAACAGCTCTTGTCAAGAAGGCAATTCCACCCCTTCTCCCGAGATCCTCACAGTCTTCTTCAGGAGACTGAGAAGAGATATGGTGGCCATCTTCAAATATCTCAAGGGCTGCCACATGGAGGAGGGAACAAGCTTGTTTTCTCCTGCTCTGGAGGGTAAACTCGAACCAATGGCTTCGAGTTACAAGAAAGGAGATTCTGACTAAAGACCAGGAAGAACTTTCCGACAGTAAGAGCTGTTCGACAGTAAGAGTCTCCCTCAGGAGGTTGTAGGTCTCTCCTTCCTTGGAGGTTTTTAAGCAAAGGTTGGGTGGCCATCTGCTAGGAATGCTTTAGCTGAGATTCCTGCATTGAAGGGGTTGGACTAGATGACCCTCGGGTCCCTCCCGACTCTACAGCTCCATGATTCTTACCCGCTTCATCTTGGGGAACGTATGTGGCGTTTTGGGTTTCTTGTTCTTCCCCGCATTTGGTGTCTCCTGCCCCTGGCTGTCCTCCCTTTTTCGTTTCTTCTTGGATTGGCCTGCCGTGTTTCAACATAATCATAAAGGTAAAAGGTAAATGTTGCGGACGACTCTGGGGTTGCACGCTCATCTTGCTCTATAGGCCGAGGGAGCTGGTGTTTGTCCACAGACAGCTTCCAGGTCATGTGGCCAGCATGACTAAGCCGCTTCTTGGCGAACCAGAGCAGCGCACAGAAACGCCGTTTACCTTCCTGCCGGAGCGGTACCTATTTATCTACTTGCACTTTAACGTGCTTTTGAACTGCTAGGTGGGTAGGAGCAGGGACCGAACAACGGGAGCTCACCCCGTCAAGGGGATTTGAACCACGACCTTCCGATCGCCAAGCCCTAGGCGCAGTGGTTTAGACCACAGCACCACATGTGTCCCTAACACAATGATATCTTGCTCAATATAAGAGAACACCCCATAGAATAAGCAGTCAGGTGGTGTGGGAGTAAAAGTAAGAAATATTTTGTTGTGACCCATATCCAGTGCTACTTTAATGACCCATATTCTTTTTAACTGCCCACTGAACATAAGATGCACTGCAGTTACTGGGAAAAGATTGCACATGTGGCATTTATGTATGCGGTTAGGGTGGATAAAAATCAACGTTTTTTATTTTTTTTAAAAAATTAAAAAATCAATTTTTAAAAATTTAAATTGGATTTTTGAAATAAAATGTTTTTGGAGGAAAAATCTTTCTAAAGATAGTTTTCTGTTTAAGTTACATTATAGTCCAAAGGCTATTCATCAGGAAATAAGGATTTAAGTTTTTCATGTGTGCTAAAACATAGTCTAAGGGGTTTTTGTATTGTTTAACCACATCGGTTAACAAACATGAATACATATGCTATAATGTTATTGTAGTTAATAAATTGTTATTAAAGAAATTATTGGGTTTTCCCCCTTCCAATAAAGTACAGCAGAAAAGTTGTCCCAACATAAAGTTAACTTATTAAACCTCACAATAATTTCATAATTATCTATGTATTTCGAACAGTATAACCAAATCAGTAATATAACTGTAAAAACCACTCTGAAAATTTATTATTCCAAAAATGAAACATTCCTTTGCTTGTAAATATTAAGATTATGCCAGCACAGCAAGAATGAATCTTTCTGCAAAAAAACACGATTTTAATCAAGCCTTACTGACTGGTGATTTAAATCGTGATTTAAATCAAATTCACCCTGCATACAGTATTAACTTTCTTTCATATTCAGCATTCCCTACTTCCTTCCTGGCTAGCAGTGACGTACCTCCATTTACAGCCCCATCGTCGTCGTCGTCATCATCAGAACTGCTGCTCTCCCCATCGCTAGCTGCTTCAGATGTAAGAGTCTTGGAAGATGGCGTTTTGCCTGCAGGCGCAGATGAAGCTTTCGATGCCTTTTTCTTCGACGGCTTGCTGTTTTTCTTGGCTTTATTCTTTAGCCCCTCCCCTGCTGCTTTGGGCTCGTCGTCGCTGGAGCTGTCGGACGAGCTGCTGCTTTCGGACTCCGCTTGCTTCGGAGCCACTGTGCTCTTGCCACCGGCCAATTTGCTAGCCGGCTTCTGAACGGGTTTGGCCTGCGACTTCTTAGCCGACTTCTGGGCAGGCTTGCTCTGCTCCTCTTCGCTACTTGAGCTGCTGCTGGAGTCTGAAGAACTGCTTGCTTGGGAGGCTGAGAGGCTAGGTTTGGATCCTGACTTGGGACTCTTTGCACCAGTTTTGGGGGGAGCAACTCTCTTATCCCCAGAGGCAGCATCCACCTTCTTTCCAACCATCACAGGAATCTTCTTTGCCGCCTTTGCAGCTGGTTTAACTGCAGCATTTGCAGGAGTTTCATCCTCAGAGCTGTCAGAATCTAGGGAAGGGCATTGCAAATTTTAAAGGAGAAATTTCAGCGACAAAAGCAGTGCAGTTCTGCACATAGTATTTTCACAGTTCAGTTTCAGATGGGGCGAGTTGTACACCCACAAGACGAATCCAAATACCAATGTTTTCACTATTCAAGGAAGAGTAGGAGGGGAAAGGATTTTGTTAGGAAAGCTGACTTAGGAGGGTGTGAGATTAATTATAGGGTCCCTGCCCATACTAATTATCAGACAGATTGGCACACGAGATATATATATGTGTACACATTTCATGTGCAGTGATTGGAATATTTACTCATTGATCAACTGAGACAATTTAAACGAAGCAAGGATACTTGCCGGTTTTTAAACAGACAGGCACCTCTTCCGTGACTAACTGGAGCATAAATGAACATAGGGAATAGGCTTGGTTATGTGATTATAAGTCCTAATAAAAAACAATGGCTACTTAAATGGTGGAAGGTTATCTTTTCTATGGAACATCTACATCAGGGCAGTCTCCTGTGATTTGCAAGAGAACCCGCAGGTCACACTTTGCCTTGCCGCATGGGGTGGGGACAAGCCCGAAATTTGGGATTTGGGAAGGCAGTGCTGGGGAAGTGGGGACGTAAAATGTTGCTGAGGGCCGCCCAAAATGGCCTCAAGGGTCACATGCAGCCCTTGGACACTGCCGTGGACCCAACCCTGATTTACCGTATTTTCCGCTCTATAGGACGCACCGGACAATAAGATGCACCTAGTTGTTTTTTTTTTGGGGGGGTGAAGAGGAGGAAACAAGAAGAAAAAAATTCTGAACCCCAGAAGCCAGAACAGCAAGAGGGATCTGGCTTCTGGGATAGCCTCTTGCTGTTCTGGCTTCGGGGACAGCCTGTGAAGCCTCCGCAGGGCAGCCGAGTGAAGGCACCCCGCTGCCCTGCGGAGGCTTTGTGCAGCCATCCCCAAGCTAGAACAGAGAGACGGAGTGCTGCGCAGTTCTCCGCCTCACTGTTCTGGCTTTGGGCTTAGCCGTGCGGCCTGCATTCGCTCCATAAGACGCACACACGTTTACCCTTACTTTTTAGAAGGGAAAAAGTGCGTCCTATAGAGCGAAAAATATGGTCTATCCTAAAGCTCATTGGCAGGGCCACACTTAAAGCCTAAAGGGCACAAGGAGTGGTAGAAGAAAATCAAGCAAAGTACCATGGTACCCCAGGTTAAGAACTTAATTCGTTCTGGAAGTCCGTTCTTAACATGAAACTGTTCTTAACCTGAGGCACCACTTTAGCTAATGGGGCCTCCCACCACCACTGCGCTATTTCTGTTCTCATCCTGAAGCAAAGTTCTTAACCTGAGGTACTATTTCTGGGTGAGTGGAGACGGTAACCTGAAGCGTCTGTAACCCGAGATACCACTGTACTTGCAGCATTGTGGCTTTTACTTGTTTTAGAAATGGCGAGGAACACGTCCAGGGATCTGTGAAACTATGGCCAGATCTTGAAGTTTTCGTAATATGGGAGCAGTAATGATCAACATGGAGCTTGTCTAGCTTGTAACCCCAGGTACCTGAGCTATCAGAAGAGGTGGTCGCTGCCTTTGACGGAGCGGGTTTAGCAGCAACCTTTGTTGCAGACGATTTGGCAGGAAGCTTCTTGTCTTCTTCAGAGCTACTATCTATGCACAAAATCCAAACAAGACAGTGGTTTTAAGTCCCAGCACATTTTAACCTCGCACCACAGAGATTCAAAGTGAGGTGTGTGCTTTAAACAAAAACAAACAGAAGTGCTAATGATAGCTTTACAGTCCTGTGCTCAAGATATGCCAGATGGGGTTTTCAAAGCGTTGCAAAAAGCCCTGTTTTGCCAGCATCTCTCAAGATAGGCCTCTGTCAGTGGAGATCAAGTGGTGCAACATCACAGATATGCTGATGTAACAATGACCAGCAGGAAGTCTAACTCTGGGTAGAGGCTAGAGTATGATAGGCAAAGAGTGGACATACACCAAACCCTATGCTACCTTACAGCCGAACGTTGATAAATTATTACGCTGGCCTCAGGAGTGGTACAGGTCAAAAAACACCCACTGAATCAATGGAGACAAAACAAGCAACCTATCCCACTCCACCAGGACCCCTGGACAGTTAAGTCCAGTCAAAGGTTGACTATGGGGTTGCGGCGCTCAGCTCACTTTCAGGCCAAGGGAGCCAGCGGTTGTCCAGAGACAGCTTTCTGGGTCATGTGGCCAGGATGACTAAACAGCTTCTGGCTCAACAGAACACTGTGACGGAAGCCAGAGCGCATGGAAATGCTGTTTACCTTCCTGCCACAGTGGTACCTATTTATCTACTTGCACTGGTGTGCTTTCGAACTATTGTTCTATTGGGACAGAACAATAGGAGCTCACCCCGTTGCATGGATTCAAACCGCCAACCTCCTGATCGACAAGCCCAAGAGGCTCAGTGGTTTAGACCACAGCACCACCCGCATCCTACCAGCAGTATATGAAGCCTCTAACAGGGAGGAATACGATATCGCTCTCTGTTGCCCCGGGACATGCGCAAGAGTATACAAAAGTGAACTTTGGTGATGGAACTGTAACTTTCCACCAACAGTCCGGCCTCAAGAATATACAAGAGCAGCTTGTAAGACTTATGGGGCATGATTGTTTTTAATGTCTGATGTTTCATTATGGGGTTTTAAAATATTCTGTTGGAAGCTGCCCCAAGTAGCTGGGGCGACCCAGTCAGATGGACGGGGTGTAAGTAATAAATCAGCATCATTAATGTCAGGTATTTTATTTGCATTCGTACCTTGGTTCTTGAAATCCAAGGCGCAACTTCCAAGTGGCCGCAAGAGTGTCCTGCAGTCAATTGGAAGCTGCCCTGGATGTTTGGCTTCTGAAAATCGTTCAAAAACCGGAACACTCACTTCCGGGTTTCAGTGGTTCAGGAACCGATTTGTTCGGGAGCCAAGGCATTTGAGATCCAAGGTACGACTTTATTTATGTATTAAGATTTATATACCACCCTTCATCGTAAGATCTCGGGATGGTTCACAGAATTAAATACAGGATATAAACAAGTAAATAGGTAAAGCAAAACAGTAACCCCTGTCTTCCCACATACATTTAAAAGGCTGTAGAATATTAATCAACTAAAGGCATGGTTGAAGAGGAACGTATTTTCCTGGCACCTAAAATATATATAATGAAGACGCCAAGCGAACCTCCCTGGGGACGGCATTCCGCAAACGGGGAGTTACTACAGAAAAGGCCCGTTCATTCTGCTATTCTGCCTCAAGCCTCTGGACCTAAAACGTCCAAGAGAATCCCCCAATCCACTCCTAAGCATGATTCTTCATCAAGCGATTACATTTGCCCATGTGTGAGATATCCCCTGTGCAAAGTAATTCTGCACCAGTTGTATACATCAAAAGCAACCGATAGGTAGCCTGAAACAGAAGGTACTTCTGTCTCGCTCACTGCCTCCATAGTATGTAAATCGAAACATTTCCTCAGTAGAAGACACAGTGATCAAGAATCCAGAGAACTTGTTTGTTTGTGGTACTCACCTGAGTCACTGTCTGAACTAGTCTCTTCTTTTTGGTTGGAAACAGCAGCAGATTTAGGGGCAGGCGATGGCTTAGCCGCAGGTCCTTTAGCTACAAAGAAAAACAGGCTGCTTTCACTGAACTTTCTCTTCAAGGGGACCCAAACAATTCCAGTCTAACAAACGCTAATACCCAGATGTATGTACAAGAAGGCTTTTTAAAATCAGCCAGCTCAGCACAAATCAGAACAGTCCTGACATACTCCCTTTAACTACAAAGGTTTCTGGAGTTGGGGTACTTATTAGGATCCTGATCCCAGGCAACCGAAAAAGGCACCTAGCCTTTTGCAATCAAAGTCTGACATGCAAGCACTTTAAACTGATGCGCAAAAGGTGTTTGCTAACGTGCGTTCAGCCAGTGATTGCGGGGACTTGTAAGCTTACATGTTTCATGACAGAGAAAGGCTTTGTTCAACTGGTAGAGGCGTATCTCTTTGTTGGTACAAAGCCTTTTGCCAACCAGAGAAGCCAGGAATTCTGGAATATACAGAGCCAAGGCTAACCTTGGAAGCTTCCTTGGTTTTCTAGAAGTTTTAACAAGTCATTAGTCAGTATCCAACAGAGAACATATTTTACACATGTGCATAAACTCCCTGCCCAAAATGCAACAAAACAAGGACTGTCTCTCGAGTCCCTTCCATCAGATATGGATGCCGTCACCTTAATGTTTAATTCCTCTCCACAAATACATACTTGCTGTTTTCTTCTTGGGCACCTGCTCCTTTTCATCACGGTTTTCCTCCTTTTTCTTAGAAGTCTTTACAGGCAGAGATTGTGCTTTGCCCTTCCTTGATTCTATGGACGAAGGAGGGGGCACAGCGCTGTACTGGCCTGCGAAGGGACAAAAGCGAATCTGGTGGAATGAGGTCTGCCAACAACCAAAACATGAGACACAAATATGAAGCTAGTCACATTACACTGAGTGTGTGTGTGTGTTTTAAATCATCTAGCCAAGAGGATCTGTGGAGCATATGCTTCTCAAAGTGATACTGCAAGAATTCAACCATTTATGGCCAATCTTGCTGGTAGTTCTCTCAGACCCAAGTGGCAGAGTCTTGTCTCTAACCTTGTGCTATGTCTCTGAAACACAGCATAAAGTTGTAGGGGTTTTTTTTTTTGGGGGGGGGGGATATCCTGCTCCGCTCTCCAGCTCTAAGCTTGGATTTGGGCCGGAAAACAAGCCCCTGTCTGCCAACAGAGCTGGAGTGGGACAGGCATTTGGTCTGCCTCAGTGCCTATTAGGCACAGACTAGGCCCACACGCCTCTCCATTTCCTCTTTTACAAAGATTTGTAACTGCTCTGCTTCGACACACAGCCTATGGAAGTCTTGGACCTTCCACCAGCCGCTACAGCGAAAGCCGCATGTCTCCTCATCGTCCCTCTAGCTCTGAGCTTGAAGGACATGTGTTTCCTCTGGCTCTGTCAGGTGGGAAAGCAAGCCTATGTTCTACTCAAGCTTTAAGAGACAGCAGGCAAGGGACAGTTGTGGTTTGTGTACAGCAAGCGCAAGGCCAAAAGGAAGCCCAGGCTTCAGGCAAACTCTGGGGAAGGAAAGAGGGCTGGGGCTAGAATTCACCCCATCTCCAGGCTAGTAAACCCCGTATGTTACATGTTACATCTAACGCAGATTCCAGGAAGGCACAGATTGGGCACCTTACAATAACAAGCACGGAAAATAATTAATTTCGGAACTTTATTCTTTCTCTCTCTTTTTAAAAATCTCTTGTCTATTACTTTATTTCTCTTCCTAGAGAAGGGAAGAAGAATCTTTATTTGCATTAGCCACTAGCCATAGCAAATATATATATATACATATATACTGAAGATAGAGGTAAAAGCTTAACTGTAGAAAATACATTTTGGAGGGTTTGCATCAATAATCAAACAATAGATCATATTCTAATTGCCCCCGCTAAAAACCTCACAGTTTTTGCTGTCACCTGATCATCTTGATCTGCTAAAAGGAGGACACAGTAGCAAAGGTTGACCGATCCAGCATGGACAATCATAATTTTTCCTGCTTTTCTTTTTCACTCTTTTTCTATGTTCGTACTGTATTTAGATCAATGTTTTAGCGTTGGCCACTAAAAAGGGGCTATTTGGTATTAAGCTTTATATTTCTCTTTAGAAATCCTAATACAGTGGTGCCTCGCAAGACGAAATTAATTCGTTCCACAAGTTTTGTCGTCTAGCGAATTTTTCGTCTTGCGATGCACGGTTTCCCATAGGAAACAAAGTTGCGAAAAGTTTTCGTCTTGCGAAGCAAGCCCATAGGGAAATTCGTCTTGCGAGGCAAATCGAAAACGGAAAAACCTTTCGTCTAGCGAGTTTTTTGTCTTGCGAGGCATTCGTCTTGCGAGGTACCACTGTAAAATTTATCCCCCCCCCCAAAGAATTAAAATACGAAATGAGATATAAAGCCATTAAGTCAAAACACCAACAGCGACACGGCACTCACAAAACGCGCTGCACTCCCTGGGTTAAAACACATGATTTAAAATTACAAAAACTATTGAGAAAGGTCTTCAAAAGAACACAAGGAGGGTAAACGTCCCTGGAAATGCTATTCTGTAACCAGGGTCCTCTCTCCCTGATGGGTACGTTATTCGGCATTGGCATAATAACCTGGTCAAATTGCCCCGTCCCATTTAATAATCTTGTGGCGCTGCTCTGGAATCAACTGGAGCTTCAGGATGGATTTTAAGCATCTGCCAGCAACTCACCTGCCTTGGGCTTTGACACTGGCTTCCCACTTGCTGAACTGTCAGAAGAATCATCACTGCTGCTGCTGCTCTCCTTCTTTGTGGGTAGACGAGCACCTTCAGGTTTGGACTGCGGAGTTTTCTTTGGCTCGCTCTTATTACAGGGGAGAAGATGACCCACCGTTGCCCATTCATTAAGGGTGAAGTTTGAAGAGCAATTGCCATCCAAAGCTAATCATTTGCTACCCTACCAGGCACACAACTCAAATACAAGCCGGAGACATGAAAGGCTATTAAAAGAGAATTTCTTCCAGAGGGATAGTTAAAGACTCTTGCAGGAAGAAGTCATACGGATTCTTTAAAGACCAACAAACGTATTGTTTCATAAGTTTTGTGGGCCTAGAGTCTAGTTTGTCAGATGAATAAAGTAGCTGTCTAGGAGGACTGGACTACATACCAAGAGTCAAAAGAGGATGAAAAATGAAAACCAGCTCATTCCTTTTCTCTCTTTTTTCGTAAACAAAGTAAAATGACACAGCAATGCAAGAGGCAGAATAATGTGGCATTATCTTACTGCTAATACTTTTAAGCTGCCACAAGCCTTGAAGCACTCCAGCTGCTACTAAATGTATGTTCTCCTTAACAGCACCACCTGCTTACTGTTTACACCAGGCTAGCATTACTGAATCACACCAGAAATACTTCCTGAACTATATTAATGCATAAATGTGCATTATAGACCATTTCCTATGTTACAGATGAGGAGATAACCCTGTGAAACCCTTTCCCACCTTGCGGAGCAATCATTTTGATTATAGCGAGGACTGTGCTTAAGAGCTGCATCCTTAGTTCTCATGCAAAAAGGAATTAAGTGCCAGAAATGCCAAGTCTGAGGTTACTGTCCTCCAGTTACTTGGAAGGAAGCCTCACTGACCTCAGCAGGTCATTCCTAGTGAAAACACACAGAACTGGACCACTGGCTGCCCTTTATATCCATAACTTTTTTAAAAAAATGGTCTTGACATAGTAATCTAAATCTGACTGCATCTGATTTCTATATTGATTTAGGAAGCTTGCCCTGTGATTTCCAGTCCATTTCCCAACATGGAACTTGCCGTTTCTGCTGCGAATGGAATACTGAATCTCTCTCCTCTCCCAGTGAACTTACTCATTACTCTTTAACTTGCCAATAGAGCACGAGAACTTCCCTGGATCGACGCAGCTAACCAATCAGTATCACAAGTTAGTTATTTTTGTCCCAGAGTACTTTGCACTCTCTCAACTGTCATCCTGTTTTCAGTTTTGATGCTTTTGGAGCTCATCAAACTCTGCTTGAGATTCGGCAATAACAACGGCACCAGCAACAATTATTTTATTATTTCTACCCTGCCCATCTGACTGGGTTGCCCCAGCCACTCTGGGCAGCTTCCAGCGTATACAAAAATGTAATAATTTGGTGTAATCTGAAAACACTGCTACCTTGTTGTTCGCATGGTTTGCTAAATAGCACCAATCTTTTTGCCACATAACAACTAGGTTCTCTTAAAAGCCTTCTGTGAGGAACTTCATCAAACCCCTATTTTTGAAAGTCAAAGCTATGGTCTACTGCAACACTCCTATCTACGGGAATTATGATGTAGAACAGAGCAAGCTTTGAGGAATGTATAAAAATAAGGGCAGCTACTGTTGGGAAAAAGCACCAAGGCAAAAGCCAGCTCCAGATGGCTGGAATGCAAAACAGGATGCTGTTGTTTTGCACTGTACTGTTGGAGAAAAGGTGGAGCCTATTCTCTGTACTGAGCACCGGATGTTAGCTCAGAGTGTCATCTGACCTGTGCTGGAAGTACAGGGGAGGAGTATGTGAGTCTCTTCTGATGGAGTCTGAAGGGAACGGTCGCATTTCTATGTACTGATGAGTGACAGGAATAAACATGTAAAAAGGACTCCTGTCTGTCTCATTTCTCCTCCCTGGGAGAATGCAGGGAGGGAGAGAAGAAGAGAGAAGCAGAGGGTGTGTTCTATCTCACAACTAATGAGAAGAATCACCGGGTTTGTTTACCTAGCCTGCCGGGGTCGCAGACGAAAGGTAAACACAGTATCTCGCTCAATTGCCTCGGGGGAGGCCAGGTACCTCTGCCTGTGAACCAAGATACTAACAGCTACATCTGAACTATTTTCTTCTTTCTTTCTCTTTCTACTTTTCCTGTTTTCCTTCTTCTCTCTTTCCCCCCTATGTTTTTATTGCATTTAAATCAATGTTTTAGTTTTGGATTAAAAAGAGACATTTGATGTTAAGCTTTGTATTTCTTTTTATTAATCCTAATAAAATTTATTCTAAAAAATATTTTGGGAGGAGTCACAATACAAATATAGTAGAGGCACAGTATCAGCTGAGAAATTCTGGGGTGCATAATCTCACAAGGAGAAAATATAAAAGCCAAGAGAAATTTTTGACTTTCTCCATGTTCACAGGGAACAGCTAGAAGATTACGTCTGCAATCCTTTGCACGCTTAATCTGAGAGTAAGTTTGTCTGAACTCAGAGGAGTTCCTAAGTTGAATTTAGGAGCGGACATGTGCGCCACAAGTCTAAGACAGACTTGAGTAGAGGATCGTGAAGAGAGCATATAAAGTCTTGAGTGCTCCGAGTGTAAATAGGCCGCAGAACTAATATGAAGTATGCTTGCCTAGTTCCCATGCTTTAGTGTAACTGAGTTCCCTCCAAACAAGAAACAAATACAGTGGTGCCTCGCAAGACGAAATTAATCCGTTCCGCGAGTCTCTTCGTCTTGCGGTTTTTTCGTCTTGCGAAGCACGGCTATTAGTGGCTTAGCGGCTATTAACAGCTTAGCGGCTTTAAGAAAAAGGAAACAAACTCGCAAGAACTCGCAAGACGTTTCGTCTTGCAAAGCAAGCCCATAGGGAAATTCGTCTTGCGGAACGACTCAAAAAATGGAAAACTCTTTCGTCTAGCGTGTTTTTCGTCTTGCGAGGCATTCGTCTTGCGGGGCACCACTGTACAGGAAAGTCAAGCGTTAGCAATTCTAGCCACTATACAAAGATCTATTGCTTACCTTCGCAGGTGGATGCTTTTCTGCATCAGAATCCTCACTGCTGCTGCTGCTGTCACTGCTACTTTCCGCTTTGCCATTGGTAATTTTAATTTTGGGCGTCACCTTGGTGACTTTTGCTGCTGATTGCGAAAGCAAATAATATTTGATGCACAGAGGAAATTAGAAAGCTCGAATCCAGCTATTGCATATGCATAGCGCTACAATAATTTTTACCGCCCCTTTCCCAAGTTCAATTTGCTGGGCTGTACAGTATGATACGGTTAACGATCCAAAACAGTGAACATCATTTTCTATTGTTTTCAGCAAGATTAGTTTGGTTTACTTTAAAGAGGATTCATATTTCTTTGTACAGTGGTGCCTCGCAAGACGAAAAGAATCCATTCTGTGATTCTCTTCGTCTAGCGGTTTTTTCGTCTTGCGAAGCAAGCCCATTGACGGATTAGCGGATTAGCACTATTAGCGGCTTATCGGATCAGCTGATTAGCGGCTTAGAAAAAGGGGGAGGGGGGAAAACCCGCAGGAACTCGCAAGACATTTTCGTCTTGCGAAGCAAGCCCATAGGAGATTCGTTTTGTGAAGCACCTCCAAAACGGAAAACTCTTTTGTCTAGCGAGTTTTCCGTCTTGCGAGGCATTTGTCTTGCGGGGCACCACTGTACTTGGCTTAACGAGTTGGTATCATGCAGTCAAAAAAACCCACTGTTGTTCTGAGCACATTAAGAATGATATATTAATAGAATCAGAGACTTAGAAGGCACCACAGGAATCCTCTAGTCCAACCCCCTGCAATGCAGAAATCTTTTGCTGAAACCTATGACCCTGAGATTAAGAGTCTCATTCTCTACCAACTGAGCTATCATAAAGGAGGGAGGGTCTTCAGTATTGCATCAGGCCTGAGGTCTAGAAAAGGAAATTCATATTGTCCAGGTTTTATCCCCGTTTTCAGTGATTTGGATATGAATGACTTTTTTTTTTTACTTTTGTAACTTTTACTTTTCTACGACAACACAGTAACCTAGAACAGGTGCAGCAGAAACATTTCCACCAGAGAAAATCAAAGCCAGTCTCAAAAATACGCAGCACATAAACCGTGGTTCGGAACACAAGCTCTTTGTTAAAATCAGATTTTTTAAAAAGCCCGGGAGAACAAAAAAGAGTTAAGTCTTCGCCTGATGCAAAAATTACCATAAAATCGGCACCAGACAAGCCTCTGTGGGCAAGGCATTCCGCAACTATGGTGCCACCACTTAGTAGGCACTGTTCCCAATATTCGCCCGTCACCTGGCTGAGGCACCTGTGGTACGGCCTGTGAAGATCTCACTGTTTCGGCCAGTGACATAGAACGTGGTATTTCAGGTATCCCGATTCCAAGCCATTAAGGGCTCTAAAGGTTAAAACTAGCACTCTGGATTGGGTCCAGAAACACAATGGGAGCTGGGGCAGCTGAGTTGGTATGATCTGGCATAACATAATTGATTCACCCTCCCAGTTAATCTTGCAGCTCTCCCTTGGACCAGGTGGAACTTCTAAACCATTTCAAAGGCAGCCCTGTGTATCTATTGTCTGTGAAACGATACAAACTAGAAGCAACAGAAAAAGTCAGCTGCATCTACAGAACAAAACTCTCGTTTTATACATATTCAATGAACTCAAGAGCCACAAAATCCTTTCAGAGCTCCCCTGTGAGAACTTGTTAACAGCATTTTGGTTTTCTGCACTAATGCAGGTGAGTTACCTGGCTTAGAAGCTGGCTTTGCTCCCTTTTTGCCTCCCTCTGGCTTTGGCTGCTGCTTCTTTGGAGCTTCATCTTCCGAGCTACTTGAATCTGAACTAGAACTGCTGGGTTTCTTCTGCGGTTTTGTTTTCACGATAGCTTTCTTAACCGGGAGACCTGTTCCCTTCTAACGAGAGAAGTCAGTAAACACCACAAGCCACATTACTTTAGTAATATTTTACATAATATTTAGTTGACTATAACCCTGTCTTCAGCAAAAGTTGGTGTGATGGCTTGGGATTTGGACTCGGAGGCTGAACCTGAGGAATCCCAGCCTGCACAGGGGTCCCTGCTTCCAGAACCAGCTGAGCAGGGGCTGGGGCTTGAGCCTGAAGGGCCCTCACCTGTGCTGGATCCTCAGGTGCAGGCACCAGCTGAGTCTGCTCTGGCTCCGGAGGTGATGGAGGACCCATTGCCTGCAGGTGCTCCACTCTCAGCCCCATCCGGGGAAGTTGAGGTTGCCTCTGGGTCCAGCCTCTCCTGAGCTGCAGAGCCTCAGGGCAGAGAGGCAGAGGGAACTAAGTTCCTGCAGGAGGAGTGCTCGCCTCCAGGCCAGGAGAGGCGAGTCACCTGAGGATCGGGGCCATCCTATGCCTCGGGGCAGATAAAAGCCAGCCAGCCCCAGTCCCAAGTTGCGGGAGCAACATCGTTGGTTGTCAGTTCCTGCCTGAACCCTGCCCTGCTTTCCTGCCGGAGCTCCTGACCTCACCTGACTCCCTGCCCTGCTCCCAGCTTCAGCTTTTATGTTGGCCTTAACAGCATATCCTGGAGTGCAGCCTTGCTTGGCCTAAATGCTCAAATGCCCATTCTGCTTTTCACACAACATCAACCCATTCTATGTTTTCCCAGGGAAGCAAAGCATGTGTATGTTACCAGTCCAGTGTCATAGCAGAGGAGCGCTCCACCCTTCTCTGCTCTCACTATGGTACATTTGCTGGCAACTTCATGAATAAGTTACAAATACATGTCAGAAGCCTGGAGGATGGGGTCCAATATGCTTTCATAAGAGCCCATGGTCACCATTTAACACAGTTTACCAAAGCTGGGTCTCCAGCTGTTTCTGGACTACAACTCCCATCATCCCTCGCTAGTGGGACCAGTTGTCATGGATGATGGGAATTGTAGTCCAAAAACTGTTGGAGACCCAACTTTGGGAAACCCTGATTTAACGCCTCTATTATTCCATGTTCATATTTTAAGACATTCCACCCTCAACCTGTGTACAGAGTATATTCAAAACCAGCACTTTCAGAATTATAGCTTCAATAAATCCATACCCAACAAGGGACTCCTAGACACTTGGAACAACCAGGAGACCCATAGCAGAGGATTCCAGGAAATGTTCTGGTGTGCATGCTTATTTTACGTAGGGCGCTGGCCACTATTGGAGCCCACCACTGTTCCATATGAATCAAGAGGGCGGTTTAGAATATACAGCACGTATTTCTGCGCCTATGCATTGCAGGTTAAGATGAACAATGGTGGCCTCACTGGCTTTCAGAGAAGATTGCCAACATTACGGATTTAACAGAGGAATCACAGGGTTCCCTAGAATACCTTTGGAAATTCTCTGTGCAGTAAAGCTTCCCTGGAGGAGAACAGGGCATCACAATTTCAGCTGGTTCCCCTTGCTTCCTTAAAAACTCATTCCTTACTTCCCAATTTATTTTTTATTTATTTTTAGCAAACCCTTTCCAGAACGACCCTCATTTCCACTGTAGTCGTGTCCTGGCCTTTATGTCCACCCAATATCCAAGATTATCTGCCACCATGTTTTAAAAGTTTTGGATAAAGGTTGAAAGTGCTTTGTAAGCGACCAAGCATAAATCTTAGGGGCATGGTAACCGTTTTTCACCTTCACATTATTTTCTATCCTAAACAAGAATGTCATTGTTATTAAGAACACTAATAATAATAAAAAACAGGGCTGGCCAGTTTACAGAGCCATATGAGTTTCCATGTTTTGTAGCTTTCAGGGCATCTTTAGGACTTTTCAAGACTTAGAGGAGCAATGGCAAGAATCTCACCTTTGCTGATGACTTCTTCTCTTGCTCTGAATCGGAAGAGTCGCTGGAATCATCACTGCTGCTCTCAGGAGCTGCCTTTGCCGGTACTTTGGTTACAGCAGCAGGCTTGGCTGCTAGATTTGGGGTGGGGAGAAAAAGAAAATACTGAGTTATTTAGAAAGGAATCTAGCCCCATCTTCTTCATCTTAAAGGCAGACAGCAGTCAGCAAAAGTTGCTATTGCAAAGAGCACCCCCTTAAAAAAACAAAACACAAAAAACCACTTCTTCCCACCCTAGGAACAGATTATTTTAACCCTAAAATAAAGTTACGTTTGCAAAACATCTGCATGTGTTGGTTTTAATATCAGTCGTGTAAAAGACACCCCTCAGTTTGGGTTGAATTTTGTTTCCTTCCCCCAAAAAACCTTCAAGTGGATTTACATGATTTCCATATTTTCCCCTACTTGCTGAGTAAAGGTAAAGGTAAAGGGACCTCTGACCATTAGGTCCAGTCGTGGCCGACTCTGGGGTTGCGGCGCTCATCTCGCTTTATTGGCCGAGGGAGCCGGTATACAGCTTCTGGGTCAGGTGGCCAGCATGATTAAGCCGCTTCTGGCAAAACAGAGCAGCTCACGGAAACGCCGTTTACCTTCCCGCCGGAGCAGTACCTATTTATTTACTTGCACTTTGATGTGCTTTTGAACTGCTAGGTTGGCAGGAGCAGGGACCGAACAACGGGAGCTCACCCCGTCGCGGGGATTCGAACCGCCGACCTTCCGATCGGCAAGTCCTAGGCTCTGTGGTTTAACCCACAGCGCCACCCGCGTCCCTACTTGCTGAGTAGGACTCCTTAAAGAATCTACAGCCCCTCTTACCTAATATTCTTTGGCCATGGACTTCCAACTGCTTTGAGTTATGTTTATGATAAACATTACGGTATAGTGGCTGACGGAGCCTTTACTCAAGGGCACTGAATAACTCATTTGCTCTGGATTGTTCAAGGAGCACGTGATCCGTATCCAAATGTGGACAGAAACAACGGGAGGAGAGAGGCGTTTCCACACACAAGTGATGCAACTGGGCTACTCCTTACGGAAGCAAAATCAACACCTAAGTATGAACCAACTTATCTGCATACTGGAGCAAACTAGCAGAATTTACCTAGTTTTTTAGCTGGGGGCTTCTCATCTTCACTGGAGCTGTCAGAAGAACTGGATGAAGATTCTTTCTTTGCCTTCTTCGCTGGTGGGCCATTGGGAACAGCTTGTCTTTTTTTGGCTTCAGGCGACCTAAAGGAAAACATCACAGTCACTGCTGTGTAACTGAGCTGCCTGTGAGGTTCGTCCGTGACCCCAAGTGCTGGTGGAAAGGCAACAGTATTAAGTTTTCTGTTCCTAAGAACACAAGAAGAAGCTGCTGGATTACTTAGGCCAATGGCGCATCTACTCCAGCACCCACTTCTGTCAATGGCCGACCAAGTGTCTGTGGGGAAACCTGCAAGCAGGATTCAAGCACAACAGCACTGCCCCCTCCTGTGGTTTCTCACAACCGGTCTTCAGTTTTAAAATCCTCTCGGATTGGAAGAAGTTTAAAGACTATTTGCAAAAACATTGTAAAATGTTGGAATGTTAAAACGCTGAAAGGCTAAAATGATGAAAGATATAAAGACAATGTGGCATTAGTGATACAAGTAAAAGGAGTATGTAAGAAATGTCTCAAAAGACAAGGGCAGTAAAATTAGAGTACACTGTGTCAAATGTAATCAAAAGGATATAAAGGGAAAAATTGGAGACACAATGGGTTGAAATGCATAATATAGATTAAGATTTGAAAGAGGGTAAGATATTGCTGAATATGAGTGTGTAAAAAGGAACACAGAAAAGGGAGACGTGAGGAAGTCAGGAAGAAGGGTTACGAAAACAACAAGTAAAAATTTGGATTTTTATGTCTTTTTTTATGTCTTGCTTCTATGTTTTTTTTCTTTTTTCTCTTTTTGTTTTTTTACCTTTTATATGTTTTTATTGTATTTATCTGTTTTGCTTTGAGTGTGATAATGTTGTTTCTTCTTTGGTTTGATTGGAAGGATGGTTTTATGTTTAAAATCTCAATAAATATTCTTTAAAGAAATAATAATAATAAAATCCTCTCTCCCAGCTCCTTCACTAACAAATCAAAAGCTCCATCTTGTGGAGCGAAAGATAGGCAAGAAGAAACAGCAGCCAAAAAAGAATGCAGGACTGGCTGAACGAAAACAGGAAACAGAGGTATAACTATTGTCATTTTAGGGTCCAGCAAGATCTATTGAACTGAATTTGGTTTCCTTTCTTGTAGACATGGGTAGGACTGCATTGTTGGCTACCACAGTGCACCTACTTTGAGAGAGCGGAATCCTTTCGTTCTTGGCTTTGGTTCAACATCTGGAATAACCAGGAAGGTCCTGTTAGCTCCTTCTGAGCACCACAGAACTCCCGGGATTTCAGGGTGGGGTGTCTTCGCATCAGTGCTGAACAGACTTCCCTCCCCTCGCAAATACAGTGGTACCTCAGGTTAAGAACTTAATTCGTTCCAGAGGTCTGTTCTTAACCTGAAACTGTTCTTAACCTGAAGCACCACTTTAGCTAATGGGGCCTCCTGCTTCTGCTGCGCCGCCGCTGCATGCTTTCTGTACTCATCCTGAAGCAAAGTTCTTAACCCGAGGTAATATTTCTGGGTTAGCGGAGTCTGTAACCTGAAGCGTATGTAACCCAAGGTACCACTGTAGTGGTAGCTCCATATCCACATGGGTGGGTGGGCGTTACTCCTGATTTCTCAAGTATGCACAAACAGGAACTGCACGTTTGGGGGGGAGGGAGAACCAATTTTAAACTGGCCCTCATGCTAACGATGATTAAAATTGAACACTCCCTGCTACACTGCTGCGTGATAAAAACACGTGAATCGGGCACCCACAAATAAAAGGATGCGCAGAACTACATCCATTTGCACAAGCGCAATGTGAAAACCTCACCCCACCCCAAAGCTTGTGAACTGGTACACTTAGCTTACTTTTACAACTAAGTTTACTCACAAAGCAACCCAGGACAAATAAAGAGTATGCATGGGCATGTATATTTGTACCAATATTGAGAGATGATGTACGCGCTAGATTTTCTTTGGTGGTTCTCATCCCTCCACAGTTGGATTTAGATTTGTCAAGGCCAACAGAACCAGTTTAAAAGAAGAACATGTGGTTCTCCTCTGATCCCAGGGCAGGATCTGAAGACATGTGGATCTGGTCAGTGTCTGAATAGGAGACCTGATGATTCATGATAGAGGCATACAAATGCAATAAATAAATAAATAAATAAATAAATAAATAGGGGCGGCAAAGAATAATGTGTGCCTTTGAAAAGCACGTCCCCACAGCACCTATGAGATTAATGTCACCAGTGAATCAACTGGTGTAGCAAGTATTTTGGGGGGAAATAATACGTTTGATAAACATTTCACGTATATTTTACCATAAACATCCAGCTGTGCACATTTATTCGCAAGTAGTCCCATTGACTTTTAATATGCATTATGTGTTCTTTGTGGATCACCAACAGCCAGTTCTGCAAATTTCCATCTGCATACTGGCATTGCTACAAATATGCAATTCCGCCCCCCTCCCCTGAATTCCTGCTTTATAGTAGGGCCTGTGTGGCTGCTTAAGCTTAGCAATGCATTAGGAGCAACAGAGACAAGTTAGAACAGCTTTAAAAAAACACATGATGAAACCAATCAAACGTAGGCTAGACACTGATGATGTCAAAGAATTCATATTCCTTCATTACCATCCCATTTACTTGGTGTTATACCAATTTGTGAAGCATCTTTTATAGGCAAGTCCTGAGTCTGATTCACCAGAACTACGCACACTCATATTCCTAGTTTGACATGGGAGGGAGGGGAGAGAGAGAGAGAGAGAGAGAGAGAGACTGACAATGAACAGCTTTACTAAAACAAACCAACAGGTAACCAATGAAAAATTGCTTGGAACCAGCAGGCAGTAATTCTCTCTGAAAAACTACACTACTTACTTCAGCCAGTAGTTGAAGACATCAAGGAGAGAAGCGGCATTGGGGTCTTGTTTTGTCTAAAATGCAAATACAACGCAAAAATGATAAAATATGAAAAAAACACATTTTTGACAGTAAGTTATGATGCTTTGGGGGGGGGGACCAGTCTGCCCTCCTTGCAAACAAGCACCATGTACAGCGAATTCTGGAGCCTCCTGCTGCCAACACCCTGGGCTCCTCAGGTGCTTTCGCCCACCCTCAATAATCCACTCTCCTCACTCCTACCCACAAACCCAACAGCCCCTCAAAGTAAAAGCACTTTGCCTCAGTCCATCAGCACATTTCCTTCCTCCTTTATCAATTACTTACCACTCCCTCATATACATGGTGCCTTAAAGATTGCATTGTAAAACTTTGTGGTACTCATATGAAGGGTGGTATAGAACTTTAATGTATAAATAACAATTATCTAACTTCCACAGAAGCCCACAGATCACCTCCATCCCACATTAGGGCATGTCATTTTAGGGGGTGAAACTTAATTTCTGTTAATTTATTCAATGAGGGGGCCTTAAAAGTATGTTTCTGGTTGTGAGGAATTCAAATCTGCTGCTGCTTTTGTGACTGGACACATCTAGCTTGGGAAGTCTACCAAGCACATAACTGTTTTCGTAAAAACAATTTTAATTTCGCCTTCTGAAAATGCCAGGTGAATGATAAAAGTAATATGAATATGGAATAGAACCGCAAGTACTTGGCAACAGGTTTTTTAAACGACTGTACGCCATTTTGCACACGTTCTACTTACCAAGCCAACTAAATTCTATTAATTTAACCCCAACACACCTTTGGCTTCCCCAGCCACGTGACAACGTTTCGCGCCCCTCATTTTGGAAATGCGGAAGTTGCAAAACGTGCCCTAGCCCGCCCGCCCCCCACGTGCGCAGAGAGGAGAAACATCTGCTGCCTTGAGACAAGCGCAACACGTCGCCTCTCCACGGGAGGAGGTTGCCCCCCCCAACTGTTTTCCCTTTGCAACTGCCATCACGCCCCCAAACAGCCCCTTCAGTTCAGGATCTGAACCCTGACCTCCAAATATGGAGTCGTCCCCCCCCCCGCACATCACCTGGCGAGACCTCCCCTCGGGACGTCCATATTTTCACCGGATAAATGTTGGAGGATATGGCACACCGCTGGCGGGGAAAGGCCTGACCCCGAGACCCCCTCTCCCTTCTCCAAGGGATTTCATGCATCCCTGTCGCCTCCACGCGCGCACAGACACGCACGCGCCGCCCCCCCCCGACCCCCCAAAAAGCAACAGCAACAGCCTCACCACGCCGGCCGCTTTCCCGAAAGCCCGCGCCGCCCCCTCGAAATGGTTTTCTTGCAGGAAGGCGAAGACCAGCGGGAACAAGTCGCTCGGCACCACGCGCGCCTTCGCCATGTCGCCGCCGGAAAAGGAAGCTGGAGCCCGGCACCGGATATTTAACAAAAAACGCCGCGCGTGGATACGCGCGCGAGCGTGCGCGCGCGCGCACAAGACCGCACATTCTAGTTATTTATTTATTTACAGTGGTACCTCTGGTTAAGTACTTAATTCGTTCCGGAGGTCCGTTCTTAACCTGAAACTGTTCTTAACCTGAAGCACCACTTTAACTAATGGGGCCTCCTGCTGCCATCGCGCCGCCGGAGCACGATTTTTGTTCTCATCCTGAAGCAAAGTTCTTAACCCGAGGTACTATTTCTGGGTTAGCGGAGTCTGTAACTTGAAGCGTCTGTAACCTGAAGCGTCTGTAACCCGAGGTACCACTGTATTTGAAAAGCAGTGGCTCCCGTCAACAGCAACAACAACAAAACCCACCACCCCAAAACATACAGATAGGAAAAAGTATCAAGGGACACCGCGCAAAATTCAGTCGACTTTTCTCTCTCGCTCTCTCTCTCCCCTCTACTGCTGGCCTCCCCTTAATTTGGGATTATTTTAAAAAGAGAGATATCTGGGACCTTGGGGTTTTAATTGGGCACTATCTAACTATTTTTATTATTATAAAAAAAGGAGCTCCGCCAGCGGCTTGGCGCAACCTTTGGCGTTTTTGCGCCGACGCGGTGGGATTTTACGCAGCGCGTAAACGCTTGTGAAGCTCAAAGCGTCTTGATTCCAGAAGTGAATGGAAGTAGGAATGTTTCGGTTGTCGAGCCCACGGTGGATATTTAATTTATTTGTTTGCTACACGAGAATATAAGACGACCGTTGAATTGTTTGCGGATAGAGGGATATAGCATGTTCAGCCAGCATGGTTCATATCGCCAGGGATGATGGGAAATGTAGTCCAGGAACACCTGACGGCCGACACGTTGACTACTTCTTTCTTTACCTTGGAAAAGGCGGTAGGTGGCGAGCTCCCGTTAGGGTTTCAATGGTAGCCCAAAGGGAAAATCTGTGCCGCGGGAGTCCTTAACTCCAAGGCTTTCTGATGTGGCTAGCAATGCTCTTTCTTACACTGATGCACGAACCAGAGCAAAAACTGGTTTAAAGCGACAGACATTCCAAGGAATATTGGCTGCAGATAATGCTAAGCGCCTTTATCATTCTCAAAATTAGGTTCAGACAGGTTGGGAGACGGCAGAACTAAACACGTATATGCGTTGAGAAGCATGGGTCTAGCCAGGATTTATTTTACAGGGGGTAGGCATTATGTGTGTGTGGTTATCTGTGATACAATTGGTAAGTTAGTTAAGTATTTCTATTTATTTACTTGATTGGGGGGCGCAGCTGCCCCTCACTGCACCCCCCCCTGGATACACCCATGTTGAGAAGTGCATATGCCAGATTATTTACTTATTTATATTGTATTCAGCACTATTTTTCTAGAAAAATAGGTGCCGGAACTCACCACGAATGCCTTCCTTGTTCTCTTGTAGTGGCAATGGCACCCACCTAAGAGATGCCAGAACTGAGTTCTGCTGAGTTCTGACTGAAAAAAAGCCAATTGTATTTATAATCCACCAAGGGACCCAGGGTAATGTCTCCCTGTCTCCTTACTATTCTCACAATCACCCCATGAAGTAGGTTAGGCTGAGAGACAGTGACTGGCCCCAGGCCACCCAGTGCGCTTTGTTACTGAGTTGGAATTTGAATCCAGAGCTCCCAGATTCTAGTCTGACCATTCTTCGCTTAATATGACTTAGAAATTTTGTTCACAACAACTGAGGCTGCATTCCTATACACACTTATATGAGAGAAAGTGGGTGGGATGTTTTTATTGTATTTCTCTTTCCTCTTGTTTTTAACATATCAGTATGGGGTATATTGTCTGTCTGTTTATTCTAAGTTGCTTTGGGTTGCCCTGGGCAAGATAAAGCAACTAACAAATTTTTCGTATCTAACAATACATAATAATAGTAAGTCCTGCGAAATTCATTTGTGTAATGCTTGGGCTGCAAAAGACTCATAGCATAACCCTGTGTGCATGTTTACAGAAGTAGGTGGGTCACAGGGAACTTACTCCTAAGTAAGCATGTATACCATTGCATTGTAAAAGACTGGCCCAGTTGTTAGGTTAGGCTGGCAACCACTAACACAAGCTCTTATTATTATTCTATGGGTTAGTATAGGGCACCAGACCAGCATGGAAGGAAGGAAGAAAAGTAGTATCAGACTTATAGATGAAACAGGTATTCCTCACCCATCAAGGAATGCAACGGGCTGTTTCACATCAAGGACATTGCTAGGCACTTAAGACTTGGGAGCACAGCCTCATGAAACAAATTTGTATATACACTATATATGCAAATCTAGGTATCTGAGCAAATTAAGGTGGTAGTTTGAAGGGGGTCTGTCTCCCTGGCACTGTGCCCAAAAGTGTAATAAGCACAGAAAAAAATTCATGTCATGGGGGCATGAGATCTGGAGCATAGCACAAATGACCTGGGGATTGAAGGATTTTTCAATCTTGGTGCTCTTGGGTTCTCATTTTTCTGATCTAAAATTCAGTTCTTCACATTTCTGTTGCAATTTGTGATTAAATATTCATAAGTTTTGATTAATGTGCACATTTTTACAAGCAATTTCCCCCTGTATAGTGCATTTTTTGTATGTTATTTTCACTTTATATCCCATTTTTTTAAACTTTGGTTGGTTGGAGAAACGCAATGCAAAATATGGATAAGTGTAAATTTCATATTCTCATATTGTTTCAGAAAGTTCAAATTCAATAATTTATTTGTTGCATAAAATTTATATATCTCTTCTTTGTAGAAAAAATATCAAAGCAGTTTGCCTCTAAATGCTTAGTGAATATAATTGTAACAAAAATCAGCACTGCCTGCCAGTTATTTAACGGGCCCAATTAAAACTGCTGGTGCTGTCCTATAAAGCCTTACATGGCTCAGGACATCAATACATTAAGGACCTCCTTTCCCCACACAAATCAACCCAGACCCTGTGTTTGTCATCCAAGGCCTTTATGTCCTTCCTCCCTGAGAGGTTGGGGGGGGCGGCAACACAAGAATGGCCTTTTTAGTGGTGGCTCCCTGATTGTGGAATGCTCCCCCCAGGGAGGCTCTCCTGGCACCTTCACTACATATCTTTAGGTGCCAAGTGAAAACGCTCCTCTTTACCCAGGCATTTGGCCATTAAATAATCTATGGCCTGTTATTCTCATGCTCTGCATTATTTTATTATTATTAGGCTCCATAAATCATAATAATGTTGTACTCTGCCCTGGCATCTTTGGATAAAAGGTGGTACATAAATCAAATAAATAAACACCCTTTGGAGTGCATTGCTCAGAGATGGCCAACGATGGGCACTGCCGTTCCAAGACCAAAATCAACCACAGGTAAAAGTGTGTGTTCAGTCTGATAGGATGACCTGTCCTTATTAGGGGTGTTGTAACACCTCCTTCATAAAGTCATAAAATCAAGAATAGCATAGCCCAGACTTTTCCACACCGGGGGCGGGGCGTGTACTAGTTTTGTTTTGCATATTACTACTATCTGGTAACGCAAGGCAGGGGTCGGGTCTATTTCCCCGGGCTATGTTTTAAAAATTAAATTAAATTAAAAACCCATCCTTCTCAGAGGACGTCAGGGTGATATACCACCACGGGGTATCTCCCCCCCCCCCACCTCCGAGAAGCGGTTGGCTCCCACCCCCCATTTACTTTCGTGCAGGGGAGAGTGGAAAGGGAGGAAGTGGTCTCCGCCCTCAGCCAGGCTCTTGCAGAGGCGCGCAGGGAGCCAGCCCTTCCGCTTCTCTCTCTCTCTCCCTCTCTCTGTCCCGCAGCGCCCACGGGGCCAGGCGCCCCGCGCGATTAGCGGGAGCGCCCCGTCGGTTTTCCTCCTCTGGCTGCCGGCCGGAGCTCGGCTTCCCCGAGGCCAAGAAGTCCGGCATGGCGGCGGCGGCGGCAGCTCCAGGTAAGTGCGCTTTTCTGAGGAGCGCTTTCCGTGGCGCGCAAAGCCGGAGCCGGAGGCGCCTCTCCGGACGCCTCCCCGCCCCGGCGAAGGGGGCTTACGCGGAGCCGCCTGGGGGTTCACAAGCTCCCTTCGCCGCCCTACAGACCGCCTTGTAGAGGGGGAGAGAAGCAGAAGTCGGGTTCTGCGATCTTAACTTTGAGGTGCCTTCCTTAACCGAAAAAACTGGTGGCCACCCCGAGGACCTCGGAAGCCCTTGGTGGCTTGGACGGGCCCCATGTTTCCTTTCTCCAGCCCAGACCCGGCTGCTTGGCCAGTTTGACCTCGGCAATAGAAGCCCTAAAAGTGCGCTTTGCCCAAGCTCACCAAATCGATGCAGATCAGGTGGGACAATTAGACCCCCCCTCTGTTTCACGGGTGGAAAAGGTGATCCTACTTGATCCCAACTATTATATAGATGTGTGTGTTGGTTCATACATCCTGCTGATCCAGTGTTGCAGTATGTTTAGTCGGAAGGAAATGCCCCACAGACTTCAGGTCCTACCAGATGCTTAGGATTGTAGTACTGTATTGCATCCCAATCCTATGCATGTTTACTCAAGAGCAAGCCCTGTATATCCAGTAGGGCTTCCTCCCAGCTAACTGTGCCGCACACAGTCGTGTTCCATGCATAGTTAGGCGCACCTGTGCTCAGTGACGTTAAGAATGACTGTCTCTGCATAAGATTGCTACTTAGCATCCTGATCCTGTGCATATTTATTCGGGGAATTAGCTCATAAATTTCGCTCATCTAAATTAAGCTTGCTGTCAAGTAAGAACTGCAGTCTTACAGCACAATCTGCTCTATACATGTCTGTTCAGAAGCAAATCCCACTGTCTCCAGTAGGGTTTAGAGGACTGCAGCCTTAATCTCTTATTGTTAGATTTCTCGTATATTTTTACCTGGACTGTCATATGTAGTCAGGGTGTTAAAAGTTTGGGCTGTTGAAGTTACCCGCCTCCCTCCCATGCTGGCCTCTAAAACTCTCACTCAGAATAATCTTGACAGTTATGAATCAGCAGTTCAAGGTCCTTTCTTGTTTGGATATGCAGATTGGGTAACACTAATAGTTAGGGGTTGTTTTTGGAAGTGATCGAGCTTGGCAGCACTTCTCAGCTTGCTTCACTTGTGTTCACTCGAGTTCCACTGCTGAATTGGGGACTGAGCACTGCCAATTTAAAAAAGGCATTAGACAGGCTTGCTGAGCTTGTTGTTGTAGCCCGATGTAAGCAGCAGAATGGTAGTTTGCATCGGACTGAGCATCATTCCAAGGGTGGCTTCACATATTAGCAGGATAGGATGTGTGCCCTGTGCAAAGCCAGCCACAACTAGCTTTATTTAAATCAATTGTCTTCTCTGCATCCCCAAGTCTGCTAAAGACTGCAGTCTGAGGCAGAAAGCACAAGTGAGTTTCTCTTCCTTTTTTGTCTGTGTGCTTCCGTGAGAGTAATTTACAAAGGGGGAACTCATGCATGTCCCTTATGGCGAGCTGCATGAGCTATTCTCACATGAGGATCACACCCACATTACCCAGAAGCGCATACAAAGGAAGTACAATGCAACGGTATGTGAAATTATAGCTATTTTAATTCCTGTTTATTGCATGCATATATTGGCATTCAGTGCATCAAATTCCTCAAGGCGGCTCACATTTCAAATAATTTAATGCAACGAGAAGACCTTGCCTGCTTTCCCAAGCTATCATGGCTGTGTTCTAGCAACATAGGACCAAACTACTATAGTATGGGAAGAGTCATGGCTGGAATGACTGATGCTGTATCAAAACAGCAGGGAGAAGGCTGCTAACTTAGTGCAGTGTCAAGCCTATGTCAGCACTCACTCCTCAGATCAACTTAGGAGACCCTTGTTGCTGCTTTGAAGCCAATAAAAAATATTGGGAGATCTGATTACAAATCTTCAACATCAAATGCAGTCAGGTTCTTATTCACCCTATACTTCCAAGACAATATGAAGTATTAGCTGAACACAGGCAACCATGGCAAAATATAGACAGCTAAGAGTCTTGTAATACCTTGTGGGAGTGCCCGGTCCACCCATTAGGCTACTGCCTTGGGAAATAAAGGTGTCATGAATTGCAGGACAGCCTCTTTGAAGGCTGAACACAATGCACCCATAGCCCAGCTCAAGTCATGCTTCATTGGGGCTAGCCCTACCATTAGGCAAAGTGAACCAACCACCTCAGGCAGCAGATGCTGGGTGCCAGTGGTGGCAACTGCCTTGCTGTTTCTCTTATTTCCCCTCCGGGAAGAGAGCTATGTACCCTATGTGACATATTCTGGCCCCTGCAAGCTAACCTACTGCATTCGTTGTGAAGGATACTACCCCACTGCCAGCAGTGAACTAAGAATCACTTCCCAGTCCAGTCAGCTTCTGTATGTTGACTAAAGAGAGCCGCCATCTTGTTTTTCACCTCAGGAAGCAAAAGGTTTTGGGCCAGCCCTGTGCCACATCCCTACAAAATGAGAAAGGAGTGAAGGGCGATCGAAAGCGCCATGGGACCAGGTTCCTGGGAGCAGATAAACTTTCCCCACGTGTACTTTTCTTCCTGAAAGCTCTTTTTAAAAGCCTTTTTGCTCCCTGCGGGGGCTGCTCTGCTCATGGGGAACTTCTCCCATTGCTTTCTGTTTGGCATCTTTCAAAATGGGGAAATGCCCCCTTTGGTGGGGTTATGAACCTCTCATAGGCCTTAGGTACAGAAGTTGGGTTATAGAGCCGGCTGAGGTCACAGGAGTGCAGGGCCAGCATAGCTGAGGGAAGAGCTGGAGAGAAAGGAAGTTGGTGTGAGGTAGAAATGGGCTGATGCGAGAGGGCCCCTGATAAGGCCAAGAGAGGGTGTGTGCTATGGCGTGGCTGGGAGTGCATTCCCTCCAACATTTCTCTGATAGAAATAGAGACATTCTGCATCAGGAAGCTTAGAATCATAGAATCATAGAGTTGGAAGAGACCACAAGGGCCATCGAGTCCAACCCCCTGCCAAGCAGGAAACACCATCAGAGCACTCCTGACATATGGTTGTCAAGCCTCTGCTTAAAGACCTCCAAAGAAGGAGACTCCACCACACTCCTTGGCAGCAAATTCCACTGTCGAACAGCTCTTACTGTCAGGAAGTTCTTCCTAATGTTTAGGTGAAATCTTCTTTCTTGTAGTTTGGATCCATTGCTCCGTGTCCGCTTCTCTGGAGCAGCAGAAAACAACCTTTCTCCCTCCTCTATGTGACATCCTTTTATATATTTGAACATGGCTATCATATCATTGATGAGAACCATTGATGAGCACCCTTTGGGTTTGGTCAGTCAGCCAGTTACAAATCCACTGAGTGGTAGCATAGTCAAGACCGCATTTTACCAGCTTCTTTACAAGAATATCATGGAGCACCTTGTCAAATGCCTTGCTGAAATCAAGGTAGGCTACATCCACTGCGTTCCCTTCATCTACCAGGCTTGTAATTCTGTCAAAAAACGAGATCAGGTTAGTCTGACATGACTTATTTTTCAGAAATCCTTCTCCCGCGTTTGACCTTGCCGCAAACATATACAATCATATACACATATTCGTCTGCCGCCTTGAGCCAATGACAACCTCTCAGCCTGGCCTAATTCACAGGATTGTTGTAAAGAAATGTGTGAGGTGAAGGGATTATGGACAACACC
Organism: Podarcis vaucheri; assembly: GCF_965113315.1. NCBI lineage: Eukaryota > Metazoa > Chordata > Lepidosauria > Squamata > Lacertidae > Podarcis > Podarcis vaucheri. Next base: position 89,738,216 of record NC_138763.1, on the reverse strand, counting down.
TTCAACAGAGATATGGAATGAAATAAAATTTTAGCTGCAAGCTGCCTTGAGTCCCTGTCAGGTGAAAAGGCAGGTGACAACAACAACAACAACAACCGAAACTGTGAGAATGATCAGGCACATACCAGAGTGTAAATCCTATTGAACTCAGTGGGACTTAGTTCTGAGTAAAAATGCTTAGGATTGCAGTGTAAGGCTGCCCAGTCTTTACCCAGTTACCTGTGAGTAAGCTCTGTTGAATTCAGTGGGACTTAACTTCTCAGTAGACAGTGCAAGGTTCCATTAATAATAAAGGAATAAGCACTAAATGCATTTTCTTTTTACGTTTTCTTTTAAATGGTTGCCTGCAATTAAATAATTTAAAGATTGGTGACCCTTTCCTTAAAAATGATAGGAAGGGGTTCATCGGCCATCTTCACCATTTCCTTCATTTGGTGCAGGATTTTTATTTTCGGTATAAACAAGACTCCATTTTTGCACCTACATACACACACCACTTTTAATTGTTCTCTGGGATGTGGAAGGGAGGAAAAAGGGAAACCGGGACATTCTAAGATCAAATCAGAAACCGGGACGGCTTGTGTAATTCCGGGACTGTCCCTGGAAAATAGGGACACTTGGAGGGTATAGGAGTAGATTGAGGGGAGAAGTCCAGAGCCACAATTCGGAGTTGGTAACAGATGGGGAACGAAGTATGGATTTGTCCGCAAAGCAGAGACTTGAGGGAGCAATGCTTGCTGAAGAAACGGAATGAAAGGAAGGAAGGACGAGCCATTGAGCGTGTCGAACCTCGGCAAAATCTCCCACAAGGTCTCAAGACACGATGCCATTATTGGAAGGAATGAAGTTGGCAGAGAAGGAAGGGTTGGAGGACTGGACGCTCTGAGAAGTGTAGAGGACGGTCGCATGAGGAATTTTGTCAGGAATGTTGTCACTGCCATGTTAGCACCTGGCAATTGTAAGGGGTACAAAGAGCTCCAAACAATAAGCCTTGGGAGGTTAATTCAATATATTGATCTAAGCTGCCATGCTTTTCACACAGCAGGCTTCCGGCATAATTGGCCTGTGCTAGGATTTGCCATTTTAGCAAGTGAGGACTGTCACCCCAACCCTATTCCCTCTTGTCTAGAGGTGCCAGGGCCACCAGGTAACAAGGTTTTATAGTTGGACTGTTGTGTTGTATAATCCTATACAGCTTGCTGTTTGTTCCAGGATTTCCAAGCTAGGTACCGTATTTTTTGCTCTATAACACGCACCCGACCATAACACGCACGTAGTTTTTAGAGGAGGAAAATCCATAGGCATGCCACCCGTAGGCATTCCCTCCACAACACGCACAGACATTTCCCCTTACTTTTTAGGAGGAAAAAAGTGAGTGTTATGGTGCAAAAAATACGGTAAGTTGTTTTCTCCCAGTTTGCACAAAGATCTCTTCCAAGGTGCAGTTTCCTGAAGAAGCCGTGAAGCTTTGATAGCTTTTGTCAACAATTGCAGTGAATTATTAGCACTACAAGATGTTTTGTTATGGATTGCCAGCTGAACAAATGGTAGTCTTTCTTTTACTTCAGCTGTGCTAAAGTTCACATGGCTAAGCTTTTGTTAAATTTTATGAGTAATTGGCACATCTTTAATGCCAAATCTAGCAATCAGGAGGAAGGAGCTTGAGTTGTTAGCTCCAGAACTCACTGGAAACTTCATTGAGTTTTCTTGCCATGTATCAACATTATATGTTAATCCCATGATTCTATGCATAAAGGTATAAAAGAACAATTCAGTTTAACAAAAAATGGGGAAATGAAAACCACTTCCTGTGGTTGATCTCACTACTGTTGATCAAATAGCTCCTTCAACCAACAGTTGCCTGGTAAGAGAATCCCTGCTATATTATGTTCAAAAGGAGAGGCTCATATATTTTTTCTGCATCATAAACTGATGGATGCTTTTGTGTAAAGCTTCTTGGAGTAATAATTCCATGAAGAGTGCTTTCTGTGCTCTAAAGAAATGTAGATGACATGTAACACACAGCAACGATTTGAACAGAATAATATCAGTTCATGTGTCATGCATGAGCACGCGCTGCGCATGTCTACGGAACCAAAAGAATTGCTACATTTACTACTTAGAGGCAGATGATTCACAACTATTTATCACATGTAACTGACCGATTTCCAGCACAATGTAAAGATAGAGGATACAACTACTGCTAGATCAAGATATATACTTCTTCTGAGATGGATGCTAAATTATACAGAAGATGTGTCATTTTAATTTTAGGATATTTAAGCAGCCTAAATGGTTTGCGGGATTGTATCTCAATTGGATTGGTAGGTAGGTTGCGCACCAATTGCTAAAAAGTTTTGTTTCACCAGACCTCATTTCTATGGTTACCAAACACTGGTTTGTTCGTAGTCGTTATTGACACACTTCTGTCCTAATCCTGTTTACCTTGCCCGCTGCTGTGAAGCTTGGTGATTTAACTAGGGCAGGTTAAGATGAGCCACAGGTGTAGTGGTTCGAGTGTTAGGCTAGGACCTGGGAAACCAGGGTTCAAGTCCCTTCTCAACCTCCTGCCTTGCAGGAATCTTCTTACCTGACATGGGGCTCAAACTCACAACCTTGGGATTATGCTCTATCAACTGAGCAATGTAACAAATACCGTATTTTTCGCCCTATAGGACGCACCGGCCCATAGGACGCACCTAGATTTGGGGGGGGGGATAAAGGAAAAAAAAATTATTTCCCCCTCCCATAGGCGCGGGCCCCCAGAACAGGACCCAGAGCGATGCCGAAGCTGCGTGCAGCTTTGGCATGGCTCTGGGAGCTTGCGGGGCTGGAGGAGGGGGAAGCCCTCCGCCAGCCTTCTAACCAAGTCAGGGGACAGCGGGAAAGGCGCGCTGCGCCTCCCGCTGTCTCCCGAGTTTGCGGGGCTGGCGACGGGGAGGAGCAGGCTTCTTCCCCTTGCCAGCCTTCTAACCAAGTCAGGGGACAGCGGGAAAGGTGCGCTGCGCCTCCCGCTGTCTCCCGAGTTTGCAGGGCTGGCGACGGGGAGGAGCAGGCTTCTCCCCCCCCCGCCAGCCTTCCAACCAAGTCGGGGGACAGCGGGAAAGGCGCGATGCGCCTCCCCGCTGTCCCCTGAGCTTGTGGGTCTGGCGGTGGGGCTCTCCTGAAGCCTGGAGAGCGAGAGGGGTCGGTGCGCACCGATGCCTCTCGCTCTCCAGGCTTCAGCGAAAGCCTGCATTCGCCCCATAGGACGCACACACATTTCCCCTTCATTTTTGGAGGGGAAAAAGTGTGTCCTATAGGGCGAAAAATACGGTAAACAAGATTCCGTTTGTATAATATGTTTACATTATTTATTCCCTCACAGAAGGACACTCCAGTGCACACAGTGTGCTGATTCTATATGGGAACGACGCCAGCGAATGGCGCAACTACCTTGAGAGCATCTTTCGCTCGTGCCAAGAAGTCTGGAGCTATCAAGTGGAGAGCGGAACGACTATTTCCACCGAGGAGCTGGAGCTCTTCAAGAGCAGCAAGTGCATCATTGTTCTGCTGTCCTCTGAGCTGGTGGAGAGTTTCTATGTCCCTGATGTCCTTCAGAGCCTGCAGAAGGTTCTCCAGCCCCCTCATAAAGTGGTGAAGCTGTTCTGCGGAATATCAAAATGTGGGAATTATCAAGAATTCTTCAAGGACTGGTCCCAGTGGAAACAGCTTACGTACGATGATGACCCAGATGTCTATGTCGAAGCTGTCATGAAGGCTATTTCAGAAGGAGGTAACCTGGTAATACCTGTTGAAATGTTTGGATTTTGACTGTGGCTTTAAGTCGCTCATCCGCCTCCTGTTCCATCGTCTCAGTCATGGGTACCTCATCAGTACCTTACAAACCCTATGAAAATTGCTGCCAATATTATAAATTCAGAATGTTTATGGGAAGCTCTATTACCATTTCATATATGGATGGTGTTTCTTCCAGTTTATTTAATTATTATTTGCACATATAACTGAATAGTCCTAGGGTTGGCTACAAAAGCAACTCAATTAAAAGCAAGTACAAATCGTCATTCATAACATAAAATAAAACTACAAAACTAACCACTAATTAAGTTAATGAAACAGCTGTGCAAAACAGCTGTGTAGGAGGAGAGAAGACATCTGTTCAACCAAAGGTGTGCCATGACCAATCGTTGCAGAGCATGCAACGATGGTGTGAAATGCAACTTGAAGGGGAGGTCATTACCCAAAACCTGGGGGCCACTGCAGAGAAGACTCTCTCAGACATGGTATTGCTGCCATCTAAGTCCAAGAGAATAAGAGCCAGAAAACAGGTGACGCCAGCCTTAGTAAGCGAGCATGGATGGAAAATAAAATACTGTGTGACCTTATTATATACCAGAATTTGGTAACCATAGAAACGAGGGCTAGTGAAAGTAATGTCAAGTCTTGGTAAAGCCAAACTTCAAATATTGAGCAATTTGCGCACAACCTACCTACCACTACAGTTGTGATACAATCCTGCATACCATTTATGCTGCTTAAATGCCACGCGTTCATTACAATGTCCTTATAGCAAAGTGTGAAGTTTCAGAAGCTTTAGGTATTCTTAAACTGCTAAAACATCTGCATGTCTTGAGAGTAGAGCCCTTTAGTGCTGCTGGGACATTGCATTTCCATAACAGGCAATTGGCATGTCTTCTCTACATGAGAACTGCCTACCCACGTAGCCTCCACCTTCCCAGAAATCAAACTCAGTGTTCCCTGCAGTACTCCATAGCCCAAGTGCCAGGGAGTTGAAGAGCACTTCCCCAGTGCTGCTCTTTGGACTTGACCATGCAGGTGGGAACGAAAGCACTGTAATATAATGCCTCCGGTGCCCATCCTGAACCTTCGGTCAAAGTGGGTACCATTTTGAATGGTATCAAAAGCCAGTGAGAGATTGTGTAACAGTAACAGGGTCCTCTGTCTCTCAGTAAAAAAACCATCCAACAGGATGACCAAAACTGATTCCAGGCCTGAGCCTAGAACGACATTTCATCCAGGAACACTTTCATTTGCTCCACCACAACCCTCTTTACCACCTTTCCCCCAAAAGTAGTGTTGGCTGGTAGTTACTACACACCATTGGGTCCAGTGTGGGCTGTTTAAGGAGCGGACTCTTTCTGAGGATGCATCAATCACAACATCCTCGGCCCACCTGGTCACCCCACTCTGGCTAGCTTTAGGCAGCCAGGGAGAGCAGGAGCCCCAGAGGGCATGTGGTCAGATGCACTGCTGCAAGTATCCTGTCCACGTCACTGGGCCACACCAACAGGAAACGATCCCTTGAAACTGGGCCAGATGTAGCATTGGGCACTGCAGCCAGATTTGATGAGTTATTACGAAGTCAAGAGACTTTGTCAGAGCAGCTCAGAGATAGTCACCATGTGCTACAACGTTCAACATGCCCAAATCTGGGTTAACTAATGTCTGGACCACATGGAACAACTCGACCAGGCAACTCCTTGAGGATACCAGCAGAGAAGTATACCTCAAGGACCGCCTCTTTCCATATGAACCTACCCAGACCCTGAGATCAACTTCTGAGGCCCTTCTTTGTGTGCAGCCTCCTCGAGAGGTCCGGAGGGTGGCAACATGAGAACGGGGCCTTCTCTGCAGTGGCTCCCCATCTGTGGAATGCTCTCCCCAGGCAAGTTTGCCTGGCGGCTTCATTATGCACCTTTAGGCACCTGGCAAATAGGTTCCTCTTTAACCATGCCTTTGACTGATTGACATCCAGTACCCTTTTAAAAAGTGTTGTGGGGGGGGGGCAATCACACAGGGTCCCCGGACGTTTGACGGTCTATTGATCCCTGTGCCACCACTATGATCACTTTCCCGCTGCCGCCAACCCGTTTCTCTCGGGTACACACTGAGTCCAGACAGTTGTTAACATTAATAATAATTTAATAATAATAATTTATTATTTATACCCCGCCCATCTGGCTGGGCCTCCCCAGCCACTCTGGGCGGCTTCCATAGAAACCAAAAATACAATAAAATATCACACGTTAAAAACTTCCCTGAACAGGGCTGCCTTAAGATGTCTCCTGAATGTCAGGTAGTTGTTTATTGCTTTGACATCTGCTGGAAGGGCGTTCCACAGGGCGGGCGCCACTATCGAGAAGGCCCTCTGCCTGGTTCCCTGTAGCTTTGCTTCTCGCAATGAGGGAACCGCCAGAAGGCCCTCGGCGCTGGACCTCAGCGTCCGGGCAGAATGATGGGGGTGGAGACGCTCCTTCAGGTATACTGGACCGAGGCCGTTTAGGGCTTTAAAGGTCAGCACCAACACTTTGAATTGTGCTCGGAAACGTACTGGAAGCCAATGCAGGTCTTTCAAGACTGGTGTTATATGGTCTCGGCGGCCGCTCCCAGTCACCAGTCTAGCTGCCGCATTCTGGATTAGTTGTAGTTTCCGAGTCACCTTCAAAGGTAGCCCCACGTAGAGTGCATTGCAGTAGTCCAAGCGGGAGATAACCAGAGCAGATAACCAGATTAAAACAAATAATCGAGTTTATTTTATAAGCATGAACAAGTTTATGGTTTCAGATAATTTTTCTTGTCAGTTTCTTAATCTTAGTTTCTATACCGGCCTATACCTTTCCTAATAACTGCTAACTGATTATCTATCTATCTGACTCCTCCTATCAGTTTCTCTCACTCTCACAACACAACTCGACCAACCCACAGGCTTATCCTCCCTCTTCCTTCTCCAACTCCCAATTAACTTTCCAACAACTCTAACTCTAACTCCTCCCCTTGGGTTCCCACTGGCCAATCGCTTCACACTCATTTAACCCTTTCCTTATGACCCACCTAGGAGGGCAAACGCCACAGGGGGGTTATTGTGTTACTTTTGTTTTGATTATGTATTTTGTGATTTGATCTTGTGAACCGCCCTGAGACCTGTGGGCTGTATATAAATTGAATTAACAGCAGCAGCAACAAGAAGAAATATGACTTAACACATATTCGGTTGTATTCAGAGTGAGATTTCCACCACTCGCCATTAGAATCATAGAATCATAGAGTTGGAAGAGACCACAAGGGCCATCGAGTCCAACCCCCTGCCAAGCAGGAAATGGTGTTTGCCATTGTGCTCCAGTTGTTAAGATGCTGAGGAATTGTTGCTAAGGTGTGCCTGCAGGAATGTTCAGCATATGCATTTCAGAGGCTTCAAGCCAAAGCATGCTTACTTCCTGTTTATATTCTACTGACCTTAGCATTCATCCCAGCCCCTTGTGCCCAGAGAGCCAGGCTACTAAATCTGCAAAGAGAGGCCTAGTCCCTGCTGATTTCTAAGGCTGCAAATTTGATCCAAACGATTTGCCAAAATATTTAGCGGGAAAGCTTTGTTACAAACCAAAGTTTAAGTGATAGGATCCTTGTCAGTGGGAATGCCCAGAGAACAAGTAAATTGCAAGTTCAGCATATTGTGTTGCTTCTGAGCACATGCATCTTAAGAGTTTACAAACCCCAAGCTTCCTGAGTAGAAAATGAAATTTGCGGTACCCATTTCCGAGCAAACATGTTTAGGCTGCGTCTGTAAGCCTAAGAGCTAAAGGTATCATACAAACCACCATCATAGCAAAGTTAAAAATGAATCTTAACCACAAGCAGAGCGATGCTAAAAATATCCCGTTACAAGAATTTGTGGCTTTTGTGGCAGAGATTTAAAAAGGCAAAAACTTAACCAAAATGATACTTCAGAGGTGAAAACTACATAGTGTTCAACCATGTGGGTGATTCTTATCACATTGCTTGGTTCATTAAAAGAACTGCATGAATTTGAAAATGTCTGAAAGTCACAGTAGTCTGGTTCAGTTGTTCAGTAGTTTAGCGCAAAGGTTCGCAACTTGCTAGCTTGTTAGTACCTGCTTATTGCAGTTGGAGGTTGTATGCCTGTGGAAGTTTGCAACGCACTCAGGAGAGCACATTTTCAAACAGCCCAGATGGAGCAGTAAAGTTCTACTGAGGTCACTGGTGCTGTTCATGTGCACATTTCCATAGTTACATCTTCACGGTAGAAGGCACATAAAAAAGAGGAATCTAAATATATGTTTCCGAAGGACCTTTGATACAGGAACTAAACAGATGCCCTCACTGAGGGCTTTGTTTTCACAGACACAGCGAATGCCAGTCTGGACTTCCTAGGGCAGACATATCCAAAGTCCGTTTCGGGGGCCTAATTTGGCCCACCGTTTGATTTAATCTAGTCCCCGTGGCAGTACGGTGGTACCTCGGGTTACAGATGCTTCAGGTTACAGACGCTTCAGGTTACAGACTCCACTAACCCATAAATAGTACCTCAAGTTAAGAACTTTGCTTCAGGATGAGAACAGAAATCGTGCTCTGGTGGCGCGGCAGCAGAGGGATGCCCCATTAGCTAAAGTGGTGCTTCAGGTTAAGAACAGTTTCAGGTTAAGAACGGACCTCCGGAACGAATTAAGTACGTAACCAGAGGTACCACTGTATATGTCCTGGGGCAGAATCCTAAAAAAAAGCAAAAAGTTCAGCTATCCTAAAAAAAACCTCAGCAACTTTGGTCAGCCCTCAAACATGTCCACTTCATCAAATCTGGCCCTCTTTGTAAAAAGTTTGGACACCCCTGTTAGGGGCAGGGCGTCCTGTCTCAGCGCTTGAGGCGAAATGGAAAGCCTCACTCTGACGATGACACCTGCATTGCCCACGTGGCATTGGCATCAGTGCCGATTTCGGATGAGACTTCTTGCACTCTGCAAGATCTCTCGTAATTTTGATGAGATAAGCACAATCTCAAACAACTTCACTCTCACAAAGACCTGGGATGAATGGAAAGTTGTTCTTTTGAACTGGTACTCTTGATATTTAAAGAGACATCTTCTTTAAGGGGGGGGGGAGAAACTAAGGAAAAAACGGAAAAAACACTGTGTGTTTGTGACCACTCTGTATTTGGTCCAAATATACCTGCACAAGCAGTGACACTTGATGATCATGAACTTCACAGATTTTATTGCCTTAAGGAGCAAATCTCAAACACTGTTCTATAGGGTTCATGCAGTGTCAGAATGCAATCTTCCATTTCACTGTCTCATTCGTGGGCTACAAAATTTGAGGGGGTGGGGAGAGGTGATTTTTCAGGATGTGGAATGGTAGATGCAGTAGCTGAAACTCGCTGTTGCCACTGGAGCTTTTATTAGCTATTACCCCCACCGCCAAAACTCCCTGAAGCAAAACTATGTGATGTTACTGCATCGTTTGACGAAGATGTCTTTAAAAATATTAACGCCCACCATTTCCTCCAGACGTCCCTGTCAGAGTGGTGCTATTTAACGTGTCTTCAGGGGGCTTTTTTGGGAGGGGGGTGGCAGCTGCTGCCAGGCAGGAGGACTTGGCAGTGGTGGGGAAGTTTTTCAGCCACCCCAAAGTTTCACTTACCATCAGCTCAAAATTTGCCAGGGGTTGCTGTTCTCCATCCCCATTATTCACATCTCAAATCAAAAGTCTTCTGTGGAGAATGTGTAGCTCAGCCCTTGTGTGAAACGCTTAATCCTTAGTGCCAACAATACAGAATCAAGTTGGGGAAACTTCTTCCTGGACTGTACATGGGCAAACACTTAAGGAACTTGGGAGGAACTCTGCCTGGAGGCCTGAACCACTTTTTTATGCCCCTGCTGTCATCTCCAGGACCTAGATGACAGGGGAGGTGTTTCTGTCTCTTGACAGGTGGGTGGAATGGGTGGTGTACCACCCTCTGGAGAGACAAATTCAGGCACAGTGGCTTGACCACTCCTGAGGTGGAGGGAGTGACATGGTAGGCACAGTGGAAGCATCAGAGATTGATTCCGTCACATCCCTATCAGGCATTTTGAAAACCCAAAGTGTCATTTTTCCAACTTAATCTGAGTGAAGCCAGTGGGTCACAAACTCATCCAGGCCCCACTTAATTCTGCCTTAGCACCTGCAGCTTAAAATGAGTCCAGTGGGCTAAAGAGCCCACTAATTAGTTAATTCCAACTAATTTATGCTTGAGGCCAATGTAAGATAATCCCTGTGTGCAGAATGTGCATCCTTGCTAGCGCTAGCTTTCATTAAACCATTCGACTTCTTTTTAAGGGACTTTCTTAGTTAATTAGCGAACTTCAGGCTGGACTGCATTGAGAAGTAACATTAACCTTTGTCCTGCACTTAGATTCTGGCTGTGATTCAGTGACTGATGCAGAAGCGGAAGACGACAGAGACGCACACCATTCGTGCAATATCGCAATGAGCCGAGAGCATGGGAACTTGGTGACCAGACTAGGAAGCCTGATTACAGTGCAGCCAGATTGCATTCGCTGTGGGGTACGGTATGTCTCCATTCTTTCAAAGTTGCCGTGAAAGGGCAAAATGTGTGTGTGATGCTGTGCTGTGAACGCTACGACTCTCTAGAACCGAGCCTTGCTAAATAACTAGGCTAAATAAGCAATCCTATGAGGGTTGCCCTAGTGTGTCGTTCGAGAAATATGTGAAGCAACACCGTCCTCTTGGGCATTTTCCTTTCCCAAATATTATTATTTGCAGCGTTGTTTGCATGTGTTTGCCTGCCTGGAATACAACCTGAGGACATTGCATTGCATTTCTCTCTGTGTTATGGGGAGGGCATGAGGAATTTGGCGGGTGTTTGGCGTCGCAGTTGTGCTATAACCCACCTGCAAATAGTTCTGTTGGCTTTGAGGCAAGCCTAGAGCACAGGTGTTCCTGCTTTTACCTGCTTGTGGAACAACTGAAGTAGCGTACTCATGTTCGGGACTTGATCTTCAGTATTGCCACGGCTACCCAGGCCGCTTTTGCTCTGAACCTCGAATAGCTTTGGAGTTTTGACTGCTGCAGAATTTAGCTGCATACCTGAATTTACACTTTTATACCCTTGATTTCTGGGGCAGCTTCCTTGTCTTCCTGCAGTGAAGCATTTTTTTTTACCGTATATTGCTTTAAACTTTATACAGTAGTTAAAATCTCATGGTATGTTACAGTTACAGTTTTAAAAAACCAAACAAAGCAAAATGACAATGAAAGCTAAATAAAACCACTGCCTTTAAAGAGGCAGTGGTACATTCACTTCTTAAAAATCCTACTCTAGACCCAGCAAAGTGTAACAAATATAAACCGGTCATAATAATAATAATAATAATAATAATAATAATAATAATAATAATAATAATATCTTTATTGTCATTGCCCCCTTCGGGGACAACGAAATTACTTGACTGCTCCATAAAAACACTAATTAAACAATACAGTATAATACAGCAAGGGAGATTAGATGACTTTCAAAGTCCGGGCTTCCCATTCAGGGCCGAGATTGCTCTGGAGAAGAAGCTGTTCTTAAGACGGCTCGTTCTTGTCTTCATCGTCCTGTATCTCCGTCCTGACGGCAAGAGCTCGAAGAGACAGTGACCAGGATGCGATGGATCTTTTACTATGTCCAGTGCCTTCCTATGGCACCTTGTGGCATAAATCTGCTCTAAGGTGGAGAGTGGGCAGCCAACATTGCTCTCTGCTGCCTTAACAACCCTGCACAACCCCATCCTGTCCTGGGTAGTACAGCTTCCGTACCACACACATAAGCCGTAAGTGAGCACGCTCTCAATGGCACAGTGATAGAAGGCAAGCAGCAGTTTCTGCGGAAGATGGTTTTTCCTTAGTATTCTCAAAAAGTACAGTCTCTGCTGCGCCTTCTTCACAAGCCCCCTTGTGTTGACACTCCAGGACAGATCCTCTTGTAATTCAATGCCCAAAAATCTGAACGTTGTTACCCTCTCCACACAGACCCCATCAATCAAAAGTGGCTGGACGTTGCTCTTCTGTCTCTTGAAGTCCACCACAAGCTCCTTTGTCTTCCTTGTATTTATGAGCAAGTTGTTAGCTCTGCACCACTCTGTCAGCCGCTCCACCTCATAATAATAGTTATAATTTATTATTTATACCCCACCCATCTGGCTGGGTTTTCCCAGCCACTCTGGGCGGCTCCCAACAGAATATTGAAAAGACGACAAAACAGCAAACATTAAAAACTTCTCAGAACACTAAAAACACCAACACCTGTTTCTTGGCAAAGGTGGTGGAGAGGGTGGTTGCGGAGCAACTGTGGTTATTCCTGGGTATGTCTGATTATCTAGATCCACTACAATTTGGGTTCAGATCTGGTTTTGGAACTGAATCAGCCTTGCTGACCTTTATCATGAGAGGGACAAAGGGAGTGCAATCCTGTTACCTCTGCTTGCTCTCCCAGTGCTCTTCAGGGCCATTTCCAGAGAGTAGAACTGAGTGAGTCTTCCTTGCACCCCCTGGCATTTGTGGTGTGGGATCCCGCAGGGTACCATTCTCTCCCTAATGGTATTTAATACCTGTATGAAGCCATTGGGAACGGTCATTAGGAGTTTTGGAGCAAGGTGCCATCAGTATGCTGATGACACTCAGCTCTACTCCTCCATAACATCCGAATCAGGAAAGGCTGTGAAAGCTTTGAATCGGAGTCTGGATGCAGGGGTGGACAGGATGAGGGCCAATAAATTGTGTTTCGATCCTGGAGAGATGGAGGTTCTTTTTTCTTTTCTTTTTTGGTATATAATTTTTATTAAATTTTCTCTTTTACAATTTAAAGTGCTCATTTTTACATCCTTAAAATATCAATGACTTCCCTTCTTCTCTTTCCATGGTTCATTTTACATATCATAAATCCCTGCATTTTTTACAGAAACTATACTATTCAGTATTCCATTATTGCATCCATCGTAACTTATTTACACAGTTGAATTTATCTTAATGCTGCCAGCATTTTCAGCTGTACACAGTTATTTCCCATATAGTCAATAAACGTTTTCCAGTCTTCTCCAAACATATGTTCTTCTTGTTCTCTTATTCTATATGTTAAGTCTGCAAGTCTGCATATTCTGTCAACTTAAGTTACCACTCTTCTTTGGTTGAGACCTCACTCGTTTTCCATTTTGGGGCTACCAAGACACGGGGTGCAGTAGTGGCATATATAAATAAGGGAGATGGAAGTTCCTTGGGTGGGTGGTTCCATGTGTGGGAAATTGGCAAGCTACCTGTTCTGGATGGGGTTGCACACTCTCTGAAAGAGCAAATGTGTAGCTTGGGGGTACTCTTGGATAGATCTCTGTCCCTGGAGACCTAAGTGTCCTTTGTGGCCAGGAATGCCTTTTTCCACCTTTGTCTTGTTTGCCAACTACAGCCATTCCTGACCACTGTAGTCCGTGCAGCGGTAACCTCGAGACTAGATTACTGTCAGTGGTTTTCAGTGCTGCTTTTCAACTTGAATTTCATTTTGGGAAATCCAAAATGGCACACGGGCACTGCAGGTGGCACTGTTGCCCACTAGAATGGCTAACCAGGGGCCCTGCAAGGAGGGTAGTAAGGGGGCAGACCTCAGGCTAGTGAGGGGTCCTTTTGAGCTCCATGGGTCTTTGGCCAGTCCTCAGCCTGGCTGATTTCTGGTGCCAGCCTTGTTTTTAGCCTTAGATTTTCATGACCCCTTAGGATACGGAAAGAGAGTTCCACAACTGTGGGGCAGCCACGGAGAATGGCCCTCTGCAGAAGTGTTCACACATCATTTTAGACCATAGCTGATCCTTAAAAGGTAAAGGTAAAGGTAACTCTGCCCGTATGGGCCACCCTTGTCAGACTCTAGGGTTGTGTGCTCATCTCACTCTAGAGGCCGGGAGCCATGAATTGGTTTCGCTTTACTTCCAGACCTGAGCTTATGGCTTGTTTCCCCCTTAATAAAACACAAGTGGCAAGCCAAGAACTGATATTGGCAACAACTTGTGGTTTGTTCAGATACAGACGAACCATGAACCCTGCTTTGGGCATAGCACTAAGCCGAACCATGGCTTAGCTCCCAGCATGCAGGGGAGGAGCAGGAGAGGATCAAGGTGGCTGTGATTTTTTGCCCTGTGCACCATCACACCTCATTTTCCTCGAAACACAGTTAAGCTTAACTCTGGTTTAAACCAGCCTTTGCCAACCAGCTGCCTCCCCTCCCACAGTATTTTGGACCACAACTCCCATCAGCCACCGTTGGTAGGGAATGAAGGGAGGGAGACGAAGGGCCGAGATTTTCAATCCCACCTTGTAGACCTGTTGGAGAATCTCCACACAGTCCTTCTCAATTGCAGTTCTGTGAAAACCATCATTATCTCCCATCTTTCTCTCTGTGCAGCATGAAACAGAAAATACTGAAGATTCTGCTCAAGATCCCGTGCTACTTTCTCTGCAGAAGGATTGATTTTACAGCCAAAAAACTAGACGTTGTTGAATATATATGTGTGGGTGGGTGGGTATATGTATATGTATAGGTGTGTGTGTGTGTGTGTGTGTGTGTATATATATATATATATATATATATATATATATATATATAATGTCTACATTTTAACACTTTAAACTATTCCAAGTCACTTTGGGCACATTTTGTGGAGAAAGGGATTGCTAAACAAATAAATAATGACTGTAGAGCATTCAAGAGCCTGCAGATATTACTGTGTTTCTAAAATGTTATGCTCTACTTCTAGGTGAAGACAATAGTTTACATCATCCTAAAATGTAAGCTGGATAGCCATGTAAAAATGGAAGTGGAATTTTCCTCCGAGAGCTGCCAGTCACAGCGAGTTCTGGCCAGGATAGAGAATGAGTACACCGTTTCGGTTTCCGCACCTGGTAGGTGCCAAAATTGGCATTGCTTTGCTAAAACGCTTCTCTGCGGCAGAAAATATTAAACAGAATTGCACCTTATCTCAGAGGCAAATTTAGCATCAGCTAAGTAAGCAGAAAGTGAAACAAACAATATCCTCTTATGAAGGCTCCAAAAAAGTGAGCCCTGGAAGCTAAAACTGTATACACAAAGCCGCAAATAGATAGTTGCTAGAGCGTAGTAGAGCTAAAACAGCCTGATTAGACCATGCTTCCTGTTAGCGTGCTGCACTGCGTCCGAAGTGGGGGCTTGCAAGCCTCATCATCATGGGTTGGTTGACGTCTGAGCTCCAGATGTGTAGAGGGCTGCCTCCACAGGAAGCAGAAGCTATCTTGCGCTTCCTCTTTCCCCCACATTCTGCCAAATGGCCAGAGCTGCGCTTAATTTTTGCTGTGTGGTAATTTTAGAAGCATAACGGAACTTAAATTTGTCATTCAAAATAGGAAGGGTTATGTTGTGGAAGCTAAGTTAATTTTTATTCAAATGACAGCCTGGAGAATATGAAAATCCTTAATGGGAACAGGTTTCTTCCTATATGTAGGATTTTTTTCTCACTTTCCTAAGGGCTGAGCAGTGCAGTTGATTGTGCTTAGGGCTCTGGCAGGGACCCTGTTTAGTTTTCACGCATGATTCTTTTAAGGAAGTTGGTGACTGTAAACTGCAACAGGTTTCGTTGAAACTGCTCACCAGAGAGGACTGTGGCAGAGCTGAATCCTTCTTGCACTTCCCCCTCCGGCCAGCGCCAATAAATAAATAAATAGCAAGGACTCAGGACTGCTTCTTGGGCTTTGTTTAAGGCCAGGAGTTCTGAGTAAATACTTCCTGCATTCTCTGGTTTCATCACATGATCATGGCTAAAGCAAGTTGAAAGCACTGATTGTGCTGCTGGGTGATTCTTGACCTTCCAGTTTTGTTCTCTTCGATAACTTTAGGTTTATGTCATCGCTTCCACTGCTGAAGCCTGTAGGTTTCTCTTGGCATGTTAAGTTATTCCACGCATTCAGATACACGTGAAAGAGGCATAGCAATAGCAGCTCCACCATTGGTTTTGGGTGGCATGGTTGGTACAGTTCAGCTTTCGATGAAAACAGAGGCCCACCTGTTGACAGGTAGTACTTAGTACTTAGTAACATTGGCTGTTAGGGAATGAATTAGTAGCCGATGTTGCTTTTAGAGATCCACCAAGAAACCAAGCACTACCTGTCAACAGGTGAGCCTCTGTAGTATTCCTCGAAAGCCGAACTGTACCAACTGTGTTCAAAGGAAGGCCACACAGAGCATTGTTCTTTATTGATTCTTCTGGCATAGTGGGTTTTCTTTTGTACCTTGTCTGTTACTGATTAATCTTTGCCTTCTCCCACAGACCTATCGCCTGGAGCTGTATGCCTGCGATTGTTTTCTGGGGATCTGATGATAGCTGAAGCAAGCATTTGCTATTACACTGACATGGAAGAAATTAGCAACTTGCTGTCTACTGCAGCAAATCCAGTGGAATTTATGTGTCAGGTAAATGTTAAAAGATGGGGCAAAGGAGATAACTTGAATCAGCGAGGAACCTTGAAAAATAGCTAACTGCATATCAGCATAATTCTTATAGTCCTGAGAGACACAAGCTATGCCTGATGGGCATGCTGCTTTGTTTTGTTTTAAAATCCAGGGTGGCAACAGAAATGATTAGTTTGAAAAAGATCTGTCAAACAACTGCAATATACCTTCTACGTAAAATTCAGCCATGGAGGTTTTATGAATTTAAATGGAAATTTAGGTTCCTGTTTTATTTCCTATTTCAAGAAGGGACAAGGAGCATGTTTACTACTGTGTGATGTGGAAACATATTTTAGATGCAGCAGTAGCTAGAAAGAATTTGCTCCATGGCACCACAAGTTAAGCATTCACTTTTTCTGTTTGGGAACAGCAGTGGAGGAAGGTGCTTGCAATAGCAGTGATGAAAGGAAGGGCTTGCTCATTGCTGCAGTGAAGCAAAAAAGAGGCTAGGTGCTTAGATAGTCTCTGTAATAGTGGGAAAGGTGGAGTCCAGAAACCAACAAAATCAATTATGAGGTCTAGTTTCTCAGCAGGTGTCTATGGCAGGGGTCGGCAACTTAAGGCCCATGGGCCTCAAGAGGCCCATGGGGGTTGTTTAACCGGCCCATGACCCCCGCCGCCCGCTCGGGGACCCCTGCTGCCTGCTCGGTTGGCTCCCGTGTGCAGCGGTAAACTGGCGTGGAGCAGAGCAGGGACCGCCATCTGCAATGCTGGTTAGCTTCCCATTGGCTGCAGGAAGCTCCTGCAGCCAATGGGAATCTGCGCACGCCTCCTCCGCACTGGAAGGAGTGCCGGAAATAGTATGCCTGCACTCCGGCCCACCGCGGCGTCTGCGGGACTGTGAACCGTCACAAGCCACAAAAAATTTGCTGACCCCTGGTCTATGGGGTTAGTGATGGGGTTACCTGAACACTGTTGAAAGGCTGAGTGACTCTGATATCAGCTGCTGCTGAATTGATGTTATTCTACATATTACGCAAAGTTAGTAGCTCAAGTTTCTAAATTCAAAGAAAGAATGGAGCACCCATAAACCCTGTTACTTCTCAGTTCCAGTGTGAAATTGGATAAGAGACCTTGGGATATAAAAAGAGTAACCTCAGAAGGTTGGCGGTTCAAATCCCTGCAACGGGGTGAGCTCCCGATGCTCGGTCCCTGCTCCTGCCAACCTAGCAGTTCGAAAGCACGCAGTGCAAGTAGATAAATAGGTACCGCTCCAGCGGGAAGGTAAACGGCGTTTCCGTGCGCTGCTCTGGTTCTCCAGAAGTGGCTTAGTCATGCTGGCCACATGACCTGGAAGCTGTACGCCGGCTCCCTTGGCCAATAAAGCGAGATGAGCTCCGCAACCCCAGAGTCGTCCGCGACTGGACCTAACGGTCAGGGGTCCCTTTACCTTTATAATCTCATTAAATGTAAGTATGTGAGAGTGTGCATATTATTATTATTATTATTATTATTGATTCAATTTATATATTGCCCTTTATCCGACCATCCCAGGTCAGTGAACAACATTAGAAACAACATTTACATAGTGTAAAAATAAAAGACAATAAAACCACATGAAAAAGTCATAACCATCCCCCCACTTTTAAAAGGCCATACACTGTTCATTGGCCTGGGTAAAGAGGAATGTTTTTTGCCCAGGGTCTGAAGACATGGGGCCAGGTGAGCCTCTCTGGGGAGAGCATTCCGCAGATGGGGAACTACCACAGAAAAGGCCTGTTCTCGTGTAGTCACTCTCCAAACCTCCAAAGGAATGGGGACACAGGGAAAGGCCTCACATGATAAGCGCGCGGTTGATTCCTATGGGGAGACTCTAGAGCAGCTTTCGACAGTGCAGTGGCCTCCCAGAAGTATCAGAGTACAATTCTGATCAACCTCATGCAGCACAGTTGTGGTAAGAGCTGTAGCCCGATACATCTGGAAAGCATCAGTTTGGCAGAGGCTGCTCTAGATGGACAATGGTGCAATCAGTATTGTGGCACCTTTGCTTAAATATCAGGTGTGCCTTTGAATGTGGGTAAACAGTTCCCCAGAAGGGGATGACTTCTGTTCTTGAGATTTACAGGTGATGGATGAACTCTTGATCTATTAAAACATACTGTCTGGCTGAAATAATCTGATATGAATGGGTTCCTTCCTTGCATTCAGGCATTTAAAATAATCCCTTACAACACAGAAGCACTAGACAAAATCCTGACAGAGTCAATGAAAAAGAGCCTTCCTGCAAGTGGTATGCACCTATTAGGGATCAACCAGCTGGAGGAAGAAGACGTTGCATGTAAGTGTGGTGGTAGTTTGAAAGTTATTGTGTTCTGTGAAAAGGCACAGTACAATAGTAGGAATAAAAAAAGAGAGGAAATGCAGTTTGACGTGTTTGACACAATACAAGGTAGTATAGGATGGATGGTTTGGTCAAGCTGTCTTGTTCTCAGCTCAACACAAACATTTGAGAATAACACATCTGCTTCTAGAGGCAAGTGTGCTCTGGAAGGGTTAAACATCAGAATTTAGCCCCCTGGCTCATCAGCTGCTGGGTGTGTTTTAAATCCTGCTCATTAGTGCCTTCTCTGCAGGGAATGTTCTGGATGTTGTTGTTGTTGATGATGTTGTTGTATTATATTTATTTAAATCTTGCCTTTACCCCTGACATGAACTTAGATCAGCTTGCAACTAAAATAAAAACAGCTAAAAACAGAGAAAAGAAAGCAATAATGAAAAAAACAATTAAACACTAATACAGTGGTACCTCGCAAGACGAATGCCTCGCAAGACAAAAAACTCGCTAGATGAAAGGTTTTTCCGTTTTCGATTTGCCTCGCAAGACGAATTTCACCTATGGGCTTGCTTCGCAAGACGAAAACGTCTCGCGACTTTGTTTCCTTTGTCTAAAAACAAAGACATGTTTTGTTTATAAAGTTAATTTATTTTCCCTTCAATTTTTGAACTGCTCTTTACAGTATGTGTGACTTTAAAGAGCAGTTAATAAACTGTTGTTGTACCAAATTTGGCTCTGTTTGGACTTTTTTTGACCATAGGAACGCATTAATTGATTTTCAATGCATTCCTATGGGATTTCGTGATTCGCAAGACGAAAAATTCGCTAGACGACAAAACTTGCGGAACGAATTAATTTCGTCTTGCGGGGCACCACTGTAGTATAGAGTCGTATCTTGGTTCTCGAACGTAATCCGTTCCAGAAGTCTGTTCAACTTCTGAAAACATTCTAAAACCAAGGCACGGCTTCTGATTGGCTGCAGAAGCTTCGTGCACTCAGTTGGAAGCCACAAAAGCCGCGTCGGAAGTTCAGCTTCCAAAAAACGTCCGCAAACTGGAACATTCACTTCCGGGTTTGTGGCGTTCGTGAGCCAAAACGTTTGAGTCTCAAGGTGTTCGAGAAGCAAGGTGCGACTGTTTACACCTACACCCAACACCCCAATTCAATAAAAATATCATCGCGCCAGCTCTTTCCTTAAAAACAGTCAGTTCCCAGTGGCCTGTTGGAACTACAGTGGTACCTCGGGTTAAGTACTTAATTCATTCTGGAGGTTCGTTCTTAACCTGAAACTGTTCTTAACCTGAAGCACCACTTTAACTAATTGGGCCTCCCGCTGCTGCCGTGCCGCCGGAACCTGAATTCTGTTCTCATCCTGAAGCAAAGTTCTTAACCTGAAGCACTATTTCTGGGTTAGCAGAGTGTGTAACCTGAAGCGTATGTAACCTGAAGCGTATGTAACCTGAAGCGTATGTAACCCGAGGTACCACTGTAGAAAGCTTTCACCAGGGTGGATGGGCAACAAGGAGGGAACCAATCTTATTTCTCTAGGAAGGGAATTCCAAAGTCTGGGAGCAGCCAATGAGGAGGCAGATCCCCACCTCCACCCCTACAGGTCAGCTGAGGAGAACAGTACCACTCTCCTGTCCATCACCTGATGTCACCTTGATGTTAGATGATGAACAGGTGGGTGCCCCACTCATCTGTGAAAGTTGGTCCATGGGGTGATTGTATATAATGACCTGGGCTGCTGGTCCAAAAGGTCCAAGGTTCTAATGCACCTTGCAGTTAGGGTAGACAAAATAAAAGCTGATTTCACCTGGGAAGGAAACTTCTGAGAAATCGGAGGTTTGGGCACGACACTAGCTCCGAGACAGTGTAACGACTGAGAACTGCTGAATTTATCGTCCGTGAGTAAAACTGAAAAAAAGTAACCTGCCTTACATTACCGTTTTCTTCTTTCTTTTCAGGCCAGAGGGATGAAGAGTTGCCAACTCTGTTGCACTTTTCTGCTAAATATGGTCTGAAGAACCTCACTGCCCTCTTGCTTTCGTGCCCAGGAGCCCTACAGGCTTACAGTGTTGCCAACAAATATGGTCACTATCCCAACAACATTGCAGAGAATGAGGGCTTCAAAGATCTCCGGCAGTTCATTGATGAATATGTGGTAAGAGGGGCTGGTGCCCTTCCATTCCCTGCTGTCAGGATGGTGGAGGACTCCTGAATCTTCACACTGCTTAGGGTGGTGTCTCACGTAGAAACTGCACTGCAGGGGCAAGAATTCGATTGCTGCCGTTTTATTCCTTCAGAAAGTGATACTAGTATTTGAATGTGGGTCCCCTTCCCCAATTCTCCAGAAGCTAAAGATGCATTTTACTTAAAGTTCTCTAGCTCACATGTATGATTCCTTTCTGACAGCAAAAATAATAACCTGAAGGAGAAAACTCCCAACACCCCCTTCTACGAATTACTCTAGAACAGTGTTTCCCAAACATGGGTCTCGAGCTGTTTTTTTTTGGGCTACAACTCCCATCATCTCTACCTAGCAAGACCAGTGGTCAGGGATGATGGGAGTTGTAGTCCATAAGCAGCTGGAGACCCAAGTTTGGGAAACACTGCTTTAGAATCTAGAGCAGGCATAGGCAAACTCGGCCCTCCGGATGTTTTGGGACTACAACTTCCATCATCCCTGACCACTGATCCTGTTAGCTAGGGATGATGGGAGTTGTAGCCCCAAAACATATGACGGGCCGAGTTTGCCTATGTCTGATCCAGAGTAATTGATAGGGTAGGTGATACTTGTGAAATTAGGGCCTGGAGATATTGGCACACTTCAGTGTTTGTAGGAGGAAAAATAACACCTGTGAACAATGTTGAACAGATCTTCAAGTAGATAGAGAAAGCACATGCAGAAGCAGTGTGGATTTGTCAGTGGGAGACAGGCAGGCTGGTGTCTCTGTGGATCAGTGGCAGAGGTGAAAGGTAACAGCACCTTTTTGCTCTGCTTTTCTGGAATTTTCTGGGAGACAGGAATGCTTTAAAGATTTAATGTATGGCTTAGGCCTTTGCAGGGGACCCACCCTCTTCTCTGAATGTCATTCTCTGCATAGACATAGAATCATAGAATCATAGAGTTGGAAGAGACCACAAGGGCCATCGAGTCCAACCCCCTGCCAAGCAGGAAACACCATGATAGTTCCTGATTTAGCATCACTTGTGGCATTTTCCTTTTCCACATATAATGGGCAGTGAGGAACCTTAATGTGGGAAAGAGAGCCATCCTCTGAGGAGGGGCTGCGGTTTTTACATAATCGGGGCAAATGTGCACACCCGCCCTAGAGGGTAGAAAGTGCAGAAAGTGCAGAAAGTGAAATGCAGTAAAATAATGATTTAACACCAGCCCACTCACCCTGCCGTTTCATGAAGTTTAGAGGTGCGTGACTGCAAAGGAAAAGAGTAGATTTGCTTGAAAGTGGCTAGCTGATGATTGTGTAGGGGCTCTGCCTCTAAACGTTTAAAAGAGTTAGCGAAATGTTTTTGGCGTCAGCTAGTGAACAAAATGCAGTAAGATTAGACTGCCCCCCTGTATGGTGGTCTTTCTGCTCATTCTGCTGACTTCCACCCCAAAGTTCTGCCCTGCTGTGACAGCTCCACTGCATATAAAGACTGAAGTGTGGTAGGAGGGGTCATGTTTCGGATTGGTTACATGGGCATGCTCTTAGATTGATTCAGTGGCATTCACCACCACCAACTGCCTCGGTGGGTCTGTTGATTTTCTTCCTTCACCTTCTAGGAGACAGCAGACTTGCTGAAAAGCCACATAAAGGAACAGCTGATGCAGGGCGAGGAAGATGATTCTGTTTATGAGTCCATGGCTCACCTTTCCAGTGACCTGCTGATGAAATGCTCTCTGAACCCTGGCTGTGATGAGGAGCTCTACGAATCTATGGCTGGCTTGGTTCCTGGTGCTACTACAGAGGACTTGTGTATGTATAGTCTTCCTCTTTTAAATCGAACTTGGACTCCTTATCCACTAAGCTAAATTAAGATATTAAAGGGCAGACTAAAGAGTCTGTCATGGCTGCCGCCATGTATTCCTGTAAGTAGACTAAAACGTCTCCTTCCTCCTAGCTCTATGCCTGATCAAGATCTAGACAAAGCATTTTATCAGAACAAGTTAATAGTTGTTTACTGTTGTAACAATTGTTTTCTCAAAATGTATCTTCTGTACCATGAAAAATACCTTGAAAGCATTATCCAAAAAAGCAAAGAAACAAAAAAGATCTGAACAAAGCCAGCGTCAATTAACAGCTTCTCTTGGACTGGTAAATTACTCAGATTGAAAGGAAGTGCATTGCAAAGATCAGTAAATAAACTGGGTCTGGCTGTACCTAACATGGCAGGTATCACGCAGAGGAGCTCAAACACAGAATGTTCTAACCTTGTTTCAAGTCCAAATGCACACAACATTGGAAATTAGAACAAAGAATTTTCAGATCGTGGCCTCTGGATGAAGTTGTTTGGTATGTATGAGGAAATGACACACCTTACCACTGGGTTATTTATTTATTTGCATTACTCAGAGTGGCTTGCAGCAGTCAAAGTACTACATTCCAGGATAAAACAGCAATATCAAGACAGGCTCAGCACATTTGCACCAGAAATGGCAAGGGAGTGGGCCAGATAAACCTAGCAGGGCAAGGTTTTCTACAGTCTGGGTGCAGCCATCAAGGAAGTCCTTCATATCATCCCAGCCAACTGCACCTCCATCATTGGTGGGACACAGAGAAGGGCTTTGCTAACAGCTCTTAGGGAATGGGCAAGCTGAAACAGGGTGAAATACCCTGGACCCAGGCCATTTAGGGCTTCAGAGGTTATCACCAACACTTTTAACTGTGCTTGAAAACAGACTGGTAATCAATGCAGCCGTTGCAGGATGAGTGTAATATGGTGGGCCCATGGGCAATTTTTTTACCTATTTAATAATAATAATAATAATAATAATAATAATATTTATACCCCGCCCTCCCTGCCAGGGCGGCTAACAAGCAATAAGAAAAACAAGTTGAATGAATACAACTTAAAAACAAGATTAAAATACAATGGTGCCCCGCAAGACGAATGCCTCGCAAGACGAAAAACTCGCTAGACGAAAGAGTTTTCCGTTTTTTGAGTCGTTCTGCAAGACGAATTTCCGTATGGGCTTCCGTTTCGTCTTGCGAGTTTGTTTCCTTTTTCTTAAAGCCGCTAAGCCATTAATAGCCGCTAAGCCGCTAATAGCCGCTAAGCCGCTAATAGCCATGCTTCGCAAGACGAAAAAACCGCAAGACGAAGAGACTCGCGGAATGGATTCTTTTCGTCTTGCGAGGCACCACTGTACTACCCCATCGAAAACAAAATCAAGAGCTACGGTGCCACTACAGGAATTCCCCATGCAAGTGGGTTTGTTCCCATGGGTGGTGGTGGAGTCAGTTTCGCCCATTTCAGCCTTAATTTCCAGTGCCGTGGAGCCTTTTGAGCAGCTTTCCCCCTTCAGCAGCTGTCAATGGGAGTCATATCTCAGTTGTTCTTAGATGCTGGCAAGAGAAGCTTTTCAAAGAACCCAGTGGATTATGTTTGTCCATTGTTGTTTTCAGACGTAGAAATGCTTCAGTCGGAGACTAGCAGCTCCTCCGCGCGGACAACAAAGGCCTATATGATGCGCAAGTTCTTAGAAGGTGAGCATATGCAGAGAGGAAGGCTCAGAGTTAAGATCCCCGTATGAAGAGATCTGGAGGGTAGCAATATGAGAGAGAGCCTTTTCTGCAGTAGCTCCCAGTTTGTGGAAGCCTCTCCCCAGGAAGGCTGGTGTAGTGGTTAAGAGCGCTAGTCTTGTAATCTGGTGAACCGGGTTCGTTTCCCCGCTCCTCCACATGCAGCTGCTGGATGACCTTGGGCCAGTCACACTTCTTTGAAGTCTCTCAGCCCCACTAACCTCACAGAGTGCCTGTTGTGGGGGAGGAGGGGAAAGGAGGATGTTAGCCGCTTTGAGACTCCTTCGGGTAGTGATAAAGCGGGATATCAAATCCAAACTCCTCTTCTTCTTCTGCATGTCTTTAGGTGCCAGGCGAGAACAATTCTCTTCAACCAGGCCTTTTGCTGATTAGCATTCTATGGCCTTTTAAATATGTTTGTGGGAGGGGGTTATTGTTTTGTTTTGTTTTCATTTTATTATGTATTTTGTATTCATATTTTGTATTTTTATGTTGTGAACCGCCCTGGGATCTTCAGATGAAGGTGGAGATACAAATTTTATTAACAACAACAAATCTTATCACTAACTGCGAGCTGTAGCCAAGGCTTGTTCTTGGTCAAAGCTCATCATCAGCGTGGAGACAGCTTACCCACGAACCCGGGTTCAAATGACACGCCAAGGCAATCCTTGGCTTTCGTTCAGAGTGATGCAGGGGTAAATATGTTCAAATATAGCGGGTCCAATATTAGAGATTCCCTCAATGACTCTATAGCCAACAAAACAAAAATATTCAGACTAACATAAGATATATAAAAGCTCTCTCCACCCCACACTCTACAAGTTATGTAAAACTTAAATGCACACAGTTGCTTCACTCTGCATGAGTTTCCCCCTTTCTAATTATGAGTTTGTTTTCTAGGTGTGAGCATGGATGTACCAGAACTGAAAGAGGATATATACCATGATTGTGAAGATGAAGAACTCTATCACACGGTGGAACAGGACAGTTTTCCTCAGGAATTGGTCAATAGGCCACCTGTCCCTGTTCCGAGACCTGATCCCTCCACTAAACCACAGGACAAAGAGTCATACATCTATAAAGGTGACTGAGGAAGCAGAATTATCTCAACATTGTTTTGCAAAAGCCTGTAGCGAGGGAATGAGGGACCTCTGGTACCCCATATGTTGTTGGACATCAGCTCCCATCATCCCAAGTCAGTGGTCATCCATGATGGGAGTTGCAGAGCAATGTCAAGAGGACCACAGATTCTCCATCTTTGCTGTAGGCTGTACAGCCTAGGAAGGGACACAGGTGGCGCTGTGGTCTAAACTACAGAGCCTAGGGCTTGCTGATCAGAAGGCTGGCGGATCGAATACCCACGACGGAGTGAGCTCCCGTTGCTCGGTCCCAGCTCCTGCCACTTAGCAGTTGGAAAGCACATCAAAGTGCAAGTAGATAAATAGGTACCGCTCTGGCGGGAAGGTAAACGGTATTTCCGTGCACTGCTCTGATTCACCAGAAGCAGCTTAGTCATGCTGGCCACATGACCCGGAAGCTGTCTGCGGACAAACACCGGCTCCCTCGGCCTATAGAGCGAGATGAGCGCCGCAACCCCAGAGTCGTCTGCGACTGGACCTAATGGTCAGGGGTACCTTTACCTTTACCTTTTATACAGCCTAGGATAGGAAAACTCGCAGCTTGTATGCTTATAGTTGAGTTCAAAGAATTATGCTTCTCATTTTTTAAAAGAGGTTTTGTCTAGTCTTCCAGGTCCCAACAACATATTTTCCAAATACCAAAGAAATGAAAATAAGAGGGAAACAGAAGTGAGCTCCCATTATTTCCGCCTGTCCAGGCAACTAACAGCCAACATACGACCGCCTCCAGGAACGTTCAAGGCCACAGTTAGGTTCATTGCTGGGAGGAACTCGTGGAGAGAACAAACCTGTTTATATGATCCAGTACCTCCATGTGTCAGGGCCCAAGCGTGGGAGGAATGAGGACACTTTGCTGGGGCCTGAGAGGGTGACCCAGTGTGCAACATACCCATTCTTGCGGACTGAAAAGAAATAAGGCGAACCTGGTTATGCGAACCTAGTTCCTTTTTATCTATTTGAGATTTCCAGATCTTGTCTTGTGAGATTTGCCAGAGCCAGTAGAAGTAGTGTTGGAGCAGCAAAAGCAGCATTTGAAGTGCTGATCTAGGCTCTCCTCCAGAATATTCCAGCAATTCCCGTACATGCTCTTTTGGGGGTCCTACATGCCCATCCGGAGGGAATTTTGCAATCTAAAGCAAATGTCCTGGATTTGGGGGTTTTTATATAAAACAAAGTGTTTGTAGGTATCTCTGGTTCAGACTTTGGCTCTGGTGGGGGCGGCCCAGGCTTGGTGGTGGTGGAGGAGGAGGGGCTATCGGACGATTGGCCTAAAAAGAATGCTCAAAAACCTTTTGTGTCTGGATTTTCGCCATTTGAAATATGGTAACCCTACTCTAGAACCATCTTCTCATTGTCTCGCCAGGAGATTTCTGTGTTCTCATTGGAGAAGCCATTCATTCATTCAGTTATTCAGAATATGTAAATACTGTTTTATAGTCCAGTTTACAGATTTATTTTTTTAATTCTAAAAAGTACCGTATTTTTCGCTCTATAACACGCAGATTTTTTCTCCTAAAAAGGAAGGGGAAATGTCTGTGCGTGTTATGCAGCGAATGTGTGGTCTCTGGAGCCGAAAAATAAGGCAAAAATCAAACCGCGCTTCAGGGAGAAGGGAGCTCCGTGAGACAGGAAGTTGCTGCTTTCCTGCATTCTGCCTCAGGGTCTTACTGCCCGCCCTCTCTGTTTCGTTGCTGTGTTTGCTCAAACGGAACAAAGAGCAGGGAAAGCCCCTCCCCTCCAGGCAAGAAGAGAGGAAAGCAGAGCGTCCGTCCTTCTATCCTCTCCCTGCTCCGGAGGAACAATGTTTGTGAAGGGAAGAGAGATTACAGGTTCGGCTTAAAATTCTGATTTGACTTCCTGCTTTTTGTTTTTGGAGACACACAGCATTCAAATATGCTTTCTTCCATTTAAAAGGATGAAATCCTTAAACAGTGGCTGGCTTGTGTGGGTGGGTGGGGGGAAACTTTTGCCTTCCTTTCCTCACGTTATAGCCCTCTCCTGCATTCTTAGCCTTCTGTGTTTTTCCTTCCCTCCCCACTTAAAATGTGGTTACAAAGCATGGATCCACATGGATCCTCAGGAACTTTGCATTGGGTCACCCCAAATTCACCATCAGAGCACACAGCATGTCCATGGCTACAGCCTGCCCCCCCAAAATCACACACCCATTGTTGCCTGGGGCTGCAATGGTGCAAAAACGTGGTTACAAAGCATGGATCCACATGGATCCTCAGGATCTTTGCATTGGGTCAGCCAAAATTCACCATCAGATCACATAGCATGTCCATGGCTACAGCCTGCCCCCCCAAAAAAAATCACGCACCCACTGTTGCCTGGGGCTGCAATGGTGCAAAAACGTGGTTACAAAGCATGGATCCACAAGGATTCTCAGGATTTTTGCATTGGGTCACCCCAAATTCACCATCAGATCACATGTCTGTGGCCACAGCATGAAGCACAAAAATGATACGTCCACTGTTTCATTCAGAATATTTTTTCCCTTGTTTTCCTCCTCTAAAAACGATCTGCGTGTTATGGTCAGGTGCGTGTTATAGAGCGAAAAATACGGTAAATGAAAATCAAACACTAAATTTTGAAATGTTCCCTGGGCAAAAATCAGAATTCCCCATAGAAATGCAAGATGCCACCGTAGCAGCGTTTGGGCGCCACCCTAAAATGAGAAGCAAGCAGCAATGGCAGGAGTTACCGTATTTTTCGCCCTATAGGACACACTTTTTCCCCTCCAAAAATGAAGGGGAAATCTGGGTGCGTCCTATGGGGCGAATGCAGGCTTTCGCTGAAGCTTGGAGAGCAAGAGGGGTCTGTGCGCACCGACCCCTCTTGCTCTCCAGGCTTCAGCAAGACATCCGCAGCCTAGGCAGCCCTGCGGGAGGTTCCGCAGGGCTGTCTAGGCTGCAGATAGCAGCCTGCTTCCCAGAGCGCTGGGCGCCCTGAAAGCAGAGCGCCCGGCGCTTCGGGAACACATCCGCAGCCTAGGCAACCCTGCGGGAGGTCTTGCAGGGCTGTCTAGGCTGCGGATAGCAGCCTGCCGCCCAGCGCGAGGGGCGCCCTGAAGCAGAGCGCCCCTCGCGCCGGGTAGATATCCGCAGCGTGGGGAGCCCTGCAGGAGTTCCCCGCAGGGCTCCCCACGGTGCGGATAGCAGCCTGCCACCCGGTGCGCGAGGTGTAGAGCGCCCCGCGCTTCGGGCAGACATCAGCCAGCCCCACAAGCTTGGGGGACAGCGGGGAGGCGCAGCGCCGCCATCCCGCTGTTCCTCAACCTGTTTCGGTTTCCCCAACCTGGTTTTGGGGGGGAAATAAAGGGAATTTTTTCCCCTTTATTCCCCCCCCCCCAAAAAAAACTAGGTGCGTCCTATGGGACGGAGCGTCCTATGGGACGAAAAATACGGTATGTTTCTTTCTAATATGGCCTTCTTTCATGTGAAACCTTTGATTATTATTTTTAAATCAGCTTCTAGAATTTTCAAATTGCAAATCACAATGCTGGTACATCCCATCCCATTCCTTTTCCTTTAAACATAGCAGTCTTCAGTATGTTCTGTCATTCAGATTTTCATAGACTGCAATAGTATGCTTTATTAAGTCAGTGTTGGCAACACATGGTAACATTGATGAGTATAGCATCTGTCTTACTGTGTTGTCTATAGACCAATAGAAGTTGGCTGGCTGATTCCCACACTGATCTGCAGATCAGCTAACTCAAGAGTTTCGGGTTTGTTGTTGTTGTTTTTGCTTAGAATGGGATTTCTCCTAAAAGTTGCATTGACTGAAGTTTGGTCTGGATCTGCCATATTGTCTCATGCCTTAAATAGCTTGCCACTGTTTAGTTTTTGCAGGAAAACACCAGGAGAAACCTGGGAACCTCTACGTGTCTACAGGCAATATTAGGAAGGGTAAGTCGGAGTTGTAGCGACTCTTCCCATTGCCTGACAGGCTAATTCTTGGGTATGACTTCCATTCATGGTCAATATCACTTACCATATTAAGTATAGATGAGCTGTGCAAATTGCTGTAGTGGAATAAGTAAGAGAAGTGAGCGGGCTGGCAGTAGCAAAAGCATTTGGATTAGAAAAGCAACGATGTGCTCTAGGTCAGTGTTTCCCAAACGTTTTTGGGCAACGGCACACCTGTTTACCGGAAAAAAATCTCACGGCACACCACCATTAAAGCCCCGCCCCGTGACGTCAGCGCGCAGCGTCACGCCGGGAGGGACGCACAAAAGTGAACGTTTTTTCCCTTCCCCTTGCCGGGGTGGGAGGAGGCAGCAGAGCGAGGGACTGAGGGACGGCGGCAGCTGAGGCGGCGGCGGCTGTTGTGGTGGTGGCGGCGATAGCGGGCGGAGGAGGAGCCGTCGCCGGGAGTTGCTGCTGCTGCTGTTGCTGCTGCTGCCCGGACATGCCGGCCTCCTCCTCCTCCTCTGTCTCGCGCTCCTCCCTTTTGCGCGCGCTGCCCCGCCGCTCGGCACCACCACCGCGGAGCCGCCCCCGGCTCGACGCGGATCCTCGCCGCCGCCACCTCTCGCCGCCCGACTCGCCCGCCTCCCTCCCACGGCACACCAGCCGGTGTCTCACGGCACACTAGTGTGCCGCGGAACACCGGTTGGGAAACACTGCTCTAGGTGTTCCCTTAAAGTATACTTTTGGAAGCAGAAGTTTTCAACCTTTTTGAGTCCACGGCTCCCTTGACCAACAACCTTCTTTGTGCGGCTCCCCTGTGGGGCAACACACCCTGAGCTCACAGGCCCAGTTATGTCACGCCTTGCCTGCAGAGCCGGCAGCCCCTCAGCCCTTTTCAAACACCGTCCCTGAACTGAACCACATGACACATCTAGCAGAGTTTTGTTTTTTTAAAAAAATGATATTTTCCTCTTTTTCTTTTTTGAAAAGTTTTTATTGTTATAATAATTCAGCATTAATACACACTGTAATGTGAATCGGGGGTTGCTCGTGCGTAAGTTGCCGCCACTCTCGGCGAGGTTGCCTGGATAAACCTTTCCCTGGCTGGACAGTCCTGATTCCGCGTCTGTCTCAGTCACTGGCAGAATCCGTCAGTGGGCGTTTCCTGAACTTCTTCCAGCATAAAAGTTCCTTGACAGATAGTCTCCGCCTAGCCTCCCTGCGCGGAAGTCTTCTGCGCAGGGTGGGTGTGGGCAGTGGAGGACCAATGCTCTCCCCGCTGGTCTCGGGCGAAGAGTCCTGGAGCCATCCCTCCGAAACCCGCCTCTGCCCGCCTTTCTCCCTGGTGTAACGCTGATTTCCTTCCCCGGTCACTGAGTCCTCTCTTTTCCTGCTGGTACCTTCTCCGGCATCGCTCGGGAGCCCTTCCACCACTGCTGACTGCGATGGCAGTTCCCTGACACACACATATTGCGAATATACAAGCATACAAACATACGTTTCATACAATCCTTAAAAATATTCAAACATACCTACACTCAGTCCCACAGATAATTTCTTTTCCCAGCACCATCCGCCACCCCTCACCCCACCTTTGTGTTAGACTTCCAATCTACCCAGTTGCAATTTCTTTCCACTTCTATTACTTTCTTTCACACACCTTTAACCTAATTTCATGCTTTTTTTTCTATTACACATTGTTACCCACCTTATTTAGTATTTCAGTATTTAAAACGGAACTTGTTTATTCTAACAGGGGTTCTGATGATAATTTTCCAAGCGTTTCCTTTGCTTCCATTCCAGAGCAAGCAGACAGAGATCCAAAGGCTCAGCCTCAAACCAGTATATATGACCCATTTGCTGGGATGAAAACCCCAGGCCAAAGGCAGCTCATCACTTTACAGGAGCAAGTGAAACTGGGGATGCTCACTGTAGATGAAGCTGTCCTTTGTTTCAAGGAGTGGCAGCTGAATCAGAAAAAGCGGTCGGAATCATTTCGCTTTCAGCAGGTGTGTGAGTCAAAAAGTGCTTTTCATTGGGAAATATAAAAAGCAACAGCATTACTGAGTCTACCCTACCACATACCACACATACCGTATTTTTCGCTCTATAAGATGCATCTAGTTTTTGGAGGAGGAAAACAAGAAAAAAATATTCTGAATCTCAGAAGCCAGAACAGCAAGAGGGATCGCTGTGCAGTGAAAGCAGCAATCCCTCTTGCTGTTCTGGCTTCTGGGATAGCTGCGCAGCCTGCATTCGCTCCATAAGACGCACAGACATTTCCCCTTACTTTTTAGGAGGGAAAAAGTGAGTCATAGAGCAAAAAATATGGTAATTCTTTCTTTGTCTTTCTGTTGTCATTGCTGGGAAAGGTAAAAAGCTGCTGTTTTCTCTTCTGCGCCTTTCCATAAGTTGGCATAGTGGAATTCAGAATGCAGGGCCAAGTGGGCAATGGTTTCAGCTTGTAGGAGCTGGAAACTAAAACATCTTAGTATTCCCAGATGTGTCTTTAACAAAAAGGACAATGAGGACAATCTCTAGGGATGGACGGACCCTCTCCACCTCAAAAACGATCTTGAGTTTTGCAAGCGTTCCTCACAAGAACCTGAGGGGATTTGCAAGGAATCCTGACAGAGTCCAGTTAGTAGATTTCCCCTCCCTGTCCCTCCCCTGTCAAATGGATGACAGCTCTTCACAGCTGAGGGCTTCTGCTCTGCTGCTCCAGTTGCAAATGTGGTATGTGGGGCAGGAGCCCCAATTAAACTCACGGCAAGCTCAAAGAGGACATTGTCCAACTTGCATTAGAGCTGACCAGTCTGCGAGGAGGGAGCCTGCATTTCAAGCCCTTGAAAATGTCATCATCCCTAACCATCCCAAATATCTCCCTTGTACAGACAAGCCCATAGTACCCAGCTGTACTGTAGCCTTGTCTTTGAAGCCACTCTGATGGGTGGTCTTGTTTTTAAAAATATCCAAATTGGTATAGGCTAAGAGAGAAGCCATGGGACGCGAGTGGCGCTGTGGGTTAAACCACAGAGCCAAGGACTTGCCGATCAGAAGATCGGCGGTTCAAATCCCCGTGACGGGGTGAGCTCCTGTTGCTCGGTCCCTGCTCCTACCAACCTAGCAGTTCGAAAGCACGTCAAAGTGCAAGTAGATAAATAGGTACTGCTCCGGCGGGAAGGTAAACGGCGTTTCCGTGCGCTGCTCTGGTTCGCCAGAAGCGGCTTAGTCATGCTGGCCACATGACCCAGAAGCTGTACGCCGGCTCCCTCGGCCAATAAAGCGAGATGAGCGCGGCAACCCCAGAGTCGGCCATGACTGGACCTAATGGTCAGGGGCCCCTTTACCTTTACATAAGAGAGAAGCCAGATGTTGTGCCCATACTGGAGTCTTTGCTAATAATCAGAAATGATTGAAAAGAGGGAATATTTGGAGTATGTAACACAATCTTGGTTAACCACACCAAATTGCTGCAAAACTCATTTTGCTATTGATTGCGTGTTGAACGTGGGTCAAACTTCATCAGCTACACAAGTATTTCCTGCGTTCCCTCCTGAAATACCTTCAGCCCCTGTGGAGTCATAGCTAGGAGGACTCACAAAAAAGTGCATGGACAGGGCCATCAGTTTATAAGATCAGAACAACATGGACTGGAAGTTATGGAGAATTGCTGATAATTCGTTAAATCTTGCTTCATGACCACTAGAATCTCTTTCCTAAAATCTTACATGGTGAGGCCCACGTATTTGTAGAAGAAATGGGATTATCTACCTCGGATTCAGTTAGATCTTGCCAGTTTTGCAAACCATTATTAATAGTTGTCCATGTTTGTTCAGATCCTTGAAAATAACATTTTGCGTTTCCAGGAAAACCTGAAAAGATTACGCGACAGCATCACTCGGCGGCAAATTGAGAAGCAAAAGGCTGGCAAACATGCAGGTAAAGGGCTTGACTAATTGGTGACCATGCTGAAAACTGCAGCAGTTGGACGTCTCCCACTCCTGGTCTGTAGCCAATTGTGGTGGAGCTAAGGGGTTGTACGCAACATTTTGCTAAGTACTACTTTGCATGAGCGAAACAACTTCCTCTTGCACAGCAGGGCATTTCCCCCCCCTCTCCTCCCCTTGTGCTCTGCCTAAATCTCTTAGGGGTTTTTCCCAACCCTCCACAGCAGATTTGGGGACATTATGGAGCATGCACAAAGGCAGGGGGAAGTCGCAATGCAAAAGCAGAAGCAGTTCCACTTGTGCATTTATTTAGTTAGCCCATGGTACACTCTGTTGTAATGGTTTTCTAGTTGGTTTTCTAACCTCTTTTGACTTCGGTCTGATTGTGAGGCTTTTGAGGCAAAAACAAAACAGGCCCCAGCAATCTGAAGAGCCTCAAATGTGGGAGCAAACCTGAAACCACCACTGGTAAACGGGCGTTCTCTCAATAGCTCATTTTTTGTTACTTTACTGCAGTCTTTACATTTCAGAAGGCTAAACAACTCCCATAAATTCAAAGTTGATGTATACGTTTTTGTGAAAATCCTGGGACGCAAACAAGATTGTGGATAAAAAGAGTATGATAAAGACTCGAGGCAAAACAACGTTTCTTCTGTGGTTACTGTCATTTGACACACAGAGGGCAGGAATATCTCAGGCTGTACGTGCACAAGCATACCAAGACTGCCCAAATAGCAACTGGTTAACATTATGTTCTTTTCACTGGCGTTGTAGCTCGTCAAATGCCATCATTTATGATAGCAAGACACTGGTGGAAAATGTATGGTTTGGACTGCTGCAGCGGTGGCTATTGTAACTACAGGGATGTGCCTACTAGATGCCAATTTTGCCTGTTGTATTACTGAAGGGGATGCGGGTGACGCTGTGGTCTAAACCACTGAGCCTCTTAGGCTTGCTGATCAGAAGGTCCACGGTTCGAATCTGTGCAATGGGGTGAGCTCCCGTTGCTCTGTCCCAGCTTCTGCCAACCTAGCAGTTCAAAAGCACTCCAGTGCAAGTAGATAAATAGGTACCACTGCAGTGGGAAGGTAAATGGCGTTTTCATGCACTCTGGCTTCCGTCACGGTGTTCTGTTGTGCCAGAAGCGGTTTAAGTCATGCTGGCCACATCACCCGGAAAACTGCTGACAAACGCCGGCTCCTTCGGCCTGATGAGCACCGCAACCCCATAGTTGCCTTTGACTGGACTTAACTCATCCAGGGATCCTTTACTTGCACTGAATCAGTGAGACATCAGTGGAAAATCCAAGCAGCCCTATTCACGGATTTCCAAAGTGCAGGAGGGATTACCTTGTTTGGGGCAGAATCAGAATTTTAGCTGCCGATGCCAAGGAAGGTACTAGATGAGCAACGAGGCATAACTTCCAGTTTGAAAAAGTTTTGCCCACTGCCAAAGGGACAAAGCTGAAGTGTAATTTTTGAATAAATGTGTTTTAATAATGAGCTCCTGTTGCTCGGCCCCTGCTCCTGCCAACCTAGCAGTTTGAAAGCACGTTGAAGTGCAAGTAGATAAATAGGTACCGCTCCGGCGGGAAGGTAAACGGCGTTTCCGTGCGCTGCTCTGGTTCGCCAGAAGCATCTTAGTCACGCTGGCCACCTGACCCGGAAGCTGTATGCTGGCTCCCTCGGCCAATAAAGCGAGATGAGCACCGCAACCCCAGAGTCGGCCATGACTGGACCTAATGGTCAGGGGTCCCTTTACCTTTACCTTAATAGTAACAATAAGTTGCCTTGCCTTGACTCCTGACTTTTTCTTCCCAGATTTGGAAATCACTGTCCCTGTTGGCCATTCCCAAAACATCCCCAAGAAACCAGAGTGTAGCATTTATGAAGCTCATCCTCGGAAAAACCTATACCAACCAATTAAAGAAATCAGGCGAGGGGACTGGAAAACAGAAAGCGCCTCAAGTACTACCAGTAAGTAAGCAGCCAGGAAGCCATCTAGGGAGAGGTGAGGATGCTTTGGATGTCTAGTCGTTAAGGATGGAGCACTTAGCAATTGTTGCTTTCCCAGCCAATGCTCTATATTACCCTCACTGAACTTACTGTTCAGTCTGTTTATGCGCTTTATGAATGTTTCCTATGCAAAAGTTCACTTATCCAAACATGAGGAATTAGTACCCAAACCTCGCTATACATACCACAGATTCAGATAACCAAACATAAAACATGTATTACTTCCTTGTTTTCCTTTTGCTGATCGGCAAAAGTTTGAGTGTCATCATGCTGCAGTTTTATCCAATAGCAATAATTTAATTTTCTGGTGCAGAATTCCACACCTCCTTGACGCTGTTCCAAGGGGAGTGGGGAAAACCTTCCCTCTTTGATAAACATGTATAAAGCCTGTTTCTCAGTACATGCAATTCTCTAAGCACTGTACACATATTGAAAGATAATTCAGTCCCTGCCTAAAGGTTCACAGTCTAACAGACACATGACACAAAATGAAAAAGAAACCGAGAGGTAAGAAGAAATAACTTGATACAGAGCTCTTCCCTAATTCAGAAATTATAGGAATAAGCGGAATGGTGGTTTCAGGGCCAGGGGAAAGGATTGGAAGGTGGTTCTTCACAAGAAAACATGAATGTGTGGACACTTTATGAAATGCTTGAAAATCCCTAACTGGGCTTGTTTCCTCATCTAACCAGGTAGTTCAAGCAACCGATCCAGTACACGAAGTATACTGAGTGCCAGCAGTGGGATGGATGGAGACAACGAGGTAACACTTCTCCCTGGAAATTTTCTCTCTTAAGAAACTTGCACAACTGCTCTGGCCTGATCCCTCACTAAAGCTACAGAAATGCAGGTTTCCGTGTACAAACAGTAGCCTCTTGACTGTGGGCTTAGAATACATGACAAAATGGCCGCATAGAGCAGTGATGAGGCATTGGGACTACAACTCCCATCATCCTTGCCCATTGGGCATTCTGGCTGGGGCTGATAGGAGTTGGAGCCCAACAACCGTACCTGCAGGGCCACAGGCCTCCCAACCCTGGCATAGAACTTGATAAAGGAGTAGCAGGAAGAGTTAATTTGAGGCACCAAGTTGCTGCTGTGGTAACACTGGAACGAAAAAGACTGCTTTGGCAGAATTGCACTCTTGTCTCCCAGGATCCACATGAGAAGGACCAGGGTGTGGGGCCATGATATGCCCTACTGTGCCTGAAATAATACAGTGGTGCCTCGCAAGACGAAAAGAATCCATTCTGTGATTCTCTTCGTCTAGCGGTTTTTTCGTCTTGCGAAGCAAGCCCATTGACGGATTAGCGGATTAGCGCTATTAGCGGCTTATCTGCTGATCGGATCAGCTGATAAGCGGCTTAGCGGCTTAGAAAAAAGGGGGGGAACCCCCGCAGGAACTCGCAAGACATTGTCGTCTTGCGAAGCAAGCCCATAGGAAATTCGTTTTGCGAAGCACCTCCAAAACGGAAAACTCTTTCGTCTAGCGAGTTTTCCGTCTTGCGAGGCATTCGTCTTGCGGGGCACCACTGTACACTGTTCCTAATGCCAGGAGCTCTGGGGCTGCAAAGTTGAAGAGAAACCCACCCTGGCCTTTGCCATCAACCAGAGGACTACGTACCACAGGGTGCCCCTTGCCCCCGTTTGTTCTGTTTCAGATTACTGTGCTAATGCTTTGCACATCCATAGGCAGTATATAAAACTTAAAATCAATGAACTAGTTAGATGACGAGGTAGTTCCAAAGTACTTAATTATAGAGCCGTAGTCTGGCTTGGTTTAAGGCAGCGTTCTGTGTTGTGTAGCACACTGATTCATTCATAGAAAAAGGCCTGAAGGCAGATCTAGCATAGTCCTAGGCAATGCAAATATGTGTGTGTATTATTATTATTATTATTATTATTATTATTATTATTATTATTATGCCACCCATCTGACTGGGTTTCCCCAGCCACTCTGGGCAGCTTCCAACAAATTAAAACACAGTAAGACATCAATCATTTAAAGCTTCCCTAAACAGGGTTGCCTTCAGATGTCTTCTAAAAGTCAGATACAGTGGTACCTCAGGTTACATACGCTTCAGGTTACACACTCTGCTAACCTAGAAATAGTGCTTCAGGTTAAGAACTTTGCTTCAGGATAAGAACAGAAATCGGGCTCCGGCGGCGCAGCAGCAGCCGGAGGCCCCATTAGCTAAAGTGGTGCTTCAGGTTAAGAACAGTTTCAGGTTAAGAACAGACCTCAGGAATGCATTAAGTAATTAACCTGAGGTACCACTGTAGTTATTTATCTCCTTGACATCTGATGGGAGGGCGTTCCACAGGGCAGGTGCAACTACCAAGGCCCTCTGCCTGGTTCCCTGTAACCTCACGTCTTGCAGTGTGGGAACCACCAGAAGGCCCTTGGAGCTGGATCTCAGTGTCCGGCTGAACGATGAGGGTGGAGACGCTCTTTCGGGTAGACAGGGCCTAAGCCTTTTAGGTCCGAACCAACACTTTGAATTGTGCTTGGGAAAACACACACACACACACACACACACAAACAAACAAACACACAAATGTGGCTGTGTATTTTCCAAGGAAATGCTGCGGGGAAAGCTTACTTTCACATCTTTACGTAGGATAATGAAATACCAGAAGTAAAGAGAAATTTCAACCCCGGGCCCCAGCCGCCAGACAGACCATCTGCAAGACCTCCAAGGATACCCCCTCGAGTTACTAGCAGGTTGTTGTTGCTGTTATTAATATCATCATGATTGTTACCTTTCTACTGTCATCTACCTCAAGAGCAGGTTTGACAGGTCTCTGCCCCAAGGGGCTTACAATCTAAAATAGAAACGGGGGGGGGGGGATGAAGTGCGATGGTGGCAGATATAAACAAGAGACTATGCAATTATTATTTTGTTCCAGTTCCAGTTGCTTAGGCTTAATACAGACAGAGGTATGGTAAGGCATAGGAACTAGGGGGCCCTGCTAGAGGCTTTGTGGGAAATATGGTTTTTGAGGAAAGATTTGAAGGAAGTAGGAGAGATAATCATACAAAGGTGTATGATTTCAAGCAGTTTCTTTCAAGCAGCAGGAAACCACCAGATGTCTGAGGTGGTATAGCTGGCCAAGCAAAGATCACAGGAAGGCATGTGGAGAAGTTAGTGGGGCAAGGTCATAGAGGGTTTTGATGGTAAGGAGGACAATGAAGTCCTGCTGGATCCAGGAGCAGACAGGAAGCTATTGGAGGGATGTTTACACAAAACACAGCCCCCCCCCCCCGCTTTTTATTTTGCCAATTTAGAGCCTATCGAAACTTTGGGGAAATAAAGCAACCATTCGACTTATGTAAAAGGCTCATGGAGGTCAGTTGTTTTGCCATTTCCGTATCGTCAGTAAAAATATTTAGCGTGCTGATATAAATAGCGTGCAGATATAAAAAGAGTTGGAAGTCATAAATAGCTGCTGTAAGGTGATCTCTCTCAGTATTTCTTTCACTTTTATTCCAATTGCACAGTGAGGTAAAAGCCAGCGTTATATTTGAACCACTTCTTTTTGTAAAGCTTTTGACCTAGTCCTCTAGTTTTGAAATGAAGTTGCATGTATGCATAAGTGGATTTGCTCATTTCATTTCCATGCTTTGCCTCCCTCATTTTTCGCCCTTTCTCTGCCCCCCCCCACTGTCAGCACTGTAAGCACCTCAGGGCAGGGGCCTGTTTCTTTTGCTTGTGTTACTCTATAGAGTGTCATATGCTATGTAGTTTCAAAGGGTACTATCCTCTCCCTAGCACTACTTAACATTTATATGTTAAATAGCCAGATGGGCAGGGTATAAATAATAAAATTATTACCGGTATACTGATGACACACAGCTCTATTTATCTCTAATGTCTGAAACGGGAGAGGTGGCGAAAGCTCAGGATCAGTGTCTGAATGCAGTGGTGTATTGGATGAGGACCAATAAACTGTTTGAATCCTGGGAAGACAGAGGCTCTTTGGGTGGGTAGTTCCCGTGTCTGGAAGACTGGCAAGTTACCCATCCTGAATGAGGTCGCATTCCCTCTGAAGGAGAAAGTGTATAGCTTGGGGTTACTCCTGGTCCTGGATTCATCTCTGTTATTAGAGGCCCGGAAGCTAAGAGTGCCTTTTACCAGCTCTGTCTGGTGAGGCAGCTTCATCTGTTCTTGGACAGAGAGAGCCTGACCACTGTGGCCCATGCGTTGGTATCTTTGAGGCTGCATTACAGCAATATGTGGACTTGCCTTGGGCTTCGTTTGGAAGCTCCAGCTGGTGCAGGATGCTGCAGCCTGACTCCTGATGAGAGCTTCTGGTTGAGAACATGCGACCCCATGGTTAAGACATCTGAACAGGCTACCCAGATAATATGGACCCAGGTTCAAGGTCCTTGTATTAATTTACAATGCCCTGAACAACTTAGGTCCTTGGGGACTGCCTAACCCCTTACATCCCAGCTGAATCACTGAGATCATCTGCAAGAGTGCCATTGGTTGTCTCCTAAGTTGGCAAGACTCATTTGACAGCAACAAGAAACTGATCCAGCCTCCTTTTGTTTTAACCTTTAAGCCCCTGTTGCCAAGCTTTTTTTCTGGCAATTAAAAACAAACATTTATATGGTTTTAATTGCATGGCTTTATGTAAAACAGTTGTAAGCAGGTCTGATAGTTTATATGACTAGTAGAATATAAATATTTTTATAAATAAATGTAGACTGACATCATTAGTAAGAATATTAATAATACCGTATTTTGCGGCCCATAAGACGCACCTAGTTTTTTTGGGGGGAAATAAAGAAGAAAAAAATTATTTCCCCCCCAGGTGCGGGGCTGGAAGAACCAGGTCGGGGAACAGTGGGAAGGCACGCTCTGCCTCCCCGCTGTCCCCCGAGCTTGTGGGGCTGGCGATGGGGAGAAGTGCACCAGTCCCAGGAGGGCAGGCAGCTCTGCGCCGCCATCCCGAGCAGGGCGGGACTTAGCGCCCCGCTCGGGATGGGGCGTAGACCTGCCTGCCGTCCCGGGACGGCAGGCAGCTCTGTGCCGCCATCCCGAGCGGGGCGGGACTTAGCGCCCCGCTCGGGATGGCGGCGTAGACCTGCCTGCAGTCCCAGGACCGCAGGCAGCTCTGCACGGCCACCGGGAGCGGGGCGGAGCTTCGCTCCCGGTGGCCGGGCAGAGCTGCGCTGGTCCCAGGACCGCAGGCAGCTCTGCACGGCCACCGGGAGCGGGGCGGAGCTTCTCCCCCGGCTCCCGGTGGCCGGGCAGAGCTGCGCTGGTCCCAGGACTGCAGGCAGCTCTGCGCAACCCTAGGAGCCGGTCTACCGAGGGTTGCGCAGAGCTTCCTGAAGCCTGGAGAGCGAGAGGGGTCGGTGTGCACCGACCCCCCTCGCTCTCCAGGCTTCAGCGAAAGCCTGCATTCGCCCCATAAGATGCAGGCACATTTCCCCTTCATTTTTGGAGGGGGAAAAGTGCGTCTTATGGGGTGAAAAATACGGTAGCTTTTCTGTTTCAATTTTGAGTTGGTGTCACATAAAAACCGCAAAGACATTCTGTTGTTTCCTTGCCTTTGAAGTTCCGCATGTGTAATATTCCAAAGCTATTCTTATGCTCTGCTTTTCAAATGTTTTTCTGTAGGCTTTTTAGCAGTGACAACTTCTGTCCTCCTCCCCCTGTGCCGCCGAGAGGTCGCGAAATGCCGCGCTAAATCTTCAGGATGCTGAATACGAAAATGCATGGCGTTTATTCTTAAGGTTGACTTTTAATAATATTGAATATCCAGCAAAGGTTTTCTCCTCACTCCGCCCCGTCAAATGAATAATTTTGGCACAGGTTTCTTTGAAAAACCAAGCCGAGGGGGGCAGGGAAAGAACAAGAATTTGACTGTCCTCTTGGCAGTCGTGGCTTTTCAGAACAAACTGGTTACGGCAGAGGAAAGTACACACTGAGCTTCTTCAGGATTATGCGATTCATCCTTCTTAATAGCACCAGATCAAAGGTGGCAGTCCCTCAACGTGAAAATGGAATACCTACAAGTGGACCTTTTTCTCTGTTTATCTTCAAGTGAGGTTACAAATGACGCTTTCAGGTAGGCAGACTGGAGATGGTATAGGGCTGTATTCAACTAAGTATTACTTTACTCCAATTACCCACTGTAATTAATGGACCTAACTCAGCGATTTTCATAAATTCCAATGGGCGTACTTCGAGTAAAGCTTTGTTGAATCCCACTCACAGTGCAGTGGAAGCTCAGACACAGTACACAATGGAGTAACTCCTTCGGAATCTGCGCAGGCAGATTACTGATTTTATGATGATTTTATATTTCAGACTACCAAATTGGTGCCTAAAGTAGCTTTTCCAGATAACAGGGAAACATTGAGCATTGTTTTGCACTTTAAGTCCTGTGCCTTAGAACACAGGACCTCTGTGGAATCTTCGTCCATGCCTTGGTGTGTATTAATTCTGTGGTGATGTTATCAAAAGCCACCCAGCAAACTGTGGATGTTAAGGAACCTGGGTTCTGTATAATTTATGAATATCAATAAAGTTTATGCACAGATGTTTAACATAGTTCTTTTTACAGAGTCTGAATTCTTTTTTTCAGAGGCAGCCTGTAAAGGCAAGCAGCAGATCAGAGTTAAAAGGTTTAAGATGTGCATTCTCAACGGTCGGGTAGAAACCCCTGGGAAGGCACAACACATCTGCAGAAGTGAGAGAAGACTAAGATCTTGCAGCAGTCAGATATTTATTTTCCCAACCCTTTGACCTGACCATCTCAGCTGATACTATTTTCCAGGGTCTGTTCCAGCAGCAAACTCCTCAGGTCGTTTAACAAAACAAAAAACACCACTGTGCAGAATATCTCTCATAGCAAATTTCCTGGAGGAAAATACATATGGAAGAAGAAATGAAGTATGGCTGCTTAGAGTGGTGCGTGCTTAATGTGCCTTAGCTAAGGACCCCCAGTGCTTTTGTAAAGAAAGTGTGTGCCCCCATCATCCCAGGCGAGCCTAGAAAGGAACACTGTGAAGAGGTCCTTTCTTCTAACTTCTGTTGTTGTTGTTGTTTAGTCGTTTAGTCGTGTCCGACTCTTCGTGACCCCATGGACCAGAGCACGCCAGGCACTCCTGTCTTCCACTGCCTCCCGCAGTTTAGTCAAACTCATGCTGGTAACTTCTAGGTTTGATTTTAACTTCTAGGTTTGATTTTAGGAGACAGCCAGAGATAGCCTACTCCATCTCTATTACAATCCTCAGGGCCAGCCTAAGACTTTTTGGCACCCGAGGCAAACCACAAAATGGCGCCCCGGGGAAGAAGGGTTAAATGAAGAGCTACATCAGGATCAAGGGAGGGAACACTGGGAAGGCTTCGCTGTAGGTTTCTACATTGGGAACAAGAGTGGGAGGCAGCAGTGCCTCCTGTTCGTCAAAAGGCTATTGTAGAGGCGACATGTTGCAGGGAAGCTGAGAAGGCAGAAGATGTGGCCTTCAAGCAGTGCACCACAGCTGTCACTGCCACCATACCACCAGAGGGCGATGCATTCCTGCCCTGTGGATGCTGCTGCCTGAGGCAGTCTCCTCACTTTGCCTCATGGGTGGGCCGGCCCTGCTAATTTTGTGTTATTGGCCCAGTTCCTCCCATCCTGTGAAAATCCTCCTTTGCAGTGGGGCATCTCACACATGATTGTGTGTGAACATTACTCTCCACTAAAGATGGGGGAGAAATTTGATTCTATTTGCATTAAAGACAAACCTACCTAATTCACACTTTGGAAAGATATGCGAATCAAAACACAAACATTCTTCAAAATTTGCATTCTCCGAATTTTGCAAGGTAGTTCTCCAGCCAAGTCACGTAAACAAAATTGCATATAT
Organism: Podarcis vaucheri; assembly: GCF_965113315.1. Classification (NCBI taxonomy): domain Eukaryota; kingdom Metazoa; phylum Chordata; class Lepidosauria; order Squamata; family Lacertidae; genus Podarcis; species Podarcis vaucheri. Next base: position 89,694,982 of record NC_138763.1, on the reverse strand, counting down.
TTGTGAAAGAAGCATACAAACATGCATTATATTTAGGGAAAAAAGCCTTGCAGAAATGTATATAAGGCAAAATTACAAAGGTGTGTTTCATGGGACAAATTTGCACTAAAATACTCCTGAATTTCTACAAGAACCTTTTTTAAAAAATAAAAGTGCAAACTGATGTGAAAATGTGATGAATTGAACTTATGAGTGGGAAAATCAGAACTTGAGAGAAACCAAACTGACTGATTTGCCTATCCCTACTCTCTGTTTAGGGACGCGGGTGGCGCTGTGGGTTAAACCACAGAGCCTAGGACTTGCCAATCAGAAGGTCGGCAGTTTGAATCCCCGTGACGGGGTGAGCTCCCGTTGCTCGGTCCCAGCTCCTGCCCACCTAGCAGTTCAAAAGCATGTCAAAGTGCAAGTAGATAAATAGGTACCACTCCGGCTGGAAGGTAAACGGTGTTTCCGTGCGCTGCTCTGGTTCACCAGAAGCGGCTTAGTCATGCTGGCCACGACCTGGAAGCTGTACGCCGGCTCCCTCAGCCAATAAAGCGAGATGAGCGCCGCAACCCCAGAGTCAGTCACGACTGGACCTAATGGTCAGGGGTCCCTTTACCTTTACTCTCTGTTTGCTCATTAGCGTGGTTGTGGTTGTTGGTGAAAGTGAGCTTTGGATGGATAGCTGACTTGAAAAGGTTTGAGGATTTACTGTTTAAGGTTGGGGGTACAATGCCAGGAATCCTAAGAGAGGCATTGGTATCAAACCAGGGTACAAAAGCAATGCCCTTTTCAGGTTAAGATATTTTTGCACAAATCAATATGTTTTCAAATGTATTGTTAAGCACGTGCTGAGCAGTGTGAAGTTTTAGGGATGCTGTGTTCACCCAGGGTTCTGTTTCCTTGGAATGCGGGTCATTGGAGACTGATGGTTCTTCTGTAATATAATGTTTTGTTTACACATATACACAAGTTGAGCATAAGAGAGACAGCTCACAACATTAACAGTCCAGCAGATAAGACTTTCCATTCAGTTCCTTTTTTATAATATTTTTTATTAATTTTAACATATAAATTATAAAATGTACCGCAAAACTTATCACTTATACAATCTTTTTAGACTTTTGTCAGCACCTCTGATGAGCCACCGTTTTAACCACTTCTTATGCATTTATTAACTTTATATTGCCTTTACATCTCTTAACAAATCATCTTCCCCCTTGTCCATTTTTACAATATTTCTAATAATACTCCTCACAAAACTTCTTGCAACCCTACAAACGTCGTCTGTTCTTCACAATTGCTTTTCAAATAGTCCGTAAATTTACTCCAGTCTTTCGTGAATTTCTGGTCTTGCCGGTTTCGAATCCTTCCTGTTAGTTTATCTAATTCTGCATAGTCCATTAACTTCATCCTCCATTCTTCAGATGCTGTGCAGAGTATCTGGTCAAGGTGTAGAGGTTGGGAATAAGATCCATGGGCATAACTCTTCTTATGCCATTCCACACACTATCTCCATAGAATCATAGAATTGTAGAGTGGGAAGGGACCCTGAGGATCATTTAGTCCAACCCCCTGCAATACAGGAATACGCAGCTGTGCAATACAGGGATCGAACTTGCAACCTTGGCATTATCAGCACCATGCTCTAACCAACGGAGCTAGTTTTTATATATGTATACACTCATGCACAGAGAGTTTTCGTTCTATCCGTGTTTAATTGTTATTTTCTTCCCAAATTATTTTAATTAATTTTCCAAATTACAGTGGTACCTCAGGTTAAGAACTTAATTCGTTCTGGAGGTCTGTTCTGAACCTGAGACTGTTCTTAACCTGAAGCACCACTTTAGCTAATGGGGCCTCCTGCTGCCGCTGCGCCACCACTGCACGATTTCTGTTCTCATCCTGAAGCAGTTCTTAACCCATGGTAATATTTCTGGGTTAGTAGAGTCTGTAAACTGAAGCAAATGTAACCTGAAGCGTATGTAACCCAAGGTACCACTGTATTAGAAATCAAATCAAACCAAATTAAATTAATTTACTACAATTTCTGAAAATCAGGTTTCCCGCTCCTGTTCCAAACCTATGATCTTTATCGGTTTCTTTTTTCCCCCTTCTACGTTTTTAGCGGTTTGTTTCTGTCTGTGATTCTTATATTCATTCTTGTATTTATTTATACCCCGCCTTTTTATCTGACGGGGCTCAAGGAGAGTTATAGAATAATTATAATGGCCAGCATGTGAAAGAAATAAAATACGTGAATATAAAGCCTATTTGATACTTACCAAAGTTGTAGAAGGAAGTCCAGTGCTCGGCAGAGCCTAAAATGAATGTATTCTTGACTTACGGAATGATTATATTTTGTGCAATTCAAGTATTGAATTTTGTATACGTTTATTTGTACTTATGTATAACAGGTATAATTACTAATAAAATTTTATTTGCAAAAAAAAGAATAATTATAATGATGATGATGATGAATCGGGATGCAAAAATTAATAAATAACCGTTAGGCACAGACTATGTGGCGATGCGACACTGCACTGGTCCCCCGCGAAGAAAAAAAAACCTCGGGGAAATTCTCGCTTAATTCAGCAGCCGCGCATGCCGTTCCTACGCGGCTCCTCCCCGCACGCGGGATAGACGACTCGCCCCGCCCCGCCCACTTATTGGAAACCCGACTCACGTCAGGCGCCTCCCGCCTTCTCTCTTTTATCTCTCGTTCCCGCGTCACAAGATCGCGCGGGGTGGTGCTTGGCCCCTCCTCCGACAACTCCCCCCCCCCTCTCCCGCCTGCGCCTTCTGAGCCTTTTTGGGCGGCGCCGGCCGCCGTAAGCGCCGGCTGTTCCGGTGTGCGCCCGGATGACGTGGCGGGAACGGCGGAAGCGGCGGCGCCTCCTTTTCTTCGGCGGCGGCTGGTGGAGACGGGGATGGCGCCGGCCGGGCTCCTGTGGTGCGTGGCGGCCTTGCTGGTGCTGCGGGGCCGCGCCGACGAGCACGAGCACACGGTGAGCCGGCGCGGCGCGGAGGGCCTGAGGCGGCGGGGTCGGGCGGCCTCCCCTCTTCCTTCCGCCCTGCCGTCAGTCGGTCGCTCGCTCGCCCGCCCTGCCTGAGAGGGCCTGGTTCGCGGCGGCCCCTCTCCCTCCTCCAGGCCTGTCCTGAGGGCCGCGAGAAGGGAGAGGGCCCAGTGGGGCTTCGCTTGGTGGCGGTGAGGGCCCGTCGCGCGTCTCTCCCAGCGAGGAAGGCTTCTTGCCCTGTTGGGACTTCAGAACCGGGGCTGGGGGGGCGAGGGGACCTCGTCAGGAGCCGCCTTTTCTGCAGTGGAGGGGGGGAGGCGAAGCGGCCGACCGCGCTCAGGATGCCGTGCAGCTCCATCCTGCGTCGTCCGGCCCCGTTAAGTTCACCGAGCATAGGATTGCGAGGGAGACTTTCGTAGCCCTGTGTCACGTTGGAGGAGGAGAGATTCGCTGGATATCGCCACCCCTTTCGCTTCCTTGAGGGAACGTTGCGCTGCGAGAGTTTGGGGTGTGGTGATGGTGGGGAAACGCCAGCCACATCCGCTTTAAAAAAACAAAAAACCGTTCGTCTCACATCGCATAACGGGCTTGGCAAGTTTTGAGAACAGCGGCGTGGATGCGCTAGTGATAGTCGCCCCTTCACGTGAAGGTTGGGAGAGGCAGCAGCTTGCCTCTCCGCGTGTCTTGGCTTCTAGCATGGCAAAAGGTGGTGGGGGATACCCACGTTCCTGTGGCAGGTTCTTGCCCCATTAGAGAGCTGTTAAGCAAGGGACTTGCATGTGCAATCTTGGATATGCTGCCATAAGCCGTGGCCGACCTGTGGGGTGCGCGTAGCCTATAACAACACATAGGAAATGCGCAGCACATAAAATACTGACCTGGTTCGCGTGTAAAGTTAAGCCATTGTTTATTTTTATCTATGGTCTCATACAGGCAAGCAGTGTGCTGGTGCACACTGTTCAAGTTTCCAGTTCGCTCTTCCCCCTGCTAACCCTTTGCTGTGGTGGGGAAGAAGGAAACCAGAGGCTGGCTTAGCATTACGGGTGAACCTGCAAAGCCATGGAATTGTTTGATTCTGGGACTTCCTGTTCATGTGTGCTTTCTTTTCCCCCTCTATGCCTTTCTATTAAAAGAATATTCAAAGCGGCAAAGTGTAATAGAAAATTAAAACAACATAAAAACCCACAGTACATATTTACAATGTAAATTTGTAAAACAACAACAAAAAACAACCCCACGAACAGTATATTTATTTATTTTAAAGATTTGTGCTCTCCCTTTCAAGCAACCAACTGTAATGCACAACTCACATACACATCACCTGGCAGGCCTTGGTTTTCTAACTGGTGGATGGTTCCAGAGTTTGTTATCCTTCATTAAAGTGGAGCTGAATGTTCTTTCTGGCAGCAAGTGGGGAAGCAAACATCCTGCAGGCTTTCCATCCATAGCGAATGGGGGCAAAGCAGTCTTCCTGGAGGTGGGTGATGGTCATTGGTCTTCAGACCAACAACCAGAATTCCTTTTTAAAAGCAATACCTGTTGAAAACTATTGGAAGAGGAATTGTAGAATTGGAAAGGACCCTGACGGCCATCTAGTCCATTCACCTGCAATGCAGGACTCTGAAGAAACCTATCCATGATGGATGGCCACCCAACCTCTGCTTAAAAACCTCTAATAAAGGAGAGGACTACCTTTTGAGGGAGTGTGTTTCACTGTCGAACTGCTCTTGCTCTCAGAAAGCTTTTAGTGCTGTTTAGTCAGAATTTCATTTCTAGTAACTTGAATCCATTGGTTCAGGCCCTACCCTTCAGAATGGGAGAAAACAAGCTTGTTCCATCTTTCATGTGACAGTCCTTTAGATATTTGAAGGTGGCTCCTCTCAGTCTCCCCTAAACATACCCAACTCCCACAACCATTGGTTTCCAGACCCTTTATCAGGGATATCCTGGTTTATTGGAAGGCAAGCAGAAGCAGTGATAGCAGCAAGCAGATTTTTTCCAACAAAGAGTTGTACAGTCTTGGTGCCACTACAGCAAATGGCCAGATCTTAGACTAAGGCTGCAGTCTTATGCCCACTCAGAGGTAAGTCACATTGAATTCAGTGGAGCTAGGACTGCAGCCTTAGCCTATGTAGTGCTGTTCAAAGGCTACCCTCTGTCAAAGACAAGGAGGGATGAGTGTGTTCTGGCACATAGCATATGCCTTAATCCCTGGTATAACAGGGCTACTAAACCAACAAAGTTTTCCCTGGCAGAATATTGAATGCTTGACTTTATAGGTAGGGCAGCTGTTAACAGTTCTTGATAAATGGCAGGAATGCTTGTAACATGTACATAGAAACAAGGGGTTGTCTAAGGCAAATAGGAAAACCTAAATTGTTTGGGCAGGAATTGTCACACTGATGAAAGCTGATTTTTTAAAATTGTGAATCAAGTTTCTCTATGAACCTTGGTTAAACATTGGCTATTGGGGATGAATATTCAATAACATTATAGGTATCCTATGAGGATATATAATTTGTGGGAGCTATTCCATGCTTGGAAAAACAGATTCTCTTATCAGTGTGATATAACTGAAAGTTTGGGGAACAATGGTATTCTTAATGCTCTTGTGTTGATTTTTAGGCAGTATTCTACCACAGACTGTCCTGGTTCGCACGTTATGCTAAGCCAAACATTAGCTTAACATTAATGTGTGGGCTCCCATGGAGTAGCTAGTAGCTGATTTTCTTTCTGCCATTGTTTCTGGAGCTGTGCTGCAATAAGTGAAGCCAAGATTTGCCTTACCATGTTGTCTGAATCAGAGTTTATTGTTTAGCTCTCCCAGACTAACCATGAACTTTAAACCAGAACAACCTTGGATTCACCTCGCTGAACCGGAAGCCCTGGTTTGGATGGTCCGCTAAGCCAAACCAGAGCACAGCACAGCAACAAAAGGGCCTGTGGTGGAGTAAAGTGACTGCAAGCTTTTTCGGGAACCTGCTTATGGCATAGTTTGGTTTTGTGTAGCTGATTTCATTTCCATAGAATCAAAAAGTGTGCAGCTTCTTGGAAGGAAGCCACAACTCCTCTTGGGTGTGATGAATGGGTAAACACAGAAGAAAACACTGGTTTCAGTGCAAACATCTTGGTTTGTATATTAACCAAGAGTTCTGTGTTTTGTCAGACGGTACCTCCGGTTACGAATGGGATCTGTTCCGGAGGCCTGGCTGCATCCTGAAAACTTTGTAACTGGAAGCGCGCTTCTGCACACACACATGGCGAAACCCGGAAGTATACACTTCTGGGTTTGCTGCGTTCGCAACCTGAAGTTTACGTATCCAGAGGGATACGTAAGCAGAGGTACAACTGTATACCGTATTTTTCACCCTATAGGACACACTTTTTCCCCTACAAAAATGAAGGGGAAATCTGGGTGCGTCCTATGGGGCGAATGCAGGCTTTCGCTGAAGCTTAGAGAGCGAGAGGGGTCGGTGCGCACCGACCCCTCTCGCTCGCCAGGCTTCAGGAAGACATCGGCAGCCTAGGCAGCCCTGCGGGAGTTCCCACAGGGCTGTCTAGGCCACAAATAGCAGCCTGCTTCCCGGAGCGCCGGGCACGCTGACAGCAGAGCGCCCGGCGCTTCGGGAACACATCCGCAGCCTAGGCAGCCCTGCGGGAGTTCCCCGCAGGGCTCCCCACGCTGCGGATAGCAGCCTGCCGCCCGGCGCGACAAGCGCCCTGAAGCAGAGTGCCCCTCACGCCGGGCAGACATCCGCAGCGTGGGGAGCCCTGCAGCAGTTCCCCCCAGGGCTCCCCACACTGCGGATAGCAGCCTGCCGCCCAATGGGTGGGGCACGCTGAAGCAGAGCGCCCCGCGTGCCGGGCAGACATCGGCCAGCCCCACAAGCTCGGGGGACAGCAGGGAGGCGCAGCGCCGCCATCCTGCTGTTCCTCGACCTGGTTCGGTTTCCCTGACCTGGTTTTGGGGGGGAAATAAAGGGAATTTTTTCCCCCTTTATTCCCCCCCCCCAAAAAAAAAACTAGGTGCGTCCTATGGGACGGAGCGTCCTATGGGATGAAAAATACGGTAGTTAAATCAGGAAACGAAGCCAGGATCAGGTTTATTTCTTGGTTGGTTAACAGACATTAAGCCAGAATTGCCTGTTCTGGGCAAAATGAGGAACTGGCTTAATACAAGCCAGGATCTTTGTGCTGGTCAATGCACAGCGGGAAGGGCAAGAGAAGTGTTTGGCCCTAGTGCCCATTGGAAGCCTCAGAAATAATCCAAACTAGTCTTTTCTCCCATTTAAAAATAACATATCATGAAATTTGCATTTCATATAAATTACTATATTGTGGGCTTTCTACAGGACAGAGGGACTAGCTGGTCATTGCAGCGTAGCTCGTATCAGCAGGAAAAGCCACAGAGTCCATGTGGATGATACTGTATCCTATTATACAGTTATCTGCAATGTTTTAAGCTCTTTTTCCCATGGTTAGCATAGGTGGCATGGAACAAGTGCTTAAAAAATAAGATACGCCGAAAGAGAAATTACATGGTAAAAAGAAAGCTTCTGAGTTATGTATCAAACAGATTTCATTAACTTCGCAAACCTACATGCCAGAAATCATTTTTGTGGCTCAGAGATGTTGTCTTCACTGAATTCTCCTCCCACCTCACTAGCAACCACCTTCCTTATGTCCTAGACCAGGGCGGTCCAACCTCTCAGTTTAAGTGGGCCACAAGAGTACTTTGACACAGAACCCGTGGGCCGTACGCTGAATTAAATTACCATATCATAAATTAAAGTTTTTGCAATATAGTTAATATTTTAAATATACACAATTAATATATATTTAATTAAATATATAATTAAAGACACAATGTATATATTTAACATATTTATTAAATGAAATTTAATACACAAACAGATGTGAGCGCTTTCATTAACGACACAGACACTGAGTCCCTGTCAGGATAAAAAGGTGGGGTATAAGTAAAGGTAAAGGGACCCCTGACCATTAGGTCCAGTCGTGACAGACTCTGGGGTTGCGGCGCTCATCTCGCTTTATTGGCCGAGGGAGCCAGCGTACAGCTTCCGGGTCATGTGGCCAGCATGACTAAGCCGCTTCTGGCAAACCAGAGCAGCGCACGGAAACGTCGTTTACCTTCCCGCCGGAGCGGTCCCTATTAATCTACTTGCACTTTGACATGCTTTCGAACTGCTAGGTTGGCAGGAGCAGGGACCGAGCAACGGGAGCTCACCCCGTTGCGGGGATTCAAACCGCCGACCTTCTGATTGGCAAGTCCTAGGCTCTGTGGTTTAACCCACAGCGCCACCCGCGTCCCCTGGGGTATAAATATGATGATGATAAACAACTTATTTTAGAATGCTCCTAGTTAAAACGGTTTGATCCTCTTGTGAAGCCAATTAACAAACTCAGCCCATTGGTTGTTACCCTGGCACGAACCAACTAAGAGACAAGGTTTCTCTCTGACCTTACTGTTCATAACCCCCCCCCCCAAAGCAATGTATATGTACCTGTAACTTGGGATAATATTTTATCCATCTGATGGGGGGGGGGGATGTAGTCCACAAAAGCTTATGCCACAATGAATTTGTTCGTTTTTTAAAGTGCCGCAGGACTCTTTATTCTTATTTACCCTGCTAGATTCTTTTAATTGCTTCTCTCCTCTGAAGCCTTCGACATTTGTTCCCATCTTAAAATGCCATATTCCAGCTAGATTTCTAACCCATGCGTCTTTAACATCTTCCTTCACGATTACTTGACCCGTGTACTCTTATTTAAAAAGGAGTACAGCTACTACTTGCTTTTTGCATAGGAAAATATATATTTAACTGCACTTTTTTTTACACTTAGCAGCCCAAATTAGGTTGAAACCTAGTGCACTTTGGTCACTTTCAGGTAGGCAGCAAAAACTATCTCATAAGCTTCCCTGTGCCTTGTTCAGTTTCTTTTCTCCTAACTATCTACCCACTTGCTGCAGCCCTGCCTCTGCTTTTTGACACTGCAGTAGCCCTATGCTCCAAGATTTTCTTTGCCTTGTGTGAGGGTGCATGGACAACTGCCAGGGCACTGTGCTTGGCAAAGCTGAGGCCAGCTTCTATTAGTGCTGTGATCTGCAACTTCTGTGCCACCAGTAGGGAGCTGTGTGTTTTGGTGGCAAGCCACCAATAATTGTTTGTCAAAGGAAGTCAAGAGATGATAAGCAGAATGTACCGGTACCCTTTTTTGAGAAAATTCAGCGCCTTACTATTGTCTGCTGAATGGGAGCAGCCATCAGAAGTAAGATGGGATTCTTGGACAGTTTAACGCCCATACATAACAAATGACAAACACTTCATTATCCTGCTAAACTTACACAATTCAGCCAACAGTCTGCTACCTGGTGCTGTTGGTCCTGGCTTTTAAAGCCCTAAACGGCCTCGGCTCAGTATACCTGAAGGAGCGTCTCCACCTCCATCGTTCAGCCTGGGCACTGAGGTCCAGTGCCAAGGGCCCTCTGGCAGTTCCCTCCCTGTGAGGTTACAGAGAACCATGCAGAGGGCCTTCTCAGTAGTGGCGCCTGGCCTGTGGAACACCCTCCCATCAGATGTCAAGGAAATAAACAACTATCTGACTTTCAGAAGGCAGCCCTGTTTAGGGACGTTTTTAATGTTTGATGTTCTATTGTGCTTTTACTTCTGTTGGGAGCCTCCCAAAGTGGCTGGGGAAACCCAGCCAGATAGACGGGGTATAAATAAATAAATTGTTGTTGTTGTTGTTGTTTGCAGAAGATGGATGCAAGAGAGAAAAGTATTTGAATATGTAGTGCAGTCCTAATTTTAAAGTAAGGCTGTACAAGCTTGGCCTAATTCCATGTGAGTGGCAAGGAGGGAGCCTATAATTAGCTCCAGCTCAGTTGGCCCTCAACAGTTTACTTCTGCGGGAATGTGGCCCTTGAAAGCAAAAATGTTCCCCACTGTGTTTTGCACATTCTTCACAGATTTTCCTGTGAATATTTGCTCCATTCTAAATAACACATTTATTTACAATCCTTTTATTTTTCAATATGCTTTCTTTTCAGTACCAAGATAAAGAAGAAGTTGTTTTATGGATGAATACAGTAGGACCATACCACAATCGCCAGGAGACATACAAATACTTTTCTCTCCCTTTCTGTGGTGGATCCAAAAAAAGCATTGGTCACTACCATGAAACGCTCGGAGAAGCACTGCAAGGGGTTGAATTGGAGTTCAGTGGTCTGGACATTAAATTTAAAGGTAAACTGCTTTTGTTAATGTTTTCTAAATTTGCACACGACTGTTCCAGTCTTAAACACACACACACTTGGAATTATATTGTCTTATGTTCAGAAATTTGTTTAATGCAGCTCAGTTACTTCGTCATTAACCCTCCAACACCATCATTGATACTACTTTTGTTCACAATATTGTTAAGCGTTCAGAAGCAGGCCACACTCCTGTTCCCTTCCATGGACCTTTCCCACACCTGTCTTCAGCGTCATAAAGGCTAATGCTGGTGTTGACCTTAAGATTAGGAAAAAGGTTTAGTGAGAATTGCTATTAACCAGTACAGTGGTACCTCAGGTTACATACACTTCAGGTTACAGATTCCACTAACCCAGAAATAGTACCTCGGGTTAAGAACTTTGCTTCAGGATGAGAACAGAAATCATGCGGCAGAGCAGCAAGTGGTGCTTCAGGTTAAGAACAGTTTCAGGTTAAGAACGGACCTCCGGAACGAATTAAGTACATAACCAGAGGTACCACTGTGTTTGAAACCAGGGTTTTAATTTGGTTGCCATTTAACCATGATGAAGGATGGCTGGAAAATTTGCACAGGCAGCAGCCTATCTCCTAAGCATAGGTATACACACACACTCTTTTTTGTGGGAGTCTTATTTGTGTGTGTGTGTGTGTGTGTGTGTGTGTGTGATTGATCTGGTGATTTGGTTATTGGTTTGGAGAAAAGCATGGCAGGAGTGATGGTCTATGCAGTCTGTGTGCTTTGAGGGACAGAGAGCTGTATATACTCAAAGCCAAAAAGCTGGCTTTGGGTTGCTCTTAAGTCCTTGAGCATTTGATGCCCATCAATAGACTTTTGGGGCCTTGTGGGTGGGTTTAATTTTATTTGTAGTTCAGCAGTAAGGGTTAGCAACAGTGCAGCATAAAGGAGCTCAGCGGGGTTGAAAGTGGGGAAATGATCTTTGAGTGACTGATCTTTTTAGTAAAATAGTGTTTAGTGTAATATCCAAGGCTCAATTAACTTTCAGTTAATGCACTATTAATGCATTTTTTTCCAATAATTTCCACAGATGATGTGATGCAGACAACTTACTGTGAAATAGACTTGGATAAGCAAACAAGAGATGCATTTGTTTATGCTATCAAAAATCATTATTGGTATCAGATGTACATAGATGACTTGCCAATATGGGGTAAGAAATGTTTGCCTGCAGAACCAGAAAACATTTAAATAAGTATTATACCCTTGATCTTATCTGACGCCTTTCTGTCCTGCTTTATCCTACTTTCTTCCCTATTTGATCAAGCATTGCCTCTTCCACATGAACCTTGAATAACTGGCGGTGGGAATTGGCACAAGCTACAAGGCTTGCTTCTGTGTTTGTAGCTCTGCGTCATGCTGGAAGGAATGGGTATAATAATAATAATAATAATAATAATAATAATAATAATAATAATAATAATTTATTATTTATACCCCGCCCATCTGGCTGGGCTTCCCCAGCCACTCTGGACGGCTTCCAAAAGAATATTAAAATACTATAATACATCAAACATTAAAAGCTTCCCGAAACAGGGCTGCCTTCAGATGTCTTCTAAAAGCCTGGTAATTGTTGTTCTCTTTGACATCTGGTGGGAGGGCGTTCCACAGGGCGGGCGCCACTACCGAGAAGGCCCTCTGCCTGGTTCCCTGTAACTTGGCTTCTCGCAGTGAGGGAACCGCCAGAAGGCCCTCGGTGCTGGACCTCAGTGTCCGGGTAGAACGATGGGGGTGGAGATGCTCCTTCAGATATACTGGACCAAGGCCGTTTAGGGCTTTAAAGGTCAGCACCAACACTTTGAATTGTGCTCGGAAACGTACTGGGAGCCAATGTAGGTCTTTCAAGACCGGTGTTATGTAGTCTCTGCGACCGCTCCCAGTCACCAGTCTAGCTGCCGCGTTCTGGATTAATTGCGGTTTCCGGGTCACCTTCAAAGGTAGCCCCACGTAGAGCGCATTGCAGTAATCCAAGCGGGAGATAACCAGAGCATGCACCACTCTGGCGAGGCAGTCCGCAGGCAGATAGGGTCTCAGCCTGCGTACCAGATGGAGCTGGTAAACAGCTGCCCTGGATACAGATTTGACCTGTGCCTCCATGGACAGCTGTGAGTCCAAAATGACTCCCAGGCTGCGCACCTGGTCCTTCAGGGGCACAGTTACCCCATTCAGGACCAGGGAATCCTCCACACCTGCCCGCCTCCTGTCCCCCAGAAACAGTACTTCTGTCTTGTCAGGATTCAACCTCAATCTGTTAGCCATTACCATATTCAGCCATTACCAGGATTCAACCTCAATCTGTTAGGGTATGTGTTACTCAGCTGGAGTGACACATGATTACAGTTTTTTACTGTTTTATGGGGTAACCTTGAGACCGGATTTCTGCAACATGCTCTACATGGGGTTCCCTTGGGTTTAACTTGGAAGCTGCAGGGGATGCAGAATGCAACAGCTTGTTAACTGGGGTAGCCAGCCAATACGTTACTGGGCACAATTCAAGGTCTTGCTTTTAACATTTGAAGCCCTAAATAACTTGGGACCAGGATATCTTAGGAACCACCTTACCCCCAATATCCCCTCTTGGCAACTGTGCTCCTCAAATGGGGCACTGCATGCTAAGACTATCATATGCCCCAGAAGTGCACTTGGAAACTGGGATTTCAGTGTGGCAGCTCCATCTTTCTGGAATTGGTTCCCTGCTGATGGTGTTTAGGCACCTACTGAATATATATATATATATTTTAGGAAGGCTGAGGTGAAATTTTATATTTGATAATATGATTTTGTTGTTTTAGAGTTTGCTGAATTGATTCGATTGTTCTTCAAGTTTGTGTTTCTGAGTTTTACTCTGTTTTTACTGTGTACAACACTTTGATGGCTGTGTGCTGTGAAGCGGTCTATGATTTTTTAAGGGTTTTTTTAAAGCCGTGCAAGTTTTCCAAGGATATGGTAATGTTCTTAAGACCGTTGATTTGAGTAGGGGTGCAAGCTTTAATTTGTCTGGTTGGTAGATTAATCTACTACAGATTTAGTTAATTTAGTTTTAATCTATAATGATAAACTTGCAGGCATCTGTTTAAGGCCACTGGGGTACTGCAATGAGATTGTTAAAATGGAAGCCATCCCTTCCCAGTGGGTGATAGCTCTTTTTTATTACATTGTAAGTTGATTTTAAACTTCCAGGTTTAATGTTTATATCCAAATTTACTTTTAATTGATCAGTTAATGGGCAGCAAATTTGGTGAAATCTCGGAAGGGAAGTCAGAGAAGGTGTAGCTAAATTGAATCAACAGTGCTCAGAAGAGTGCGTCAGTGCCTATATTGCTCCTTGTCCCTGTCCATGACTAGCGGAAGCAAAATAAACTATGCACATTTGTTTTATGTTGTGTAATTTAGCTTTCTTACCCAAAATTTGGATTCCTGTGGGATCGTTTTGTGTGCGTGGAATGCAGAGTTTGCCTGCAGGCTGCAGCTCTCTCTATCTCTGCAACAGCAGGGAAGTATCTAACTCTTGAAGCCCATCTTTATTCCCCTCGGGGGGGGGGCACACTTGTAGACGGCAAGCCTGCTGCAAAACAAAACCTGCTTTCGTGCATGGATTAATAATATTACCTATATCCATTCCCCTCTCTTTACAGGTATTGTTGGTGAAGCTGATGAAAATGGTGAAGATTACTATCTCTGGACGTACAAAAAACTTGAAATAGGCTATAATGGAAATAGAATCGTAGATGTGAATCTGACAAGTGAAGGAAAAGTTAAACTAGTTCCCAACACCAAAATCCAAATGTCTTACTCTGTAAGTAATTCAAATTCATGGGTAACATTATTTATACTCTTACATTAGTGGTGACTAGGCCATTCAGCAAGCTGAGCTAATCTCTTCGTTTTAGCCTTGCGTCGAGAGCTAACTGGTGTGCTCGTCATGTTCTACCCTATTCCCAGCAATATATTAAAATAGAGCTGGCAGTTGAATATAACTGCAGGTCATCTTCAAAAACTTACTCCCACACCTCATGCTCTGGATTGCTGTATGTTGGGCGTCTCTGCATGCTTAGGATTTCCAAGCCCAGACTCTGAAAAGCACCTTTGTGCTTTAAAGGGTTTTATAGAAGCAGAGTGTTTCTTGAGTTTGGCTCTTGCATATTAACGGTGCTCTGGCACATGGTCTTCTGCTCCAACAGCCTTCTTCCTGTATGGATGGCAGCTTGCCGTTATTTTTTTGATGGCCCTTTCCCTGTGCCTTCAACAGCAGTTGACATGGAGAAAATAATGACTGAAATAAACAAGTGATTCTTTATCTCTGTCTCCCTACTAGGAAAAGGTTCTCTTGCGTGTTAGGCACAGGAGTAGGGTCACGAAGAAAGGTGGCAACTCAGATTGCCAGTTCACAACCTGTTTTATTTTTTCCTAACTATAGGTGATTTGCTGAACTGGAATTCAGTAGACCTATAACCAAATATTGTCAGCTTTCCAAGTGTTAATTTCTTTCTAGGTGAAATGGAAAAGGTCAGACGTGAAGTTTGAAGACAGATTTGACAAGTACCTCGACCCATCTTTCTTTCAGCACAGGGTATGTCTCCTTTATTCTGTTTATGTATATACACATTATAATAATTAGTAACCCAGAAAACTCCTGTCCTGGTTAAATCTTGAATGGGTAGTGTCCGGATCGGACAGTGAACTCTCCTTCAGATCTTTAACCAGGGTTAAGGTTGGGGAGGTCACTTAACACCTGTGGCATTTAAACAGCAGCATGCAACAAGAATTTCTTCTTTTTTAGTGTCCCTAACTTCCATTAGCTTTACATATGAGCTCTGCTTCTAGGATATGTTCCTTCAATCTTTTAATTTCACCTTGCCCCTCCAACATTATTATTATTATTATTATTATTATTATTATTATTATTATTAGATGTGACTTTTAAACCTTAGTACAGTAGGCTACATTTCAGCTATGCAATGAACACCAACCACCGTTCTCCATCCAGTCAAACAAGAAGCATTATTATATTTCAAAGTCACATTTTAACCAGGTGGGGGGAGCATTTGATGGTGTGGAGCAGGACAGTGAGGGGTGTGGCTTGGGAACAGTCCCAAGGGCCAAGTTGAGAGGCCTTCCAGGCAGTATTTGGCCCTTCTACTTGAGGTTCCCCATCGCTGGGCTACAGTATTTGTTTTGTCTTTTGAGTAGCTTGCTTAAATAATAAACAAGCTGACACATTTCCACTTTTTTATTTTAGATTCACTGGTTTTCAATCTTCAATTCCTTCATGATGGTTATTTTCCTGGTGGGCTTGGTTTCTATGATTTTAATGAGGACACTGAGAAAAGATTATGCACGATACAGTAAAGAAGAAGAAATGGATGATATGGTAAAAGTCTTATTTATCTGCTACTATTTCTTTTTTTAAATTGCATTTTCATTTCTAGAAAACTTGTCCAAATGACAGTAATTTTTCGGTAAAAGGAAAGGATCTCTAGAACAAGTTTTTGGTCAGATTTCAGTTCCTCGGTGTTTCTGTGTAATTTATGTGAGGGCTTAAAAGCAGGAACATTGAAGTTCCTTGATATGGGTATGGGGGTGTCTTGCTGCTCAGTTTATGTTCAACTGTCAGAGGTGCAGCTAGTCCTTTTGGTGACTAAGAAGCCTATCCTATTCTGTCACTTTCCCCCATATATTCAGCTTAATTGCTTGCATCTTCCTTCCTTCCTTCCTTCCTTCCTTCCTTCCTTCCTTCCTTCTTTGGATGGCATTTCCAACCCCCAACCCCAACATGCCTGGACAGAAAGTCAAGAGAACTCCCTACCACTATAGGGAATTATTTAGGAGTGCAAGGAGTAGACTTCAAACAAGTGCAACTGTGGTGTTGGAAAGTCTCAGAGCATTCAAATATGCAAGGCCTCATAAAAGAAAAGCTGCCTGGAGCAACATTCCTTTACTCTTTCGACCCTTGTTCCAAAGAGAGGAATGCAAGTGGATTATGGCAAAGAACTGTCTCAAAAGCTTGCTGACCTGGCACAATTGAATACAGATTGAGGCAAGTGCCCAAGCCATTTAATCCCCACTGGTAGTATAGCAGAGTATTGACACTCAAAAGCATGAGCTCATTAGCAAAAGAGCTTTTTGACTCCTGAGCCAATCAACACATAAGTCAGGAATTATGACCAAGCAATCCACTCTTGGTGATGCTAAAACGGTTGCAGAGAGATCCTCTGAAACACCCAACATTTAGAGCACTGGAAATGAATGACCAAGAACCACAGTACACGGATGTTCTCCTTACATCGGAGGTTCTAAGCTTGAGCTCCTCTGAAAGAAAAGATTTTTCTCCTTGGGGCAGTCCTTGAGAGCCCTTAGCAAGGTTTCTGGTGCTGTGCACAGAATGCCCCCCCCCCTGCCTAAGCTGATTGTCTACGGAGAGCATCTCTCTGGGATCTAGCATTTGAGTGACAGACCCCCAGGATTTGGTATTGTTGTTTTTCCAGGAATTCTTACTAAGGGAATGGGTACAGTTGAAATACAAATCTGTTGTATCACCCTAGTCAAAGAGAATGGATCACAGCCAACCATGGCAACTCACTCTAACCACAAGTAGCCAGACGCCTGGCTGAACCTTCTGCAAAATGCCTCACTGTATCAAGCACTTGCCATTTAATAAGCTTTAGTACCCTCATGTACAGTGGTGCCCCACAAAACGAATGCCTCGCAAGACGAAAAACCCGCTAGACGAAAGGGTTTTCTGTTTTTCAATGCGCTTCGCAAGATGAATTTCCCTATGGGCTTGCTTCGCAAGACGAAAACGTCTTGCGAGTCTTGTGATTTTTTTCACTCCCCCCCCCCTTTTCTAAGCCGCTAAACCGCTAATAGCCTTTTAGCTGCTAATCCGCTAAGCCTTTAATAGCCGCTAAACTGCTAATAGCGCTAATCCGCTAAGCCGCTAATAGGGTTTCTTCGCAAGACGAAAAAACCGCTAGACGAAGAGAATCACGGAACGGATTATTTTCGTCTTGCGAGGCACCACTGTACAGTGCTTTGGAATATTTATTACATCTCATGATACGTAGCGTCTCACAAAGTGCTTCCTTCCTATAACAGTTTGGCCATTGTCTCTTTTTCTCCTCCTTAAATGGGTATTTTTGCTTAAATGGGATTGACTACTAGCCATTTCCTTCCTGGTGATTGTTTTCAAACTTTTTTGTGTGCAGGACAGAGATCTAGGTGATGAATATGGCTGGAAACAGGTTCATGGCGATGTCTTCAG
The DNA here is from genome assembly GCF_965113315.1 of Podarcis vaucheri. Taxonomy (NCBI): domain Eukaryota; kingdom Metazoa; phylum Chordata; class Lepidosauria; order Squamata; family Lacertidae; genus Podarcis; species Podarcis vaucheri. The sequence goes on along the minus strand of NC_138763.1, from coordinate 89,677,429 downwards.
ACCATCCAGTCACCCTTTAATATTTTCATCTTTGATTGGTTCTGGCTGCCAGATCTTTGCCGTTTCTTTCATAGTGATCATTGTTGCAATGCTGGAGGATTTATACACAGAGTGAGTATTGCTTCGTGCCTTCATCATATCTTAAAAGATATTAGCTGAGATTCAGGAACTCCTTACAGTTTCAAAGTGGATCACATTGGGGCAATTTTTCTATGCCCAGGAGATGAGAACCACCACTGTGTGCATAAATCATTCTCAATGGCCATCATGGTGCAGAACTCTTGAGCGTAATTTCAGAAATGAAAAGTTTAAAACAACATCTTGGATCCTGGCTTTCTTGCTATGAACAAAACAGGAGTTCCTGTCGAGGGTTTTCCTGTTCCCTGTGCCCCTTGGGGGCTGGGGAACCCTTTGGAAATAGTGTGGTGCAAATGGAAAGAGGGAGGAGTTGGCAGAAACCTCCTGATTTTGTACTTTCTATGTGCAGATTAAAAGCATAATTAGTAACACAAACTGATTAATTGGGGGAGCATTGTAGAGGCTCAGGCAACCTGGAAAGGCGCACCCTGTCAGATGAGGAAAAATGATGAATTATGTCCCAGACTTCAAAAGAGTTGACTTGGCCATGAACTAGATAAGAACCCAAAACCTGCTGGATTCCAAGACTGTTTTTCCAGTGACTGACATTCATTCAAAAGGTGTAAAGGGTGTCTGTTTTTTTTAAAAAAATGCATAGAATAGCAAGAGAGAGCATTGGGCCAGTGGTGAAAAACAGCCTCTTGGAGTTCTCCCAGTCTCTCTTCTGGAGAGACACTTTGTTTTAGTGGAAACCCTCTGGAACTGTATGTACAAGCCAGAAGCTTCCAAGTGATCCTTGTGGAACAGGGGTCAGCAACCTTTTTTAGCTGTGGGCTGGTCCACCTTCAGAGCATGTGGTGGGCCGGACTATATTTTGGGAAGAAAAAACTGAACGAATTCCTATGCCCCACAAATAACCCAGAGATGCATTTTAAATAAAAGCACACGTTCTACTCATGTAAAAACACTCTGATTCCTGGACCGTCCACGGGCCAGATTTAGAAGGCGATTGGGACGCATCCGGCCCCTGGGCCTTAGGTTGCCTACTCCTGTTGTAGAACTTAGCAGAAACGAAAACTTATGAGTATCGTTCCAGACTGCTGTAATCTGAAAAATATTGACATTTCTGAAATTTCACTGGAGGGCTCCTATGACGATTTGCCTTGTGAATTGAAAGACCAACATCGGAATTAGCAGTATCTCCTATGGTTTTGATTCTTGCACTGCTAGGCTACAACAGTGATACCAGCACTTCTGATCTGCAAGGAATTGTGTTTAATTATAAGGACATAATTGTTAAATAATTTAGATCTTGTAATAGAATTTGGCCAAAAGATTTTTAGGTAAGTTTTTTAAAAATATATTTGAACATAATTTAATGTTGCTTATTCCCAAAACTGTTAAACTGTTCTAGTTGTTACTTTTTTTGCAAGGTGACACAGTTTGCATGTCATGGTAAGCTACAAACCATAGCATATCACAAATGAGTCACACTGCTTGATTATTGATTATTGCTCCTGTTCACGCTAGGGGAGGAACAAGCTACAAACTTTGGCTTACCATGTGGTCTGGGAACACGAGTGGTTTTTCTAATAAGCCAAGGTTTATCATCCTGGTTAGGGGAAGAGTGATTGAGCAGCATGTGGCAGCTTATGGTGGCATGTAACTGTGGCTATAATGGAATACTTAATCCAGATGTTCAACGCACTTTGGGATTTTGTTCTTGCTGCACATTAAAATTGTTGGTGTTTTGCACTAGCTGAAGCTAAACATTCAGCATACCTTCCACAATTTGCTCCCTGTCACTTTTTACATTGGTAGACTTCAGGCAGTCATTTGTGTAGCCAAAACTACATGTCTTTCATTTTAGGAGAGGATCAATGCTAAGTACCGCTATTTTTGTTTATGCTGCAACATCCCCAGTGAATGGCTACTTTGGAGGAAGCCTTTATGCCAGGCAAGGAGGTGAGACTTTTAAAATTACCTTTGTATTAAATATAATTTTGGAAGGAATCTAAAATCTTATCACCATCCTGGTTTGCTTTTGACTTTTTGGGATTACCTGCACCATTATACAGTTGTGAATTTTCTGGGTTCTGCAGACAGCTTTGTGCCTAACAAATTTCTTTGTGGCGAGAATACCTTGAGTAAATTAACACTGTGGCCCCAGTTAGATGTTGCAAGTACAGTAGTAGTATGCTGTTGTCTTTGGGATAGATTGCTCCCACCTGATCAGAAAGGAGTCAAGAAGGGCTCAGTAGTTAAGTCAGTGAAGGGTAAGCAAGTTTGTGTCCTGTGGCAGAGGTAGAGAAAGGCTCTTGTTCACAGTACCTCAGCAGCATGATAATCGGAATAGCTGAACAGGTGCTGCAGTATCTTCTCATGTCCCTTTGAGGATATGTTGCCATCGGAAGAAACCCTTTGGAATCTACTGAAGGCCGGACTCTGTTCTCATTTTGGGGAAAATATACACCCCAACCTAAGGCTTTGGAGAGGAATGGGAGGCTGCAGGCGTTTCCTAGGTGACAGCAGACACCACAAATAACAGGAGGGCCATTCTCCTGCAGATACCATATCAATTGTATCTATTCCTTGTCTTGAAAATCCCAGAAGTGAAAGGCAGAATTGTGCCAAGATGTTGAACAGTATAGTGCTTAGGACAATGCCCTCTTCCAGGTCGATGCAGATATGTTTTATGAGCGCTTGTTAGCTACGGTTGCTCAACCAGCTGTGGCTCTATCTCATAGTATTGTCTAGCCCCTATTTTACCACCTTGTTAGTGTAGGGAGTCTCTATCATGTGCTTTGCTGAAATCAAGATATACTGCGTCCATGGCATTCCCATGATCCACCATACTAGTAACTATCAAATGAGAGCGTCGAACCATGTTTGGCCACCAGATGGTGAATGTCCTCCATTTGCCCTGGAGTTTACTTTGAGCCTTTTCTAAAATAATAATAATAACAATAATAATAATAACAATAATAATAATAATAATAATAATAATAACAACAACAACAACAATAATAATAATAAATTTTATTTATATCCCGCCCTTCCCAGCCGAAGCCGGGCTCAGGGCGGCTAACAACAGTAAAACAGTATAAAAGTATAGCATAAACAACACTCTAAAATCATTCATTATAAAATTAATTAATTCAGGGCACTGGCAACCATTGGGCCAGAGCTCCACGAAGATTGCCGCAGGAGGGAGTCAGGCTGTGCCCTGGCCAAAGGCCTGGTGGAACAGCTCTGTCTTGCAGGCCCTGCGGAAAGATGTCAAGTCCCGCAGGGCCCTGGACTCTTGTGACAGAGTGTTCCACCAGATCGGAGCCACAGCAGAAAAAGCCCTGGCTCTAGTTGAGGCCAGCCTAACTTCTCTGTGGCCTGGGACCTTCAAGATACAGAAGCTATTCCTGGTATTAATGACTCATTTTTTTTTACCTTTCAAAATACTTATTTGACTATAGCATATACAGTGGTACCCTGGTTTATGAACTTAATCAGTTCCGGAAGTCTGTTCTTAAACTGAAACTGTTCTTAAACCCAGGCACACTTTCCCTAATGAGGCCTCCCGCCGCCAGTGCCCTTCCACCGTTCGGCTTCCGTTCTTAGACCAAGGTAAAGTTTGCAAACCGGGACACAACTTCCGGTTTTGCGGAGTTCTTAAACCGGATAGTTCGTAAACAGGGCTGTTCTTAAACCGAGGTACCACTGTACAAGTAAGATTGGTGATAGAATCATTTGAGATGTGAGTCTGTTTTAGATCTACGCAAGAAAGATAATACTAGGATCCAGACATTTCCAGCCTAAAAATTATCAGACTTTGATCTTAATATTTTCCCTGAACCAAAATTTGTTTTTTCGGGGCTATACTGAATATGCATTATGGTTTCCTTTTACCTAATCATTCCTATATCACAACACAGTGTTTTTGGCTACAGATAGGAACATGTTCACATGCCACTTGAGTCCTGAATCTTAATTTCATTGGGATATTTCTCCTTGCAGGAAGGCGGTGGATAAAGCAGATGTTCATTGGGGCATTCCTTATTCCCGCAATGGTGTGTGGCACAGCATTCTTCATTAATTTCATTGCCATCTATTATCATGCATCGAGGGCTATTCCCTTTGGAACAATGGTGAGTACATTAGCGCTGTAGATTTGATCTATTAAATCAAGAAGGCTGCTATACATTGCCTTGGGCAATTAAAAGTTTAAAGAAGGCGGGAACTTGCATGCAAAACTTGGAATTGCATCACATCAACAAGAAAGCCAAAAGCTTAGGTTTACTGATGCATCCTGATAATTAGTTTATTTAAAGCAAGGATGGGGGGCCCTTTCGGGGGTCTGCATGTTAATGACTTGCAAGATCTGTAGTAAGATAGTCCCTGCCCCAAAGCTTATAACATAAAATGCACAACATGCCAAGAAACGGGGTTTTTTTTTTGGGGGGGGGGAGAGAAGGAAGGTAAGCTCCACCACAAATCTTAGTTCATTTTTAAAAACAGCCAGCTACATGGAAGCAGTTCAGGATGCAAACTAGCCTGATATAATGACTGCTTCTAGATGACCATTGTAGAAAACCAAAGGCAGCTGGTCCCTCGGCAGAGATAGGAATCATCTTGCGTGTTCCTTTGACATAATTTATATTAAGTTCAGTTTTCACTTCAGTTGAAAACAAACAAACAAAGGGACTTCAGCAGCTAAAATGTTCGCAAAAAATCCCTACTTCCCCCATTTAAAAAGAAGAAGAAAGAAGTTATCTGCTGCTCTCTTGAGAGAAGGAGAGCAGCTGGATTAGGAAGGCCCTGAGAATGCTGTCCACATTTGGAAATGGGACTTCTCTTCCTGACCCCCAGACAGCAACCTGTCTTTATTGGGGGAGAAGCCAAGCAGAGTGTGAGTTCTCCAACCCTGAGCTCCAGGACAGCTGATGCAGTGGGCTCCCAAAGTTCCCTCCACCAGGAGAGGAGAAGACAAATTCATGCCTGGTGCAGTGCACCCCCCCCCCTTCAGATACTTATCCTTTCGTGGAATGAACCTTAGTGTCGCTATTCTGAATAGGCATGTTAAGGTTAATGTTGCTAGAAAGCAGAAATTGTTATAATGGGTGCATGTGCTTTGATGCATTTTATATCCTCTCTTCTTGTGTGATTATGAGTTTACAGGTGGCTGTGTGCTGCATCTGCTTCTTTGTTATCCTTCCTTTGAACCTTGTTGGCACAATACTGGGACGGAACCTTTCGGGTCAGCCCAACTTTCCTTGCCGAGTCAATGCTGTTCCTCGTCCAATCCCAGAGAAAAAATGGTAAAGTATAAATGGCTTCTCTTGGCATTCATGCATCTGGTGAAGTAGGTGGTTGCCCTTGAAAGTAGGTTTGCCCCTTTACTAGCCAAACTACCAAGAAGGTCAGTTCAATTTTAGGTTAAATACTTGCTGAGAGATAAAAATCCTATGGGTGTCATTGGTAGTTGCCACATCTTTTTATTAGTGGTTGAGGCAATGTACGGTCTTATTTCTGATCTGTTGCGTATAATAAAAGGTAAAGGACTCCTAGATGGTTAAATCCAGCCAAAGGTAACTAACTATGGGTTGTGGTGCTTCAGGCCAAGGGAGCCAGTGTTTGTCCACAGACAGCTTTCCGGGTCATGTGGCCAGCATTACTAAATCACTTCTGGTATAATGGGACACCATGACGAGTGCCAGTGCACACGGAAACACTGTTTACCTTCCCACCGCAGCAGTACCTATCTATCTACCCGTGCTGGTGTGCTTTTGAACTGCTAGGTTGGCAGAAGCTGGGACAGAGCAGCAGGAGCTCACTCCGTCATACGGATTCAAACCACGGACCTTCCAATTGGCAGGCCCAAGAGGCTCAGTGGTTTAGACCACAGCACCAATGATGAGCATTGTGGATAATTTGAAGAGCAGGATTATGGAACTGGGCTACCCTCTGTGGGCTGCTTTTGACAGATGGGCAGTCACCAGCTGTCAATCAGGTGATCCAAACGTCAAAGGAAGAACTGGGAGCTCACTCTTAAGTGTGTTCCCAATTCTGCCCTTCAGGCTGGGGCTGCAAAGATTTGGCACTGCTGCAAACTCCGCTTTTGGCAGAGATCCCAAGGGGAACCAGTCCCAGTAGGGCTTGCATTTGGTGCCAAATGCAACCCCCTGCCTGCCAAGGAACAATTGGGGGTGCACATTAAAGCTTCCAGTTTTGCAGTCATAGCCTTACTTGCCCCACACATGTTGTCGATGTGGGGATAGGTGGGTGTGGCTGAGGGGAGAAGACCTAATTTGTGCCTAATTTGGCCTGAAGAACAGGCGTTCCTTATTCCTGATTTAGAACTGCTATCATGTTTTTGGTCTAGCAGTGATGAACTCCTTGTGCAGGTGGAATTCAGGGGGCTGGCGCTCTAATCCGGAGCAGTAACTGCATGCAGAATGCAACTAAGCCAGCAACAGTTCTGGAGAATCAGGACTCACATGGTCTGAACCTTACTGAAGTGATCACAGTCCTTTGAGATCTTGCCACCAGTGCATCCTTAAATCAGCTATCTGTTTGATTTCAGTGATTCTGCAGGAGCCCCTCTCTTAAGTGAGCTATTCCATTAGTTATGGTCAAATGAGAAAGTTAATTCTAATTTCTTTTCAGGTTTATGGAACCAGCTGTTATTGTTTGCCTAGGTGGGATTCTCCCGTTTGGATCCATTTTCATTGAAATGTGAGTCTTCTGCCTAGAGAACTTTGCAAGCGCTTTAATTAATTAAACATTCATGTCCGTACAATAAACAATGCTTCTTTATTCTGCAGGTATTTTATATTCACTTCCTTCTGGGCTTACAAAATCTATTATGTCTATGGCTTCATGATGTTAGTTCTGGTTATTCTCTGCATTGTGACCGTATGTGTGACAATCGTGTGTACATACTTTCTACTGAATGCAGAGGACTATAGGTGGTAAGTATTTTTTTCCCCACTTACAAGTCAGTCTTAAGCAGCAAAAAACCTAGAAATTAGTGCCACAGAAAGTCTATTTTGCACTTGCAAGAAATCTGTCTTTCAGTGGGGTAACACATAGCCTTTGAGGCAGGCAGGGGTCTGTGTGTTTGTGTGTGTGTTTTAAGCAAGCCTAACCAGATACATAACTTGATGCATTTTTATGTGTACTCTTTAAATAATGTAAACTTAAAACTGGTGATTCAATTATATTTTGAATTGTTTAGGTCTACTTATGTTTGACTTCTTTTTATTGACAATTATAATGTGTATTTTGTGTAAAATGCTTGGAAGATTTTTACAGTTAAATGGCATGCATATTCTGTTAGGTAAATATTTTTATTTCAGTGATGAGTCTCCAATGTTAAATGCATTGTTTAAAAATTATGCCAAGAAAAAGAAATCTCTCCCTCTGAAGAGAGGGAGAGGAAACAGAACTGGAAAATGGTGGTTCCACAAAACTGCACAAGGATTGTGAACAATTTGTGCAACAGTATGAAGAAAGCTAGCTTGTTTTTTCATGCAAGGTGGAAATTAGTTGAACAAATTTTATTCCTGTTACAGTTCTTGTCTAGATTTTCTTGTACTGTTTGCCAGGCTTTTATTCCCAGTTGTTTGAAATATTTGTGTCTGTTTTTCAGGCAATGGACAAGTTTTCTGTCTGCTGCTTCAACTGCAATCTATGTTTACATGTATTCCTTTTATTACTACTTTTTCAAGACAAAGTACGTAGCCTTTGACATTTTGTATTTTCCTTCCCTTTTAAATTAAGAAAACTAATACTTCACATTTAAAAACAATGTTTAATTATTGGTAATATGGGAGATACAAAAAATATTCCTCTTCCTCTTTTTGCCCCCCCAGGATGTATGGCTTGTTTCAGACATCATTTTACTTTGGTTATATGGCAGTATTTAGCACAGCGCTGGGAATAATGTGCGGTAAGTTTTCTGCAGCATACTGAAATGCTGTCATCTCTCTTTTCTGCCAGGCCCATTCTGTTATATTGGGTTTCAGCCTTAAGTTAGCATGTATCTCTCCTGTCTCTGAGTTCGTAGTCTATTGAGAAAACAGAGAACACAAGCTAGGAAGACTCCTAAATGGGGGGAAGCATTCCATAAATTGGTTTTCTGGACCTGATTCATTCTGGTTGAGGAACATGAGTTTGCTAGCTTATCAGATTTTTAGTCTTTAAAGTTTTTGTCATATGTATGGCTCTTGGCAGCACATGTACTAAGCTGACACTAAGCTGAATCATAGAATCATAGAGTTGGAAGAGACCACAAGGGCCATCGAGTCCAACCCCCTGCCAAAATGCATGTGTTGTTTGAGATGAAAAGAAGCTTGCACTCCAGGGTGAACAAAATGTAATTTTAAAAAAATGATATACCAAAAATGACAATGGTGCATATCTTAAGCTTTTTAAGGAATGAGCTTTTTGCAGGCTATATGGTTGTATGACATAAACATAATTATTGAAGCTTATCTGATGTGCTTTTACTTGGGAGGAAGTCCTAATGAATTCGATAATAATAGCAGATATGCTGAGGATTGCAGCCATTGTCTTGTAGAACTTAAGCAAATCTAACCAAAAATATTTGCCTTGTTTTTGCAGGAGCTATTGGCTATATGGGAACAAGTGCCTTTGTTCGAAAAATCTACACTAATGTGAAAATTGACTAAGGAAAGTGAACTCTGGAATGGTTAACCCTTGGGGTGGGGTGGGGTGGGGGACAGAGTATATAAACTTGCACACCAGAAAGCGCAAGGAGAAAATTGTGTATTTAACACTGGGCACTCTGTGGGTCTCTCTTTTGTGGATCATTTAAAGCAACATCTGTTTTCATTGATCCTAGGTTCTTACTGACTTTCTTCAACTGTTCTCAGCAAAAGCTTGGATTGTATTCGGTAGGCATCACTCCCCAGTACATGCTAATCTTCCCAAAAACTAGCTCACAAAGATGAAATAGACTAGCTCTCTTCAGTGAAGAGGACAAAACTGTATTTACACATTTGTTCCATTTAATTAAAAAAGGAAAAGGAAACTTGTGGATCCTAAAACTTTGCTGATTAGTTTCTGGTACTTTAAAATACTGTTCTGGAAAGATTTCCTCCATCCAGTTGTTAGTGCTATTTTACAGGGTAAGGGGACACTGGATGCTACCAGGATAATTTGCAGTATCACCTATTCTAACATTTACATGCATTTGTTTTAAAAAGACAAATATTTGCATGCAGTATCAGTCTAATAGGACCGACTTTCCATTGGTTCGTCATTAAAGGAATATCCAGCTATATCTGAGATCCATCCAAAGAATCTTAAGTACAAAGGTGGAATTCTCTGCACTGCAATTTTTGTACAGTTAGCAAGAAAAAATGGTAAATAAAGATGATGCCATCGGTTTTTATTCAACACTTGGTGGTCTAGGTAACAAAAATAATTGAATGTCTACAATGATTTTTTTTCTTTTTTCCTAACTCAGCCGCCCATCCCCGGTTTGGCGTGCTTACTTGATGATTAAAAGGGGTAACAAGTGTATAAAACATTAAATGATGTAACTTAGATGTAGCTCCCAAATGTATTTGGATGTACAGATTTACTAAAGAATACTTTTTCTGATGATTCAATGTACAAACGTGTGAATTTAGGTGGCTTTTTACATCCTGCCTGCTGTTGCATGAAATTTTGGGGGGTTTCCTCGCAATGTGTGTGTGTGCGTGTGTCATGTTTTCTGTTGACTGAAGCTCTTTCAGAAGCAAAAACTTGTAATTTATAAGTTTAATTTTGTTTAGTTATCTCTGGACACTTGTGTAACACCTAAAGCAGTGCTGCTTTAAGTGTTCAGAAAATTTAAAATAAACTTTTCAGACAAATGTTCTGATTGTAAAAAATAGATAAATTTCGCAGTTGGAAATTTTTTTCAAGCAGTACTACAGAATACCAATTCTTGAATAAAGTGCTACATATTCTCCATATATCAAAACGCCAGAGGATAGGTCACATTCCAATTCCAGTGTGCTTTGTTAATTTAGAAAGAAGCTTTCTGGCTCATGAGAAGAGGCACCTATTAAGTGTACAGGCTATGATGGTGAAATAGATAGTGGACAAATGACAATTATTTCTGGAGGTTTGTTGCAGCAAGGCCTTCAGGGTTCCTTGTTTTCAAAGATGTCTAGAGATTAATTTTAACATGTATCGCCAAGGCAAGGCAGATTCCAAATAATGCAGGTGTTCCCAAAAGACAAATTACTGCGAGGGGAGTTGGGTAGCCCTAAACTGTGTGTATGGTGTATGTATGTATAAAAAGAAAACAGTTTTCCCGAGGTAAGTTCACTTGGATACTTATTTTCACCTTGGAAAATTGTGGAAGAGGAGAAATAAATACAATTTACTGTAAGTGAATTGTGGCTGGCTATCTGAAAATGTTTTATATGTGTAGTTAAATTCCATGGTGGGTCTGCAGTTCTTTTCATATCTAAATGGCAGACAGATATTAAATGATTTTGGCCCTCTTATTTTGGTAGTGTTTGCAGTTCATTTTATAAACACTGGTTTTATTCAAAAATTCTAATAGAGCAGATTAAATCCTCCATACAGTTACTGGACAATCTTTTTTTCAGGTAGCAGTGCATAGGGGTTCTGCACAAACTTCATGGAAATCCTTGCAGATTGCACAGTAGTGGGATGCATAGCACATTATGATCCACAGTAGATTAGATGTTTGCCTCTGTTTGGAAACTGGAAATACTGTTGTTGTCGTTTAGTCATGTCCGACTCTTCGTGACCCCATGGACCAGAGCACGCCAGGCACTCGTGTCTTTCACTGCCTCCCGCAGTTTGGTCAAGCTCATGCTGGTAACTTCGAGAACACTATCCAACCATCTCATCCTCTGTCGTCCCCTTCTTTCCCAACATCAGGGTCTTTTCCAGGGAATCTTCTCTTCTCATGAGGTGGCCAAAGTATTGGAACCTCAGCTTCATGGTCTGTCCTTCCAGTCAGCACTCAGGGCTGATTTCCTTCAGAATGGATAGGTTTGATCTTCTTGCAGTCCATGGGACTCTCAAGAGTCTCCTCCAGCACCATAATTCAAAAGCATCAATTCTTCGGCAATCAGCCTTCTTTATGGTCCAGCTCTCACTTCCATACATCACTACTGAGAAAACCTTTGTTGGCAAGGTGATGTCTCTGCTTTTTAAGATGCTGTCTAGGTTTGTCGTCAGGAAATATTACTTAAACTAATTAGAACAGTGACCAGAATTTCAATATGGATGCCACTAGTGAGAAATCATTTTATACTTCTCGCCAATTTTTGGTTTCTTTCCTGTTCCAAAAAACATTCTAGATTATGTCACAAGGATTATGTCACTGCCAACTTAATGAAATAAGCAAATTAAGTGATGTGGTTATTTTGCATAATATTTGTTTATATTCAGCCCTTTAGTGCAGCTTGCAATGTTTAGGCACCAGGTGAGCCAGCCAGGGGGTGGGGGGAGTGTTCCATAGATGGAGCACCAGCTTACCTCAACATATGTCAAGTTTATACTGGAGTAAGCAGTCAGCGAGGTACCCAGGTCCTGCACCAGGGGTTGCCAAGCTTTCTGGACTTGTGGGAAAATCTTGGATTTTGAGTGAGTGCTGAGACTCAGGTCAAACTCCACAGCAGCCATTGTGTGACTAACACAAAAGACTGCCGCCCAGAAGAGGGGGCTTGAGGCATCACAAAATCAGAGTAGTCAGGGTGACACTTTTCCTATAATTGTATTTCCATAACAAGAAAGGTAAGCCTTTTGGATTTCTGACTGCCAAACAGCTGTTAAAGGAACAAGAAAATTATTTCCCCTGCCCTGGAATCTAGTGCTGTGCTCCTGCAGGAAGCAAGCCCCTCTTGAGATGTGAATGCTCTGAACCAGTGGTTCCCAATTAGGGGTCTGGGAAATGCACCTATCTCTTGCTTCCCTCCCAACTGAATTGTTGTCATTCTTGCATGGCAATATCTCAAATTTTATGTCTGTTTTAGGGCTGTGCAGTTTTTCAGTTTATTGGCCAAAATTGGCTTTGAAATTACACCACAATGATGATTTTGAGCCAGCAATACACAGCAATATATTGCTCCTTGTGCAAGGGAGAGCAGGGCAGCCGATTTCAAGGCACCGTTTATATCACATGAAGATCTCGGCCAATAATGCTGCTGATCTGAGCTGCCTTCCCTCGTGCTGAGGGAAAACAGGGCAACTGATCGCCCTCACTTCAAGGCACCGTGGCACTACCTTCCCCTGGCACTGGGGCACAGCAGCTTTTCTCAGCAGGAAAGCAGCAGAAGCCACAGTGGATGTGCATCTTCACTGGCTGCCACGGCTGGCTGCCCCGCTGATGGCGCCTTGATGCACCCTCCCACTAAAAGCACTCCGTTTCCACTCCTTCCCCCCACCCATCCGATCTCCAAGGTTGCTCCTTCCCTCATCCCCACACCCAGTCTCCAATTTGAGACATCATGATATATTGGAATATTGTGATGTTTAGCTGCTGATATATTACAATGTTAAAAACCAGATATCGCTCAGCCCTAGTCTATTTTTTAGTAGTTTTACCTCGGGTTATAAACATATCGGGTTACAAACACTTCGGGTTACAAACTCCACTAAGCCAGAAGTAGTACCTCTGGTTAAGAACTTTACCTCAGGATGAGAAAAGAAATCACATGTTGGCAGCAGCAGGAGGCCCCATAAGCTAAAGGGGTACCTCAGGTTAAGAACGGTTTCAGGTTAAGAACGGACCTCCGGAATGAATTAAGTTTGTAACCAGAGGTACCACTGTATACCTAAAATCCTTTGCTTATTAGAGACTACCCCACGTTTTGTTCAAAAATTTGCTCTGTCACAGAGTTATCAAAATTGTCAAAAGTCAGTGGTCAATGACTTGACTTTTGAAAAATAAGGGGTCCTCTGTAATTAGCTATTTGGGAACCACTGCTTTGAACAATCTCCACTGTAGACTCCGGCATGTGTAAATAAAACCATATATCTTAAAGACACTACAGTCTCCACTGTGCCTCATTTTTCCAAAGGCAACACAAACCCTGGTTAAGTTTCAAGACCCCTGGAATCTCACACGGCTCAGCAGAGATTGGGGTGGCCTGCAACAGTGTGATTGCCTAGCCTCAGGACTCAACTGAGCAGACATTCAGCATGTCTATAGTAGAGCTAAAGGTCTGATTTTGTTGCTGTCTTCACATGATTGTGTGGAAGAGCAGTACCTACAGAATACTAAGAGATCCTCCTGCAGAAAAGATTTTGATTTTCTGATTTAGGTGTCTGTGTGTTGTGTTCCTCAAGGTCTTTCTCATTTCTGTTCCAATAAGGGTGCAACCCATTTTTAGCATATGTTACCTATGAATGTAATTATGCAGTTGGGTGAGATGGAGGATGGAGCAAGCTTGTTTTCTCCTACTCCAGAGGGTAGGACCTGAACCCAATGGCTTCAAGTTACAAGGAAGGAGATTCCAACTAAACATCAGGAAGAACTTTTCAGGAGGATAAGACGATAAGACCTCTTTGACAGTGGAACAGACTCCCTCAGAAGGAGGTGGACTCTCCTTCCTTGGAGGTTTTAAAACAGAGATTGGATAGCCATCTGTTAGGGATGCTTTAGTTGAGATTCCAGCATTTCAGGAGGTTAGATTAGGTGACCCTTGGGGAGCCCTACAGGCCAGAACAGAACTGAACTGAAGGGTTCAGTCAGCCTGCTTATATAGAGCTCCAGTACAACGTAACTGTAACAACTTTCTGTAACTATCCAATCACTGAATGTCACTTTCAATCCCTTATTTGCATATGTGGACCTGAGTAAAAACTATCTACAGTATCCCCCTGCTGGCCCAGGGTGAGAACATCAGTACATAACACCTTCCAACTCTACAATTCTGTGTTTCTGATAAAAAAATACTTGCTGTTGTATATGGACATATTGAAAGTAACGGAAAAAAACAACACACACCCTCCTTAAAACAGAAAAATGATACACAAATTATAAGACTACCATCCAAGATACCAAGGCTTTTCTAGCAGCAACACTCAGAAAATGTGAGGCATCACCTGGAAAATCCTTTAGAACCAAAACAGGCTTGTATATTTTCCTAGCGTAAGGAAAACGTATCCTCCTTTCTGCCCCAAGAGAGTTTCTGTAAAAATACCCTGTAGTAGATGACCAGATAATATTGGACTACACTGCAGGGTTGTCATGCATCAACATAATTGTCATCATGCCCATGTGTGATGGGTATAATAAGTCGTAGGGCACTGATGTAAGAATCTATATGCCTTCAGTGCCACTTATACCTGCAATATCAATAAGTCCATGTTACAGATTGTTGTAAACTGCTTGAAGTGCAGTCCACCCACCAGCACTGTAACTGGACTGTATTGGTATTCCAAACAAAACAACACAACACAACCTTTTAAAGCTCTCTCCCCATCCCAGAAGGGATGTAGGTGGCGCTGTGGGTTAAACCACAGAGCCTAGGACTTGCCAATCAGAAGGTTGGCGGTTTGAATCCCCGCGACAGGGTTAGCTCCCGTTGCTTGGTCCCTGCTCCTGCCAACCTAGCAGTTTGAAAGCATGTCAAAGTGCAAGTAGATAAATAGGTACCGCTCCGGCGGGAAGGTACACAGCGTTTCCATGCGCTGCTCTGGTTCGCCAGAAGTGGCTTAATCATGCTGGCCACATGACCCGGAAGCTGTACGCCGGCTCCCTCGGCCAATAAAGCGAGATGAGCGCCGCAACCCCAGAGTCGGTCACGACTGGACCTAATGGTCAGGGGTCCCTTTACCTTTACCTCATCCCGCAAGAAATCAAATATCTACAACAAGTCCAATTTGGCAGGGAAGAACCAGTACCTATTTAACACGGGGTAGCTCAATCGCTAGAGCATGAGATTTTAAATCTCAGGGTCGTAGGTTCGAGCCCCACATTGGTCAAAGGCTTCCAGAATTACAGGGGGAGGGTTGGATTAGCCCCTTCCAACTCTACAATTCTTATGCAATAACAAGCAAGCCGAAAACCCTGAGTTTCTCCATTGCTCCTCTTTGGGCGCCTTGAGGAGGAAGGAGAAAGTGAAAAGGGAGCTAGGAAGCTCCACGGCACTCGGGTTGAACGCGTCACTCTACATTCTTCATACGTCTATGGTGACGGCAACCAAAGCGTCGCGGGGGATGGGAGGCGTGACGCGCCTCCTCGGGAAGAGGGCGAAGCACGTGACTCTCCAGTGGCCTCGGCTCAGCCTATCAGCGCCGAGGAGCCGCTTCCACGGGTCCCTTTCGCCGACAAGATGGCGGCCGTAGCAGCCAGTTCCCCTCAGAGCGCCGCGACGCCCTCGCCGCCGCCGCCTCCTGCTCCCGCGGCTGCTTCCCCGCCCGCAGCTGCCTCCACCGCCGCCGCCGCCGCCGCCGTTTCGTCGGCGCCTCCCGCGGCTCCCGCTCCGGTTCCCCTTCAGGCCGCCCCGGCGCCGGCCCCGACTCCGGCTCCTGCCCCGCCGCCGGCTCTGGCGGCGCCTTTCCCCGGCGGCCGCGCGGTCCGGATCCACCCGGTGGTGCTCGCCTCCATCGTGGACAGCTTCGAGCGGCGGAACGAGGGGGCCGCCCGGGTCATCGGGACGCTGCTCGGTAAGGCCAACGACACCCTTCCGTCCCAACCGCCGCTTTTCCTCGTGGCCGGAACTCTGCACATGCTCAGAAGCCCGCCTTTCTTTACCTACCTTGTACTCATTCCTAGGCTGGTAATAATCGGCTTGGGGTTTCGCTGGCTTGCTTTTGTTTTTTAATCGACGGTGTATAGGTTTTATGAAGCGGAAGCGATAAATTAATTAACTGGCATTGTTTTAGTTCGTAGTTATTTCGTAAAATGTATATACACCGCTTGGGTGTTAAAACACAAACGTGAAACTCGGAAGTCAGACATCTGTGTACTCATTTAAATGTAGCTTTGCCAGGTAATAACTTTATGCTTCCTGTGTTTTTATCCCATAAAATATATACACCGCTTGGTCGTCAATCAAACTCAAAATTATTGTTATTTATTAAATTTATATACTGCCCTATATCCAGGGGTCTCAGGGCGGCTCACAGAATAAAATAAGATGTAAAACCAGCTAGTCATCACCATACTAATTAAAATGTAGCTATGCTAGTTAATATTTTCATGCGTTTTTATTTCATGAAGTTTATACGTCATTTGCAAACAACAACAACCCAAACCCTTAAAGCATGTTACAAAAAGATAAACCGGTGAAAAGCTACCATGTGTTGAAAATGTACAAGAAGCTAAAATGCTAAAAGCAGCTGCTTGACAGCATTTATTTGGTGCTTAGTTTAGACTGCTTTGCAGGGTTACCCACTGGCCAGGGGATGAAACTGCATGGATTGCAGTTTAAAGACAGGGATAGGGGAGGGTTTGGCCTCTCCAGACATTGGTGGGCTCCAGCTCCCATCATCTCTTGCCTAACAGTAAGTGGAGGGTCATAGGGTCCCATTCCTCCTCTTAAAGTTTCCCAAGTGTATTTGACAGGCAGAGGTGAAATTTGAATCTGGGCTTCATGCCTTGTAGCTGAGGTCACATGGCAGCTTTGCTGCTTTGACGCTCCCGTTTTGTAATGGTGCATTATTGATTGCATTTTGTCCCTGCTTCCTCTGTCATTGTTTGGCTGGTGCGCAGAATCATTCCTGTGAAGTAGCCTAAAAAGCAGCCCACCTGTGTATACTGCAGTGGCTGAGCAAGGAATTGGCTGAGCGAGGAAGCCAGATCTCCCTGTTCTATTCATGTCAACTGTAGTGGCTCTCAGAACACTTCACTCACTATGGTATCTCAACCAGTTTGTCAGGCAAGTGAGTATGATTATTCCCATATTGCGGATGGGTGTTGAATTTATGACTTTATGGCAAAGAGACAAGGCAAACCAGGAACGTACTGATTTGTAGGTCAAGCCGCTAGGCTGTGGTACCTTTTGCATGGTCACGTGTCTCAGCCCTAGGATGCCCAAATGCAGTGGAGAACAAATGTGCTTTAAATAGCATCAAGGTTGCAAGTTTGATCCCCTTATGAGATAGCTGCATATTTCTGCATTGCAGGGAGTTGTACCAGATGACCCCCAGGATCCCTTCCAACTCTACAATTCTTTGAATTTACGTAGAAGAGGGGATTTTGGAAGAGGATAGCTTGTCATAAAAGGCAAGGAAAAGTGCATCTGTTTTATTGTACTTTTCTAAATAGTTTATTGAAGGAACAGGGAGCTCTTTTTTGCACCAGGTCAAAATACTCAGGCCTTCTACTGAAACGTGATCCCATGGGCTAATGTAAATTATGGCCACATTGTTGTACACCACAATAAAAAGCATTCTTCAATAGATGCGGAAAGAAACTGAAGTTGGAGAAGAAAGCTGGGTGATGTTTCTAATTCCAGTATACTTTCTTAGCAAACCTGAATCATCATCTTCTTTTGGTCAGGTGTGCCAAGGGTGGGAAACCTTCTGTCAAGGGCTGCAATCCACAAGCTGTAAGATGTCAGGGGTTACATTATGTTGGAGACTCAGTTGACTTCATCCTTCCCTCCCTTTCTTCCTCCGAGAGAAAGCAATAAAAGGGAAAGCACTTTGCATTTTGAGTACATCAGATGCTTTGATACTCTACAGCAGCAGCACCACTAAAAAAACAAGCCCCTTGCTTCTCCCTCCAGCATCCTAAATTTTGGTTTCTTTCTCCCCACAGACCCACAACACTTTGCAATTCAAATTACATCAGACACTCTCCAGCATAAAGAACGCATTTTGCCTATTAATCTTGGTTTCCTCCCTCTACCCTCTAGCACTTTTGCTTCTCCCTCCTGCTCCCAACAAAACTGTGGAGAGGGCCATGGCAGGGATCTGGATGATGCTTTCTCATGGAAACATCTCTATTAATTTCACAGGCACAGTTGACAAACATTCTGGAATTGCAAGGCTTCATGAGCCGAGACCAGCCCAGCAGCTGACAATCGCTCATCCTTGTCTTATACCTTAATTACAAAATTTATCCTTGCATGATCCTGGGGCCTTGGTTAGAAAGGCTTTCTCTTCCAGAAACATGTTGTCCTTAATTTTGCAGGCACCATTGACAAGCATTCAGTAGAAGTCACCAACTGCTTCTCAGTGCCTCACAATGAGTCAGAAGATGAGGTGAGTACCTGCTTCCTCCCCATGCTGTATTATGTCATGTACTGGCCACTCAGAGCTAAGCCCAGTGTGGTGTTGAAATAGTTGATAGCTAGATTAGAGAATTCTGGGTTTCAAAATCCCTGTGAGTCTGGTGCAGCATCATTTCTTGGAAATTTGATAACCTGGTGATTGTTTGAAATGAAGGCAGGGAAGCTATAAGACCATTTGCAGAGAGCAGGTTTTGTGCATGCAGAGTTCCAGGTTCAATCCCCAGCATCTACAGTCACAAGAACTTAGTTATCAAGGCAGGTAAGACTGCTTCAGACCTTGGAGAGTTGCTACCATTGCAATAGATGAGACTCACTGCTACAGATTCTCTAACTTCCTTTCTTTACTTCTAGGTGGCAGTTGACATGGAATTTGCCAAGAATATGTATGAACTGCACAAGAAAGTTTCTCCCAGTGAGATTATTCTGGGATGGTGGGTTGCTATTCTTCTTGTTACAAAAACAGAACAGCATTAATGGGCTTTTAAAATTGTTGATGTACAGTGCAAGTTATGCTGGGGCAAAAGTGTGTTTACTCCTGTGTTGCATAACTCATTCCAGAGATGGTAAAATTAATTGTGACTTATCTAAAAATGGCAGAACTACAGCAATTTCCTGACTTCTGTTAGTTCTATGTTAGAGTGTCTTATCTGATTTTTTTTTTTTAAGCACTGCTGCCAAGTCCCAACTTGGGAGAAAGGTGGGATATAAACATGTTAAATAAATACATATTTGTTAATATTTTTATGCCATCTTTCAAAATCCAAAGTCGTCCCCCCCATGATGGCTTACACTCCGCACAAAAACATTTCAAAAGTCCTTTTTTGTACCCAGCAAGAGACTTCAGTGACTGCAGTAAATAACTGACTGCCCATTTAGTTGGAGGAGAGGAACATCTTGTTCCGTATAGACCAATTGGTTAAATGGCTGGAGTATCATGCGGCTACATTACTTATGAACGTTGGATGTGCCAGTCTCCCCATACCTATAACATATGTTCACTGTGTAAGGGCCTGGTTCAGACATAATGACAAACTGTGGGCTGTGATTAAAGGAACAAGTGTTTTGTGAGCCTCAGAAGCATATACCTACCTGCTACTTTTTGTCTCCGCACAACCAAGATGATATTATAAGCTTATCTGCTTTCACTTTTAGATTAACCACAGTTCTCTGTTTTGTCCAGACTCGGAGAACTGTGGCTAGTTCTAACTGTAGTTAGTTTAAACAAATGACAAACATTTGATTCTGGTTTATTTTAACTAAGTGCAGTTTCTAATTGCACTGGGCTTATGCTTTCTCCGCAGAGGTACTGGCAAGTCTCTTGCTGTCTTTTTTCCTTGTATTTATTTTGTGATGCAACTGGTTTATCAACAAATCATAGAATTGTAAAGTTGGAAGAGATCACAGTGGTAATCTAGTCCAACCCCCTGCAATGTAGGAATCTTTTGCCTCCAAACCAAGATATGATATATATCTTTAATGTAATTCAGAGGGCAGCACAAGAATGATTTATGGATGTATCTAAATCTGAATTAGCGTTGTTTAATATATCTCACTGGCATATCACATCTGTGTCTAAAAGGTCTGTGTTAAATGAATGGCCTTCATTGTGTGCAGGTATTAATTAGTCTTAATTACGTTTTTGAAGGTATGCAACAGGGCATGACATCACAGAACACTCTGTCTTGATTCACGAATATTACAGTCGAGAAGCACACAATCCAATTCACCTCACGGTGGACACCAGTCTACAAAATGGGCGCATGAGCATTAAGGCCTATATCAGGTATTTAGAAAACAACCTTCGTGTACTGCACTTGTTCTACTTCCACCTTTGTTCCTTTTAACTAGAAATCTGGTGTTTCACAAAAATGGCCTTTCAAAAACAAGTAAGACAATAACATATCAAAAACAAAAATCTAAATGCAATTGAGTAGACCATCAAATAAGTATGACTGTTTAAAATAAAGTTTTCAAAGCATATCTATAAACAGAAAGACTGAGCCCAGTGGAACTTGCTTGGGAAAATGTCTCTTATTTAGTCGCTACCACGGAGAAGGCTCTGTCTGTCTCATATACCCAAGGACATTTAATTTATGAGAACATTCCAGGGCTCCTGACTGTAAGTTTCAAATTAACAAAGGATTTGGAGAATGTTTCAGTGGGCATTACAGAGGAAGGAGAGAGGGAAAAAATTGTCATCCTGCTTTTAAGGATCCCAATTGTGTGGATGGTCCTCCACGTACTATGTATGGAGAAGGGATGGGATGAGAACAGGTGTTAATGTTCTCATTTGTGCTTTTTTTATTTCCTACCATTCTGCAATTTCATTGCTTTTTAATCAGGTATTTGTCCACCGGAACATTCAGAAGTACTATTTGTATATTTGCAGTTCTTGCCAAAGTTTGGCTTATTGTGTTGCCCGAAGCAGGATTCATAGTTAAACTCTCCTTTCACTAACCGTGAGCTGTACTAACCAAGGTTTGTTCTTGGTGTTAGCTGATGGTTAGTGAAGAGGGAGCTTAACCATGATCCTGGGTTCAGATGACACCCTAAGGCAAATTTAGGCATAGTATGGTGTAGTGTGGCAACAAAAATGACCTAGGAAGAGCCAAGTAGTTGTGAGCTCCTCCAAAACCCCACACATTGGCACCATCTCGGTAAGCCATAGTTTGTCCTACCATGCCATATGAATCAAGCCAGTGTAACCACCTTCTTGGGTGCTATAAAGCTTCCTCTGAGCCCTTGGTTGTGCTAAGAAAATCTATTTTTCCTCTAGTACTGCAATGGGAGTCCCTGGTAAGACTATGGGAGTAATGTTCACTCCGCTCACAGTGAAATATACTTACTACGACACAGAACGGATAGGTGGTAAGTATTCTTGTCCTTTTTTGATACTTTATAAATGTCTTTGATTGGTTAAAGTACAGTGGACACTCAGATTGCAAACGTGATCCCTGCGGGATGCACATTCGGAACCCGCAGCGTTCGTAACCTGCGTCTGCGCACGTGAAGCTTGCTATTCTGCGCTTCTGCGCAAAGCACGATTTAGCACTTCTGCGCATGCGTGACCGCCAAAACCCGGAAGTAACCTGTTCTGGTACTTCCGGGTTTCGGCGGTCCGTAACCTGAAAAAATGCAACCTGAAGCGTCTGTAACCCGAGGTATGACTGTAGTGTGTGCCTGTCCTCCCAAGTTTCTCTCATTATTTGGGGCTGAGACAAGTAGAGGTTGGCTTGACAGTGTTCTGTAGGATACAGAACTAGGGCTGTAATCTAGGATGCAGTTGAGAGTGGCCTAACCTGCCACTTATGCCTGATGCTGATCTTCCTAGGGATAAAGAGTGGGGCTTGTGTGATCACCCCTTTGCTGCTCCCCGTATAAGTGAAATAGTTGCCACTCATTCCTATGGGTGATGCTGACCCTTAGGTTGGAAGACTGGGATTTTATTTAATTAATCCACAGCAGCCATCTGGTTTGCCTGGGGCGAGTAGTTATCAAATGCACATATCTGTTTATTCCACCGCCAACTGGACCATAGTTGTGTGTTCCAGTCTAGAGCATTCATAGCACTCCTTTGTGTTGCCTCCACATATTATGGCTGCTGTCTCTGTGTATGCTCTCTCTACTTCCATGTAGTGGGGGTGGGGGTGGTTTGCTGTGGGTGATTTAGAACAAAAGACGGAGGATTCAGTTACCCAACATACTTTTGTAAGGCTGGAGCTGAATGATGTAGAGTAGTAATAGTTAAAGCTATAATAACCAGCTGATCAACTAATGCATTTTCTTGAATGAACTGACATTTATTTAGCTCATAATAAAAATTAAGTTTTAACCATATATATCCTGCCTTTCTGCCTGTCAGTAGGCCTCCTACTGGCAGCTCACAGTAAAAAATAAAAATGAACCTACAATAAATGTAAGATTCTTTTTCAGAAATAAGGGCTGTGGGAAAGGTATTGTTTTCCAGTTGCTGCTCTTTCAAAGTTCGGCCATGGCCATGTGGGAAAACAGCCTACCACCACCACATGACTTTGTTCCAGGGGTTGGTGAACCTGTTATTGGGCAGTAGGACGGTGCTGGCTTTTCCTAGCAGCAGTGAGAGCACAATGATAGCTGTCCGCTGCTCAGTGCTTAGATACCACTGTGTTTATAAATATTTAGGTCCAGCTGGGTTTTCGGTGGCTGACAACAGCTGCAAAAAGGCAGTGGGTGCATAGCTTGAATTGAGTGGGTAGAGTGAGAGGCCTTAATCTCCAGTTGATTGCTTTTTGCCCCTGCAACTCCCTTCCTTCCGCTCAGGTCCTAGATAATATGTTTGCCACATTGTGAGGGAAAGCAGGTGGGAGGAGGGACTTGCAGGGGAACTTGGCTGACAGGAAGGAAATTAAGCACTAACAGCAGTGACAGTAGCAACATGCTTGTGTGCCCAGAGACACTGTTCTGCATCGAAACATGTTCAGCTTTTAAATGCTTTCTCTAAATTGGAAGATGCACACTATTTGGCAATATCAACCTTCAGCAATCTGGATTTTTAACAATTGGATTTCAGTTTCTAATGAGTGAAAGGCTTTGCCAACAATGCTTTCAGCTGAATAACCATGCAGTGGCCAGGGGGAAGAGATGAGGCAGTAGCATCAAATAGTAGTTGTTGAATTCCCACTAGAAAGGGTGTGGCAATTGATTCAGAAGGTTGCATATGAGCAGTGAAGCATCATTATTGCTATGGTACATGGCTTTAGGTTCAATTTCTGGAATTGTCAGTGACAACAAATGCTGTTCTAACAGTCATTCCCACACCCTGTGTTCTCAGTTGATCTCATCATGAAGACTTGCTTCAGTCCAAATCGAGTGATCAGTTTATCCAGTGACCTTCAGCAAGTGGGAGCTGCTTCTGCTCGGATTCAGGATACCCTGAGCACGGTGCTGCAGTATGCAGAAGATGTGCTGGTGAGGATAGTGTTGTGGTCTGGCCAGGAAATAAATGCACCCTTGTTTGTGTGCACCTTTATTTTGAATGACTTGTTAACATTGCCTGTCTTCATATCTAGTCTGGTAAGGTGACTGCTGACAACACTGTTGGCCGCTTCCTGATGGACCTCATCACCCAGGTTCCGAAGATTTCGCCAGAGGACTTTGAGACAATGTTGAACAGCAATATCAACGTAAGTCCATAGAGCTGGCTTGTAAAAGCACCGCTTGCTTGGAAGCTTCCTCCATCCAAGCAATGTGCCACAATTGGCTAAGATATAGATGTATAGGTGGGTAAGCTGGTGATTCCTGTTTGGTTTAGTAGCACCTCCTGTGTGTACTGACTTGCAAGGCTGCCTTAGCTCTGGTGCAGCAACCTTCCTGAACAACCAGAGGGGACTTTGAATTGGCTGCCTTTTATGAAGGCTTATTTCCCTGCAAATCAAGAACTTGCGTTGTATTGGATCATATCCTGAAAAGTTGCCCATTTGGATAAAAATATGGACTCTGACCAGTTCCAAAGTTAGCGTTGGGGTGGGGGGGGTGCATACACATGTTGCTTATAAAAGGATGGTAGCCAAGTCAGTATATTCTATGTATAAGCTCCTAACCACAAGCTCCCTTGAATGCTCCTGTGTAGTTTTGCAGTCACAGCCTAGGTCTTGACCAGAGCCTCGGTTTACCCAACTGCACACTGCAGTCTTGGACATGTAAAATTATTGGCAGTGGCCAAGCAGTTCAGACTGCATAACTCAAGATAGTGGTGGTTACCTCTGGTTCAGGTTTCCTGTCTGGAAAATGGAGGCATGACAACTGTGCAGCCTTTGTGGACAACGGGTCTGGAACATTGGGGCCTGGCTACCTAGGCCACACACCTCATTGACACTGCTCCATGCTCTCTTCAAGTCCTTTTCCCCAGTTGGAATGTGTCCTTAGACTTCGATAATTCATCTTGCTTGTTTGGATGGGGGTGTTTGTGTGTGAAGAGATGTCAAAACCTCTGGCTTTTGTATGGTTGGAATTAGTCCACCGTACAGAGAGAAGAGTTTCATTTATTGCTCTGCCCGCTTTTGCTTCTGGCCACACCAACCATTGGCAAGTGGCCCCTAGAAAGTTGCTTATAAGGGAATGTGGCCCTCAGGCGGAATAAGGTTTCCCTTCCTGTACCATATTGCAGAGAATGAGATCAAAATAAGTTAAGCACCTCTCTTACTGGACTAAATCCCGTTGGTACGAAGCTTCACGATAATGTAACTGTTTGACAAGGCTTTCAAGCTGTATTAAACAATCTGGAACTGGGAGCTTAAGAGGCTCTGCAGTCTCTTGGCACAACCAGGTGGACCCAAGTATCAATACGCTCCTGCACATTAACAGATTGTTATTTTATACGACTGTTTTCTGCCTAATCTTATGCATGCTCCTTTCTTCTTTCCAGGACCTGCTGATGGTGACTTACTTGGCAAATCTCACACAGTCACAGATTGCACTCAATGAAAAAATCCTAAACCTGTAATTAACTCCTAACCATCTTATTAGAGGAGAAGGTGAAGAAAACTATGGAGTTGTAACCTTGTCATTCAGTTCTTATAATTGGACTATAACTTTTGAAACGACTGATAATTAAACTGTCAACTTTATCCTGGCCCCTCTTTCCAACCCTTGAAGAACCGCATCCCCCAAAAAACAGGATCACAAAGAGGAAGACAATAATTAAAAATAAGCTAGCAACTCCCAAGCTGCTGAGTCTTGCCCATTCATGTTTAGATCTTAATAACCAACCAAGTAAAATCCCATCCTTTTTAATTCATTTTTTGACAAATCTATTCTTAACATCAGCACCTGAGGGAAGAGGAAGAACAACCTAATAATACATACCACAAACATTTCAAAAACAAACTACATAAAGTATTGCTGATCTTTGAAACCTTTCTTCTAAATGGCCGAAGTTCTTTCAGCACTACCCAAACTCTGCTTGATCATCAAAAGTACTTGGGGTGGGGGAAGAAACCATAAAATATAGTGAAGAATTGTGAGAATCTAATGGAGCGGGAGATATTGGCTGACTTTTCCTTGGCCTAGAGGTAGAGGCTTCTGCCCCAAGACTCTCTAAGAGTTCAATATTCAATGTACTCCTGTATCAGGAGTACAGATTAGATTCCAGCCAAGTGACAACAAGAGTTTATTGGAAGTGGACTTGGTCAGAACAGTGTTGAATTGATGCTAAACCATGGCAAGGAGCCATTGTTTAAAGTCCCATTTTTTCTATATAAAGCACATGTGTCAGCAAGGCGGTATGGCTCCTAAGCATGTTTTCTGGCTAAACACATAACAGTGTCTCCTCTGTTGCAGGGAGCTATCCTGCCAAGAGGCATATGATACTTAGTTGTGTATCTCATGATTAACTATAATCTCTCTAAAATGCATTCCAAACTCTTGTTTCTCTGACACTCACTGTTGCCAAGCTTGTTGAAGCCTTCACTTTCATCAGGTCTCTACAGCTGTGCTATTTCTCATACGTGATATGAAAAAATAATATTACAACCTTTGGCCCTCCAAATGTTGCTGCACTACAGTTCCCATCCATTCTTCCCATGGTTGCTGGGTTGATAGTTGTTGGAATCCCAACAACATGGAGTGCATCAGAGTTCCTCACCTTGAGACTACACAAAGCAACCTTTGAAAGCCTCTCTGTATGCCTCTACTTATAATTTATCACGGAAGGGCACAATCTGTTGGAACATAAGCATTTAGGGCTTTCTAGATCAATTTGATCTTCCTAGATTATGCTTTAAAAAACACTTATACAGTTGCTAGCTTAATCTGTGATGGGCAATAGCCAACAGATTAATTGGAAAGAGTGGTCCTTGGTTTCTCATTTTGAGAACCTTTTGGGCAACAAAGTTCTCCTATTGCTATCCTGAGAAGTCGAAAAATACCGTATTTTTCGCTCTATAACACGCACCTGACCATAACACGCAGATCGTTTTTAGAGGAGGAAAACAAGGGAAAAAATATTCTGAATGAAACAGTGGACGTATCATTTTTGTGCTTCATGCTGTGGCCACAGACATGTGATCTGATGGTGAATTTGGGGTGACCCAATGCAAAAATCCTGAGAATCCCTGTGGATCCATGCTTTGTAACCATGTTTTTGCACCATTGCAGCCCCAGGCAACAGTGGGTGCGTGATTTTTTTGGGGGGGGGCAGGCTGTAGCCATGGACATGCTATGTGATCTGATGGTGAATTTTGGCTGACCCAATGCAAAGATCCTGAGGATCCATGTGGATCCATGCTTTGTAACCATGTTTTTGCACCATTGCAGCCCCAGGCAACAATGGGTGTGTGATTTTGGGGGGGCAGGCTGTAGCCATGGACATGCTGTGTGCTCTGATGGTGAATTTGGGGTGACCCAATGCAAAGATCCTGAGGATCCATGTGGATCCATGCTTTGTAACCACATTTTAAGTGGGGAGGGAAGGAAAAACACAGAAGGCTAAGAATGCAGGAGAGGGCTATAACGTGAGGAAAGGAAGGCAAAAGTTTCCCCCCACCCACCCACACAAGCCAGCCACTGTTTAAGGATTTCATCCTTTTAAATGGAAGAAAGCATATTTGAATGCTGTGTGTCTCCAAAAACAAAAAGCAGGAAGTCAAATCAGAATTTTAAGCCGAACCTGTAATCTCTCTTCCCTTCACAAACATTGTTCCCTCCGGAGCAGGGACAGGATAGAGCGACGCTCTGCTTTCCTCTCTACTTGCCTGGAGGGGAGGGGCTTTCCCTGCTCTTTGTTCCGTTTGAGCAAACACAGCAACGAAACAGAGAGGGCGGGCAGTAAGACCCTGAAGCAGAATGCAGGAAAGCAGCAACTTCCTGTCTCACGGAGCTCCCTTCTCCCTGAAGCGCGGTTTGATTTTTGCCTTATTTTTCGGCTCCAGAGACCACACATTCGCTGCATAACACGCACAGACATTTCCCCTTCCTTTTTAGGAGAAAAAATCTGCGTGTTATAGAGCGAAAAATACGGTAATATCCTTTGTGATTTTAAACCCCAAATACAAAAGCAACCACACTTCATCTCCACATTTGCGGAAAATATCCCCGCTGTGATGTCTTTGTGAGGACTCATCAGAGAGGGATTTGAACCTTTTAATGCACATAAAAGGGAAGCAACAGCATTTTCAAAGATCCTGACTTGGTTAGCCACTATGTACATTGCAGACTTGCGCTCAACAGTAGCACTTATTAACTGCAACCCCGAAAAACAGACAAATAAACGCATGCAAGCCTGCCCAAATTGTGTATTCCGTTTGCAAAGTTAAGTCAGGGTAGCAAACTCTATAAACTGAGGATGTGAATAGCACTTTCCATTGCCTCTGATGGTCTCAGTGCCACTGTTGGGACCTGATTTCCTTGGGCAGGTGCCAGGATCCCAGCAGCTTTAACGATTCCTGCCCTGGTCCACTGTAAATTCTATTTTCAGTCTGATACTCCAAGAAGTGCCACCTGGTTGGATTTAGCCAACCTTTTAATTACAGTACCAACAATGCCCCTGATCTAGTGCCATGTAAAGGAATTACGGGAAATTAAAAGGATGGCTATACCCAACAGCTTTCAGTGCTGCCAACAAAGCCAGGTTAGTTGGAGAGAACCTGTTGACAGAGGGGCCCCACCAGTGGTCACTTTGCTTGAGCAGCCCTTTAAACTTGGACATATCTCTGGAAGTTCTACTGCCCTTGTCTGTACTGGGACTTATTTATTTTTTACTTGGACTGTCTAATGGTGGGGAGGCAACCCATGATTTGTGCTAATGGTAGTGACACAATGGCCCTTGAGAAACCTGAGACGGCAGCATCTGTGGTCTCTTTTGTGATGCTTGTAAAAACACACCATTGTTACTAGTCTGTCCCCTATCAGCATATATTGTATGCTTGGCAGAAAGAAAACAAAAGGGAGGAGGCAAAGGTATATCTTGCTTCTGAGGTTGTTCACAAGCATGTCCTTTAATGAATGAAAGAACTGCAGTTTCTGCCTATCACCTGCCCCACTCGACTCATTAATACTAAAAGCTTGCCTTAACAGTTGTCTTCTCAATCAGCAGCCTTTTGCCTTCTACCTGTTAGCAAGACTATAGAGCCCCTTCATATTCTCAAGACACTGCAAGCTTACTCCCGACTTTCATCAGTGTTACAAATGGAAACCTATTGTTGAACAAAAACATGGAGGAGATTATAAATTTCTACCAGTTTTGATAGGTGGTATAGGGGAAAGGAGAGAGAAAGAAAGGGACCTTTCTCACATATGGTTGGTTGTTACCTCTTAGTTTCCTTATCACAAAATGCACCTATATTGTGATTTTGGCAATATTACTGTTTATATAGCACATTCGAGTTGTGAGCTCTAGTGACACCTATGTGTGTTTTGCTTTCAGGCATCTTTTTTATGCTTTCACGCTCTTTTGCACTTTGGCATCTTAGTGATGATGAGCAGTGAAAAGTTTCAAGGCAACCCTATGCAGCTTTGGTTTCCTTTTGGATGAGAGTGCACTAGAGATAGAGGGTGTCCTTGTAATATTTTCACTACTTGTAAATATACTAGTGGGGAGTGCTCGGTGCTGCCCAGAAAATTTCAGAAACTGAAAAATACTGTGAGTTAAATGGATAGTATGTGTGTCATACCAAAAGCAGGTGATGTCATGTCAAAGTCACATTTCGGTCTGCTATCTTTATTTAAAATGATACCCAGACTCCAAACATTGACAAAGACTGCTGCACCCACCCCAGGAACCCTCATCCCAAGTTTGGTGATGATATCTTGAAAGGTGGCAGAACCTAAGCCTAAAAAATCACACCAAAGTCACATTTCAGTCCACCATCTTGATTCAAAATGGTGTCCCAAAGTCAGCAATGTCTGCCACCCCCAGCTTGTGAACTCTTGTGCTGTTTGGTTGTGATATCTCAACAGACTTCCAAAGTTTGGAGACCAGATGGACAAATCATTTTTCAAAATATATAATAGACAAGCAGAGGTCTCGGACCCTCTTCCTCTCCATTTTGCAGTGTTTTCAGCCAATATTTATCGCCTCCTCTCAGCTGTGTCAAGCAGTGCTTGGTGTATCTTCCTTCGAACTCTGATCTACCTAACAATTGCCTCCCACTGATGAGACATCAATTAGCCATTCTGGACTATTGACCAGTAATTTGCATAGGGAAAGGTCAACCTTCAGCTGCTTAGCTTAAGTTGGATAGAGTGTGGTTATACAATTGTTGCATTTAGTTTAAAGGAAAGCAGAGGTTAGTGTTCTTTCAGCATTCCTTGATGGCTAGTTCAGAGCCAGGCAACAAATTACACCACCGCTTGGGGTGGTGGGTGAAGAGGCTTGCATTTCCCTAGCTCACCTCTAATTTATTTATTTTTAATGTCTAAACTGGCCTTCAGCAAACTGCAGGTTGGCATACAATAGAGAACACAATATAATGAAACATGATATTTGAACAACGTATAAGACTGAGAGGCAACAAAAATATAAAGAGACCATCTCTAGCAACAGTTCCTGTGTGAATCAAACCTATTATGAAGCTTGTTCTGGCTATAAACTGCTGGACTATTTTTTAATTTATTTCAGCTGCGTCAGATCAACACGGCTACCTGCCCGAATCTATTATGAAGGATTACTTATGTTGTTGGACTCCCAACTTTCCTCAGCTCTAGCCAGCACATTCAGTTGTCACGGAAGATGGGAGTTGTAGCCCACAACACCTAGAGGGCTGCAGGTTAGCCCTCAGAATATTTCAAATGGTTGAACTACCGACCACAACTAAGACTCATGAGAATGAAGTTTTTGCCAGGCAACGAATGGATAGCAAAGCAGGTGCCAATAATGGATTCCTAGGAACTGGAATTCAGTGGAGCCCTACTTCTGAAAATATCCCCCTCCCTAGACATCACCTGCCTCAGCTGAGGGTGAGGGCACCCTGAGGAGTCAACAGATGAGTCCAATGTGTGGTCAGGTTGATACAGGGGTAAGTGTTCCTTTAGCTATGTGGGTTATGAGTAATAGCATAGGTATGCATCACACCAGCACCATAGAATGTTAAACAAGGTAGAGAGAAGGAACAAATGAAGGACCATCATGGCAATTGCAATCTTTGCTCATTGGGGATTTTAAGATGCGGCACATAACTTGGAACTTTAAAAACGTGAGTTACTGCCTGTTTGTTGTTATATATATATATATATATATATTTGCTTTCGTAGATTTTCACGGGTACAGGAATGCAGGTTTTGGTGTCTTCGGGTGTCTTCCCGTGTAAGAGTCGGGGTGTCTGAAGATGACGAGTGAGACCTCGTCGATACGTCGCACAGACACCCCGACTCTTACACGGGAAGACACCCGAAGACACCAAAACCTGCATATATATATATATATATATATATATATATATATATATGCACTTCTTTAAAGCAATCTATACAACTAAAGACATGTGGTCCTCCAGGGAGCACCCCCATACTGAACATGATCTTTCTGGGAGAGTACTGCAACCCCATTCAAAACAGGTTAAATGCCACCCAGAGAAGTTTTCCACTCACAGAACCTCAGTGTGTTGGGATTTAGCTTTAGTTTATTGGCCCTCATCCAGCTCATTACTGATTCCAGGAACTGGTTCAGAACTTTAAGTGCCTCACATGACTCCCATGACAAGGAGAAATAGAGGTCATCAGCGTTATTAGTAACATTTCACTCTAAAGCTCTGGATGAGCTGCCTCAGCAGCTTCATATGCATGTTAGAAACCATTGGGGATAAGGTGGAAGCCTGGTGGGGAGCCACAGCCAAGATGTCATGAATGAATCTCCTATCTCTATGCTCCTACCCACAGAATAATACTGCGGTTAGTGGTATCAAAAGCCACTGGAAGGTCCAAGAAAATTGTTACCCTTGCATTCTGTCTCCTGCTATTAGAGCGACCAAAGCAGTTTCAAGGCTGGATTGAAATGGTGTAGATTAGTGGTTCTGAACAGCATTCGAAACCCCCATTGCTCTAGGCGCATTTTGTGACAGGGAATTTCATTACCGTGAGCTGTTTATTAGTACTGCGCCTAATATTTCAGATTAAAACTTCCAGAGTGGAAGGAAAGAAAAAAAATTTCTGCCTCCCCATTTCCTGCTACTCTCTGAAGCCTGAAGAAGAGACCCTATTAAGAATATTAGGGAGGTGGGCAGAGGAAGAACTAGACCATGTGAAAAATGAACATAATATTTTAGCTGCAGTTCGTTCATTTTCAGCCTTGCATTCAAAAGCCTGCCTGGACATTCCGCTGTGGCACCCATAACCTAGGCTTAAGGTGCCATTTAGCTCCTAGCTAGCTTTAGCTCCCACCCCAGTTTCTAACACTGGTCCTGAACCTTGCAAACCTCCCATCAACCTGTGGTTGTGGATGGTGGGAATGCAATCCGGTAAAAAATCTTGAGTGTCACAATTTGCCCACCCACGGCTGGTCTAGATAATCCACCTAGAATCATAGAATCATAGAGTTGGAAGAGCCCACAAGGGCCATTGAGTCCAACCCCCTGCCAAGCAGGAAACACCATCAGAGCACTCCTGACATATGGTTGTCAAGCCTCTGCTTAAAGACCTCCAAAGAAGGAGACTCCACCACACTCCTTGGCAGCAAATTCCACTGTCGAACAGCTCTTACTGTCAGGAAGTTCTTCCTAATGTTTAGGTGGAATCTTCTTTCTTGTAGTTTGGATCCATTGCTCCGTGTCCGCTTCTCTGGAGCAGCAGAAAACAACCTTTCTCCCTCCTCTATGTGACATCCTTTTATATATTTGAACACGGCTATCATATCACCCCTTAACCTCCTCTTCTCCAGGCTAAACATGCCCAGCTCCCTTAGCCGTTCCTCATAAGGCATCCTTTCCAGGCCTTTGACCATTTTGGTTGCCCTTCTCTGGACACGTTCCAGTTTGTCAGTGTCCTTCTTGAATTGTGGTGTCCAGAACTGGACACAGTACTCCAAGTGAGGTCTGACCAGAGCAGAATACAGTGGCACTATTACTTCCCTTGATCTAGATGCTATACTCCTATTGATGAGGTCCAGAATTGCATTGGCTTTTTTAGCTGCCGCGTCACACTATGATTACCTCTCGGCTAAGAGAGCTTGGAGTGGTATAGCCACCACCTTGCCCGACAGCAAGCGCGACATTCGCGAGCAGCTGCGAGCCGTTCAAACGTCCCAGGTTCCTGGGTGGTGGTGGTGGTGGGAACGCGCCGCCGCGTTGCGGAGCCGCCCTGAATGTGCGAACGTGACGGCGGGGCCCTCCCCGCGAGCCGCCCTGAACCACGACGCCGCTTCTCCTCACAGCCGCTGGGGCAACGCGGCGGGTCTTCGCTTTCTCACGGCGGGCGGGGCGAAAGTCAACCCCGGCCCCAGGGAAGGGGCGGGCCGGGTTCCGCCGGCCTCACCTCGCCCGGGCGACGTCTCCATTTTGCTTCGCTGAGCTGCGTTAGCGGGGGTTGTCGGCCGCGCCTCAGGTGAGAGAGCGGGAAGGCGGGAACCCGCGGGGGGGGGCAAAATACCGTAGTAATAGTAGCAGTAGTAATAGGGGTATTAAGTTCTAGCGACGTTTCCCGTGTTGTGTGTGTGTGTGTGTTTTAAACCAAACCCGTGTTTGTGTTTGTTTTCCTTCTTGACGACGTGGACGTCTCCTCACCCCTCGCCCCGCTTTTTTTGGACAACGGTCTCTCTCCCCGCTTCTGAGCGTGCCAAGTTTTTGAAGTTCAGGGGCTCGAGCAAACAAACAAGCCCCCTCCTCCCCTCCAGACCCTTTCTCGAGAGTCGAACTGCAAACTCTTAATACTGCGGACATTGCCTTTTTTTTCTCTCCTCCCTCGGTGGTGGATCAAATTCGGATTAACAGCCGCAGGGCAACCACGACTCTTTTTCAACTCAGGGCAAGGTTAGGAATGAGAAGCTTCCCTTGGAAATCAGGCGACCGAGGCTGAGAGTAACTAAGGGTAACGTTAAGGGATAAATGCGCATTATTTTTTTCCACATTTCCCCCCCCCCCTCAACCTTGCGCCCCAGGCGGCAGCCGCGGAGATCAGCGCGTGATTTCCTCAGCTGCTAGCATTCTATAAAACCGGCTGCTTGCTCAAGAAAGTAGGGGCAGAGGTGCTGCCTCGCCTAAAGCGGCAGAGGAAGCCCCAGGAATTGCCCCTTCGTGGGGTTGGTTTGCCTCGGCTGCTAGGCTGGCCCTGAGTCTTTTTTATGATGGTTGTGGCAAGAGATATATACACAGAATATATATATATATAGAGAGAGAGAGAGAGAGAGAGAGACACACACACACACACACACACACACACAGAATATATATATATATACACACACACACAGACACACACTGTGAACCGCCCTGAGGCCTCCGGGTGTTGTTATTTAGTTGTTCAGTCGTGTCCAACTCTTTGTGACCCCCTGGACCAGAGCACGCCAGGCACTCCTGTCTTCCACTGCCTCCCGCAGTTTGGTCAAACTCATGCTGGTAGCTTTGAGAACACTGTCCAACCATCTCGTCCCCTGTCGTCCCCTTTTCCTTGACCCAAAATCAGGGTCTTTTCCAGGGAGTCTTCTATTCTCACGAGGTGGCCAAAGTATTGGAGCCTCAGCTTCAGGATCTGTCCTTCCAGTGAGCAGTCAGGGCTGATTTCCTTCAGAATGGATAGGTTTGATCTTCTTACAGTCCATGGGACTCTCAAGAGTCTCCTCTAGCACCATAATTCAAAAGCATCAATTATTCGCCGACCAGCCTTCTTTATGGTCCAGCTCTCACTTCCATACATCACTACTGGGAGAACCATAGCTTTAACTATATGGACCTTTGTTGGCAAGGTGCTCTGCTTTTTAAGATGCTGTCTAGGTTTGACCTCCGGGTATAGGGCGGTATATAAATTCAATAAATAAATAGGTGGTTTTGCTTTTTTAAAAAAACAACAACACGTGGTTACTGAACGACATTCATGCTCTTTGGACGAAATTTGTTTGCCGTTGCGCTTTCAGTGTTAACAGTGACTAGTAGCTGCCTCTTCTTGTTTAACACACTGTGAAAGTACTGGAGTTTTTCTGGATTACCCTGAAGTGAAGCATTGCAGGGGCTTGGATTAAGATGACCCTTGGGGGCACATTCAAACTTTACAATTCTGTGATTCTGTGACTGTGTGCCTTTTGTGATGCAATGATTCTTGACACATTTGCTTTTAGTTGTACAGTATGTCCAAAACGGAAAGCGTGACAGTGGGCAAACGCATGAGTCATACAAGGTAGCTGTAACCCTGGATTTGCCATCCTGCCTTGTGTGCTCACAGTGGCCTTCATTCAACAGGTTCTCCCTGCAGAACTTTGAGTTAATATTAAAGATCTGTTAACTGCTGTTGAGTTTCTTTGCAAACAAGCAGGCTGAGTAGTTAAAAGGTGTGGCATTTATTTATATATGGGGTGGAGATTATGAAGTAATCCTGAAATCGGGACTTCAGACAGAATGAGATTGCACTTTCTCCTCAATCAAACAATGCTATGTGGTCCTGTACTTGCAATTTATTTATTCATATAAACTGCCCCATCTCAAAGATAGGTAAGATTTTAAGTCCATAAGACTGAAATTTAAATAACCAGATAATGACCATTACATGATTCTTTAGCACTTACCTCATATTAAAACTACCCTGAAAAGCTAGCCCTAACAGACTACCCCTACAAACGAACAAGTTCCCTATGTTCTTGTGTGCACTCTTAATGATCACCCCTGATCATACATAAGTGAGCAATTACCCCTGTAGATTTCTCGCTACTATTTCATGCAAAAACATTAATTGAAAGGTTAGACTGGGGGTGGGATTAAAATGATTATCATACATAAAGTGATTTTATGTTCTCTTCCAAAGTGAACCTTCCATATTGATGTTAATAGCTTGTGTTTGAACTCCTAAGCAGGCTGTTACGAATTTTGACTTGCTTTTTAGGAGACTCTGTTTTTGAGAATAATCTCTCTGAGCACACGTAGTACAGCTTCATAGTACATCATTATTTTCTGTTAATTCAAAACAGCCCAAGCTGAAAACAAACACAACTACAAGAAAAAAAAGTGGCTGCTGTTGAGTAGTCTCATTTTAAAAAAACAACGAAATAAAATAAATCAGTCATATAATCTTGAAAGCAATTTTACACACTATATACAGTATATGGGTTTCTTAGACACTATCATATAGGAATTAGTGTAGGCTAGAAAGCAGTGAGTATATAATCAGATATTACAAATAAAATTATAAATGTTTGTGCACTGAAGCATACATGCTGAAATACATTCATGTAGGGCCATTACATGAGACAATCTGCAGATGAGTCATATATGATATATTTATTTGTTCTTCAGTGCAGGCAATCCATAAAGGGCCCCCCAGATTTCTACCCATAGAGTATTCATGTATGCCCCCTTGCACATCTCCTCTGGTCTTCCTTCCTTCAACTCTTGTCTTTCTACATTCCTTTTTGCTACCTTCATTTCATTTTGCTGTTAAGCTCTGTGTTATTACTGGGCCGACTATTGCATATAGTTATATGTATTTAGGGGTTTTTTAAGGGGCCCCAAACCGACTTGGAGTAGAGAAGCTAGGGCAAGGCATTTCCCTCTGCTGGTGTTAGCCCTGCTGTGGAATGGGACAATTGCCTGCATCATATCTGTCTTCACCCAGAAAGGGCTAATAGCAGATGGTGCTTGATGGGTGTGAAGAAACAGGGTGGGGATGAAAAGGGTTAAAGCGCTGTCACCACCTGCTCTCTCAGTGCTAGTCCTTTCATTCAGTTCCTCTTACGGTTGCTTTATTTTTTATTTTATTTTTTTAAAAAACAAACACTTCGCCAGGGTAATAAAATATAACTGTATTTGTATTTAAATGCAGCTGATTTCTGTTGCAGCATTCAGCAAACAGGCTACCCTTTTAAATGAAGGTGTGTCTTCCCTCTCTTTTCTCCACCCTCATTTAGCTTATCAGTTTTGCCATTAGCAAATAGTGCTTTATCTTCTCAGACTAATTTCTCATTGTCCTCTGGATTGGGTATAGTTCTAGCTGCTGTTCTCATATGCCTTTGGCAGCATTACTCTCTTGTCTTTAGAGTAAGTTAATAAACATAGTGTTTGGATATTGTAACCTAATATTTGCTCCATTGAGGTTTTTACCAAAAAAAGAGAGATTTTGTCAGTATTTATTTCCCATAGTCGATCTCCCACATAATGATTTGGCCCTCTTATTCCCTGTGGCTCTGTCCATTTCTGTTGTGAAATCTTACGGAATTCCCCTATTTTTTTCTTCTCCAGTTGTATTGCAGTGCTATCTAGTAGACGCCTGTGATGCTTATGCAAGAGCACTGGATTCACTGGTGTGTGGGAAGAATGTAACTTTCCCAGCAACAAAAATATGATGGTTTGAATGCTTTAAAAAAATCTTGGTGTCTCCTGTCACTAAAATATTACCTTAGGTAGAGGATATCTGGATTCCAAAAAACAATTTAGTAACAAGGATGCATTTATTGCACTTTTTAAAATTGCAAAAACCTTCCCTCTATATTTGTAGCTTAATTTGAAGTAGTGGGTACCTTTATCTCATGTTTGGGTTTCGTTCCATCTCCCATTCCTGCAGTTACTTGATAAGATGCTGCTTTGGTGCCTCACCCTTCTCAAACTCTTTAACCAAGTTTCCTTGTTCTTGCGTTCCTTCATGCTTTTTCCCTGATTAGTCAGTTTTATTTACACCACTACCCATTTTGAAATGGCTTTGGAAATTAATGCAAGAACGATAGCATAGCAAAAATGCCCTAAAGCTTCCCAAAACAATCTCTGACCAGAAATGTGCTTTGCTATCATTCATAGAGAAGACAAGGTTTGGAAAAAGAGAAGACAAGGTTTTCCCTTTGAAAATCAGTCTAGCAGAAACTGTAAATGCAAGGTTACCTAGTCCTGGACTGTGGATATGTGCGTGTCTGCTCCCCTGTCAAGATCTCTTTAAAAGGATTTCTCAAACATTGCTGAAGGTCATCACAGTTTTAACAGTCAACTTTGGATTTTGTTTTACTCTTGCATGGCTTGCTAGGAAACAGTATGGAAGGGGAAGAAAGTGCTGAGTGAACCTGTTAATGAATAAACAGTTAATGAATAAGATTTCTCTGTGTGGAATAGAAGAGGTCTGTAGCGATACTTGGGGCTGGAGTAGTGAACAGGCCCCATATAAATAAGAGGAAATGGAAGAGGATCACAGACAAAACAAGGGACTAGCAACTTCATTGCCAACTGTTACATTCATAGAAGCATATAGGAAAGCGAAATGAAATAGATGTCATAGTCTCACATACCCTCTGTATCTCAGATTTGACCCAGTTAAATGGGCAATGTAACAAAGTTAAATTTGCACTGGCAAATGTGAAAGGTGTAGCCATGGAAGAAGGGGAGGTTTTCAGAAACAGGTTTGACTGTAGTCTGGTACAGGAATCTACAGATTTTGACTTGGCTCACTAGCAGGTCATAATTTATGGACACCTCTGACCCCTCACTTCCAAGTCCCCTGTATGTGCAAGAGGAAGTGTATTGCACAATTGCACCGTGACCACCTCCAGACTGCAGGGTGATGAGAATTGCCTAGTAGGAAGAGGGGGAATCTTCATATCTGGCCAAGTGACAAACAGGCTGGGGCTTTTGTTACCCTGAGCTTCCTTCCAAGCTTTGCATTGAGAAACACTTGGAGCTGTTTGTGACATTAAACCTCTCCTCCCCATTCCCATGGTAAAAGGAGGAGAGATTCTACTCCTTGGGGAGTAGATTTGTGGAGACTTGATTTACTGATCCAGCGATAAAGTGCACAGCCATGCCTCATCAGTGCTTCTCTTCCAAGATTCTGAATTAGAAGGAACGTCTTAATTTAATTTGCGTTGCTATGAAGCTTGGGAGAAGAGAGTCTGTTGTAACTGAATGCTACCCAGATAGCCTTAATATAAAAAAGACAGATCCTTTTAAATTATCTCAAAAGCTTTTAAACTTTAGACTGTTTTTCCGAAAACACACACACAGTTTTCCACAGTCAGATGAATGCTCTGTTTCCTGCTTGGCGTTACGTAACTGCCTTTGTGGAGGGTGTGGTCCTCATTTTTTACTTCAGGAGGATACACTGAAACATGGATTAGTGACTCATTGTGAGATGGAAACATAGCTGGCTGGCCTTTAGTAAGCTCATATTATGTGACTTCAGTTCTCTGGAAAAACAGAAAATGCCTGAGAGGCCTATAAGGCACTGTGGAGCTTGTAGAGGCTTGACTTCAATTCACCACCTCTGATTTCTAAGCTTTTAAGTCTTTCTCCCTTTTATATGGTGGCAAGGTGCATATTCTACCCAGTTGCTCAGCAAGGAAAAAAAGAAACCTGCCCTTCTGTATTCTGATGAAAGACTATCAAGGCCATTATATGGATGGCACATGCATTAAAACAGGAGTGGGAAACCTTTTTGGCCCATGGACTAGATCGTTATCTCTCTCCAGCTCTTGTGGGTCAACTTTGACATGTAGGAGGGGCTACCACCTGTCATTTGCCCAACATCATGGTGGCTGATAGGTGGGTAAGATCACCTAACTGTCAAGTAGACCTGCCAAAGGTCTGCTTTGCTGGCATATTCTGCCACAAGTGAACCAGAACCCTACAGCGAGCAGCACCAACCAACAGATTTATATCCTTCTGGTGGTGAAGTGCTCACATGAGGAAATCACTTAGCTCTTAAGTAAAAGTTCTCAATTACTTTTCTTTTGTCTTACAGAATGTCGTACCCAGGATATCCCCCTTCAGGTTACCCTGCTTTCCCTGGCTATCCTGTAAGTATTTACTATATTTCAGTTCTATCTCTTTGTCACACTTTAGCACAGCAATAGACAATATTATGCCCTCCAGACATTGCTGGTCATCAGGACTCATTAGCATAAGCCTACATGGCCAGTGGCCAAAGATTATGGGATTTGTAGTCCAGTCACTTCTGCACTGGCGGAGGAAGAGGAATGGGGGGGAGCGCACTGCCCCCAGCAGTGCGATCCCGGTGGGGTGCCATCTTGGCTGCCCCGCCTGCTCTCTGCCCCCCAGTGCTGAAGCATGAAGCTCCACCTCTGCACTTCTGGAGGGCACCTACTTGCTATCTGTGCTCTAGCATGATTGAAAAATGGTAATTAGAATGGGATTACAGTATGTAGGTGGTGATTGGCTTGGTTCTCCTGTTTGAGTCTATGGGATAAATTAAAAAGGCTTCAGTCTAGAATATGAATAACCCTCATGTATCATGGACGAGATATGCTGTGATAGTTACAGGTTTCTCACAAGAAATATTATACAGAAAGCTGTCTTGGTGTTTAGAGTTCGGGTTTGTGTATAGGCAGCAGTAAGTAAAAAGCAGGGATTATATTTTAAACTGCTATTTTAAAAATTTATAATATCAGGAGATCATACTGTATTTTTATAAAAGTATGTCGCCTTAGAAAACAACCTCCTTTTTGATCCTCTGAATTTCCTTTATATTTTTCAATATGTTTTCTTACAAGTTTGTAGTGTATGACATGTTCAGTTACAAAAATTGGATTCATGTGTGATGTACTATGTTGCATGCTTTTTGAAGTATGTTTACCTCCCTCCCCCCTGCTCCACATCACAAATATTGTCTCTGTGCAGGTAATGATAAAGGTGTGATGTGATCCTTAGTTAGGAACAATGAACTTCTACAGATGTACTTGCCATCAGCAAATAAACTTATATACTGCAACTAAGATTCAGAGCAGCTTGATCATGGCCTAATTCTATGAGCAGTAATGATTATTGGCAGCAGCAGATGATTTGCATTGTTTTGCTATGTATTTAGTAGGCATAAACCTTCAATCAGATGGTGCCTTTAAACCAGGTATAGCTAATCTATGGCCCTCCAGATGTTGTTGAACATGGCCAATAGTCAGGGACGATGAAGTGAAAGGAAAGTAAGGATGAATCAAATGGAGTACAGCTGTAAAGATTAAGTGAAAGGAAAGTAAGGATGATAATTAGATAAAATTAAGGGTGAGGACTTGCTGAACTAAATTTTTGAAATGGGAATGCAGAAAGGGGAGGTATGAGGAGGTCGGTGAAATAAGTTTAAGAAAATAAGGTATTGAAACTATACTTGTTCTTTTTTATGTTATTTTTGTTTGTGTTTGTGTGTATTGATATGTTTGTTATAATTTGTAAAATCTTAATAAATATTTATATATTAAAAAAAAA
This sequence comes from Podarcis vaucheri, assembly GCF_965113315.1. Classification (NCBI taxonomy): domain Eukaryota; kingdom Metazoa; phylum Chordata; class Lepidosauria; order Squamata; family Lacertidae; genus Podarcis; species Podarcis vaucheri. The sequence continues at coordinate 89,636,817 of NC_138763.1, read as the reverse complement.
ATAGTCAGGGACGATGTGAGCTGGAGCTCAGCAACACCTGGAGAGTTGCAGGTTAGCCACCAGTGGTTGAAGCAGTCCCAGGGTAGCTTTCTGGATCAATTTTATTTGGGTTTCAGACAGCTCCCAGAGATATTGCCAATCCTTCTCGTCCAAGACCAGGACTACTGTAAGAACACTGAGGCTTGTGTTGTTACTATATATAATAACAAGCGCATATTATTGCTTAATAAAAATTAAATTGAATTTTCCCTGTTGTTGACACAGATGTAATTTGTAAGGTTCAACTGGTCTAGAAATTATTTTATTGTTGCGAGCGTTATTGCATTGTGTTGGTATTGGGTTTTGAAGTTGCAGAGGAAAAGAAAATGTTGAGTATTTTGAATTGTGCTGAAGGATATTGACTCACACACATCAGTTTGCTTCTGTCATGCATAATGGCATCTTCTGTCCTCCGAAGTGCTCTGAGGTTTCACCACATAAAAGCACAGTTTGTGCTTCTCCAGCAAATGCGCTCAATGGCACTTTTACTTCTCTATTTTTCTCCTGTTTCATGTTTACTCGATGGACACACATTGTTTCGCTCTTGTGTTCATCCACTTCTTCATAATAGTATATTTTACTTCTGTTCATAATTTTTTCTTGTTTCAGTGTTTATGCTTTAAATTCTTGTTTGGTCTTTTGTTCATGTTTGCTTTTGGCTTCTTTTTGTTTTTGTTATAATGTTGCTTTTTATTTATAACCTTTAATTTTGTCTACTATAATGTGTATTACTTTTACCAGTGTTTTTCTCATTCTCTCCCTCCTCTCTTTTTTATTCATTGTGGTGTCCCCCCCCCCTTTTGGCTGCTTTTTGTTTGTTTGTTCCATGTCTACATTTATTTGTTCTGCAATTCACTATTTTAACTGCTTGTTTTTATCTTTCCCATGAGTGATATGGTTGGTATTGTGTAAAGAGTTTTTACTTTTTTATTCAGGTAGCGTAGTGTATTACTAGATTTGTTTGTGTGCGTGTGTGGCAAAATTGTTTGTACTTCTGCATCCAAGCAGGTCCTCTTTAAGGAGGGAGATGCACCACCACACTCTTTCTGGGCAATGAAATATTAATCAATCCCAGAACCGTATATTGTAAATGTTTGTAGGTCTTAATCTACCCTGAGACTGAACAGTCTCTACTGTATGATGTGCTTATTGCCCTCGCTTGCCCTCACTTCCCTTTGTCTTGATGTTGATACTGTATTTTTGGAATAGGTGTGGAATAAATGAATGAAAATGACTTTTATTCTTAGGGATGGTATGGTGAAGATGAGCATGCCTGCCTTAAGAACGATTCTGTGAACAAAGAGGTTCAAAGAAGCCCCAAGGAGGGCCCCTTTGCAGAACTGTTTATTAGCATGTTTTACTACCTGAGTTGTAAATGTCTTACATCCTGAGTTGCTGAGACAAAGCAAATGTTGGACTCAGAAGCTTGACTCCCTAAGAGGCCTGTTTCCTGGCTGATGTTAAAATTAAGTAGAGAATGTGTTAGATTGTTAGCCTTGAAAGAGGGATAGATTTATAGTTTAGAGGTGACCCGAGATAACAATGAGAAATAGCAGATGATAGTTTAAGAACTAGTAAAAAAAAAGGTAAAGGGACCCCTGACCATTAGGTCCAGTCGCGGATGACTCTGGGGTTGCGGCGCTCATCTCACTTTACTGGCCAAGGGAGCTGGCGTACAGCTTCCGGGTCATGTAGCTAGCATGACTAAGCCACTTCTGGCGAACCAGAGCAGTGTATGGAAACACCGTTTACCTTCCCGCTAGAGTTGTACCTATTTATCTACTTGAACTGCGTGTTTTCGAACTTCTAGGTTGGCAGGAGCAGGGACTGAGCAACGGGAGCTCACCCCCTTGCAGGGATTCGAACCGCCGACCTTCTGTTTGGCAAGCCCTAGGCTCTGTGGTTTAACCCACAGCGCCACACGCTAGTACGCAGGCTTAAATGCTGCATGAATATTATAAAACACACCCCTATTGTAAAAACTGCTAATTTGGATGGACATGGGATATATGCTATTGTTGGGGGTATATGTTTAGGAGCAAACATGATGTAGGCGGATCGGGAAGCCTGTAAACTGCAGTTTCTTAACCAATAGGAATTGTAGGAGGAATATTCGAACCATCTTAGGGTATAAATTATCTGTGATGTGAACTGGAATGTGCAATCCCCTCTTTCCAGCATGAATTGCGGGTGGGTGTGTGGGTGGGTGTGTCTTTGTCTTTGCCCACAGTCTGCTTATGCTTGATAGTGGTGTAGACTTTCTCCTTTCAAAGAGAAATTTGAATCCCTCTGAGAAAGATCCAAGATCCCTGTTGTCCATAATAATTAATTATCTGTTTCATTGCTCCTTTGGGATTTCTGATCAATGAAGTTTCGCTTTCTGTATTGATAACAGTAGGCATTATGGTTGACCTTGCTTCTGTTACTTTAGTCCGAAGTCCATTGTTGTGGGTTGGGTAAATAAGGGCCAGTATTTACTCAGCCACAATCTCGGAGGCAGTTTCTGTATAGATCTGTATTTTTTCTACTTCAGTGGTAGACTCCAACAGCTTTGCAGGACAGGATAATTTGCAAAGTGCTTGGAAACTGGGTGCATGCGATGGAGCTTTCTCTGCCTAGCTCAGAGAGGAAGGGAGAAACACTCACAGGGGAGCCCAACTTCTGGCAACCTTGCAGAGCTGGGTATCTGTTTCTTTCTTTGCAAGACGCTTGTAGCCCGGGTGATAAGCAGGGCGTTTTCTGTCTTTCTCTCCTCTGAGCTTAGAGATCTTCAGTCTAGCTTCTGACATCAAATGTTGTCAGAAGCTGTTCAGGTGGAAGAGGCAGAGGTATTCTCCATATCTGGCACTTGATGGTATGTAGTAGTGACATCCTCTCAATTGCAGTTGTTTAATCCACTTTTATTTTATTTTATATATATATATATATATTTTAATCCACTTCTTGAAGAGGTTTCCCACTTCATGGACGATGAGCATTCCATGTTGGTATTCTGCTATCTTTGGAAGATGCACCTGTTTACGCAGTCATTCCCTTGACCTATCGACCTGAGTCTCCTGTTTTAACTACTGTGTTGTTTTAATGCAATTGTTTTATGGTTTGTTTTTAAAAATGACTGCGTAAACAGGTGCATCTTCCAAAGATAGCAGAATACCAACATGGAATGCTCATCGTCCATGAATTCATAATCCCTTTCAAAAACCATCTAAATTACTGATCATCACTACATTGTCTAGCTTTGGTTTCTTAACCATGCTTTCCATGAAATCTTAAGTGGGAAACTGTAAGTTTAAGAGCTCACTCCAAAACAGGATAAAAGATCTAAGGGAGTTGCAGAAACTTTAGAAACAGAGATCCAATAACTATAGTCCTAAGCAAATCACTGGTCTATCTTCCTTAAATGAAACCATGCACAGAGCAAAACTAGCAACAGTTGGCATAAATGCACCAAATGTGGAACAAATAGTTTTATAAACATCTATTGGGGACACTACAAATTAACAAGGGAGATATTGGCTTACTTATAGACCATAAGTGGAACTAAATAGACCATATAAATCAAATACGCCCCACTTTCAAACCTCTTCAAGAAGTGGATTAAACAACTGCAGAGAGGATGTCACTACTGATGTTGCTTTCTGTAGAATAGATACTGTTCCATCTTCTTGATGAAAACTTGTCTTAGTTACATGCATGCATACATATTGCAGAAGTTATTCTGAAATGCATGCTTTGAGTACATAAGAGGACTCCAAGATTGGAACTTTATTATACTGTCTCTGGTCCTGGCAAATGCATTTTGAATTTTACATTTACATTTTATTTTACATTAATAATAATAATAATTTATTATTTATACCCCAGCCACTCTGGGCAGCTTCCAACTGAATATTAAAAACAATACAGCATTAGACATTAAAAACTTTCCTAAAGAGGACTGCCTTCAGTTGTCTTTTAAAAGTAAAATAGTTGTTTCTTGCCTTGACATCTGCTGGGAGGGCGTTCCACAGGGCAGGTGCCACTACCGAGAAGGCCCTCTGCCTGGTTCCCTGTAACCTTACTTCTCACAATGAGGGAACCGCCAGAAGGCCCTCGGCGCTGGATCTGTGTCTGGGCTGAACAATGGGGGTGGAGACGCTCCTTCAGGTATACAGGACCGAGGCCGTTTAGGGCTTTAAAGGTCAGCACCAGCACTTTGAATTGTGCTCGGAAACGTACTGGGAGCCAATGCAGATCTCTCAGAACCGGTGTTATGTGGTCTCGGCGGCCACTCCCAGTCACCAGTCTAGCTGCCGCATTCTGAATTAATTGCAGTTTCCGGGTCACCTTCAAAGGTAGCCCCACGTAGAGCACATTGCAGTAGTCCAAGCGGGAGATAACCAGAGCATGCACCACTCTGGTGACACAGTCCGCGGGCAGGTAGGGTCTTAGCCTGCGTACCAGATGGAGCTGGTAGATAGCTGCCCTGGACACAGAATTAACCTGTGCCTCCATGGACAACTGTGAGTCCAAAATGACTCCCAGGCTGCGCACCTGGTCCTTCAGGGGCACAGTTACCCCATTCAGGACCAGGGAATCCCCCACACCCACCAGGGAATCCCCACACCCCTGTCCCCCCAAAATTTATTGCATTAACTGTTTTAATGGTCAGGTTTGCACTGTATGTATTAGGCAAGCATATTTGTTCCATGTGTGATTTTTTTTAAAAGTACACCAGAGTTATCCCCCACACCCCTGTCCCCCCAAAATTTATTGCATTAACTGTTTTAATAGTCAGGTTTGCACTGTATGTATTAGGCAAGCATATTTGTTCCATGTGTGATTTTTTTTTTAAGTACACCAGAGTTGTTTTCTTTAATCCAGCAAGTGGTGGAGCTGAAGTGAGACCCTCAGTATAGATTTTCAATTTTCTGTGACTTTCTCTAGGTCTTTCTTTCTCAACTGTGTTAACTCTTGATCTACTGCTTGTGTTTAGCCTACAGGGCAAGAGTCTACTTACCCACCTGCTGGTCAATATCCTTACCCTGCTGCTCCTGGAGGCTTCCCACCTATGGGAGGTGGTGCATATCCTGCTGCTCCACCAGCTGGTGGCTTCCCGGGGGCTACAGGATACCCACCCGCACCTGGTGGGTACCCCCCTGCGCCTGCTGGATACCCTGGGGCTCCTCAGCCTGGTGGAATGCCAACTTATCCTGGAGGTAATGTGCTGAAACACTGTTGGCTGCTTATCTCTGCTGTAGTTGAACGCCTGTGTTTGGTGGCTTAGGAAATATAAGGTTGTATCCAGCAAAACCATCCTGTTAGTGCAGGACCCTCAACCTGTGCAGCAGGGCTTCTTTTTCTACCCATCTATCCCCCCACTCTCCAGATCTGCTCTGAAAGGTTGTGGAAACCCCCCAGAATGGGTTTGTGGGGGGGGGTAGGCATGAGGAAGAGGAAGTCCTTGACTAACAGGACAACTTCATACAAAACCCTAAGCAAGAAAGAAATGAATCAATGCTCTCAGTGAGGTGGTGGTGATGTTCTCTGTGTTTCAGAAAGGTCAGAGAAGCTTAGATGAAAAGGGCAAACCTAAATGCTCAGCTCCCATTTGTCTTCCAATCAGGCACTGAACAGGCTAGGGAAGGACACTGTGTAACTGAAAGTGACTATTCAAGGCCACACACCAGTCCCAATCCCACATAGTGTTAGCTTACTGCGTACTTGCCACCATTGGCCCCACATGAGTGACTTTTTAAAAACCTACTATAAAACCAGAACCATGTTAAGGAATAGGTAAGCTTCAGACAAGGGCTGGCTTATCCAGACATACCTTTCCTTTGCTCTCTCCAGGCACAGTCCATGATTTAAAGCTCCCCCCAGTCACTCCCCCTGCGACAATCCACTCTTTAAAGCTGAATTTGAGCAAATGGCAATTTGGGTTTTCTGAGGATTGCCATTTGCTCTGATTCAGCTTTAAAGACCAGCTTTTCGTGGTGAAAGCTCTGGAGCAAAAAGAAAGAAAGGTGCTCAGACACTGAGCCCTAAAGCACATGGAGCGTGCCTGGAAAGTGTGGATAAGCCTTAACTCTGCAGTGTCTGCTGAATGATTTTTTAACTTGCCCCCCTTCTCTGCCCACAGCATGCAGTGAGCTGCCTGATTCATTTGGGAAAGTTCCTTACCCAATATAAAGGGAAAAAATGATTAGGATTCTGGTAGTGAGCACAAGTAATACAGGTTTTCAAACAGACATTAAATCAACTGAGCATTTTCTAGCTCTTTAAATTGATGTATTAACTATATATTTTGTACTTTGTGATTGAAATATTTTGCTTGCACTTGCATGGTATCAGATTTTTTAATTATTTTTTAAATGTATGTATTCCAGGCGCTGGGTTTGGAGTACCTTCAAATGGTTCTGGCTATGGCTATCCGCAGCCTCCAACCCAAAATTATATGGGAGGTGGACCAGCACAAGTACCAGGTATTGAACGACTATTGTGATTGGATACGGAAAGGATAAATCATCCTGTTTATGGGTTTAGAGGTGGAATGCACCCTGTAAAATATGAGACTAGTGAAGCAAACTTGTATCTGTAAATCTTACTGTAAGTCTGTATTCCACTGCTGAAACACAAAATAGTAGTTAAGTACTGTTACCCACTGCCTTGCGGGACATCTTCAGGAGAAGAAAAGGCCAAGGAGCAAACCCTACGCAAATTTGAAACGAAGTCCTTAAGATGGTTGGATGGGGCCTTGTACACCTCCTTCTGGCAACTCCTGCAGCCAAGCCGGTGCCAAATGTATTGCTCTGCTTTCCTTGGGGCCACATCCTTGACGCCGTGGGGTGGGGTGGGGTGGTGGGTCTTGTCATCTAGGAAGCTCCATACACGCCGCCCAGGCCTCTGCCTCAGAGAGGTCACTTCGATGTTGCTAACATAGCAGAAACAATGTGAGAGGCAACAGCTATGAACTACCAGTCTCTGCAGCCACAGCAGGTGCTGTGATTCTCCAGCAGTTTGACTTCAACCCCAGAAGCGCACTTCATGGTCTCTCGAGACAGACGAATGCCTGCAGCTCTTGCACCGGCCTCATGTATAATCCCATGTGGGGACAGTGATTCACAGAAACAGCATCTATGCACAGCCCCAGCTGGCTTGTGAGTCCACTAGTGGTCCTGCATGATCCTGGATTGCATGGGTGCTGCCATAGTTGGTTCCTTTTGTTATTGTTAATCTGTTCAGTGGCAATGCAGATATAACACGACACCCTAGTACAGTGGTACCTCGGGTTAAGTACTTAATTCGTTCCTGAGGTCCGTACTTAACCTGAAACTGTTCTTAACCTGAAGCACCACTTTAGCTAATGGGGCCTTCTGCTGCCGCCGCCCCCGTGGCGCCCCCTGCTTCTATTCTCATCCTGAAGCAAAGTTCTTAACCTGAATCACTATTTCTGGGTTAGCGGAGTGTGTAACCTGAAGCGTATGTAACCCGAGGTACCACTGTAAGTACTAACCAGGAAAAGGAGGGGGGAAATTGGTGCAAAAAAAGAGAGGGAACCTGTGAATTTGTGGCATTCCTCCTCATCTTGGTTATGCTGCTGTTCATGCCACATCTGCACTGGGCCTTACCGTAGTCCCACTTCCTAACCTTGTGTCGGAAAGGACCTTGGAAATAAAGATAGGGAGTTCCAGGCTGCAAGTGATAGTGTTTTAATGGTCAGCTTTGCATCCAGCAAGTATTTGTTCCATGCACAGCTCCCTGAAGGGAGCAGGAGATGCAAGGAAAGAGACAGAAATCTGAAATGTGATTGAAAGTGACACAATTTGGTGGGTGCTCATGTCACTGTGAAGCCTGCAGGCTTCTTTGCAAGTCCTGAAGTTCTCCCTGATCGGCATGAGGAAATATTAGCTGAAAAACAGTGCATGAATCAGAAGCAGACTTCACATTTTGCTATCATGATATTTTATGCACACAGCATGGCAACAGTAAAATCTTATTTCAATTTTCTATTTTTCTTAAGCTGGATATCCAGGTGGACCAACTCCAACACCACCTCAGGTATGTCATTTGTATTATAAAATGGGACAATGTTGTTGGTTTTATTTGATCATGGTGGGAATGCAAATTGTTTTGACAAAGAAAAAATGTTGTGGTCCAGTTCTGCAGATCAGTATAGAAAACTACTCACTTGTGTATGCAGCATATTTGAATACACCTCTTGGAGTTTGGCTTGAGAAGCCAGAGGATGCTGTAAATATAACTGAGTCCTTCAGTCTTAGGGGGCAACCTTCCCTTTTGAGGGAAATCAAGCTAAGCAAACTATTGGTTAGGTTGTTGCAAGGGCTCTGGGTGGACAAGTAGAACCAGTTTAAACTACAAAAAGGTATGCTTAATGAAAGTATAAGAAAAACATTCTAAGGGAGGTTGTGGAATCTCAGCTCAGGCATACACCAGCTGTACTTCCGGTGTGTGTCAAATTCCCTACCTCACTTCCTTGTGGCAACCATAGTTTGTCATCCATATGTGGCAAACCATAGTTGCTGCATATTTTGCCTCCAGGCCTGAATTAGAAACCATGATTTGAAATGGGAGAGGAACTTACTTGCCTGATTTTGAATAAACTATTGTTATCATGTATTGGGAAGGACAGTAGATGAATTGGAGTACACAAGGAGAAGATCGCTTGGGCAAGCCTTCCATGTAAAAGAAAGAGCTGGGGGCAAATAATAATAATAGTCAAAATAGTAAAATTTAAATAGAGGGAGAAGTTTGATATTAGTTTTTTAAAACCTGCTTTTAAATTAAGTGCTAATAAAACCCTTCTGCAGTAGCCATTTGTAAAGGCCTGTCATGTTTTGAGATTTGCAGCCTTGATGATTCCAGTGTGGTAACTTGGAACATAATAGATTTTGGCAACAGTTACACTTCACAACAGGGTTCTTCCCCCCCCCCCAAGCCATCCCCCTTGAGGTTCAGGCCATTCTTGCTTTGGAGTAGACATAGTGAGCCCTTGTTCTCAGAATTCAGGATCCCAGTTCATCACAGGACCCTCCTAGAGGCTTCTTCTACCACCTCCTTGTGCTCAGATTCCTCCTCCTTCCTTCTCTTAGACTGGCCCCTGTACACAGTTGACACAGGCAGTGCTGTTGCCCCTTGCCTCACCCAATAAACTTTCCTTTGACTCCCAAGGGAGTGAGGGATTGCCACCCTCCTACTTATCGTCGAGTCAGCTGCTTTAAAAGAGGGTTAGACAAATTCATAAAGGATATCAACATTAGCCATGATGCATGTGTTCTGTCTCCACAGTCAGAGGCTGTATGCTTCAGAATACCAGTTGTTAGAAACCGCAGGAGGGGAGAAGGCTGTTGTGCTTGCAAGCTTCCCACAGTTGTTCTCTCCTTCTCCCTCTCTTTGCCTCAAGCCTACCTCTCCCTCTCTGTGTTTCTGTTTTAACTCTGAATGCTAAGGGAGGAGATGTGTCCTCCAGCCTGAAATAGATTGCTGGGGAAATTTCCTGCAAATACTTATAAAGGCTTGAGCCGATGACAGGTGGCGCCCCATCATATTAGTAAACCAATTCTGTTCATCTGGAATATATTGGCCTCCCGACTGCTTAGGATGTCTCTCCTTTCCCTTTAAAGTACTGATGCCTAAGATTTCATTGTTGAGATTGAATAAGCATTTCACATGGATCAATAACATGGTCAAACAGATTTCTCAATCTCAGCCTGCAGCAATGACTCAACATATGCAAGGCACAATTCGACCAGCTCCGAACTTTGACGCAGGGCGGGATGCAGAAATTCTGCGCAAGGCTATGAAAGGGTTTGGTAAGAGCGGTTTTGTGTTTCATACAGTGTTCGTGTTTAAACTTGTGTAGGCCCAGAAACCAAACTTCTCTACCTTAATCCTGTACGCCTCTCACTAGATCCTTCCAACACTTGCATATATTTTAACCATAGTCTTTAACATAACTTGGGGTGCAAATCAGCCTTTGACTCTAAAACCTGAACTGTTTATATGGAATATTTTTTCAGCATGGCTTCCTCTTTCCATGGTTTGGTTTCCATTTTGGATTTTTTAAAAATAGAAATACTGGGCAACAGTGAAGAAGAGCAGCAAGACTTGGGATAGATGGGTCTGTAGAGCGGGGCATGAAGAATCGTAACCATGAGAGAGGATTGCACAATACGCAGGGCACTAGATGCTCCTTGATACTGTCCTTGGCAGGGAACTCGCTTGTCTAAAGTGTATCCAAAACTGTCCAGGGCAGATTTTGGCGGTGCCTGATTTGGCGGCTGCAGGTGGGAGGAGAGGAGGTGAAGTTCCATTGTATGAGAGAAGTCCACTTGCACCAAGTTGGATTCTACCCCAGAACTTTTTGTCAGATGTCCCCGTGTTTGAAATCTTTTCCCTACAGTGTACATTGCTAAATACCTGCTTTAAGCAAGCCTATGAGATCTCTCTGCATTCAAACTCTGCAGTGAAGTAGTTTCATTTTGTACAGGAAATCTATGAATGTGAGCAGTTTGCAAAGTCTCTACTAAAGCAGTGTTTTTGCCCGATGTACACCTTGGGGTGTACAATAAAAGGGATGAAATGGCTTGATACGAGACTACACTGAGTTGCCTTCTTGCTCCCTAGGAACGGATGAACAGGCAATCATTGATGTTGTGTCCAACCGCTCCAATAGTCAGAGACAGCAAATTAAGGCTGCTTTCAAGACCATGTATGGCAAGGTATGATTGCTGGTGATTTTGTTTTAGTCATATAATAATAATGAAAAGCAAATCAGCAGCTGGTACAGCATATGGACAGCTTGTGTGCTTAACTGTCATGAGCAGAGTGAGGTCTGTAATTTAACTTCATTTCTTTATTTTGTCAAATACTGGACCCTCCCCTGTAGTGGTTTTCAAGAAAGCTAGGAGTGGACATAGCCTCTGGCTGTGCTTTACTAGTATAATGTGTAACAGTGAAATGTTGACAGTAGCTTCATGTTCAGTATGTGCTGAGTGATGCAACCTATTTCAGACAGAGGCTCTCTCCTATCATAGAAGATTCCAAATAGCTCTTTGACATAAAAAGTCAGTATGGGCCTTGTTGAGGTACTAATATTGACATACAAGGCACATGTCTACAACACACCAACTCTTTTGCATTCTGCTGTATAAAATAGTAATTTCTTCTAAAATGGCTGCCTGTGTTACGATCCCCTAGTTTAAAAGAAGTTTTAAATTGATTTATTGTGATTACTGCCTTCATTTTCTGCCTTGAAAATATGTCTCACTAGACTTCAGTAAACATTGATTTGCCAGCAGCTGAACTGTACATTTTCAGTTTGTGTGCACATGCATATTTTATGAATGTATGTCTTTCTGATACCACTTTGTAATTGGACAGGATTTAATTAAAGACCTGAAGTCGGAGCTAAGTGGAAATATGGAAGAGCTGATCCTTGCATTGTTCATGCCAAGTACCTACTATGATGCTTGGAGTTTGCGGCATGCCATGAAGGTATGATTTTCACTGGCATTTATTTTCATGTAAAATGAGCACATTAACTGTAAAGGACTGTAAATGCTCAACTAGCTCAAAGTCATTTCAAAATTTATTTTCAGTAATAAAGGTGAAAATTGTGTTAATAGATTTTAAAATTAAGGAATATATGCAGTGTACATTTCCAGAATATTCACAGACAAATGCAACCTGCTCCCACTCTCTCAAAATTATGGCAAATCTCTCATAAAGATAGGCACCAATGCCTGTCTTGCAAAATTAACCATGGTCCTCTGTTTTGCATATTCTTTTGTTCTACTCACAGAACCCCACTTCTTGTTTTCTTATTCACTTGGCTTTCAGTCAGAGAGTCAGAGATGATTGTTCTTCCCTCTCCCAGTTCTTTATTCCACCCCCCACCCTGTTAGAGTTGGGGAATGGGGCACATGTGCAATCCAGGAACGCCTTGTGCTTGGCAGAAACAAATAAACCATCACAGTAACACCCTGCACCCCCACCCCCAAATCCACTGGAATCCACTCCTGGTTTTCTCCTCAGCCCCCTTCAATTTTCCAGAAAGGCAGGTTGGGAGTAGCAAGAGCTGGGGTGGGGAGGCGGGTGAGAGAAACTTTTAATGTCAGGCATACAGAAGAAGAGTGACAACGCTTCTGTCATCCTCAGCCAACAAGTCAGATATGCAGCACTAGCTTGTCTCCAGTAGCAGGGCTGGGTGACTATGATTGATCTGAATGCAGAAATACCTGTAAGACAACTGTGGGAGTACTTCAGGAGGGAGGCAGGGATGCTCATTCTGTGAATTTAAGCTACAGTCTAGTTGAAAATATTGCTCCACTGAGAATGAATGAAACCTGTGCAAAGAGCATAGCAGTGCCCAAGTGTAATTTATATGTACATGGTACTAATTCCTAACATGAACCTTCCCACACATCCCTTAGTTATTTTAAGAAATGGACAAGGCCTTCTGTGTTCTGAAAAACTGAAGGATTGATTGGTGTCCTTGCTTTCTTTGCTCAAGCTCCTTACATTTCTGGCTGCATGACTTCTATATATACCCAGATATGGAAATGTGTATGTGTTAGAGATACAATTGACAAATGCCCTATAGACACAGTTCCCTGGTTGTAGCCAGCTGAGTTTTACTAATGCATAGACCCATTAAAATTAGTAGACTGAAGTCATGTTCGCCCGTGCTTGTGCCTGCATCCTGTTCATTTCCAGTGAGATCATCACTGGATTATGCTCTTAGATTATAATATTTTTCTTCTGTAACAAACCTTGGGAACTATTGGTAGTTGGTGGCTAAATGAAGCAAGTTTGTTGGTGGCTAAATGAAGCAAGTTTTGAGCTGAAAGACGCACAATGGCTTGCAACATGATCTAGTTGAATGAAGCAATATGGCTCAGATGTTCCTACAGTACAAAAAAGTGATCAATCTTCTTTCTAATGTAATAAAACAATTAGATGTTCTGGTCAGCTTTCTGAGCAGCCTGCATTGAGGTAATGTCTGTAGTGCTTTGTTCCTCTGCCTGCAGGGTGCAGGCACACAGGAGAATGTGCTGATTGAGATTCTGTGCACAAGGACAAACCAGGAGATTCGAGAAATTGTCAGATGTTACAACAGTGAATTTGGAAGAGATATCGAGCATGATATTCGGTCTGATACGTCAGGACACTTTGAACGATTACTTGTATCTATGTGCCAGGTAGGATGAACAACCACCTTCTGTCGCATTTATGTTTACCAAGCACACGTTTACCTTGTTCTCGATAACAAGGCCACCATATAAGTATCTAGTTTGAACCAAGTACAGTTACAGCTGTAAGTTTTCCACCCCTTTTGAAATGTATCCTGAGTTAGGTACCATTCCTTGTATGAAATAGGATTTGATGATAGGACTAGGCTTTTTCTATCAGATGGAGATTTCAAATACCTATCTCTTGAAGTAAATGGTTTTGACTTAACATGACCCTCTAGGACCCGATCAATGTGACATTCAGCTCTGAAGGAGACCTATTACTGAATATTATGGAATAAAACAGACACAATAGATCAGTAGCTCCCAATTAGCTTAGTACTGTGGACCCCCCTTTTTCAAAATCCAAGCCATAGACCTACTTTTTAAAATGTGGTAGTTTTTGTTATGTAAATGGTGCCACCATACACTTCAACATGACCCAGCACAAAAACCAGGATGTGTGTCTTCTGGGCTGCGCTCCTGCACGAGTCATTTGGCCCACACACAAACATGGTGCCCAAAAACGGGATGTATTTGACAATTTTTTCTCTCTTAGATGCAACCAAAATACTGTGTTAAATAGACTTGTTCCATCTTGCCCAAACCAAAACTCTGATTTGGAATACATCTCTCCTAACCAGTTCAACCTGTTAATGTGTTGATACAGGCACAGATCATGGACCAGGCCTCCTCTTTTTGCACACTGTATTGAATCCCCCCCCCCCCAAAAAATAGGCACTTTTATTAATGTGCTGCCACTCTGTCATATCTTGCTCTATGGTCCTTTGGTTTTCCAGATGATGGACTCCAGCTCTAGTCCGCATGGGCCACTGACGATGGGAGGTTTAGTCCAGCAACATTTAGAGAGCTGCAGGTTCCCCCATCCTCTTTCTCGGAACAAAATTGGTTCATTTCAATGCTCACAATCTTACAGTGCCAGAAAGTTTGAAACTAGTCTGTCTATCCAGCTCAGTTTCAATTTCTCCCCTAAGTAATTATCATTGTTGACAATAAAAGTAATAAAAGTACTGGACTAGTCTGTTGTTAACTGATAGAAAGATAAATAGTTTGGTCATGTTAGTAGTATTTATCTTATACTGTGGCTCTGCTTAATTTAGCTACCACTGTAACGTGCAAGTATAAATTTCTAATTTCTCCCTGGTCACAGTTACAGTGGCTTTAAATATAAATTAATCTTGCCTTGTCCTCTAGACGGTTGAAATCATGAGATGACTGAACAGTTGATCTTATTTTTGCTCATTTTGTTTTGCATATTTGTGGAGCCATAGCTGTGTTCAGACAAGGATACTATAAAGCATAAATGGAGGCCAGATGTTTAATCATTTGATTTGCTATGTCTAAATGTGTGTACTTGGCAAAAAAGTAAATTAAAAGAGGGTGGGCATCCAGGGAAAAAGACTTGGCAATCCTACCTGCCATTGAATCCAATGAGTTCTGACTATACACAATTTCTGCTGTGATCCCTGGAACGTAATCCCTGCATAAGTTGTGGGCTTACTGTATATAATAGTAGTAATCAATATTTTTCTCTCTTACAGGGTAATCGGGATGAGAATCAAACTGTAGATTACCAAAAGGCTCAACAAGATGCTCAGCGCCTTTTCCAAGCTGGTGAAGGGAAGCTGGGGACTGATGAGTCTGCCTTCAATATGGTCCTGGCAACTAGAAGCTTTCCCCAGCTGAAAGCCACAATTGAAGCCTACTCTCAGGTAGACAAGAAGGGGAGGGCATTTGTGTGGACTAGACAGGACTGGATTTGGCTTTCATCAGTTCTTTGGCTAAAAAATTAACATTTCCTACTTATATTTTTGCAGGTTGCTAACCGAGATTTATTAAGCAGCATTGGCCGGGAGTTTTCAGGAAATGTAGAACGTGGTTTGAAGGCTATCGGTAAGGGACTTTTCCTGCATTTCATTGTTCAATGAGGTCATTTTTATGGGCAATTTATTTACCAAGCACCTACAACTATTAGGTGCTGGAAACTTCACTGATTAATGAGCATCAGCTGGGGCTTCAGTGCCCTTCCCAGACCTGTAAAATAATTTATGCAAAATAAGAGGACTGGTGTCAGTTGCTTAATTTGCACATGTGATGTACAGTGGTATCTTGGTTGTCAAACTTATTCTGTTCCGGGAGTCCGTCCGACTCCCGAAACCATTCGAAAACCAAGGCACGGCTTCCGATTGGCTGCAGGAGGTTCCTGCTTTCAAGTGGAAGCCGTTTCGGATGTTTGGCTTCCAAAAGACAGTTGCAAACTGGAACATTTACTTCTGGGTTAGTGGCGTTCAGGAGCCAATTTGTTCAACAACTAAGCTGTTCAAGAACCAAGACTGCTTCAGATTGCTGGTGGTGCAGTAATCCATTCCCTCCACTAGGAGGCACACTCCCTAAAGCAAGCCCTCACTAGGAACTGGGCTAGATGCACTACCCATTTCCTCCCTAGAACCAGTTAGGGCTGATCTAACATTTAACTCTAATTTGCCTAGTAAGGACATGATTGTTACTTTTAATTACTATTGGGTTGGATAATTTTATGCTTTTGAACTCTTGGTCTTTGTATAATCTTTATGTTATGATATACTTGGGGGGGGGGGAATGCAATGACAAAAAATGCAGTTTGGATTAAAGATTCTGGCAGGTTGATGCTGTTAGAATCTTGTGGCTTTGAGCTGTCAGTGTCAACTTTGAGTTGATCCTAATACTGTTTTATTGCAGTGCAATGTGCTCTGAATCGCCCAGCCTTTTTTGCAGAGAGGCTTTATCATTCCATGAAAGGAGCCGGCACAGATGACTCTACCTTGGTTCGAATTGTAGTCACTCGCAGCGAGGTAAGAATTTATTATGTGTAACTTTTACCTAATATGTAATTAAAGGCCGGTTATTTAATCTTGTTTGTGTTCATTATATACACAATCTGGCCATATTTCCAAAGAGGTCAAATGGCTCCTTTATTAAAACGCAAATCCATCACAGTCTTTTACTGTATGAAGTTCAGGCACAATGGAAAGGTAACAGAAGCTGTAAACACTTTTGACAAATTGATAGTTGAAACTTTCCTGGTATTATAAGCAGCTTTCTTTATTAAACTTGTACAACCCAAGTGGCACAGTGTATAGATTCAAGGCCATTAGTGGTGATGCCAGTTACCTGAGCTGGCACAGATCTAGATGATAGAAAGCACCCTTCTTTTAGGTAGCAGACTCAGTACCACATTGTTCCTGGCAGTGATAGTTGCCCCGACCTCAGACTTCATTATTGAGTCATTGCTTTAGAGAGGCTTTCCAGGTAGAAAGACTGGCTATGAACATGAGGTGGGGGCAGCTGCAGTTGCCAAGACAGGTTGGAGCCATGCACTTTAAGAATGAAAGCAGTGTACTGATTCATGTATTTATTGTGTGTGATTGCTTTTGTCGTGTTATTAGGCCTGGCAATACATCAATATCTTGCCCAGGACTGCTAGGAGGGGCAGACCATGATGACAGCTTCACTCAGTGGTATAGGTGAAACTGCCACCTCCTGAGTAAAGCCGCCATCCTACTGTGCAAGGCACGATACAGCTTGTTCCTCCCTGTGCTTTAAACTGCTTGGCTGAGCACGCCGCTGCCCTCGCCAAGCAGTTTTGCAGATCCCCTGACACCGCACAAGCCAGAGGTGGGGGGGGGGGGCTCTGTTAAAGTGCTTCCCAGCCCCACTCCCGCTTGCACGTGGGCAGGATTGTGGCTGGGGAAGTGCAGGCTCTGTCACACTTCTCCATCGAGGTGTGCACCCCTCAACAGAGACGTTTAAAGGAACACCCACCTCTCCTCTGGCTCTGTTAGACTTCACCTGCTGAGGCAAGCCTGTGTGCACTTGCCTCAACTGCTGCCGCTTAGGGGGTTGGATGGGCTCAGCCAGGGGGTGCAGAGGCTGCGTGGATACAGTGGTTTTGCACCCCATGGCTTGAGGACCAGCTGTGTTCACTTGGCTGCCTTTGTCTGGGAGGGTGAGCTGTCTGTTACCACCCCACAAGGGAAGAGGCTTGCATAGGCAAGGGCAGTCAACGCACAGAGCCTGACAGGCTCTGTGAACTTGGCTACTGCTGCCTGGTCCATCTTTTGGGGGGGGGGGTAAGCTGGCTGCATCTTCCTCCCAGGGGAAAGAGGTACCACACCAGCAGAGAGTGCCTCCAAAAGGAGGTCCCTGCTGCTGGCACACCAGGGCTCTCAGTTGGGGGGTAGGAGCCTTCCCATCCCCCAGGCGCTGGGGTGAAAGCACCTTAGCTTCCACAGTGAGAGCTGAGGTTGGTTTCACCCCTTGCTGGTGAGACACCACAATGTTGAAAATGTACCGTATTTTTCGCTCTATAGGACGCACTTCCCCCCCTCCAAAAATCAAGGGGAAATGTGTGTGCGTCCTATGGAGCGAATGCAGGCTCCTTGGCTTCAGCAATAGCAACGTGAAGGCTCCGAAGCGCAGAGGGAGGCTTCGCGTTGCTTTCGCTGAAGCCTGGAGAGCAAGACTCTCCTGGATTAAGGGATAGCTGCCCGAAGCCTTTGGAGCGCAGCGCGAGTTCCCGCTGCGCTCCAAAGGCTTCAGCCACGCACCTGCCTGGAAGCCGGAGGAGGAACAGAAGGAGACTCCTTCTGTTCCTCCTCCAGCTTCGCCTGAAGGGGTGCTGCGCAGTTCTCCTTCTCTGCGCAGAGATGGAGAACTGCCCAGCGCCCCTTCAGCCATGCGCCTGCCCTGGCTTCTGCCTTAGCCGCACACAGCCTCTTTGGGCAGGGGGAGCCTTCATCCCGCTGCCCTGAAGAGGCTTGGCGCGGTTATCCCAGAAGCCAGATCCCTCTTGCTGTTCTGGCTTCTGGGATTCAAAATATTTTTTTTCTCTTGGTGCGTCCTATAGAGCGAAAAATATGGTAACACTGCCCAGCCCTAGTTATTATTTGCATGCTATCTTTCCATAGTGAAAACTATGCCTTCAGGAAAGAGGGCATACAAATAACACGATGAACTTCTCCCCTAATGTGGAAGGTTGCATTACACATCATCCACTGTGCCAGAGAGTAGCATATATGCATTACTTACTTGTTCACAGAGAGCAGTAATAGAGGTTGGATCGCTAGGCAAACCTATGTCTTGAGTAGCTTTGTGACATGTTGCAGACTGTTTCCATTGTCAAATTAATTCTTCCTCATCATCAAACTGGCACTGAAGTTTTAATGCCCGGTGCTGGTGAATGGGGCCCAATCCACCTGGAATTTCAGTGGCACTAGACCTGCCTGTTGAGTTTAATGGGATTCATGAATTAAGTTGTGTCTTCTCTCAGTTGTATGCTTTGTTTCTTTTGGCACAGATTGATCTTGTACAAATCAAACAGATGTTCACCCAGATGTATCAGAAGACTGTGGGCACAATGATACAAAGTGACACAAGTGGAGATTACAGGCGTCTGCTCCTGGCCCTTGTTGGTCAATAGACCACGCTGAAACAAAGAAAATGGAAAATGAGCTGCTTGGGCAAATGACTATCATTGCATATAAGAGCATAAGTTATCCTAGACAATGTAAACAAGTATGCTTCTAATGGATGGTTTATTTTGCACATATAATTGCCTTAATTTCGCACATCATGTACTTTACAATATAAAATAAGACACCTGCTGTCTGAGTTGTAGTGAAGTGTCTTTTTCTTGTTACCGTGGTTATACTCAATACAGTAATATAAATCAGTATCTCTTATTTACAAATATTAAATAACCTTGGATTTTAGCTAAATTACTCAGAGTAGACTTAATGAACCACAGTAGTAGAATACAACCACCCCTTACTCTTGTGAGCATTTCACACATACAAGAAAGAGTCCTTTCTACTTAGGAAATTTTTCCTATATGTACAAAGTTTGTAGCAGTTCAGAACATGCCGGGGTGGGGAGAAAAGGCTATAATAAAGTATCTTGGAATAATGCATGGCTGTCTTGCTGAAACCTTCAATAAATATGCAAAATAACAAAACAGTACTAGAAGCCATGCCACAATTATCCCCGTTGGAACATTTTGCAAGACAATCACTCACACTACCAAGAGCTTATAACCTACCTACTCTCAGCAGTCAAGAACATTAACACTGGAGGGAGCTGTTAGGAGTGAACGTGGAGCACTGGTACCAAACTGTATGGGAAACAGCCTTACTAGAAAAGCTAACCAACAAACCAAAACTAGCACAGGGACAAATAAACAAGGATGCCTTCACCCCAGTGTGGTTCCCCTTTATTACACACACAGCCCAACTTGAACCCAGCGACAGCATGCAAATTGACATGGCTAACTTGAGCCAACAACCCTTCATGCACAAACAAAACTTACTGTAGCAACTTACTGTAGCCCCCATGAACATGAACACGAATGAATGAATAGAAAGGGAACCTATGCATGTGATTCTGACACAAAAACCTTGCACATACACTGTAAAAATGCAAGTTTACTACGCCCCACCTCTCTTCCCACAACCTTATACTGTATACAACATTGAATTGAACTGATCTGTTGAAAGGACTGTATGTTGCAAAAACAGAGATGTATGTACTTATGTAACTCAAGAAAATCTTTAATAAAAACAATTTAAAAACAACAACAACTAAGAGCTGAAACCTGCAGCTCTTTGCACTGCAACACATTGTTGCAGTCTCATTTAGAAACCAGAAGTGCATAAGCACCTTCACCCTTCTAGTTTTCAAAGTATGCAAATACTAGCTACTGATAAAATGGAACAGCAATCGATTAAAAGGATTATGATTTAACTAGATCTTCAACCACTGTATGAAGTGACCAAAACCCTGTTCATATGGTAGTAAGAAACATTTCTCAAGAAACATTTCTCCAGAGTCTGATCCCATATTGCTACTCTCTGTTTGAGTGAGGCATTTAATTGGGCTGTCAAAGTCCCTGTTACTTGCTAGTCATAGAAACATTTTCACTATTCAAGCACAGTGGTGCCAGCAGGACAGACTTTGGGAGTCCTCTTGGTTATTCTGCCCCAAACAGAAAAGCTCTAGTTAGCACATACTGAAGTGAAGTAATATATACCACCACTATCTAAAGAGGAAGGTCCCTGTATGCCCAAATTTAGGAATTTTATTACAAAACTTTTGACCTCTCCAGCACTCAGGTTTACGCATCCTGATTATATGAGGAAAGTTCAGTGGCATGAGATATTTCATTTCATTTCACTGTTCATTTGTATACTGCCTCTCTATATTACTATACACAAGGAGGCTTGCAAGCTGAAGAAACAACAAAACAGTGAAGATCACACATGTACTAACAATGTGATTAAATACAAAAAAGACTCGCCTGTATAATATGTAGTAAGCGTTTCCTAATCTGAGCTGAAACAGACACTAGTGATTTTGTCTGGCAGACTGATGACATCTCCGGGTTGAAGCCTCAACCTAGCTCCCAATTCCTATTCTCATACATTTTTAAGTTGTACTACTAGCGTACCCCTGTAACGTGAACAGACAAATCTGGGACTTGGATCTAACATTCTGCCTCTGACAGCCATTCAGCTCAAAGGAAGTTGAAACTAATCACAAAGCTGGGTCATTTCCCAGGATTTTGTTGCTTGAGTGAACATGGAAAGCCCTTAACACAATGTGTTAATGAGCACTGAATTAACAAACACCTATTTAACTAACACACAGTGCTAATGACAGCTTTAAAACTCGAACATTTAGACTATCCAACAACTGTTTGCATTCTTCCAGTACATCTAGGACTCAGTCCAGTTATGGCAGTGAGGAACCCGAGCACAGACTCTCATATAACTTTTAACAGTAGAACTTTATAACCCAAAACTAAACCAGTTGTCTTCGCTGAGAGAGGACCTCAGTGAAGGAGATGCTTGTGGAGCAGCAGCCCAGGCCATGTTGACCCAGTGTTCTTCACAGTTAAGAGGCTAGTAATATTTAATTCCATGTACGTTTGAACGAGGTGAAAAAAGCAAGACAAGAGTAAGCAGACAGAAATAGTTGCATTAGCAGGGGCAGAGAGTAAGGAGGTCAAAACTTTGCCTGCTTCAAGTTTAATAATATGTGAGGTTTTAAGAGTAGGCTTGCTCCTGCTGTTGCGAACTACCCAGAGCACAATGTAGTACAGTGGTGGCATTTGCCAGTTTCCCCTTCCCCTGCAGCCTCCAAAAACCTACTCTGAAAGACGGAGACACCTTCTGGATTAGTGTGTGAAGGCTGCAGAGGGAATTGGAAGCAGGCAAGTCACCTCCCTTCTACCAGTGAGATCCCTCTGCTATATCAAAAGCCTCACAGACAGGAGCCCTTCCATGCTGGGAGGCTGAAATCTGGACAGATCCATCAGGCTTATACCACTAATAGAACTTCCCAGCGGTTGGAATGAGTTCTAAATTGAGAAGATGCTTAACAAGCATTTGGAAATAATTATGTCTGTGTTCAGGTCTGTAGAAGGACGTGAAGATGCTAAAATAATGTGGCAGGGCTGCCCCTTGTTAGTTTATATTGCTCTGGCATCCTCAAGACACAAACATTAAAAGGAACCAGTATTTTACGCCAAGAAAACAAAACTGCACTGTGTGCAGTTTATTATCTTACTTCTGGGACAGCTGCTGTGCCTCAAGTAATGCATGTAAATAAGTCATTTGATGGACATCTCAATGTATAAAATATGGAATAAGTCTGTGGCCAAGTCACTCAGCCAATTCACAACAAATGCAGCTGAGTGGAACTGCATTTTCTTGCAGTTAAACATTTCAGATATTTAACCATTTAATCTCTCCAACCACCCACCCACCTCACAAGTTAAGAGACATTGCTGTTTCTCACCTCTTTAGTGAATGGCATAGCAGATTGGGACAGGTGGAAGCTTCAGATAAACCTGTGGGAAAAGGGGGGAAACGTCAGTATTGTCCCACATTATGTACATGCATTCCGAGGACTCACCCACTTCACCCCTCCCCCACCCTTTATTGTGGAGCAGCATTGGTGTTAAATAGCATATACTTGTTGCACGTTCTAATTGATGTAGGAGGCGATGACACCTCCCCCAATATACAGTGGAACCTTGGTTTTTGAGCGCATCAGAAGCTGAATGGCTTCTGGGGCACATTTCTCGGTTTTCTCAATGGGATTGAGCCTCGGTTGTCGAACATTTCGGAAGTCGAACGGTCTTCCAGAACGGATTCCATTTGACAACAGAGGTTCCACTGTATTTCATACACATTTATAATTGTATACACGAGACACTGGAAAGTGGACGTTCTTTGCTGCTTTTGTATTGTACCTGCGGGCTTACCTTTCTTTCTTTCTTTCTTTCTTTCTTTCTTTCTTTTTTATATTCCACTTTTCCACTAAGGTCCTCGGGGTGGTGTACATGATTCTCCCTCTCCCCATTTAACCTCACAACCACCTTGTGACATAGGTCATGGGAGGTCACCTGTGATAGGGATGGAGGAGGCTGGGAACGCTGGGCACAAATATGGCTGTTACTTTTCAATTTTTTTTTAAATCAATAAAAATAAACAACACCCCACCCCAAATTACACACATCATTAATAAAGAGCTGCTAACTCTACATTGCCCATACATGCAAAACCATCACTGACTTTCAAATGAAATGTTCCTTTGCCATTTTAGTTAGCTGTGCTTGAGATCTAATCACCCACCATATAATAGTCTCATTAAGTACAGCACTGCTCTACATCCAAGTAACTATATGAGGAAGGATTGTAGGAATGAGCACACCAGCTCTGCCCCTGTCACCTTTCTCAAGTTGGAGCAAACTTCTGACATAGGGAGGCTTCCTTAACTCAGGGACTTCAAAGATTCTAAAATGTGCTGGGAACCTCCCCATTCCAGATATTTGCCCCCAGGAGGTCAACTAAAATGGTTGATTGTGTTGTGTTCCTCATTACGCAAACAAAAACAGAAGCAAACCAATCTGAGCTGAGGCCCATGCACAAACTTTATTGTGCGCTTCTTATTATAAAATACTTGAATGGTTTAAAACATGCATCAAAGAGCCAACTTAGGGTCACACACAAGTTCCACTTTGTGGCAAATACACTGCAGGTGAAATCCATTGCCGTAAGATTCCAACAGCTTCCCACAGAATAAGAAAGGTAAGTAACAAAATGTTGGGAGGATTTAACTACAGTTCCTCATTCGTTAGATCAACACATGGTTTGATTTTATTTTAACCGAACAGTCCAGCTATCAAAAACATAACATGCATCTTGATTTTATATCTTCACTAACATCATAATGTCCAGAGTAATTATGCATTGTATGGCCAAAAGTTCAAAACAAAAACAGAAACAACCAAACAGAATTAAAAGAACACACTTGCAGCCACTCAGCCCAACAATTATTAACTATTTAAGCAACTTTAATACAATAAACTAAAAATACCCATAACAGCTGTGCTGCATAACCTATAGGATGTTTTCTCCTGTACACCCTAGGTCTATATATTAAATATCTGCAAAATTAAAACATGCATACAGAAAATACAATGCCAAGCTTTACAGATCTGATATGAATCAAATTTACTTGAAACGTAATGTACAAAGTACCTTAATTTTAAACTTTTTTTATACTGTTAATAGTTCTTTTAACATTCAAGTGTGGGGAAATTCTCAAAAAGTTGGGCAAAAAAGTTTCTAAATTAAAATATTTTTCAAAAGCTATGGTTCAAGTAATAAACATTTTTATATAGAAATCTTCTGATAAGTTTTAACTAAAAATAATATGTTGAACATTATACAGAATTAGCAACAGGAGTATACCCAAGACCAGAAATTTACATAATTACTAAGATTTTTGGCATTTCTTCCTCACTTATTTAAAACACAGACATGTCTGCAGCCTCAGATTTATATTTTAAGACCACTGTAAAACTATCATTTAAAGACAGTTCATAAGACCATTAAATAAATACGGATGCATTAGAACGTCCGATTTAAAAACAAAAGAAAACCACCTCACAAACCCACCACCTAGCTCTACAATCCCATTCTGTAAACATAAAAAGTGTTGACAATGATAAAAAAGTAACATGCTAAGTCTATAGTGATAACAGCGGAAGCTTGTCCCTGGATCTCTCTCCACAAGTGAGTTCCAAATATGCACTGTTAATAATCATGTTGTCACTTTTAGAAGAGTGGCTGTCATCTCCAAAGCATCATGGCTTCTCTTCTGCAAGATCAAGTTGTGATTTCGCTCCAGGTAAAGCGTGGGGACTGCATTTCCCTGGGATGTTTTGGCTACTGTCTTTTCAAGAAGCAGTCCTCAACGAATTATTACGTAAGTAAGCAGATGCGACGGTCACTGTGCATTGTTCTTGCCAGCACCATTGTTTCCGTTGGCATTTGTTGCATTCACAGAATTAATGCCACCCTGAAGAAGAGCATCTTTCCTTGGCGGCATTCGCTCATTGATCCTATCCAGTCCTTTTGCCTCTTCAAAACTGCAGATTTTATGTTGTGGAGAGAATCCTCGTATTGCTTAACAAAATGCAAATTAGACATGTCAGTAATGGGAAAAAGCTCTGCGTATTCTTAGTAACTTCTAAGAAATAATATCAAAATGTAAAAAAAAAGGGGGGAGACACCCACAAAAGCAGTAAGTTAGATTAAATATGATTTTATGTATTTACACTTCTCTTGTAAAAAGTGAGCAGAGTTGTACAGCCTCTCTGACTTTTCTTCACTATAGCACACCAATTTTTGCTTAAGGCCGCTAGGCATTCCAAACATCACTTATGAGAACACAAAAACTAAAGTTGACAGCAATGCAAGATATGACTGTGAATACCTAGGCTAAACATGTGAGAATAACCACAACAGCCTTGGAAGCCACCTTAAAATAAGGACAATACCTAGACTTCAACAGATCACCTTACACATCAGGAAGAATCCCATTTTATTTTGAACACTGATAAGAAGACCATTTTTCAGTTTTGAAGAACAATGTCATGTGCACACACTGCTATAGAAACTAGAAAATGATGCCAAGCATCTTACTCCACTTTCCACCACCAAGACAATCCCATCCTGCAAATGTAACTAATCATCAACAGTGATGTATAAATATGGTGCTTGAACCATTAGGGAGCTTGCTGGCCCGGCAAGTTCCTCTGAAGATTTTTAAGGAGATGCTGAGTCACTAATAAGTATAGTCCAAGTCTTCAGATTAGTCTACAAACGTGATTAGAGCACAGATTTGCTTGGTACTGGTAGCTCATTTGTGCACATATACATACTTTGTGGCTTATAGTAAAGCAATGGCCTGACAAAGACGGGATATAAAAGTCATCATGGAGATAGTGGCTATTAAGGCTAGGACCCAAAGAAGACTTCAGGAAACTTTATCCACACCACCCAAGCAACTGAACAGAGTTGCCAAAGCAGTGACATGGCATGAAAGGTTGCCGTTCCAAAATAAGATGCGTCTCTGGAAATAAGGCAAGCCCTTGGCCATGTCTAAATTATTATTCGGCTCTCATCCAAAGTTAACATTTTATACTTTGCCAGCTTCCTGGCACTCAGTGTTCACAAATGAATACTACACATTATAAAAACACCTTTATAAAACTAAATCTTGCACTACCAGATGGGTTATGAGAAGAAACGAAAAGACACAGACTTCAATCCAGAAAACCATATGGGAAGCTATCTGCGCACAGTGGAAGAGAGGAGGGCTGCATTTATTGTATGGCACCAGAAACTACTTTTGAAACTCATGGCTATGATGTATTGTTGAGAAGTCACATTCAAAATATTGGGTGCAGCAAATATGAAAAGCTCAATTTGAGTGTTCAAGCCATGCATATACTTAAAAGTGGCCTGCTGGATTGGAGACATTTAAAATCCATTATCACCAGAGGAAGTATGTCAACTAAAAGAGGGGAAATAAACATAGCATGCTATTACGCTAACGAAAGAAAACGCATCCCTATTCCACAGTCAGAAAAGCAAATCACCCCAAAAGCGAAAGGCAAGTCATCATCAAGACAAGGCAAGACAAAATACTACAGATAACAGCAAATGAATCAGTGTATTGATTCATCTCTGGTTGTGCAAGTTGAAAGAGCAGAACAGGCTTTTAAATCCCTCCCAGACCCCAATCCCTGCCAGTAGCAAAGACACTGAGACCATACCTTTTTCAGCCTCAATTGCCTCTACTGTGGCTGTACAGAAGTGAGTAGATGCATGCAAAATGAATGAGAAAGATGAAGAGTGTAATATCACATAGCAGAAAAAATATGATTATTATTATACTAGCTGAAGGTTGATTTAAGAAGTCCTTTTTGAAAATAAAAAAATTCCTTGCTTTTTTGGCTTTGATACTACCATTTATTTATTTATTTTTAAAGAAACCACAGGTTAATATGAGTTCCCAACAACATGGAAAGGGCTGAAAGGGACAGTTTGTAATGTTTCGGGAGGACTTTCTTCATTAGTCCACAATACCAACATGCAATAAAATATCAAGTATTTTATTCCTGAGCCAAACACAAGAATTTAAGAAAGGAACGTTTCTTATCATCATCATGAGTAACTGCTGCTTTACATACAATGATGATATTTTTAAAAAATGTAACCAGTTGCCATGCAAACTAAGAAGACGAAAGTCTGCATGTTTGTATGTGAGCTGCAGTTAATAATGGGAATCCCCAGATTTTAAAAATGGATGTGACCCCCCCTACTGTTTAAAGTAGCTATGAAAAAAAAACCTCTGGATATTCTTCTGCACATTTTCTAATATGCTTATGAACAGACTAACACTATTTCACATGAGAAGGAACGTAAAGACCCTTCACTGATAGCCAAGGTAAAACAAACTGATGATCACATCATCAAGAATTAACTGTTTTTCTTTGTAATTTCCTTTGGAGAGATGAAATATTCAAACATCTCTGTGTACCCACCATGACAACTGAAAAAGCAGTGACCCATGCCATTAGCTCAGTAAGATCTTAGAGGACAAATACCTGTTCTATAAAGCAATGATCTCTTATTACCATCAAAAAAGTTCCTCTTCTGCGTTTACCATCAATAGGATAGGATTAAGAAATAGGTGGGAACAAAATTTACAAATGCATATAGAGGAGTGGAAACTGGAGGAGTTATGGACAACAAGGTCTTTCAGATCAATATTGTGTTTACAGAATTACCTACAAACTCACCCACAATGAAACCATTGATATAGACGATGAAGCCAACCTATAATTCTCAAGTTTTAGATTGTCAGTTTGTCATTTAAGTGCAGAACTGTATTCTTTGAAATACGATGAAACATTTGTTTTGGCATATATTGTTAGAAGTTACAGTGATAAAGCTCTGCTTCAAAATGCGTTTTATGTGCATTTAAAAAAACCCCCAAACACTGTTGTATTTTTTAATCAGGGTTTTTTTTTGGGGGGGGGGTAGAAATCTCCCAAGATACCGCAGGAACAGATGAGGACTAATAAAAAACATTGTAGAAACTAATTTCACCTCTTTCAGGAATAACCAAACTGAAGTCCCAAGTGTTAAACTCTCCTTTAACACAAAAGCCCACTTCAAATTTCTTAAGAAACCCGCTTGAGTTTCAAAAGCAGCTTGCCATGCTCCTGGATCTGGAAATGGGACTGAAAAAGCCCTACTGAGTTTGGATGCAACAATAGACTACAGTTCATTATTGTAGGAATAAACCTAGGCAGGCGGTGGGCTTCTTTGTTCCTCTCTTCTGCTATAGGATTGGCTGTGAAGAAACATCAGAAGCTTCTGCTTCTGTTTTTGACTAGCTCCAGTTTCATACTACATTTGAAACTGGATAAACTGCAGTTGGTGTTAACTGTGGTTTACTGAAACAAGCCCATTTCAAACTGTAGTTTATGAACAGTTCAGGTGAAATGTTATCCCTAAACTGTGGTTGATTGACAACTGAAGCTGAAGATTCCAATCTCCTCCTTGTGGCTGTTGTAAACGTGGCAGAGAAGAGCACAAGCTGGACTAGGCTCCTTCTTGTAACGGTAAAACAGTTTAGCGTTCTGTGTGAACATAGCAAGAGGGCCACAGCATTAGTTTGTAGGCAAAGCCTGGATTGCTCTTACTGGGCACCCTTCAAACTCAAGAGACAATATCTTATTTTTTCTGAATCCCATTGCACCACAACCCAGGTCACTGAAAACCAGTGACATAAAGGTTGCTGTCTTTTAAAAATAATTCAGTCTAGTCAAGACAGGGAAACATTTGCCTTTTTCTTCATGTAATTTTTCCTCCTATGATACAGCAGCAGCAACAGTGCACTTATCAGGGTGCTGGTTTGGAAATGCAGTTACTACCTTCAACCATCTTACTACTTACTACGAGACCAGTCCATCTACAAGTGTGTAAGATGGTTAAATCCTAGACTACAACAACAGTGCAAAGGGAGGTGATTGTGGGATGCAAGAACACACACATACCAGCACAATCAGAGATACCGTTTTAAGCATGTAATTCCAACCAAACCTGATGAAATTACTTAACTTGCATCAGGTCTGGCACAAACTAAATTAGTGAGCTGAATTAGCTTCTCTGAAATGCTAATCCCATTTCTGGCAGGGTTTTTCCCCCTCTAGCAAAAAAGATACCAAAACTCAAATATCTCGATGTAGTATTTCATTTGTACCTCATAGTTCTGAAAGATTACCTGAATTAAAGAATGGAAATGTCAGGCTATTAAGGGCTGGATGCCCACTCCCAACAGCTTCACCCATAAGATGCAGCTGCTTTTACAATAAAATAAAATAAAATAAAATAAAATAAAATAAAATAAAATATAGGATAAAAGCAATGGTGCTCAGTCAAATCTTTCATCACAAGAAGCCATTTGATTTATATTGCTACTACACTAATTTTAACGTAGACAACACTATGGCATTACTCCTTTGGAAAACAAAATGACTCCTGAATGCCAGTTTTCTATTTGTCCAATTTACTATAACATTTCATTGTTGTAAGTGATGAAAGATTTGTGTTACAACTTTCCATTAAACATTAGAAACGTCTAACTTGCAACAGGAATCATCTGGTTTACCCTATCAACAACAGTAGAAATTGTGTGAGCACCTTAAAAACCTACTGTGTATTCACAACATTTCTGTTAAACTGTTGCCATTTGAGGCTCCTAAAGGAGTAAAGTTAGTTAAAATTCTAAGTTGTGGTCATGCTGAAATTAAAATTTTTGATTGATGTTATATGTCAGGTCCACTTGTCTTGTTTTAAAACAAACATGAGACAACATTATCAAGTCTGATCAAATGCGCATGTTCCAAATCTCTACAGCTTACATAGTGCTGAGAAAACTACAATATGCAAGCTGGGTAGTGAATATACACACTGAAAGTAACATTTAGAGGGGGAAATCTGATGATACAAGGAACATACACACCATTTGCTATTACAGACATTCACAGATCACATACATACATATATATGGACTTATGAAAAGTGAACTTGGAGACATTATATGCTCCAAGAGGATAATGATAGTAAATAAAACAGTTTAAATAATATTAAAATGTGTTAACTCAAACAAAAATTATTTTAGACTGACACAGTACCAGAAAAGTTTCACAAATTTACATTAAAATGTTGAATTTTGATTACATTAGGTGGAAAAAAATTTTTTTTGACAGACAAGAAAAAACATGTGCTGTAAAATTGAACTCAGATATTACAGAAATATTGACACAGAAAACTAAAGTGTTTTCTGTTAATAAAGCTCAGGAATGTTATGACGCCCACTTTCTTTCTTGACATCCATTACAAAAAAACGAACTATATAGTCAGAAGAAATTAAAAAAGAAAAAAGAATCTCACAATATTCTTCTGGCAACAACTAATCCATCAACTTTTATAAAGTATTCAATGAGCCAGAATACAGGTGTATTTTCTTTTTATTTTCATGCAAAAAATATAAGCACACTTAAACACCCTTTGAGTCTGACTTATTTACAAGGTTTTCATTTAGCCCCTTTATTCTCAATTGGATTTTATAACAGCTATTGGTTATTTTTCAGTTACATTAGCCATCAGAATGCATCGGGTGCAGCGTCAAATGCAGCCAACCTCAAAAATAAGGTGCTACAAAGTTGCTTGTACATCAAGAGACAGACAAGTGTCTGAGATAGTGATTTAATTTTTTTACACACTTATACAGACATACAGCGATACCTAGAGAAAGACAAGACAGATCTAAAAAAAGCAGCTACATCTGCAGAGAAAGGAAATAGCAACTTACAAGGACAATTCAGGGAAGTCAAGTAGTATTACACAGAACATTTGACAAACAACATGAAGGAACAAACTTTGGCATCAATCACCAGGGTACGAAACAAAGCACATTTTCCATCCGTGGAATGCAAAATTGAGCTTGGAAACTTGTAGCTATCAATACTAAAAGGCAACTGGCATTTACTAAACAGATTAACGTCTGTAATAAAACTGTAGGAATAAAGAATAAGGCCATATGTGATATCTGATGAAATAATGGTGTCTCTTTAACTTTCTGAACTACCCTGCCAATCTTTTCCCAGTTCATAAATAATCTTGCTATCTGAAATGCTCTATCAAGGAAAGCTCAACGACAGACAAAGATTAGCACAGCGTGACTAATACTGTTTGCTTTTTGTTTAATACCCTGGTTAAATACTGATTTTACATTGCCTGATTAATACATAAAGTTATGCTTTATCATCAGCCGCTAAGACAAGAACTGAAAAGCATAAGGAATTCCCTGCATGCACTGTGTGTGGTGTTAGCGAAAGAGTGAGATGTGCCCCATTCCATCTGAGGCACAGCAAGTTGCATAACATCATTACCACTTTGCAAGGTCTGGCGTCCTCCAGCCAATACTCCACTAGGTAACATTCCAGTGGGAGTCAAACCCTTGAGTGTCAGTACACTTTCACTCTCTTCCCTGAATTTAGGAGACAAAAAAGGGGAGGGGGAAAACTGTTTTACCCAAAGAGGTCTTCATACCCAATATACTTCAGACTTGCATGCAGGTCCATGCCTGAGCTCTTCTTATCCCCCAAATCCATTGTTTCCTATCTAACACTGAAGAACCGGGAAATGTAATGCTGCAAGTGAAAATAGCAGGGAGGGTGTGATTTAGAATAGTGAGACGAAGGTGAAGGCTGGGGAACACAATCTCAGGAGAGGTCTGCCAGCCCTGCTCCCTGGAAGGAAAGAAAGGCATTTCCTCCTCCCATTATACGTACAGTCGTACCTTGGATCCTGAACACCTTGGTACTTGGACGTTTTGGCTCCTGAACGCTGCAAACCCGGAAGTGAATGTTCTGGTTTGCAAACGTTCACTGGAACCCAAATGTCTGACGGGGCTTCCATGGCTTCCAATTGGCTGCAGCACCTTCCTGCGGCCAATCAGAAACCGCGCTTTGGTTTCCAAACATTTTGGAAGTCGAACGGACTTCCAGAATGGATTCCATTCGACTTTCAAGGTACGACTGTACATCTTTGGCATCTTCTTGCCTTTCAAAAATATTATATGTCAGGAGCTACTCCGAGCTTGGATGTGGCAGGATTATTATTTTTAAGCGAAACCAAATACCAAATCCCTTTGTTCTTGTCT
The DNA here is from genome assembly GCF_965113315.1 of Podarcis vaucheri. Lineage (NCBI taxonomy): Eukaryota > Metazoa > Chordata > Lepidosauria > Squamata > Lacertidae > Podarcis > Podarcis vaucheri. Next base: position 89,604,895 of record NC_138763.1, on the reverse strand, counting down.
CTTACTCCTGCTGCCTTTAAATTCTGCTTCTTGTGTTGTCCATTCATTGCGCCCATGACATCATTTCCCTTCCCTCCCTTGCACCTGTCTTTCAGAGCCCATTTCTTTGGCACAGCTTTTCTTGCCATTATTTTTTACTCTTTTGATCCTGCCATCACCTTTGCTCTGCTCTCATTATTCAGCTGCATGAGAAAGGGTTAGGATAGCTCCACATTCTGAAAAACAAGTATTGGTGCTAAATAAATGTTTAGCAGAAGTACAGTATTAGCAATAGATAACTCATCTATTAAAAAAGTTACAGCCGCACTTAATTGTAAGAGTGGGTAGGGAGCTGCTAACACGTAGTCTTTCCATACAAACAGATCAGACAAGTTGAGAATAGTAATTACCTGAGAACAGAGAAGACTCTTGCCATCTTGCCAATTGCACGGATTTTGTTTCTGATTATTTCTTTTCGTGCTGCAGCTGTACCTACTTCCAATGGAAGAAGAAAGTCTCAAGCTAATGGAGCACACAACAAAAATTGCATACAATGTGACCATCAATAAAACTGTGATAACATATGGTTCTCCTTCAGCCTGGAACTTAAGGTGATTGAATAATGATGCCTCATCACAGACAAATCTCTTCAGTCCACAGATCACCAAACATCCTGAAAAGATTAAACAGTTCTAAACACTAAGTGACAAATATCAAGACTATTAATTGCTGCCAATTGCTTACTGATGGCATTTCATTCTTAGGCTTTTGACTGCTGATCTCTTAAACAGTTATGAACCTGACTGAGCACAAATAGAAAATTCAAGGAATAAATGGGACTTATACCATAGCTGGCATTCCAATTACTAACTGGCAACCTAAATGTGCTCCAAATCGACAGTGTTCTAGAACACTGAACAGCATGTCTATTCATCCATCTCCATCTCTCCCTCTATCTCCCACAATCACTATATTTTATTCATGTAAATCAGTTCAGGACTTTCTGTTGTGGGAAGTGATTCATAAATTCAATTAGCTAGCTAACATCCCCTCTCCTAGCATGTATACTTCATTCCAACCTAAGTGCTGTTTCACTTGTAAGTTTCTTCCAGGCAGATACCGTATTTTCCCGTGTATTGGACACCCCAATGTATAGGACAACCCCTATTTTTGGGGACTCCAAATTTAGAAAGTGGGGGGAGATTGCCCTGACTTGTAGAGCTTTTTTTTGGGGGGGGGAATAGTTGACAAACGCTGACAGCCGCACGCATCCAACAAGCTGCCTATCAGCTGTTCCCTCGTGGCAGAAACACACACACACACACTTCGTTTTCTTCGGGGGGGGGGCAGAGTTGTTGAGCTGCTCTGCTTTGCTGGAGGCTAGGGAACAGGCAGGACACGATCGCGCGGAGCCAGGCAACAAGGCTTGCAAGGAGGAGGCCACCTCTGCCATCGCTCCTCCCTACACATGCAGTAAACGGACCACCTGCTCCTTTCAGGAAGCTGATAGCTGATAGCAGAAACCTCCTATCAGCTTCCCGATCGCCACCAGCGGCCGCCAATCATGCTCCTGCTTGCTGCAACAAAGGCAGCTGCCTATTGGCTGCTGCAGCGGCAATCAGGAGGGCTAATGGTGGTGATCGGGCAGCTGCGACGCGAGCGGTTGTGTGTTGCGTTCCGGCGGTCAATGCTGAAAATCGCTCACCTGCTGGAACGAAGTGCGGGCCCGAGATTGTAAGCGGCAATTGGTCGCTTGATTGTGTGTGGGGAGGGGAATGTTGAAAATTGCTCACCCACTGGAAAGAAACGTGAGCCTGATTTTGTAAGCGCCGATTGTAAGCGACATGAGCAGTTGTGTGCTGCGTTCTGGGGGGTGAGCGATTTTCAGCATCCCCGCCCCCCAATCAAGCGGCCAATCACCACTTACAATCTCAGGCTCGTGCCAAAAAACCATTCGCCCAACCTCCCTCAGCACTACCCATGTATAATATGATCCTAAATTTTGAACCTCATTTTTGGGTCAAAAAAGCTCCTCTTATACACGGAAAAACACGGTATCTCTTCTTTGTTTGAAAAATTAGATTAGACTCCCATACACACACATGAACATGGTTTTCCTTCAGGGATGTGGTCTACAAAGATTGTAGGACAGGGGTGCGGGACCTTTCAGCTCAAGGGCCACATTCCCTTCCGGGCAGCCTGCCAGGGGTGGGCAGCGTCAGAGGCAAAGAGCATGTATACTTTACCTTTGTACTGCAGGCTACCTGCTTTAACTACATATGAAACTCAGTTGCATGATTCCCTCTTAAAAAATAATAATACTAAGCTCTAGGCATGGATAGGAACAAAAATCCCACCAACAACACAAGAAAGCAGGAAGGTGGGGGGATGGAGACTAGAATGGAAGTTGTCTCCTCAACCAAAGAACTGTAAGACTGTACTTAATACAGTGTGCAACTGGGAGACATATAAGGAACAAAAGGCAGTTTCCAATACAGCTTTCAGAAGGAAGACTAGAGAATTACTGGGACACTTCTTCTTTATTTAAGATGCACACTTAGTAGGCAATCTAACATGCCACTACCAGCATACTGGTTGCATAATTTACATTCTTATCATAATTGTGTTTAATATCTGTCCCCAAAGCCTGGTCAATAAAGGTCATTTCTGGGTTATATTTGGTGCACCCAAGGATTTGGGCAAGCCCCATGGAATGTTTAATTTTTACTTTTAAACAATAGAACCACCCCCACTATGTGATATCACAGCTTTAAAAAGCCTTCCCCGCCCCTCATAAAAAATGGTTTTCCATGCAACTGAGAGGTTGGGAGAGGGCCATTAAAGAAACACAAGTGGAAAGCTCCCCCACGTGTGTAGAGCAAGTTGCACAGTTCTTTGGATCTGTGGCAATAGCACTGCAGCAATATTTAGTAACAGGTTATTTCAAAGGTATTAAAATATACTTCTGCTCATTATGAAAGTTCTGGGAGGAATTCCACATAGCGCCAAGCAGATTGCTCTATCAGTGCAAACACTTATGCTTATGCTGATGGAGCAATCTCTGCTCACCTTCCTCCCATGTGCCTTTCTGGGAGTTCTCCTAACCTTCTCCATGCAAATGGGAAGTGGTAAAAACAGGGGGCTTGTGGGGAGAGGACGGTGCAGGGAAAGCCCTGTTGTGCTAGCGAAAGTCTTTGCGCGAACTTCTGCTTGCAGGCCTGGTTAAAAGGGACCCCTGACCATTAGGTCTAGTCGTGGACGACTCTGGGGTTGCGGCGCTCATCTTGCTTTACTGGCCAAGGGAGCCGGTGTACAGCTTCCAGGTCATGTGGCCAGCATGACTAAGCCGCTTCTGACGAACCAGAGCAGTGCACGGAAATGCCATTTACCTTCCCGCCGGAGCGGTACCTATTTATCTACTTGCACTTTGACGTGCTTTCGAACTGATAGGTTGGCAGGAGCTGGGACTGAGCAACAGGAGCTCACCCCGTCGCGGGGATTTGAACTGCCGACCTTCTGATCGGCAATCCCTAGGCTCTGTGGTTTAACCCACAGCGCCACCCGCGTCCCTGTAGGCCTGGTTAGTTCTTCCCTTTGTGGACGAAGCTACTCTAGTAATATAAATTATTCTAACTTATTATTATACACATCAGCTTGAAACTAGCACAATAGTGATGTAAAGCTTTCTCATACAAATATTAGCTGGAAGAGAACAAAATTACTGCACAAACAGCAACTGAAACATTACAGAGATCACATTTCATGCACCATTTGTAATGTAGAATGCTTACACTAAAATCATAAACAAGGCAGACAACTGAAAACTTTCCTACACATGCAGGATCAGAAAAAGATATTAAAAGTAGGGAAAATATGAAAGCTACTACAAAAGGGGAATGGAAAAAAGGAAAAACCCTTCATGCACAGAAAGACTGGCAATAAAACAAATACTACACATTTATATAAGGAAAATATATAAATGTGTTCTCTACTTTGATAACTTTGATAAGCCATATTTCAAAACAATATTACTCCGTCTTTTCTGTACCTTTTTTATTGCCATATATGATTCGTTCTTCAGATGGAGAGTCCAGAAAAAAAGAAAGTGAACGATGGAGAAAAAGGTGAGTGAGGAAAACTAAAAGGAAGAGCTTTTACATTGGCAGTGATAATAAAGAATGGAAGTTGAAAAGAAAAATGAGGAGGAAAAATGGAAAACTGCTACTCTCATAGAACACTGCATACTGCTGAGTGCATTTTTAAAATATATTGGTAGCATTTGTAATGTCTGTTCAGTATTCAGTGAGTGTTGACAGGATGATATAGTGTAGGAAAGACATAAATTTCAAGTAACACAAATATACAAACAAACACTGTTAAATATAGTATAAAAAGCACCCCGAAGTCAAACTATGTAAAAGTTGTTGCTACTGAACCGTAGATCGACCAAATTCACTTATAGTGCTATAAACAAAACAGACTTCATAGCTTTCCTTGCAATGAGTAATAATAAAGTACATGTATCAGGAAGCAGAAATGTGAAATATGGGCTAAATAATTGATAATCTACAGCCCTATTCGGTCATTCTCTCCTCCGGACAAGCTTTCCTTGCTACCAATCCCATCTTTCTCCTCACAGTTTTGGGGCTGAACATGGGCAGCAAGGAGTCTTTTCTACTTGCACAGGCTCCACTTATGATTTAGCCCCTAAGTCAGGGTTCTAGATTGCCCAAGGGAGCCTAGTCAAGTTCCCTACTGAAGAGATTTAGCCCTCAATATGTTGGGGGTGTGTAGGAAGTGTTGGGGCCAAATAGTTCATCCCTACTCTGCCCCTTGCATGATGGCAATCGTGTGTATGTGTGTGTGTGTGTGTGTGTGTGTGTTGCAGGGGGAGACAATGAAGGAGCAGGTCTCGTGTCTTTTTATTCTATGCAATGGAATAAATATTTTACATGAAGAATTTTAATACAGAAAATATAGGCACACTAAGTTTTCAATTCTTAATATACCAGAATCATTTGAAGACTCTCTTTTAAAAATCTAATAGCATTCCTCAGAAGTTCACAAATTATGCACAGAATAAAATCTTTCAGGAATTCACAGTACAGAGCCGTAAGTCATAAAAGTAGCCTTACCGTCAAATTGATCTTCACCCTCAGTCATCAGTTCATCATCAGAACAAATACTCAGAACGTTCACCAGCATTTCTGTCACTAAATAAAATAAAAAAACAATCCAACACAACATAATACTTATCATAAGCAGAATGGTTTAAAATTCTACAATACTATTAAAATGCAAAATACATTGGAGGGAAACAACAAAATTATATGAAAAGCTAAATAGGTCAACTTCCAGTCCTTCACTGTAAGCCATTTAATAAAAGAACAGCACTGCTGTTCTTAGAAATTAAGAACAATTGGTGCCATTAGAGAGCTCACAAACAGGGCATGAAGGCATCAGTCCTTGCTTCCAGCAGGGGCTGCGTTCCAGATTGTGTGAAATCACATGCAATTTAAACAGCCTGCAAGCACCCCGTCCGGCCTCATTCCACCCCGTCCTGCCCTTCTAATGACACTTTTTATGACATTTCCGAGTTACTTCTGGGTTCGGTGCTGTGCGTGATTGCATGCGTATCAGTTGCGCCTAAAAGGGGAAGTGCTTGTGCAGTATACTGATGGCTGCTGACTCTTAACAGAAATGTCTGTTTTACATACATAAATAAAAATCTGCAGCCCAACAATGTAAAGCACAACTATAGTACTGTGTGTAACGTACTATGCTGAACCCACCTAACAGTCAAACATGGCAACTCAGCGGGGCTCAACAAGCATCACATTTAGCTACCTGCCTGGAACAACAAGCATTGTAATTTAGCTACCTGCCTGAAACAAAAAACAAAACAAAAAACAAACAAAACAAAAATAAACAAAAACCAAAGTGAATATCAAACAATGGGCAAAAATACAGTTTGTAGGCGGTGTCTGAATAGTGGGCTACAGGCAGGTTTTATCTGGCCGCACAGATACACACAAGCTATCAGTTGAAAGCATGCATTTAAATCTACTTGCATAAATGTAGCACTAGATAAGTGGCAAATGTTTGAGTGACAACCTGTTTTTATGCCTTGTTTCATGATATGACGTACCTTTTTCTCCAACAAATGGCAAAGACCATGTGAAGACATCCATAAAATTTGGCAACCAATAAGGATGCGGTGAACAGTTGAACTGCCGAATATTCATAACATTATTTTCATATTTCAATACAGCAGCTGTAAAAAGGTTTTAGTGATTAGCTGAAATTATGTATCAAGCAATCAATAATAATTGCAAACCTTTCAGCTAGCACATTCATTCCAACACCTGAGGGTTGTTTGACATTTTTTTAAACAGCCAACCGTTGTGTGAATTGTAGATTCTATTGGGTTATTCATATGCGAGTTTAAGCAGGCACAAGCCCCTTAGTTTGTGAGCCTGGCTAGCAAGCAAGCACAAACCATGAATTGGTTTGTTTGAACAAAATAATAAACAATTGTCACAAACAAGGACTAGGAGTTACTAATTTCAGAGCACAAGAGGAGAGCATTTGGCATTATGCTTAAACAGCCCCTGTAACTATTCAACCACAACCATAGTAGGCACACAGTGAAACTTGAAGGATGTAATCCAATATGGCCTCTAACAAGCAGCAGCAACACAGAATATCAAGCTAGTGTCATCTTGGACATAGCAGGAATTTCCAAAGATAGATGAGTGCTCTCCCTGAAAGTTGCAGATGCTGGAAGGAAAGCCAGTTAAAAGCTTTAGATGAGTCAAATTCTCATTCTGCACAAGATGATCAGACTTGAGGTTTTACCACCACTGTATCAGGGTATACTGAGAGACCTTTGTGCTTCTTTCTCATCCGGAACAACTGTGGCCTTGCCAACTGGTTTTAGCTAACGTGAAGGGAAAGATAAGGAAACTGAGTGATGGCATCAGATTCACTAACATAGATGTCTCTTCCTGAGTAATGAAACACTCCTTCTGCCCTGAAGAGGTAGGTACGTTGGAATGACTAGCTGCAGTTGTCCTTTAGGACTCTCACAAAATAGTGCCATTGCCGTTGCTGCTACTACTACATCGTGTCTATGTGACACGTGTCTATATATCTGATTCAAATATAATTCAGGAATGCAAATTGCACTATCTTGTTCACATTCAGATGAGAGTAATGAAATGCACCCTATGGGACACAGTCTCTTAAATGTGTTTGGAGACTTTAGGTGGTGCAAAATATGGTGGCTTTTCAGAGCATATTCATTCTGATACAGTCATATCTTGGGTTGAAGTAGCTTCCAGTTGAGCGTTTTCGGGTTGCGCTCTGTGCATGCGCTCAAAATGACGTCACATGCATGCGCAGAAGCGGCGAATCGGGATCCGCTCACACGCGGGTTGCGTTCACTTTAGGATGCGGACGGGACTCCGGAACAGATCCCGTTCACATCCAGAGGTACCACTGTAGTGTTACTTTTGTTCCGGCAGAAAGAATTAAAGTGCTTATTATTACGTATAACATTTTGGGAACAAGCTGTTAGAAGGATCGCCTTCTTCCACATAAGCCTGTCTACCCACTGTGATTCTCATCTGAAGACTCGCCCTGCATCTCTTTATCATCAGCGGTTTCTGTTTCAGCACCAAGGCTGTGGGAATTGTTACTTTGGGAGGCCAATCTCAAAACACTTTCCAACATTCTGTAGATATATCTTGTTTTGCTGAGGTTTTGATTTCCCCCCTTCCCCTCCTGCTGCACATATATTTTAGTAGTAAGCTCGGTCTTTTATTATTATTTAAGAAATTTACATACTGCCCTATACCCCAGGTCTCAGGGCGGTTTCACAGGATAAAATCATGATATAAAAACACAGAATACATAATCAAAATATAAACAAGAACAAGTCTACAAGCTCTGTTTTCCCTTTGTGGTTTATACTGTATTTTGCTTTAATCTGAGACTGAACTAACTTGGGGCTGAAAGGCAAGACAGAAATATTTTAATAAACAAAATAACTTTTATCCCGAGAGCAGCCATGTGCAATGCTCCAAAGCTCAGTAGAAAGTGGTCATCTGCCCTAGATGTGTGGAGATTTATACCAGAGCACTTTAAGGCTACCCTACTTTACTTCCCACTCCTACCAAGATCACCCTTAGTTACTCAAGGAATTAGTGTGCTGAAGAGCATAAAAACCAAGCCACCTCCCTAGAGGAAGAGTATAAATGCAGAAGTCTGAAGTGATGGCAAGCAGGAGGGAACATTCCCCTCCATCCAACAGGGAAGGGATCACACTACTAGTGAACAGATGTATAAGCAGATGCCAGGTACACTGATATCTGTGCACTTCTGCTCCCCTTAGAAAGACAGAAAATAGAAAGTTCTTGTTCCCCACTCCCAGTATATAACCTGGATGTCTTGGGTGCTAGTAGATGTGGGGATGTCTCTCCTGTAAACTCCTGACACTGCCTGGAAAGTGTTTCCCAGACAGCCACACACATACATGATGCTGTGTGACATTTGCTCAAAGAAGAATTAAACCTGCTGCCTTTTCTCTCTCTCAACACTGAGGCTCCATCCTTGTATTTCCATTGTCACAGCAAAACTCTCACGTGAGCATTCTCTAAAGCCAGGCCCTATTATTGTTTATTCAGTGCCCCAGACACTTGCTCTCCATTTCCATCTATATGAAATACAGCATCTCCATCAGTTTTGAGTCCTTTTGAGAATTATTTCAAAAATATACAGCACTGTTTTCATATTAGCTATTTCCTTGCTTTTGAAACCCTCATATTATTCCTATTTCTTCCCACTAATGTTTCTTTGGATCCATTCTGGGGGAACCTTCTTTTCGCCCCATCATATATTTTTTTTGGGGGGGGGAGGTTGTTATTTATTTCCTTAGTTTCCTCCTTTTAAAAAATGTTTCTCACATCTCACCATCACCTCAGGAATGCACAGGGTCAATGCTGGACCACAACTGAGTTCCACTCATAGAGGCACTGGCTCACACAATTGTTGCCTCCAGTGCAAGCCTGATCTCACTTTCAGTGACACTTTCAGACAGTGTTAGTCCCACTTTCCGAAGGCAATAGAGAGTGAATACAGAGTTGCTTACCTGTAACCTGTTCTTATAAAGTCAGTTTTCTGTGAAGTCACACATATACAGTAGTGACCTTTTAGAAAGGTGTAGAAGATTAGGAACACTGGCCCCTCATCCCACATATTATAGAATTCTATGCATTGGGTGAGGTTGGTGAAGCCGGTTGTTTCCAGAGGGCTAGTCACACTCTGCTTTCCTATTCGGGATCTCTATTCTACATTGTAGGATGGGGTAAAAGCAAGTGTCTGCATGTAAGTGAAGCACAATGAGTCTACTTTTAACTGAGGGCTGGCTTCCAGTGCGCTGCTGGTGGTGCAAAGGAGATGGTTAGAGATTTACCTGAGGTATTTTTTGTAGGAGTTATTTCTTCCTGTGCTGTCTTGTTTTCAATGTGGATGCGCTTCGGGTGATTTAGACTTGAAATGCATATCCTGTGTAACTACCTGCATCTTGATAACACATGTACACTCTGTAGTACTGCAATGGGGGCTTGTATCTGTGATACACAATTTCCATTAAAGAGACTTGTTGTAAGCTACTATTAAGCAGCTTGCGCCCTCATCTGAAATCTGGAGAACACAACACAATTTGTGGTAACCCCCACCATAACCTGCAATATAGGGACAATAGTGAATTACATTACAAGTTATTGTCAACCCGCTGCCCTCCATCACTCTGTCTGTCTGTCTGTCTCTGTGTGTCCTACGCTGTAACAGAAGGAAACAACTCTGGCTTTGTCCAACCTGCAATGTGAGCATAAAGTCCTCATTCTCCCCACTCGTTCTCATCTGTTGGAACTGAGTTGGAGAGTGTAGATATCAGATCTGTGCCACACTCATTATCAGTTACATGAGGGCTATGAGTTTGATTGCCACCCCCTGAGTCCTGACTAGAAGGTAGAACTAACCTTAATAACCACTGAAGGATTAAATATTGCAATCAATTTTGAAATGCTCAGGAGCTGAGGATTTATAATTTTGTTAATTTATTTATTGAATTTATATACTGCCCTATAACTGGAGGTCTCAGGGTGGTTCACAGCACAAAATCAGAATATAAAACCACAAAATATATAATCAAAATCAAAACAACAACCCAATAACCCCCCACTTCAGAATCTAAGCACTGAAGACAATGCATTGGTAGTTCAATATCCAAAGTTCTAATTCTTAGGTGAAGATTTGGAACCAGAAGGCTTTACTGGCATTAAGGGTTGCACTCTGGATCAGCAGGTGACAAGGAGCCAGATATAGGTGACTCAGGTCAGATATTGAATAAACAGCAGGAAAGGGGCCAGAACATAATGAAGTGTGGGAGGCAGAAGCCTACAGAGAAGTTCCACCTAGGAATACAGGAGAACTGGTATGATGAAGTATGTCTTGAAGGGCTTCTTTCACATAGTGACTTGGGAGGTACTGAGCCTTTAATTTGCAAATTCTTTCACTGGGTTTCTGAAAGTACTTGCAGATTTCCATGACCAGGCTCTCACTCAACCATAAACGCCTGATTTTGGAATGTAGACGCTGCACTTATGGCATTTAAAAAATAAAGCTCTCTCTCTCCATGGTGCAAAATTTTGATTAAAGAGAAACAACTGAATACTGGAGAGCTATCGAACGAACTTATGGCAAACGTTTAAGCAGCTCTATAAAGAGAGGACCATTTCTGCTGTGGCCATGTGTGTGAGAGAAATTACCCTGAGTGGAAATGTAATGAAATATAACTGTATCTGCACTTCAGTTCTTCTAATCTTCCAGAGGTTTCCAGATGGTTCTGCATATGGGAATGTGCCTCTGCAGACCGTATGGAGCACTGCATAGAACAGGCATAGGCAAACTCGGCCCTCCAGATGTTTTGGGACTACAGCTCCCATCATCTCTGGTCCTTTTAGCTAGGGATGATGGGAGTTCTAGTCCCAAAACGTCTGGAGGGCCAAGTTTGCCTATGCCTGGGCATAGAATCTATGAAGCAGAACCAGACCGTAGCATTTTAAAGAACTTCCTGGGTTCTTTTATACAAGTTACTGTGAACGTTTGTGTTCAATTGCATACATATTGTACAATTCATTCATCCCTTCAACTACTCAAACATTCTACTCGTGAAACCATAACCAGCATAATATCATAGGGGGATGAGTGGACATGGACGTTTTCTGCTGTTGCCCCCCTTTTTTGTGGAATACCCTTCACTCTGCTATAGACGAAGCAGCAACCACCAGTTGCTTCAGATGTCTTGTAAGGACATCTTTTTGCCTAGGCTTTCCTGACCTGTAAGACTGGACCATGATTAATGTGCATTAATCCCCTGAATTTCTGTATCACTTGCTTTTATGTTTTTATATTGTTTTACAGTGGTACCTTCATATCAGGGGATGATTAGCTGCTTGTGCTTAAAATGGTGCCCCTTCAGAGTTTGTGCGGCCCCACAAACCTCTGTGTGTAACAGAGCTCCTCAGACATGTCTGCTCTAGTCACTATTAGAGTCCGACAGTGGCTGTTTGCGGAAACGCCTCCAACAAAGAAGTTCCTTAACGGAAACACGTCTCCTGGACTCACGACGTGACAGCTTCCGACGAAGCATGGGTCTCCCTGCAGTTGCTTCTGACACCTCCCCACTATTTTCGCTGGACGTGTCTCTCACCCCTTTCTCTCCCCTGCTTCCTGCCTGCGTTGCTGCGTCTCTCTCAGTATTACTGAGATCCTCCTCCAGAGACCCCGCGCTCCCCCTGCTGGTCCCTGCTTTGGCTGTTGAGTCTCTCCCCGTCTCTGGGAGCCCTATCACCTCCTTTCCCTCTGATGTCAGTTCCCTGACATCCACCTCCCCTCCAGGGCCCCCTTCCCCCCCGCCCCCTCCCTCTCCTCTGGGCGGTGAGGAGCTGAAACCCCGAAACGAATCCTCTTCATCTTCAGACGTCTTGAACATTTCCCTCCATCGGTCTTCGTTCCGACTCGCTGAATCCTCCTCCACCTCGGAATCAGAGAACCCCTCCAACTCCTCTTCTTCGTCGGTGGTGGCGAAGTATTCCCTCCGGAACCTCGCCACTGGCTGGGGTTTACGAGGGAATCTCTGATGAAAAGTTTCAATTAGAACCTCGTCATCTACATCCTCTGCCCTGACCCAGGTGTTTTCCGACTCCGGTTCCCCTTCCCACATTACCAAATACTCTACTTGCTCTCCCTTCCACCTGGAATCTAGAATCTCCGCTACATGGTAGCTGTGTTCTTTTTCCTCCATCGCTGGTCCCCTATTGACCCTCCCCTCTCTGTCCCCTATATACGGTGACAGCAACGATCTGTGGAACACTGGGTGCAACTTCATGTGGTTCGGTAACCGGAGTCTGAAAGCCACTGGGTTGACCTGTTGCGTGACTTCAAATGGGCCCAGTCTTTTGGGTCTTAACTTCTTACAACCTCCTTTAAATGGTAACCCTTGGGTGGACAGCCACACCTGGTCTCCCACCCTAATGCTTTCCCCTTCCCTTCTGGTTTTGTCTGCCTGCCTCTTATATTCCTCCTTCGCCCGGTTTAAATTAAGTTGGAGTTGGCGATGGATCGCTTCCATTTCTTCAACGAACTGTTCTGCTGCTGGAACGCTCCAGTTCTCCCCCTCCCCCCCTGGGAAGGCTCGGGGATGACACCCGTGATTGGCCAAAAAAAGGGCTCATCCCCGTGGACACGTTCTCTGCATTGTTGTAAGCAAATTCTGCCAACGCCAGCTTCTCCACCCAATCATTCTCTCTGTCATTAACATAACACCTCAAATATTGCTGGAGGACACCATTAGCTCTTTCCGCCTGCCCGTTGGTTTCTGGATGACGGGCAGTAGAGAAATTAACCTCTACATGCAGTAAGCTCATGAGCTTCCTCCAGAACCTGGAAGTAAATTGTTTCCCTCGGTCCGAAACCACCCTCAAGGGGGCGCCATGCAACCTAAACACATTTTCCACAAACAATTTGGCGGTTTCTTCTGCTGTGACCGCATGTGAGCAGGCTATAAAGTGGGCCATCTTGGTTAACAGATCTACCACCACCATAATGGCTGTTTTCCCTTTGGACCTGGGCAGATCAGTCATGAAATCTATTGCCACTGCCTCCCACGGTCTTTCCGGCGTGGGTAGTGGTTCTAATAAACCTGCCGGCGCCCGCCTCTCCCCCTTGGCTCGTTGGCATCGGTCACACCCTCTCACATACTCCCGTACATCTTCCCTAACCTTGGGCCACCAGAATTCCCTGGTAACCAGCCACATGGTTTTGTGTTGCCCAAAATGCCCTGCTGTGGGGTTATCGTGCAGTTGCTTGAGTACCTTTTCCCTCAATTCCCCTTCAGGTATGTATAACGCTCCCTTGTAGTACAACGCCCCATTTCTCTCCTCAAAACCCCCGGGTTTGTCTCCCTCCCTCCTAAGACTCCTGAGTTTGTCCTGGGCGTATTCATCCTGCCCCGTTCCCTCTACCAGTTCCCTTTGCCCCACCAATGCCGCCCCACACACCCAGCGGTCCTCGGGAATGACATGGGTCTCTTCGGGTGCACCCTCTCCCTCCAAATATTCAGGTTTGCGTGAGAGAGCGTCCGCCCTAACGTTCTCCGGGCCTGGTACGTAACAAATCTCAAAGTTAAATTTGGAGAACTCCTGGGCCCATCTCAACTGCCGTTGGTTGAGCACTCGCGCAGTTCTCCAATACTCTAGATTCTTATGGTCCGTGCACACTTGCACCTTCTGTTGTGCACCAATTAGTAGGTGCCTCCATCTCCGGAAGGCCTCATAAATTGCAAGAAGTTCCCGGTCGTACACCGTGTAGTTCCTCTCAGACTTGTTCAGCTTTCGCGAAAAGAAGGCACACGGTCGCCACTCTGACCCCTCCTTCCCCGGCTGCAGAAGAAGCACCGCCCCTATGGCTCTGTCCGACGCGTCTGTTTCGACCCTCAGCTTTTTTTGTAAATCCACATGTAGAAGTTGTTCGTCAGAGGCGAAGGCCCTTTTCAGTTCCTCAAACGCTCGCTCCGCCTCCCCCGTCCAAACAAACTTCTTTTTGCTGCTGAGACAGTCCGTGATGGGCGCCGTCAGGTGGGCGAAGTTTCGGATGAACTTACGATAAAAGTTTCCAAACCCTAGGAACCTCTGCACATCCTTCTTGGTCTTGGGTGTTTTCCATTCCAGCACCGCTTGAACCTTGCCGGGGTCCATGGCCAACCCCTTATCTGACAAGCGGTACCCCAGGAATTCCACCTCCTTGGTATGAAACTGACACTTCTCCAGTTTCACCCACAGTCTGTTGGCTTGCAGCCTGCTCAACACTTCTCTGACGTCTCTCACATGTTGCTCCTCATTCTCCGAATACACCAACACGTCATCTAAGAAGGCCACGCAATTCTTGTAGAGCAAAGGCCCCAGTACGTGGTTCATGAAAGCTTGAAAACACGCGGAGCCTGTTTGTAATCCAAAAGGCATAACTAAGTATTCAAATGCCCCCAAAGGGGTGAACATGGTGGTCTTCCATTCATCCCCTTTCCTTATACGTATCAGGTTGTACGCCCCCCTTAGGTCCAGCTTTGTAAAAATCTTTCCCTTCCGCACCCTGGTCAAAATATCATCAATCCTGGGCATAGGAAAAGCCGCCGGCTCGGTCACTGCATTTAAGGCCCGAAAGTCACATACCAGCCTCGGCTTGTCCGTGTGTTTTTTGTCCACAAAAAACACTGGGCTACCCCCCGCTGCCTTGGACTCTCTGATGAAGCCTCTCTTCAGGTTCTTGTCAATGAACGCTCGCAACTCCTGCATTTCCCTGTCTGACATGGCATACAACTTGCCTACAGGAAGCTGTGCTCCGGGGAGTAAATTGATCTGGCAATCAAAGGGTCTATGCGGAGGTAGTTGGTCAGCTTCCTTCTCGCTGAACACGTCGCTGAGATCAGCATACTGTGGTGGCACCTTCCCCTTCTCCATTACTTCAGTCCCTGCCAGGGTGGCTTGGGCCCCTGCTGACCCCTTTTCCCCCCTGCAGTGTTCTAAGCAATGTGCGGAACCGAAGGAAACCACTCTTTGATGCCAGCCCACCAGCGGATCATGTAGGGCTAGCCAGCTCATTCCCAAAATAATGGGAGCACCTCCCAAGGTGGCCACATTAAACGCTATCAGTTCTGTGTGCCTTGCCACCCTCATTATCATTGGGATGGTCTGCAAGCTGACTCCTCCTCCCAACAGTTCCCTGCCATCGATCGTGGTCACCTGCAGGGGGTTGCTTAAAGGGATAGTCTGTATCTGGTGTTCAGCAGCAAACTCCTTGCTCATAAAATTGCAGGAGCTGCCTGAGTCCAACAGTGCCTTTATTTTTAGGGGGTGTCCATTTTGCAGCTCTAGCGACACTTCAATCACTAGAGCAGGTCGAGGAGCTTCTGGCACTGGCACTTGGGGAAGGGGCACTTTCACTGCTCTTTGACCTGGCTGCAGTGCCCTGATGGCAACCAGGCGTTGGCTTTTACCTGCTCCGTTTCTCCCTGCTCTTCCCCCTCAACAGCTCCCACCATTCCTTGCCATTCCTTCCTCTGGGGGCAGACTCTGGCAAAGTGGCCTGGCTGTTGGCAGAGATAGCATTTCCGGGCTCCCTTTCCCTCCTTCTTCGCCCCCTCACTGGGCTTTGAAACTGCGCGCGCGCGGGCTGTTCCGATTTCCATCGGCTCTGCCGGCGGGAAAGCTGGCTCAGGAATGTCTGGAATGCGTAACTCCTTCCAACGTTCCCCTCTCCCTTCCCGCCTCTCCAAGGCTCTTGCCTCCTGGCGCGCTCCAATGGTCAGCGCAGATTTGGTCAGCTGATCCATAGACACCGCCCTGGGGCTCCTGGCCAGCTCGTCTTTCACAGCTGAAGAAAGACCTTCTTCAAATAGCATCTGAATGGGTGCTGCCGATAAATCCCACCCCAATCTGTGAATCAGCATGGTAAATTCAGTCCAGTACTCACGGACAGATCTGCTTCCCTGCTTGCAAGCCATTAACTGTCTGCGCACCGCCCCTTCCTCAATGTCGCTGGAAAACATGATATCCATTGCACGAAAGAATTTCATAGTGTCCTTTAGGATATCGTTGTGCGTTGCCATCAGGGGTCGAACCCAGTCTCGCGCGCCCTTCTCAAGATGCCCAATTACAAAAGCAACTCGAGATTCCTCATCAGGGAACTCATCAAACTGGACATTCAGGGCATATTGCATTTCAGTCCTAAAGGCATGGTAATCCTTGGGGTCCCCCCCAAACTTCTGCACCAATCCTGGTACCTTTCTGGGGAACTGAGTGGTTCTCCCCTTCTTGTCTGCATCTTGAGCCCTCCTCTCCTCGAGCCTCGCCGTCTGCAGCGCCAGTTGGACCTCCAATGCTCGGTATCTTTCTTCCAAGCTTGGATCAGCTCCTCCCCCTGCTACTCCGGCTCCGGCTGGGTCGCTCATGATGCTTTCTCCTGCACAGGCAGCGTACAGAGACTGTCGGACTGCTATCAGGGGATGATTAGCTGCTTGTGCTTAAAATGGTGCCCCTTCAGAGTTTGTGCGGCCCCACAAACCTCTGTGTGTAACAGAGCTCCTCAGACATGTCTGCTCTAGTCACTATTAGAGTCCGACAGTGGCTGTTTGCGGAAACGCCTCCAACAAAGAAGTTCCTTAACGGAAACACGTCTCCTGGACTCACGACGTGACAGCTTCCGACGAAGCATGGGTCTCCCTGCAGTTGCTTCTGACACCTCCCCACTATTTTCGCTGGACGTGTCTCTCACCCCTTTCTCTCCCCTGCTTCCTGCCTGCGTTGCTGCGTCTCTCTCAGTATTACTGAGATCCTCCTCCAGAGACCCCGCGCTCCCCCTGCTGGTCCCTGCTTTGGCTGTTGAGTCTCTCCCCGTCTCTGGGAGCCCTATCACCTCCTTTCCCTCTGATGTCAGTTCCCTGACACTTCATTTATTAACTTAATCTGTTACAGAAGTCCGTTCTTAAACCAAAGCACTCTTAAACCAAGGCGTGCTTTCCCATAGCAGTGGGGGACTCAATTTACAAATGGAACACACTCGACAGGAAGCAAAACATGTTCTTATTCCAAGGCAAAGTTTACAAACCAAAGCACTTACTTCCGGGTTTGCAGCATTCTTAATCCAAGCTGTTCTTAAACCAAGCTACCACTGTATTTCTTTTATCTTGCATTTGGTTTTACTGTCTAATCTTTTTTGTAAATAGCATACACCACGAGAGATTAAAAAAAATAAATTAAGCAGTTTAGAAATGTTTTTAAACAAAGACAGATTATGTTTCATACATATTTACCTTTCTTAGCAATATGCTCTTACCTTTATTATTGTAGACATCCAAGTAATTAGGTGCAGAAAAAATTGTTATTAATGATGGGAACCCTGTCGTTTGACTTTTCCTGTACATTCTATAACTGTAAAATAAGAACAGTTGACTTTGTGTCACAAAGGAAGTGGTGAAGCTGAATATTTGAGTACTGAATATTTGTATCATGGGAGGGCAAGATACTTACCCTGCATCTTGTGCTTCATGAGCTCTGATAATAGACAACAAATTATTACTCTGCAAAAATTCGCAAACTGCAGGATAGCTGTGAAATGAAACAACTATGAGTATAAAGTAATGCTTTCATGCAATCATTTATCAACTTGATCAGTTTTTTTTTTACCTATAAAAATAGGAACATCCTCTGACTGTATTGTGACTGAAATGCTCCTGTGATTTTTCATTTCCAAAGTCTTCAGAGGGATCTGACCACAACAAGTCGCACATTGGTCCAAATGCTGGGGGCTCTTTGAATCTATCTAGCTGTTTCAATGAAAAATACCACAGTGATCTTCATTTTCAGTATGTCCATTTTCTTTTATTATTCTCACTCTTCTTGTTAAGCTATATAGATCACAAACATCTAATCATACCAAAGAAATAAAAGAATATTCATTACTTTATGTTTTTTTCATCTATCACTTACCTTCTCAGACTGAAAAACTCCATAAATCAGAGAATTAGGCTGCAATCCTATACACACTTACCAGGAACTAAGTCACAGTGGGGACTAAGCCTCAATGCGGCTTATTTCTTAGCAGGCACGTATAGGGTTGCAGTTAATTTTCATTTGATGTCTAACAAAGGACAAGAAAAGAATTAGCTTAACATTTAAGAGTGGCACGTCAAGAGCATTACAAAAGTCCCCAATATCCCCATGCCTTTAGCACAGTAACACTCACCCTCCTAATGTCATCTATTGTATTTATTTCTGGAGAGAGTCCACCATGGACACAAAGAAACTGCTGGTTTAGAAGTGCAGCAAGAGGAAGGCAATCAAAAGCTTCCATACAAGCATCATAGACTCTTTCAGAATATTTTATTTTACCTATAAAGGTGGGGGTGGGGAGAGAGAGACATCGTCTATGACATACATTTGTTTATGATGGCAGGCTTACATCTTAGGAGCATTTAAAAATAAGTTATCAAGATTGTTCCTTGAAAAATGGATGAATGGGTATAATAATTTAAACAAAAAATAAAATAAAAGGGAGACATCTCTGGCAAAGCACATTTAACTAGATGAATATAAGCTGCCACGTGTTTTAACAATATGATATACTAGAAGGGGAAAGAAGGATACTGCTCATGTAATAACAGCTTTTCAAATAAGTACATTAAAATCACCTTTCCATTAAAAATAATTAGTAGCCTGGTTGTCCATACAAAATTCCAATCTGCCTGTCATCTTAAATTCCAATGCTGGAATACCCTGATCATGGTCAGGTGCATCCTCCAAGAACTGCAGGCAGGAAGTTGTCCTGGCTCAGTTAAAAAGTGGATATATGGTCCACACATACCTGATCTGCTGGAAGCCCCAATCTGTATGTAGGCTCTGCAGCCTTCCTCTTATAGTAAAGCAACTTTTCTATAAAGTTAGCTAACTGACCTGTGATATATGGATCTAGCTTCATTTCTTGGTAAATGTATTTACATGTTGTCTTCATTTTTTAAAATTGATTGGCTGGTTGTTATCTTAAGCTCAAAGGGTTTGTTGCTGTTTGGCACAGTGGTAAGAGCTGTAGGATAGCCATCAATTTCAATTTGTATATAGGGGTAAGTCACTTAATGAAATCCATGTGAGTCTAATAGCAGGGTAGGCTGCTATCCTATCCTGGCAGCCACTTGGGCTGAAAGGACAAAGATTTATTAGAGAAATAACCATACTGATATGTCCTATTCTAACATTTTCATGGGAAAGTGCACAAAAGAAACACATACACAGTACTGTTATAGATATCTCAAGACTACAATGTTGCAGCAGATCCCGGAAAACGCTCAAATACATACGAAGCAAGACAAAAATGTGTAAAAAAAAGGGGGGGGGGACTGATAACTAAGTAATCAGGAAACCAACAATTACCACTGTTATTAATACTTACATTCCTGCTTAAAAGTAAAATATTCTGTGAGGTGCCTGCATTCATGGTTGCCTCTCAAAAGAAATAATGTGCTTGGATACAGAATCTTCAGAACCCACAAATATAGCACACACTGTTGAAAAACAAGAGTACTAGTCATATGTGATAGCCCCATTTCAAGTATTACAGCACAATATCCAGCTGACATATAGAATAATGCTCACTTAAACTTCATTTATCACATTTGTATACCACCCTTCCTTCAGGGAACTCAGAACAGTGTATTAGAAAATTACCATGGCAATTTGGAAAGGAATGACACAGAATAAGACAGAATTCCCAACTTGCATTCTGTTACTGCTGAGAGGCAAGGGAACTGGAAGGCAATAATTGGCAGGTGGGAATAGCATACTGAGCCCATCTTTCCCCTGATACCCCTTTACCTCCTCCCCATCAAGAAACATTCCTACTGGGGAAGTGATGAGATGAGAATTGACAAGCAGAAGGGTTAAACATACTGCCCAATGGATCCTTCCATCCACACTTGTATGTAATTCTACTCTGTGGCTGAAGCCGAGTTCAAACATGGTGGTAACCTAAAATCCATTACTACTTGGCAATAACTGCCTGGCACTTCAGAGGCATTCTAATGAATATTTCCTGTTGGTGCAAGAACATAGTATCAAATTCTGTGCAAAATGCCCGGTGTACAGCAGCACAGTGGAATGTCCTTGCATTAGTATTATAAAACCAGCCACATCAGTTTTGAAAGGCCCAGTGTTTCCAAAAAATGCATCCAAATGTCTTAAGATGCCCTTGCACACACAGTTGTCAACCTGGACGGCTCTGCTCCACTAGAGCACACTATTCTGTATGGTATGGCATATTAAGCACACAGAAAAGGAAGTTCCTTTAAAAAAAAAAGATAAAAAGCTGTTCACAATTAATCTAGTGAATCTTTGAATCTAGTTTCACAGAACTCTAGAATGCTTGCTTCCTATCAGTCAGTTTCCTAATTGTTTACTGATGTAATGTAGGAGCAGGCAACGTACAGCTAAGAGGGGTACAACTTATTTTTCAGGCCTATCAGGTGGCAAGGGTGGTCATTCTAAAAGGAAATCTGAGCAAATTTTTATCACAATTAATAAAATTAATAAAAAGTGGATTGAAATAAACATGTTTTAACGTTTCTCTTAAAAACTGGCAGTGATGTGTGCCACAATTATTTCTTGGGTGGGGATAGGAAATTCCAGAGGGACAGTGCCACTCCCAGAAAGTCCCTGTACTAGGGACCCATCAACCCAACATCTCTTATTGACAAGTCAGAGAACAGGCTGCTGTACATAAACGTTGTGAGGCTATTATAGGTTTCAAATCAAATCTGGAACCTAGCGGCTTCAAATTTAAGTTGGGCCATGAAACCAACAGGCAACCACTGGTACAGAATTGGTGCAATGTGTTCCAGCTGCTTGGGCCCATATAAGCATTCTTGCTGCTGCATTCTGCACCAGCTATGGTTTCCAAACCATCTTTAAAGGTAGCCTCACATAGAACGCATCAGTATTCCAGCCTGGACATAAGCAGTGCACATGCCACTAAGGCAAGCTACTTTCTCCAGATAGGGTGATAGCTGGAAAATTAGCCAATGCTGATGAAAAGCAGTTCTGGCCACTAGTGCCTTCATCAAGAGTGCCAAGCCCAGAAGCAAACCCAGAGTGCCTACCTCATTTGCCAGGTGGGGTGCAATCCTCTCTAAAACAGACTGCATACATCCATCCAGATCAGCAGTTTCCCAACCTGCCAAATTTCCATCTTGTCAGGATTAAGCTTAATCTGGTTTGCCCTCATCCATCCCAGAACTGCCTCTAGACACCTGTTCAGAATTTCCACCTCCTCTTTGAGATTAGATTACAGAACAAGAAGAGCTGTGTCTCATCTGCATACTGATGACACTGCGGCCCAAATCTCTACACTAGTTCTCCCAACAATTCCATGTAGATGATGAAAAGCATGGGAGCAAAACAGAGCCCTGTGGAACTCCAAAGGCCAGTGGTCAAGAGGAGGAACAGAAGTCCTTTAGCACATGGAAACCTCTAGCGGACCGAAACACTGCCTATGGTGTAGTAATATGTGAAAGATTGTGATTGTGGAAAAAATTACAAACCAAGTAAGGCTAATAAAGGGTGTAGGCACATAATATAATGGTTGGTGTTATTGGAAGCCGCCACCAGGCCCAGAAGAACCAGTGGGGTCATATTTTCAATGTTCTCAGGATAAGTCACCCACCAGGGCAAACAAGGCAGTTTCCATCCTGAATCCAGGCAAAGGAAAAAAAAAATTGGAGCAGTTCTAAATAACTAGTATCCTCCAAACTGCCTGATGCTGGCAAGACTTCACTCACTCTAGGACCTTGCTGAGCAACAGTAAGCCTGAAATGGGACAGTAATTTTCCAAAGCTGAGGAATCTAGACTCAGCTTCTTTAATAGCAGTTTTATCATCACCTCCTTCAGAGAGAATAAACATACATCTTACCATGGTGAAACAGTTACTATAGCAAATAAATGGGAAAACCATTGTTGATATTAACATCAGGACACACACATTCAATTACCTCTATGCTAAAATATCCTCTGTCTACATAGTCACCAAGGAACAGGTATCTTGTGTTAGCAGGTGATCCTCCCACTTCAAATAGCTTCATTAGGTCAAAGAATTGGCCATGAATGTCACCACACACTGCAATAAAAATGCTGCTGATTAAAAAACCATGATGAAGTTCTACTGGTGGGAAAACCACCCAAACTAGATTCAATCAGAATTTCAGGTCAAGAATCTAGTCATTGCATCTTAATTTTAAGTAGCAATTAGAATTAATTTTAAGTAGCAATGACTTCCCACCCCAGCACCAATCTTGCACCATCTGTTTTTCAGCTATTGTTCACACTCAGATTAATAGGACTGGAAAAAAATATTTGCAGTGTCAGGTGCCACCAAGAATGTTCAAGTGTTAGGAACATATAAACTGTTCAGGGCTATTCAGTAGGCTGTATGCATACCCTAGGAGATATCAAACATTTTTATTGCCAACTTCCCTAAAGGAAGACTAAAGTTATTTGAACTTTCTCAAATCTAGATTATGGCAGAACTAGAATCTTAAATTGTATTCAAGCAAACTTGTCCTCTTTTTCCTCATTAATTTATCACTTGCTATTGATCCATTCATTTTTTACCATAACTTATGCTCCAATCTCTTCCTCTTGTTGACCTTTCTTCTTTTTCCTAATTTTCCTTTCAGTCTTTGTCCTTACATCCCCTCTTCTTCCTGTTAACTATTCCTGCATGTAATTTCCACCTCTCCCATGACCACGTGGTACTGGGTGGAAGTGTTCACACACCAATGGCATATAGTCCTGGAGGCAACCAACTCTGGCACATGACATTTCATGCATTTACTCTGTTTAACAAGGTAGCGTGAAATAGTGTTTCCCATACGGACTTGTTTTCTGAGTGACCACAGAATTCATCCCATTCCACAACCAAGTCTGACTTAATGTTCCCTGTGGTGTTCACTATGCAGCTCCACCATCAATGGTGGTAGATAGGAAAACATACTTGACTTAATAGAAAGCATTGTGTATTTGGCTCCCAGTTTTTTCCTAATGCTGCTGCAGAGTTCTCTGGGGCTACGATCCCATATAGATAGATACTTTTGGGGGGGATGAGGAGAGAAACACATACACACAAATGGAGGTAGACACACTATATATGGAAACCAGTCAAAAGTATGATATTCCAGCTGCAATGCATTCAGAAAGCGGATTCTCTTTAACTGAAAAGGTCCCAGCCTGAAAGTAAAAAGAGCACAATCTCCTGAGGGATAGGGAAATTTTTTCATAAAGATAAAGGGACAGAAAAACTTCAAAGTAAAAACTGATTTAAAACCGCTCTTAAAAAGTCTAGCATCTGTGTAGCAAGCAAAGAACCATCCGCTTTATCAAAGAAAGGAACTCTTAATATCTGTCTGGGAAGTTGAACATTAGGCTGCTAACTGAGGAAAGACCTACCTGTTGTCAACTGAGTAGCACATGCATCAGGGGGCAAAGTTAATTTCCAAGAAATGAATCATGAATAAGGTCAGTCAGAACATCAGTTAAGCCGATAGTATTTAACTTGAATTGAACAGTAATAAATATATAATACAATATTTTAAAAATGCAGAAGAGAACTGCGGAAGAAATTAACCTTCACACTTTTGATGTCATACTATTCAAATATCCATGTCTACAACTTTAAAGTAATTCTTATATTAAAAATAAAGCACAAGAACCTATCTCATTTCAGAACCAAAGTTTCTTATGCAAGATTTTCCAGTGTTTTGTCCAGTTCTAAAATATTAAAAGGTAGCCTTTATTTCCTAAGCATTAATCATATCAACTTTCTGTAGTCATTTGACATGATTTATTTTACTCCTGCCAATTCTTCAATTTACATTTTTATTATTATTATCATCTTGCAGTAATCAGTAGATTACTAATACCTACCAGTTCTAGGTGTTCAAGAATAAAGCTATATTCTGAAATATACAAACATAGTCTTAATTTAAAAGGAAATAAACACTGTCAAATTTGCTAATGAACTCTATTATTTAGGATTCAACCTCCACTGTCTATGTATCTACCAGCTTTCCAAATTAATCTACCATCTAATTAATTAATTAATTAATTAACCTCTGGTCTATGAAAAATCATGCCCATTGAATCTTCAAGATGCTAGGAGCACTTGCAACAGTGAGCAGCATCCCAGCCTGAATGCTTGTGTGCACAGCCGTGTTCACAGCCTGCTAAAAGCGCAATCTGTCCTTGCTTTGAGTCAGTGAGCACCAGCAAGTGTTCCCCCTTTCCTTGCCCCAAAGACCAGTAACTAATCTTGGGGGGAAGGATTGGGGGGGGGGGATGATGAAAGTCCTAGTAGAGTAGCTTTTCCTGGCACAAACTCTTAACTATCAGTTCCAAAATCCCCATAAGGAAAGTGATGCTATGCACATCATTTCTGCCTGGGAGAAGGTTTGCTGCATGCAGGGTGCATGATCACATTTATCCTACGAGTACCGTCTCCCCTTCCCTGCCCCAAGATCTCTTTGTTCTGTCCAGAACCCAAAGTAAGGTTGGAGAGGTGGTAGGCAGTGTCCATGTCCCAGCAGTGTCCGAGGGCCTTCTTCCCAGGCAGAAATGACGCACACCCATCAGTTTCCCACTAGTAATCTCAATCCTCATCATGAAAAGTCATTTCTCTGGGGCTAGGGGAGTACAAGGCATGCAGGTGGCGTTGTGGGTTAAACCACAGAGCCTAGGACTTGCCAATCAGAAGGTTGGTGGTTCAAATCCCCATGACGGGGTGAGCTCCCGTTGCTCGGTCCCTGCTCCTGCCAACCTAGCAGTTCGAAAGCACGTCAAAGTGCAAGTAGATAAATAGGTACCGCTCCGGCGGGAAGGTAAATGGCGTTTCCGTGCACTGCTCTGATTCGTCAGAAGCGGCTTAGTCATGCTGGCCACCTGACCCGGAAACTGTACGCCGGCTCCCTCGGCCAATAAAGTGAGATGAGCGCTGCAAGCCCAGAGTCGGCCACAACTGGACCTAATGGTCAGGGGTCCCTTTACCTTTTTTTCCCTTTACCTTAGGGGATTACAAGACATCTCTGCCACTTTCCCCCGTCCTGCTCCAAGGTAAGTTACTGAACCTTAGAGCAGAAATGGGAAAGACAGCAGCAGAGGATGCTTTGTAGTCACTCACTAATGAAACATTAAACAAAAATTCAAGACTTAGTGAACATTCACAAAGGAAGGGAAGCATTCATTTGGAAGGTTCACAAAGGCTTGGTCTCTTTCAGATAAGCAGCAGCAATACTTGTGCATTCCTAGTCACAAGGCACCATCATTTTTGCACATAAAGTGATGGGTATTTTATGTGTAGCAAAAGCAAATGATGCAGAAGTCTAAAAGCATGACAATATAAGGGTGAATAAATATGTTATTTATTCTATGAAGTCCAATGTGTTTTAGGAAATACTAAAACTCTAAAATTAGGAAATATAACCTTTATGTCATAATTTAAAGTATTTAATCCTGCCTCCCCAAAAATATAAGCTATAAAAAGCAAAACTTGACACATAGCCAAACTTATAAACAACCAAATCAAGCCTTAGATAAAATTTAAATGTATTCAATTTCAGAAGTGTAAATTATATCACTACTAAAATTATTAAGCAAATATAAAATTTCAGAAAGACTTGTTCTAGTTTCCACTGGACCATTAAATTGTATTTTTTTTAGCAAGCTGAAAAGCAAAGCTTCATCCAAGGTACAGTGAGCTGATTCAAACATCACAATAAATCATGATTTGTATAATGACAAGAATGATATGAGACAAGTCTGAGACTTGCACACTCACCCTCTGCTCTCTCCTTTGGCACACCAAGCAAGGAGATTAGATACAATGCCATTTTAACTGCAGCTTTTCATTGCATCTGAACCCAACAAACTGCGGTTAATATTAACTATGATTTGTTTGAAACAAGTCAACTTCCAACCAGAGATTATGAATATTCCCCCCCACCTGGCCACAAATCATAGCTAGTACTAGATGGTTTATGTTCTGATGTAATGTTAAACTGTAGTCAACTGAAAGCAAAAAATCACCTCCTTGCAATTGTACCACGTGAGGAAGAAAAAGTGGGAGGACAGGTGCTCAAGGCTTATCACTGACATCACTACCCCAGTATATTTCAATGCTCCAATAATCCCTTTCTTTTCTTTACCATTCATGCGAAAATTCTACCCCTTCTTTCTACCTAAATTATTTTACTTCCAAAGGTACTGAAACCTCATTCCATGCATTTATGACATTAAAAGTGGCAACAGTTAGCCAGAGCTTGCACCTGTAATAGGAGCTTCAACTTCTATCATGGTTTTCTCTCTTCTTAAAATTGCAGCACCATCATTGATGATTCTTAGTGCAATTTCTTCATCTACCCGACCTTCTTTTATTAGGTGGTTTTTCAAAATATCAACCCGAGGTTTTCCAGCTGCATCAAACACTTCTTCTGATGTTAATCGGTGTGTTGGCGGAAAAGGGACAGCTGAAAATGAAATACCGCAAATATTACTTACAATCAATGACTTGAAAAAAGCTCTGAGCACCATTTTGATCTAAGATGAGACAAAAAAGTGACTTTAAAAAGGAAGGAAGGAACACAGTTGGCTTGGTTATTTATGTATGTATACTGGGAAAATGAGGGGGCTGAATGTGTGAGGATGGAATACATTATAGGGTATTCCTATACATTATACGGCACAAGGCACACAAAAACATAGTTTCCTTGGCAGTGAGGGCAAGGCCATTCAGTTTCAGAAATGCATGTGCATTGATTTAGTATTCCACACAGGAAAAGTGGCAGGCAATATTATTAGAGAAATAAAAGAGTGTGCTTTAGGATACCATTGAGGTTTGAAATAAACATATTCCCTACGTCTTGTGACTGCAGCAACTTACAAAACCAAGCTTGGGCCTATTTGTACATTCCTTTTCCAGTTCCCTTTTTGGTCTGGAGAACAAGAGTATGGTTCAGTTCAGACATAATGCCAAACTAAAGTTCATTAAGCAGTTTGAGGAGCTGTCTGAAACAACAAACCATATTTTGTGCTAAATGTGAACTGGTGTGATGTCTGAATTCAGTTAAACAAAGCCATAATTATAATCTACCTCCACAGGCTGATTCACCAAAAGGACTGGAGTAAACAAAAAAAATCTGACAATGAAACTGGAAACAGAAAAGCAATTATAAACCAGCTACGTTGGGAAGCTCAGGACACTGTTTGAGTTCTAAGCTGTGGTTAGAGCAAGCTATGGTTTGGTGTAGAAAGTCACAAACTTCCCCCCCCCCCGTGTTTGTGCTGGACAGTGCGGAGGAAAGGGGCAAGGGACGCATATTATCATCAGCTCTCCTCAACTCCTAAAAGTCCTTATCCATCTGCGAAGCTCCATGGTTATGGCAGTACCAAATGGAGATATGATGGTAAAAATTAACTCTGGCATAATTTCCTGCCCATATGGCTTAAAAGCAACATGCTGCAATGTGACAGGCCAGTGCCAGTGGGCTAATTCATAGAATCATAGAATCATAGAGTTGGAAGAGACCACAAGGGCCATCGAGTCCAACCCCCTGCCAAGCAGGAAACACCATCAGAGCACTCCTGACATATGGTTGTCAAGCCTCTGCTTAAAGACCTCCAATGTAGGAGACTCCACCACACTCCTTGGCAGCAAATTCCACTGTCGAACAGCTCTTACTGTCAGGAAGTTCTTCCTAATGTTTAGGTGGAATCTTCTTTCTTGTAGTTTGGATCCATTGCTCCGTGTCCGCTTCTCCGGAGCAGCAGAAAACAACCTTTCTCCCTCCTCTATGTGACATCCTTTTATATATTTGAACATGGCTATCATATCACCCCTTAACCTCCTCTTCTCCAGGCTAAACATGCCCAGCTCCCTTAGCCGTTCCTCATAAGGCATCGTTTCCAGGCCTTGGACCATTTTGGTTGCCCTCCTCTGGACACGTTCCAGTTTGTCAGTGTCCTTCTTGAATTGTGGTGCCCAGAACTGGACACAGTACTCCAGGTGTGGTCTGACCAGAGCAGAATACAGTGGCACTATTACTTCCCTTGATCTAGATGCTATACTCCTATTGATGCAGCCCAGAATTGCATTGGCTTTCAAAGGGATGACACCAAAGGAGAATGCCACAAGGGCAGCCACCCCCTTTTGGACTTGTTTTGTTCCTTAAAGGAGATTGTTTTAACTTATATTTGTCCAACTGACTGGGATATTCCCTGTCAAGTGGTAAATGGCAGGTGTGCTGGCTGCCACACTCAATACTAAGTGAGGAAGGGCTTAATCTCCCTAGGTGAAAAGGGAAGACATGGGGTGGGAATTAATGCCAGTGGTGCTGGTAGCAACTTTTCCCCATTTGGGTATTTGCTCTTTGTTGGTAGATCCAAGCAGGGCTCAGCAGAGGGACACCAAACCCCATCCAGTAAAGCAGACTGAAGGCTCAGATTGCCCTGTTACCGGGAATTTATTCAGTCCCCTTTGTTCCCAATTAAATCCTGCTGGGTGCTATGGAAAAAGAATCAATGCCAATATCTATCCAACTTTATAATTCTATGATTCTGTGTAGGCTTTAAAGCAGAGGGTAGATGGCTATCTGTAATGTATTATCTAGCTGAGATTCCTTCATTACACGGGGTTTGAACCCAAATTTAATTATTTTATTTTAAAAATGGTATCTGGTTCAAAATATTGACTCAGCTTACAGAAGACCACACAGATTTTATTCAATGATAATTTATACATTATATGATTCATTATCTGTTATTTCCAGAGGGATATCTATGTTAGGTTTTTGCAGCACAACGAAGTCTTGTGGCATCTTAAAGACATAACCTTTTGTGAACTACACTTTACTTCATCAAATGCAAATACCAAAATAATAGAAAAGAAGCTCCCACTCAATCAAGTTTAGCTTTACTGTAACAAAGCAATAATGAATTTGTTTGCATTTACAAGGATTACTTTATAATAGGTTTAGATGCTGTGAGGGGTCATTTTTATTTTATGTTTTGCTTTATTATATACCTCCTATGACACTGGAAGATGCACCACTGAACATACCAAGACTTTTGAATACAAATTTGTAGGATGGCACTGTTAACATAAAAAAAAAAAATGTTAAGTTGGGAATGGGTTCAGTAAAGGCAGAAAGTTGCTGTAAGCAGCCAAGAAAAGTAGCCCATCAGTAGCAGCTGCCTGGACCACTTTGTCTAATGAAAAGCATGTGTCCTGCCCTGACCCAGCTTGAAGCTCAGGCAAAGCATACGGCTGCAGAGGCACTTACCAGTTAGTCTGAGTCACAGCAGGCAAAGCAAGGCAGGGTCACAACAGGTAAGGTAGGGGCTATCAGGACCTTGGATAGCACACTCCTGAAGGTGGTGGCTAGAGAATCCTTCCACAAGGAGAGCTGCTGCCTCAGCAATGTGAACAAGTCGTACAAAGGTCTGGTCCTGCTGCCCTGCCCACGTCTGAGAGGTTGCCTGAGGGGGCAGGTTTCTGGCACACAAGAGGGATCAGCGTGCCAACAGAGTTATTTGGGCCCAGTACACTATATATGTATTGCCCCTCCCAAAAGAGGATACAAATTTGCATATACTAATTTGTAGGTAAATTAGCTCTCCCCATAGTGGGGAAGATGGTAACCAGGTTAGGAGACTAATCCATGTCTGGGTCTTTTTGCTATGATAAGTATAAGGCAGAGGTGGGAAATCTTTGAATTTTTTTTTAAGGGCCACTGACTCACAGAAAAAAAAAAGAGATTACACATAAAATGTCTGTCAGATTGTTAGATTTCCACCTGCTAAACAGCCATTCAAGGCAAAGAGCTCTGCTCTCTCCCAGAGCCACTCCTAAACCATTCAAAGAACTCATGTTTCGGGAATTGTAAACAAATTACGTTATGCTAGATTTCTCATCAATTGATTTTAGGATGACAAAACTACATTTAGAGCAAGATCAGACATAGTAGTTCTGATTTCAATATGCTGATGATGAAATAGATCTAAGATTTACAATAATCAAGGCTGAATGCTATACACTTTCTTGGAAGGAGTGAGTGCATAGCTTGGGGGTACCTTCTGGATCCATTATGTTGCATGAGCCTTCAACTGGTGGCCCAGCTGCAGCCATATCTGGGCAGGGGCAGCCTGACTTCTGTTGCCTGTGAACTGGTAACCCTAGTTTGGACTACTGTAGTGTATCGGCTGCCTTTAAAGGCAGTTCAGAATCTGCAGCTCATGCAAAATTTGGCGGCCAGGTTGTTGATGGGAGCTGATGGTAGGAAAGGAGCAAGCCTGCAAAGCCAGTTTTAAGCCACAGATAGATTCATAGGCATAAAGGCAATACATAAAAGTTTAAAAACATCAGAACAGGAAACTGGATCTGGAAGCACAGTGTCAACCAGTCTACTTGGTGTAGAATGAATGTAATGTGTCTCGACTCTCTACCACCAAAACACACCCAATTTTCAGCTGGTGAACCCTTTCCTGAACAGAGACAGTTTAGATACAGTAGCCTCTAGAGTGAATTATTTATTTTATTTTATTATTTACAGTACTTCTGCTATTTTTATATTGCTGAATCACCAAGCTGCATTATATGTAGGGCTGTCCTTACAGTTTATTCAGAATCTGCAGCTAGTGCAAAACACAGTGGTTAGGATGCTCAGTGGTACATTCTACTGTGCACATAACACACATGTGCTCAACTGAACTACCAAGCCAAGTTTAACGGGATGTTGCTGATTTATATGGCAATGAATACTGTCTCCTTCTACATAATCCAACTCATTCATTTGGTGACCTTACGGCATTTAATGAAAGGACTGGTGCTACACTGTTTTTATTCTAATTATCAGTATGTTTTAAACAGATATATATAGTTTTAATTCTGTTAATGTTTAACTGTATGTTAATGATGTTTTTCTACACTACCATCTCTCCCCATATGAACCAACCTGGACCCTGTGATCAGCACCTGAACTCCTTCTTCGTGTGCCCTCTTCCATGAGAGGTTGGGAGGGTGACAACAAAAGAAATGGTCTTTTCTGTTGTGGCCCCTGTGGGAGGCAAAAAATGATCTTCTCCCAGACCTTTGGCTAATTTAAAAGTCTGGGAGGGAACAGTGTTGTTTGTTACTATGTTATGTATTTTTTTGTCTGTTTTTATATTGTAAATCACTCTGTATGATGATGATGTTTTTAGCAGTTTGTGTTTTTATCTGTAAGCTACCATGAGTCCCAATCAGGGGGAAAGTTGGGGTATAAATATATAGATACCAATATTTCATTCTACTATACTGCCCTCGACAAACAAAAGCTTTTCAATAATAATATTAATCACGTTCCTAGCAGTTCTTTTTATCTGTAAGCTGCCTTGAGTGCTCATCAGCGGGGAAAGACAGGGTATAAATAAAATACATAATGATGGTAATACATTTTACATACATTGCCCTCGACAGAGAACAGCTGGAACCCTCAATGTATTTCCCTTCCATCTCACCCCTTTTTGTTTCCCTGCCTTGGGGGAAAAAAAACTAACCCGAAAACCCAGGATTCAAATAAGCAATCCCCGCCGAAATTTCAGGTGGGGGGAGGCAACCCCACAAACTCTCTCAGCCCAACTCAAGAGGGTTGTTCGGAGGGCTACCAAACAAAACCCAGCCCGCACCTTCGCTGCATAAAGAAAACAACTACAACACCACAGAAAAATCCCCCCCCCCCGCCCCGGCATCCCGATGGACATCCACCACACAACCACGCTCGCAGGCAGGCGCCATACAAACAAGCAGCCAATGCGCTCTTCCCTCCCTCGGGTGAGGAAGCGGGCACGAAGAGGACGCGAGTGGCGCCTGCAACCGCCTCTCAGGCCCGCACCCACAGCACGTATGAACTCCCCACATACACAAACGCGGAGCGAGGGGAACTGACGGGCGAGGCGCGGGATCGCCCAGCCCAGCCCCAGGAGGCGGGCCTAGCAAGGCGGCCGGGCCTGGCCGGGCCTGTCACTCACCCTTGACGGCTCGCTCACAGGTACCGTGAGGCGTCGCCAGCGCAACCCGAGTCCCCTCCTTGCCGGACATGGCGCGGGCGGCGAGAGGAGCAGCAACGGCGGCGGCTCCCTCAGCGTCTCTACCCGCCCCCCGCCCCGGCTGCGGTTCTCTTTATCCGCCTCCTGCCGGGGCCCGGCCAGCGCGAGGGCGAGGGGCGGGCGGCGAGAGACTAGGGGCGGGCGGGAGCAGCCAGGGCCCAAAGCAACATGGCGGCGGACTAGCCGCTGAGGGGAAAAAGAGCGCGCGAGTGACGAGGCGGCGGGTGCAGCCCGCCTCGGGACCGGCATGCACCGCGCCCGCAATTCCCCGCCGCCCCCGCCACGAGGAGGCTTTAAGGGAGCGCTTCAGAACTGCTCGGCTGAGGCGCCATAATTAAAGGCTCCTCATGCAAATAAATGAGGCTGCTTCCGAAATGCTTTTCTTCCCCCCCTTTCTTTTTTTTTAAAGCGTCTATTCCTCTCAGTAAGAATATTAGTTTGTGGCATATTAACTCCCCCCCCCCAAAAAAGCGGTATTGATATTGGACTGTGGCAAGGCGGCTCACAAAAGTGTAAAAAAAAAAAAAAGCGTGAAGCGTGT
This sequence comes from Podarcis vaucheri, assembly GCF_965113315.1. NCBI lineage: Eukaryota > Metazoa > Chordata > Lepidosauria > Squamata > Lacertidae > Podarcis > Podarcis vaucheri. The sequence continues at coordinate 89,572,083 of NC_138763.1, read as the reverse complement.
CGAAATTCCGCCAAGCAATAAAACAAAGGCGAGAGCTACAGTCCCAAGGGCCCGCCCCATATCTCTTATTTTCCACACAGGCACAATTGCTTTTTAAATGGGCTTTGCGCCCTCTCAGCTCAGTACCCTGTGGAGGGGAACTGCTGAGGCTTCCCTAAATCCAGCGCTGGACGGCCACCAATAATAATAAAAGAAAAGAAAGAAAAAGTGAACGAAACTGCAATTACAACTTTATTTTTTTGCAGAGGCAGAAGCTGTAATAAAGTTCCCTTTAAAAGCCTTCAAGCGGTCTGAAACATTTAGGAAGCTCACTTCCCCAGTGTCATCATGCTGCATAAATTATTTCATGTGACAATTCGTGGATTGTCCAAAGAAAAGGCTCTTTTGGTAGCTTCCTATTAAATCACCATTGATATTAAATTACTCTGCCTAGAGGCTTTTATGCTGGACTTATAACTGGCAAACCCAGGCTTTTTTAAAAACTATAAGGTGGTCCTGGTTAAGACTATGGGAGACAGGATGCTTATCAGAGAGGACCTAAAATAGAGGTGGGGAATCTATGGCGCTACAGAGTATTTTAAACTATATCACCAACCAGCGATTAGCTGTGTTGGCTGCGGGGACTGATAAGCACTGGAGTCCATAAACATCTGGAGGGGCAGAGGTTCCTCATCCCTGATCTAGGACCATATTAAAGCCTTCTCTGTCTAGAGAGAGGTTATTAAACTGGGCAATAAACTGGTGGGCACCTTGGACCATCCATATTAAGACAAGATTATTCTGCATCAGTTTCTACATCTAGGGGAATATATTCACCTTGTATATATGTATGTGAGCTCAGGATCGTAACAATGAGATCAACACTGATCTCTTTTTAGCTTGCTTAGACTTCCATGCTACACATATTTCTCCTTCCTAGCTTTTATTTGCTATTGACAAAGAATTTTTAAGCAGCAGGTGTGACCTTTGAGGGAATGTTTTACCTGTGTAGTGTTAGAAGTCGAAGCTCCTGGACCAGTTTGCTAGAGAGAACCTAGGGTTGCCATATTTCAAAATGTGAAAATCCAGGCCAAAAAGCTTTTTGCCCACCACAAGCCAGAAAGCTGAGAACAATCTGCATGGCTGAGCTTCGTAGTTCAGACATCATCTGAAGCTAAACTGAAGCATGTCTAATTGAATTGTCATTTTAAGCCTACCTGAACAAAGCTACTGTATCTGTTATTCTGCAACATAAACTGAGTAAAGGTTATTTTTATCTTTTTACAATGTTGCTTGTGTGATTATTGTTTTAAGGGGGAGAAGTGGGGAGGGTATGAGGAGAATCCAGTCTGCCTTAAAACATCCTGCATTACTTAAACTGAAAGGCTAAAACTACCCTATTTAAGCTTCTTTATAAGCTGCAAAAGGATGTACTCTGCTGAACTCACAAATGTAAGGAAGCATAACATCTAATAAATATATAGTCTCCTAACATCTATACACATCGCTACACCCGACACAGGACATGCTGAATCCTTAACCCAAGCCACATTTTCAAACACCCCTTAACTCACCTTTCTCTTTACACACATACTTCTCTCTCCACTCCCATTTATTTAAAATTATAGCTCACCTATCTTAATAGTGCCTGTAGCAACATCCCTGACTGTAGGCCAAGCTGATTGCAACAAAATACTTACAATATCTAGGAATTCAAACGTGATCAAATTTGCATTTATTTTCCAGCTAACCCTTGCCCCCCTCACTAGCACCTTCTTCATTAGCCTGGGTTCCAGCCAAGTGATAAGGGCATATAGATCACCACCTTGTAACCTAATTTGTGTGTTGTCTTTTGTTACCTTATTTTACCACCTTAAAAATATTAAAATGTAAGAAAACCAGCGTCTTCACAAATCCTCATCTACAAAGCAAAAAATAAAATCAAAAGTGAAATAGCAGCCTGTGTTTCACCTTATACTCAATGTACTTACTTTTCACCAGAATCGGGGCAGCATCAGAAGTCAGTGTTCACAACGATGCTCGCACATCTCTGATAGGAGCCTTGGCCTTGATTTGCAGCCCAGTAAGACTGTTTTTGGCACAGCTGTGCTCTATTCAGCTTTGTAACAAGGCAATTCACTCCAGCTGATTGCTCCTGCATCACCACTAACAGGTGACATGAGAGCTTTTAAAAGGTTGCTCTGAGCATGGTTGTTACTAGAGACATCATATGACAGTGCTACAGAGGAATACTGAAAATTGAATGGGCAACTGTATCACATTTAGGTCAGGTGTAAAAATATTATCTGCAGCTCAGTGCTCAGACTGCATACAACCCCCCCCCCCCCGAAACCACAGCATCATGTTAAATGAGCTGTACATTTAGTAAGTTGCACTGCAAAAAAAAGGGGGGGGAAGTATAATTTTCAAGCAGGATGACAATTTGGCATATGTATTTAGAAGGAACACTAGGCAGCAGTCTAGGTTTTATATGGAGGTCAAGAACTTAACAATCCACTTTTCAGTCTAATAGTTTCTGTGTGGGAGCAAACAATGGTGTTCATTGTAACACTGGCAAGTCTTTGACAATATTCCCTAAAAGGATAATGTAACAATGTGCCATGCTCTTGCAGGACTCAAGCAATGAGACAAAGAAGAACAATTCACAAAGCTCAGATTTTTCACACACCAACACTCCTGGTAAAGCTAGCTGCTAAGTTCAAAATACCTAATTTTTAAAAAGCAATTAATTACTCATTCAACACACCTACCTCTTGGCAGGAGCTACAGGCAATGTAAAAAAATCCCAAAAGGAACGGAGATCATATGGAAGTCAGTAGCCAGCCCAGCCCCTTTAACAGGCAGAGAGCAGTTTTTCTTCAAATAAAGTCTCAGACTAACTCTGACAGGCAGCAGATGGTATGGAGATTCCTTACCTGTTAACAAATTGTTTTATCTTTTAATTTTTATCTTTGATTACTTCCCCCCTATCCTCCAAAGAGCTCAGGTCAGCATACATGTGCCTTACCTTTCAATTTAATATTCACAACGACCCTATGAGGTAGGGTATGAGACCGATTGGCCAAAAGTTGCCTGGCAAGCTTGATGACTGAGCTGGGATTTGAACTTCTTGGCCTTCATCCAACCACACTGGTGAACTTCTACATATGTTTATAGAATAGCCACACTAGTATAGGGTGTTAGGGGAGAGGTAGTATCTCTGTTGGGGGACATATTGTGCTGCTTCTGGGGTAATTTGTCCACCTTTGGTCCATACCCTGCACTCAGCTTTCACCTGTGGCTACTAGAAGCTGCCAGCATGTGACAGCCGCCACACTCTGGAAATGGCTTTGACTGGCTGGCTAAACCAGGTGAGGGTAGCCGATGGGTCTCAAATCCTTGGTGAGTTTGGGACATCTTCAGAAGAAAAGGCTAAGCAGTAAATGCTACATAAATCTGGAGTCCCTAAGGTGGCTGGATGGTGCCTTGGTACGCCCCCTTCTAGGAACGCCTGCAGCCAAGCTGGTGTCAAACATATAGCTCTGCTTCTCTTTGGACCACATCAGTGAGGGTGAGAGGGGAGGGGGAGTCCTGTCATCTGGGCAGTCCAAAACCTCCAGACAGACTGCCCAGGCTTGCGCCCTGAGGTCACTCCGGTGCTGCTAATGCAGCCGTTTGTCTTCACCCCTGGAGCCACACTCCCTTGTCTCTCCAGACAGACGGATGCCAAAAACATAGCAGCACGGTACTCTTACACCTCTGCCTATAGAGTGGGAAGTCCTACCTGTTTCCAGAGGTTTGCTCCAAATACAGGATCATGAGCGAACCTGTAGCAGATGCCATATTTCCATAATATGCAGCTCACGTGCAAAGCAAAAGTAAGAGCTAATGAATGTGCAAGAACTGTAGAATACCAGTTTGTTAGGTTTTTTAAATTGCCTGGTTGAAAGACAAAAAGAGCAATTCATACACCACCCAATAAATATAACTATTTCATAAATTTATTTGAAAAATACTTACAAAGGCAAGTATGTTTGACCCTAAAATAGTTAAAGTGATTCTGTGTTTACAATGTTATAATTAAGTGTGCAGCCTTAACAGTCTTTGCTTTCTGAAGCACTGTTAGTCTGCTTTGAGGAAGTGGGAGAAGGCCTGATTTACACATGAGCTATGCCTTCTTTCCAGCTCCGAACTAGCACCTACAGCAGTCTTCTGTGCCTAACATCTCAACACAAAGGATACATTTGCCTCATTAACCCATAAGCACTGCCAAATCTCTAACTTCAGAGAACATGGGAAGTTTATCAGGCCCCACCTAACAGAGAAGAACAACTCAAAACTGGATAATGGGTTGGCATATGGGATTAGTAGCGATGCTTTTCATGACTTAAGTCCTTTTAAACACAGCCTGTTGTCAACAACCGATTTCATTCGCAGCTCTTGCTCTTCTTCCAATTGCTAGTGGGCCTGAAACCATTTTCTGCGGAGAGAGAGGCGGAGAACGGAGTCTCCAAATAGTTCCCCATGGACAGCGGTTCGGCAGTACAGAAACACAGTGCAATTAGCTTCCACTTATCGTATAGCTACTTTTAAAGACAAGACTGGCACAGACACGGACTGAAAAAAAATCTTGCTGTCTTATCAACTATAGCTCGGACAAGGGGCAATCCCTTCTGAAGTTAAAGAGACCTCACCAGTTGCTGTTGTGCATGGAAGCAGCAGCTGCACGGGCCAGCATCCTACGGTGAGCTTCAGAAGCAGATGAATAAGTTCCATCTATCATGTGCACTGGCAACACTCTCCTTGCTCCAGGCTGAGAGGTATAGCTATTCTGCCGCCAGTCTTCATCTGGGGGCATATCTACCCTTCTGGGACCTGGAGCCTTGGCCTGTGTGGGTGGCACTGGACAACCTTGAAAGCCACCTGTGTCTCTTGAAGCCCGCTGAGGTATGCTGAAGGTACTGTAACTCGTGCCAAGCGGCGACCTACAGTCAGCGGCACAAGCATTTCCTTGCTGCAGTGGCTGCTGGAGTAAATGTTTTTGTGATCCCTTGCTTGTTGGAGCAGCATATCCCCAGTGTACTGTTTGTCTATCTGGCAGTGTTGCTGTTTGTCTGGCAGTGTGACTCATCTGCCGCCAGTGGCCAGCAGGGTCAGATGCTTCTTTGCTTCCTAAATGTTGATTAAGAAGAGGTCTCTGCCCAAGTTGAGAAGGCAGGCCCTGCTGTTTGTACGTGAGGCTCCCATAGTTCAGTGCCACAGCTGGGTTGTCTTCACCTTGGAAAGTTTCACCCCTGTCAGGCACAACCAAAATTTTTTGGATGTTCTTCTGATTTCCTGAGAAAAGGAAAAATGTAAAATTATTTGTCCCGAGCAGATGTTTTTTGTTTGTTTTTTAAGTAATGATATATCAACAATGTACCTCAAAAGCTACTAACAAAGGAGTTTGAGTGCTTTAAAACAGAACACTAGTAAAATTCATAAATAGCTGCTATTCATTCCTTGGGGACAATACTGAACTATAGGCAAAACTGACTACGGCCCCCTCACACAGGGTCACTAGGGTGATTACGACAGATATGAAATAACATACATCCTCCTTCTCCTAAAGGTGACTCCAGGGTTAGAAGGAAGAGGCAATAGGTTCAGGTTTGGGGAAAGAAAACAACAACACAGTACTGCCCCTCGCTTTCCAAGAGTAAAGGCTTCAATGGTCGGTAGGATGGTAGGGTGTTGAAAGATTGAGGGAAATGACTGGTATTCTTCATCCCATACCTCCACCAAACTTGATAAGCCTATAACTAGCATGTAAAAATAACAACGCAAACAAACAATGCCAACTCTTCTCACACCCTTTTCTTTGTGGGGAGGATAGAGTCATACGACAGATATACAGTGGTGCCTCGCAAGACGAAAAGAATCCGTTCTGTGATTCTCTTCGTCTAGCGGTTTTTTTGTCTTGCGAAGCAAGCCCATTGACGGATTAGCAGATTAGCGCTATTAGCGGCTTTTAGCGGCTTATCTGCTGATCAGATCAGCTGATAAGCGGCTTAGCGCCTTAGAAAAGGGGGGGGGACCAGCAGGAACTCGCAAGACATTGTCGTCTTGCAAAGCAAGCCCATAGGAAATTCGTTTTGCGAAGTACCTCCAAAACGGAAAACTCTTTCGTCTAGCGAGTTTTCCGTCTTGCGAGGCATTCGTCTTGCGGGGCACCACTGTACCGCCATGACAGGATGAAGAAATACTGCTACTTAACATAGGCTAAAGATGAACCGTTTATTTTAGATGCCCACTCGCTACAGTATGGATTGAGCAGTGCGGTGTGTTAAGACCACGTACTGTGGAAAGGTCATGCATCATTCCAAGCAGCTGGAGGGATCAAAAGCATCACTATTGCAGAAGAGCCCAGCCCAGAGCCTTGTGCTACAGCTGATAAAAGAGCGGCGTACTTACTCTCCCATGACACAGGAGGAGGAGGAGGAAGAGCCCAGTGATTACCTGATGGCCTATGTGTCTTGCCCACCATGCTAGGCACTGGTGCATCATGGGAGAGGTGCTGCAGTTGGGTTGAATAGTGCTGGGGATCAAAGGGTAACACAGGAGGAGAATCGTGAGGGAAAGTGAGGGAAGTGGTGCTGAAGGAACGGTGTCTGGCTTCCACTGGCATTTTCCTCTCATTGGACACTTCCTTTTGACAAAAGGGAAAAAGGGAAATAGAATTGAAAATAATGATTAAACACAGAACTGGGGAAAAACCAGGCAAGTAAAGAACTGGGATAACAGGTGGGGAGAGCGCAGGGACAACTGAGTGATATGGTCACTCCAAAAAGGGCATGCAACTGCTTGTGAAGAGAAATAGAAATGTTGTAGGTGTGGCCATCACAGTTCTCAGAGCTTGTAAAAGAATTGCCAAGATTTATTTATTTATTAAAAAACTTGTTTATTGTATAGTTATTTTATTATTATTACTATTGCAAAATCTAGTGCAACGTAATTTGGAGACACAGACATGAACAAAATGACTAAGATCAACTGTTAAAATAAATAAAGAACCACGGTCTTCATCAAAAACAACACGTCAACATTGTAAATTAAGTGGATTAGAGACAAAGCATAAATAAAGATGCCCATGGTCAAGGATGGAAGCTGTGCTCCAGCAACATCTAAAGGGCACAATACTGGCTGTCCTTGGACATATTTCTTAACATCCCCAGCATGTTAAGTATGTGGACAGCACAAACTATCCTCAAAGTAAGCTGAGGGTGGAGATAACATGAAGCATTAACAGGGACATTCAGTTTTTTGGGTTTTTTTCCAGGTTGCGATGCATCAAGATCTCTGGCATATGCAATGCATAGATACCAGGTAAGCAAGGCCAGGTTTAGTTCTATTCATAATCTGAATTTGGTGTGTCTGCTTTTCAGCAATCCCACACTGTGCAAAACCATTGAAGAGCAGCGAGAGGATGGAAGGAATTCTGCATTGTAATCAACTCTCAGCAGTCAGCAAGAAAAAAAGGGCAGGTCGTGACTTGGACATATCACGCCCCACTTTTTAAATATCCAACCCCCATTTTTAAACGTGGGGGGGGGAGTATTCAAATGAATACATATTATCTTTAAAATGACCAATGATACACCAAGATTAGAATCATAAGATTTCAGACATAAAATAGTTCTCATTTGCTAACCCGTACATGCTAATTTTACCATAGCCCCTACAACGTTTTCCCCCCTGATATCGCAGACCTGTGAAGCAGTCAAATGAAACAGTTAAACTGCAAGGAGACATGTCCATTTACACAAATCCAAGCAATTTCACAAAGTCAGGAAAATCATAATGAAGTTGGGCAAGATAAATCCCAGCTCATGTGTCTAATAATAATAGCAAATTACAGGAATGGCTTTTATCAATGAAAACTGATCACCTGGCTTGACAATGTAGCTCTGTTCACAATCACCCAAGCTCTGGTTACCTTTCTATTTGCTGCTGTAAAGCACTCTACATGAAACTGCCCTTGAAGATAGTCTGTAAATTTCTGCTAGTGAAGAGCTATGCTGCTCGGTTCTTAAACAGAAATTTTGTAAGCAGTTCTCAGTTGAGGTACCCTCATGACCACTGAAGTTTCCCTTCCAACTCACAACCTATCTGTAACCTGTCTTCATCCCAATCTCAGGTGCAACAAACATCTGAGTGTTAACATATGTTGGAGGATAGATAGCAGCTAACAGATTGAGGTTGAATCCTGACAAGACAGAAGTACTGTTCTTGGGGGACAGGGGTCGGGTGGGTGTGGAGGACTCCCTGGTCCTGAATGGGGCAACTATGCCCCTGAAGGACTAGGTCCACAGCCTGGGAGTCATTTTGGACTCACAGCTGTCCATGGAGGCACAGGTCAATTCTGTGTCCAGGGAAGCTGTCTACCAGCTCCATCTGGCATGCAGGCTGAGACCCTACTTGCCCGTGGACTGTCTCGTCAGAGTGGTGCATGCTCTAGTTATCTCCTGCTTGGACTACTGCAATGTGCTCTACATGGGGCTACCTTTGAAGGCGACTTGGAAACTGCAATTAATCCAGAATGCAGCAGCCAGACTGGTGACTGGGAGTGGCCGCCAAGACCATATAACATCGGTCCTGAGAGACCTATATTGGCTCCCAGTACATTTTCGAGCACAATTCAAAGTTTTGGTGCTGACCTTTAAAGCCTCAGTCCTGTATACCTGAAGGAGCATCTCCACCCCCACCGTTCAGCCCGGATACTGAGGTCCAGCGCTGAGGGTCTTTGGTGGTTCCCTCACTGCGAGAAGTGAGGTTACAGGGAACCAGGCAAAGGGCCTTTGCGGTAGTGGTATCTGCCCTGTGGAACGCCAAGGAAATAAGCAACTATCTTACTTTTAAAAGACATCCGAAGGCAGCCCTGTTTAGGGAAGTTTTTAATGTTTAATGCTGTCTTGTGTTTTTAATATTCGGTTGGGAGCCGCCCAGAGTGGCTGGGGAAACCCAGCCAGATAGGCGGGGTATAAATAATAAATTCTTCTTCTTCTTCTTCCCCCCATGTCTATACTTTCCAGTGATTTCCTGAAGGTTTCAGAAACCAAGGATCTACTTGTGGGCTCAGTGAATTTGCTCACTGCTGCCTGTTGCTCAGCTCCACAGTTCCCCTCGATATCAGACACATACCATTCCCATCAACCCACATGTTCATAGATGAGAAAGTCAAGGTACAGACAAACAGACTGGTTATTTCACCAACCAATGGGTGACTATGACCAGAAATGCTTGAAGAATCACCTTTTTGTTGCTGATTTCTTTAAAAAAAACACCTGCAAAATTTTATTGAAATGCCAGATATATACAGCATTGGGAAATAAGTATAAGAAAAATGCTTCGTATACTAGTAACTTAATAAAACAGAGTTTCTGTACGCCAACATTACTTGGCAAACATTGTATACACCAATAGCAAACTCAGTTTTCAGAGTGCCAACCCTTAGGTAGTAAAAACAGTACCATTCACAAACAGAAGGAAGTTATTAGTAACCTTGAGGAACATCAAGGTTTGAAGAAGTATTAAATAAAACTTGTGGATAAAAACCCTAAGGGGAAGCAAAACCCCTAAACAGTCCAATGAGGTTCGAGCTTATTGAGTGGACAAGGAATGCTGGGGCAGGAATGGAAAAGGAGGAGGTGGAAATGGAATGGAATTATCTTGACAGAAGACATGACCAACACTGAACAGGAGCACTCTGAACTGCAACATTTTGTTGCAAGTCTCACTTGTCACTGCATAACAGAGTAAAGAAGTTGAGACCAACCAATTAAGTCTTTCCAGAAGGTTGTCTGCATCATTCCAGGGCAAAGAGCATCAGCACCAACATAAGCAATAAAAGGATACCCCCCCAATAGTGACTGGTTTCATTAATCCTTTAGACAAACTGATTTTATGTGCAAGATTTTCAGTGGGTGCTGGGTTCAATACTGGCAGCATGGATGGAGTGTATATGCTCTAAGCAGTCATAGTCCCAAGCCTGCATGTGATTATTATACCTGAAGCAATTGTCCTACTGGAGAACAGGACAAGGGGAAATAAGAATGAGGTGAATAATGCCTGGTTGAGCTAGCAGGAGAGTGATTCAGGTATAGAGAATGAATCCAAAATTGTTTCATTGATGTTTCATTGATCTCACCTTCTGAGCCAAGGACATGAATATCAGGAGAGCACAACAACATCTGCTGGAGTTTGTCCTAATATCTGCTGAAGTAACAATTCAGGGCAAGACCAAATGCATTCATACTTAACATGCAATCAACAGCTTTAGCTACAAAGCAGCAGTGGCAGATCCAACTTTTAAAAGGAGAAGGCAGGAAATGGGAGCAGCCTTTTCTCTCCCTTTGCTCTCTTTTACTCCCTCAAATTCTACTGCTTTAAGCCTGGTATTGCAACTGGGCTGGAGAGTAGGGTTGAAGCCTATGTGCTCATTTCACCCAGGCCCACTTAGTACACTCATGGCCATATTCTGAACTAAGTGAAGTTTGTAGACTGTCTTCAGAGGCAGCCCCAGGCACAGAGCATTGCAGTAATCCAAATGGGAAAGTCGCCAGCACATGAATACTGAAGCAGGATTATTCCTGTCCAGGAAGGGCTGCAACTGGTGCTGGAAGTTGGTGAACGGCACTGCTTCTTCTTCCTTCCTTCCCCTTTCCCATAGGATCTCCTAGTGGAAAAGAGTCAGCAGCAGCTTTCTTTTCTCCCCGCTTGTTTAGAGCCTGAGGTCAGTACCAATGTGGAAAAGTTGCTATGGCACTGGGATCAGCCGAAAGCATGGGGTGGGGGAGAGCAGGTTTGTGATGAGGGAGAAGGTGGAGCCTGAGGCATCCAAAGCTGAAAGGGTGTGCTCCCACAGAATGGCATCGAAAGGAAAAAATACATTGCGGCATGCTTCTTTCAGCCTGTTTTTGACTGCTGGCTAGTGCCATCATGTGCACTGCACTGAGGCAGAACAGTCACATCAGAGGGGTTCAGGGGTTTGCCACGATCCTTCCAACACTTACTTAAAGAAGGTCATTGCACCCAAAGCACATGGTTGTTGGGGAAAGTACACTGAGGGAGGGAGAACAAAAATGCAAAATGAGAATGAGGAAGACTAAAAAAGATGGCTAAAGGAAGAAAAGGTATAGTGGGCTCACTGTGGAAGAAAGCCACAGAGAAAACTATTGGTGTTGATGCTGTCAAGAGAATGGAGCAGGAGGGCTCTTGCTCCACCTATTTGGGCATGTAGCTTCCTCTTGGGAGAAGTGGACTCCACGCTTAAAAGCAAAAAGGGGTTGAATTTAGCTTTAGAAAATTCCAGACATCATGCTGCATAAATGCATGATTTGTCCCTGAACAGGGAACACAAAGAATAAATGCCTTACACCAGTCTTCCCATTGCATGTGGTTTGAAAATCAAGATCTTCTCTGCCCTTCCCAGATATCCTGATCTTTCTATCAGTCTGTATCTTCAGGTCTCCAGTTCCAATTCTTCCATCTTCCCTGCAGATTCCTCAGACACAAACTCAGATTTATCCTTCCAAAACATATTCACCATCTCCAGTGATTCTAAAACTCAAGGTGGGAGATGAATACCATATGCCCTCTGAAGAAAGATTTGAGGCATTCCTGCCCCAAAGGAACACTCCTGTAAGGGTCTCTTATAGGGTCTCTATAAGTGTATTTCATTTCCAAGGACTTGTATTCTGTTTTGGAGATGATGAGGAAGGGAAGCACTACTGGGTGGATTGCTTAAGCAGGCAGGTTGTACCTGTGAATAAGTCCCACTGATCACCGTGGAATTCCCTTCTGAATACAGGATTGCACTCTGAAGCACTGTATGATTAGTAGAAATGAGTGTATGTTGCACCAAACACAGCCCTAGAATCTTTGAAATTTGGCCATAGCACCCTACTGACTGCATGGCTGTTCACAATCTTTTAATGCAAAGGCTTTGGATGTGGGGTTCTGAGGGGAAAGTGTTGGAAAAGCAGTTGAAAGGTTTTAGACACAGAGTAGGATGCCCCCAAGAAGGCTTGGACTATAACACTCTCCACCACCTCCAGCCAGCATGGCCACTAGTCCTGGATGGTAGGGGTTGTAATCCAAAACATCTGCAAGGCACCAGACTGGCTACCCTTGGTTTAGAATGTATTGGTACTAAAACAGCAAAACAACCTAAAAGAGAGATGAAACTTAACTGACCCATGTGCCAATGGCATAAGCAGGAAGGCACTTTCTGTTAAATGAGAAGAGATGTAAGAACGGCTCATAGAACAAGCTTATTAAAATGCCCCCCCTGTTTAGAACTTGGCAATAAAGCTAAAGAAATTATTTGGGGTGGGGGACTGACTCAATCACACTCATATTTGAATCTTGTACTTACAAAACTGTGGGAAGAAACAAGTGTCTCCTCCTTGTTTGTGAGGACGGTCCCACTGAGACTACGTGCAATGCGGCGGAAGTTCTCTGCACTGTACATTTCCTCTTCTGGTTCTCTGCCGTGGTTTCTTGGGTATGGTACCTGAAGAGATGTTGCCGTTGAAAACGGGCATACAACACTGTTAGCTAAAGGAGACCACAGCAATATGACACGCAGTTTCAGAAATGGACACTGAAATTACATCGATCATTAACATTTCCATTTCAGAAATGGCAAAAATAAGGAAGCAAAGGGGGGCATTCTACGAATGGATTTCCACTTGTGCCCCAGGACTTCTCCCCCTACACATGCTCCATGCCATCCCCAAATCTGCTTCAGAGGGTTGTTGGAACCCCTAGCACAGTGGGAGGAGAGAGGGAGAATGTTCCATTGCACAAGCAGAAATACTTGCATTGATGGAACAACTGTCTTAGCACTATGTTAGGTTCCACCCAAGGCTGCAAAGCAATAGAAATCAGTTTGCATCAGATTTAGAAAATAATGGTATTATGCTGGATGTGGAGAAGCCATCTTAAAATGCAGCAACTATGTTCAGCATCAGGTTAGCCCAGCTCAAGAACTGTTCCAGCAGAACGTGGAAATTGAACAGTTTGCTCTGTATTGATTTAAGTCCACTGGGAAAGGACTGGCATATGTGTGCTTGGGTTTAGAACATTATTTCTTTCATCTTATGGTTCAGTAAACCATACTAAAAAGTTATTAGGATCATGACCAGGTAAACCTATTTAGTTGCCCCTACTTCTAATGCTAGGGACGCGGGTGGTGCTGTGGGTTAAACCACAGAGGCCAGGACTTGCTGATCAGAAGGTCAGCGGTTCGAATCCCCGCGACGGGGTGAGCTCCCGTTGCTCGGTCCCTGCTCCTGCCAACCTAGCAGTTCGAAAACACGTCAAGTGCAAGTAGATAAATAGGTACCGCTCTGGCGGGAAGGTAAACGGCGTTTCCGTGTGCTGCTCTGGTTCACCAGAAGCGGCTTAGTCATGCTGGCCACATGATCTGGAAGCCACACGCCGGCTCCCTCGGCCAATAAAGCGAGATGAGCGCCGCAACCCCAGAGTCGTCTGCGACTGGATCTAATGGTCAGGGGTCCCTTTACCTTTACCTTACTTCTAATGCTGGATATGATGAAAGGTTTAATCTAAAACAAGTACTTATAACTGTCCGGCTTCTACCTCTTCATTTCCTCACATCTTTTTTAGCATTCCTTTATTTAACACAACCCTCTTTTCAGCACACATGTACAATGTGTTGCTACCTTGAAGACTGGAGATGCAAGGGTTCCACAGAGGTTACGTTCGATCTCTGCTGTTGGTGTTTTTGAAAGACCCATGCAAGCTACACCGCGCATCTTTCTGGTAGGTAAGTTTGCAGATGCTGTGGGGAAAGGGGAGGGGGAAAAGTAGTGGTAAGCTGAACTTTTAAGTATACATCTGTAAAACATTCAGGTTTTTCCTGCCAACCATCAGTGACCAGTACAGTAGTATAAACTATGAGAGCTAGCAAAAAGAACAGAGATCTTTATAATCTATCCCATAACCTATTATTTTACAGGACACCATATTTTAGGTTCAGAAACAATTAAGTCACAATTATACAGTTCCATTTCATTTTTATTACGCAGATTATCAGTAGTAAAAAAAAATAGCTAAATTACTCATAACTTAGTTTCATATTCTTATACCTCTCACAGCTATTGCCTTAGTTTTCTTCGTATTAACCAAGGTGAAAAACTATATGTGTGTTTGGCAGAGGAGGTGCACTGTCTGCACCAGTGACTGTTTTTCACTAAGCTGCACAACTGACCTTTGCTTGGAGCACTCAAAGGCCACTGAGGGCAGAACACAGGAAGAATGGTAGGGCATGGCCATTCAACACATGGAATTAAATTTACTCATCCTGTTGCCTCCCAATTACAACCCATACTGGCCTAGGAGCATTGAAAGCTCAGCATATACAGGGAGCAAAACCAGGAAAAGTGGAAAGATTGAAGGAAGGATCTGGCAGGGGAGGCGAAGACTAGAACCTTAAGACTACAAATTTCTTTCCGCAGGGCCTGTAAGACAGAGTTGTTCTGCCTGGCCTTTGGCTTGGAACCAATTTGATTCCCTCCCCCTCTTTCTTTTTCCTTTTTCCTTTCTCCACCTGTGATGAGGGTGCATTTTAATATTTCAATATTTTAATTGTTGTATTTTAATCTTGTTTTTAAGTTGAATTCATTCAACTTGTTTTTATTATTGCTTGTTAGCTGCACTGAGCCCGGCCTTGGCTGGGGAGGGTGGGGTATAAATTATTATTATTATTATTATTATTATTATTATTATTATTATTATTATTATTACTACAAGGGCCTTACCCTAACCCCTTCTATTCTACCAGTCCAATTTTGGCTATTACCATCAGTTTAGTGAAAAGGCAGGCATGATCTGCTGAGTAAAAGACTCATCCTACAATGTCAGAATATTGCATAACCGTGGCTTCTTCCTCATGAAATGCACATTTCTATTTTTTTAAACTTAGGGAAAGCCACAGCTTGCTAAAAGTTTGTAAAAAATGCAGTTCCAGATGCCAAGCTAAGAGGGTTATCTTGACTGAAGATAGGTCATGATTAATGAGAATTGCTGCAAAACTGTTGATTATCGTGTTCATAAAAACTGAATTCTTCTGAGGAATAATAACCCATCAAATCTTGAGGTTCTGGCATAGAAGTAAAGTACGTATGACTTGTAGGAAATAGTACAAGAACACTCCAGTTAATGGCAGAGGTTTGAGCTTTTGCATGGAGCTTGATAGACTTGCGCACCAAGGGAAACCTTTACAAGGAACGTGCACAGATCGAATGAAGAAAGTAACTGAACATCAAAGCATATCAGTTCAGAGGAAAATGTTGGCAGCATTTTCCTGGCGATATAGATTTCTCTGCATAACCTGTGTGCTTTAAGCATTTATTTCATGACATGTTCGTTTTACACATTTGTTTCCAAAAATCTCATATTGTGCCTTTTTGAGCAACAGAAATTATACTGCAAACTCCCAATGTTACCAACTGGTGCAATATATGTCAAAACATACAATGCCACTGGCCTTTAATTTAAATCGAAATGCCTTTTATACACTCCAAGGCACTGAGTACTTGCAATATTTTGCCAGTCTAGGCCCCCATATATATATATATGGCAATTCACAGCATTTACATTACCTGTCTTGCCCAATGGATGCCAGGGATTGTCCAGCCTTCCAGATACAGACTGACTTGTCTGAGATGCCTGTAAGCTAGCCTGATACAGTGACTCCAGCTCAGAAATCTCCTGTTCTGTGTCTTCATTCCACTGTGGGTGCTTCTGTACTGGGTCCTCCCCAAAGGCTACTTGATGAGACACAGGCGACTTGTTCCTAGGCACCGGAAGACAGGTGGCACTCTTGCAATCCAGCTGAGAACTATAATACCTTTTAACATTGTCTACCCAACAGTCCACAGGCATAGATGTAACCAAGCCAGCAAGATTGCCGTCATTCACCTCTCTCACTTCTCCCTCGTGGTTGAACTTCCCTGGGGAGAAGTCAGGATCTACGGAACATTGTTCCCCTTTGTTACACAGTTCTTCATTGTGTGATCCAGAACTCTCGGACATTTTACTGTGAGAACTAAAATAATTTCCGGAACTGAACTTGTCCCTAGAACTCAGGCACGAGTTCAACTTTTCAGCAAGCCATATTCCATTCTCTTGCCTTCCAACTACTGGCTGCCTATGCCCTAGGAATTGAGGATTGCTGAAGGGCTCCTGCTGTAACATTGGAGCATACTGATCATGACAGACAGACACTTCCCTTTCTTTCTCATGAGTGCCCTCCTTCTGGGGGACACCCTGCAACCGCTGAAATTGCTCTGCAAGGGAGCGAACATGCCCCTTAGCACTGATCATCTCAGGTTTCAGAGAACCCCCACTGACAAATTCTTCCTGTGAGTGATGTAAACTCTCATGGCTGTTTGCTCTTGGGTACCTATTTGCAGTCGGCAATGGATCTGGAGGACAGTGGGGCAAAGGGGAAAGAGAAGTCAGGGTTATGACCTGATTGGCCCACTGCTGCTCAACAAGAGGCCTCTCTGAAAAACCTGATGGTTTGAAGCATGGATTATGAATGCTGTTTTTATCCGATGGTGCTTGCGCTGGATGTGAAGAGGGGAATAGCGTAGGCAAAGATCCAGAGTTTACCATGTTACTTTTCAATTTGCAATATGGTGTGAGAGAAGCCACTATGTTATGCACTTCTTCGAGCTTACTGCTACTGCTGCAATCCTTATTGTCTTTTAGACTAGTGGGAGAGACGCCCTCTCGCACTGTATCATGGCAGACTTCATTCTCCATTCCAGTGGATCTGTCACCCACCCCATGTCTACTTGGAAAAGAGGGAGCTCGATCACTGAAACCAGCAGAAGCAGTTTGAAAATTCAGAGAAGGCTTGCAAGAGGGGTTGCTTTCAGGAGGAGGTGGGAGAAAGGACTTGGGATAGGATGACTGCATTTCATGATGGGAAGCAGGTGGATGGAAGTAAGAACTGGACCCAAGTTCTGCTTCTCTGCTGGGTTCCAGTACAATCTTCTGGCTCAGCAGTACTTGGAGCGGGCCAGTCTGTTCACTGAAACACACATAAAATCACAGTCAGTTTTTAGTGCTTCTTAACTGGAAAACAAATCTTAGGATGAATTTGAAACCCCTTGTGCTCCACCAACGCCTACTCTAATTCACCTTCAACAAGGCACATTGTTAATTCTTCTAGCATTTTAAAAAATAATAAATTGGTGGGGTGGGAGAAGAAAGGCTACTGATTTCAGGATAACATTTAGTCTTCTTACAGGCATGAGTCCCATTGGTACTTATCATCATCATTCGCAAAGCAGTATCCATAACAAAGAGCTTTAGTGTGCATTCTGTCAAAATACTCCTAGTTAAAGTGCATGTGAAATGCAGTTGCAGCTTGGAAGATATCTAGAGGGAAACCCAAACACGGAGTATGTTTTTTTAATCTGAGTAGGGCAGAGGAGATCCTCATAAAACCAAGAAGATGCAATTCCTAGCTTATGTGCAATCATCTGCTGTGTTATGGTAGAACTCTTCTTAGAACTTATTTTCTCCACATTTTTTTTTAAGCTGAAGTTTTCCAAAAGCAAGTGTAAAAGGAAGTTTGAAGGTATCATGCAGAAGATTCAACCAGTAAGCGCTTTAGATGGAGTTGACTCTTCACCCTGAGAACCAGTGACTATAATAGTGTTACAAGTTGATTTACTCTCCACATTAAAAATTACCTTTGAAGTAATGTTGTTTTAACATGAGCATTTCTGTAACAGATACATATCTACAAAATATAATACATAAAAGAATACTTTTTGTGCGTATGGTGATGTCAAATTTTAAAACTGTGATGGAACTTTATTTTCCAGAGATCTTATTTTCACTCATGTCTGTATAATACACACTGTAGGGATCTAAATTAGTATACAGTACACCACAGCACACTGTAATGGAGGAAATAACAAGAACTCTAGTCTAATAACATGACATGTTCTAAGTTTTGATGTCTTCTAAGTTTTTTGCCGCAAGAGATTGTCACAACCACAACAGTCTGAATGAGAGGAAATGGGGCGATATGGTCTGGTTTCAATGTAACATCTCTCCAACGACCACCATAAGGTGGGTAAATTGATAACTATTAAATCTGAAGCAAAACTAGCCTGGATTTTGGAAGAAATACCTAAGGGCAGAGTCTCTTTTCTCCAGCCCTTTCTGCCTGCCCCCAACCCAAAGGATTTTGGCTTTCAGGCCAGTTTCCAGCTAAATCTCAAAAGGACTAGAAGAAAGCTGTAACAAGCAAGGCTTAGCATAAATCTGCATTGTGTTATTTGTGCTTTTTAAAAAGCATACTCAAACTGGCCACTTTCATTCTGAAGAAAAAGCAGCTGTGCGTCCCAAGTCTGAAATGTGTTCTTGGTTTGGATTTGTGGATCATACCAACTTCCTGCCCGCCACTCACTCTCTTCACACCCACCCCAATTGCTATTTGCCCTTTACTATAAAGCAATTTGGCCATATGATACAGCTATTGTTGAAGCTGAGGAAAATTTGAACATGTGTCTCTTTTCAGATTTCTGAAGTACTAGAGTAGGGAGGTTCTCATCCCCCTTGATACTAAGAGAGTTTTCCTGCTTCCAAGTCCCCAAATTTCAGAACACAGGAAGCAACCCTCCAGTGCATGGAAAAATAAACGGCATGCCCCAGAACTGAGCAGAAGTCAGGATACTTCCAAAGACTTACTGACTATCTCTCTACTAAAGACTTAACTGAATACTAGTTTGGAAAAAGGCATGCTTCCACATTTTATTTGCTAGTTTGTGTGCATTTTGGGACGTTAGATACAATTTTAAAAATCAGCTTGCTACCACATAAGTATTGATCCTGGTTCAGTACCTGTAACTTGGCGTTGACAATTTGATTGGTACTGAAGAACATACTCAAACACTTTGTGCCACATTCTAAAACTACTTTGCAGACTAGGAAGCCTCCATACACACAAACTTGGTTAAAAAATAATAATTCAGGATTTGCAGAAATCAGACAAGAACTGATTGTATGGCAGTCAGTGTTGGGTTGCTGGGGTGCACACACCCTGTGGACAGCTATTGCAGGGTCATCATTGTGATTTCCGAAGATGTCTCATCAAAACTCATTAATAGAAGGGCTTTCTTTTATCTACATGGCGTATTCAACCTTGGTATTGTAAAGCATTTCTTCTTTTTTACTCTCACTCATTCACATCTTATTTTTGCCTTCACACGGCTCCTTTTTTAAATGGTACTGTCATCTATCTATTATTTTTTTCTTTGTGGTGAAGAAAACCTGCCTGGGTTAGCAAACTACTATCAATTTCTTTAAATACCTTACTAGGCAATTGTTTTATTGTACAATTAATGCAAAGTTGTTGCACTTGGCTGTTGCAGTGGATCTCTCTCTCTGTCTTTCTCCTTATAGGTGGTTCTGTTTTGTTTTCTCAGCATCTAAACTGTCATTTTGTTGTTGTGATTCCCCCTTAGCTAGGCACATGCAGTAAAATTCCTTGTGTGCCCCTGCTGGTTCCTTGTTGGCCAACATCCACAGTATCACTAGTGATAAGGAACATTCACTCAGCTCCTATGCCCACACCATTCTCAGCCTTTAAAAAAGGAGAGGTACTATTATTCCCTGTTGGAAGAATGAAAGAAGAGTGGCCTTTAGAAATGAGCACAGCAAACCCCCCAAAACCAGCAAGCTTACTGCCTTATGAGAAGCATTCCTCAACCACTGTGCATACTTTGCAGACTTTTAAAAAATGAGATGTATACTTCCATCTTCAGCACTAGAATGCATATTCCACCCCCTACCCCTGCCAAATTGAACATTTCCATTAAAACAAGACACCTTTCCCACATCTGTTACAGAGGCATTAACCTTTCAATGGATTGTAGTCCTAGTTCTGGATCAGGGTTTGCACTGTTCAACACCAAAAAACAAAATCCAATTATTCTCACCACCTGGAGAGGTCCACGATATTCTAAGTTGCTTGGGGGCATGAGTTAAAGAAGGGGTTTCACACAAACCGGGGAACATATAAGCTCACTTCTTCTTTCCAGATCAGGCCCAATTCAGATCTGGAGTACTGCAATATTCTTAGTCTACCTTGAAGATTGGGTCATGTTGCCCCCCAGTGGCGGGTGGCGGGTGGGCGGCGGCTGTGCTGGCTGCTGTTGCTGCATGCGATCCTGGAGGCTCCGTGCTTTTCGGATACAGATTTGCAGCTTCTTATCGACTAGAGCTCTGCTGTGAGTGCTAGAGCTGGCATCATGCATGGCAAGTCTTAGTTTAGCTAAAAAGCAAAAGAAAACATAGCAGAAACAAAAACAAAACTGGGGGGGAGGGAGAGAAAAACAAAAGATGCAACAAAAACATAAAAAAGAAACATGCAAATACTGCCACAGAAGAGTCCACAAGGATGCATCCGTTCCCATTAATGCACATTCAGGTTAGCTATGTGTCCAAACAGGTTAATCAAAACTGAAAAGATACGAAGCTGAGTTTTGTTATTTTTCTTTTTTTAGGAAACCCCCTCTTCTCTGTGACATGGGTCACTCCCTGATGCATTGAAGCAACTAATTGTTTCATTTCAAATGGCCGTGTTTAGCTCCAAATACTGTAATAATACTCTATATACAAATGAATCTGGTCAGGATATGAAATCCAAGATATAGCCAGTTGGGACACTTGCTACCAGAGCCTTTATGAAGTCTGTATTTTGCCTTCTTGTTTCCTTTAATCCATGAGAACAGACTTCCCAAAAGAAATACTTTCAACCTTCCAAAGCCATGACATTAGAAATCAGTTTGTCTGCAACCTTGCTAACCAGCAAGAAGGGAATGGAGGGTGGGGAAAGAGTCAGCCAATCAAAAATATAACGTATCAAAATAAAGAAATGCAGCAGCACATGTTCCCAAGAGTCACAGCACATGTCTTAAACTTATTGAAACACTGATGCCTCTTCTTCCATCACAAAATTTCAACTGGTACAGCATACACTCTCTCCTTTCTGGGGGGGAATCAGGCTATATGCTGTACTTTGGGAATTTAAACTTTTTGAGAAACCAGTCTCTGAACTGGGGGGGAATGTATGCCGTGGCGGAGACGGGCGGCTGGAAAGCAGGAGGTAGAATAATACAGCAGTCAGAACTGTTGGCATCAAGTGGAACATTTTTGTTCCTCTTTCTATTGCCTTAGTTCAAAAGGAGCCCCAGTAGGAAAAGGGGATGGGGAAACGCTAGGACTGAATTCCAGGGATGATGGTGCTCACAAAGAAGATGCTTCCATACACTTTTAAGACACACACAAGCTTTTTCCAACTGTGAGTTTGCATTGACCTGTCCAGTTTTACTTTCCTAAGTGATGATATTAGATATTAGTAAACTGCAAAAAGCGGGGTAAGCTGAAGCAATTAAGGATTACTTACATATAGCTTCATTACAGAGAGCCAAAGCTGCAGCACAGTCTCCCTTCTGCTCTTGATGCAGTGACTCTTCAAAGACTGAATCTGCCTCCTGCACAGACCTCTCAAAGCCATCAGTCCTCCCTGCAAGGGGGCAGCACTCTTCGTTTTCATTGACATTCTTTTCAAGTTTCCTTTCCCCGCTTCACCTCAGCAAAAGACAACATCCCCTCCCTAACGCAGAGCAACCTTAGCTCTGCAACATTTTGAATAGCAGACCCTTCTCAGAATCACAAGCACAGCAGAGAGAAAGAGAGGGAAAACTGTGGGTCAAATGCAGCTAAGCTATCCAGGGATTAAGAAGCAAGTATCATTAGTATGTTGAGGATACCCAGTTTTATCCTTCATTTTCCTCTAATACAGGGAGGAGGTGGGTGGGCTAAATATGGAACCCAGGAGAAGTAATGAACTGGATAAGGGCTAATAAACTGAAGCTCAGTCCAGAAAAGGTAGAATATTTGTTCAGCCTGCTCTGGAGAGTTTCTTCTTCCCCTAAAGGGTCAGATTCACAGTTTGAAACTGCTGTTAATTTCAGCACCAACTTCAGATGTCCCTTTCATTATCTAAAGCTAGAGCACCAGCTGAGACTCCTCCCGGACTGAGATGGCTTAACCACCTGTCATCTATGCCCTGGCAACGTCCAAATTAACGACTGCAACATATTATATGTTGGACTCCCTTTGAAGACTATTCAGAAATGACAGCCTGTGTACAATGCAGTGAAAACGCTACTAACCAGAACTGATTGTTTGGAACATACCTTGCGGTTTTAAAAACAGCTTCCCTAGCTCTCTGTTCATTTTCAAGCTCAGTTCAAACTACTGGTTAGAGCGGTTGGTTTATTAACTCCATTTCTGTAAACTACTTTGAGGAACTTTGTTTAAAAGTGGATATAACATAGACGGGGAAAAAACATCAAAATAAGAGGTATCACAAAACATATTATCTCTAGTGGAAATTTGTATATTTGTTTTTCATATGGCCCAGATATATCTTAAATTCTTGGGTGTTTTACAACTTCTGGGAGTAATTCATCTAGTTCACTTTTGATAGCAGCTCCAATGTAAAAAAATATTTGACTTATTTTAATGTCAGTTGCCTTTGGAGCCCTTTGGGATCCAATGATAGGACAGAAAGGAAATGAAATCAATAAAGCTAAGGACCTCCTTTTTCTACTGAAACACATCTAACAAACTCTGCAAGTATGTATGAAACTGCTACAGAAGTTACACTGCAACCCCCAAAGGGTGTGAAATGATCTTTGTAGTAAACCATTCTCTCCCCATTTATCATCCTAGGCACAGATCAGCCAACCCCAATCCTATCACTTCTGTGCAGGATGGATAGCCTGCCCATACATGTTACCCTGGTTTTGCAGTTCATCCAGGTCCATGAACCTGCTTGGGCGGGGATTAAAGCCCATTGCAGCCTCCAGTTCCTTTTCCCGCTTCCTTCGAAGTTCCTGCTCCTGGGCCCTCCTTGCCACTTCTTCCTGTAATTCATCCAGTTCACTCTTAGAAGAGACAAGGACCTCCCCGCCTTGAGAAGGGAAAAAACATCAAGAACACCACATTTTGTTAATAAACACGCCGTTTTCTTTCCAGGATTACACTGCCCCCCTCCCCCCCAAAAAATTGGTCAGTTTTCTTAAATCTACTATAGCTGATACAAAGTTTGTACCAAGCAATTACTTCCAATATGAAACTTATCAAGGAGGCGAAAACCTGCTATTTCTGCCCACACTAATACCTCTCTGATTGCTGGGAATGCAATTTTAGCATCCTCTCCTATACCTTCTATTCTTTCACCACAAAACCCAAACCGCTGTACAATTTCTTGTTCCCCAAATTACCGTATTTTTTGCTCTATAAGACTCACTTTTTCCGTCCTAAAAAGTAAGGGGAAATGTGTGTGCGTCTTATGGAGCGAATGCAGGCTGCGCAGCTATCCCAGAAGCCAGAACTGCAAGAGGGATTGCTGCTTTCACTGCGCAGCGATCCCTCTTGCTGTTCTGGCTTCTGAGATTCAGAATATTTTTTTTCTTGTTTTCCTCCTCCAAAAACTAGGTGCGTCTTGTGGTCTGGTGCGTCTTGTAGAGCGAAAAATACGGTAGTCTGGAAAACATAGGCTGTTCCTTGGGCTTCTCACCAACCCCATTTCCTTTTGCTAATTCAGATCAATCTACATTAAATCTCTCTCTCTCTCTCTCTCTCTCTCTCTCTCTCTCTCTCTCTCTCTCTCAGAGTTCAGACATCATAATAAACCACAACCAATAAAGCTTAACTATGTTTAGTGCAGGGCTTGGGAACCTATGGACTCTGTGGCTGTTGGACTCCAACTCTCACAACTCCCATGGAGTTTGGCCGGTGGTAAGGAATGATGGGGGTTGCAGTCCTACAACTTCTGGGTGGTTGCTGCAATGATGGGACCAACCATAGCTTGTAATCAGCCAATAAACCCAAATCAGAAACCAGTTTGAAGCGGGTTTGCAAACAATGTTTTGTGCTATTGTTTAGTATGCTTTTACAAACCATGGTTATGACCACTGCTCCACCACTGAAGGCTCCTGCACCTAGATGTAGTAGTGCAGAATAGACTGAAAATGAAAGCAGGCATCTAAACAGTGATTTACCTGGTAAATATATTTGTGTGTGTGTGTGTGTGTGTGTGTGTGTGTGTGTGTGTGTGTGTGTGTGTTTACAGACAGATACCCACCCATGCCAGCAATTTAGGATAACGCTTCATACGTCTGATGGTATGGACTGCAGTTCACAAAAGCTTATGCCATAACAAATGTTAGTCTCTAAGGTACCACAAGGGCTCTTTGTTGTTTACAAAAAAACATGTATTTTTTGGGATGACTACAGCCTACTTCTGACTGTGGTTGCTTTTCATTTTCCCCACTACCACAGCACCAAGCAAAAATAATACAACTGAAAACGTGTCAAGTGGCATTTCTATTAAACGGAACTGAAAGTATAAGAGAAAAGATTCATTCCTTTCTCAATATGCCTGATTATTCAGCGAATTGTGTATGTAGTGTGTTCTGTTCGCACTGCAGGTGCTCTGAGCCCTCACAGCCTATCCCAGTCACTTGAGCTACCACCTTGTTGCTTTCACCAGACTTTCTTTTGGTGTTGAGGGCCAATGATACTCTGCCGCCAATACTAAGAACTTGTGCTAGTGTGACACAGTGAGGAATACCCACAGCTCTGATGCCTTCTACTTGTGTGAGATGAGGGAGGGAAAACCAGCAGGCGGAGGGAGTAATAGAAATAACATGCTCCAAGGACTGCAAGTACAAAATAAAACCTTACCATTACCGATGGCGTGCTTGTTCTTTGACCAGCAACCAGCAGTTGGTGCAGATTCTACCTCCAAGATACTGCTGCTATGTGATTTGGGAATATTACGCCAGGCAGGAACAAAAGCTCCAGGTCGCTTCATATGAGAATCTCTTTAACCCGAAGAAAAGCAAGGTTATTCTATTATGAACTACTAGGGTCTGCTGTCCTTGCTTGTCTAACACACCA
The DNA here is from genome assembly GCF_965113315.1 of Podarcis vaucheri. Taxonomy (NCBI): domain Eukaryota; kingdom Metazoa; phylum Chordata; class Lepidosauria; order Squamata; family Lacertidae; genus Podarcis; species Podarcis vaucheri. The sequence goes on along the minus strand of NC_138763.1, from coordinate 89,547,036 downwards.
ACCCTGCCTACTCACAAAGGCCTTTGCCAACCCACTTTCCACACCTGTCCAAACCCTTTCCACCTCACCCCTCCCCATTTTGTTCCTCCCCTGCCCTCCCAGTGTTTTTTACACTATAGGCGCAGTATTATTGTATAGCCTTTGCCCTAGAAGCCATGGATTTAGACCTGCCAGATCTTCAAAAGGTGGTTTCCATACCTTCCTCAATTAGTTAACATTTTTACCTTTTCAGTCGGAAGTATACAGATCCTAAAAGTAGAGGTTAAGGACCTATCCTGTATTTCACATATGGCATTCTGGCTCCTTAGAACCCCAAAATGCACTCCCATAGAATGGTCTAGAATTAAGAACAAGGGGCTCTGGTGTTTTGTTTACTTCCACCACTGTAGTGAATTTATATTTTATCTCAAACTCCAAGATCCTAGGCTTAGTTTATACATTAACCTCTTAACAGGTACAGAAGCTTCTTTATCTGGCCACTGTGGACAATTCTATCCCCCAGCAACACTGTTTTCCTGCACAGAGAAACAAGGAAATCACTCCCCAACAATTATCATTCCTTGTTATCTCTAATATTAGCTGCTCGGCTCCTCTTGCCTGCAGTTTAGAACAGAACATAAAGAGTGGGTGGGAATAACTAAAGTCAAATAGAACAAGAAAGAAAACAGTTTGGGACTTCCTTGTTCCTCCTTTGCAAGAGATAGTGGGGCACAGTTGGCAAAGTATAGTGTTGGCTGCCCTGCCCGCTTGGGGAATGGGGCAAAGTGAGAGATGAAAAGCATCCCTTCAACACATGCACCTGTAGCCAGTGTGGTGTAGTGGTTAAGAGCGGTGGACTTGTAATCTGGTGAACCAGGTTCAATTCCCTGCTCCTCCACATGCAGCTGCTGGGTGACCTTGGGCTAGTCACACTTCTCTGAAGTCTCTCAGCCCCACTCACCTCACAGAGTGTTTGTTGTGGGGGAGGAAGGGAAAGGAGATTGTTAGCCGCTTTGAGACTCCTTAGGGTAGTGATAAAGCGGGATATCCTATCCAAACCCTTCTTCAGTTGTCAATTTAGCAGCCATGAAAGCCCTTGGGAGGCCTGTGCAGATTTTTAATTTATTCTAATTTACTGACCATCTCTCCATGTAAGCTCCCAATGTGGTTAACAGAGAAATCTTGTGATGATATATTACGAGGGTAATGTGTGAACTGAGCTTTAGAGCACTGGAACTGGAACCAGGTTATATTTTTATGAAACTTACCTGGAGGTGCTGGAGCTCTCTGATAAAGGCATGTCCAGGCTGACTGGGCTGTTGCTGTTGCGTTCGCTGCTTTCATAGCCAGATTCCATCCTTTGGATCAGACGAGGTTGTTGATCCATCATATAGTGTGCACCCCGACCTAGAGTCCATTGCTTATACTTGTTGGGTTGGTTTGATCTTGTTTGGGAGATTGGCTCCTTCGGCTCCTCCTCCATAAATTCTTTAGCTGATAAGATACAAAGAACACGGGTGAAGAATCAAATTTTATTCTGTCACACTCTCTATACAATTCAGCATCCTAGAAAGATTGCTTATCTGTAATTGATGTTCTTTCGGTTCTTATCAGTGCACTCAACACTGCTGGGACCAGTGCCTTCTAGAACCTTCGCCAGAAAACCAACAACTACCCTTCCCTCCCAGAAATACAAGGAACCTTTGGTTAAAGAGGTGAGCCAAGGACTTTTCCATTCAGTTCTTTCTAACTGCCAGCAGATTTTTTTTGGGGGGGGGGAGGGGAAGCACCAACAGGGCTGTGTGACTGCACAGATGACCACTTGAAGAACATCAACTGCAGGTAAGCAACCAGTCTCTCTTCTTTGTGGCTTTCCAGATGTTATTGTCCCAGATAGCTGACCAGAGTGACTGGGGCTAATGGGAATCCAACAATGTCCGCAGGACCACAGGCTCCTCTTCCCAACTCTATAGAGGTCCCCTAAGACATAACTATGATGATAGATAAAAGACGATTTTTTTGGAAATCAGATTTAAATTGGGGTTTTTAATAAGCTATATTGAAAGTATATTTTTAAAAAATGGTTTAAATGAAATCTGGCTTTAATACAAATCAGCATGATAAATAAGCTTGCCCTTAACAGATTGTCAGTTGCTATAGAGACTGGAAATAACCCTAAGCAAACAGAATGAAGCAAGCAAGTAAATAAAAACCCACTGGGTATGCTCAGTTGTGAATGAGCTCTCATCAATTACCAAAGCAGTATTTTCAAGCCACAAAACCTCCTGCATTGCTTTGCAAAGAACTTGTTAATTGTGCTCTGCTTATTATCTTTTTTGTGCAGATCAATACCTAGTAAATTAAGATTATGAGTTAGCGGACTGTGCGCTCCAAGTATGGCCACTATGTTTGAAAGTAGCTCTTGATGTACAATAAACACAACCATAAACAATGATGAAAAGCTGCTTGCTTTGGTCCTGTGAGGAAAATCATCACAATCTGTCATCCTATACCTAGATTATGGCTTGAAATTGGGGCCAGGTCAGGTCAGAATTGTTATTCCACTGATTTATCTGAGTGACCTTTTTGCACCTATTTTATGCTTTGCAACTACCTGATCCCTGCAATTGGTTTATTATCTAAAAATAAGCAGTGCACTGTATAACGTTTTATTAAAGTATTTCAGAATCTTGGAGGGTGGACCTGAGTTTGCACAAAGGCTATATTCATGTTAAAGAAGCATCTAAATAAATTAGTTTTAATTAAAACAAATGCTTTAAATGAGTTGTTTCTACTTGGTGATAGAAATTGGTTATGTAAATCAATCCTTCCCGTCTCGATTTCTTTAATTCACCTAGAAAGATGCCTGTCTTCCTATTTCTATTGAATTCTCAGCAATTTCCAATTCTTATAGAGCGTATCAATAATTTCCACTACCTCCTTCCCATCCAATTGCTACACCATTAAACAGCCTCAATTTTTTTCATCCTAAATCCAAGCAACCCTAATTCTGAAACCTCTGAAGTGGAGACCACTTCAAAATGTCTTCACCATTCCTTGTGCAGGTTTCTTGCTTAAAAAAAAATAGTTTGCATCCCTAACCATTATGAATAAGCAGGAGCAGGATTAGCGAGTACGCCCATCTTCCATTTTCACACGGAGAATATAGTTTCTGATGTTTCCTTACTGAAGACTGGGTTTTGGTTTGACAATTAAAGGGCTTTTCTATTCGAGGCAAACCAGGGTTAGGCACTCGCTGATTCTGTATCAGTCAATTTCACTGTCAGAGAGATTCAACAGAAACAGTAGTGAGTAGCTGTCCTCAATTGCTTTTCTAATCTAGCGTCCTAAATTACTGTACAGCAGGAAAAAGCAAAATATGACTGCTGTGTTTTGCATAGACAAGTGGAAGGGGATGACGAAAGGACCTCTCACAATGAAAATATAGACCTTTGAGTGTGTTTGAAATATTTCAGCAAACACGTTGTTCACAGGGTCAAAATGGCACAGGCTTCCCTCACCGATTCATCTGATACAGTGTAAGAAAATGTACTGGCTATGCATACTAGTTAAGAATGTTATCAGTTGTTTCTAAACAGTGACTAATAAAAAAAAGAATGCATTTTTCATACTCTCCCAACCCACACCTCTCCCAAATTCTTACCTGAATCCTCAGAGAAGGGGCTGAGTTGTGTGTAACCACATTGTCTCCTCTTTTCTTTATTGAAGATGCTGTCTATGTTCAGTGACTCCCTTTTGGGTCTCCAAGTTGGACGGTACTTGCTAGAAGAACTTGATTTGGATTCGCTGCTTGTGCTCTCCATTTCCCAGTCTCGAGACAGAGCAGGCAGAGCTCTGGGCAGTGACTGTATCTCAGCCTGATCCTTTCCTGTTCGTGGAGAGCCCTGGCTTGTCTGTGATGGTCTGTTGTGGATCATGTTGCTGACAGTCTCTTTAAATTCCCTCAGCCTGCTGGTACTGCTGGATGCCTTAGGGGCAGTTCTGGGGGCTTGTTTCTCCTTCAATGTTTCCCCTGCAGCTCAAGAATAGAAGCAGAAGACAGTATGAGCTACATAACTTTCTTTTAAATTAACCGTACTTTTATCATCTCTCTAAACTGGCAGAGGCAAAAGAAGAGATTCAATCTATGCTGGACAGACACACAGAAGAATTAAACCATTCTTCTTGCCTTCACTGTGATATCCTGACGGCTGTGATTCATCTCCCTTTTTCCGAGACCTGCTGGAACTCCTCTTGCGGTCTGTCAGCGAGCCCTTTTTGGAAATATGCCTCTGATTACATTCACTGTCAGTCAGGTGTCCTGAAAGAAAAGAATATACTTCAGATGGAAAGAGCATTCCAATTGGCTGTGTTGCATTCTAAGAATAGCAGACCTTTTTCACTCCCCACAAACTGCCGGTTAATGCTAGAACTGAGTAAAACGAATAGCTTTCAGTAAGTGTATCAGTTCAGTAAGTGAAGAGTTACAGTATAATAAAAGCAACTATCCATCTAGATGTGGTAAGTTAAACAGCTAATACAGAGGGACAGGAGGCAATGCGTTGAGCTTTGGCTCAAAATCCTCCGGGGCCACTAGCACCTTTCAGTACTACCATACTAACAGACAAAATTCATGCATCTCTCCAAGCGAATGTGAATACCTATGTTTCACTCTTCCTCCTGCTGCACTTATGGTCTTTTCTTGGTATCATACCACACCTATCAGCCCAGTTGAGAACAGGGGTGGAGAACCTGTGTTTGGTCCAGATGTTGCTAGACTACAACTGCCATCTTTCCTGACTACTAGAGCTGATGGGAACTAGAGTCCAGCTACATCTAGGAAAGTCAGAGGTTGGCCACCCCAGTTCAGAAATTCAGCATATTGTGTAAGATAATAATGGGGGGGAGGGGAAATCAAGTCTGAAAAGGCTGAAAATACATTTAATAATGTATGTAACAAGAAGGGGAAGGGGTCATTTTCTAGTTTTGTTTCCTTGCAGTTCTGCCTTACAGCTCAGAAGAACTTCCTCTCATCTTCTCAAATACATATATATTCCCTTTCCCTAACTGAGCTCTTCTATAACAACACGGTATGCAAAGAATGTAGGAAGAGCCTTGCTGGATGAGACCAAAAACCTATATAGTCCACCATCCTGTTTGTGGTCAGTCAAGTGCCTATGGGAAGCCCATCAGCAGAGCCTGAACACAACAGTCCTCTGCCACAGTTGTTCTCCAACATCTCCTATTCAGAGGCCTGGTACAGATGTCATGATTAGGAGACATGGCTAGCCTTATCCTCAATCAATTTGTTCAATGACCTTTTAAAGCTGTCTAAATTAGTGGCCATCAAAATGGTAATATTTTATGAAGGGAATTCTGAAGTATAACTGTGTGTTTTGTGAAGTACTTCCTTTTGCCTGTCCTGAATCTCCCACCATCCATCTACTCCAGATGACCCTGGATATAACCCCAAGGGGTTTCTATCCACTTTCTCCATACCATGCATAATTTCATACAGCTCCCATCATCTGTCCTTTACTTACCCCCCACCCAACAATGGTCTGGTTTGCATGTGACACTAAGTCATGCTTTGGTTAACAAACTATGGTTATACTTCCAGTCTTACCACAGATGATCAAGCTTGCTACATTATAGCTTGGTTTCTCTCCTGACTACCTTCTTAGCATTCCCAACATAATATCCCAAATGCCTCTGCTGTGCCCTAGTCCTGGCATTGACTCACTGTGTCATCAGCCAGCTGTACAAACTGATCAGAAAAAACTCCTTGGAGCATTTCTGCTCTCAGCAATGGCTGTGCCATTCCAGATTCCCTCCCTCCCCCAATTAAAAGAAGATCGGCGGGCTCACTGGAACTCTTAACAAAAATCTAAAAAGTTAGTGAGATAAAATTTGTCTTAGAAAAATCATATTGATCCTTCTTCAGCAAGATTTGTCCATCACTCTATTCCATGTGCTTGATAAATTTTTCTTTAGCAATGTGTGTTTCAACAATTTACCTAGAATAGATGCTAAGCTAACTGGCTTGCAGTTTTCTGCATTCCTCGCCACCGCCACCCACCCCATTACTTTAAAAAAAGAAAGAGCACTGCAATCGCCATTTTCTAGTCCATCGTTATGAAGACCAATCTTAGGGGAAAGTTACATATTTTTGTCAGATCAACAGCTTCCTATCTGAGCTATTTAAGTCCTCTCTGAGAGTAGATGTCATCTGGATGCAGTGATTTGCTTTATTCTGCACGGTTTTATTTGATGTTTTAAGGTTTTGTAAAATGCCTTTAGATTTGTTTCTATAAAAGTGGCATTGAAACAACAACAACAACGATGATGTTACTTTTTAAAATTGCCCATAAGGTCTGGAACATATCTTTGCATCACTATCTGCCTACAACTCTCTTTCTAACGGAGCCCCAGCAACTAGATTTACCCATAGCCAATAGGAGGAGATAACCGCCCCTCCCACTACTTCAAGGGAAAGTAATAAGTGAACCTGAAATTTAGAGATGAAACAATACAAAATTTTGACAAGGGCAAGCTTTGAGAAAGTCCTTAAACATTAATATTTTGAAAGAAAAAGATTTCATGTTCGCTGTTCACCAGCCTATATGGTTCCCATGGCAACCAAAAGAACTTATAGATACAAAGATTACATATACTGGACCCAGCATGAACTCTTCTGATCACCATGGGAACTACACAGGGCACCAGGTAACTCAGCAGGTAAGGATGCACAGGGTGAATTAGTTAATTGCAACTAATTACATGTTTACATAGAAGTGATACCTGCTTCAGCTCCCTTTTCTGGCTCACCTTCCTCTCTTATTAGGGCTGGGAGCCTATTACTGTAGCATATTTAAAACTTCAAACATTTGCAAACCATGAAAACAGAACCAACGGAAATAAAGCCTGGTGTGGGGGAAACAACACATTGTTTTGAATATATTTTGTGTAATGCTGTGTTGCTGGTGTTTTAATTACTGTATTTTTCGCTCTATAACACGCACCAGACCATAACATGCACATAGTTTTTAGAGGAGGAAAACAAGAAAAAAAATATTCTAAATGAAATAGTGGATATATGATTTTTGTGGTTCATGCTGTGGCCACAAACATGTGATCTGACAGTGAGTTTGGAGTAGCCCAATGCAAAAATCCTGAGGAGCCATGCTTTGTAACCATGGAGGAGAGAAGGAAGGGGAACCATGGATCCTCTGCTCACGACTGCAGCAGATCCCCCCAATCACCCGCAGGCATTCGCTCCATAACACGCACAGACATTTCCCCTTACTTTCTAGGAGGGAAAAAGTGAGTGTTGTGGTGCAAAAAATACGGTATTCAGCAACTCCCTCTTGCGGGTGTGGGAGCAGACTGGGCCACATCCAAAAGAGCTCCTTATTCATTTCACACCAGCACATTCATGTGTTGCAATTATATTTTACATTTCTTCAACAAAGATCAAGGTGGCAGTTGTCTCCTCCATGCTGCATCCTCACAAAATTCTTGTGAATTAGACTGGGCTGAGAAAGGGGGAGTGGCCCAAGGTCATCCCACAAGCGCTTCATGTCTGAGTGGGAATTTGAACCTGGGTTTTCATGTTCAGATCCACTAGCCACACTGCACTATTTTGGCTCTGAACAGTTTATTTTCACAACATCCATAACCAATGCTTGGCGGGTTGCAAAACTTTGACCATAATCCAAAGCATGGGAACGCACATCAGAATGACAAACCAGGTAGCAAAAGGCAAGCAGCAGCAAGTGGATCAAAGAATCACAGAGAGAAGAAAGGAAAGTAAATTGTTTCTTGTCTTCAACTATTCCCATTGCTTTTGGCCCATTGCTTAGTGTTCACCTGCTCCCCCTCAGCTCACCTACCTTCTACCATTCATTTTCCTTCCTTAATTGAGCTAGATTGGGTGATAGTAAATGCCCACCCATTGACAGATACTGCTGATTTTTCCTACAGCTGCAGAAAACCCAGCTCATATCTTTCAATGGCTTTGTTTTCATAGACCCAACCCAAGAAATAAGGAGAGGGAAGCACAGTTCTAAGGATCTGACAGGCAGGCTGGCAGCCCAGCAGACCTTTGAAAAATCCCTACTCTGATAAGACACTTGATCGCCTGAACTTGGGTGGGTGACCCTGCAGGAGGCATATGGGAGCTCAGTCAGCACAAACTGAGCTGATGTATTACGGTATTTTAATATTTTGTTGGAAGCTGCCCAGAGTGGCTGGGGAGGCCCAGCCAGATGGGCGGGGTATAAATAATAATAATAATAATAATAATAATAATAATAATAATAATAATTATTATTATTATTATTATCACCCCCACCCCAGATCTGCTGCCTTAAGCCATGTGGCTCAGTGTAGCTCATAACAGGGCCAACTTTGTGTTTGCCTTAAAAGAAGAAAATGATTACCTGTGTCCCTGCTGCTTTGTGAAGCTACATCGTTTTCCATGTTGTAAATGACAGTTCCCTGAGAATCAGAAGAGAAGTGACTGACCACAGATTCGTGGTGGGAATGTTTATAGGGATAGCTGTCTGTAGAAGAGTCTGTCCTAGTGTCACTTGCGATAGAAGGCTCACGCCCTGATAAAAAGAAATGATAGGATAATTAGAAGGGCAAATCTGAAAAGGGCTAAGATGGAAAACAGTAACTGAGAAGTGCTATACAATGATGTACAACAACCACTGTGCATAATAACATATCTCAGTGCAGCCAAGAACAACCTTTTTTTTGCAATTGATAAATTTCCTCAAAAGCACAGGAAATGTTTTAATTACCTTACAAAAAACTCTTATCATACAAAATATTTTTTAAAAACCCACTCATCTAAAATATTAAGGTGGTGTACAGCAAAATATGCAAGTACAATACAACATAAAATAGCATAAACCAATACAAAATAAGCATCTCATCTTGCAAAAGTTTAAACTACTGAATAGCCTGTTGACCTTAAAAGGTCTTCAAGAGATGTCCGAATCTCTGCTGGAAGACTATTCCACAGCATGGGTCTGGCAACACTAACTGCTGGACTGCTAGTTGAAGCCAGTTGGCTCCTGAAACACGGGGATAAATAACAGCAGTACTCTGGATGAACTGAGTGATCAAGCTAGTATTTAAGGACTCAGGTGGCACTTAAAGTATCCTGCACACAAGTTGTTCAAGATTGGGTATTGGTGACTGGACAGTACTTATTATTACACACCATTGGGTTGGAGGGAACACCACCACCTCCTTAAGGTCTGCAGGCAGCACCCCATCACACAATGATGTGTTCACAACACCCTTGGTCCACCTGATCATCCTCCTCCAACTAGCTTCAACCAGTCAGGAAGAGAAGGGGACCAGAGGGCACATGGCTGGATGCATTACTGCAAGTAAGTCGAAATCAACTGAAAATGATCCTATAGCACTGGGACAGATGTAGCATTTTAACCTAGCTCCCTGCCACACCAAACAGTTCATCAAATGGAAAGCTCTTACGGTGCTTCTGAAAGATGCTATAGCGGTGGCAAGTATTCAAGAGAACAATGAATATATCTCCCTGGGCCTTTGCTACCTCGCATTATACATGGAAAGCATTGGGGGGGGAATGAATTTTTAGTTCATACATTCCTCTTCTCAAAGATGAAATGAAGGAATTAATTGCTGCTGAGGTATGCCCTCCAGTCTTCAAGGCAAGGAGGAAGAGCTAGTCGTGATTTGCCCTTCCTTGTGGAGCTGTTGTTGTTCAGAATGATGAGCCCAACCCATAAAAATGATGAGTCAAACCCATAAAAACAAGTGAGAAAATAGTCCCTCCTTTGTTCCACAAGAACAGGAATTTAGGGGAAGATTTCCTGCTTCCAAATCAGGAATTCAGTAGACTTCAAGATGTAGCTCAGCAGCAAAATGACAAAAGGGCGAGGATACAAGTAGGTTGCAAAAGCTTCACCAAGTGTCGGCAAAAGCAAAAACATCAAACCTACAGTGATTGGCAACTGTGTGAACAGACACTGCTGCAAGACAGGAACTGGGCTCAGGTGAAATGTCATCTAACCCTGTGCAATGGTCAATTCCTTGTGGGGAAAAGAACAAGTAAGCAGAAGAATTTAGAGAATCACTTGCCCCTGACTTCTGCCTTGCTCCTCTGCAAGTCCTTGTCAGTTCCCTCTTGTGTTTTTCAGTATGAAATCTAAGCACCTGAGGATTCACCAGAAGGCCACAACCTGCACTGCGGCAGCCTAACATTAACAAATGATTCCAAGTCACATTGGAAATTCTGGATATTAAAAAGGGTATTTTATTTGCATACTGAGTTTTGGAGAACACTTTGACACCATCTCTTATCCAGCAGGATTCTTTGCCACTCCTCTGCTTTCTGTTATTTCACCAGGCAAACGCACCATAAATCTTGGTGACGGGCAAAAATACACACAAAACTCTGAGTGCTCAAAGATTACCTGAGTCTTCACTATCATAGTAGGTCCTGCTATACTGTTGTAGATCCACCTGTGTGGGAAGGTCCTGCGTTGACACTGGAGTTCCTCTCGGGTCTGCATATAGTAGTAGCAAGGGCTGATAATGACCCTTAATGCACTTGGTCACAACATCTTTCCATTTCGGACCTATCTGAAATTTTTGGAAAAGTTCAAAACACATCTTAGTAGAGGTTACCTGCATTTAGTTGGAATTATGATAAAAATTAACACATCATTAGTCAACGGAGATTCACATTGAACTTAGGTTACATTAAAAATAATTCTCTTTTATTTCTTTTGAATGAGTGTTAATGCTTACAGTTGGAGAAAGTCACGAAATCTTATTCTCCCCAGCAAGCTCTATGAGCAAATGTAGTACTCGCTGGGGAGGGGTTTGGTTTTTCTGGACGCATCTCCTAAGACAAACCTGAGCAAGAACTTTTAGGCTTTTGGAATTGCCCTCACTGGATATTCTTAAAGGCTATGTGATTTAAAGATTTTAGTGATAATTTGTATTCTCATGAGCACATTTCTTCATGCAGACAAAAAGCTGGTAGTTGAGGACAAGGACAGCATGCAGTAGCCTTTTCACCAGCAGTAGCCAGTGGGAAATTCTGAAATGGACAATTTCTGGGTAGGGGTGGGGGTAGCTACATGGATCTGCTTAAAGGCCCAGTCCTCCAATTTCACCAGCTTAAAGCACCACCTTACCCTCCACATGTGGCTGGCATGAGCCAATAGGATTTTGGATGTGCTTGTGGACCTACTACTCTAAATCTCCTGGTCCCTTGCCAGAATTGCTCAGCCTCCCTCCTTTGCCACCATAATATGATAAAGACATTGGTCTTGGCAGAGAGGCAGGCAGGAATCAAATGTTGATTGACCATTATGAACTTACATACAAAAGATTTAATGTAGCAATGGAGTAACGTTCCGAGATATAAAATGAGTCGAAAAGCCTTAAAAATGAAAATGATATGCCAATGGAGTATTTACTGTTGATAAAACCTCTTAATTGTTTAAATCTGAGTTGCACATACTTTCAAGATCAAAGGGTTGATGTCCATCAGAATGAATATACAGAAAAGGATTTGTACAGCATGCAAAATACAAGTAGCATTCTGAGCGTTCCAATAACCACTACTCTGTTTCGTACAGGTGCTGACCATTACGCACATGTCCAATTGATCTGCAGGTCCTTTTGGACCCAGAAGAGAGCAGAATGGGTGGCAGAACAGGGTGGGGCAGGCTTATGTACACTCCGCTAATGCACATGGGGGCCAAGAACGGAACCCCCATGCAAAATGGTCACCACCTGTACTTCACAGACATGCACTGAAGCAAACACCTTAAAATGCATTTTATCCTTACACAGGGATGTTTTTTAAATACAGGTATTTTACGGCAGAGAAAGACAACCAAAAATAAATTAAAGAGGTAAAGTTCCTCTTTTAGGGGTTGTGAATATTCACATTGCAATAGGATGTTCCTTTTGTTACTTTTTGGCTTTTGACAAGTAGGAACAGAAGATGAGAACCATAGAGAATATCAAAGTGAACTGTATGCTCAAAATGATAGATTTCATGGCAAGTACTTCATCCAGAGCAGCAAGAGAGAAGAACTTCTAATTAGGAAACAGCATGCTTAAGTGATGGCATGTTTGCACTAGCCAACATCTGCTACAGTCTGTTGTATTTCATTTTGCAGAAAGAACAAGAATGGGGAACCAGCTGGGACAGGCCACTGATGGGTGAACTACATAAGCTATTTATGATTCATTCAGCTACAAGCTTTGCAAAAGCCAGCTGTACAGAAACACCTGAGAAGAAGGGAATAAGACTAAAGCTTATAAATTGAAGGGTTCCAACCTGATGCAGGAAGGCAAACAAGTAACCCAAATGTTGCACTCTGAGCAATGCACCAAGTGTCATGATATCAGGCATTGGTGGCTGTGCTGTATACAAGTCCACAGGTATTTGAAATGTAGACACAAGCAGCACTGCCAGCCAGGAACAATTTCAGCAATGGACAATGCAAACGTAGAAAGAAATACCACTCATATATCACACAACCAAATATTACACATGCTGCGGGGGGAACATATATCAGAAAGGGCATCCATTGTGTATAGTCAAAAGGAAGATGTGGTTAAGTAAGCCTCCTATTTTTTCTTCCCCCCTCCATGTTTCTCTGGTACCCTACCCTCACACTCATCATTCTTTTTCCTTTTTAAGTGATCACTTTTCTATAAGAACCTGCCTTTGCCCTGCACAGCTCTCTAGATATATGGACCAGAACACATATTGCTAAAGGGAGGTAGCCCATTTCTGTTTTATTCAAATGATATGCAGTTGTCCCTAGAATAATAATCTGTAACCATTCTCTACATGGAGAGCCACTGCATGAAGTGATTTAAAATGCCCTCCATATAGCAGCCGCTACATGAACACCAGCCTCTGCTCTCAAAAATAAAGTACCTTCCTAGTGAGTGACACTTTTAGAAGCAATGAGCACAGCTTACTTTGCACGTTTCCAGCACGAGATCCCTGGAAATAAATGAAAGCCGTGCAAGAACAAGTTGCATGATGTGAAGCAAGTATGAGCTTGTCAGGGAACCGCCATCAGAGGCAAGAGGAGAGGTAAGATGCTCCAGTGATGCAGGGGAGGGAACTAGCAAGGAGAGAGAGAGAGCTTCCACGGGGGAAGGAAATCCAGGGGACACCAGGGAGAAAGGGGAAGCTGAGAGCAAGGCGGAGGGGAGGCTCCGAGACTCTTCTAGTGAAATCAGCGGAGAGAGCCCAGGACCTCCGCTTGGCACGCCCACGCTGTGCAGAAGGCTTCCGCGCAGAGAATCTAGGCGGAGACTTGGTGTCAAAGAATTTTTATGTTGGAGGAAATTTAGGAGACGCCCACTGACGGATTCTGCCAGTGACTGAGACAGTCGCGTTGTAAGGGCTGTCAAACCCGGGAAAGGTTTAGCTATACCCCTAGCTTGGAGCAGTTTGCAGTTTAAGCACAAGCAACCCCAATTCCCATTACAGAGCTGAAACGTGAAAACCCATCCTAAATTGATCTAAAAATCTTTAGGAAACACAAAATAGACCCACATTCTCACAAACACCCAAACGTCTTTACTGAACTTTCAGATAAACAAATCTAATTTTCTTACCTCTTTGACATGAGCATCATCAAAGTACATCCACTTGCGGATCTTTGTTTGGAAGAAGAAGGTAGAGTAATGTTTTCCATAGTAACAGATCATTCCAACCAAATACAGTTCACATTGTTTTGCTCTGTCATCAGTTACTCTGAAGAAAAGCTTTTAAAAAAGGAGAGGAAAAAGCAAAAATTGTATTGTCTTTTGTATGAAAATTACATCTAAAAACTACTGAAAGGTCATTATTATTTTTTCTTTTAAAAAGAAAAGAAAGGAAGTTAACTATTTAGCTCAACCTTAAATCTAGCCCATGCAGTCCATTTGATAGTAAAAAGGAACAAAAATTTAACAGCACTGGCATAAACTAAAACAAAAAAAGGAGAAGAGGCATACAGTATTGCCATAGAATGCAATGGACTTACATCTCCCAGTTTAAGACAGGTGCCCAGGCTGTGAATTACATCCTCAGCCAGATCAGAGTGATCGGAGTCCCACACCAGCCCAATAGTGATGATCTGGGGAGAGTTCATCAGTACACGACGAATGCGAATCTTTTCCCCACAGTTGCTCTGAAAAAAAGAGTAACAAATAAAGTCCCAGGTTAACTAAAACTGGAATTAATGCGGCTTCCTGTTGTTTCGTATCCTCTCAAATCCTGACCTCTTTCCACCCTAAATATATTGCTCTAAGACAGAAAGGGCTTGAAATGTAACTGATTCACAAAGTAAATACGAGTGCACGTGGTGCAGGTTTCCTTGGCTGAAAGCACCCACTGTGAGTTTAAGTAAACTAACAATATGAAACAAGGAGGGAGTCAGAAAACCTCACCCAGTTAAAACATTGACAATATTGACAATTGACAGTCATACACAAACTTGTACAATTTCCATTATGAAACCAGCAATATTTTCTACTATTTCTAGTAGGCTGATGAATTAAGACATGGCGGATTCTACAATTAGATACAGGTAGACACAGATTTCAGTAGATACCATTCAGTCTACTGCTTCTATTAAAGGAAAACAGCATATACACACCGGACAGTTTCTCAAGTCCCCCATGGTGCTGGCATTTTGTAGCAGCTCTCCAAACATATCTGGAGTGGGTTTCTCCCGTCTTTCCAGCATGCAAATTGCCTGATTGCTTTAAGTTGAGGGGGGAAATGTATAGAGCAAGAATTAAAAACATTAGACTTTGGTCTGTGATCAATACTTTAATAAAGCGTATTTATCCTAAGATCTGGTGTAGAAGTACAGAGTCTCAGCTTAAAAATCAAACTCACAAGCTGAACAGAAACATGTGCATGGGCAACATATGATTCAGAATCTAATGTGCATCTGAGCGATGCTTTTAGCAATGAAGGATTTAATGGCCGGCTCACTGCCCTGTACTGGATACACTATCCTGCTCCTCCACATCCTACAAATGTTGAAAACTAATTGAAATCTCTTAAGATTTTATAGCCAATTTTTGTGTGCATTTCTTGCAATATAATATTTGGATAAAAGCTTCAGAATACACACCGCTTTAGAAAACAAGTTAAGCAAGGAGGACAGATCCTTCCCCCCAAAGAGCTTACATTTAATGTCGATTGGGAGGAAGACTACAGTAACAGAGAAAGGGAAGAGATTAGTTACTAATTTGATCAGAAAGGAACTTGTTAGTCATGTAAACATACAGTAACAAGTTCCTCAAGGGTGAATACTTATAACACATTGTTTTAATCATTTTCTTTCCTATATCATGCTGCCTTTTCTAAAATACTCAAAGCCACATTTGTGCCAATTAAAATGCAAAAAATATCAGATTCTCTATTGCAGCCCCTCAGCTATGGAACTCCCTCCCAAGAGACAAGCCTCCTCAATAATGATTTTTAGGCAAGTGATTAGTCTTCTTAATTTGCCATGCCTTTGATTTATTTTAATTCCTACCTGCTTGCAGCTTTGTTTTTGTTGCTTGATTTAATGCTCTCTGTTTGTTATATTTTATTTATCATTTTACTGTTACAAAATTGCACACACATAAATCATAAAACATGAGACGACTGACAAAAAAAAGGGCCACGGGGGGGAGGTGTAAAATACTAAACATATTATTTTACCGAACATAATAATGAAGCGATTACAATAAACCAGTTCAATGAATTGTTCAACGAATCAACTTGGAAAACACAGAATAATAGCAGTGAGCTAATGAGCAGTGCCCGCTTGTCTACACCATATTGCAATATAAGTTGTAGGTATTTCTTGTCCACACGTTGTTTAATTTGTATATTTAATCAAATCACACCGTGCAGTGTAAAAATTATCTCATTTTCCCTCTGGTTTTCATATCTTAAAATTTTAATTCTAATTGGCTAAAGCACTTCTTCACGCAATGCACAGTTAAACTATGGAACTCCCTCCCACAGGAGCACAGCTGTCACCTTTTCCCTTTTCTTGCGAGGAATCCTATTCGGAATAAGGGAATTTCCCCTTTAAAAAAGGGAAACGTTGTCAGCTATGCACAGGAGGCAGTGACGGCCACCAACCAAGATGGCTTTTTAAAAAGGATTAGACAAATTCCTGGGAGGAGAGAGCTATCTATGGCTATTAGCTTTGCCTCCACAGTTTAAGGCAGCAATGTTTCTGAATACCAGCTGCTGGAAACCACAAGAGGGGAGAATGCTTAAATCCTGCTTGCAAGTTTCCTTGCAAGTCAGTCACTGTGAGAACAGGATGCGGGACGAGATGGGCATGATCCACCAAGCGCCTATTACAGTGGTGCCCCGCAAGACGAATGCCTCGCAAGACGGAAAACTCGCTAGACGAAAGAGTTTTCTGTTTTGGAGGTGCTTCGCAAAACGAATTTCCTATGGGCTTGCTTCACAGGACGACAATGTCTTGCGAGTTCCTGCTGGTTTTTTTTCCTTTCCCCCCTCTTTTTCTAAGCCGCTAAGCCGCTTATCAGCTGATCCGATCAGCAGATAAGCCGCTAAAAGCCGCTAATAGCGCTAATCCGTCAATGGGCTTGCTTCGCAAGACGAAAAAACCGCTAAATGAAGAGAATCACAGAATGGATTCTTTTCGTCTTGCGAGGCACCACTGTATAATTTTAGTGCTGTAAAACACAGGGAGGGGCGTCCTCTTGAGAGCCAAAAGGAGATACAGTGGTACCTCTGGATACGAACGGAATCCGTTCCAGAGCCCCGTTCGCTTCCGGAAGTAAACGTAACACGCGACTGTGCATCTGCGCATGCATGGGTCGCGTTTCGCTGCTTCCGCGCATGCACGTGACGCCATTTTGAGCATCTGCACATGCATGAGCGACGAAACCCGGAAGTAACACGCTCCATTACTTCCGGGTTGCTGCGGAGCGCAACCCGAAAATATTCATCCCGAAGCTACTTCAACCCGAGGTATGACTGTATATAAATGCTTTTATAATATAAATAATATAATATACTATAAATAATATAATAAATAATATAAATAAAAATATCTGAAAAGTATTATTATATCATGAACTGGGGGCTAATTATCAATAATATACATAACATATATGGTATGTTATGTAGATAAGACTCCTGACACAAAGGGAATTTTTTTCCTTTTCTTTTCCATTGCAAAGAAGTGAGACTCACCAGAGTGAAGTGGTCGAGATATAATGTACCATCTGGATAAAGGGCAGTGGGTCAGAGGTGGCACCACAACTGGTACAAACACACTAAATCAGAGAAATAAAAACCGTCAGTAGTCAAAACTGAAAACAGTTTCTCATGCACATTTCCACATTTCTATATCACAGGACTGAATTGGTTTGGGATGGATATGTTGTACCATACCTGCTCAAATAGGGTCATTGCAAACTTCTGATGTGAAATGCAGTGTGGGGCAGTACAGATGTCTTCTTTAGATTCATCTGCAATGTGAAAGTGAATCCGCATTAAGAGGTTTTCCTGTAGCCAGGGAGAGAGGAAATGGAAATAAGAATTATTAAACAATTTCAGAAAGACAAATAATGAAAGGTGACATTTTAGGGTCAGGTGGGATGTACCTTCTAAGTATTCTAAATTTATTTAAGAATTTAGGAGCTTGACAGCTAATGTCAAGAATGAGTTAATGTAACTCAGAAAGCTATCCTGTATTCCATCCATATTGGATGTTACACCAAATCTTCAGGTTTTGCCATTATTATTTTTGACAAATATTCAAATGTCAGTGGTTTGGCTGAAATACAAAGCAGCATCTAAATAGTGGGCTGACAAAGGGTGACAGGCAGAGCCTAGCTATCTGCTTACTGACCTGGTATAACGTTATTATCTTTTGTTCAGTGATTTCTCAAGTACATATAATATTGGCTTAAGTAGTATTGACATACCTTTTAAGGAAAGAAAGTGAAGTAATGAAGTTGTTATAAGGTTTAAGTGGGAACCTATTTGCATTCTCCATCCACAACCTTTATGCCAGCCTACCAGCTTGCAAGGTTAGCAAATATCACATTTTGTGATGACACAAACTGTATACAGTGGTGCCTCGCAAGACGAAATTAATCCGTTCCGCGAGTCTCTTCGTCTTGCGGTTTTTTCGTCTTGCGAAGCACGGCTATTAGCGGCTTAGCGGCTATTAACGGCTTAGCGGCTTAGCAGCTATTAACGGCTTAGCGGCTTTAAGAAAAAGGAAACAAACTCGTAAGAACTCGCAAGACGTTTCGTCTTGCGAAGCAAGCCCATAGGGAAATTCGTCTTGCGGAACGACTCAAAAAACGCAAAACTCTTTCGTCTAGGGAGTTTTTCGTCTTGCAAGGCATTCGTCTTGCGGGGCACCACCGTACTGTATTTGTTAGCATTTATAAACTGGCTTGGCAAGTCTTGAGTTCCTAGCCTTTTCCAGTTTTAGCTACCAAACATTACAGGTGGGTTTTATATAACCAGTTATGACATATCCTTTTACTATTGTGAGTATGGGTACGCAATATGGAAGTGACTGCCAATTAATATTACTTCCCCCCTTTTCACCAGCAGATATAGAAAAGCAGCTTCACAAACCTAGCCAAAATCACAGGGAAACAGGAGCCATATCAACTAAGATTTCCCAGTTCAATTAAATCTGGACACTATGCACCAAAAGTCAGAGGAAACACGGATACACAAAACACTGGCATTCCAAACAGAAGAAATACTGTACCTCAAAACCTTAACTAGTTATAGGGTTTTTTTAAAAGAAAAGGGTAAATATATGGCAGGTGTTAGTGGCAAGAATCATTTAAAATAACAAAATAAGGGAGCAGATGCAACCCACTAGGCACCAAGCAGAGACATCAGATTATGCCAGATATAACACTTTCTCTTCCTGGTAAAATTAACACAATGACTTGGCCAGTACTGTCTCTGAATTCAAGAAAGATCACTCTCTTAACAGCTGCCATGATTGTTTCTCGAACAATGGATGTTTGACGGATTTATGTAAGAGATTCAAAGATCTGAAATTTTAAAATTATGCTTCTACTTAAGCAGCGAGAGAGCAAGAGAGTGAAGGCTAAACTATATCCTTAGTAGAATTTAATGCTATCGTTATTTAAGCCCCAAACTGTGGCTTTTCTCACAGTCTTATTCACAAACACGCAGCTGTTTAGATGGGTTAAAATAGTTGTTAAATTCGCCTGCTTTTGCAACAGTATTATCTTCACTATTACACTGTATAGCCTACCTAAGTGTCTCACTAGAAGCAGCTCAGTGTTCCTCACTACTACCTCTGCTGTAAAATACTTATTATTAATATGAAAAAACCACTTCCCATTTGAGAATATGGGGTTTTTATCTGCTAGTTTGTGCTTAGCAAGGCAAGGCATTCTTTCCTACAAGAATTTTCAGCTATTCCACAGAAGTCATACTCACAAAGCATTCGGCAGCATCATCCATGATGCCCAACTGGAAACGCTGTTCATCTTGAAAAGTCTTTGCAAGAGCACTACGAAGAGCATCAGATGGCAACACTTTCTCACTGCTGCACTGAAACTGGTTAAAGATACCCTAGGATAGGAGGAAAGTTAAAGGTCAACTTTTACATAAGCTCACATTATTTCTTCGGGACAGACACAACGTCTTAAATGAGTGTACATTTACACAAAGTGAATCCAGGTTACCAGTATCTGTCATGTTATCATGTCATATATGAAAACCTTGATACTAACTGCAGACTCAAACTTTCACTCTTTTCCTGCTTTTGGCATCTTAGCTACATGTTTTACTTTTATCCTATTTTTGGTTCACATGCTCGTGCTAAATTAGTGTTTACTAGACAGCACCAGCATACCATCCCCACATCCATACATCAGAGATTACTGCCAGGGATGTTACTGCACAAAACATTTTGCATCTATTTTTGTTAACAACCCTATAAACAACCAGGCTTCAATGTTCTTAAGATACGGCCAACAGGTGGTCGTTTATAGGTTCCTGACTTGCCTGTAACAGTAGGCATCTGACTAGCATAACAAAAGACATCAGCATCTGAAACACATGTAGGGGATTTGACTATTTTAGTCTGACTGCACCTCTTTGCACTGGACTCCATTCTGCTGCAAAGGGTTCCAACAACCAGGAGAAAATTTTCAGGTGTGCAAGGGGATGCAACAGGAAAGGCACTTAAAAAGCCCCAATGTCAAAATGCAAATTGCAGTCCTTAGTTAGTACCCAATGGCAACTATTCTAAACATTCATATTATCAATAAATTGTCATGGGGGAAACATCTGCAAATATAGCTTTAGCAAAATTGGACTTAAGAATAAATACGTAGAAAATCCATTTTTATTCTAAAAACAATCCTGTGAGGCAAGTTAGGCTGACAGATTGTGTCTAGTTGAACAAGCTTCATGGTGGAGTGATTTGAGACTGAGCTTCTCCAATCCTAGTTTGGCACTATAACTACTACACCCCAGACGTGTATGACTTACAGTCTTAGACCCACTTGTTTGCTGATTGCTGGTATTTTGTTACATTTTTTGTCTCAAATGGTTTAAATTATTCTATCCATTTTAGTCCTAGTATAGTCCTTTTAAAAACGTTTTACTACTAAAAGCAACCCCATTTGATTTCATCTACGGCTAGAAATATTCCAATCCACTTTCCATTACAACTAACTCAAAGCTTCTTAGTGTTAGTGACCTTAGGGACTCTGTCTTCTTCCAGTCTGCAATAATTTCTACCTTTCTAAATGAGCAATTAACTTCCTATGATGCTAACGGGCTTCTAAACGTAACGCTAATGAAATCTTGTGGAGGACCGTCTCCTAAGCATCACAAAATCTTCTTAGCTGGCAAAAATCAGTTTCAACATTTTGTTTACCTATTCCAAAACATGCAACGGAGTATTTTGAGCTCTTTGGAGAAAGGACAGGGAACAAAAACAATAAAATGCATAAATAAAAAAATCATGTCTCCACCTCCATCGTTCTGCCCGGACACTGAGGTCCAGCACCGAGGGCCTTCTGGCGGTTCCCTCACTGCGAGAAGCCAAGTTACAGGGAACCAGGCAGAGGGCCTTCTCGGTAGTGGCGCCCTCCCTGTGGAACACCCTCCCACCAGATGTCAAAGAGAACAACAACTACCAGACTTTTAGAAGACATCTGAAGGCAGCCCTGTTTAGGGAAGCTTTTAATGTTTGATGTATCACAGTATTTTAATATTCTTTTGGAAGCCGCCCAGAGTGGCTGGGGAAACCCAGCCAGATGGGCGGGGTATAAGTAAATAATAATAATAATAATAATAATAATAATAATAATAATAATAGTTGTTATTATTATTATTATTATTATTATTATTATTATTATTATGTTATCACATACCTTCCTTTGATCTATTTTTGCCATAAGATTTCAAATTCCCAACCAGCATTTCAACTTAAAATCTCAGCCATAAAGTATGAGCCAATGTGGTTGCGGAGAAACTTTTCATGGATAGGCAGGTGGGAGCCCAGGAGCTCCTGAATTTGCCTCATTACTGCCTGGGGGCTGGAGGGATGCAGTTCACCTGGGGAGAAGGCCCTTGCAACACCCCTCCGGGGCTTAAAGCTAGCAGGAGAAGAGCCATGGGGCCCGGGTTAGCTTTGAACGCTCCAGATGGTGTGGTGTCAAGAGCGGAGGAATCAGGCACCTGAATGCAAGAAAGGTCAAGAATTTGAGAGAGGAGGAAGCACATGAGACACGGGGACCGAGAGCCTGCATGAGGAGAGACTGGGAGCAAACTGGAACAAAAGGTACAGGGCTCGGCTAGAAGTCCTTTGCAAGAAGGACCAGGATTAGAAGCTCTTAATGGCAGGAAGAAACTGAAAGGTGCTTCGTAAGCCTGGATTCTAAGCAATAAGCTCAGTGGGAATCTTTTCATTTGGGAGTAAAAGGTAACTTGGAATCTGTAAGGAAGATGCTTATTAATAGATTGTTTATTTGTAAGAATCTTGGATCCTGATTTAAGTTTTGTAAATTGTTTAGCACTGATTGAAATGGTTCATTTTCATGGTTTCCTTTAAATCATTTTAAAACAATGGAGTAGGCTTTATGTCTTCAAGAGTAAAAACTTTAGTTTTTGGGTGAAGGGTGAAAATCTATCAGCATGTGCTTATCAAAACAATATACTCTGGCTTCTCCTCAGATCGCATCAAATCAATATCGTGTAGATTTATGTATACAATATCGTGTAGATTTATATATATATATATTCAATACGAGGGAGAAGGCTCCAACGTTTTGTTCAAGCTCCGTGAATAAAATATTAACTTCCATCCAGCGATCTTTAATTTTTTTTTCAAACGGAAATAAAACCACCAGTAAGCATTATTAGAATTAGACATCCTAAGAGTTATTTTCTGGTTCCATTTTCCTAATCCTAATTCTATTTTCAAAATTAAGCACAATCCGTTTGGCCCTTTAATTTCCATTTTTATGTGTAATGAGAGTTTTTCTGAATACAAATCATGAGTCATGCCACCTTTAGTCAGTCTTTTTAAATAAAGAATTTTCATGGGTGAGGAAGGAGCTTAAAAAGGCACTTTTCAACATTCATTTAAAAAATCAAATTCTACAATAAAGCAATACTACGATCACTGTATTTGCAGTCCAATGAAATTTCCCTATTAACCTTTAGGGCTGCCTGTTTACTAATATGGAGCAAGCCTCACTTCTAGAAGGGCAGGGAATTTGCACACTAGATGACCTCTGGGCTCCTTTAGGAAGAACAGTGAGTTCGGGGCCTGCAGGGGCACCCCAGGGCATTTTCCAAACAAGAAATATAATAAATAATAAATACTTAAAGTGTAGATTAGGAAAAAGGAGGCTTGGCAAGAGACTAAAGGAAAGCATAGAGTATCATCTTAAAAGAGGTATTCACCCTTCTTTCACACACCTACTTTCCTAAAATGACACCTGTGTATGACCTAAAAAGCAAGGAAAATATACTTATTGATGAAGAAATATTGTTTTTACCTTTGTGCAAATTTAATCAATAGATTAACAATTATTTAAACTGCTGTCAACAAAAATCTGCTACCAAAATAGGAGGAAATAATTTTTTCTTGGACCCAGCAACATTGCCCCAGAGTGACAGTAGACTACTTAATAACTAATGGCTAATGATAAAAAATAAGAAAGGTAATGATACACAACAATTATTTGCCTTGCCTTTTCTCAAGACAAATGTTTCTACTAACACTGCTGCAGATGATAGCAACTGGGGTGTGAATGAGAGACAGAGGGGAAAAAATGTTAAGCCTTAATAATGTTAAGAATTTAGGGGTGCTAATGATTTAATTAAGGTTTGGGGTGGCAAAAGCTACCATATTTTTCCAGGTATAACCTGACCCTGTGTATAAGATGACCCCTATTTTGGGAGGCCAAAATTAAGAAATTTAAAAATTAAGGAAGTTGTTGAGCTTCTTTTTGCAAGCAGCTCCAGCCCTCAATTACTTAACTTATTAACCTGTGTATAAGACGACCCCCCCCCCCAATTTCAGAAAAAAGGTAGTCTTGCACATGGAAAAATACGGTAGTCTCCCAGTGTGAAGTGATAGCTAGACTCATGCATTTAAGTGTGCAATTAAGCTAAGTATCAAAAGCCAATTAAGTGAGGAGGTGACTTGAGGTGTTTAATTAAGCTTGTGTTAAAAACTGAGTCATACTATCTAGGGGTTAAAACCCAAGGAAGCATAGTGTGTATTCTAGGCACACTTCCTGGGTTGCGTATAAGACATTGTAATACTAGTCAATCAACAAGTGTTAATGAAGTAAAGCAAAAATAGTGGGGGGGGGGAATTAACCATTAGGAGTTCAAAGCCTCAAAAGAAATAGGTGTTAGAGAGCAAATGAATGGAGTCTTCCCTCCCTCTATAGACAAAGAGGGCTTAATTCAGGGAAAGGATGTAACCAGGAAGCAGAGAGGAACAGTTAAGCTGGGATGTGTCATGCAGAACAAGAGAGGCTGCAGAGAAAAGATCCTGATGCTGCGACTATGGAGTAAGCTGGCACGCTTTGGGGTGCTGCCGCTGTGAACCCCTCCAATGAAAGCTTCAGGTTGCATATACGTGCAACTAAACCATAGATCATAAAGACACTAATTCTGCAAACCACAAACCCTGGCTAAGCGCCAAGACCCTTGGAATCATGTGCACCGCTTGACACAGATTTGGGTGGCCTGTAACAATTCACCCTTTGACTGAAGGAGAGAATGCCTACTAATCCAGGTATGTATCTCGTTCCTTAAAATAATGTGTGCGTTTATCCTGCTCCAAAAATGAGAAGAATGTGTGTAAGTCTGCCTTAATAACATGTGTGTTTCCGTGTATGTATCTTAGTGAATGAATGTATGATTACACACAGAACAGGAAACTTGTGGCTCTCCAGACACTCCTGGGCTACAACTTCTCAGGGCTGTGGGTTTGAGCCCCACACGGGGCAAGAGAGTCCCGCATCACGGGGGTTGGACTAGATCAGTGTTTCCCAACCGGTATTCCGCGGCAGACGAGTGTGCCGTGAGACGTTGCCTCGTGTGCCGCGAGATGCCTGGAGGGAGGCGGGCGAGTCGGGCGGCGAGAGGCGGGGCGGCGGCGGCGGCGAGGTGAGGCCGCGCCTCCTGCTGCTGCCTGACGCTCCTCCTCGCAGCCGGCAGCGCTGCCTGGGCGCCTCCGCGCGACTCTGCCTCACTGGGTTTGGTCTCCCAGCAGAGACGGGTCACACACACACCTCCCTCCCTCCCTCAGCCTGCGCGGAGGGAGAGCCAGAGAGAGGCATCGCTCCTGCGCGGCGGGAGAGGGAGCAGCCGGAGGGCTCCCCCAAACGAACGCATGGGACCGGAGGGGAAATCCTCTCCGAGGAGGATTGAGCGCAGCTGAGAGAAGCCTTTCGAGGAGCTGCCGTGTCCCCTGGAAACCCCCTTCCCAGCTCTGCCTGCCTGCCTGCCCAAAGCTTGGAGGTTCCCCGGCAAGGGGGAGGGAAAAAACTTTCACTTTTGTGCGTCCCTCCCGGCGTGACGCTGCGTGCTGACGTCACGGGGCGGGGCTTTAATGGTGGTGTGCCGCGAGATTTTTTTTCAGTAAACAGGTGTGCCGTTGCCCAAAAACGTTTGGGAAACACTGGACTAGATGATCCCCATGGTCCCTTCCAACTCTATGATTCTATGAAAACTCCAACCATCTTTAGCCACTGGTCATTCTGGATGGGAGTTGGGAGTCTAACAACATCTGAAGGGCCACAGGTTCCCCAATCCTGGAACAGAGGGAGTGTCTAGCCTAACAAGAGGACATTTTGAAAGAACAAGTTGCCAGTGGCGCCAGGAGTCTCAGAAACCAGAACACAGCTTTAGCAATGTAAGTAGATCTGTACAGATGTACATAATTTATTTTGCTTGCTCAATATGGACTTACCTACTAAAATTAGAACAGTACATTTCTTGTCCCTAATGTCAGTCCAAACACTGTGTGTCTCAGCTTTCACCTCAGAAAACACCCGTTCTGCCCAGAAAGTTAATTCTTCCTGCTTTTGTTACATATGAAAAACTTCTAATACAGAAGCTCTAGCAGAATGTACAAATCAATGCTGCATTCTTCTCCACCAACAACAAAACACCCTCTGTCCTACATCCTGGCACTACAATCCCTGGAAGGCAAACAAACTCTTTGTGGCATGCTTAGCACCAACAGACCAATCCTCCCCCCCTTCCCTGAGCAGAGATAAACAAACTCCAAACCAAAGTCATACATTAGATGAATAAAGAAAGCAAGGACTGTGCACAGCAGACATCAAAATGAATAATAGATCAGAAAATTGTTCTAGTGTCAAGGCAGCACTTCTGCATCCTACAGTCACTAAGACAGCTGGCCTGAAAGCAAGTAGGAGCCTTGATCCATGCATCACTACCACTCACGGTTGTTTTCCCAAGGCAGAGGTTTAGGATTGCAGCTCAGATTATGAAAGCTACAATAGGAGCACGTCTTATTTTGATATGAGCAGGTATGACAGGTTCTGAACGACGACACTCAATGTAGACGAAAGCATATGAGCGGTAAGACACAAATTAACTCTTGCAGAATGTGAATTTATATTCACATGAATGGAAAAATCACAGTGAGGAATTTCTTGCTGGAGAAACCTGAGTTATAGTCCATAAATTGAAGCACTTCACAAAGTTCTATCTCATGGCTTCACTTCAGTGTGACCAAAGTATAGCTTGAAAGTAAAGCGAGGCACATACCTTGAAATACTGCTACAACATTATTATGACTTTTGTTGTTTAAATCTCATTTTGTATGTTTGTTTGTTTGTTTGTTTGTTTGTTTGTTTGTTTGTTTATCTATCAGTCATGAGCTTCTCTGAGCTCCTGCCTGGAGGAAGGGCAGGATAAGAATCTTCAATGAATGAAGATGGAGCTAATATACACTTACTTTTTCATCTGAACTGAACTGAACTGAACTGACAAATTACTCACTTTGAGAGCACAAAATATACAGGAATCTCCCATACACTTGTGTGTTGTAAGTTGTCGAAAACTACGTCGAAATATATCCAGATGCCAGAGAACCTGTAAAGCAAAGAAGAAGAATGTGATTTTTAAATTATCCATTTCAGAATGTCTTAGATAAGAATCTCTTGCTAAAATTAGACAGATAATAAATTCATCAACAGCATCTAAGTACCTTTGGGATAAATCTAATCTGGAGATTAGCATTTTTTTTAACCTTATCTATTTCTATCCCAATGTTTGAGTTAGTATCATAGAATCATAGAATTGTAGAGTTGGAAAGGAACCATGTGGGTCATCTAGTCCAAACCCCTGCAATGAAGGAATCTTTTGCCCAACATGGGGCTCAAACCCACAATCCTGAGACTGAGAGCCTCATGCTCTACCAGTCAATTTATCCCAGAGAATAAAAATTAAAAGAGTAACAGATAAAAGGGGTTAAGATCCAGGATTGAAAGAGGTATGCTTTATCAGAATAAACTAGGTGATATGAGTATTCCTAATATATTTCAAACACATACCTCACATTATTCAGCCACTTTATTTATATGAGCTTTTTGCCCACTTGTTCTGTCCTCAAGCCTTTTCTAATCTCTTAAGCAGGTCACAGTAAGTTACAGAGTTTTTAATTAACCATAGTTTCCCATTTCATAAGAACGAGGAAACTATGGTTATGAAATTCATAATAAGCTAGGATCATAAACCACGGCTTGAATTTGCTGTAAAATCCTGGTTTCTTCCAAACCTAGTAACTACAGTTTCCCAATTTGGAAAGGAGAAGGAATCAGTGCCTTTTAGTTTCTTTTTAGTAAAGAAAACTAAGGTGTGATACGATAGAGTTGTATAAAATTATGCATGATGTGGGAAAAGCAATTAGACCAGTTCAGAGAGTATGGATCTACCACTGGCTACTAGTTTTGGCAGCAATGGAGCAGCAGCAAAATACTACACTATATATCCAGCCACTATTAGGAGTGTTCCTCTTCATGGTTCCAGCCAGCATGCAACAGGAAGCTTGTAGAGCTTTTTAAAGTTGGCACCTTCCCCCTGCCCCCATCACCCTCTTAAAACCTTCTTCCTCCACCCAGTGCTACAAAGGTGACTCCCCATTTACACAGGGTTACGTTCCAGGCCCCGAGTGCATGGGAAATGTATGTAAGTGGGCAGCACTCTGTTGAGTCCTTGTGGCTCACAAGGAGACCACCCTTGGAGACCAAAGAGGATGCCCTCTTTGAGCTTTGGGGCGGGTCTTCTCGTGAGCTGGACACACAGTGGGCCTTTGTTAAGGCTCTTCAGCTGACATGCGGGAAAAGTGAATGTCAGGTTTTAGGTAGGGAGGCTGAACTGTCTCAACAAAACCCCACTGCACCTCTGGCTTGTGTGGAGATGCTCTCCAAAGCCTAAAAAGAATGTCCTCTTCAGGCTCTGGGGAGGGTCTCCCCACGAACCAGTTCTGGGTTCCCAGCACTACATGCATGCATGGTCACGCACAAGTGGGGAGTTCCCTGTATATCAGCTATCAGTGTGGGTATATATTTATTTATTTATTTGTGTGTGTGTTTAACTCTGGCTTATACCCCCCACAGCGCCAATGCTCAAGTATGTCAACTTTCCCTCTCTTCCTTCATTCTCTGTTTTTAACTGATGCCTTCAACTTCCATGGATCAACTGTCCTAAAACACAAACTTAATTGCTAGACTCATAGTCTTAGTCTGCCTGACTTTTTCCCTTTACCGCTTTTTTCTCTCCCCAGATGGAAATGAGAGTTGCCTATAGAAAATAATTAAAAATCCAGGATTTTAGAGGAGATGTAATTGCCAGCAGCATGTTCTTTCTCCACCTCCAGCCCAGAACAAAGTAGCAGCAAAGGCAGAAGTTAATCCCAGAAGCTTTTCTCCAAACAATTATATGGATTATGTAGAATATTCTTATATTCATGCTCACAACATTCCATAGGTCATGGAAGCTCAGGTTTCTTTCTTTCTTTTTCTTTTAGTGTACCAACTTATACTTCCGCTTGCCAGTTTTGTTTCAAAATTGATAGAATGTTCACTATCAAAATGATCTTATTTTTAATATATTTAAATGCTAATTTGATTGTGTGAATGCAAGGTATTAAAGCCTGGACAATGCAAGGTATTAAAGCCTGGACAATGTCTTCTTCGTCTTCTTTTAATTAAAAAGCTTTAGTTATTGTCTGGATCTGAATTTCTTTACCAAGATAGTCAAATGTTTAATGGCTCAATAAATTCTTTTTTATATTAAAGCATCCCATAATATTGGATCTGGGGAGCAGTTCAAATTAGGGTGGTCATATTGTATTTTATATAGGCTAGCATTATCTGCAGTAAGGGATAATCCTAAAAAAATAAAATATGGCTCTTAAAATAATAACTTTAATAAACTAATTTTATGAACATGCACAAGATGCTCCATTATAACAAGTCATAATACTGGTCCATTTAGCTCAGTGTTGTCTACACTGCTTGGCAATGGATCTCCACGGTTTCTGATTGGAATCTCTAGATAGGACTAGTAAAGACGCCCATGTTGGGCAAAAGATCCCTGCATTGCAGGGGTTGGACTAGATGACCCACATGGTCCCTTCCACTTCTGCGATTCTGTGATACTAACTCAAACATTGGGATAGAGATAGAGAAGGTTAAAAAAATGGGACCTTCATCACGCAAGGCAGTTATGCTCTAACATTGAGCTACAGCCCTTCATAGCATCTAACCAATAAAGGCATAGGTAGGCAAACCGAGGGCTGGATCCGGCCCAATCACCTTCTAAATCCGACCCGCAGATGCTCCGGGAATCAGCGCATTTTTACATGAGTAGAATGTGTCCTTTTATTTAAAATGCATCTCTGGGTTATTTGTGAGGCCTGCCTGGTGTTTTTACATGAGTAGAATGGGTGCTTTTATTTAAAATGCATTTCTGGGTTGTTTGTGGGGCGTAGGAATTCGTTCATCCCCCCCCCAAAAAAAATCATCCGGCCCCCCATAAGGTCCGAGAGACAGTGGACCGGCCCCCTGCTGAAAAAGTTTACTGACCCCTGAATTAAAGGCTTTTATCATTTCGCTGACTAAGCCAAAGATTAAAGTTCTCTCTGCAGTTTATAACATAATAATGGTTCTATATTTTGGATATGACCAAATTCTAGGTCTGGTATAAGTTCTAACTACTAAAGTGTAGTTTATCTCCTCCTCACTGCCAGCTTGCTGTTAGAAGTAATTTTCATATTTAAAAGATAGGAAACCTAAATATAACTATTTAAAAATGTCACTTGTTGTCCTGGATGTTTGCAGATAAAGCAACAGAAGTACAATGAGTGCCTCTTAATATGAGACAGTAAACCAACACTTCCTCTTCTAGCTTTTCCCCTGGTCTACTGATCAAGGACCATGAGCATAGGCAGTGGGCTGGGGGGCACTTGCCCCCTCCCATCAAGTAAATAAATAAAAATACTTAACTGGCCATTTCTGTCGCAGATAGATCAGTTCTCCCCCCACCCCCAACATAAATCCTGGCTATGCCCATGTCAAGGACCTAGTTTTAAATAGGGGTGATCATATTTTCCAGGTGAAACCATTTCAGGTCCACTACTAAATAAAGTTTCATCGGTTTCAAAGTGGCAACCATGCAAAAAAAAAAATAGGAATGGGCTGCCTCAATAAAAATAAGCAGATACATGTCCCGCTTCAGAGCAACTCCATTTAACACAGAGCTTAGACACAGATATACTCCAAAACCCTGCGGTTTTGCTATCAATGTCATTTAGTGAAACATCATGTGTATCCATAACACTGCCTGGAACTACTTGCTCAACAGTTTTCCATGCCTCTCTTAGTAAGGGAAAATCAAACGTGATATGCCACTATCCATAGAACTAAAGCAGCCAATAACAATAATCACACCTGCACAAAAATATTTCTGCATATTTTTGTCTCTAATCAAAAAGAATATGTCTTGCTCTCATAAAACTGAGTAATTCTATTGGTTACCCTGTACTAGTACCAACAATCTCTGGTGTGAACAAAATCAGATGTATGTCTATCCTGGCTTTATTACCAAAGTTTCATAGTCCTGAGCAATTAGATCAAATGCTTTAGCAAATCTTTTCATAAAATTAGAATAATAGGTACCACTTAAACTTATTCTAAACATACTGTGTAATTAATCCAAAGGACTATTATAAATAATTGTCACAAGCTAATGGGGCATTTCCTGGCATTATAACATTCCAACTAATGCTTGCTAAAAAAAAAATATTATTACTATTACACAATTTATATGTTATGCACCCTACACCAGCAGGCCCTACGGTGGGTTACAACAATTTCAAAATTCAGAATTAAAAGCAGTGAAAACATACATTTACAAGAACAGGGTGTGCCCACGCCATTTATTCCCAAGCACAACTTTCACATGGGAGCCAATTTGAAAAGCCTACATAAAGATTGTGCAACAGAGTCTTACCTCAACCCAGTCTCAAATCCAAACCACTGCTAACAGCCTTGCAATTGTATATGATTTCGAAGTAACATTTGTTACCACTCTGAAATACATTTTAACCTCATAAAATAATTAAATGAATTTCTACAAATCCGAGACAAGAAACAATAATTGTACCAGTGACTGGTACCTGAATTAAGAGGAAATAAATTCATAGAAGCGTTTGATAGTTTTTACGTTGTTGCTTTGCTGTTTAGGTGTTCTCACAGAAGCACCATAGCACAAAAAAATTAAGAGAAAAACTATGTATAAAAGATAGGCACACATTCTTTTAGATTTCTTACCTGCAATGCACTATTCAAGAAACAGCTGTTCTGTCCAGGCTCATTGCTGAGACCTTTACTAGGTGCTATAGATGTTGTATTACGTGGAGTGAACATTCCTTGTACAGTGCCCCGTCCCACTGAAAAATAATTCCTCTTCCAAGACATCTTTCACACTTCAGTCTTTATCATATGGAAGGTTTTATACCTGCATGTTATGTACGCAAAGTCCTTTCCTTGATTCAAAATCAGAAGTAGCTTGCATAACACCAAAACAAAATTCTGTCTCCAGATTTCTCATTTGTATTGCATCAAGGTATAGTAAACCATAATTTTATTCAAATGCTGCTAATTTTGCTATATAAAACTACAGTCCATGTAGAGAAACACCTGTCATAACAGCTGAAAAGATGGAAGGCAAACTAAAAGAAGTCATAGTCTTTCAAGGAGCGTTGTGTTTATGTGCCATCCTTTAGTATAAAAATAGTAACAATTCAGGTAACACTTTGCAAATAATAAAATTGCAAGTGTTCAAAATGGATACAAAACAAGCAAAAACAAAAACAACTTCCCTTTCTTATGAAATCTTCTCAGACTGATGAGCCAAATCCAACAGAGAAAAGATCCAGTAAAGAAAAGCCAACCCCCTCACTGCTTCTTGTCAGTAGTTTCTTGCTGGAATACTGATTCAGGCAAACTGGCTCTTTAGAAGCTGAGCAAAGGAGAGATTCAAGAATAATGTTCTTTAATCCGAGCAGAAAAAGGTCTTCCTGAAGTTCTTTTAACGTCCTGCGTAGAACTTGAGCAGTTTCTTCTAGTGTTCCTTCTCTTGCAAATGGAATGCCTAGCTGTGCCAGAGAGAGAGAGAGAGAGAGGAGAGAGAGAAAAATAATCAAAGGCTTGCATCACTTAATTACTCACTTGGTTTTGTTCTCTTCTGCCAAGATTAGCATTGCCTCACCTCCTACCAGAAACTCGGGACCAGAGTCAAAACAAAGCAAAACAAAATCCCAACCCGAATCTAACCATTGCAGCTAAGAAGCATTACCATGGTCAGGTTTAGAGATACTCCTAGAACAGAAAACTTGCATATTTTAAGACATTACACATAGCTTTTTACAATGAGACTATAGCAGGCATAGGCAAACTCCGGCCCTCCAGATGTTTTGAGACTACAATTCCTATCATCCCTGACCACTGGTCCTGTTAGCTAGGGATGATGGGAATTGTAGTTCCAAAATATCTGGAAGGCCGGAGTTTGCCTATGGCTGGGCTTTAGTATCTCTTGCTACACACATGCGCAGAGAAATCTCAAAGTAGCCAGTTATTTACCTAGCTCTATTCTGGATAATTACAAATGACAGTTTTCTATTCAGTATTTTAGATATGGTTCCTAAATCACTGTTGAACATGGAAGAGATGGCAGACAGAAAATTCAGTTCATTATGGTGAAGATTAAGATTCTTTCAAAGGTTTGTTTTTTTTATTTCCCAGTGTCGCTTGTTACCTAGGTGTTTTTAATTCAGGCAGCACATTCTTCCAGATGTGCAAAAAACCATCAAATAAAAGCGAAAAACCCATGAAGAAAATAATCTGTTTGCGGAACTAAACGGTGGAGGTAGAGAGAGGAGAGAAAACTTCCTCCCTGTTAGGGAATTCTTAATTCAAGCAGGATAAACAGTCAGAACACTTGGGATATCAGCTTGCATAGGGTTATACCGCAGCAGAGAGGACAGGCTATGGACAACCTACAGCTGTTTACCACTACTGTCTCGTGTCTTGGCTTACACATGGGAGTGAGCACCTGAACTACACACTAAGAGGAGAGTTCTACTATAGAGTCTCTTGCTGTTCACATGGGTGTGTGTATGTTAAAAAGCCTTTTGCCAGTGTCTTACTTTCTGTTGATACAGGATAAAAGTGTTGGTAGAACAAAATGGTGTGTCCATTAGTTTTTCAGATGGGGGCTATTGTTGGGGACCAAATGAAAAGCATTTGGAGACTGCCTTTCCTTCCCGGACCTCCATTATATACCATGTTTCTTATTAGCATATAAAGAACACAGTCCAGAAAAAAATACAAATGTGTGTTCCAATGCAAGCTTCAGTCATCCTAATGCATATTTTGTTCTTTCATTTCATTATCTGAAGATCAGATTCTACAAAATATTAATTAAGTCTCCACATCCCTATGAAGTAAGAAAGCATAATTCAGATTTTGCAGAAGAATTATTCCTTTAGTGCCCTAACTATTCATCTATGCTCCTTTAGGGGATGCAAGTGCAAAGAATAAGAACAAACCAGTTCTCCAACATTCCTAAACACTGAATAATACCCAAGACCTATTCCAATAATGCCAGTCCCAGTCTTTGCTCAAACTCAAAAGCCAATCCAGAAGCACTTAATGCAATGAATTCAGTGACAACTACTCATTTATATAGCCTTAAAATATAGCCACATTATCTATAACTATATGAATTAATTCTATTGTGGCAAAAGAAAAAAAATAGGATTACACTGTGGATTCCAAACTAATTATTTCAGTTTGACAGAAGCAAAACAAATTCCTTTATTGCAAAGTATATATAAGAGCAGCAGAATATGAAAGAGATTATATCCAATGGTGACTTTGCCTTACAGGTAAATATTTATATTTACGCCAAGTCAGAGTACCTAAATTTGCAAAAATAAAAACACCCAACCCCCCCCAAAAAAAATGTCTACTGCCATATCCAATTCTATTTCAGAGGGTCTTCTCAATCTTTAAAAACATCTTTTTGAAAGTGTACGTGTACAGAAATCCATTCTCACCTTCACCTATATGAAGCTACTCCACATGTAAATCAAAGTTTGGGGGGCATTAGTAAAAAAGGACTCTTGAATACAGTGTCAATCAGCCAACTAAAAGTCCAATTAAACAACACTGATCTAAACTGAAGCCACAAATGAGAGATGAGAGTAAACAAGTTTCTTAAATAACATCTCTCGGAAGGAAGATGTCTGTATCTGGGGCATATGTGAGTACTTATCCTAGTACCCTAGAGTCACTAGGCAAGTCAATTAAAAAAAATATTAAATGGTGCCTTAAGCATCCAAGATTTACCACTGGGACAATAATGAATTGCTAACTGCTGCCACTTACTGAATTAACAGAGCAGTAAGATTCAAAATATTTTGAGGAGCAAGCTTCTGACAAGGGTACTGAGTCACCTTTCTGCCAGCTTCTCAAATCTCTTCCCACTCAGTTTCCTAGAAGTTACACACCTCTGCAATAGCATGGCTGAGAGAGGCCAAGGAAATATGTGGGGCAAGCTATAACGGTTTAGACTCTATCCAGATCAGATTACTTAAACAAAAAAGGATGTTTCTTAATCAGAGCACAAAGAATATAATGTTACAAGTCTTCTGAAAAAAAACAACCAACAAACAATTGTTTCAAACTCCTAAAGTTTCTAAACTTGTCCTATCTGGTATAATAAACAAGTAGTTCCTTTCTTATGTGGTACAGAAGACCCATTGAAACAGAAATTAAAATATCTTGTTCTGTCCTATTAGCACAACACAAACAAGCTCCTGTTCAAAGCCCAGTGCAATTGAGGGATAAACCCTACCCCCTTTTTCCAAACCTGCAGTCAGGCTGGGAAGTTGCTGAGGTGCTCCAAGCTTTCTTGGATATTTCTAACAGGGTTAGATAATTTAACAATGATTTCATAAACAACAAAGTGACCCAGTTAATATGTACCAGGTTAAGTCTATGAAACAAGGGTAGGATTTAGCCAGCCAATTATCAGATGATGCATGTAAGCATTTAATCTTTCACTGTGAAAATTAACATTAATGCTCCTTTAAAACCCCATCTACTATGTGCTGCTGCCTAGAGACAACATAGCAAATGGAAAAAGCTAGACAGTTTTGTTCTCCATCTCTCATAATGTGCTTGTTTGGCATTCCACTTGCTTGTAACACGATAACAGGATGCCACTTTTGCTGTTGTGGTGCATAACCAGAGTGAATTACTTTTCAATCAAGAACATGGTGCAAGAGTACTTTAAAAGGGCACCTACCAAGCAATAGCACATAGTGGGGGGGGGGACGATACTTAACAGTGCAATCCTAATTACTAACAACTCAAAAGGAAGTCCTATTAAATTCAATGGGGCTAAAGAAACAAGTAGGAACTCACACCAAGAAACTATGTGACACTCCAAAGCAATCTAGCTCTCCTTTCATTTAAATGTTATATATGTGGGTACAAATGCCCATTTTTATGTCATGTAGTAAAGTATTCCTTATTGCTTGGAAGCCTGATATGGACTAACTCAGATGAGCATTTGTCTTAGATTTTCCCTTGCAAATATAAATGTATTTTAAAAGCCACATTTGAATTTGATAAAATCACTCTTGATTAGGGTTCATTCACACTCTCATGGGAAACAATAGCGAACCCTGTCCCAAAAAAATGATGAGAATATGGCAAGACTCAAGATCAGAGGTGTGGCAGCCAAAGCAGAGCTGTTTGCTGTGGAAGAAAGCAACCCTAACTGGACAGCTGCTACAACAAACCATTTTCTGCTGTGTTTGGAACAGCAATAGACAAGTGGTATGACAAGGAAGAGGAAAATTGGAGAGAGAGCTTGAAGGCAGAATTTTAGGACTATAGCCTTTGGAAAGCATATTAAGACAGAGATGAGGAACCTGTTTCCCTTTAGAGGTTGTTCGACTCTAGCTTCCATCAGCCCCTGCCAACATTGCAAATGGTGAGGGATAATGGGAGTAGAACTCAGCATCAGGAGGTTACAGGCTCCCCAGCCAGCATCAAGTCAAGGGGTCTCCAAATGGTCCCACCAGTTCATGCCAGTAAGTGCATTTTTATTATTATAACAATATACAACAGAAATACGAGTATAGACATAAAAATAATGAAAAAGAATAAAGTCTGTTCTTGTTCTTACTGCAGGGTGCATTGTGGAGATCTATCATGTCAATATCATGTCCATGGAATCTATGTCCTCAAAGATATTGACAATTCATCCCAGAAGTTTAGATGGAAAATTGGACACACTTAACTATTGTTCCAAAGTTTCATATACTTACAATGAACAGGTGTTGCATTATCCAATGTACTGGTATAAGAAATAAATGCTTGCTATGTTGCTAAAAGCAATTGGGGGGGGGGTGTTGTAATAATGTGCCCACACAACTTACAATTTGAACTAATGTTTCCCAAATTCTCTCTCTTGCAATATTATAAATGAATCTAATGCCCCAGCATGACACAGCATCATGTGGAAAATGTTAATTATCTAGTAAACAAAACATGTTTTGAAAAATATTTTGTGTGTTAAGAAGCAGAACAGATGTATGTCAAACAACATAATGACATAAACAAATCTGTGCAGTTTTGTATTCTCAGGCTAGATGAAGCTACAAATGTAGCACTTCATTTTAATTTTTGTAGCCAATCAATAAAAAACATCTAGTTTCAATTAATTTAAAAAATAAGACTCAATGTGATTAAAACCTATAATATAAATTAAATTAACAATCAGTTAAATTTTAAGGTTCCATTTGTTTCCTTGCTGAAAGCTCTTAAGGAGGTCTTAATATTTAATGACATTAAGGAAAGGGCTAGTCTTTCATTCAACTGCATTAAAATTCATTCTCTGAGAAATCTGTAAGAAGTCTTCTATCTATTGGGCCCTTGGGCAAGAAGCTATCAATAGACCCTTTAGCACCATCCATCCCCCTTTAGATTCAGAAGTCAGGGCCATTTGCCACCATGTGAAAGATCCCAAGGAGGAAGACCTGAGCCTGTTCCAGCTGATCTCTCCCCATTGGACCCATGTACCACCAACTGCCCTGTGGTAACAATCCCAAGGATTTTTTATACAGTGGTGCCTCGCAAGACGAAATTAATCCGTTCCGCGAGTCTCTTCGTCTAGCGGTTTTTTCGTCTTGCGAAGCAACCCTATTAGCGGCTTAGCGCTATTAGCGGTTTAGCGGCTATTAAAGGCTTAGCGGATTAGTGGCTAAAAGGCTATTAGCGGCTTAGCAGCTTAGAAAAAGGGGGGGAGCGGAAAAAAATCGGAACACTCGCAAGACGTTTTCGTCTTGCAAAGCAAGCCCATAGGGGAAATCGTCTTGCGAAGCAGCTCAAAAACGGAAAACCCTTTCGTCTAGCGGGTTTTCCGTCTTGCGAGGCATTCGTCTTGCAGGGCACCACTGTATATTGCTGCTGTTAACGTATTTTAACGTTACTTTTACACCGCCCTGGAAGGATTTGTATCCTGAAAGGTAGAACAGTAATAATAAATTACCAAGCATGAGGATTTCTGATAATATCCAGTCATAAAAGAAGAAGTGTGAGGGCTTTCAATTAAAAATGCACTTTGTTTTTAAGGTAACTGATATCGACAAAAGTGATTATAAAATTGGGAGCACAATTTATTAAAATAAAGCAAAAGGTTATGCAGCTAATATGGAACCCTTATTGGAAGGGGCATAAGGAACTTTATCCTCAAAATGCCTTGCAAATAAGTCACAGAGGACTAATTGATGACTGCAGCGAATCATCCGGGGCTATGAACCAGTATGAAAAGTTATGTTGCACAGCATACTTTAGACCAGGCTTCCTCAACCTTGGCCCTCCAGATGTTTTTTTGCCTACAACTCCCATGATCCCTAGCTAGCAGGGCCAGTGGTCAGGGATGATGGGAATTGTAGTCTCAAAACATCTGGAGGGCCGAGGTTGAGGAAGCCTGCTTTAGACACAATGCAGCAACACGACCACTTTTCTGTCCAGATTGCTTTAAAACTGCCAGGTTCATTCTGGGTTCTCTACCTCCTGTGCTCTAGCTATTGTTTAGCTTGCTTAATTTCTAGCAGCTGTGCAGTAAACCACAGTCCCAGAGAGAATATTTGTGCCACTTGACTAGGTCAATTCAGCATCTTTAAACTTCTTCAGCAAGAGAGCTTGCCAGGTCAGCTGGAAACTCCAGTGGGAGTTTGGAATCCTCCTGAATGCAGCAAGCCTCTGGGGGAGAGAAATTTTAGCTGGCCCCTTATCTTTGCAAAGGTTTTTTCCATTCCTAAAAGTTCCATTCCAACCCACTGTTACAACTATCCATCACAAAAAGTTTGTGATTGGTGTCTTCCACTCACAAACTGTCCCTTTTCTTGACTGCTACAGAATTCCATATTGATATATTGCCAGCAACTTGCAAAGGGCCAGAAACACAGTGGGACATCCCATGGTTGTCACAGTAGCCACAAGCATCCAGGAATAACACTCAGGGCATTTCCAACACTGGGTCCAGGACCATTTCTGTGAGCTCAATTACAGACAAACAGAAATCTCTATTCTGTCCCAAGAACACTAGATACATAGACACAATAAAGCTGCTCTGCTAGACTACCGTATTTTTCGCCCCATAGGACGCACCGCCCCATAGGACGCACCTGAATTTGGGGGGGGGGCGAATAAAGAAGAAAAAATTTTCCCTCCCCAGGCACGGGGCAGGCGCGGGGGAAGCCCGAGCTTCCCCCGACCCCAGCCCCCAGAACAGCCTGCTATCTGCAAGCCTAGGGAGCTGTGCCGGTCTCCCCAGGCTTGCAGAGAGGTGCGCGAAGCCCGGGGGCGCTCTTCAGCGCGCACCAGGCTTCGGAATGCAGGCAGCTCTGCGCTACACTCCGGAGCCCCGCGTGGCTTCACGCCAGGATCCGGAGGGTGGCGCGGAGCTGCAGGAAGCCCTGGAGCACAGGCAGCTCCGCGCCACCCTCCAGAGCCCCGCACGGCTTCGCGCCGGGATCGGGAGGGTGGCGCGGAGCTGCAGGAAGCCCTGGAGCGCAGGCAGCTCCGCGCCACCCTCCGGAGCCCCCCGCGACTTCGCGCCAGGATCGGGAGGGTGGCGCAGAGCTGCAGGAAGCCCGGGAAAGCCTGCATTCGCCCCATAGGACGCACACACATTTCCCCTTCATTTTTGGAGGGGAAAAAGTGCGTCCTATAGGGCGAAAAATACGGTAAGTGTCTGATGAGTGAGATGATACCCTTGTGGACCATGTCTGTTCCAG
This sequence comes from Podarcis vaucheri, assembly GCF_965113315.1. Taxonomy (NCBI): domain Eukaryota; kingdom Metazoa; phylum Chordata; class Lepidosauria; order Squamata; family Lacertidae; genus Podarcis; species Podarcis vaucheri. Next base: position 89,507,581 of record NC_138763.1, on the reverse strand, counting down.
CTCCCTGCCCAACCTCCATATGTTGATACTGTACATTATTTCACTAGATTACTGTTTTTCCTTCAGAGAGCTCAGTGTGTGGTTTCTCTGCCCAATTTATCCTTGCAACAACCTTGTGAGATGGTGACTGGCCCAAGGTCACATTTTGAGCAATATAGATGAATGGGAATTTGAACCTGGGTCCTCTGGGTCCTAGTTGGATACTCCGGCCACTATACAAGCCAAGTCTCAATATCATATGACTGGTTAGCTTCTTTCTTTAGGATCTAATCCTGCAAGATGTATGTTTTATGGGAGAGAAAGGACACAACATTAACTTGAATGAATTGAATGAATCATACAGAGAGTGGGCAGATAACAAGGAACCAAGGATTCCATGGTCTAGAAGGAAGACCAAAAGCAGGGACAGATGCTATTTGGCTAGATCTTATTCTCTAGCTGGTTAGCCTACCCTCCCTGATCAGCTAAATGGCTCCTAGGAGGCCACCGGGACATTGCTGCTGCTGTGAGTGTGGAAGGAAGACCGCTCCCTGCTTGCAAGGCCCATTTTCACATGGCCTAGGGTGCAGGACCCACACTTACTCTGAGTATGTCAAAAATGTTTTTAAAAGTTTTTAAATGTTTAAAATACTTGTTAATTTATGGTGTTTTAAATGTTGTTTTTTGCGCTTTGTGGGTGGGATGGACATTTGCCGGGGCTGGGGATTATTTTAGTTTTAGTATAAATGTAACTCTCATTATTTCAATTAGTATTATCTTGTTGGTTTGCTGTACAGTTTTATTTTGTTTAAAGGGGAAAGGGTATGAGTCATGGGGGTGCAGAGATTGTGTGAATGAACTTACCGCTTAGCTTATATTTTTAGTTGCTATTTTGTTAATGTTTTTAATATCATTTTATAGATTCTAAATGCCGCATTGATTTGTTAATTACATGACTTGCCGTAATTGTGAAGTTTATTTTTTAGTTGCTGTTTTGTTAATTTTTTAAAAAATTGAAACTGTTTTATTGATAATTTGTTAATTATTTTATATGATGTATGCTGTATTTGCAATATGCTATTATGTTTTATTTTGTTATGGTTATTTATTGGTTGCAAGCCACTTTGAGATTCATTTGAATGAATGAATGAATGAATGAATCAATCAATCAATCAATCAATCAATCATGTGATAGGTCCCACACCCCTAGCACAGCCAGTTGTGGCTGCAGTCCCCGTCATGCCCCCTCAGTCCTCTGGCCAGGAGCTACATCCACAGTTTGCTCACCCACCCAAAATGAACTGTGCCAGTTAAGGACTATGCTAAGTGAGTTTTATGGATTTCCAACAAATCCCTTTGCCTTATAATCCATATATGTGACTTGACGCACACCAAGTAGCTTGGCTCATTTTGTTGTGTTATCTGTTCTGCAGAGAAATTCTTCCCTGCTTTCTTGAAAAGTTGGTAGTCTGGATTGCACAGTGATCTAGGGGAACTTGCATTCACAGCACTGCTTGTTGCACAGAACTTGTATGTACATGCAACAGGTGTACTGCTCAGATGAGCAGAGCATTTTCTGCAAGCCCTGCCCCTAGGCATGAGAAGTTTCAACCCTAAGGCCCCATCCAGGTGCCATAATGCTTTATGTCAAGAGCTGTCAACACTACTCACTTTCCCATGGGACAGTCAACTTATTTTTTTCACACCAATCTCAGTAAAAAGAGTATGTGCACACACCCCTAGAATATATGAGAAGCAGGCTTATAAAAATGGGAGTGTGCTGTTAAGAGTAATTCAAAGGCTGCATCATCTTGAAATCTAGTAAATGTCTGTGGGTTGGTGTTTGTTTTATATCTTGTCTAATGCAACACTGGGAGATGTGGAAGGCATGAAGCACACTATTGCAAATGGGCACTACCTGTGAAATGGTCATACAGTGAGAAATAACACTCAAATTCAGGTTAATACAGGCAAAATGGACAAAGTAGGATAAAGGCAACAGAGACCACAGAACTCCTGTGAATCCTTTTGAGCAATTTTCCGCTTTGTAGAAGTTTAATCAAACATCTAACAAAAGTCAGGCAATTTTGAAGAGACAGTACGGGCTTAAAAGGCACTTTAGCTCACATAAGCACCTGCAGGGGCATCACAAGCCCTCAACATGCTTCAGTTTTCCTGACAAGCAGCTATGAATTCTTCTCTAATTACTCCTACTTGTAAAATATTTGTTCCTCTGATGCCATGGAGAGTGCAGTGACTGACTGACTACTTCCTCCCTAGGAAAGAGATCTGAGGAAAACTCTGGGACAGCCTCAAATTACTACACTGAACACATCTGATTCTCCTGATAGGGAATCTGTTCTAATACACAAAGAGCACTCAAATGTCCAACTGGTCAATTGCGATGTACTGGTAGATCCCCAGGAGGTTTTGGTAGATCGCTGGATCCCTTTCCTTAGCGTAGGTAAAATAGAATCCGACCCTGTCCTGTCACTCCACCCTCCATTGTTCCACGATCTGCAGAACAGAAGATGGAGTTTACTCAGCAACCTGTTGATGAGTGGCTGTTCCACTTTCTCCCTTGAGGTTAGGCTTTCCCCCTCACTAAAAAAAGCTTAACAACTATTTGACCTAAACCCCCCAAAAGGGGGTAGATCACTGCCAGTTTTTAATTCTGTGAGTAGATCGCAGTCTCTTGGGAGTTGGTCACCCCTGGTATAGAAGTTAAGTACCGTATTTTTCGCTCTATAAGACACACCAGACCACAAGACGCACCTAGTTTGGGGAGGAGGAAAACAAGGAAAAAATATTCTGAATCTCAGAAGCCAGAACAGCAAGAGGGATCGCTGTGCAGTGAAAGCAGCAATCCCTCTTGCTGTTCTGGCTTCTGGGATAGCTGCGCAGCCTGCATTCGCTCCATAAGACGCACACACATTTCCCCTTACTTTTTAGGAGAGAAAAAGTGAGTCTTATAGAGCAAAAAATACGGCATTTGCTACTGAATAACCAGGCAAAAGAGAATCGTCTCTTTAATTCAAACAGAAGCTCAAGTTATGCTTAAGCCCTGGAAATACTACAAGAACATGGAGCATTCTCACACAAGCTATCCACTTTACCTCTTCCCTGCTATGAGAAAGGAAGAAAGGAAGAAGAAAAGGAGAGGGGGAGAGGTCAGAAAAGTATGATGAATATCCTATAGAAAACCCCAAAGCATCAAGCACCAAAGGTTCTCTCTTGAAACTGCTACTTAAAACAGTTCCATAACTGACCAACTATCCCTTATTATCTAGGGACAGTTCATAAGTTTTGAAAGTATCGGGTACATGTCTGTATTTCATGTAATGCCACAGCATGCAAGGACCTCATCCAAACCTATCAAGGTTCTTCTGGGGAGGCCATTCTCTTGGTCCTGCCACTCTCCCAGGCATGCTTGGTAGGGATGCAACAGAGGGCCTTCTCAGAGGCTGCTTTCAGACTTTGGCATTCCCTTTCTGGAGAAGTTTGACTGACTCCCTCCTTCTCATTTTTCTGCTGGCAGGTGAGAACTTTCTTATTCCAACAGGCTTTTGGGAAATCTGCTTTTAATGAAAGGGTGCCTAGCTGGTTTTATTGTAATTATTTGTATAATTTTAATAGATAGATAGATAGATAGATTTCTATTAATTTATCATCACCATCATCACCATCATCCCTGCTTTTAGTTGTTCTTATTTTATCTGCAAGCTGCCTGTTATGGAAAGGGCAGGATATAAATAAATATAGAATAATGAGGTTACGGTTAGCAGAAGGATGACTTATTGAGCAATGAAACTTCTCTCTTCTACCTACAGACCTGTTCTGAGTTGAGGAAAGCCCCATAACAGATTGGAGGGGGGGGGAGAAGGGAAGTTCTATTGCACAAAAGGAAGTCTTTGTGCTAATGGTTGAATACAACCCAAAGAAAGAAAAGGCCACACACTGCAGGGTCTTGTAATAGTCCCTACCTCGCCATACGATGTACAAACTGTAAAGAAATGTGAGTATGTCCCTTACACACCAGAAGGGAGAGGTAGTCTACTGGCATATATCCACTAATGCTTGCAACGTGATGTGTTTTTACTAGAGTAAATATTGAGAAAGACTGGAAAAAAGCAGCACAACTATTGACACTGCAAAGCTTTTTGTAAAAAGCTAAATAAGAATGGATAAATATTTAATAGTGCAGCAGGAACTGAAGAGGCAGAAGTGTTGCTGAATACTTTCCATTTATTTATTTATTTATTTATTTATTTATTTATTTAGAAGATTTATGCCCCAACTTTCAATCAAATTATTCTCACAGTGGCTTACAAGCAACAGGCTGTGATAACAGGAAGAGAAAAATTCCATGCACATGAACATGCGCACACGTACACACATGAAGCCTTTCCCCCCGTGCCTGACAGAAGGTGCCAGGGTACACTTCTCTTCTGTTCTCAATATTTGAAGGGTCCCTGTGCAAGACGACTGCTGGGCCCCCCCCTTGTAGTACCCAAGTCACTCTGGTGTCCTGTTTCCTCTCTCCGCCCACCAGCAGAGCAACCTTAATTGCTTGCCCCCCCCCTTTTTAAACTTTATACAGAGGTTGCTGGTAGGCACAACCAGAAGTTTACTGTCCATCATGCCCAACAACAAACTCTGTAAAAAGTGTTCTTAAAAGTAAGAGACTCATTTCCTACCACCACCCACTATGCAGCCTGGTTGATCCATTTATCCCTTCTACCTGTGCCAGTTGGGGGCAGGGGCACAGAAAAATTAATCCCTTTGTCTTTTGACAGAGGTTTTTGTAATGTGCATTGGGCAGCAAAGCTCCAAATTGCACCCATTTCCCTAGAGAAATTTAATATAGTGGCCATGACAGAAGGGGTTCATTGCAGCTGCACACCAAGAGATCCCTTTAGTTTCTTCCTCTCTTACAATGACCAAGGGTAAAGAATCAGTCACGCCCACCAACTTCATTTCCCTAGAGTGCCTGGGCTCCATGTGGGACCACAGGCACACTGGGGAAATGAAGACGGTAGGTGCAGTTGGAGCTTTACTTTGCAATACACCCACCTCTGCAAAAAAGACTTTTAAAGGTGAACAAATATATTGGTGCAGCTGCCCCTGTAATTTATTTGGCTCCCTGCTAAGCTGCAGGATCCTGGCCTTGCGCCCTGTTATTTGGCCCTAAGGTAGATGCTGCTGAGGTCAACCCACAGTTGCAGCCAAGTGTTCTCTCTGGCAGGGAGAAGGGAAAGAAATCCCCTTCAGCTGCTCATTCTTGGGGTGATGGATGGACCAGGCTGGTCTTCCCGTTGCCATAATGTTTTTTCCAAGGTTGCAGGGGATGATCAAATGACTTAGCAATCATATAAATTAGCAGCCTCAAAGTAATGTGCATTAAATAGATACAAGTGGGAGTTGCAACAAAATGCTACTGTTTGGAGTGCTCCTGTTCGAGGTTCCAGTATGCTAACCATATCATTTCCCAGAATATGGAAAACATCCTGGATTCCTGGAAGTATCACTCACTCCCCAAGTTTTCCATCTCTTGCCCTGAACAGGAAGTCAGCATTCCATGTCCAGTGCACATGCTCCGTTCTTAATGCACTTTCCTCATTCAGGTTTTCCCCCTTCAAATTTTTATTTATTATTATTTTTTGTATTTCTGGAAAACTACAGATACCACTCTTTTCATGGAATAAGCTCTCTCTTTTCTGGCCTTTCATATTTGTCAGAGATAAAATTCTTTGTTGACAAAGATCCATTGTGGAAAACCGTTGAGGAATAGCCAATGCTCTTGAAGAGAGGCATGAAAACTGTTTCTGGTTGTATATATATATATATATTAAAAAATGATACCATCCTATCCTATATTACACTGAAACATTTAAATGTTTCTTTGATTGCCCTCGACTCTGCCTGCCACACTTGCCATTCTCTCCTGCCACACCAGTGCAACATGCCCTAGCCTTTGAGAACCACTGTGATTTAGTCAAATCCCAGACACCTGCTAAATCTTTGTTTCCTAAACGTGGGAAAATCCACTAACATTTCACGACCTTTAGCTTTTTATGATACAAACTTCCCAATAAAGTAACAGAGCACAATGTTTTCACAGCTTGCTCTCTCTGCCAAGTCATAGCTTAGGGGGGAAAGGGATTCCATAACAGTTGTTTCAGAAACAAAATGTTCAACAGAAAAAAGAGGCGGGGGACACACAGAAAGATCACCACAGCAAAATTTAGCTTTGTTTGTTTGTTTTTAAGTTACATCAAACACATTGTAATCTTCCTTAATAATGTACACCAATAGTACTTGATCCAATAAAACATATAACCTCAATGCTTTCAATGCTGGCAGCTATCAGTGAAGCTGTTTACAGTGAACAGAATAATACTAGCAAAAGTTATCTTCTTTATCTTGATAGAAAAAGAGACAGTATTCAAACATATCTGAAGTCAAGCCTTCCCCCACAACCTGCCCCTAAGCAAAAAGCAAGTTTGGTTTGCTACAAATCTAAACGCTAGCGAAAGAAAGGATATTATTGTTTCACAATGCCTAACTTCCAAAGCCAGGAAATCTGATATTTAAGTTAAATAAAACAATAAAATTCAACAGGGATCGAACTTGCAACCTTATCAGCACCATGCTCTAACCAACTGAGCTATCCAGCTGATGACTGGGTGGAGTTGGAAACTGAATATATCTGTAGGGCCACAGGGTTTCACATCCTGATCTAGACCCACTTCAGTCTTGCTTCCAGCAAGCTCTGAGAAATAAAACCACCCCACTGGGTGACACATATCAGGAAAGAGACAACAACTGTGCATATCATGCTTGGTATGCTTGTATTGTTCTGGACAGTTTTGTCGGGGTGGGAATGGAAGGCATAACGTTTTGATAATTTGGCTGAATCGTTCCAGAAGGTAAAACTGAGACACAGGTGCTTTGGACCATGACATTTATGTGGTAAGGTTCTGCAAGTTTCCCATGCTATTCAAAAACTCCCATGCCATTCAATATTACATGAAACTGCTTGGAGAGGATGTGACCATCTGATCTAGCTAATGAGGAAGGAAGTGTTAGGCCTTTTAAAAGCGGAGTTGAGAAGTATTTCTTAGAAGCCTGACTCATGGTACCCAGAAATGAGGAGGTTGGCTATCAGGATTAGGCTTTATCAATGGAGTGAACTCCTTCTCCATATCAATTCATTTTGGCACAAGATTAAAAGTACTGTGTTTTCCTAGTCTTTTAATTGTTTCCAGATTGGTCTATGGTTGACTATTAAGGAATTTGCTTATCTTTTATTTAACTGTTTTTAATCACTGTTTTGCATGTTTATTGCAAACCACATTGAAAACATTTTATTGGCAAAAAAGCTAAAGGTACCCCTGCCCGTACGGGCCAGTCTTGCCAGACTCTAGGGTTGTGCGCTCATCTCACTCTATAAGCCGGGAGCCAGCGCTGTCCGCAGACACTTCAGGGTCAGTGGCCAGCGTGACAAGCTGCATCTGGCGAGCCAGCGCAGCACACAGAACGCCGTTTACCTTCCCGCTGGTAAGTGGTCCCTATTTATCTACTTGCACCCGGGGGTGCTTTCGAACTGCTAGGTTGGCAGGCGCTGGGACCAAACGACGGGAGTGCACCCCGCCGCGGGGATTCGAACCGCCGACCATGCGATCAGCAAGTCCTAGGCGCTGAGGTTTTACCCACAGCGACACCCGCGTCCCTATTTTATTGGCAGGCAGGGTAGAAAAAAAGTTTTAAACCAATTAGCTAAATGATTAACTTCTGCAGTCACTACCTATGTTTCCAAACACTATCTCTACAGCTACAATGGCAAGTTTTGTTTTCTAAACATCAAATAATCTAGTACTACACCCAGTACTAGACTGATGCAGTCCTGGAAGTGCAGAATTTCACCAAGTCAAAGTCAATCTGCCCTGAAGGAAGAAGTAGGGATTATTTAGATTTAGATGCATTAAGATTTCTTCTTAAAACTGATTCTCTTTTAACCTCTCTAGCTTAAGTCAAATAATCTCCACAGATATTTAATCTTTGTATACCTCCTGAAAATACTGTATAAGCGGGGTCCAAATTCAATAGGATTTTTAAGATATGGTTAGGATTGTGATGTTAATTGACAAAAAGTTCTATGGCGTGGAGGACAATCTCTCTCTCCACCCCACATACTCAGTACAGCTACACTGAGTATAGAAGGAGTTGTGGCATTTATTACTGTCAATTCAGCATTTCTTTTCTTTCAAGACCACTTGGAAGTATAGACTGCCAGTGGTTCTTTGATCACAGACCCACTGCCCTGTTAAACTTAAAAGTATTGATCTTTATCTTGGACCATAGTTAGAAAAATCATAGAAATAGATTATTGTTGCAGCTGTCTGGACTGCAGAACTGAATGCATGTGATTATTACAGGACCGAACATATCATGCTTCAAAAACGGAAAGCCACAAGCTCTCCTGATGTAGATTAATGGGTGAAAGACCTCTTAAATCTTGCAGCTCAAATACTTTATATAAAAAGATGGATGTAAGATAAATTTCAAGGTATTTGGCAGAATTTCTTAGAATTTCCCCTTTACACTCCTACCTTCTGCGCCAGCAACATATTTATTTTTTCTTCATTGGAAAGGGGAGAATTAGAAAAAGAGAGATGAGATAAACAATTGGAAGAAATGAAAGTGGTAAATTGTTTAATATGCAGGGGTATATTCCTAACCCCACTTACCTGGGAGTAATCCCACTGAATTCAGTAGAACTTATTTCTAAGTATACATTGTTAGGACACAGAACTGAACAGCATGGGAAAATGAAGCTCAATCTTATATGTCCTGTATAATCAAATACAGTACATCACTGGGAAGAAGGGAGCAAGATGGTCTCTTATTGAAAAAATAAAAAATAAAAATGTTTTAAATATTTCCATACACAAGTTTAACCAAAGGAAACCTTAAACACCATAGATCTGTCACAGCAATAGGTGCAATAACATTTCCCCTCCCAGTAATATTTAAGGCTTGTGCCTAGCAAGGGTTTTAATCCTACAGCTCTCAGCCAAGAGCAAGCAGCTGAAACATGAAGCACTGACAGTACAAGATGGAAAGGATACTGATTGACTGTCAAACCAGGCAGTACAAGCATGGAGATGGGGGAGAGGCAATTGATTCCATCTGTCCACCTCATTCCCTGGCAGCTCTACCATACTAAGCATTGTTGACCTGCAGAACAACTGTTGGGGAAATCCCTAGAAATTAGCAAGGGTATGCTGTTACACTTACTTTTTATTTACATCACGAGATGACTGAGAGTGTACGTGTGCACTTCCTTCAATCACCAAAAATCCCCAACAATGCTTTTGCAGCTCTGCAGTCTCACTATTACCTTCCTGGAAGGTGTTTCGAAACAGAAGGACCTGTGAGCAGCTGGTGATGCTACCTGTGGAGAGACTGGGAATGGCAAAATATTTTTGCATCGCTTTCAAGTGCTCCACTGCAGAACTGCACAAGGATTGTGGTTTTTTTAAAAAAAATTAATTACAGGAAGCATGGACACAAGCATAGAAACATTCATGCACACATACTCAGTTATCTTGTAATTTAAATAAAAGGTAAGTGTCCTAGTACATGTCAGTATACGTCAGTGCGGGGGCTTTGCATTGCCGCCCCGCCCCCGGCGTTTCCGACAGCACACCTGCTAATTTCTCCTAATTTTCACCATCTTGCCCCAGGCTTTGAGGGCAATTTCTTCCCCAACCTCAGTGAGCGGCTGGAAAAAAACTCTTGGCCAAAATATTAGCACAGCCCTAGTTTCAGCATTATCCTTTAATTCTGCTATTTGTTCTGGGATCTATAGCTCATAAAATTATTAATAGAGGGCATTTTCATAACAAACAGCACTGAGATTTGTTCAGTTCAAACAGATTGTGAGATGCTACCACTTATTCATGATGAACAGCATGGCGTGAAACAATACTGCCCAGATGTACTTATGCCTGTTTAAAGATATTATAAAAACACAAGTATAAGATAACAAACTTTCCCTGAAAAACATGAGCCAAAGGCCTTTTCAACTATCAGAACTTTCTGGGATTCCCAAGTAGTATGGCCTGCACATATTTAATCGCAAAGGCTGGACTGAACAGAAACCACAAAGAACTATCATTAATAACAGAAGAGCATAGGAAATATTTCTGTGCTATACTTCAGTGCAGCTGCTCCAATACAAATATGACACTTTAACTCAATTTACACTGGGAAGCTAAGTGGAGGAAATTAATTGCAAAGACAGTGTCTGAAGAAGACATCTACTAGTCACTTCCACCAACAGGTAGAGAATGTACCTGCACAGGAGTTTACTACTCTGAACAGTTTGAATTTACTAGCATACCTGGCATTTTGCTATGAAAAATTCATATAACACTAAAGCCCTGAATAGGCATGGATATTGAAACTATTAACCTACAGTTGAGGAGCACCAACTCAAACTGCATGACCCACAAATCCAAGTTCCGCGGCATCATTTAGCTCCAAGGGTTCAGTGCACTGAAGCGGAATGTATGCAATGGCTTTGCAAGATAGCACACTGGAAAAGATGTGAGCAGAGGTGACGGCAAAATCCTACCACCACACAGACAGAACTACAATTTGGTCCATGAGCTAATATGCTGCCACAGGCATCTCTTCTTGAAAACCCATGGTATCTTTTGAAATATAAATGCCGCATCAACCCTCAAATATGCAGCAACACCCTACTTTCTCACATATGCAGTACTTCATTCCTCGTGTATATGTGTGTGCACACGTATGTACACACACACACTAGCACCTTGTCCCTTTTCAAGACCCATGGACAAACTCCCTATCTTTGGGGTATGGGGCCAGAGATTCAGAGGAAGTATCAAAGTAAGAGAGGGATTTGCCCCTGGAATAAGTCAAACTTTACTGTCCAGAAAGCTGTAGCACAGGAGCGGACTGTTTTATCACCATCACTCCAGCCTGAGAAAGTTACACTGACATCCTCAAATTCTGAGGACTCCAGAAAACTACAGTCACTTCTGTGCCATCAGTCAGTGGTTACTCCTTCCTCCTGGGCTGTGTCCAGAAAGTGGTGTTGGGGCGTGAGTGTTAAGACCCCTGGCGTTCACTTGTGGGGTGCCTCAGGGCTTCATCCACTCCCCCATGCTTTTTCACATCTATATAAAATGGCTGGGGGTTTGGGCTGAGTGTCCACTAGTATGCAGATAATAGCCATCTCTAACCTCTCACTGGCGGGACGCGGGTGGCGCTGTGGGTTAAACCACAGAGCCTAGGAGTTGCCGATCAGAAGGTCGGCGGTTCGAATCCCTGCAACGGGGTGAAGCTCCCGTTGCTTGGTCCCTGCTCCTGCCAACCTAGCAGTTCGAAAGCATGTCAAAGTGCATGTAGATAAATAGGTACCGCTCTGGCGGGAAGGTAAACCATGTTTCCATGCACTGCTCTGGTTTGCCAGAAGTGGCTTAGACCTGGAAGCTGTACGCTGGCTCCCTCGGCCAATAAAGTGAGATGAGCGCCGCAACCCCAGAGTCAGCCACAACTGGACTTAATGGTCAGGGGTCCCTTTACCTTTAACCTCTCACTTAAATCAGAACCAGTGAAGGCGATGAATGTTCTGTGTGAGTGGCTAGAGGTGGCTGGGAGAGATGGCAGTCCACGGACTGAGGCTTAATCCCAACAAGACAGAAGTACTGTTTCTGGGGAACAGGGGACGGGCATGTGTGGGAGACTTGCTGGTCCTGAATGGGGTAACTGTGCCCCTAAAGAACCAGCTGTGCAGCCTTGGGGTCATTTTGTTTTTTTTTTATAATATTTTTTATTACATTTTTTACAGAGATAACAAAGCAATCAAAGAATAAAAAGAAAGGGATAGGAAGAAAGAAAATAAAAAAGAAAAGAAACACGACCACTTCAATAACTTATTTCAAATTTCCATTGGACTTCCCCCGTCCCCCGCATAATGCATTCTTGACAATAAATTTATCAGCAAATTATACCCTTATTTCGTGTATTTCTTTATATTTTCAATTACAATTTAGATTTAAATCTCTTACTCACCATATACTCTAAAAGTATACCATAATATCATTTTTACCCATTTAAATCTTGGTTCTTTCATAAATCTTATCAAATTTCATAAATAGTTAAATTTCGTTACTGGGGCTAGATTCCCAATCATACGACATCTTATGTTTCATATAACTTATAATACTTTTGCAGATAGTCTTTAAATTTTTTCCAGTCCTCCTCCATTGCTTCTTCTCCCAAGTCCCGGATCCTTGCAGTCATCTCGGCTAGTTCCATGTAGTTCATCAATTGCGAGTGCCAGTCCTCCAGTGTGGGCAAATCTTGGGTCTTCCAATGCTTAGCGATTAGAATTCTTGCTGCTGTTGTAGCATACATAAAAAAAGTTCTATCCTTTTTAGACACCTTCTGGCCGACAATGCCCAGAAGAAAGGCCTCTGGTTTCTTGGGAAAGGTGTACTTGAACACCTTTTTTAACTCATTGTAGATCATTTCCCAGAAGGCCTTCAGTCTTGGGCAGGTCCACCAGAGGTGAAAGAATGTCCCCTCAGCTTCCTTGCATTTCCAACATTTGTTATCGGACAAATGGTATATCTTAGCTAGCTTAACCGGGGTCATGTACCACCTGTATACCATCTTCATAATGTTTTCTTTCAAAGCATTACATGCAGTAAATTTCATACCGGTGGTCCATAACCTTTCCCAGTCTTCAGACATAATATTATAACCAATGTCCTGAGCCCATTTTATCATTGCTGATTTAACTGTCTCATCCTGAGTGTTCCATTTAAGCAGCAAGTTATACATTCTCGATAATAACTTGGTCTTTGGTTCAAGCAACTCTGTCTCAAGTTTCGATTTTTCCACCTGGAAACCTGTTTTTTTATCTAACTTAAAAACCTCATTAATTTGGGCATAATGCAGCCAATTTTGCACCTTATCCTTTAATTTTTCAAAGCTCTGCAGTCTCCAATTACCTCCAATATTTTCTATTATTTCCCAATATTTCGGCCAGTATGCCTCCATATTGGTTGTTTTCCGAGCTTTGGCCTCTATTGGTGAAATCCACCTCGGAGTTTTGCTTTCCAATAAGTCTTTGTATTTTTTCCAGACCATATATATTGCTTTTCTGACAATATGGTTTTTAAACATTCCATATGATTTACCCTTGTCATACCACAAATACGCATGCCAACCTAACGAATTGTTAAAGCCTTCCAGATCTAGGACATCAGTGTTTTCTAGTAAAATCCAATCTTTCATCCAGCAGAAGGCCGCCGCTTCATAATATAACCTTAAGTCCGGCAGGGCAAACCCCCCTCTCTCTTTTGCATCAGTTAATATTTTAAACTTTATTCGGGGCTTTTTGCCCTGCCAGACAAACCTAGAGATGTCCTTCTGCCACTTTCCAAAGCATTCCACTCTGTCCACAATCTGCAAGGCCTGAAACAAAAACAACATCTTTGGCAAAACGTTCATCTTTATAGCTGCGATTCGACCTAACAAGGATAATTTCAGTCTTGACCAAATTTCTAAATCTTTTTTAACTTCTAACCAACATTTCTCATAGTTGTCTTTAAATAAATTCAAATTCTTAGAAGACAGATTAACTCCCAGGTATTTCACTTTTTTAACAATATTTAGTTCTGTCTCTTTCTGGAACCCTTCTGTTTCCATAGCCGTCAAATTTTTCCCTAACACCTTAGTTTTTTGCTTGTTCAGCTTAAAACCCGCCACCCGACCAAATTTCTGGATCAGTTCCAAAACTCTTTTTGTACTGGGTTCTGGCTCCTGTAGTGTTAAAACCAGATCATCTGCAAATGCTTTCAGTTTATATTGTTTCGCTCCGACCCGTATTCCTTGTACCTGCCGATCCTCCCTTATCATGTTCAGCAAAACCTCCAGGACTGAAATAAACAATAAAGGGGATAGGGGGCACCCCTGTCGTGTCCCTTTTTCAATATGAAGTTCTTCTGTCACCACATTGTTCACTATCAACTTAGCTTTTTGTTCTGAATAAATTGCTTCTATTCCATTCTCAAACCCCCTTCCCACTCCCATCCCTTCCAAATTTTTCTTCATGAATTTCCAGGAAATGTTGTCAAAGGCCTTCTCCGCATCAATAAAGATTAACACTGCTTTGGTGTTGATATTTGTTTGTAAAAGTTCCAAGATATCAATAATGTTCCTGGTATTATCAAACAAATGTCTACCTGGGAGAAAGCCAGCCTGGTCTTTATGAATTACTTCATTTAGTACTTTTTTAAATCTGTTAGCCAAAATATCTGCAAATATTTTGTAATCCACGTTTAGGAGTGAGATGGGACGGTAGTTCTTAAGTTGAGTCTTTTCAGTTTCCACTTTAGGTATCAATGTGATGAATGCTTCTTTCCACGTATCTGGTGCCTTCCCTCCCCCCATAATCTGGTTACAAACCTCCTCTAGTGGTTGTATCAAATAGTCTTTTAACGTCCTATAATACTTGGAGGTGAGTCCATCAGGTCCTGGAGATTTGCCTAACTGCATATTCTGAATGGCATCCTCAATTTCCTGTTGTGTTATTTTACAATTCAAGATTGATCTCTTCTCTTGAGATAGTTCTGGAAGGCCATTTTCTTTCAAAAATTGTTCTATCTCGGCTGCATCCTCGGATCCTTGTGTGTACAGTTTTTTAAAATATTTCTGGAAACACTTTCTAATTTCTCCGGGTTTCTGGATGTTCTTTCCTTCAACTTCTAGATTGGTAACATAATTTAATTTTTGTCTCTTTTTCAACTGCCAAGCTAGCAGTTTCCCACATTTATTTGCCGACTCAAATGATCTTTGTTTCATTTGTTTAATTCTCCATTCCACTTCTTGGTTAATCAGTTGCGCATATTGTGACTGGTGGAATTTAATTTCTCTTAGAGTCTCTTTTGATTTTGGATTCAGTCTTAGTTTTTTCTCACCGTCTCTTATCTTCTCCAATATCTTGTCTTTTTTACCATTCCAGAGTTTTTTCTTAATCGTATTCTGTTGTATCAGAAACCCTCTCATGACAGCTTTACTCGCGTCCCAGATTGTTCTTTTTTCCACCGAGGTATTTAAGTTGATTTCAAAGTAGTCCTTTAAAACTTTTTGGGCCTTCTTTACAATCTCTTGATCTCTTAGCAGGTTGTCATTCATTTTCCATCTGAAGGAATCGGCAGTAGTAAATCTCATTTCCATTTTCAGAGCGTTATGGTCGGAGCAAGTCTTTGGGCAGATTTCTATTTTTGTAGTCTTAGGTGCCAGCCCTCTAGTTGTCCAAATTTGGTCGATTCTTGTCCATGACAGGTGGGCTTCAGAAAAGAAAGTTCCTTCTTTACCTAGGGGGTTTCTCGTCCTCCATAGATCGATTAAATCCATATTGTCAGTTAGTTCAAAGAAAGTTTTTGGTAGTCTTCCATCTTTAGTCAGATTCTGATTCTGTGACTTATCCATCAAAGTAGAGACAACCCCATTCATATCTCCCATCATAATGATGTTGGAATAGTCCAGATAGTCCAGTAGTGTCTCATGTAGCTTCTTATAAAATTCTGATTTCCCCTCATTTGGTGCGTAGATTCCCAATATCAAAACTTTTTCTCCTTGGGTCGAAATTTCAATAGCCAGGATTCTTCCTTGTTCATCTTTAAACAAAAATTTTGGTGAAAGGTTCTCTTTGGCGTAAATCACCACGCCTCTCTTTTTGACTCTGTCTGATGAGATAAATTCTTGGCCTAATCTTTTATTTATTAACACCTTCCTGTGTAGCCTGGTCACATGGGTTTCTTGCAAACAAATTATATCCAAATTCTCTTTCTTTAAGATATGGAAGATCCTTTTGCGTTTTTCTGGGGAATTCGCGCCGTTAATGTTCCAAATATACAGCTGCAGAGACATCTTGTGTCAATCTGTTGTTACTCTTGTTGGGTGTCTTCTTTTTTGTCCGAATCCGAGGGTGGTAACTCTTTTCCTAACTCTGGTGGTGGCCAAATAGCTGCCGCTCCTTTCTGTAAGTCTTCTCCGTGATCGTGTAGGAACTTCTGGCTGTCCTCTTTCGTTTTGATTTTTATCTTCTTTCCTTTGTATTTAAATGAAAGGCCTTGTGGAAACTCCCACCTGTAAGGTATTCCGTTACCTCTCAAAAGTCCAGCTAGGTCCGTGTAGTTAGCTCTTAGGTCTAGTAATTGTTTAGGAATATCCTTGTAAATTTGTGCTCTTCTGTCCTGGATCACAAGTGCTTTGTTAAAATGTAAATCAAGTAGCTTGTCTCTCTCCTGTTTAGTCCTTAAAATGATCAAACAGTCTCTAGGCCTGTCCTTCCCGGCAACTCTTCCCAATCTAAATGCAGTCGTTATTTTGAAGTCTATGTCTTGATTTATACCCCAGAATTTGGAAAATTCTGCCGTTAGAAAGCCAGTCAAATCCTCTTTCTCAATCTCTGGGATAGAGCGTAATCTCAAATTATTTTCCCTGTTTCTCAATTCCACCAAAGACAGGTAGGCCTGCTGGTCCGTAATATGTTTGTAGAGCGGCCTAACCTCTCCTTTCAGTTCCTCCACTCCTTTGGCTGCAGCTTCTGCTTTCCCAATCGCAGCCTCCGCCAATTTTCGATTTTCAGATGTTACGTCGTTTAAATTACCAATATCTTGTGAGTGCTTAGCCACCTGTTCTGAAAGTTTGGTAATTGAGGATGTGGCTAAATCAATTTTTCCAGTTTGATCATCCACTTTTTTATTCAAAATTGCGAATTGTTGTAGCATTTCCTCTAGCAAAGTGTTAGATCCTCCAGATGCCATATCCTCACCTGTTGGTTGTTCAGCTTCTTCAGCTGGAGTTGTTGGTGAGGGTGCAGTCTGTAAAACGGCAGGGACTGAAGATCTACGTCCCTGAGAAAACAGGGTTGTTTGTGTCAATTTGCCTTTCCCTGCCTTCGACGCAGCTCTTGTTTTCACTCTGTCGCTCATTCCACACCTGTCTTTGGATTCAAGGTCAAACTGTCTAAAGTTTCATGAGAAAGACAGGCCTTGGAGTAAACAATCAAACCACAGAGAGACAAAGCAAAGTTGGTTCCCAGAGAGTTGTAAATCCCAAACTCCACTAGAGGGAGTAATGTTACAGTTCAGGAAAGAAGAAACAAAGTTTCAGTCGCCATTAAAGTTCCTTCAGTTAGGTAAATTAACAGTAATCCTTGGAAAAGACCTTTTCCCTCTGGCAGAGCTCTCACAATGTTACCACAAGTTTCTTAAAAGGTGCAAAGTACAGTTGTTTAGTTGTATCCAACAGTAATGCCTCTAAATATCCATTTCAAATTTGTAAATGTATCCGCAAAATAGCCTTTTGTCCCGCTGCAAGTCCGGAGACTGGGGGTTTTAGAATCTTTAGGATTTTTAAAAGTCTAGCAGAGGAGAAAGTCCCCAGATGAAGTACAGAAAATAACAGGAAAATAAGAGTAACTTGCCTCCTTCAGTTTCCAACTTCTCTAGACGTATGATGTCTCTCACTTTAAAAGCCTCTCTGTGCTGCTTCCAGCTTGTCAGATCTTTGCCTTTGATCACTAAGCATCATCGGGAGGCGGACTTCCTTTTTCTCGTCTCCCGCTTTCAGCCAAATTCATAGATTTATAATCCAATTTTGAGTAAATCTTACTCACGAGTAGTTGATTTGTAATCCAATGTAGAAGGAAGAAAGGTCGGCGCTCATCAGTAACAGCCGCGCGGCTTCACTCCCGCAGAAAGAGCGATGAACCCACAGCACCGCTTCCCCTCCGCGCTTCCGAAACCCCTTACGGGGTCCCTTCTTCGTTTCGGGGGTCGCTCTTGGTGCCCGCCGGATCCCACGGCCACGAGCTCACTCTGCTCGTGGTTTTTCTTAATGGGTCGTCGCTTTGCCGCAGCGAACGACCCTTTTCTGCGGAGCCCCTCTTCGCAGCGCAAAGAGGACCGCCATTACTTGCTTCGCGCCGCCTCCGGAAGTCGTGCAGCCTTGGGGTCATTTTGGATCCACAGCTGTCCATAAAGGCGCAGGTCAACTCTGTGTCCTGGGCGACTGTTTAGCAACTCCTTCTGGTATGCTAGGTGAGACCCTGCCTGTCTGCCCACTGTCTTGCCAGAGTGGTACATGCTCTGGTTATCTCCTTCTTAGACTACTGTATTGCCCCCTACAGGCAGGTACCTTTGAAGGTGACTCAGAAACTACAATTAATCCAGAATGCAGCTGCTAGACCAGTGTCTAGGAATGGTCGCCAGGGCCATATAACACTGGTCCTAAAATATCTACATTGGCTCCCAGTACGTTTCTAAGCACAATTCCAAGTGTTGGTGGTGACCTTTAATGCCCTAAACGGCTTTGGCCCTGCATGCCTGAAGGAGTGTCTCCACCCCCCCCCCATTGTTCAGCCCGGAAACTGAGGTCCAGGTAGTTCCCTCATGATGAAAACTCAGGTTACAGAGAACCAGGCAGAGGGCCTTCTCGGTAGTGATGCCCATGGTATGGAACACCCTCCCAGCAGATGTCAAAGAGAAAAATAATTATACGACCTTCTGTAGACATCTTAAGGCAGCCCTGCATCAGAAAGCTTTTAATGTGTGATGTTCTGTTGTGTTTTTGTATATTCTGTTGGAAACTGCCCAGAGTGGCTGGTGCAACTTAGTCAGATGGGCAGAGTACAAACAACAACAACAATTACTACTACTACTGAAGCAGACTAAGACCCTTTAACTGCTGGCTCAGTCTGGGCTTGCTTGTTGCTGAAGCAACATTTGACTCTCCAGCCTGAGTGGCAAATGGAGCTATCCACAGTGCTACTTGCTTTGCTTGCCTTGCCTTAGCAGAATTTGATCTCTGCTTTGTTAGACTTTGTCATACTGGAGGAATGGGAAATCTCAGGTCCAGGGACTAAATGCAGCTCTTGGTGCCTCTCTGTCTGGTTCTTAGAATTCTCACCATCCCTGTTGTGTGCTCGACTTGAGTACTTTGCCTGGCTAGAGCATGTCGTTGATAATGCTTATTGCTTGCCTGGATGGAGAAGAGTGTGGCTAAGTACAGTAAGCCTACTATACATTGTTGTTGTTTAGTCGTTTAGTCGTGTCCGACTCTTCGTGACCCCATGGACCAGAGCACGCCAGGCACTTCTGTCCTCCACTGCCTCCCGCAGTTTGATCAAACTCATGCTAGTAGCTTCAAGAACACCATCCAACCATCTCATTCTCTGTCGTCCCCTTCTCCTTGTGCCCTCCATCTTTCCCAACATCAGGGTCTTTTCCAGGGAGTCCTCTCTTCTCATGAGGTGGCCAAAGTATTGGAGCCTCAGCTTCACGATCTGTCCTTCCAGTGAGCACTCAGGGCTGATTTCCTTCAGAATGGATAGGTTTGATCTTCTTGCAGTCCATGGGACTCTCAAGAGTCTCCTCCAGCACCAGAATTCAAAAGCATCAATTCTTCGGCGATCAGCCTTCTTTATGGTCCAGCTCTCACTTCCATACATCACTACTGGGAAAACCATGGCTTTTACTATACGGACCTTTGTTGGCAAGGTGATGTCTCTGCTTTTTAAGATGTTGTCTAGGTTTGCCATCGCCTTTCTCCCAAGGAGCAGGCGTCTTTTAATTTCGTAACTGCTGTCACCATCTGCAGTGATCATGGAGCCCAAGAAAGTAAAATCTCTCACTGCCTCCATTTCTTCCCCATCTATTTGCCAGGAGGTGATGGGCCCAGTGGCCATGATCTTCGTTTTTTTGATGTTGAGCTTCAGACCATATTTTGCGCTCTCCTCTTTCACCCTCATTAAAAGGTTCTTTAATTCCTCTTCACTTTCTGCCATCAAGGTTGTGTCATCTGCATATCTGAGGTTGTTGATATTTCTTCCGGCAATCTTAATTCCGGCTTGGGATTCATCCAGCCCAGCCTTTCGCATGATGAATTCTGCATATAAGTTAAATAAGCAGGGAGACAATATACAGCCTTGCCGTACTCCTTTCCCAATTTGGAACCAATCAGTTGTTCCATATCCAGTTCTAACTGTAGCTTCTTGTCCCACATAGAGATTTCGCAGGAGACAGATGAGGTGATCAGGCACTCCCATTTCTTTAAGAACTTGCCATAGTTTGCTGTGGTCAACACAGTCAAAGGCTTTTGCATAGTCAATGAAGCAGAAGTAGATGTCTTTCTGGAACTCTCTGGCTTTCTCCATAATCCAGCGCATGTTTGCAATTTGGTCTCTGGTTCCTCTGCCTCTTCTAAATCCAGCTTGCACTTCTGGGAGTTCTCGGTCCACATACTGCTTGAGCCTTCCTTGTAGAATTTTAAGCATAACCTTGCTAGCATGTGAAATGAGTGAAATTGTGCGGTAGTTGGAGCATTCTTTGGCACTGCCTTTCTTTGGGATTGGAATGTAGACTGATCTTCTCCAATCCTCTGGCCACTGCTGAGTTTTCCAAACTTGCTGGCATATTGAGTGTAGCACCTTAACAGCATCATCTTTTAAAATTTTAAACAGTTCAGCTGGAATACCATCACTTCCACTGGCCTTGTTATTTGCAGTGCTTTCAAAGGCCCATTTGACTTCACTCTCCAGGATGTCTGGCTCAAGGTCAGCAACCACACTACCTGGGGTGTACGAGACATCCATATCTTTCTGGTATAATTCCTCTGTGTATTCTTGCCACCTCTTCTTGATGTCTTCTGCTTCAGTTAGATCTTTACCACTTTTGTCCTTTATTATGGTAATCTTTGTACGAAATGTTCCTTTCATATTTCCGATTTTCTTGAACAGATCTCTGGTTCTTCCCATTCTGTTGCTTTCCTCTATTTCTTTGCATTGCTCGTTTAAGAAGGCCTTCTTGTCTCTCCTTGCTGTTCTTTGGAAATCTGCATTCAATTTCCTGTATCTTTCACTATCTCCCTCGCATTTTGCTTGCCTTCTCTCCTCCGCTATTTGTAAGGCCTCGTTGGACAGCCACTTTGCTTTCTTGCATTTCTTTTTCATTGGGATGGTTTTAGTTGCTGCCTCCTGTATAATGTTGCGAGCCTCCATCCATAGTTCTTCAGGCACTCTGTCCAGCAAATCTAAATCCTTAAACCTGTTCCTCACTTCCACTGTGTATTCATAAGGGATTTGGTTTAGATTGTATCTTACCTGTCCAGTGGTTTTTCCTACTTTCTTCAGTTTAATCTTGAATTTTGCTATAAGGAGCTGATGATCTGAGCCACAGTCAGCTCCAGGTCTTGTTTTTGCTGACTGTATAGAGCTTCTCCATCTTTGGCTGCAGAGAATATAATCAATCTGATTTCGATGTTGCCCATCTGGGGATGTCCATGTGTAGAGTCGTCTCTTGTGTTGTTGGAAAAGCGTGTTTGTGATGACCAGCTTGTTCTCTTGACAGAACTCTATTAGCCTTTGCCCTGCTTCGTTTTGATCTCCAAGGCCAAACTTGCCAGTTGTTCCTTTTATCTCTTGATTCCCTACTTTAGCATTCCAATCCCCTATAATGAGCAGAACATCCTTCTTTGGTGTCACTTCGATAAGGCTTTGTAAGTCTTCATAGAACTGGTCAATTTCAGTTTCTTCAGCACCAGTAGTTGGCGCATAAACTTGGATTACTGTGATGTTAAAAGGTCTGCCTTGGATTCGTATCGAGATCATTCTATCATTTTTGAGACTGCATCCCAGTACAGCTTTCGCCACTCTTTTGTTGACTATGAGGGCCACTCCATTTCTCTTACGGGTTTCTTGCCCACAGTAGTAGATATGGTAGTCATCCGAACTGAATTCGCCCATTCCCGTCCATTTTAGCTCACTGATGCCCAGGATGTCAATATTTATTCTTGCCATCTCATTTTTGACCACATCCAACTTACCCAGGTTCATGGTTCTTACATTCCAGGTTCCTATGCAATATTTTTCTTTACAGCATTGGACTTTCCTTTCGCTTCCATGCATATCCACAACTGAGCGTCCTTTCGGCTTTGGCCCAGCCGCTTCATCAGCTCTGGATCTACTTGTACTTGTCCTCCGCTCTTCCCCAGTAGCATGTTGGACACCTTCCGACCTGAGGGGCTCATCTTCCAGTGTCATAACTTTTATATGCCTGTTGTCTTTGTCCATGGAGTTTTCTTGGCAGGGATACTGGAGTGGCTTGCCGATTCCTACTCCAGGTGGATCACGTTTGGTCAAAACTCTCCACTATGACCTGTTCATCTTGTGTGCCCTGCTCGGCGTAGTTCATAGCTTCTCTGAGTTCTTCAAGCCCCTTCGCCACGGCAAGGCAGTGATCCATGAAGGGGCTACTATACATAGGTAACATTAATATTCACCGGTCTGTTCATTTTTGCTTATGGCTCTACCCACCACTAGCATGTGGTCTCCAGGTTGAAAAAGTTCCCTACCCCAACCTCCTTGGAGCCTGGCTTCCACTTTGCTGGTCTTTGCTTTAGTAGAAGCTGAACCTTGCCTTGCTAGACCAGAACCTGGCTATCCTTGACTTTGCCTTGGTTTCCTTGCTGGAACACAAATTTGTGCCTAACATTAGGTCACAAACACACCTTGAGCTATAACCTCATCTGGCTGAGTCCACTACCTGGAACAGAACAGTCCTTTACCTTCAGCATGAAAGAAAGGGGTAGAGCAGCATTTGCAGGTCTTTAAAATCCCACAGCAGTGACCCCACCTCCACAGCTCTAAGTGGCACATATGGTACACCTAGGGGTCTACAAGAGGTGGATTCCTAGCTCTTGACTAAACTTGCAGCTCTAACAGTTACCATGTAATTATTAAAGCTTTTAAGAACACAGCTAATGAACTCCCTTTCTAATGAACAGTGTACATTTTCAGAACATGTTTTATGTTGGGCTAAAGCAAGTCCATTTGCCTCTAGTAGTTCTGAATCCATGGCTCCCCTCCATTCATGAATCTAACTTCCAAATGTACATCTTCAACCTATAATAAATACACACCTAATCAGTAAGGGATAGTTAGCTCTGTAGAAATGGGCCTACCCAAAGATCAGGTACTTTCTTCTCCTGTGACCCTATGAAGCTGATGGAATAATCTCAGGCAGTAAGACAGCCACAACAGGGCATGTGTGCGCCCTAGAACCTACTGAAAGCCATGTGCTGATAAGCATCCAAGGGGACCATGGGAGAAAAAAACTGAGGCAGCACCAACTCATAAGTGCAGCATTCTTGTCAGGGACTGGAGCATTCACATCAGAACACTGAGAGTCAGGTTCCTGTTCCCTTAACATGCTGTGCTAGCAGGAGAGTTCATCGGAATAGAAGCTTGCAGGCCTTTCAAGTCATCAGATGGAAACCTCAAGCAGAATTCTTCTGGCAAAGGAGTCATGTGAACAGAATGAACCAATTACCTTCCTTGTATATAAACTCTGGGCCTCTTCACACTGAAACTCAGCTCACCTAGGGGTGCCATTCCACACGGCCTGTTTCTAACTATATGCCAGTACCCCACTGCCTACAGCAAGTTTCTCCACCAAACCATAATTATACTTTCAACTTCACAAGACACAACAGCAGGTACATTTTACCTATGTCCACTACTTCATACCTGGTAGATACTATAAACACTAAAGATGCAAATAGTCTACACAAAGAGCCTTTTCTGAAATAGCCAGTAAGTTCTGCTAGTCCTTCAATCCAATTACAGATTCCCTTCCCTTAAAGTACTGCTTTCATCTAAAGTAAACATTTCACTTCCTCCTGAAATTTACACGTGTCAGAGCAAACAACAATCCACTACAGCCACATGCTGTAACTGCAGTCTTTCTAGGTTCTGTGCTAGCTTAATTTAGGTCCACTATTACAGTTCAATACCTACCATACCTATCCACTAGCACTAACTGCTTCTCCTTGTGTATGTGGGTACCTAAGGAGTCTGTAGAGGCCTGGTTATTTCTGAAAGAGAATACTGAGAAGAATGGCTAACAAGTCACCATGAAGCCACTATTTAGAGACCCTCTGTTCACCTAGATAATGTGGTGCAATGCCAGAACTATTTCAGCGCAGTCCAACAATCACATCACAGACCATGAAGCAGGCTGACAGCTGATATCAAAGACAAGAAAGCAGCTAACTTTTGCTATTCTTGCCCATCTTGCATGTGTTAATTACATTTGCAAGCCAAAAATTAAAAGCCAAGGTACAAGCAAGCAGTGCCTGGGGACCAAGGACATTTCTCATCAATACAGGACTACATTTTACCACAAGTGAGTGCTACAGCACTGCCTCTTAGTATAAAGAAGGCAGTATGAAAAGGCAGATAAAATTACTCAATAAGCCACGCAGCATGCTTTTTTCCCTAGGAAGAAAGCATATGACACTTACTGTCATTAGGAAGAAACCTAAGAAATGTTACCTCTAAACATGGGACAACTAGTAATTTTTAAAAAACACCTTTTCAAACCAGTGTCTTTCCACAGTCCTCAATTAAGAAGCATGCTCTTTGTATCACCTTCACACAGCAATTAATTCCTGAAGACTGCGGATGACTTCAGCAATATTTTTAATACTTACAAACTGCCTGTGCTCTATCCATTTCTTACTCCTCCCAGCTGGAGATCTGCAATTAGGAAATCATTCCCTCCTCTGCATCCGTCTCTCTCAAGCAGGTCTACTTAGAAAGATGACATCATCTCTACAGACATGCACCTGATTCTCAGGAAACTGCCCCTCCTCCAACAAGCAGGTCATTTTTTTTTAAAGTGACAGCCAGAGACCGCCCTTGCCAGTGTGTTCTCGGCACTGCAGAACATACTCCCGTAATCATTCAATTTCTGCATTTTTCCTGCTCTGCTCTGCTCACCCTGGATGTAAATTGCTCCTTTGGGGCGGGGGGGGACCCACAGCAAAGAAATGTCATTTTTAGCTGAAATGCATGTGACAATTCACAATTCCTCTATAACAAGCAATAAACCAAAGACAATGCAGTTTAGTCCCGTAATTCTGCCCCAAATGCGTAAAGGTAGACGAGAGAAATCTCTCTTTCATATTAGAAACATTTTTGTTCAAAAACATTTTAGCTCTGAATATTTCACCTCCATTTCCTCCTCTAGTCACTACAAAAATGTCCCTTTTCCTAATCCTACTATCTCTAGTGCAATATATAATATAAATATGATCTATGGTCACAATTCAGCAAACAATTCAGCAAACAAATAATACAAACACACCCAGGATTTTTTCTTCCTGTCTGCTGTGAATTGACTGACTAGCACTCAGTTTTTTGCTTTCCACAGGCAACAAAGGATGAATAAGTGTAAGCTTGCCAGGCCAGATTTTAACACCATTCCAACCCCTCCTATTTCTTCTTTAAATTGTGTGTACACAACTGACCTGGATAGAGAAGAGGTGGAGGAACACAGTGGTGGCAATTGGCCTGCAAGGGGAGACATAGATGCAGAGTAGTGTGGTACAGTAGCAGCAACGTATCCACATTACACTTCATGTTAGGCTATCTTTTCCTAGTCTATGAGGCTCAAGGCTGTGCTGTGATCAAACCAGCAACCTTAGCCCTGCTCACCTGCTTAGGTGAATAGAACACAAGAGTTTGCATGAGTTTATGAGTAAGAAGAATCTGTTTGCTCACTTCCTAAAGCAGTCTTCTCTAAGCTGGGCTGGATCTAGACATGTCAAAGAAGCAATTCACATACAGGGATATCCGGTATGGAAAGACAGGACTCCACAGTGCCATCTAGTGTCGCAGTGTTATAGCATCTATACAACACATATAAAACACTTTTTCTTTAACAATCTACCAAGTCCCTAGTGCCCTCCAGATAATGTTCCATTTCAGCTCCCATCTGCCACAGCCAGCAGTGATTAGAGATGATATATTCTTTATTAGATTTATATACCACCCTTCATCAAAAGGTCTCAGGGCATTTCATAAGATAAACACATGAGATAAAAGCACAAATAAATAGCTAAAACAGAAACAACAATACAATAACCCCCCTCCTACAAATACATTGAAAAAGCTTTAGAATATTAATCAGCCAAAGGCCTGGTTGAAGAGGAATATTTCTGCCTGGTGCCTAAAGATATATAAGGCACCAGATGAACCTTCCTGGGGAGAAAATTCCACAAACGGGGAGCCACTGCAGCAAAGGCCCAGTCTCATGCTGCCACTCTCTGGACCTCACATGGAGGAGGCACACAAAGGGCCTCAAATTATGAGCACAGTCTAGGTTGGTTTATATGCAGAGAGGCCATTCTTGAGGTGTTGCAGTGATGTAGTCCAACATCTGGAAATCATCATGTTGGGGAAGCCTTTACCTCCATCAATACACTCGTTGGTCTAAGGCTGGGTTCATGTAATTGAGTTAGGAATTTTTAATCCCTGTTTTAAAGAGAAGGAATCTGAAAAAAGTGACTATATTGTATAAAGACATTCCATCGACATGCTTGGTACATCCCTAATTTCGACCCCATGCCTAAAGATGCTCTGTATTCTGTAACTTTTGAAATTATGTTCCCACCATAAATGCCTAAGAGTGTTGTTATTGCACAGCACATGCTTATTCAGCATATGCTCTGATTATCTATATTTCCTGTACAATCACTGTCTCTATATTTGCCTTTGGGGGAAATCTTGATAAAAAAAAATTAGTGGGAGTTGCCAGAGCTGCTGTCAGTTTTCCATATTTAGCTCTCTTCCCAGGCTCACAAGAATTGGGGTGGTGGATGCATCTTGTCTCTTTATATGCATGTAGACATGTGCGCAGAAACACTAAAGCACCATGCAGTGCACAGACAGCAACTGCATATGTTGGTGAAGCTCCTTTTGATTCTTAAGAACCCAAGAGAAAATTCATTGTTTTTCAAGTATAATTTTAGCCCCAAAACCAAACAGACTCTTATCAGATTTTAAACCAGTGCAGGACAAGCTATTGCACAGAAAAGAGGGGTAATATTAAATATATTAAACCACCATATTTAATAATATGGGAGGTGTTACATGCATGTGTCAAATCTTTATCTGTGAAATGTTGCAGGGTATGGATTAGTAATAAAGAACACAAGCTACTTTCATTCAAAATTGCTAGCAACCATACACGGGTGTTTAATATTCCTAAAAAAGTAAAGGTAAAGGACCCCTGACAGTTAAATCCAGTCGCAGACGACTCTGGGGTTGCAGTGCTCATCTCCCTTTACAGGCCGAGGGAGCCGGCGTTTGTCCGCAGTTTTTCCAGGTCATGTGGCCAGCATGACTGAGCCACTTCTGGTGCAGCGGAACACCAAAACCAGAGCAGCACACGGAAACGCCGTTTACCTTCCTGCCAGAGGAAGCTACTGTATTTTTCACTCTATAGGACACACTTTTTCCCCTCCAAAAATTAAGGGGAAATGTGTGTGCGTCCTATGGAGCGAATGCAGGCTCCCTGGCTTCAGCGATAGCAACGCGAAGCCTCCGATGCCTGCGCTCCGGAGGCTTCGCGCTGCTTTCACTGAGGCCAGGAGAGTCTGGTCTTTGAGGCTGGCGGTGGGGGAAAGCAGCGCTTCCCCCCACTGCCAGCCCCACAGGCTCGGGGGGCAGCGGGAAGGCACACGACGCCTTTGCGCTGCTCCCCGACCTGGTTTTGAGGCTGGTGGTAGCAAAAGCAGCGCTTCCCCCCACCGCCAGCCCCACAAGCTCGGTCAAAAAGCCCACAGGAGCTGCGCGCTCTTTAAAGGGTGCACAGCTCCTGTGGGCTTTTGTGGGGGGTGGGGGAATTCCCCCACCTCCTAGAAAAGCCCGCAGGAGCCACACAGCCTTTAAAGAGCGCGCCACTCTTGGGGGCTTTTCCCCAAGGAGGGAGAAGGGACTGTCTGACCGAATCAGTCCCTTCTCCCTCCTGTGGGCTGTTGCGGGAAATGGGGGAATTCCCCCACCTCCCGCAATAGCAGGGAGGTGGTCTGGGAGAAGTGCACAGGCTGCGTGCAGCCTGTCCGCTGCTCCCAGAGCTGGGGGGGGGGGATCATATTTTTTTCCTTGATTTCCCCCTCTGAAAACTAGGTGCGCCCTATGGTCAGGTGTACCCTATAGAGCGAAAAATACGGTATTTATCTATTTGCACTTGCTTTCAAACTGCTAGGTTGGCAGGAGCTGGAACCGAGCAATGGGAGCTCACTCCGCCACGGGGATTCAAACCGCCGACCTTCTGATCAGCAAGCCCAAGAGGCTTGGTGGTTTAGACCACAGTGCCACCCACATCCCTGTTTAATACTCCTAAATGCTCACTAATAATATCCACCAGAACTTAATAAAGCACATTATTGGGCTGGGTTGCCACACTATGGCTTAGCAACTATGGCTGCGCAGATGTGCAGGCACTCAGAGAAAGATTTTAATATATATGGGATTGGACACATGTTTCTACCCTTCCCCCCCCACCCCACCCAAAAAAACAAAAAACAAAATTGAGGAGGCAAAATGGAGGGGGGAAATGGAGTATTCCCCTGATCCAGGGTTAGTTAACATGTGGTGCTCCAGATGTGGGGACAGGAGAGAGGGGATGGGGTGGCAAAGCTTAAGTTCTTTTATTTAGTGTATGCTTGGGGGTTTTCTGCCAGCGTCACTTGGGGAAGTTCTCTTTCTATTCACTTGTTATGTTTCCTTGGTGGTGAGAGGGGTTGGGGTGGCCTAGGGTGTGGCTGATCGTCTTTGGCCAGTGAGGGAGAGCCAGTGTGGTGTAGTGGTTAAGAGCGGTAGTCTCGTAATCTGGGGAACCGGGTTCGCGTCTCCGCTCTTCCACATGCAGCTGCTGGGTGACCTTGGGCTAGTCGCACTTCTTTGAAGTCTCTCAGCCCCACTCACCTCACAGAGAGTTTGTTGTGGGGGAGGAAGGGAAAGGAGATTGTTAGCCGCTTTGAGACTCCTGAAGGGGAGTGAAAGGCGGGATATCAAATCCAAACTCTTCTTCTTCTTCTTTGGCTGGCTGCAGTGGGATTTGTTTGTGCATGGGTGAGGAGGGTTGTCGGGTTACGTTAGCCATATTGAATCGTATGCTGTCGGTGGGTTATGAGCTCTTTCTAGTGCGAGTGGGCATTGTTATCTTGGAAGATGTTCAGTAGGGTCAGTTCTGGGGTGACTTCTAGTACCTGTTTAGTTATTTTGCTTATTTCTGGTATGACTGTGCACACTCCTTTTCTGACTGGGTCCTCAAAATACTTGGTTTGGTGGGATCTGCTGGTTCAGACACAGCATATGTCTGAGAAGGCCCCACGAGGGGTCATGGGGAGGAGGTGCGAGGAAAAAACTGTTGTGACATTGATTTCTTGGGCAACTTGGAAGGGCTGTGGTGGGATCCGGAAACGGCAACCTGGAGCCCCACTAACCACTTAACTGCTCTCTTCTCCATCATCCTGGGAGCTTTTTCTGAGGTGCTTGTGGGGTATGAGAGCATCCTTTGCTGTTTGAGCATCTTTATCAAGATGCTAACAGATCTGCCTGCCTTTGATCAGTTGTGCTTCAAGGGAAGCTCACCAGTCCTCTGATTCTTTAATATTTTCCAGCCCAGACAGATGTTAACCAAAGGATCTCACCATAGTCATAGAATCATAGAATCATAGAGTTGGAAGAGACCACAAGGGCCATCGAGTCCAACCCCCTGCCAAGCAGGAAACACCATCAGAGCACTCCTGACATATGGTTGTCAAGCCTCTGCTTAAAGACCTCCAAAGTAGGAGACTCCACCACACTCCTTGGCAGCAAATTCCACTGTCGAACAGCTCTTTCGAAGTCATCTCCTTGCAGGAGCAAGGAACCACAGGAGAATCAGATGCACCACAAGAGCCTCTTGGATGGGATGGCTTTCAAAGAGCGCTGGACAATTGTATGGAGGAGAGGCCTATCAATGGCAACTAGCTGTGATGACTATGCTCAGACTCCCCTGTTGGAGGGAGCAATGCTTCTGAAAAGGACTTGCTGGAAGCCACAGACTCCCCAAATGTGTTTCATAAGGACCCCTTCCTTCCCTCTGCCCCAGTACCTGAGGGTCATCACATCTCTTCAGGGATTTGGTCAGAACAAAGTATATGTTGGGGAAAGGCTCCCCACTGCAAAGAAAATGGAGGAATGAGCAGGCACCTGGCTCCCAGCCATGCTAGCACCAGTCTGGCACATGAGGGTGGGGGACATGGGAAGGAAGCATTCCTATAGTATAGAGCATTCAATTGGCATTTCCACCTACCTGAACTCTGAGCCTTCCCCTCCTTGTTCTGGACTGCCTCTCTCCTAAGGAAGATGCAAGCTCTTGCTGGAAGCCACTGGTGGGGAGAATGTGCCTATGATTCCCAAATGTTTCAGAAGCATCTTTTTGTTCCTTTAGCTGCTTGATATAATCATAGCATGGCAGAGGTGGAAGGGACCTCAAGGGTCATCTAGTCAAACCCCCGGCAAAGCAAGGATCCTGCCCACAGCCAGCCCTGGCTGGGCTCCAAACTCCAGCCTTCTGGTTACCATTGCAATTCTGCATGGTGTGGAGAAAGGGGAGAGAGAAATGTGTTGCTTACACTCTCATAACACTGATATGAGATCCGCACCATGCAGCCTTTTCAATAACTAAATATAAAGGACTGTCACATTGAGGATGGAGCAAGCTTGCTTTCTCCTGCTCCAGAGGCGCTTAGGGCCTGAAGCAGTGACTCTCCTTCCTTGGAGGTTTTTAAGCAGTGCTTGGATGGCGATCAGCCATGGATCACCTAGCTGAGATTCCTTCATTGCATCCAATGCGCCTTTAAAGCACATGACTTCCCCCGAAATGATTCGTGCCATTGTGGCTTCCCTCTCACAGACCTACAATCCCCCAAACCCCTAACAAACTACAATTCCCAGGATCATTTGGGGGGAGACATCTGGTTTTTAGAACAGGGATGGAGAACCTACAGTTTGCTCCCCCATTTCTAGGAATCAGGAATGGGAAGCTCAAGTGCTCCAAACAGTATGGTTATAGGCAGCATCGTGTATAAAATATTGAATGTAATAAGGTTATTAAGGTAATTGTATCAGAATTATTATGGGAATGTTAAGGAGGGAGAGGGAAAGAGAGATTGTGGAATTCTGGTGGTGAGTGACAATTAGATGAGGATTTGAAAGGGAGTTTGAATGCGAGGCAGTTGACAGTCAGTTGAGAGCGGTGGGTTCTGGAGGGGGTGGTTGGGCAACTATTCCGTTTAGGATTAGTAGTCCAGTCGTCATTTTTGCAATAAGGCAGCATATAAGATAAAGTGAATTTGAGGCCATAAGCTCAGGTACACACATCATCCTACAATCATTTCGTGAATCAGCCATACAGTCTCCTTTAGTGAGGGTGCAGCACCTAGGATCTGGACCAAACATTGAAATTTTTCCTCTTTTCCAGTTTATGTTCTGGTTCTAATGATGTAATGGGGTTGGGGCTCTTTAAATACTGGGGGCTGCTGCACACTCCTTTTCTTTTTTAAAATAAAACAATAAATTCCCCTCATTTTCAAAAACACATCCATTGTCTCTTTCTTCAGGTTCTTCAGTTAAATTTGTTGTGAGACACTGGTGTTATATGCAGTATAGGGTTGGGAAGAAAACAGGGCAGGACTGAAACCCCATTATCCCTAACAATGGCTCCTCATGTTAGTTATCCTTGCTCTACTATTTAGTTGACAAAGCAATTTGAAATCCAAACCATGCTTGTTCCTCTGTGCCTGAAGGCCTAGTCTTCCTCATTAAAAGTTTTAGAATATGCTAAGGAAATCTGTGGGAAGATCTGCTGCCCAAGTTAAAGCAAACTTTTACAGACAATATCCCAACAGGTTTTGCATAAAAAAGTGGCAGGCATATTATACACACACACCAGCAAAGAATTGTCAGGAGAAGGAAAGAAAAGGGGAGTTTTGGTTCTCGTAGTATTTATTGTCCAAACTATGGGGTCATTGTAAATTGATTTTTTTAAAATTGTGGTATCCCTCCTTTCCTTCCCCTCTGCAATGTACCCACCCTTAGAGGCTGGCTCCATTTCAGTAGCCAAGAGTGATCTTAGTACCCTTTTGTCCTAGGAACAATTGTTGCTGAGCAGAGAGATGAACTGGTCTCAGGCAGAAAGAGGCCCTTTTTCTTTTTAAATCACAATTCCACCCCTCCCCACCAGATTACTTTTGGCAGTGAAGGTAAAGCCTCACTCTTTTCACCAAAATGACAGAGCAAACATTGTCCTTTAAAACATTCACTGGGGGCCTTGTTAAGCTGAGGGAATGCACATGGCTTCCCTTACCCAGATAGCAAAGGTTACCCATGTGCTCTCCTACTGATATATTCTATGGCAGCAGGAAGGAAGCAGGTACAGTGGTGCCTTGCAAGACTAAAAGAATCCGTTCTGTGATTCTCTTCGTCTAGCGTTTTTTTTGTCTTGCGAAGCAAGCCCATTGACGGAT
Organism: Podarcis vaucheri; assembly: GCF_965113315.1. Taxonomy (NCBI): domain Eukaryota; kingdom Metazoa; phylum Chordata; class Lepidosauria; order Squamata; family Lacertidae; genus Podarcis; species Podarcis vaucheri. Next base: position 89,475,124 of record NC_138763.1, on the reverse strand, counting down.
TAGAGGATTAGCGCTATTAGCGCTATTAGCCGCTTATCAGCTTATCGGATCAGCTGATAAGCGGCTTAGCGGCTTAGAAAAAAGGGGGAGGGGGGAACCGCAGGAACTCGCAAAACCTTTTCGTCTTGCGAAGCAAGCCCATAGGAGATTCGTTTTGCGAAGCACCTCTAAAACGGAAAACTCTTTCGTCTAGCGAGTTTTCCATCTTGCGAGGCATTCGTCTTGCGGGGCACCACTGTATCTTCAACCTGCATGTTAAATACTCCAAACACAACACAGCAATAACAGGCTAATTCCTTTTACATCTAAAATGTTACAAGTTTTGCTTCTTTTGTATCTCTTCAAACAGTAGCTAATCATAAGACTTGACTCTACAAATATGCACTACTGAGAAGTGACAAGAATTCTCTGTCACATAATGACACACACAAAATTAGAAGGTGGCTGTATTTTCATGATTGTCATCAAAATGCATCTCTTAAAGAGGAGGTCCCAGTGATTTCACTTCAATTTTTGCCACTGAAGAATACACATAGGATTTTTTGTAAAGATTTGGATGAAAGTTTTGGATAAAAAAGTTATTGGATGATGGCAGTGAGCTTTCTCCAGATGAAAGAAAACATTTGCCCTGGGTAGTTGGTAGTTCTCCTATACACTATCTGCTTTATTGTTCAACTCTCTCACACACATTCCTACATAAAATCATTTAAAAGGAGGCAATGGAAACTTGTGGTTAGAGGGCTAGACTAAGAGGAGGGAAACCCAAGTTCAAATTCCCACTCAGCTGGGACATTTACAGTGGTGCCTCGCAAGACGAAAATAATCTGTTCTGTGATTCTCTTCGTCTAGCCGTTTTTTCATCTTGCGAAGCAAGCCCATTGAAGGATTAGCGGATTAGCGCTACTAGCGGCTTATCTGCTGATCGGATCAGCTGATAAGCAGCTTAGCGGCTTAGGAAGAAAGGGGGAGAGGAAAAAAACATCAGGAACTCGCAAGACATTGTCCTCTTGCGAAGCAAGCCCATAGGAAATTCGTTTTGCGAAGCACCTCCAAAACAGAAAACTCTTTCGTCTAGCGAGTTTTCCGTCTTGCGAAGCATTCATCTTGCAGGGTACCACTGTATAGGGTTTTCTTCTGTTTCTTCTGTTATGCCAACCTTCTGTTTGTTTGTTTTCTGCAAGGGTAGGAAGCCTCTTCGATCCACGTACAGTGGTACCTCGGTTTACATACGCTTCAGGTTACATACACTTCAGGTTACAGACTCCGCTAACCTAGAAATAGTACCTCAGGTTAAGAACTTTGCTTCAGGATGAGAACAGAAATCGTGCTCCAGTGGCGCAGCAGCAACAGGAGGCCCCATTAGCTAAAGTGGTGCTTCACGTTAAGAACAGTTTCAGGTTAAGTACAGACCTCCGGAACGAATTAAGTACTTAACCCGAGGTACCACTGTATTTTCCTAATTTGTATCTCCTCCCACTTAGGCCTCCAGGATGTACACAATGGACATCTACATAATATAAGGAGCAATACACTTAGACATGGCCAACTTTTTCTCAAACACTCATAACGTACAACAGTTTAATGTTATGCCATATTCTCTTCAGCACAATAATAAAGCAAGTGAAAAACAAACATGAAAAAGAAAATTTGATTAGTTCCATTCTCTCAAATACACTTGAGGTCCTTGTCACAGTTTTCCAATAGTCTTCCCTGCCCCCCATGTCAAAATGAATTTAGTAAGTCAGAGCATTGCAGATGTTAGATTAGGAGAATTGAGCCAATTTGTTTTTGGAGCAAGTTATCCATATGCTGACAGATATGCAGACATTAAATTCTGAACTGACTGGATGCTTTGGGCTGAGATCACTAAACCAGTTAAGCAAAACTATTTTGTCATAACTTTGATTCTGAACACAGACTTTCATCTTAATCCTTAAAACTTCATCTATCAATTGACTTTCTTTACCAGCATAATGTTCTATTCTGAAATTTTGTTTTGACTACACAAGTCAGATGTTGAAATAAACAGCAATTTGGTAGTACACAAGTTCTCAGCTCTTGCTTTACTGATATGAATGGAACAATATTGCCATTATTTTGCACATTGAGCTATTGAACTTGATTCAGCACAGCCACAGCAAATCTTTAAAGTTGCATAGCAAGACTCAGTTAAATAGCTGCCGATTTCTTGGCAGCCAAATCCATCAAGTTTTGCTAAACCCAATCTTACACTAAGCAAAGGAGTCCCCCCACCCTTCCAGCAGAATTTCTTGACTGACACTTATCTAGAAATAAATTTCCCAATAATAGTAAAAGACTTTAGCTCTTTGGGAGGGAAAAAGACAGTCAAGACTATTCAACAAAAGATCTCCCAGCAGGTGCTGACCTGCTGCTTCAAGATAAGGAACCTGTAAGAACTTGTGAGCAGACAACACTGAGGTAATACTGATCTAGGTACCCACCTCCCCAAAGCACCCACACGCAAGAACCTTGTGTAATCTGACCTTCACAAACATTTCCATGATAAGGAAAATTCTACAACCTACCTCTCAGCAATAGCTTCCAGTTTGACATCCCAAAACCAGACACACACAATTGTAAGGCTGCTTCTATTTGAATGTCATCATATTTATTTTTATAGGGGGACCCCTGACTGTTAGGTCCAGTCGTGACCGACTCTGGGGTTGCGGCACTCATCTCGCTTTATTGGCCGAGGGAGCCGGTGTACAGCTTCTGGGTCATGTGGCCAGCATGACTAAGCCGCTTCTGGCAAACCTGAGCAGTGCACGGAAACACCGTTTACCTTCCCGCCGGAGCAGTACCTATTTAAATACTTGCACTTTGACGTGCTTTGAACTGCTAGGTTGGCAGGAGCTGGGACCGAGCAATGGGAGCTCACCCCCGTCGTGGGGATTCGAACCTCCGGCCTTCTGATCGGCAAGTCCTAGGCTCTGTGGTTTAACCCACAGCGCCACCCACGTCCATTATTTTTATAAGCTCTCTCTAAACATGGATGGGGAAATAATATCAAGGCAATGAGGTAAAAACACAAATAATGGTTTTGGTACAAGGGAAACCATGTATCTGGGATACTTTCAGCCCTCACCACCAGTACCAAATACTGGTACTGTGGCTAGCGCCTCTGCAAAGGGTGGAAATTAATTTGTGAGAGAATTATAGCATTGTTGGGGGCTTTCCTCCCCCCCCCCCGGGCAATTTTACAAAAGCAAATATTTATTCTAAAATACATCGAAAGAGGACAAAATAAATCATTGCTGTTCCTCTTTATTACTATGCCCTGTAAGCATATGCTAAATTAGCAATTCTACTTTTTATTTTTTTTAGCTTGGCCCTGGAGAGAAATCTTTATTTTGACAGCTAAATATTAAACCGCAGGACACATCATTCAGAACAATGAGTTTCCTTTCAGAGCTGACTTCCCAACCACAATCAGCACTAAACACTTCAATACATTTCAATCAATTCCATCAACATCCCACTTGGTAGAAAAAACAATGGAAAAACAAAGGGCCTTGGCTCTAGTCAGCTGACAGCAACAGAAACATGGAGCATTTCATAGCGCTTTTTAAAAAAAACAAAAACAAAAAAGCTCCAGTTAGGTTCCATTAAACATCATCAATGAACACTAAATAAAACAACAATCAATAAGATCTCATGAGATCAAGAAATTAATGAATGTGTGATAATGTTCTTTTATTTATGCTTACGGCAACTTTTTTTACATATCATTATCAATAGCTTGACACAAGCCAGTCGCAAAAGCTGTGAATTCAATCTTGGCCTGGAATACTGTTTAGGGGGGCTCGCTTGAGGGTTGATGCTGGTATTGATATTAATCATTTGTATCTTTATTTTCGTCCTTATGATTTATGTCGAAATTGTTCCATTTCGTTATGTACTTTTTGATGTTTTATTTATTATTTAAGGCTCCTTTTGGTTATGTTTGTAATTATGCAATTGTCTTCATGTTGTAAGCTGCCTTGAGCATGGTTAGAACTATGGAAAGGTGGAATACAAATAAAATGATGTGTGTATTTTTCAGTTAATGACAGTATTAAACTCCAAGCTAATCGTTTTAAGATAATACTGGACTTGGCCATATGGTTGTGTTTATATGGTGATCCACAAGGATTTGTCATGGAAATCTTCACTAAATAAGAAACTGTTTCTATATTTAACCAACCGTTTACTCACATCCAGAGCAGGCAGTCTTAATGTGTTGTTAAATGGACATGGTAGAGTCTGGAGCAGAGATCAAGTAAGATTTGGGATAAAGAGGCATCTGGGTGGCTCAAGGGATTGGTAACAGGATACACTACTTTTCAACGGCAAGGCACTGGTTTAACTTAAGATAGCTCATAGTTCAAAAAAAAAGATTGTTCAACAGCTGTGAGAAATTAATTGGTAGTCTCAACAGAAGCTATGGAGACTATCAAGATTTTCGTTGCTAATGGTGTCATCATAGCCATTACTTTTGCTGGGAAAATTGGGTGCTTTCAAGTTCGACAGAACTCTCCCCCCCCCCCCGACAAAATATAATCAAAGATCCAATGGATTGTGTGAGGTATGCTATCATTCTCAAGTAATACAAAAATGTAATGGGAACAGAGGAGGGAATGGGAATTTGTTTTCATAATTATTACATTTATTTCCCATATTTCTTTCATGGAAATTAAAAGCAGCACATAGAACATTTGAGGCTACCGTCCACATGATGAAACCTAGCAATGTTAGTTTTGGCAAAATTAATGCACCATATGCATTGAGACTATTTCCTTATATATACTTTGCTCACCCAGGCCATAACCAAGATGAGACAGCCCCACATACATGATCAACCTGTTGGGATACTGCCTGGGAGATAAAGTCCATCATGGCCCAAGCCGTGTGCCGGACGATCCATCGACCTCTCGTAGGCACGCAGTATCATCGATTAGCGACATGAGTTTCTAGAAAATATCTTGCCACATTCCAGAGCTCATGCACACTCTTATCAGCAGATAATTGACAGCAGAAGTCACACTCAGGAGAGCATTATTTACAAGCTTTATTCAGCGTTGATCAGAACAGAGAAAGACATGACTGTCTGCGTCAGTGTCTCCGACAGAGAGAGAGAAACGAAAGCAATAGCAAACATAAACATCCTGCAAACAGGAAATACGCAGGCTGTGACACAAACATCCTGCTCCCTTTTAAGGTGGAACGGAAATATCCTAACACAACCAACAGCAGTTCATTATTTAGTTATTTGACCATTTAATACAACAAATTTAGGATTCAAGGACCTCCACTACCAACAAAGTTTATACAAGATTAAAACAACAATAAGCCATAATAATCTACAAAGTCAGGGAGAAGCAACAGAGAGATTGCTACACAGAAATCTACGCTTAAAACTACATCTAAATCGACCAGTCAAGCAGTATCAACTCATCACACAAGCCTTGCTAAATAATCAAGATTTCACTGCTCACCTAGAGGAGACGAGTTGGACCTCTCTCAGAGTTGCAGTGCCACAACTGAAAAGATGTACACCACTTCACTTCTAGAGTAAGGACAATAGAGGTGTTCAGAAACTGACTTGAGGACATGGCGAATGCAGAGGGAGAAGTATGCTCTTTTGGTTGTCTTCACCAACCACATGCAGGTCCAAGTAACACCATAGCTCCTTAACAAGGCACAGACAGAGGGAGGAGTTTCCTAGTTTTCCTAGACAAAAACCTCAATCTTAGCTGTGGTAGCATCTCAGCAATCACACCAAGCATGGTTATCAGCACATGCACCTAGGACATCACAAAAGGAAGCACAGCACAACAATATTGACTCAGATTCCTGGCTTTCTGTGAAGCATTGCTTGACAGTCCGAAGAGCCTAATGGATAAGATTGTACCAACAGCTAAAAGGAGAACCTGAAGTATGTACCTGAACAACTCTACACTTTTCACTCTCATCTGAGTGTGCTGATCTTGTTTCTGAGTGAGCATTAGAATTCTCGGTTTCAACTGTATTAACTGGTCTGACCTTTGCCTTACTTGAACTTTGATGGAAGTAATGAAGGGGGGGTTACACACTGGCTTCATGAATCGGCTTATTGAATTACTGTTTCTGTCAAACTGTTTTCCATCTAAACTAAATAATTCAGGCACCAATAAGTGGCATACTTCTTGCTTAAACTAACTGTACTTACTATCTATCTATCTATCTATCTATCTATCTATATGTTTAAAAGCAAATCAATTTGTTCATTTTATCCCTTTCATCTGCGCAAGCTTTCCTGATGAATAACAGAAACGGCTCCTGATACAAGGAGGAAAGTTATTTAGACTAAACATTAAGAAGAACTTCCTTATTGTACAAGCCGTTTGACATAGGAGCCAACTCCTAGGGGCCAAGATCCCTTTGCCCCCCTAAAATATTTGAGGGGGCCCCCAAAGTTGATGGTCATTGCCCTTCAAACGGTGTGCATGCACCACATCATGTGATCGATTATGAGGGTGGGGCTTACCTGCCCCTCCTTGAACATTTTATTCAAGTTGGCACCCTTGTTGTTTGATCAGAAAGGAAATATGCTGTAGTGTATTGGAATATGGTGGACTTTCCTTTGTTAGACATTTTTAAGCAAAGGCTGGATGGCCACCTTTCAAGGATGCTGCAGGAGCACATTTACTACATTGTCAGGGTAGGAAATAGACCACATGACTTCTGAGCTCCCTTCCCACTCTGATACTACAATGTATGTTTGCCTAATTCAGTTTTGACTTTGCTACAAGGGTTTATGCTAGGGATCATATTATAGTGTTTCAGAAACAAGGCGAGAAATCTTATTTGCATGAGCGTTTAATTTTAGGGGATAATCAGAAGATTCTGGAGACAAACTGTTATTACCTATCTCCAGTGCTATTTTTCTATAAAAAGTGGTGCCGGAACTCACCATGAATGTCTCCCTCGTTCTCTTAAAACGGCATCCACCTGAGAAGTGCCGGAACTGAGTTTCCCCGAGTTCCTGCTAAAAAAAAAAGCCCTGCCTATCTGATCTTTTGAAGACACATAAAGTAAAAAAATTAAAATCTAAAAATTTAATTATGCATACATTTTCTGTACTAACAATACTGAAAGCAATCACTTTATTATACCCATGATGCCCATAGCAATTCTCTTTTCACTGATTTACTGATCCAACAAAAGGAGTGTAGTACCTGCAAAATTTTAAGAGCTTTGTTTTGGTTTATTTTTAGGACTCTAATCCTTGGTTACAGAACAGCAGCCATAATCATTCTTCAGAACAGGAGACTAAAACCTTTAACAAAAGAACCATGTAGCTGTATTCTAAAAGAGAAAGTGCCCTCCCTTTTGTGCGTTTGCAGGGAATTATGCTGTAAAGGGGAAATAATGTTTAGTTTCTATTACAGTTACATAAGTGATCCAAGAGTATTCATTATCAGTATGATATTACAGTACTTAAGAGTATTTTTCCTGTTACTGAGTAGTTTGAATATTGATGGCATTTTCAAAACTTCCCAAAACTAGGGCTGCATAGGTGGGCATCAGACACATGTTCTTCCCTAATACAACAACATACTCCATATGATTAGGCCAATTAAAACCAGCATCCAGATTTTATGTTCATGTAATTCTGCTACAGTGAAGAATACATTATCTACTAGCAAAACAGACTGTCTTGGGCAGGCAGAATATGTAGCCCTGTTAAAGAACTCATTATCAGCCCAGCAAGAATACAGTACTACAGAGCTATCATCACTGCATCTCCTGAATAACATTTTTAGTTGCAAACTTAAAGTCTTCCAAAATAGTATTCAGACTTTAGTTTTAGTAATTAATCCTGCTGCACTGAAATAACTAAGAAACAAGCTTTAATGCAGCTATTCAAAATTATATTCCAGCAGAAAGCATCCTCAGCTGCTGTTAACACAGAAGCCACAGTTTCCCCCCCTAACAAGCAGTCTTCTTATTCCCTCATTAATCACATCCTGGATTTCAAGTATGTAAGAACATGTTGATTTTCCTCCTTTTAAACGGATACAACAGGCTTTCAAAAAAGAATAAGCCTGCCTGCTCAACCATACCTAGTTATTTGTGATCCATTGTCAGTCATGCAGCACAATCCTATGCATATTTGTTCAGAAAAAAGTCCCACTGTGTTAACGGATTTGAGTCCCTAGTATCCATGAAGACTGAAAGAAAAACAACAACTCTTGTCCACTTAAAAAGCTCTTTACATCCCTGATGTGTATAACCTCTGATTACACGAATTAGGCCACTTTTGTGCCAATACAAATTGATGTAGCTTTTTATGTCAGGTGCATGCTTACACATAGTAAATGGCAAAGTCAGGTTCCAAGACAACAGTTGGCTGTTCAGTGGAGCACAGTAATTAATAATTCACCTACATGATTTCTCCTGTATACCAGAAAAACTGTACAGGGTTGGATGATATGGTAGTGCTGTCATTAGTACACTGTTCCTACTTGTGTGTGCCCACTGGTTAACTTCCAAGAAGGATGGGGAAGCAACAATCTTTCTCAAGATTGCCCCTGCTTATCCTTATGACTTCCTGTCCTGTTGGTTGCATGCATGCACGGATTTCACACCTGCAAACAGAGCACAGGAATTAACTAGCAAATGGGCTGATAAGAAAGGGTTCTAACATGCTCCATCTCACAGCAAGCTGATGGGGAATCTGTCACAAAGGAGGCGGCTTCATTGTAAGGAAGAGCAAAACCCTCCCACCTTCTCCAGCCCCATGGAAATGGTCTGACTTGCAAGAAGAGTGGAGCCCACTTTGTGATACAGCAGTTGAAGCTGTCCTGCTGTCCTTCCTCAGAAAACAGTGTCTTGGGAAAACATTGCTGAGGAAAAGCAACTCGCTTTCCTGCAGCCAAACTCAAAAGAGGAACCTGATTCAGCAACTCCAGCTGGTATTAGGAAACATTCCAGGAAAAAAAGCTGGTGTGAAAGCAACATAACTTGTAATACAACAGGGTGCCACAACACCTCTTCCTTTGTTGAACCTGTGGGAGGGAGCAGACATAATCTCAGGCAGAGCTGAATCCGCCTACATCAGAGCTCCTTTCATTCTAGGACTGTACTGTACTGAAGAATGACGTTTTACTGTCTAACAGTTTATTCAGCAGCTTTATGAAAATGTTTTGACACTGGTAAATCAAAACTCTTCACACGCGAGTCATTTAACTTCCTTCTAAATTCTGTATCTTGATCTTATTTGTCACTTGTCTCTTACATGCCATTTTATGTGTGCCCCAGATTTCTCTTTCCTTTTAACTCTGTTACAAAGATACTCTCCCACATGTGCCCACGGGCATTCTGGGAAAACCAAGGTAGAAGTTGCTGTGAAGTTTCTCTTCCCATCATCACAGTCTGCTCCATCACAGTCCTGGCAACCCTATGGGAGACAGACAGTGAGGCAGGCAGCACTGGACAGTGGTGGCTCACAGCAGCAGTGGATGATGGTGCTCAGCCCAGCACTAAGAGAAGCGAAGAACTTGGCAAAACTCATCATCTACCATCATCTTCATTTTCCAGGGAGCAGAGGACTCTTTACCCAGACCTCTCTCAAGCCTGGCAGAAGTCCTGTCCTTATTGAATATTAAGAGATACGATTGAGCTGCTATCCTAGCAAGTATTTTTAAAAAAAGAGGATAGGTTTCTGTAGATAGTTGGAACAGATGAGACTAAATTGCTCACCCTCTGCATGCTTTTTATTGTATAAAGGCAATCAGTACATTTTAACTAAGAATAAAATACAGCTCAGGGGAACATTTTCTCTTTGGCTAAATAATACAAAAGTTGTCTAATGTACCATTTCCCCTGTTTAAATTCATGAAATTTGAAGCTGCATTCAATGGAAGATGGCTGTTGTTTTTATACACAGAAGGAATCTAACTTTCTGAAGTTTTCATGGGGACCTCTCCTGACCAAAAAGACTTTTTATACAAGGTGTATGATGTTTGATGGAAACTGGCAAAATAGAATCTACTCCTAAATTACAATGGCAAAGATCTCTAAACATTCAAACTATGCTTCAGTCCATGGACAGGCATTATGAACCAGGCCCATGCAGAGCTTGACTGAAGCAAGAGTCCCCAGTCAGCTGGGAGGCTCAGGATGTTCTTTGCATGATAGCATAAGTCCAGTAGGCCCTTGGTGAGGGCCCCTGGCCAGCTTAGCCCACCAAGGCCCAAGACAAGTGCGACCAGCTGCCCCCTGCTCTTCATGGGCCTCTAATGAACCACATCAAATTGCACTGCATAAATATTTACAGTATTTTAGATGTGATATTATATATTACTTACATTACAGAGAAGATATACTGATTTAATTGGTGCATATCTAGTGAGACTATGAGGTCACCCAAAACTAATGGAATTTTTTCCCTATGTGTCAAGGATATTATTGAATACGAGATTCCATTCATGCCTATACTGTAGCTAGTTTGCATGGGTGTGCTAAGCAACATGTCAGATGAGGACAGAGGCAGCTAGTTGGTACTGTACTAATAAATACAGGTAGACTTCTTTAATTTTTAAATTCTGAATTCAAGATACTGTAATTTGTCAATAATGCCTTCAGAAAATGCTCAACTTGAAATACTAGTTATAGTTTAAGATGGATTTAAAATGAATTACACCCTGATAAATACAGTACCTGATTTCCCACAACCCTTCAAAAAAAATGTTTCTCCAGCGTCCCTTCAAAAACCACCCAACCAGTACAGTGGTACTTCTGGTTAAGAACTTAATTCGTTCTGGAGGTCTGTTCTTAACCTGAAACTGTTCTTAACGTGAAGCACCACTTTAGCTAATGGGGCCTCCTGCTGCCGCTGTGCCACCGTTGCACCATTTCTGTTCTCACCCTGAAGCAAAGTTCTTAACCCGAGGTAATATTTCTGGGTTAGCAGAGTCTGTAACCTGAAGCGTATGTAACCTGAGGTACCACTGTACTAATAAAAAGCAGTAGTCAGCCCCACTATGTCACTATGTTCAGTTGGACTTGTTTCCAGATAAGTGTGCCTAGGACTACAGTGAGAGAATTTCTGCAAGTTTAATCTCGAAAAGGGATACTAGAGGCATCGTGTTTCTTTGCACGTGTATGTAGATGTGACTACACAGTAACAAGAAATGCAGCTATTTTATATGCTAGGGTGGCTTTCTTTGAGCTGTTTATATAACATATTGTAAGACAATAATGTATTTAAACTACAGTTTTTTAAGTGTGAAAGGAACCGCTGTAAAACAGTGTCCCTAACCCATACAATGAATCAAAAAGCTACCACAGTTGATGGTATGAAAACCCACTGAGAGGTCTGGGGAAATAAACTGGGTCCCCTTGTCAGGGGAATGAAATTTTATAACTTAAATCAGACCTGAGATCAAACTCATCCAAAAGATCCTGGAGTTGCACAACACATTTCAGAGTGCACACACACAGAAACAAGGTGTTCATCATTGCTCTTTCTGAATAGAGAATACTGTACATGATACTCTCTTGCAGCTGCAAATCATGAGGGAGGTAAGATTTCATTGCATGGAAGAGCAAAACCTTCCCACCTTCTGTAGCCCACTGGCAGTGGATCTACTTGCAGGAAAAGACTGGAGCCTGCTTTGCAGAAACTTAAGGAACCCTGGTTGCCATTATTCATTTTCCCATTGAGAAAACCCTGATAAACTTGTAAATAACTCAACAATCTGCACAATAGTTTGAAAGCCAATGCCATGCAGTATGATGAACAGCCTTTATTTCAAAATACCCCTGCCTTCTGTTATTAGAAAGATGCAGAAAGTGAAGTGAATTTCAGCCTTAATCCACGGTTTTCAAAGTATAAGATTCCTAAAGGTTACCAGGAATTTCTAGTAATGCATAACGTGAAGCAGGGAACAATGAAAGAAGCATGATCCTTCAGAATGGAGCAAAAGAGATCTATGGAATCTTAAAAACAGGTTTATTGTCGCATAAGCATTGTGGACCGCAGTAGGCTTTCAGATGCCACAAAGATCTTTTCTTGCCAGATAACACACACACACACACACACACACACACACACATATACAATTGTGGGAGGTATTTTAAAAAGTTAAGTCCAGGCAGCAGGAGGCCTTAAAATGTTGAGTAGCAGTAGCTGGCCTGCTAAAGCCCAAATTTATACCAACAAGGATAACGAAATAGCCCATACCAACAGAGCCAATGTTTTGCCGGAACCCATATGAACATGCCTGACAAAATGAGGATAACACTTTTCTGCATCTGATGAATCCGAGTCCTTAAGATTATTCAACAGGATGTGTTTTGTTGCAGTTTCGGGGTGCGGGTATGTGTCTGTGTGTGACAACTGCATTCTCCAGCTATGCCGTGCCCATTTAACACCTGTAGCGTGACAAAGCAACAACAAAAAGGCGCCCGCACCGGGATTGGGGGGTGGGGGTGGGATTAAGAGTCTAGCTGAGCATTTACACGATATTGGGGGGAGACGGGGGGCGTGTGCCCTGAAACGGCGGGGGTGGGAACAATGCCCCCCAAAAATGTGAATGAAAATGGAGGGGCCCATATTTCGAGGGGATTGGAGGGGGGAGCTTATCCCGCCCCCCCAAAAAAAAAACCCTCCTCAAAGTCAGGGTCGCCCGCCGCCTTACTCCCCGCCCCCCCCCCGAGGTCTCTGGGCTCCCCGGCTTCGAGGCGGGCTCAGGACCCGGCCCAGCTTGAAGCGAGGCCCTCACCCGCTCCGAGGAGTTTCAACGGGGTCTACCAACTTATGCCTACTCACCGCCGGCCAACCCTGCCCGTTCCCCCTCAGGAGCGTCTCTCGCGAAGAGCATCGCCTCGCCTCGCCTCCTCGGCGGCTTCGCCTCCTTCCCCGCCCCGCCCCCCTCGCCCTTCGGGCCGCTGTGTCACTACTGCTATAGCTACGGGGAGCCAAGGCAACCGCTTCTCGCGATAGCTCAGGCGCGAGGGGACGCGGCCCGAGAGAGAGAGAGAGAGAGAGAGAGAGAGAGAGAGAGAGAGAGAGAGAGAGCTGCCTCGGCTCGCCGACGGGGCGTGGGGGGGGGGCGGAATGTGGCGGCGGGAATAAAGGAACCCAAGTATCGCGAGAGCGAACGAGGCCCACCGCCGCTACTGCAGAGCGTACAGAAATAATAAAGAATTTGTTGAGTTGGAAGGGATATTAAACAGCTGGTTAGTAGCCAGATGCGCTGGCCAATTACGCCCCTAGGGGCGGGGTGTTTCTGGTTGGGCTGCTCGCGAGCGCCCTGTGATTTTCTTGATGTTTTTAAGTGGTCCTGGGAGGATACTAGCCTTCTATTGTAAGGGGGTCTTTTCTCAGCAAAGAATAAGCTAACAATATTCTTTTCCTTTTCTTGTGGGGGGCGATCTGATTGCATCCGCCTGGTGCAGTTAGCCAGCAAAGAGCTTCTCTCCTTAGCTATTGTTTTCATTTATTATTGAATTTATATACCGCCCTATACAGGGCAGTCTCAGGGCGGTTCACAGAAAAGATCACAATACTGTATATAAAATCAAAATAACAATAACAAGATAACATCCGCCCCAAAAGAGCCATATTTTAAAAGGGTAATATGTCAATCAGGTCAACCAAAGGCTTGGTTAAAAAGGAACATGTTTGCCTGGCGCCTAAAGGTATACGTATAATTAATGAATAAAAGACTGAATAACTGCAACATAGGATTCTACCTCAAACCTCATTTCCGCCTCTGCTTTCTTCAGGCTGGTGGCAAAAGCTTGCTCTCCAATGCGCGGGTGGTCCTTGAGATCGCATTGTTTTTAAATTCTGCGTATGTCTTAGGATTCTATCTCAGAAATGTATACTGGCAACATCTGTCTCCAGCAGGCCTAGTGCCCAGGGCTGAGGGGCAAACAGCAGGGATCGCAGATGATGCTGCAGCAGAACTTTGCACCTGCAAACCCAAAATGCTCTGGCACTGCCATTTTACTTGCATCAGCCCCTACACCAAATGTGTGTACGTCGGGGAGAACAAGTAGATAGATGGTCAGGCCGGGAAATTCAGACGTAGGCATAGAGCTTCATTCAGCAGCAGCACACACAGACTGACCATGATTCAGACTAGGGAGGGCAGTCTGGCAACAGTAATGGCCTGCACATCTGAACTTGGCAGCATCCACCATGCCATCTCTTCCCAGAATGTATGAATCAGGGGCAAGTTCTGTATTATTAAGACGGGTGAGGCTTTAACAGTGCTATTTTTCTAGAAAAAAAAGGTGCCAGAACTCACCATGTCATGATGCCCACCCTGAGAGGTGCCGGAACTGAGTTTTGGTGAGTTCCAGATGAAAAAAAAGCCATGGGTTTTAGGTGTGTAGACTGGAGCTCTGCTCAGCACTGCCACCATGGACAGACAGGCCACCCAACCTGCTTTCCTGCCCCTGATCTAATAAGCCAGGAGAATTGGGCCCGCTCCCCAGTCATAACCTGCCTTGTTGTAAACTGCCCTGTGATGTGTGCAAAGGGCGGCATACAACTCATCTAAATAAACAAACAAACGGTGCATTATGCTTCCCACAACTGAGTGCATCAACATGCCTCAGGCTGAAAGACACGTTTGCTAGAAGAATGCCAGGTGTGTTCTCTTGTCGACCTCTGAAGAGGATTGCTGTAGTTACGAGGCTGATAACCTTAAATCTGGAGAGGAAACAAAAATATTATACATACAGTGGGAAATTTGATGAAAATCTCATTTGCTCACTTTTTCTTTCCCCCCTAAAATGGTATGTTTTTAGCAACGCGTCTATATTGCAGATTTGTTTTGTTCTCTTGATGAGTCTCCCCTGTTCTTCATGTATTTCCCGTCCATATTTTTTGAATTGTGGATTATTCCTGAGGTTGAGATTGAGAAATTTAAAATGGAAGGAAATAAAGCACCAGAAGGTGAAAAAGCATATAGCAACAAGTACCTGGTGATACTCATAATTTATTTACAAAATGCACTATGTTGAATACATTTCAATTTTTAAAATTTTCAGGAGCACTTATCCAAATGTTTTTACCGAGTGAAGCAGTTTTAACATCCTTTCATCACCAAGTAGTGTTACCTCAGGATTGTGGGCTTTTCTTTGGCTTGGGTACTTTAATGCATCTCTGTGGCAGCTAGCCCCACACAGTATCAGAAGAACAAGAAGAAGAAGAAGAAGAAGAAGAAGAAGAAGAAGAAGAAGAAGAAGAAGAATTTGGATTTGATATCCCGCCTTTCACTCCCCTTCAGGAGTCTCAAAGCGGCTAACATTCTCCTTTCCCTTCCTCCCCCACAACAAACACTCTGTGAGGTGAGTGGGGCTGAGAGACTTCAAAGAAGTGTGACTAGCCCAAGGTCACCCAGCAGCTGCATGTGGAGGAGCGGAGACGCGAACCTGGTTCCCCAGATTACGAGACTACCGCTCTTAACCACTACACCACACTGGTTAAGAAACAAATTAAATAGCTTCTAGAAAGGGCCATGGCACCTTTCATCTCACTTGTGGCCTCCCAGTGTGCAGTTTGTAATACCGCATGAGGTGTCACGTGGCTGGGTGTGGGTCCACACATTATCCTGTTCTCTTTCATTTCCACATTGGCATGGCAAGAAGCAGGAAGACAGCTTTTTAATTTTAATTTTTCTTTGCTTTGTTGACTTCAAAGGGAGGGAAAATATTCACACCCGCCTTTGATCTGGCCTGAAGTTGTGTCATCGTTGTCAGTAAAAATGAAGGAGCTTAGGATAAAATTGTAGCTCTGCCACATCCCCATCCTGCTTTCACCTGTTCTGCTGGTGTAACTTGGCTAGTGGGATATTATCTAGGTGGATCATATTTTTATTTCATCACCATCACACACATGAGCAACCTCTCACTTATTCAGTCATACCGGCATGCACCCCATTCATTCATTCATTCATTCATTCATTCATTCTCTCTCCCTCTCTCCCACACACAGTGGCGTAGCGTGGGGGTGCAGGGGGGGGCCAGCCGCACCGGGCGCAACATCTGGGGGTTAGGGTTAGGGGGCGCAAATCCACGGGTTAGGGGGCGCAAATTACTTGCCTTGCTGGGTGCTGGGTGCTGACAACCCACGCTACGCCACTGCCCACACATACCGCCACCAGATCCTAACGGCAATCAATAAGTTCATCCCAAATTAATTTCCTACCTGGAGATTGCCCCGAGTCAATTTTTCCCACCTCAAAAATATTCGCCTAGATCCCTTCAATAAATTTGTTCCTCTTGGGTATATTTTACTCAGAAATAAATCACCCACACAATCAGTCCTTCATGTGTGAATCTGTGCAGCAGTCGCTCCATCGGTCCCTGTTCTCGCTCTTGATCGTCTGGGGAATGAAGGGCAGCTAATATCTCTTCCTCCTCTGCCTTCTCCTAGGCAATGTTTAGACAGGATGATGGACCGGAAGCAGCATGTGAGCTGAGAGAGGAGCCAGATACAGCCTGGAGCCCAGTGGAGCCCTGTATTAGAGGACTGATCTATCCACGACTATTAGTTATGACAAGTGAGGCCTTGTGTGTTTGTGAGGAAGACATGCTGCCTCCAGATTCTTCTCTATCAGCTATCTCTCCTGCACCCTTTATTTCTCTCTGCTGTTGCACCATGTCTCTCAGGTGCCGCTGCTGCACTTGTTACTCCTCCCTCTCCCTCCCTTCTTCCTGGATCCTCACTCACCCCACCGCTTCCTTGCCCTAATTTCTCCTACCTCCAAGATCCAGCACAATTGCTTTCTCTTCCACTGTGATTAAAAGGTGGCTTGTGCTATGTGTGGGCAGCTTAGCTGACTGCCCCTCTCACTTCTGCATTTGTTCCAAGCTCCCCTTTTATGCACCGTCCTAGACCAGGCATAGGTGTTATGTACTGAAATTCTCACCCTGGGCCAGCAGGGGGATACTGTAGATAGTTATGCAAATGAAGGATCGAAAGTGACATTCAGTGATTGGCTAGTTACAGAAAATGGTTACTGTTGCATTCTAGTGGAGCTCTATATAAGCAGGCTGATTGAGCTTCTCAGTTCAGTTCTGTTCCAGCTTACAAATAAAGAGCTGCTTTGGAAGAACCGCTGTGTCGTCTGATATGTTCGCCCACAACTTAAAAATAGGCAAACTCCTGCCTCCAGATGTTTGGGACTACGATTCCCATCTTCCCTGACCACTGGTCCTGCTAGCTAGGGATGATGGGGATTGTAGTTCCAAACATCTGGAGGGCCGGAGTTTGCCTATGCCTGTCTTAGATCCATCTAGTGGCCGTTTCATGTGCAGTCTGGGTGGGCTGTTTCTGTTAGGGGCATGTGGCTTTCTCACCTTCTTTTTTTGTATTTTGGGAAACCGCAGAGTTTTGAGCACGCAGAGTCCCCCCTCCTGTTCACAGCTGAGGCCATTTTGCCTAGCATGCCATCAGTACATTCTGCCCAAGGTCGGTACTAGTGAAAGTGATGGCTATAGTGAATCATCCTGGTTCAGAGGCAGTACAGTACAACATTAAATATCACTTGATGGGGAGAAACAGCAGAAAAGGTCTAATCCCCTAAATCCCTGCTTGTGAATTTCCTGGAGGCCTCTGGTTTGGCCACTGTGGAAAGCAGGATCATGAACTTTGGTTTGATCCTGTAGAGTTCTTCTTTTTTCACCCTCTGTGAAAAGGCTCGGGTTTTCTAACATTCCATTTAATTTTATTACGCTATGTTTAAAACTGTTGATTGTAAATTCAGCTGCCTTGGGTTCCTGTGTGTTCACCTGCCTTGCAGGTGAACCCAGATCAGAGTGCAGTCGTGGATCACTTCTGCTTTTGAGCTCCCCCTGTACACAAATGTACAAGAACATTGCTGCAGACGAAGTTTGATTGAAGGATAATTTGCCAAAAGTTCTGTATATGCATGCAATGCTTAAATTAGAAGGATATGCAGATCTCAAGAATGGCCAGGTGTAGATCAGCTTGGAGAATGTCATTTTATTGATTTTTCTTCTGTTTTAGCTGTTTATGAAATACTATCTGTCAGGGGTTCAGGAGCAGAGGCGAGGGCAAGGGAGGAAACAGAGAGCGAGGGGGAGGAGGCAGAAGAAAAGATGAGTGATGACGACGACCCGAGATCTCCGAGTCTTTCCAGTGAATCAGAAGATTCACAGGAAGGAGCGCCAGTGGCCAGAGCAAGGGGGGAGCTTAGGGGGACACCCCAGGAAGAAGGGTCCAGAGGGGGCTCAGAGAGCAGCAGTTGGAAATCGGGGCCAGCATCACCAGCAGAACGCAGTGGGGAGGAAGGGCGCCAGGTACCGAGTTCTGGCAGCTCGCAGCAGGAGGGAGGACATGAGTCAGGAGTGGCCACACCTCCATCGGGGAGCGAGGAAACGGTCAGGCGGCGCGCGCCAAGTTCAAATACACAGGAAGGTGGCGCAGTAAGCAGCCCGGAAAGGGAGCCAGGTCCTAAAGCCCGGCGCAAGGAGACAGAAGGGTCCGGGGGGTCAGCGTCAGAAGCGTCCCGAAAGGAAGAGACCACGGGGGGCAGAGGGACCCAGAGAAGAACGGTCAGGCGGAAAAGGTGGAGTAAGGCTAGGGTACTTAGCTGGTGTACAGGGGGCGGAGACTCAGACGGAGCTTCGCCGGTCTAACCCTTAAGACGTAGAGCTGCACGCAGCCGCTTGAGAATGGAAACTGTAACTCAATAAAGACTTTTACAAAGTGACCGCTGGCTAGCGTGATCCTCGGTGAGCTAGGATCTGGAGCAGCTCTGACACTATCATAAAAACAAGAATTAAATTCTAGAAATTCTAGAATATTTCTATTGTGGCTGCTTGACTTGCAGGCATGGTTTGGATTGATATGGGTAGTGCTGCAAAGTATTATGTTTTGTATTGCATTTATTAGTTAATAAATAATCAGTGAAGCCTATAGGGGGCAGTCCAAGCCTCATTCAGCTATCTTTTGCTTATTGTCTTTGATAGAGCTGGGATTTTTAATATCCGCAATATGTTTTAACTGCAACACCAAGTTATTAATTTTTTTTTAAGTATATCTGTTTATCTGAAAACTACAAGGAGATGCACATATTTTTCAAAAGATTTGCCTCTTCACCACAAGAGTCACTCATTTCTCTAAGTCATTGTGTCTGTGTACTGACCCGTTCAGAAACTGAAGATGCCGTGGAGGCGATGCCTTGAGATTCTCTGCGGGACCCAAAATAATTAAGGCAAACACTTAACAAGAAGAAATAGCAGAAAGCCCCGAGTCTGCACTTGCTTCAGGGCTACTGGAAGATGCTTGTGTGCTTCCAGTAGAATGTGGAAGTAATTACTCATCCGATATGCACTGTGGAATTTGGCTGAGGTGCTGTGTAACTGAATTTGTGTGGCAACTGTGAGCAGTCTGACTTGTTCTGCTAAAATCCTTTCCAGAGCTTGTGGGTGTTCCGTACTCCACAGGTCTACCAAGCCAGAGTGCACGGAAACAGCATTTACCTTCCCACCACAGCGGTACCTATTTATCTACTTGCACTGGTGTGCTTTCAAACTGCTAGATTGGCAGGAGCTGGGACAGAGCAACAAGAGCTCACTCCACCGTGGGGATTCAAACCGCCAACCTTCCGATCAGCAAGCCCAATAGGCTCAATGGCTCAGACGTTTCTGTGCGCTCTGGCTTTGTGGTTTCAATGCATGGAAGACATTAGCTCAATCCCTGTTTCTGTGTAAGGCGTACACAGCAGGCCTTTCAGATATAATTGATGAAAGGTGCTTTCAAGCTGCCCAACTCCTTTCAAGGAACAGAACTAGGTTCAAGAGTAAGGATATAAGAATGTAAGAAGAACCCTGCTGGATCAGACCAAAGACCCATCTGGACCAGCATTCTGCTCTTACAGTGACCAACCTGATGCTTATGGGGAGCCCACAAGCAGGACTGAGGGAAACATCACTTTCTCCGCTCATAATTTCCGGCAACTGATATTCAGAAGAGGTACAACATAGTCACAATGACAAGAAATCCCACGCTGAGAATCTGCTTTAACAGGGTCACTGTAACATGATGCAGTTTGCTAAATAAAACAGTTTTCTTGACTCAATGTGTATACCATGCCTCAGCAAAGCTCACAGGGTGGTTTACAAAAGCACAAAACATTGAAATAAAATAAATTGCATGTTAAAATCCCAAAACACACTTGATTGGTCTGAATTTCTTACATAAGTAGTCTAGAAACCCATTTTGGGGAGAACTATGCATTATCTAATTTAGGCTCTGTTTCTTCCCAATAAGTTTAGTTTAATGATAGTACTGTACTTTTCCAACCCATCTTCCAGCACGAATTGTCTCACATGCCCGCCTCTCTGTTTCTTTGTGCAATGCCTCTGGACTCATAGAGAAATAACAAAAGATATTCTCTCTTCAGCCGTAGGACCAAGCAGGCAGTGTGGCTTCTTAGGATACCATTCTTCTCCAGTACTGCACTTTCACACTCTAGCAGAGAAGGTACTGCCGTACATGCAGACTTGGCAAGCATACTGTGTTGGGCAGTAGCCAGTGCATAATAGATCTAATTTACCACCCTCTTACCTTTGAATCCTATGAGTAAGCATACTGTTTAGGCACCTTAGTAATTGCCAGTTGATGGTTTTTTCCCAACATATAAGCTTCTGAAGCTTATGGGACTAGCAACTTAGTCCTAACTATGTCTACACAGAATTGAATCCAGCCAAATTCACTGGAACTTACTCCCAGTTACATGTGTGGATACTGAGCGACTCCTTGAGTTTTTAGGAAGCAACACAGGGATGGAAGAATAAGGGCCCTAATAGATGAAAAACGAGGTAGGGTGTTAGGAGGGAAAGCAAAAACAGGCTGCTTTCTCTTTCTTTGGAGAAGGCAAACCAAGCAACATGGCAATGTTGCAATGTCTTCCTTCTTCTTTGGCGATCACTCGTTGTTATGTACTGAAGTTCTCACCCTGGGCCAGCAGGGGGATACTGTAGATAGTTATGCAAATGAAGGATAGAAAGTGACGTTCAGTGATTGGATAGTTTGTATGCAAATGAAGGATCGAAAGTAACGTTCAGTGATTGGATAGTGTTAGAAAGTTGCTACAGTTACGTTGTTCTGGAGCTCTATATAAGCAGGTTGACTGAGCTCTTCAGTTCAGTTCTGTTCCAGCTTACAAATAAAGAGCTGCTTTGGAAGAATCGCTGTGTCGTCTGATATGTTCGCCCACAACTTAACACTCGTAGCCGAGTAAGATGGTCTTCCATGAATATGGACTTAACAGTGTGTCCGTAGGTGACTGTGGAGGCCAATTCTGGATCTGCACGTCCTTCCACAATGGGGATATAGGTTTCTGGGCAGGAGTTGATCATGGTGAGGGTTTGCCAAATGTGGGGTAGTGATGGCTACACAAATGCTGCTTAATATTCACTTAAATCTGACTGCACTAAGCAGGGGATTCCATGAAAAAGGCCAATGAATTTGTAACGTTTTGAAGTGCAGCCAGCATACCTGGGGAATTTCCAGTCTCCCATCTCAGTGTGACTTTTCTATTATTCACAGGAAGTGAGGCTCCAAGGCAAGTGGTTGCATGCTATTACCATTGAACAGGAACTGAGAGGTGTATTGAGTAAAGTCTGAAATCCCAGCTAGGATACTATGACTCTTGGTCAGATCCATATTTGCACTCTGCCTTGGAACTGTATTGTGTTTCTGGCTTGCTTATGAAGTACACGACACAAGTACATTACCCCACCTTGAAGTAATACTGCAACTACTGACCCTTTATTTCAGGATTCTGCAGCCTACTTTAATGGTGACTTTGTTGAGTTGTTGCGTTTTCCTTCTGCAGTTCAGGTCATGTCAACCACCTGAATGACATTAATACAGTTACTGATAGGAGTGGTGTCAGTCCTGGAAAACCAGTTAGGTACCCTTTTTCCTCACCTTCTGCCCCCACACCATATTTGGGCGCCTGTTTCTTAGGCATGCTTCCTGGTGTGCTTGCACACAGCTTACGTGGCAGTTGGTCAGGATCCCCCCCCCCATGTTCCTTCTGATTTGTTTGCAGGTTGACTATATGACAATGAACATTCATCCCAATTTCCTTTCATAAGTGGTTATACATCTTCCCATTAATCAGTCGTTAGTGTATTATCCATCACTTTCCTAACAGCAAAAAGTTTGGAGCTATTTAAAGTAGCTTTCTTGTGTCAGACTACTTTAGTTTTGGGGGGGGATAAAACCCCAGTGCAGTGGTACCTCTGGTTACGTACTTAATTCGTTCCGGAGGTCCGTTCTTAACCTGAAACTGTTCTTAACCTGAAGCACCACTTTAGCTCTTTAGCTAATGGGGCCTTCCGCCGCTGCCGCGCGATTTCTGTTCTCATCCTGAAGCAAAGTTCTTAACCCGAGGTATTATTTCTGGGTTAGCGGAGTCTGTAACCTGAAGTGTATGTAACCCGAGGTACCACTGTATTCAACCAATTTCCTTTTTGCAAAATAGGCAGCTTGAAATTGACTTTTAACCTTTAATCTCAGCTAGCTGGATGGTTCTAGGAATGAAGTTTTATACTTCATTTTATTCTCAATAACCGAATGGCTATATATTTTTTTTAAATGAGCAGCGATTGCATTTGTAAAAAACAACAACAACAACCTAGTACAGCAATACCTTGCAACTGTAAGGGGCTGCAGTGTGGATCCAGCCATTGCGTGGAAGAGCCTTTAGACTGTGGCTGGTCAAACAGGAAGTTGATGGGTAAAAGGTTTAAATTTCTTCTTGGACTGCTAAGCAGATGAGCAGTGAAATATACTCAGAGTCGCAAAGTGATTTCATGCTCTTTATTCAGCTCATAGTGGTGAGGAGGAATGAATGAATGTCCCCTCACAGTATCTGCTTTATATACATTATTTACACAATGGGCTGCACATGATTGGCTAATTCTGGAATTCTACTGTAAGCCAATCAGGTTGTGGATTCACTTCAATCTGGAGCAGGATTGGGTGGTTCCTGCCAACCAATCATACTGCTGCATTGTTCTAGGACCAATCAGACTGCTGCATTCTGAATCCTATTGTTCTAGGACCAATCAGACTGCTGCATTCTGAATCCTATTGTTCTAGGACTAATCAGACTGCTGCAATTTGGATCCTATTGTTCTCAGTACATAACACCCCTCCCCTCTAAGTTCCAGTCCTGCCCGGGAGGTCGCATTCATAGTCCTCAAGGTATGCCGGCGGCCTACGTGTGCGTTGCGGCCTGTGGTGTTCCCTGGTCTGGGGTTCAGGTTCTGGCTCGTGTTCCAAGGATGCTGGCTGTGATGGGCCTGTTTGGTCTGGCGCAACCGGCTCGCTCATTCGTGGTTCTGGTTCCGGTGTCCTTTCGGCCTCACGGGTCCTCTCTGTATTTACTGATTCTGCCTCTCCTGCTGGCCCCTCCTGCTCTATGGGACTCACTGCCCCGCTGTCCCCTTGGGACTCCTCTGACCTGTCCTCCTCCTGGGTTTCTCCCGGGAATCGTCGCCGTATCTGGTCGCAGTGGCGGCGCCAGCATTGCCCCCCATCCGTTAGCACCTCATACGACACTGGGCCAGTGACCCTGGTGACTGTGGCGGGTACCCATGCTGGGCCTGCCCCAAAATTCTTTGCGTACACTGGGTCCTGGGCTTCGAAGGTCCGGGGGTTCCTGCCTTCCCCCACCACTACCTCATCCTGAGCTCTATCGGGGTGAAGGCGGTCCAATCTGATTGCAAGGCGCCGACCCATTAGTAGTTCAGCGGGGCTCCGGCCAGTCGTTGAGCTGGGGGTGCTGTGCTGTGCTAGAAGGAATGTGGCAAGGCGGTACTCCCAGTCCCCTTGCGTCATGCGGCGAAGGGTGTCCTTGGTGGTCCGCACCATGCGTTCTGCTTGGCCATTGGTGGCAGGGTGGAACGGCGCCGAACGGATGTGGCGGATGGCGTTCTGTGCTGTGAAGGTTTGGAATTCTCCTGACGTAAATGCGGTCCCGTTGTCTGAGACGAGAGTGTCAGAGAGCCCGTGGGTTGCAAACAGCCTGCGTAGTACCCGGATGGCTGCGGACGTGGAAGTGGACGGTACCAGTGCGACTTCCAGCCATTTGGTGTAGGAGTCCACCACTATGAAGAATGTTTTCCCCTGAAATGGGCCAGCGAAATCCACATGCAGGCGTGACCATGGTGCTCGGGCGGACTCCCAGGACTGGACTGGGGCCCTTGGGGGATCTGGGCGGGATTCTTGGCAGGCCTGGCAGTGTTTGACCCAGGCCTCTATCTCTCCATCAATCCCCGGCCACCACACATAACTCCTGGCAAGGGCCTTCATTCTTACTACCCCTGGATGTGTCTCGTGTAGGGCTGTGAGGACCCTTTTGCGGAGGGGCTGGGGAACAACGACTCTGCTTCCCCATAACAGGCACCCCTTGTGGGCCGACAGTTCATGTTTGCGGGTTGTGTAGCCGGCGAATTCTGGCCCGGGGCTGCTGCTGGGCCATCCCCTCCACACCCAGTCCAGGACCCGGGAGATGACCCTATCTTTCTTGGAATGGTGTGCAACTTCTTGTGCCTGAATGGGGCGGTCGGGAAGCAGCTCCAGGCTCATAACCTCTTGTGCAGGTGCTGGGTCAGGGCCTGTTTCCGGTAGTGGTAGCCTGCTGAGGGCGTCCGCATGGCCCATCGCCTTCCCAGGTCGGTGAACCAGTGCATACTGGTAGCTGGCAAGGAAAATTGACCACCTGAGGACGCGAGGAGACAGCACTTGGGGGGTCTGCCTTTCGGGGGCAAACAAGCCAAGCAACGGCTTGTGGTCAGTCACCACGGTGAAGGGCCGCCCGTACAAGAAATCATGGAATTTTTTTACTCCCTTCACGATTGCCAGACCCTCCTTGTCAATTTGCGAGTAGTTCCGCTCGGTTGCGTTGAGTGTCTGGGAAAAGTACGCCACCGGTACCTCTCTTCCATCCGGGAGTTGGTGCCCCAGGACAGCGCCAATGCCATAGGGTGAGGCATCGCATGCTAGCACCACTGGCAGCCTCTCGTCGAAGTGTGCCAAGACAGAGTTTGAGACAAGCAAGTTCTTGACTGCCTGGAATGCGGCCTCCTGGCGCTGGCCCCACACCCAAGGGGCCCGCTTGTCCAGGAGTCTGTGTAGGGGCTCCGCTACCGCCGCCTTGTGGGGAAGGAAGGAATGGTAAAAGTTCAATAGTCCCAAGAAGGCCTGAAGTTCAGTCTTGCTCTTGGGCGCTGGGGCATCACAAATAGCCCGTACCTTGTCCCCAGTCGGGTGGACCCCTTCTGCGTCCACCATAAATCCCAGAAAGTCCACCTGAGGCACTCCTAGTAGACATTTTTCCCGCTTCACCTTGAGACCCGCCGTCTGGAAACGGTGCAGAACGGTGCGGAGGCGGTCCTCAAACTCCTCTGGTGTGGGCCCAGCAATCAACACATCATCGAAGAAGGGGGTGACACCAGGAATCCCTTTAAGGAGAGAGTCCATTAGATTCTGGAATATGCCTGGTGCCACGCTGACCCCGAATTGCAGCCGCTTTACCCTGAACGCTCCTCTGTGCGTCACAATCGTCTGTGCCTCTGCTGTGGCCTCATCTACTGGCAGCTGTTGATATGCTTGGGCCAAGTCCAGCTTCCCAAAAATTTTCGACCCAGCCAGGGTGGCAAGGACATGGCTGACCACTGGCACTGGGTATGCGTGGGCCGTGAGGGCCTTGTTTATGGTACATTTGTAGTCTGCGCAGATGCGGACCGAACCATTAGGCTTGACGGGTGTGACGATTGGGGTTTCCCAGGGGGCATTAGGCACCGGCTCCAGCACTCCTTGCTCCACGAGCCGGTCCAATTCCTCGTCTATACGGGGTTTCAGGGCGAACGGGACCCGGCGGGCCTTGAGCCTGACCGGTCGTACTGCGGGGTCAAGCTGTAGAGCAATGGGGGGGCCCGTATACTGTCCCAATTTCCCGTCGAAAACCCCTGGAAATTCCTTCCATATGGCGTCCACGTCCACTTGTAAGCTAGTGTGGTTCACCCCGGTGACAGCTAGCCCCAGTGGTCCAAACCATGCCAATCCCAGTAAGCTAATGTAGGGGCCCTTGACCACAAGCAAGTCCAGTTGCCGCGTCCGCCCTCGGTATTGCACCCTGAAGGTCCCCACCCCCATTGTGGGGACCTTACGTTTCTGGAAGTCCCGTAGAGTGAATGGGGCCGGCTTGAGTTTGGGACCCCCAGTAGGACACAGTTTCCTTAAGGTCTTTGCCGAGATTATGGATAGAGTTGAACCCGTGTCAAGCTCCATGCGGCATGGGGCCCCCTCTATCTGTACCTCTACATAAATTTTCTCTACGTTGGGGTGGGGCAACTGGTATACCTGGCAGTCCGTGAGCTCCGTCGAGTTGCCTTGGTGCGTTGGGCCCCGGGACCTGGGGCTCTTGGGTTGGTCATCTGATGCCTGGTGTCGGGTGGGCCGAGCCCGACACACCCGGGCGATGTGTCCCGATTTTCTGCACTGCCTGCACTCTGCGTTGCGGAAACGGCAGGTCCTCCTCTCGTGACTCTCCCCGCAGCTTGCGCAGTTTCCTCCTTCTCGTCGAGGCAGCTGTGGTCTGTGCGCTGCTTGAGTGCGCTGCTGTACTCGGTGCACCTCCTCTCTGTCGGATCCTGAGTCGTCGGTGAGGTCTTCGTGGTGGACCCTCGGTTGGGATGGCTGGCTCGGCCGTGCCTCTTGCGTCGACCTCTCGGCAGCTTCCGTTGCCAGGGCCTCCTCCAGAGCGACCTGGAACGTTAGGTCCTTCTTAGCGTAGAGGCGTCGTTGCAGCTTCTCATCCTTCAGGCCACCGACGAGGCGGTCACGAAGCATGTTCTCCAGCTCTGAGAAGTTGCAGAACCGGGCGGCTTGGCGGAGAGAGGTCACAAACCCAGTTATGGTTTCCCCAGGGGCTTGTCGCTTTGCGTAGAAGGCATTTCGACGAGCCACCACTGAGGGCTGCGGCGAGAAGTGCCCCTTCAACTGTTCCATTATTGTTTTGTATGGAACAGTAGCGACGTCTTCAGGCGCAAGGAGAGCCCGGGCGATTTCAAACGTCTCCTCTCCGCAGACGCTGAAGAATATCGCCCTCTTCTTGGCGTCTTCTTCGTCGGTGACCCCTTTGGCTTCTAGGAGGAAGGTGAAACGGGAGGCGTATGCTTCCCAGTCTCCAGATGCTGGGTTGAATGGCGAGAAGCTGCTGTCGGTTGCCATTCTGAGTTCCTTGTGTCCCGGAGCTGAAGCCTGGATACACGGTGCGAGGCAGCGGTGCGGCAGGTGGCGGTGCTGCGGTGCTGTGTGTGGCAGTCAGCTCAGCGGGATCCCATCCTCGTCGCCAGTGAAATATACTCAGAGTCGCAAAGTGATTTCATGCTCTTTATTCAGCTCATAGTGGTGAGGAGGAATGAATGAATGTCCCCTCACAGTATCTGCTTTATATACATTATTTACACAATGGGCTGCACATGATTGGCTAATTCTGGAATTCTACTGTAAGCCAATCAGGTTGTGGATTCACTTCAATCTGGAGCAGGATTGGGTGGTTCCTGCCAACCAATCATACTGCTGCATTGTTCTAGGACCAATCAGACTGCTGCATTCTGAATCCTATTGTTCTAGGACCAATCAGACTGCTGCATTCTGAATCCTATTGTTCTAGGACTAATCAGACTGCTGCAATTTGGATCCTATTGTTCTCAGTACATAACAAGCAGCATAATTCCACAAGAGCTGCGCAACTTCAAAAGCTACTGAACCGGTTGTTGGTGCCAGTCCCATTGGTGCATCCTTACATGCCAGAGCCACAAATATATTTGGCAACCTTGGATCATGGCAAAGCTGAATGGTAGTTCTTTGTGCCCTGTTAGATTCCCCCCCACCCCCGCAATGGAAAATAGGATGTGGTTGTTTTAAATAAACTGTGAACATGAAACAAAGACTGGAGAGTCTTGTCTTCTTTCTTTCTAGATGCTTTATTTGTTTTTGCCAAATGATAAAACAGGATCAAACCCGGTACAGAGCAGGCAGGCAGCTTAAACATTCCAAGACTGTCCCTTTGTTTTGTTTTGGAGGGCAGATATATAAGTCATTTATCTCCCCCTCCCCACACCATCTCTCTTTCTTCTTTCCTACTTTAGTGCTTTCCTTCTTCTACCTCTGATATGGATAAATACCACAGCATAGATACGTTTGAGAACCTAGTGGGAACTTGGCTGTTCTAAGGACAAAGATTAGGAATCTCTGGGACTGGAAGTGCATTTTTCAGCTCCTTGTAACAGACTTGCATGTGGGCAGATGCAGAAAGGATGGGGCGGGAAAGGAAGGTTCTATAATTCTTCTGTTTCACCTGCAACTGGCACGTTCACTTCAATGGTGTATTCAGTAGGCTCTCCAGACCCCAGCCAGGGTACCGGGGTTCTGTTGAAAGACGGTCTATTGGTGAC
Source organism: Podarcis vaucheri (assembly GCF_965113315.1). Taxonomy (NCBI): domain Eukaryota; kingdom Metazoa; phylum Chordata; class Lepidosauria; order Squamata; family Lacertidae; genus Podarcis; species Podarcis vaucheri. The sequence continues at coordinate 89,446,612 of NC_138763.1, read as the reverse complement.
TTCTTGGCTGCACACAATGATAGGTTCGGGTACCAAAGGGCCAGCATCAAATTCGGGCATTTGGAAGGTCATCAGCTTGGCTGCCTTCTCATATCCCCCATACGGCATTGCAGTCCTAGGGAGAAGTAGAATTGGCAATCAAGGTTTTGGCCTCAGCACTAGGGACAGTTCAGTGCATAGGGAAGCCGTAGCTCAGGCATAGGTAAACTCTGGCCCTCCAGATGTTTGGGACTACAATTCCCATCATCCCTAGCTAACAGGACCAGTGGTCAGGGATGATGGGAATTATAGTCCCAAACGACTGGACCTAATGGTCAGGGGTCCCTTTACCTTTACCTTTATGTTACGTATTTTTGTGTTTTTATACTGTTAACCACCAGAGGTGTACCTAGGGTCTTTTGCAACCTTGGCAAGGGGCTGTATCGGCACTCTCTCCCTTAAAAAAATCACTTTACCACACGCCTTTGTGCCACAGTGTGAGACAAACGGGAACCTTATCTTGTGTTTGAACTTGCCACAACAACACACACATATGCGTCACACTCTCCACAGTCTGATAGGTGACTCCTTGGAGGGGGGCCTGGGCCTACGCCCCCAGTGGAAGCCAGTTTCGTGTGCGCCCCCCCCCCAAGTATGCCTCTGTAATCAGCCCTGTGATCCCCAGATGAAAGGCAGTATAGAAACTGAATAAAATATCAAATATCTTTCCCCGCTGTTGTACTGTCCACATTCAACGTACCCTCCCCTCCCCTGCCACTTTGTCGCGCAGTTTTCCTCGTAACAACTCTCTGTCAGTTTCCATCTTTCTTCGTGTGTGTACTCTCTGCATCTTCTCTGCTCAGCCCTTCACAGTTTATAGAATCATCGATTTGGAAGAAACCAAAATGCCATTTTGCATGGGGTTCAGGTCTACCCCTTGGCTTCTCACAATGGGTGGAACCGGAGCCTGTTTCAGTCTTAGCAGGAAAGAGGGACTTCCAGTATCGACAGACCTTGGCTATTTTGTCTTGTACTCACAGCTTCCCTAATAACCAAAGAGCTCATCTCCCTTGCATTTAAGGGGAAAGGGTCTTTTTCCTAATACGAGGGTCTTACTTCCTTTTGCTGAAGCTCCAGATCAAATCCATTTTCTGTTTAACTCACAATAATCTTACTTACCATCCACTGTCAGACTCCACCAATATATCAAAAGTTTCCCCTTACCTGTTGAAAGATTTATAATGGCAGAGGTCTGCTTTGGAGCCATAAGAAAGGAGGTCAATTGTGAATTCACTTTTCTCTTGTGGGGTCATGCCTAGAGCTCTTTCCCATGGAGAGATGTAGGTCTTAAAAATGGAGACATGTTTCCCACTTCCACCTTTGCTGTCACCTGAAATATAACAACAACAACAACAACAACAACAACAACAGATTATTTAGGTCATTTTTTAAAGGCAAAACAGAGGAACACATAAAAGAATGCCAGTGGGGCAGATAAATGTTATGAATTATAAAGTCAAAAGGTGACAGTAGGTTGCTTCAAACAAAATCCAAATTCTGTACCAAAGAATCAGGAAGCCTCCATTCAGAATAAATTACGCAAGTTGTGCCATTCTGCGTGAATTTACCAGAGTGCCACATTGTCATTTATTTGGATGCAGCTGGAATAAGTTAGTAGTAGGAATAATAATACTGTAATAATAATAATAATAATAATAATAATAATAATAATAATAATAATTTTATTTTTTTATACCCAACCCATCTTTCCATGGTGCTGAAATGGACCAGGAAGCATAAACAATTGAATGTTTTATGACTGTCAGGGGTATCCAGATTTTGGGAAAGATAATGTAAAAGGCAGGATGTGGATTGCTTCTTGCGCAACTGAAACACGTATTTCGATCTCTGGAGCAATAGCACCCAAACCCTGGCATCTTTCCTCGCTTAAGCTTGTATATGTGTGTGTATGTGCTCACAGATACTTGCCTTTCCCGCCAGTGGTGTCACTTCCTCCGCTACCATCCACACCTCCTCCTGTGCCGGCAGATCCCTCGGTGTGGCCTCCTCCTGTTCCTCCTGTTCCTCCAGCTCCACCTTTGCTCCCAGGTTTTGGAGGAGGAGCAGGAGGGTATTGCAGTTTACTGGATCCATACTGCCCTACAGTTACACCACCCACCATCCTCCCACTGCTGTGTGAATAACCGTGAGAATCAACTCCGTAGTGTCCCCCAGGTGGGATGAATCTCTGAAAATGATCCTGGAAGGGAGGAGGGAGAGAGAGAGAGAGAGAGAGAGAAAGAAGTGTGAATGTCAAGGTGACGATTCATTACACCTATTTCCAGCTAACAAAAATCAATCCAATTTTTTTTAATGTAAATTGGATTTTCAAAATAAAATGCTTTTGGAGGAAAAATCTTTCTAAAGAAAGTTTTCTATTTAAGTTACATTATAGTCCAAATACTATTCATCAGGAAATAAGGATTTGTTCAAGTTTTTCATATGTGCTAAAACTCAGTCCAGGTTTTTTGTGCGTTTTTTTAAATTGCTTAACCACATCAGTTAACAAATATGGATACATATGCTATAATGTTATTGTTTTAGTTAAATAAATTGTTTAAATTGTTATTAAGGAAATGATTGTTTTTCTCCTTCCAGTGAAGTACAGCAGAAAAATTGTTCAATGATATAAAGGTAAAGGTACCCCTGCCCGTACGGGCCAGTCTTGCCAGACTCTAGGGTTGTGCGCCCATCTCACTCAAGAGGCCGTGGGCCAGCGCTGTCCGGAGACACTTCCGGGTCACGTGGCCAGCGTGACATCGCTGCTCTGGCGAGCCAGAGCCGCACACGGAAACGCCGTTTACCTTCCCGCTGGTAAGCGGTCCCTATTTATCTACTTGCACCCGGAGGTGCTTTCGAACTGCTAGGTTGGCAGGCGCTGGAACCGAACGACGGGAGCGCACCCCGCCGCAGGGATTCGAACCGCCGACCTTTCGATCGGCAAGCCCTAGGCGCTGAGGCTTTTACCCACAGCGCCACCTGCGTCCCATGTTCAATGATATACAGTTAACTTATTAACCCTCCCAATAATTTCATAGCTATCAGTCTATGTATTTCTAATAGTACAGTATAACCAAATCAGTAATTTTTATATAACTGTAAAAACTACTCTGAAAATTTATTATTCCAAAAATGAAACCTTAATCTGCTTGTAAATATCAAGATTATACCAGAAAGAATGAGTCTTTCTGTAAAAAAATATTTAAATCAAGTCTTACTAGCTAGTGATTTAAATCGTGATTTAAATTGATTTGATTTAAATCAAATCCACCCTGTGAGCAGTTATGCCATAGGTGTAAATGCGTTGGCAGGGCTGGTTGGGTGGCCTCAAGGTTATCTTTGTAAACCGCTTAGAGAGCGTTGTAGTTAAGCAGCATATAAATTCTTTAGATAAAATAAAATATTAGAAAGGAGCAACAGTGAGAATTGCTGCTGGCAAGAGTCTCTGTATCTTTGCTAGGTTTACTTACATTGTGAACTGCCCTGTGATATTCAGATGATACAAATTTAATTGATAATAATAATGATAATTAAGAAATAATAATAATTTAGGTTCTGAGAACTAGATTGTTAGGACAAAGTGCCCCTTGTTGCAATGCTAGGGCAGCACTCAAGATGTAACGGGCGGTAAAAGGCACAACTAAGACACAAACATGCATAATGCAGCAGGAGGAGACCTGCTAGAAAAGGAACAAAAATTACCAAGCCTACCTGCAATTTTAAACTTGACATAGTCAAGTTTACCTACAAACTTAGAGTTGGGTGTGGGAAGAAAATCCATACAAGCGTATGACATTGATTGGTTGGCAGCTTAACTGATATCTAAGGGAACCTCCTCCACCAATTCTGAAAATTGTAGAAATAGAGCGGTTGATCAGCAGGGTGCCCTTTTCACCCCATGATTAAAAACAAACACCTCTGCTATGCCATCTGTGTGCAGATTTGTTGGGCGTTTTTTCCTGCAGGTTTTCTCCTTCTCCATGTAGCTAATCCCAGCAAGTCATTTTGACTTTTGCCAACAACAGGCAATCTGTGCACTAACTAGATGATGTTCATATTATCCAGCTATTTGCCTTCACTAAATACATTTTGCAGGAAAAAATTTAGGAATGATTTGCACAGTCATGTGCAAATCATGAAACAGAGAGATAACAGCAACTACTCAGGTTCTGTTGAGCAAAGGCACATGATTGCAGGATTGCAAGGCCCACTGGATCCACCTGCAAAATCACCTCTGAGGGATCCTAGCAAAACCCCACATTGGTTTTTTTTAAAGGGTCAAGCACTTTGCTTGCCTGTTACATGCAGCACTGTTTGGCGATGAGAAGCTTTCCAGGCTGTAAACAGGCTTCCAAGGCCAGCTGTTCGGTCAGCTAAATATAGGATAGAAGAAGTGAAAACCCCACAAGGCTGAGTGTAGAATTATCTAACACTCCACTCCATGTATTCAGCTGCAGTCGCCAGGGCTTCACGGCAGGTCATCCAATCTGCAGTCTGGGCACAGAGCCATCAAGCAAACTAAATTGACAGAGCTCTGGGGAATCTCCCTCCCTTGCCTATATAAATTTCCCATTTTAAGAACAAGGAGAATGAATTCCCTCTGAATGTTAGGAAATATGGGATTGGGGGTTGAGAGGAAGAGAGGAAGAGAATCTGAGTCATGGAAGGTTTCATCTCTGATGCGGCCTGGAGCTGGAGGCTGTGGCTGGTAGGGCTGTCTGTTCCCATACTAAACAGGGAAGCATGGAGCGGCACAAACACAAACTGAAATCCGCAACTGGTTTCTGAGTTCAGGAGGCCAGACTGCTTGAAGGGTGAACATGTGACGATGATGCCTACGTCTGCAGGTGGGCAATTCCTCAGCACAGCTTCTCACTAAACTCCAGCCGCCAACAACCATCTGGGGCTGCTTCCCTCCCTTGCATCTGCTTCCTCTTCTGCCAGGCTAAAGTCCCTGTGAGCGCTTACCAAAATTGTGGGGCACCCCAGCCTCGTGTTTATCCAGCAAAGATAAAGGTAAAGGGACCCCTGACCATTAGGTCCAGTCGTTACCGACTCTGGGGTTGCGGCACTCATCTCACTTTAGTGGCCGAGGGAGCCGGCGTACAGCTTCCGGGTCGTGTGGCCAGCATGACTGAGCCGCTTCTGGCGAACCAGAGCAGCGCACGGAAACACCGTTTACCTTCCTGCAGGAGTGGTACCTATTTATCTACTTGCACTTTGATGTGCTTTCGAACTGCTAGGTTGGCAGGAGTAGGGACCAAGCAACGGGAGCTCACCCTGTTGTGGGGATTCGAATCTCCGACCTTCTGATCGGCAAGCCCTAGGCTCTGTGGTTTAACCCACAGCGCCACCCGTGTCCCATTATCTAGCAAAAGGAGCTAGCAAAACGCACCCACTCTTAACAAAGCCACAATTGATCCTCTGAAATGCCGAGCTGTTCTAAGAATGGCTAGGCCCACAATTTGAAACAATCGCATGCACGTAAACTGGTGGTATTTAGTGGTGCTTGCAGTACAAAATAGAAAGTGCGCATGCAGCGAGATGCATCCAGTGCATTTCAGTTACTGAGATCCAGTCATGCACCACCTGATTTTCTACAGACAGCTCAAAAGTTTGGTGGTTGCCTTCAACAAGGAGAATGGAAAGCCAGACTGAGCAGGGGATGTGGGTAGATAAGAGTGAAGAAGAGGAAATCCCTGGGCACTGATCTAACTTAGCTGCACAATAACATCAATACTGTAGCCTCTGTCTAGCCCAATCACAAAACGTCCCATACACCACAATCCTAATTCCGAGGTACATAGTAAATAAACTCTTTTGACCACATATTCCTACCAAAAGAGGGCACAGAGCAGCATCAGTCAGCATGGCCAGTGGTCAAGGAGGATGGAAGGTGAAGTCTATTTGAAGGGTGACAAGTTTACCAGCCTTGTCACAAGAAGATCAAAATATAGGGAAGGATGGAGGTGATCAAACAAATGGAGATGCCCACATAATTGTGCTCCTAAGTCATCGGGGATATCATATGGTAGTTGGAGGTCTCATTCAGTGAGATATACTGGTAAACAACTTCCTTAATTTTGTTCTCTGCATCTTTGTACGGACGCAGTCCTGTTCACCTGTCCTTGAAACAGTTGTTTAGTTTCTGGCCTGGGGATATTTAAAAGAACATATTCTTTGCTTGCACGCCCTCCAGCATTTCTCCAATGAAAATAGGGATGGTTGATTCAATAATAGTATATTATTATTATTATTATTATTATTATTATTATTATTATTATTATTATTACCCCCGCCGCCCATCGGGCTGCCCCAGCCACTCTGGGGGACTTCCAACAGATATAAAAACATAATACAGTAATTAAACATTTAAAAACCCCACTTCCTTATACAGGGTTGCTTTCAGATGTCTTCATACCCTCCAACATTTCTCTGATTAAAATAGGGACACCCTAAGGGAAAGTGGGACATTCTGGGATCATATAAGAAACTGGCTTCTGTAAATCCAGGACTGCCCCTGGAAAATAGGGACACTTGGGGGGTCTACAACTACTATGTTAGTAGGATAGTCTGAGAGCTGGTTACTGCCCCAGAGCTTCATAATTGAGCAGGGATTTAAACGTGGGTCTTCCTGCTTGAAATCTGACACGCTTATCTGGTACACTAAACTGGAACATTCCCTTCCACTGGGGCCTTTCTACAGCTGCACACACACACACACACCCATACATTTGAAGCACGCCCCAGAAAGAATCCTGGGAACTGTAGTTTGTTAAGCAACGTGTTGTGCTTTAAATAGCTAGTGTGGATGTGACCCAAGAGCTGCTGTTCAGGAAGAAACCAAGAGTTCTGGGGACAGATGAGCTCCACCTGAGTACAATTAGGAAGGGAATCTTCGGATGGTGACTCGAAAAGGCCGAGCGAAGAAGGGTTAACAAAACCAAACACCAGGCTTGGTGGAAGGGAGAGACAAAAGTGCAAAGAGGAGTCTTCTCTGTGCTTTAGGCAAAGTCTGCAAAATCATGAGCGAACGATGCCAATAAGAAAATAGCCAAAGGGAAAAAGGGGTATTGATGCATCATGTTGTTTTAGATGTTTGTACATAGAAAAATGCATTTATTATGAAAAATGATTGGGAGAGACTGGGGACACCAGCAGGATTATGACCTATGTTGGCATTATGAAGACATAATGGGGTGAGACATATGGATGTGTGTTGTCTGCAATAGCTATAGGTATGTTCTGTTCAGAGGCAACAAAAAAGGGATAAATTGATGGGCTGTTCACTAAGATATTCACTGAAGGACCAATTGATCATGGATACAACAGCTGTTGCGAGACCTATCTTTCACAAATTTATATAATAATAAAAGTCATCCAAACTATTCGCTACATCTTGGGACAATGGATCGCATACATTGATTGTGCAAATAAGTCCTTATTTTTGTCTTGCCTGAATTTACACCCTGCCGACTAACACTCCTAGCCATCGTGTCAGGGCTCCCACCTAGAGTTCCCTAGGTTCCTGAGTTCACAGGTTTGCCCTCCCACTCAAAGAGAGTTAAGGGGAGAGTGATGCAGGTACAGACAATGTGCTGGTCCCCAAGGCTCCCCCTTGCATGTTTATTTAACCCTAACAAAGGTCCGTATACTTAAAGCTATGGTTTTCCCAGTAGTGATCTACGGAAGTGAAAGCTGGAACATAAAGAAGGCTGGTCGGCGAAGAATTGATGCTTTTGAATTATGGTGCTGGAGGAGACTCTTGAGAGTCCCATGGACTGCAAGAAGATCAAACCTCTCCATTCTGAAGGAAATCAGCCCTGAGTGCTCACTGGAAGGACAGATCCTGAAGCTGAGGCTCCAATACTTTGGCCACCTCATGAGAAGAGAAGACTCCCTGGAAAAGACCCTGATGTTGGGAAAGGTGGAGGGCACAAGGAGAAGGGGACGACAGAGGACGAGATGGTTGGACAGTGTTCTCGAAGCTACTAGCATGAGTTTGACCAAACTGTGGGAGGCAGTGGAAGACAGAAGTGCCTGGCGTGCTTTGGTCCATGGGGTCACGAAGAGTCGGACACGACTAAACAACAACAACAATATGAAGTGGCTGAAAGGGGCTCTTGAGTTCTAGCATTGTGTGAGGGCAAGGGGAAATGTTACCTATTTCTTCTTTCCACACCGTTCATCATCTTACACAGAGTTCTCATTCCCCCAACAATCCAACAATATACCTGGTTCTAATTCTTGAACAGACAGGTGAACAGAAACCCCATTTAAAGTGTTCTTTCTTTGAAAGCCAAAAAGTCAGTTCTTAGGGTTAATACCGGCAGTGCAATTGGTGATCCCATTAATAAATATCTGGGTATAATAATAAGAGGTACTGATGAATCTTGAAAGGTTTCCCCCCTTCATAATATCTTGAATACAGGCAAATGGTATGGAAATGAGCAAATGAGTACTTCCATCCACAGAACATGAAACCAAGGGGAGAAATGTATGCAATACACACACAAAACAATATATGTGCAAAACAACTATATTTCTGCAAGCTTGGGAGGCTGGTGAATGATGGAATGGTAGAGATGAGATATGAGATATCTAGTGAAGAAGACAAGTGAGAAGGTAGATGTGTGCACATTCTATTTACACACACATACACAAAGGGAGAAGAGATGGGGAGGGCAACGGTTTGGCGGGGGCATTAGGAAAATGTTTGTCCTGGCAAAGTGACAATGCGGTATGGCTCATTCCTGTTCTGTGAGGTATTAATCACCCCATGAGTACAGTGCTCATTGCAGTGGGACACAGGATCACGTGTGGTGCAGCTCATGTAAAAAGCAGCTGCTTCAGACATCAGGAAAGGGCATTTTCATACATTTCACTTTTGTTTTTGTTGTTACTTTCAATGCCAGTTTAATATAGGATCAAAATGACCCCAAGCCACTGGAGCTGCATGTCCACTGCACACTAAAGGCTGGCATGATGACCTTTGGACATTTGCCCAAAGTGGCTTGAGTTAGTCACCAAATAGCCTGGCTAGCCCAGAGGGCACCTTCAAGTTTGGTGCAGGCCAAGCCTTCTGTTTCAACGAGAGAGAACTCCACTTGTGTGCCCTTCAGCTGCCTCACATGGAAGTCCCAATAGCGGCAATTTTCCTGATGCCGCAAGGCACTTGGGCTGTCTTTAGCTCCAGCATTTCTATATGTGCTTCAGGAGAACTAGGCAATGAAAAACGATCCACCTCAGGGAGATGGAACTGCTAGGCATCTCAAGGTCCTGACGTCACTGGGGGAGGAGGCCTGCTGAGATGGGGAGATGCCATGAAGCTCTTTTCAGCGTGCCCTAAAGGGAATGATTGAGACCACCATGTGTGTTTCTATTTCCACCTCCCTGATGAAGAGCTTCCCAAAATGCTTACAGTCTATGTTATTAACAACACGTCTGGAGTTACAGTCACTCGCCTTCAGTCACTGTCCTCAGCCCGCGTAGAAAGGAGCCTTTAGTTTGAAACGGGGGAAGTTAAGACCTCTCCAAATCCATGTTGTGTTGTACATGGAAGCTTAAATCCTCTGTAATTAGTCAGTTGTTATAAGGGAGTCAAACGCCTTTCCTCAAATAGCCTGCCAGATTGTTTGGGAACTACATTTCTCCGGTACTCAAACCACTATTCACAGTTGCTGGCAATGTAATGAAAACCCCAATATATCCATGACAAGCACTGAATGCTACAAGGATCTGCGGTTTTTTTTGCATGTCACGGGTCGCTAACGGCTGGAATCTGTGATACTGCTGATGGTGAGCAACCCTGCGCTTACCTGTGCAGGTAATATTTCTATAAAAAGTTAAAATAATACCTGTGAGGTGTTTTGTTGCAATTCTGCACATGTTTATTTAGAAGTAAATCTCCCTATGCTCATTGGGACAGAATTGGTACCTGCATCTCCTATGTCAGAAGTGAGAGGCCACCTAAGATTCTGAACCCTAAACCCTTCCCCACACCCTCCAAGTGTCCCTATTTTCCAAGGACAGTCTTTACAGAAGCTGCCCCGGTTTCTGATTTGATCCCAGAAAGTCCTGCTTTTCCTTAGAATGTTCCTATTTTCATTGGAGAAATATTGGAAAGCTATGGTAGGACATCTCTATTTTCATTGGAGAAATGTGGGAGGGTATGGAGTTATGTGACCCCCGAGCCAAGGAGATAAGTAACTATACAGCCTTTAGAAGACATCTGAAGGCAGCCCTGTATTGTGAAGTTTTTTAATGTCTGATGTTTTATTATGTTTTTATATATATTGGAAGCCACCCAGAGAAGCTGGGGCAACCCAGTCGTATGGAGAGGGTATTATTATTATTATTATTATTATTATTATTATTATTATTATTACTACTACTATTAAATAGAATGTACCTATTTTTATTGGGGAAATGTTGGAGGGTATGCACCCCAATATTGCTTTAAAAAAAGCCATTGAAAATAAAGCCAATCAGTGATCATGTCTACGACCTACATGCACCGCTAATGGTGTCTGTATGGTGCTGGGGATCCTGAATTAGGAACTGTCCTGGACCCATAAGCCCTGTGGGAGTCCCAGAGCGGTCTGTAGCATAGTGTGGGTTGCCAGCATCCGGGGCCTTGCAGGTGCGGAGGGGGGATGGGAGGGAAGGAAATGGACAGGGTTTGCATGTGCATTCAACTGCCTAACAGCACCTGTGTCACCCAGGAGATTGCAGCCGCAGAGGAGAGTTGCTCTGTTGTCTGGAAAGGCCACTTCCTGGTTCGCATGGAGAAGCTGTTTACAACAGAGTCCAGCGACGGAAGTGCACAGCTGTTTTGAGGCAGCACCGCGTGTTGACATTTTACGCCCCTAACAATGTTGCACACAAGGCAATTGCCCCTGAGCCCCTGCACACTACGCCACTGGCCTGTGGGCAGGCCAGCAATTATTGGTCGGCACGTAGCTTGGAAAAGCTGCCCTTGTCCAAGGCCCAGCACTTAGATATGGAGAAAAGACTAGGACCTTCTTTGCTTGCCACATGGAATTCAGTGGCCTGAGAAGCAGCAGTGAAGCTCTGCCTCTGCCTGCCACTATCTCTTGCTTCCTTAGTTTGACTGCAAAACTTAGGGAGGGTCTAGGAAATATAATGAGATATCACACTATGAAGAACAGGGCAACATGTGAATCCAGGACATGCTTTGGATTTCCCCCTGGCATGCAGCCCCTGGAAGGCTCCCCACGAGGAATTACAGCCCTTTGGGTTGAAAAACAGACCCCTGGTCTATTAAACTATTTCTATTTAAAGTGGTAGGAAGGGTCATTTGCTTCATTATAACCTATGTGCTTCTCTTTGTACGCTTCGAAAAGCAACTTCAAACACAGTGAGTCAAATTCAAGAATAAAAGCAATATTTTATAGCATCACGTATATTAACAATCTATAATAAAATATATATGTATGATGTAAACTTTCCCTCTTGTTGTTCTTAACTGATGTGGCTTTCTTGCTTCTGGACAATAAATCATTCTCTGCAGTTGCAGTGCCAGCCCTAACATTTGGCAGAGTGGGGCAACTAATTTTGAGAGTCACGAAAGATCAGCAGTTGTTCCTTTTGTTGTATTTCTACTCCCAAGGAGAAGCACTCACAGGATTTTCTGCCTCAGGTGCTAAAATAACTTGCCTAGCCTTAGGCTCTATGCACCTTGCCTGAGAGCAAGGGGAATCATTTGTAGTTCAGCTACAGGCAGCAATCTGGGTCTGTTCTTAGCAGGGGCAGGACAGCAGGTAGATTATATTTGCTTTTGGGTCCCTTGCTCTGTTTTAGACTCCCATGTGGGAACATAGTTGTCAGATCTCTATGCACAATTTGTATATTTATAAACAAACATATATCACCCAAAAAATGCCACACCCCTCTAGAACTTTCTCCTCACAAGGAAATAGCTCCTGTAGCGACTGCTGCTGGAACTTCAAACAATTTGCAGAAGTAGGTGAAACAATATTATTTGAACATTAATATACGAGGGAGATAGTAAGGTGACCTGCTTTTCTGCCTCATCCTCTAGACAAGAGGTCCTTGTTCCATTTTATCCTCAAAAGATCAGGTACAATAGGCTCGGATGAGAGGGACTGACCAGCTTGAGTCTGTTCAAATGAGCTTGACGGCAGGAATTTGAATTTGGATGTCTTATATCTCAATCCAACCTACTAACCCAAAACCACTCTGGTGAGCTGTGGGCCTGATCTGGCTTCCCAAATGATTTCAAATGCCCCCTCCCAAATATATCCAACCATTCAGCAGCAGTGCTGCCAAAATAAAAGAGTTATTATTAACTACCATGCATTTGTATGGAGGTATACACCTACTGTAATTTGAAGATCAGTATTTGTATTAGGGCCAGCTTTTATATAGGCACAAAAACAAACTTCACCAAGAACCACAGCCGGTCCTGCCTTTGGGCACTTTTGACAGCATGCAACCATCTAGGTATCCTTTTTCGTCTATGATCAGCATGGACAAATGCAATTGACCACACATTTCTATACTTACCACAGAATTGTCGGTGAACACATCTGGGTTGTTCTCATATATGAATTTCTCTACCCTTAGTTGACGAAGTTTGAACATCTTGGATCCCTTGTTGGTGAGGAGAGAGAGTTCTTCTAGCATCACATCCCTGGGGATGCTGATCTTCTTCCCCAGGTTCAGCTTGGACCCTTCTTGTGGCATGACTGAAGGTGTACAACAAGGACAACGTTACAACTACAAGAAACCTCCATTTTGACCTCTTTCTTCATTCCTCCAAACCAGTGCAACCAGAGCAGTTAAAAAACAAAAAGCCTATAAAGTGTGACTGGTGGAACTGGCCTTCTCTGAAGGGAAATTATGGGCCCTTGATAATTTAATAATAGGTAAGAAGAACTTAAATGACCTTGGTGGTGGGATTGTAAGAGAGAATCTACATGTGCTGGTGGGGGTAAGCACCCTTCTTTCCTTTCTGTAAATATTGTGTAATTGATTCCATTCCCATTATATTGGCAAAATGTAGGCTTGGGAACATACATTTGCACAGTGCCAAACAGCTGACCTTTTTCAGAGTGGTGAAGGTTTTATTGCAGCCAAGCCCAAGGGAGCGGCTGATGGAGCTATCAGTGGCCTGTTGTGACAGGTTTTCGATACTTTTTGCAGATAAAAATCATTCGAGTCCACTCTGACTCTGATTTCACCTGTATCATGAGTGTATATGGTATACTGCCCAGTTAGGTTTCAAGCGTTCACTTCCTGAGGAGACTGCTTGAAGGTTTGCGGCCTACCAACTGCGTTGTTGCCCTGCGTTGTTGCCCTGCGTTGTTTCTAACAGGGTATGATCCCCACAGCCTTTTAAATAAATCTGCAGTAGGTGGAACCAGAGCCAGTGACAGTCAAGATTTAGTCACCTTCTTCCTCCTTGTTGAGTTACATAAAGGTAGTACTGAGACTGAGGAGGAGCAGGAAGCAGACAGGCAGTGCCATCCCTTGGTGTGGTTGGAAGAGACAGGTAACAGTTGGCTGAGGGCAAGACTGATGGAGCAGTGCCCCCATTCACCCAAATGGACCAGTCTCCACAGTGCACAGGTCACATCTAGACTGGGCTACAATTATGCTTTCCAAGTGGAGCTGCTTTTAAAGACAGTTCGGAGAGCGCAGTTGGTTCAAACTCTGGCCCTCCAACTTGCTGAGATGAACAAGGCAGTTACTGACTCTGTACCACAACTATGCTGGTTAACAACGAGTCATTTCAGTGCTGGTTTTAACTTTTCAAAGATTATTTGAATGATCTCCTCTGCAAACACAAACTTACTTCAGCCATTAAAATCAGCTGCTGAGGCCTTGCTCATTATTAGCAAAGATTAGATGCATGGACACAGGGGCAAGGATTTTTCAGGAGCAGCTCTGCTATGGTTGAATCCCCTTCTGTGGGAACTCTCATTGCTTTTAAATAGATTCTGAATACGTTATTAATGACTTTTTTCAGCTGGAACTCTCCAGAACTCAGTTCTGGCACCTGTCAGGTGGGCACCATTGCCATTCTGAGAGAATGAGGAAAGTGTTCATTGTGAGTTTCAACACCTCTTTTTCTAGAAAAATAACACCAATGTCATCAATTTTACAATACTTTTGTGCATGTTTTCTCCTGACTCAAGCATATATTACTATGCGGGTATGTTTCTTTTGATTAATTTGACTTCAATTATAGTTTTGTTGTTATTTTATTGGTAGCATTGTTATTTTGGTTTGTAGACTACCTTGCAAGTATTACTGCTAAAGGAAATTAGTGAAATAAGTAAATAAATGAAGAAACCAATAGTGGCCTTGAATGACCACCATCTTGTTACTAATCACCAAAAAGACACACACAAAAAGCCTCAATCTTGCCCTGTAAAAATCCATACATTATTGACGTCAAATTGTGTGTCCTTGCAAACAGTTTGTTACAGTACATGTAATGCACACAATGGTACCTTTTCTAGTCATGTTTCTTTCATGTAAGAAGTATGACCAGAAAAGCCACATGTTGCCATATCATAGTTTTGTTACAGTGGTGCCTCGCAAGACGAAAAGAATTCGTTCCGCGAGTCTTTTCGTCTTGCGATGTTTATCGTCTTGCGAAGCACGGTCCGTCGCAACTGCGCCTCTTCAAGCGGCTTTTTAAAAAAAGCGCAAGACGTTTTTGTCTTGCGAAGCAAGCCCATAGGGAAATTTGTCTAGCGAAGCACCTCCAAAACGGAAAACCCTTTCATCTAGCGAGTTTTTCGTCTTGCGAGGCATTCGTCTTGCGGGGCACCACTGTATTTGCTATTTCCTCAGCAACTGTGTGTTGTTTTCCCCCTGTGGAAGACCAGGGGGTGGTGACCATGGCTGTGTTCCAGAAGCAGTGGGGTTGGGGCGCAAGTGGAGGACCACAAGGAGTCAAGACGAGGGATAGACCAAGCCAGGAGAGAGCAGGGAAGCCCAGAGCCAAGGGGATGAGGGACCCAGGCAGGCACAGAACAGCTGGAGTGACAGGAATACCAAACAGTTGACTGAGGAGAGAGCAAGGGTGGGACCTCTGGATCCAGGCTATCAGAATTAATGGGTGTGGAAGGGACAAAGGAGGTCATAAAGGGAATGAGGCTGAGAAAATTTTGCAGGAGGAAGAAGTAGAAAGGGAGTGAGTTTGCCTGAGAGCTAGAGAGGAGGAGGAATAGCAGCAGCAAAGAAGCCATTGCCAGCCAAGCTTAAGCAATAAGTTTGAGGTGGTGGGAAGGGGCTGTGTCATGGGTGGTATTATGTGGAGAGCAAAGATGGCCCCACAAAGGAAGAAAGTATCTATACAATGTGACATTTCCTCTGGCTATCCCGGAAGTGACATTTAGAGTCTTAACCATGTTTACTTCTATCTGTCCTGCTTAGCAAGCACCACTAAGTTTTGAACACGTTCAGTTTTTTGTTCCATTCACCCTGCAACTTTATCCATCTTTACACACTACTAGCTATCGCAGACAAATGGTTCTTTCTCAGTTAATGACAATATCACTCAGGTGGCATCAAGCAGGGTTGGCGGTACCTTTGAGAAACAATAACACTAGCCTACAAACTAAAAATACTTCATTGCCAACCTGTTGTCCTCAGTTGCTTATTCTATGAAGTGGAGATCTGAACTCTCTCGCCATGTCCACTTCCACAGTTTACAGCAGATATCGGGTGTCAAAAGACAGAGCAAAAGGACTGATCTCTATGGGTCATTGTCAGAACAGATGTTTGACTTAGGCAAGTGAAAATGGGCATGGCATTTGCACACCTGACAGCAGAATTCTTAGTCTCTGGATCTCTGGGTTGTTGTTTTTTACTTTTGATGATTTCCATCCTAATCCAAACAGAAATTGGCAGATTATGCTCATTAGAATGTGCACTAGCCCCGACACCAAGGAAGCCAGCAGAAGCCAATTTTTGGTCTTCGCCATTTTTTAAAAGGAAATATTTTTATTTAATTTTCCCAACCACATACAAACATAAACAAACAAAACAGGCTGTTAACATTTCATTTCTAAGACAGCAATCCCGGTCGCCTCTCATGGATTCAATTGTTGCTTCCTCAGCAGGAATCCACCATGAGAACTGTAACAACAGAACCTCTGTGATTTTGTTGATGTCTCCGCAGTACAGAGCTGGGATGAGCCCAGTTATACGCCACACAATCGGAGCAACACCATTTTGCTCACCTTGCAGGGTCTGAGCTCTGCATATGTTTGGGGCCCTAAACCTGAAGGCCACCTGGTCCTAAAACTTGTGCCACCGTTAACATCCTTCATGGTTCTTAGGTCACAGCTGTTCATATCCCAACCCCAGCAGTCACTTGCTGTGGCTGCTGTGCTGATAAACTATGTGCACAGCATGCTGGAGGCCATGCGACAAGGTTTCAAGCAATACTGAAGCATTTCAGCCAAGGCACTGCCATTCATTTACTATACTGAATCAGAGCTTCGTGTGGCTTGCTTGTGCAAGTATATTTATGCACCCCCCATCAACAAGTCAAAGAACTAGAGATTCAGAATCAAGCCATGCCTTTTTTCCAGTCAAAGCAAGATAATTAAACAATTAACTTCTTTCCCGACTCTTAACCACCCTGTCTGTACTGTACCTCTAACGCAGTACAGTAGTACCTCGGGTTACAGATGCTTCAGGTTGCAGACTCCGCTAACCCAGAAATAGTACCTCAGGTTAAGAACTTTGCTTCAGGATGAGAACATACATCACGCAGCAGTGGCGTGGCGGCAGCGGGAGGCCCCATTAGCTAAAGTGATGCTTCAGGTTAAGAACAGTTTCAGGTTAAGAACGGATCTCCAAAACGAATTAAGTTCTTAACCCGAGGTACCACTGTACCTATTATGACAGTCATGGATGCCATCAAAGGATCCTGGGGACTGTAGTTTGTTAACAATGCTGAGAGTTGTGAGGAGACCACTATTCCCCTTACAGAGCTATAGTTTTTTAGAGTTCTCTGAGTTGCAATCCCAAGAGTGGCTTAACACTCAATCCCTCTTCCCAGTGAACTCTGGGAATTGTGGTTCTGTGAGGTAAATAAGGAGTCTCCTTTCAACTCTCAAAACCCTTAACCAACTACAGTTCCCAAGATTCTTTGTGACGAGACATGACTGTTTAAAATGGCATAATACTGTTTTCAATGTGTAGCGCAAGAGAGGCACATATGTCAGTGTCAGGGCTGGATTTAGGTTTAATGAGGCCCTAAACCACTGAAGGTAATGGGGCCCTTTATATGTCCAGATGTCCTTTGTCAACAACAAATTGTCACTGTTTTTTGTGTTGAATATATGCTATAAGGTAATTTATGGACCTAATAGGTATCTAAAGCCATTTGCACATAACAAAATATGTATTTTATCAAAGTTATTGTTGAACTGAAATACAATTTAGAAGAAGTATATTAATAGTGAACTTTTTTGGGGGGGCCCAAGAAAGTGGGGCCCTAAGCTATAGCTTGCTTAGCTTATACGTAAATCCGGCACTGGTCAGTGTATATCTAAATAACCTTTGCCACTGCAGTGCTACTTGAAATCTAAGGACTTAACACCGGTGACAGTGAGAGACCGCAATAAATATCCATATTTTCTCCTCAGCTGGGAAAATATGGGTAGCCATTGTGTCCCTCACTGTGCCATTCTTCTGCTTGTGGGTTCCATCTTGTAAAAGAAAAAGAAAAAACTTGAAACCAACTGCATGTGACTAAACATCATCACATACAGTTTGGCTCTTTGGGGTGAGCCCTTTGGCTCTGTAAATATTCTAGAAAGCAGGAGACTGTTGTGGTCCTTCTACATAAGCCGTAACTTAACCACTCATGACTCTTCATTTTCATAGAAGCTTCTATGCTTGTTCTCTGTTTGGCACTCCACAGATACTCTAGGGAGGAAGTGCTCAGAGAGGATTTTATGTCTGCGTTCAGGTGCACATATATCTTACCTTCTTGGGTTAGTTCTAAAATGAGTTTAGTAGGTTTTCTCTTCTTATTGGGAGCCGGGGTTCCTGCAAGAGGCATGCTGTTTCTGTACGAGAATAGAATAGTGTAAATGAACTTCTCATTCGTGTTAGGTTAAATACAGAGCTGTTGCCTCTTTCGCGATGGAGTTTTCTTTCGTTTGCTAATCCCTTCCCCCTTCTGGCGTATATAGAAAAGGTGTCTACCAACTTCCTCTCTCAAGACAAAAGGGGCCAGTCCACACAGATGCTTCTGGAATCTTTCCTAGCCCCAGCAAACCCTAAGGAACAATGATGGCACATGACCTGTTTTTCATTCTGGCTGCATATTTTGCAGTTTTGGCCAATTTCAGCAATCACTTCTGGCAGTTCCCCAACTGCGAGAAGTGAAGTTTCAGGGAACCAGGCAGAGAGCTTTCCCAGTAGTGGCACCCGTCCTGTAGACACCTGCCCATCAGATATCAAACAGATAAATAGCTATACTTTTGGAAGACATCTTTAGGCAGCTCTGCACAGGGAAGTTTTTAATGGTTAGTGTATTATTGTGTTTTTAATATTTTGTTAGGAGCCACCCAGAGTGGCTGGGACAACCCAGTCAGATGGGTGACTACTACTGCTACTGCTGCTAAGAAGAAGAAGAAGAAGAAGAAGAAGAAGAAGAAGAAGAAGAAGAAGAAGAAGAAGCAGCAGCAGCAGCACCAACAGGAATTTCATGACCTGGTACCCAGCTGCTGGGTATGTTTGAGGTTTGTTGAGGTTCACCTGAGATCTCTGGTCTACAGACGACTCACCTCAGTACAGAGAACTATATTTGTTAATTATGATAATATACAGAAGGATGTACCAAAACAACAAATGAAATTGAGTGATGAATAAGCTATGCAGGAGATTTTATTCAGTAAGATAACTGTGTAGGCTGCAGATTTGGAAAGTAAACCCAAACAAATAATTTGATAATGTGGCATGTCCCTGAGGAGGACAGAAAGGACCAGGAAGCCTCCTTATTAATTTCTAGGCTGAAGAAGCTAAGGAAGATTCTCTGCTAACACTGGACCATATAAATGTTCCAGATATATTGTTAGAAATCTGTTCAGCAATGTTTAATAGATGTAGATACAACATGTTGCATGGCAGAAACATAATCTGATAATTAGTTTACATATTATCAGATTTATTTCTTAAATCTGTTACTTAAAAGTATAGCTGCTTTTTTGTTTTAAAGGTCACATCTACGTTGCAACAGAATAAGGTTTGTTATTGATAGTGCTTTTCTCTGAGGTGTTTTGTTTTGTTTTTAACAATCGGAGTATCTATATTGTGCTCATGAAAATGTATGTTGGTAAATGGGCAGATTTGGCTTGAGCAAAAAAATTAGTTCTGCCACTAACAATTGCTGCCTGTTTCAGGTATTCCAGATATGCAGGTTAGTCTGCAATATGTATCCCCGTGTTTTTCTTGCTTGAGTTATCAATGTTCTATTCTTTCTGGTTTCAGTTACAGATAGGTAGCTGTGTTGGTCTGCCATAGTCAAAATAAAAAAAATCCTTCCAGTAGCACCTTAAAGACCAACTAAGTTAGTTCTTGGTATGAGCTTTCGTGTGCATGCACACTTCTTCAGATACACGTGCATTTTTGTGTATCTGAAGAAGTGTGCATGCACACGAAAGCTCATACCAAGAACTAACTTAGTTGGTCTTTAAGGTGCTACTAGAAGGAATTTTTTTATTTCTGGTTTCAGTTATCAATAACGATGTGATTTGTGATCTTGTCTTATTTCATTCATTTTTCTCAAGTTATTGAACCCATCCCACTTTACACCTTGTTCTCTTTCATAAATGTGATACATCTGTTGTAAAAATAGTTAAAAAAAAAATTGTACAAAATTCATAATTGTTTTCAAAAACTTTGACAGACTGTATGTTTCTCAACATGAATTCCAGCCACAAATTCTAGCATGGTTTTGGTTTACGTACCATATTTTTAGGGCTGCCATATCCCCCAAAGTGGAAATCTAGACAAAGTTGGGGGTCAAAGTTGTTTAGCTTTCTTTGGGAACACCCCTCCCCAAAAAAGGGGGGAGCTTTTCTGGGAATTTTAACAGGTTTTCTTTAATAATAACAATAACAACAATAATAATCACCCTACTTGCCATATGTCCAGGAGATTACTTGTATAACGGGAAGCTAGAATAGCAGAATTCATTATGGAAAAAAGGATTTTTCATTTTAAAAAGCACCACCACCACGCAGAGCACTGTAATCCTGCGATCGCTCGAAGAATCTCGCTCACTGTGCTTGGGGGCACAAAACAGCGAATTGCGTGACATTTTGTAAGCGATTACAAAAAGTGCAAACTTTGTCCACATCCCCAGTCAAAGGCACAGTTGGCAGCTGGTAAGACATATGCCCTCCCTACCCTCAAAATACCCTTAGCCAAGACAAATAAAGATGAACATGGGACAGGATTAGCCCCTTCTGCAACAGTTAAGTGATTTCCATTCTTCCATTGGACTGCCTATGCGTAGCCATATGTGTGGGTTACACAAGAGGGAAATGAGTGAAATCTGCTCCTTACAAATATATATTGGGGTGGCAAAGTGCATGGGTGTGTGTATATGTCTAACATGTTAATTTATGATTAGGTTGTGCTTAAAAAGGTAAAGGTAAAGGTACCCCTGACTGTTAGGTCCAGTCATGTACGACTCGGGGGTTGCGGCGCTCATCTCGCTTTATTGGCTGAGGGAGCCGGCGTACAGCTTCCAGGACATGTGGCCAGCATGACTAAGCTGCTTCTGACAAACCAGAGCAGCGCACGGAAATGCTGTTTACCTTCCTGCCGGAGCGGTACCTATTTATCTACTTGCACTTTGGTGTGCTTTCGAGCTGCTAGGTTGGCAGGAGCGGGGACCGAACAACAGGAGCTCACTCCATCGTGGGGATTCGAACTGCCGACCTTCTGATCAGCAAGCCCTAGGCTCAGTAGGTTACACCACAGCGCCAGTAGTTTACACCATGTCCCATTAGGTTGTGCTTAGGGGAAAGCAAATGGAAGCAAGGATTTGGCAAAAGGGACCACCCACTGAAACATCACCGCACACACGACAAGCCGCCCACCAGAAAAAAAATGCACCAATAAACTTCCACATTTAGTGGCCCAATGGCAAAGGTCCAGCATATGTCCACTTTCCTTTCTGTTACATTGATTTAAAAAACAACAGCACATAGAGCTTCTTTTGGCTAGGTCTATTCCTCATAATCACCTCACTAACATTTGGGTACCCTATTAAGACTATATTACTTACGCCTCAGTTTTTGACAGTTCTCAAACTTCTGCGTTGGCATCACAATCCTATATTTTCTACTCAAATGTAATTCTGCTTGTTTTCCATTGAAATGCTCTTTGCCTGCATCGCTATAGCGGACCCACTCACAGTGACCCCCAACCCAGGCAGCAAGGGCCTAGGCAATGTTTATGTGTAACAAACCGAAAAGGAAAATATTCTGGGATTTTAAAATTGGTCACAACTTTTATTGATTATAGTTGTAGGTAGGCTTTGGCTCAGCCATTGGGTGCAAATCCAATTTCAGCCTCCAGGTGGGTGGCAGATGTTTGTGTGGGGTCGTGTCTGAGATTATGGGACTTCCTCAAAACATGGGTCTACATAGGTGGCCCATGCTTGGCTTCTGGACAGAGTTCTCACTAGACCCCTCTAATGGAGTACCCTGCGATCGCTCCAGTTTGCATTAGAGGTGATGCACCACTTCACACCGACCCAATATTAGACTAAAGGATTCCACTCAATGCCTTATCTGCCAAAAGTTGTGACTATTTGTTATCAGGAAGGCAAAACCTCCAAACAGGGTCAATCTTGTTTGCAGGAAATTCCTTCTCGGATCTGAATATGGTCCGAAACTTGGATGCAGCTGACCTTTATAGCTGGGCCCTCTCGCTACCTGATGGCCAATTTGAAATCTAGCGGTGGTGGATTATCCCACCATCCTTTGTAGCTGGCCGGGGGAATTCCGCAACTGCTGCCTACCCAGAGACTGAGTAAGCGGCCATTTTCTTACACTCGCATTTTACCCATTCTTCTGTATTGGAACCTGAAGTGTCATACATGTGGTTCCCAGGAGGTTAGACCTGCTTAACTTCAGGAAAGTGGTGGCCTCATAGATTAGACAGAGAAGGTGATGATTTGACCAGGAGTCCCCAGTGAGTTTAATTGTTAAGAGACATTTTTAATCTCTCTCTCTCCTTGTCCAAGAGCCAAATTAGGTTTGACTCAGCAGAACCATAATTTAGATCTACCCCCTCCCCCTCCCCCAACTTCAAGGCAGCTATAGGGGGCTGCCAATTTATTCAAGGAAATGGCACTGTGGGAATTTTTGTGTGACCTCCAGGGCCTTCTTAGATTTTAGCAATTTCGTTGGGAGTCGTCCCCCCCCCGCAAAATTTGTTCATGTCCATACCACTCTCTAATTTGCAACTACTTCTTCAAGTGTTTCTGTATCATAATGCCCAGTTCCGTTCTGTTTTAGTTCTAAATTCATTGCTGGCTTGTAATCTCTTTCCTGCACAGAATATTCCTTTGTTAATAGCAGAAAAAAATGTACTTGTTAGAACTACTGGTTTCTTGTTAATCCGTTGATCATCAGAACCTCTGCTTGCCCTACTGCTCCTATTTGGGAACAGGAGGTCTATTTAGAGAAAGCCACCATGGAGGTCCCAAATTTCTTACCGAACAGCCTAAATTTAGCACCCAGGTCATCCCTCTGACATTTCCCTATGCCAACGGTACCCACACTTCTACAGGCCTATTCCTGCTGCTCCCTATATGGCTGCCTAAAGAGACTGGCCAACTTCATACCTGGGCAAACAACTCTTCTTGTGATCCTCCCAGCCATCACACTCCTTCCTATATTTTTCACATCCTTTCAGAAATTGTGTCTCATCTCCCATGAAGCAAGGATCCACCATATTAGCCAAAGGTTTTGTGCAGGGGTTTCTCCATTAAAGTAAGCAAATCATTGGCCCCAAATCATGAGCATCACAAGCATTCGCTGGAAATTTAAATTTTCTTATATGTTTCCCAGAATCTCACCAGTGTTCTCTGGTTTCCTTAGCAGCCGCTCTGGTCTCTGTATACTGCATTTTGCCTTTGAGAACCTCAACATTTTTGAAAGACTGTGTAGAAATGGATCTATTTACCTATGTGTCACATTCCTACAAGGTAGGCATAGGTTCAATTCAGTTCACAAACAAAGGCGAATCTGCCTAATTCACATTTTACGAAACAATATGTGAACGGAAATGCAACTGTTCAAAATTCTCACGTCTCCGAATTTTGCTGTGCAGTTCGCCAGCCAAGCAATGTGTACAAAAGTGCACATACTGAGATAAAATATGCATGAAAATGGATATATCAGTGAAAATAACATTTAAAAATGCATTATTTTGGGGAAAATAGAACTATCAGGGAAAATAAAATGCTTTGCAAAAATGCGTTAGGCAAAAATTGCATGCAAAAATGTGTATACGAGGTGAAATTAGCACTAAAATGCTGATGAATGTTCATGAGATTTTTTTTTAAATGGAAACTGATGTGGAAATTTCGAGAACTGTGCTCAGATTGGAAAAACGAGAAACTGACATAAACCAAAATGGAATTATTCACCCATTCCTAGTCATAATCAATGCAATAAAATGATAATTAATCTGCTGTTGTATTTTGTTGTACACTTTGAAGGTTGAATATAGATATAGGACAATCTCTTGAAGCTTAGAAAGTTATTTTCTCAAAAAACCGATTGCATAGGAAAACCCCTTCCATTACTTTTGTTTTTGCTAATGCAGAAGTTATTTACACCAGTAGGAACAAAACCACAGGGATATTATTTCACCACACAATCCTAATTCACCCTTTTGTCTTCCAGTTTTTCCCTTGGCGAGATGAGAATGTCTGAGACAGGGAATTCAACAGATGAATTTGTTGCGTTCATTTGCTATCCATCATTAAAATTAAGGCTGTGGAAGTGGTTAAAAATAAAACAAGACCACCTTTGAACTTCCAGTTTTGCTTCTACAATTATGTGGGAGAGTTCTGGCAATTGCACCCCAAACTCTCAGCCATGACAAAATAGGTAGGACTTCTTTGACAGATGGCATAACTGGTAGAATCTAGCTGTCCAGGGAGCTGATTGCACCTTCTATTTAAAGCAGAAGAAGAAATCAGCTAGCTGGACATCTAAATTCTGCTCTTTCTGCCATCTGTTCTCCAGTCTCTGATTAAAAGTACAGAATTGCAGGCATTAAACTGAGAGGATTTGTGAAATGTATCCATTGCAAGCAAGTTTTTTCATTCATTATTCTTAGATTTCAAGGGCAAAGGACAGCATTACTCTTGTATCAAAAGACAAAACACATTTCACCCTGTAATTCCTCATTTGAGCCCAAGAGCTCAGGCTGGGCTAGAGCTCCTTCATCTTAAAACTGTTTTTACGGTATTTTTTTAAATTTCATTTTGAACAGTTTGAGGTGAGAAGTGAAGGCTGATTGTTGCTGTGTAGCACCTTGGCCAGAGCAAATGAGAACCCTACAGGTCAACAAAATGTCTTCTGGAATGGAGTTATTTACTGATTTCCACACACTGGGATCCATCCAACAAGTGTGAACTCCATGTCATGTAGTTGCCAAATGTGTATATCTCCAAATCAAGGGCAGCAGATGTGCCAATTAAATGCCCCGTATGAATACTTCGGCAAGATCCTGGACAGCTGCTCCGGTGATAGAGAAAACGAGCAGAAACTAGCTGGCAAGGCATTGGTGCTACTACCTGACCTCATGGGGAATGGGAAAGAACTTCTGCTGTAGTATTACTTAGTGAGATAAGTTAGTAAATGGGGAAACATGGGAGGAAACACCCTTATGTGCAGTATACTGAGATACATCCAAGAGAAAGAGCTGATCTATTTTGACATTTAGTAAGGCCACGAAAGGAACGGGAGAGTTGGCAGGCTTCCCAAATGTCCTGGATGGTAACTTAAGACTGCTGAAGCTGCCAGTGCCGGCGGTGACAATTTTGAGTGGATGGCTTCAAGAAAAAGGGATCTCTGTAATGGTCATTGTCCCCAAGAGCGGGACTTCAGCAGGACTTTGCTTTTCTAGTGTACGAAAGAGGGTCCGCTGGATTTAGTGGTTCCGGGAGTGTTTAGGGAGGAAAGGGGTCTCAGGCTCACAGGTGCAAGTACTTCTTTCTGCCTGCTTTGCCTGTTAACCCCCTTCCCCACTGCCAGGCAGCGCACTGCTATGCAATGCAGACTTTCCACCATTTGTTCCGCCCCCTCTCTTAATGTCCCATCCCTCCTAGCTACCTTTCCCGGCTCCCCATCACCTTGTGGAGGCACTCACCTCAGGCACGCATGCACAGGCCACTCCGCAGAGCCTCCAGCAGCAAGAGCAGACCTTGGTGTGTCTGGTGTTCTTCGCTTGCTTGGTCTTGCAGGAGGCTTAGTAGCTCTTCTTGACCCCCCTGGGTATCCGGGGGCCCACACGCTCCCTGCTCAGGGTCTGCACGGCACAAAGTGCTGATGTGGAGTGCTGCGAATTTGACTCTTGGAGACACTGCTCACACAGACATCCTGGGGTTATTAATAGTCAACGGGATCTCGGAGTCCAAGAGTCTCAGATAGCACCAGCCCAGGCAAGGCTGGGAAGAGAGAAAAGTGCACCTCAGCACTCCCACGACAGCTACCTCAACCTGGGGCCAGATACCAAGCAGGGGACCAGCTCTGCACATCCCTCTCCTTCCTCTGGGTTGTAAGCACTGCTGCTACCTGCATAAAAAGCTATGTGGATTATATGCTTGAAATCGCGCATTTAAGGGCAATCGGCTGCAAGCTGATAAGAGATGGGTCGGTTGGGGCAGGCAGTTCTGCAGAACTTGGCAGGCAGCTCTGTGAGATGAATGGGCGTGGAAAGGTTCTGGGGCTCGGAGGGGAACACAGACGAGCAATATGATCACAGCCCCTCTATGTCGTGCCACGTGTCACTTCTGCTGCCGTTGGCATGGTGGTGACTCAGTGTACTTGTTTCAACTCTCCAGTGTGCAAAGCAGGAAGAAAATAGACACTTTGCATTTCAGTTCACATACTTTTACCAACAAGTATGAGTACTTGCAGCAGATGGGGAAATTATTTACCTTCCAAATTTACTTTTAACATTTATAAGTTGCCTCTCCATTTAGAAAGCCTCAGAGCAAGGAAGTTAGGCATGAAGCAATCCTGACTCCTTAAGAGGAATGTGTGTCAAGAAATCTGGAGAAAAGCAGGACTGTGGGAATAGAGGGCTCCCCCTGGATGACCTATTTATTTAACATGCATCCTGGTTTGCTTGCACAAAGCATACACAGAAGTTAGTTTATATCCGGTGTTTATTGAGCATTCATTCTGATTTGCTTGCATGGGTTATGCAAGAACAACGAGCATTTATGTCCTGTCCTGCTCATCGTTCATTTATCTTGTGCTTTTCAAATTGTTCCATCACTTTCAACAGTCCATTTCTTTTTTTAAAATGGATTTGTTGTGCTAGAGGGTAGACTGCTTCAATTTTTGCGACCTAAATGTCTCACAAAATATTAAGCAGTCTGGAGGCGCCCTAAGAGAAACACAGGGAAGCAAGGGACTGGAAGCACAAGGCATGCCAAGCAAGAGCTGCAAATGTCAAAGCCATGGTGAAGGTGGTGAAGGTCCTGTGTGAGTGCCTGGAGGCATTTGGAGGATGGATGGTGGCTTACAGATTGGGGTTGAATCCTGACAAGATGGAAGTACTGTTTGGGGGCGGGGACAGGGGGCGGGCAGGTGTGGAGGACTCTCTGGTCCTAAATGGGGTAACTGTGCCCCTGAAGGACAGGTGCACAGCCTGGGAGTCATTTTGAACTCACAGCTGTCCATGGAGGCACAGGTCAACTCTGTGTCCTGGGCAACTGTCTACCAGCTCCATCTGGTACGCAGGCTGAGACCCTACCTGCCTGTGGACTGTCTCGCCAGAGTGGTGCATGCTCTAGTTATCTCCTGCTTGGACTACTGCAATGCACTCTACATGGTGCTACCCTTGAAGGTGACCCAGAAACTACAACTAATCCAGAATGCGGCAGCTAGACTGGTGACTGGGAGTGGCTGCCGGGACTACATAACACCAGTCCTGAAAGACCTACATTGTCTCCCAGTACATTCCCAAGCACAATTCAAAGTGTTGGTGCTGACCTTTAAAGCCCTAAACAGCCTCGGCCCAGTATACCTGAAGGAGCATCTCCACCACCACCGTTCAGTATACCTGAAGGAGCATCTCCACCTCCATCGTTCTGCCCAGACACTGAGGTCCAGCGCCGAGGGCCTTCTGGCAGTTCCCTCACTGCGAGAAGCGAAGTTATAGGGAACAAGGCAGAGGGCCTTCTTGGTATTGGTGCCTGCCCTGTGGAACGCCCTCCCACCAGATGTCAAGGAAATAAACAACTATCTGACTTTTAGAAGACATCTGAAGGCAGTTTTTAATGTTTGATGTTTTATTGTATTTTTAATGTTTTGTTGGAAGTCACCCAGAGCGGCTGGGGAAACCCAGCCAGATGGGCGGTGTGTGTTTGTGTGTGTAATAATTTATTATTATTATTATTATTATTATTATTATTATTATTATTATTATTATTATTATTATTGAACTGGGTGCAGCGTAGGGTGCAGTGTAGAGGAATTGCTGACAGCAAGATGCAGTCAAGTAAGGTGGTCATATTCAAGGTGTTTCTTCCCAAACATCAAGTGCTGTCAGATTCAGCATTGGTAACTGCTGCAATTCCAGCTGGGTTATGTGACACCAGGAGCTTTTATGCTTACCCTCAGCGCTGTTGTGACCCAGCCTCTGACCCCTCAGTTATTGAAACCCCCTAACGCAATCTCAGAGTCCCTGAATCCATCAGAAATAGAATTTGAAAGGAAACTCTCTACAGGCCTTTCCGAAGAAAAGGATGCTGAACTCACACTCTGAACCACTGTGGTCAGTTGCAAAAGACGGCTGGGCTCTTGCGCTGTTAATAATCGTGCGGAAGAGGGAATGACAGCTTGTTGTGCAAACGACACCTGCTGAATTTTCCTCTTTCACATAACTACTGTCAATTGTGGGACCGTGCTCTGGGAGTCATCAAGACTTGGGATTTGGCTGGCTATTGATGGATCTCAATTCTCTGAAAGTTTCCTTGGATCCTGTGCTGCTGGGCTCTTACCAGCTGCTTGTAAGCAGGCTCTCCATGGTTTGGTTCATACATTCAGCATTCTCCCCTGCAAGTAACCTCATTCCCATAGCCTTGTGCAAGAACGTATGAGCCGTTTCACGTCAGCGCCTGATCTTGCAGAGCATCCACTCTCGGGATTCCCTTTCTTTTTTGAAAGAGAAACCCTTCCCAAGCAGGGGCTCAGTCTCTTGCAATCAGCTATCAGGCAGAGCACCCTTCTCCCACATGGGCTATCTCATGGGGGCCTCTCCATGTGGGTGCCAGGAGTTGTTAGGGCTACAAATTGAAAAGTTATGTTATTGCACACCTTACCCCCAGATGGTATGCTGTTGAGGTTCCAGGTTGAATGGCTTCCTGAGCTATGGTGTCCCTTTAGGCTCTATATTTAAGATAACTTTACCCACCCAGGCAGTCCATTGGCCTCTCCTCCATGTTGAAGAACTATATGAAGTTCCAGGTCAGGCTGTATTGTGATCCGCAGGGATCCAATAGGGGTGATAGTCCACAAAATTGGAGGTCAGAAGTTCCTGGCTGTACAGGCAAAAGCACCCAAGTTGTGAGTTCAGCATCATAGATGAAGCTGCTAAAGCAACACATCCAAGTTGTTCCAGCAAGAGCTTAGAGCAACTGGCTGAATTTTATAGCAGGTCTACAAAGTACTTATTGACTGGAAGCCCCGCCCACTAAGTTCTGTCTCCTGTAGTTAAAGGGCCAGACTCTCCTGCTGCAATCAAGGTTCCCAGCTGTGGGGATCTCTCTTCAAGGTTCTCTCACCTTGATCCACTGGGGTGTCTATGGACCAGCCATCATTCCCAGTGGACTCTGCTTCTGCGGAGTCCTCATGTTGTAGGATCATGGCAGGCTGGGACTATGCCTAAGTGAAAGTACTTTCCACTATGCCTGCTTGACTGAAAGGTCTTCATCCTGACTCTTAGTTCTTTGCTTTGCATGGCCAGTAGTGACAGTGGGATAATTTTAAATGTACGGACCACGTTCTGTCCATGCTTCTCACTATCACGTTATATAAAACCTACATGAAAGGTTACATGCAGTTTATTATATTTAAATATGTTTTTTTTTTAATCTAATGACTGTAAGAAAGAAAGGATGTTTGATGTTTTGTTTCATTTCCTTAGCGTGGTAGCATTGTAAGGATGCTCTGACAAAACCGAAGAAAGAATTGGGGAAACCTGAGATTCTTTGGTGCTCTGAAATTAGGGTCCAGGAATAAGCAAATCCCTGCTGAGCAGTGAGGGGCACTGCTTTGGCAAAAGGGTCTCTTGTCATTCCTAAAGGTAAAGGTACCCCTGACCGTTAGGTCCAGTCACAGCCAACTCTGGGGTTGCGGTGCTCCTCTCACTCTATAGGCCAAGGGAGCCGGCGTTTGTCTGCAGACAGCTTCCGGGTCATGTGGTCAGCATCACTAAGCCGCTTCTGATGAACCAGAGCAGCACATGGAAACGCCGTTTACCTTCCCACCGGAGCGATACCTATTTATCTACTTGCACTTGACATGCTTTTGAACTGCTAGGTCGGTAGGAGCTGGGACCGAGCAACGGGAGCTTACCCCGTCACAGGGATTCGAACCACCGACCTTCTGATCGGCAAGCCTTAGGCTCTGTGGTTTAGACCACAGCGCCACCTGTGTCATTCCTACCAAGTTCTAATTTGATATAATGCAGCACCCCCGTTTCTCTGTGGGAGCCTGTCCTGGTTTGTATCACCACATATTGCAGAAGTGTCACATTCAGGTCCCTAACATCATTTTCTGAGTTTGGCTTGCAGTGCCCCTCATTATGAAAGGTGATATGGCAACTCTGTTGCTCTGCATACAAATCTATGTACTCTCCAGTCCTGCAGAAGCTATTTTGACCCTCCTTGTCTATATATACAAAAGTCAAAGGAACACACGTTGTTGGCAGTGTGTGTCACTCCTCTTGTAAGTCCACAGCACTTAGAATTGTGTGTGTGTGTGAGAGAGAGCTTCAGAAGACAGAACTTCCCTAAATATTCAAAGCCAATGGCATGTGCAGCTCTACTGAAAGGTATAGCAGGCAAAATTCTTGGCTCTGCCCCATGTGTACACACATATAGCTATCGACACTCCCAGCCCTAGACATTTGTGTCATCTTACATTCTTGCAAGATTGAATTAAGGTCACGGATAACAAGCTGCGGTTGCTGGTGCATCTTGTCCGTTTCATTGCTGTTGCCAGTTGTCATGTGGTCGGCTCGTAAGGCTACAGGCTCAACATGTTTAAAAAGGAGATTCTATCACAGCAGTCAACAAACTCAAGTAAGCAGCGTATTGGCATGCAAATTAACACAATTTTCTTCAGGGACCTGGTCAGGTGTTTGGGTCTTCTTGCTGTTAAAGCTATGAACACAGCCAGAAGAAATGTGACTACAATGTGAACTTTATTTCATTTGCTATCTTTATATTCAGGCTTTCCTCCAAGGGGTCCAATGTACTGTATATGATTCCCCACTCCACATTTCATTCACAACAACCCTGTGAGGTTGTTTAAGCTGAAAGGAGGCTTGAGGTCACTTAGTAGGCCTTTGTTACCCTGTAGTAAGGTAAAGGTAAAGGGACCCCTGACCGTTAGGTCCAGTCGCTGACGACTCTGGGGTTGCGGCGCTCATCTTGCTTTATTGGCCAAGGGAGCCGGCGTACAGCTTCCGGGTCATGTGGCCAGCATGACTAAGCCGCTTCTGGCAAACCAGAGCAGCACACGGAAACACCGTTTACCTCCCCGACGGAGCGGTACCTATTTATCTACTTGCACTTTGACGTGCTTTCGAACTGCTAGGTGGGCAGGAGCAGGGACCGAGCAACGGGAGCTCACGCCGTCGCAGGGATTCGAACCGCCGACCTTCTGATCGGCAAGCCCTAGGCTCTGTGGTTTAGACCACAGCGCCACCCGCATCCCTGTAGTAGAATTGCCTGAATACCGAATGCTTCTGGTTTAAATGTGTGCTTTGTAGTGTATGTCATTTATCCCAATCCAATCATTGTAAGCTGCCTCAACAAGTCCTTAAATTTCACAACAGAGTCCTAATAGCTCTTCTGCTGTTTGCAGCCAGGTGCTAAACTTTAGCACAATGGAATACCGAAGCAGAAACTGGAACATTTTGAGAAGGGCAAGATGACTTTAGAGTGGTCACTGTACTGAGCTGAAGTAAGGCAGATGCTCTGTTTTCTGGAGCTGGTTCTCGGCTTGGAGGGTTGGTTCCCTTTCGTCCCATTTTTGGAAGGTGCTCTCTTATGAAGTACTTATGTGAAGTACTTTTGATTTTTGTCTTTAAAACAGAATGCGGAGCTTTGGTTCATGTGCTTTGCTTCAAAAGCACACAACAAACCCTCCTCTTCCTCTTTGTGATTACACTTGTCTTCTCATATTATTCATATTCTAAAAGGTAAGCGCCGTTTCCGTGCGCTCTGGCTTTCGTCAGGGTTTTCCGTGCACCAGAAGCGGTTTAGTCATCCTGGCCACATGACCCAGAAAGCTGTCTGTGGACAAATGCCAGCTCCCTCGGCCCGAAAGGGAGATGAGCGGCGCAACCCCAGTCGCCTTTGACTGGACTTAACCGTCCAAGGGTCCTTTACCTTTTACCTTTATTCATATTTTAACCTAAGTAATTGACACCCCCCATTTTTTCTTTCTGTTTATCTTCTTTGTTTCAGTATACCTGAAGGAGCATCTCCACCTCCACCGTTCTGCCCGGACACTGAAGTCCAGCACCGAGGGCCTTCTGGTGGTTCCCTTGCTGCGAGAAGCCAAGTTACAGGGAACCAGGCAGAGGGCCTTCTCGGTAGTGGCGCCCTCCCTGTGGAACACCCTCCCACCAGATGCCAAAGAGAAAAATAACTACCAAACTTTTAAAAGACATCTGAAGGCACCCCTGTTTAGGGAAGCTTTTAATGTTTAATAGGTTATTGTGTTTTAGTGTTTTGTTGAAAACCGCCCAGAGTGGCTGGGGAAACCCAGCCAGATGGGCAGGGTATAAATAAATTATTATTATTATTATTATTATTATTATTATTATTATTATTATTATTATTATTTAGTATTATAGATTGAATATTGTGGGCTAGGGTTAGATTCACCCTTTTATTCTGTTGTTGGATGAACTGGTTTAGAAAATTATGCTCTGTTGTATTTCTATTCTGTGTATTTGGTTTTAAACCACTGATGATTTTGTTGCATCTGACGTAGGGAATGCAAAACCTCTAGGCTTTTACAAACCCAGCTATGTGGCCACATGCACAACACACATGTAAAGCACATGACTTCCCCCCAAATAATCCTGGGAACTGAAGTCTGTGAAGGGTGTAGGAATTTGTGGCTCTGTGGGGAGCAAACTAGTTCCCAGGATTCTTTGAGGGGAGCCATGTGCATTAAATATATGGTGTTGATGATGTGACCATATTTTCCTACCACTAAATGCAAAATCATACCTCTAAATGAGACCTCATACATGATGCTTCCATGCTGAGTTGTTATATTTCTGTTTTCCGCAGACCTTTGCTTTTCTTGTAGTTCAGTGGTGTGACGCATCTCACCCTTGCAGAGAGCCTAAGGCAGCAGCAAACAGCAAGCCCTTACTAGTTGTAACCTGCACAAGCAACAAAAGGTTAGCATCATTAGACCACAGCTGCCTGCTGGGCGAAGTGGAAGAATTGTGACGCGGCCTGTGATCCTAACAGCGCAGGTGGAGCAAAACAGATTTTTTTTGCAAGCCATCCGTTTGCAGAGCCAAGAACGTGCGATCGGTTTGCAACCCTGCAAATATGTGGCACAGAGTAATTGCCAGATGTGATTCTCTGTGAAGTCCAAAGGGCAAAAGATTAAGTGGAGAGGATTTGTAAGTCTGCCATAAGATTTTAAATCCTCCCAACTTATCACTACAGCAGGTGAATGCAGAACCCTGCTAAGCTATGGAAGCACAAGACCACCATCTAGTGGCCATGTGTGCCTGCCTTATATCCTCTTTGTAAAGGAGGAAGGAATTAGAATCTGGTCACATCCACACCATACATTCAAAGCACATGATTTCTCCCAAAGAATCATGGGGACTTTAGTTTGTTGAGGGTGCTGGGAATTATAGCTTTGTGGGGATAAACTACAATTCCCAGGATTCTTTGGGGAAAGCCATGAATTGTGTGGATTTGACCTTCCAGTGAAGACATTTGCAAGATGCACAGTGGGCCTAATACATGATAGCAGAAAAGGCACATATTTGCACTGGTTTTTAAGAACCTGCTATACTGTAAACAACTTGCAGAAGGGACCTTGTTTAGGAGCACAATGGAGGTGACTGTAAGAGCTTTTCCTCATTCCCTGCCTTATAACTCACGCTGAAACCACAAACGGCAGCCTCAAAAGGGCATAGACCACTGAGAACTCTCCAGGGGGAGATTTGGGGATTTGAGAGGCATTCATCATTTCCTCTGATTGTGAGGGAAGAAGATAGAAGAGTCTTAATGGGTTTAGAGGAACAGAGAGCCACTTTTTCAAGGGGGAAGGGGCAAATGGTGCTGGAGAATCCCACAACTTTCACAGATGAGAGCAAGGATGTAGAGTATGGAATCCTGATTTTTTTCTTGGCTGTTAGGGAGTTTCAGGTTTGGTTCTGACTCTCCAGTGTTTTCTGTGTATTTGTTTCCCACTGAATCTGTTTGCCACTAACAGGATATGTACCAGGAGAAAGGGCTGGATTGCAGGAGTGTGGGAAATATAAGGCAGTCAAGATGTGAGGAGGAGGAGCAACACATTTCTCAGAATCCAACAGGTGAGAGGTTGAAGTCCTTCATTAGAGTTCCCTCCCCATCTCAGGATACACTATGTTTCATTCACTTGCCTTGAAGATTTTGCATCACACGGATATACTGAACTGTGGCTGTCCAGTCATTGGTGGACTAAAATGCTCATCATCCCTGACCAGCGGTTCCTTATGCCTGATAAAGCAGCTTATTACATGAGCAGCATCAATGCTACTTAAATGCCGCCTTCTCTCATTATCTTAGACCAGCAGTTTAGTGCAATGCAGAGTCACTTTGACTGAATGTAACAGCATTGGTTCAAGTGTGAAGATGTTTTGGGATCACACTGTGAAAGAAACTGAAAATGAAAGAGGCAAATGAAGGCAACAGTTAAAGTGCGTATCAGAAATTTATTCCTCAGCACAAGCAGTTGTAAAGTGACTTTTAACTTCAAAAATAAAATGAAATAAAAATATTTCCAAAAGAACAGAACAAAGTTTTCTTACTGCTTGAGATGTACAGCCCTGTGTATTTCAGGATGTTGCTGGCAGGTTCGTTTCTTGGATGTGAAATTTGAACACCCTCCCGAAGAAGCAAGAGAGATGCCAGTCTAAATAGCAAACAATGACAAGGTATCTGACAAAGGGTAATGTGAAAATTTCACTGATGTGATTTCCAGCTGGGTTGTGTGTGACCGTGAAAATGACAGAGGCCTCATCAAGAGCTCCTCCAAATGCCTTGCTCCCAACTCTTGTTCTGTATTCTAGCTCCTGGTATTGCTTCCTAAGCTGTTCTGAATTCTAGCTCCTGGTTTCACTTCCTAAGCTGTAAGATAGGACTTGGAACCTTTCTAGAGCATAGGGGCTGTCATGCAGAACAGAGCCTCCGGATCCCTTCCTCTAGGGCGCTCTCTTCTCATGCTTCATGCAAAGAGGCTGCCTCCCTCCACCATTTCACATCTCTTCTTAAACTATGAAAACCTGTGTCAGGAAGAAGGAATGGGAAGAGCCTATCTTCTTCATTCTCATGGTGCCCAGCACCCGTTTTCAAAGGTAAGCCTATCACTACCCTAATCCATACTTCCTGCCTGTACTAAGCCTTTCCAGGAGGGCTCTTGGTGAAAGGGCACCAAGAGAGCTTTTTCGCCTTTGGTTGCTGCAGAGCAAGCCAGGCCAGGGAGGATCTGCTATCATCACTACAGTGCTTCTCGCAGACAGTCAAGCAGCTGTAAAACACACAGGAGGCTCAAAAGAGTCAGAAACTGGCAATCTGCATTTCACAGCACAGCAACTTCGAGAAGTATGTCCCAGTGATCAACCCTACCTCCCCAGGCCCGACTTTGCTAGGTCTCAACACTCAAACTTGGCTGCATAAGGTCAGCAGGACTACACGGAGGCTGAGGCCTCCCAAACTTATTTGACCTTGGGCCTAAGTACATATCTGGATGTGGAAATCGCACATTACAAACCACCCTTGTGCTCCATCTGTCTCCCTCTTGAATGACAGGTTTGCATTCTTCAGACTTCGTATTCTTCAGACAATGTTAACCAGTATTTCAGATCTACTCTTCCTTGAACCTATCCACCCTCTTGCACTTGGAGCCCCACCTCAACCACCATCGCCTGCTGAAAGGATAACTTCTTGCAACAGAGAGCTGAATTCAGGCCTGTGTTCTTCAATATTGCGTCTCAAGATGATGTTGTTCTACAACACCCATCATCTCTTACAGTTGGCTAAGGTGGCTGGGAATGGTGGGAGTTTGTAGTCCAACAATATCTAGACTCCATCTACAATAAGACAAGAGTGCATCAAACGGTTACGGTAACAGGCAGTGACAGGGGTTTGGCTCTTTGCGATCACCTGACTCACAGGATCAGGAGCATTCTCATATATACAGTATATATGTATTTTTGTGTGTGTATCTTCTCCAACCAGCAGGGAGTAAGGAACTGGCATCTCAGCTGCTTTTTGAGCCTCATGATAACTGGCCAAAACATATATGTGATGCATTGATTTCAAATGGCAGACATGCTTTTTACTCCATGCTACAAGCCTTATTCAGCCGCTCCGTCTCCTCATGTGCAAACACATAGGGCTCTAAATCACATGGGGAGCCTCTCCACTTCAGAACTTCACCCCCCAAACTCACTCATGTGCAGCAATGATGCACCACAGGAGGTCGTGGACCTAGTCAATTCACCCTCACTCAGTGTTATTTTTCTAGAAAAAGAGGTGCCAGAACTCACCTCCCTTGTTCTCTTATAATGAGCATGGCACCCATCTGAGAGGTGCCGGAACGGAGTTTCAGTGAGCTGGGAAAAAAGCCCTGCCCTCACTTCTCTCTGAGTAGAGACTGAATGCCCCAAGAGTACAAACAGTTAATTAGGCCCCTGTTTCTGCAGGAACAGTGGCCTGCCCTTGTACTTCGGTGTTTTACCTGGGCCTCCATACAAATAATACATTGTGAACTGGCCAGGACTGTGGCCAAGATAAGCCAGGCAAGGTCAAGTTTGTGTGGGAATCAGGTATACACTGTGCAGCATTTTGTTAAAACGGATCTCCCCACCATCATATTAAATATTTGGGGGAAAGGGGCTGGACTTGCTTCATACCTTACATAGTTATTTTCTCATGCAAATGGGTAAAGAGGCCGAACTCAGAAGCTTCAAGTTGTGTTGACAGAAATTAAAGGCATTACATTGATTAACACCATCTCTCCTCCCCCCCCCCCCGCCACTTTCTTGGTTTTAGTATGGCCACCGCCTGCTTCTGAGGATGCAAAAAACACCCCAAGCACATCCAGGGCAGTTCTTTCAGCAAGCTGCCTGTTCTATCCCTTTCTGGCTTTGAGTAGATATACGACTCCTAGCCATCCCTTTCCCCCCTGCTAGCTTTCATTGACCTGGGAGAGTCTACAAAAACTGGCCCTGGACTTGCATTTCCAGTTGCTAGCTTGTCAGACATTGGACCAAGCATCTGAGGTACAGGAACGCCTTAAAACTCTGTCCTGTGGACTCTGAAAACCACTCCCACACTTGCTCACATATTCCTCCCTCCCACTTACAGTGTCCTATTCTAGCAAGAGATTAATGTCAAACCTTGCACTCCAAAATTCCACACTTGGTCTTCCTTTCATTTTTCTGAAAGGGTTCTCCTTCTCTGGTGCTTCGACACACAACATTGTCCGGTTTCTGACCAACGCAAATTGGCTACTAAGCAGAGAGAGATGGAGAGAAGATCTTCCCTGCATTTTCACACACCTTCACCCCACTACTGCCATAAATAAGTAGTCATTTGACTGCCTTGCTGCCTCTGTGCCTCTTCCACCTTGAATTCTCATCTCATGCTGCTTTTCAGCCCTTGCAGTCCTGCACAGCCTCTCGTTCAGCTGTTCAGAAGAGGACCAGGAAACTTTGAGGAATTTATGTCTCCTGTCTCATTTAATTACGTAGCAAATGGCACACACATCTGTGTCAACCAGTTGCTTTCAAACTTTCTATCTGACTTATCTGTTGAAGAAGCAGATGATTCTGGGGCACAGTCTTGGAGCATTTCAAGAGAGAACAGCATGTTACAAGGCAAATGCCATGCCTGGCAGTCGCCGTATTTGCTTCGTACTGCTAATGTGGAGACAGAGACATAACACAGGGATACTGAGGAAATGCCTGCCAAGCCTTTCCTGTAAATGCAAAAGAGAAAGTGATTTTCTGTTGTGGGATCTTCAGATGAATGGCCGTATACAAATTTAAGAAATAATAACAACAATTTGCATTTCCTTGGAAAACTTCCTTGCTGTGCTACAGTATTGCTCTCAGTTAAGGCAGGGCAAAGACTGGGTATCTTACACCTAGCATGAGCGGAAACTTGCAATACATCACTGGCTGCCTCCCCAAGGAACTCACAACAAGCTTCCAAGACAATCCTGTTTGGAAGAGAGTGATGAAAACTTTGAATTTGTGGGCTTTAGCAGGCAGGTGGTGAGAGACAATTAGGAGGGTCCATCCATGCCTCTGCGACTGCTTCTTTTCCACCTTACCACCACGCTCACGCTACACGGGGCTTCCGGATGATGAGGCGAGGAGCTGTTCTCAGAGATAAAAATGCACTTGTTTACAGATGCACAGCACTGCTTTTCCTAGGGCGGCTATGAATCTTGCCGCTACGTGAATGGCAAACCCTTCTATCGTTGCTACTTTTCTCCTGCTCCGGCCACACACAGTTAAATCCCTTGGAAACGTTGCAACTCCAAAAAGTGGATAGTTCAGTGATTCGGAAAAGGAAGCTGCTTGCCTCCCATTTGGCTTCACTGTCCTAATTTACAGGAACTCTACTTAAACAGAAAAGGGAGGGGAGGAGCGGAAGGTAACTATTCTGTTCAAACGCCTGCCTTGTGTGTGTGGGCCATCTCAACACATTACTACACGGCAGCAAACCTGGGTTTGCCACAAAGTGGGAACTCAGCAGTGAGCTGCAGCCAATCGTAGCTCTCTGGTGGGTGCACTTTTAGGATAAACTGCTGCATTTACACTTTAAATTTGGAGATGTACGCCCCCCCAACCCTTAGGTGTACACCTAAAAAACCACAACGTGTGAAGAAGCCCACTGATGGGGATGGGGAAGCGCTATTTCTCTTTCACTGGTGACCAGAACCTGGTCTCCAGATGTGTGCCTGCATCCCAGTTTGCGCAGCTGAGAACCTGGGTCTCGCTACCTGGAAACTGGAGGATGAGGAGGGTCGGCTTGGGGAAGGCCCCCTGCCTGGCTGGCTGAGGTCAGGGGAGCTTAGATACTGTGGGGGAGCCACCTGGAAGGGCCCTGGGGAAGCGGGGGCAGAGATGGAGGTCATTTCTGTCCTCCACACAGGCTCATCCAACGTGGTGGCAGAGCGGGGGGCCAGCACTGTAGGGGCCAGGCTGCTGGAAGCCGGCGCTGGAGCAGGTGTGGAGAAGCGGCGGATCTCATAGGTCCGGGCTTTTTTCACGGGCACTTGCTTGGCCGGGGTGAAAGACAGGCTGGACTGCTGGGCTGCTTGGCTTGCGGAGGAGGCCTGGACGTCAGAGCCTGGCACATCCCCGAAGCAGAACATGGCGGACTTCAGCTGGTACGGCTGGTGCCGCATGAAGTCGATGGCCTTGATCCCCGATTTCTGGCTGGGCCCCTTTTTCACTTTGCTCTCTGCCTTGCTGGCCTGCGACCTGCTGGCTGCCAGGGGATAAAACGGAGAGAGCAGTGGGTTGTAACCGATGGGGGGTGGGGCACGGATGTTGGGGGAGTACTTCCAGGAGGAAGGCAGGGAAGGGGTCGGGGATGGGGTTCTGGCCTTTGGGGCCGGCGTGAGAGCAGACTCCACGACAAACTTGTCCATGCGGCTCTGTCGCTTGGCAAAGAGCTCTGCCCCTTTCCCCTTCAAATGGGATATGTCGTTGGCAGAGGAGGAGCCGTTCACCAGTCCGCCAGAGGCCTTTGACTGCTGGGGCTTAGGAGCTACTGGGGGCGGGGTCTTGAATTTCCGGCCTGAGGCTTGCATGAAGTTGCAGGCTTCGGCCCCCAGGCTGAGGAAGTCCTCCTCGGGCCCAGACTCAAAGCCTGCCCCGTGGTGGTCTCCTTTGGGTTTTTCGTCTAGGTTCTGCACTAGAGACAGCAACTCGGGGTTGGGGGAATTCTTCTTCTTCTCCTCCGCAGTCTTGAACATGGGCTTTTTGCTGCTCCGCCGGCGAGCTTCCTGCAAGATACCCGTTCTGGGAGCCGGAACTGCCACTCTCTGTTCCCTGGAGGCAAAGGGCTCAGAAGCAGGCCGTGAGATGGCTGGCGCTACAGCAGCGAAGGGCTGGGAGAGGGGCTGCTGTTGGGCTGGGCTGATGTACAAAGTTGAAGAAGCCGTTTCTTGGCCTTGAGAAGGCAGCAACGGCGGGGGTGTAGCAGCGACAGCCTCTGCAGCTGGCTTAGAAGGTGCCGATAGGTATATGGAAGCTGTGGAGGTTCGGGCTGTGTTGGAAGGTGGCTTGGCCTCCGCAGAATTTCCAGCCCCTGAGAGCTGCACCAACGATGGAGGTGTTGGGATATACAGAGACACAGAGGCACTTGCTGGGCCACTAGGCTGTACTGCCATGGGAGCGGCAGGAAGCTGAGTGGTCCCGGGAGTGAAAGAGGAGAAAGGAGGCGCCGCTGTTCTCTGTCCACCAAAACTCTCACTGCTTTTCCTTGGCGCAGATGGTCTGAACACGACAGAGGAAGTCATAGGACGTTGCCCAGGAAAACCGGGAGTGAAAGGTCGGGCGGATCTGTTGAAGATGCTGGTGGCACTTGGCGAGTTCGGGGAGCCCACGCCTCTTCCTCCTCCGAAGATGCCTGATGGAGACTGGAGCTGAGCAGGGCTGGGTGACGGCAGCTGGCTAGAGACCTGTACAGCTTCTAAGTGGACACTCAGAGGGGCCCTTTCTGCCTTCTGTGGAGTGGGGGCTTCATTGTGTAATACGTTATGCACTTGAAGGACAGGTGGAGGTGGGGGCTGTTCTTCTGGCTCATGAGTAGGGACTCTCTCCACAGTATGTTCACCAGCCTTCTGCCTCTGCTGCTCAAACAACTGCGCCCCCCTGCCTGATACCCCGCTGAGGCCTTGTTGAGCCTGGTCCTGCTCGTGGGCAGGAGGCCCCTTGGGCTTCTCAATGTCAAGGTAAGTATTGTCCCAGTCCGAGTGGTTTGTTAGGCTCCGAGCGTCAGAGAAGCCTTCCTCGTCAAACTCGGATTCGCTGGTTGGGAAGACGCCGTCCTCTTCGTCATAGCAGCGGTCTTCATCAACGCTTCCGAAGCTGACCAGGGTGTACTTCTTTGCCCTCTGGCGGCGCTTTTTGAACATCAGGACACCCTTGGAATGGGGGTTGGGCGCATCTGTCAGCAGGGATGCAATGGTTCGGCATTTGGTTTTGGCTTCTTTCACATTCTTTTCCTGCATACTCTCACTGCGATGAAGCTCTGCAAGGAACAGGGACAAAAAGAGAGGCACAGTCAGGATACTGCGGGGAATCTGGCTGGAAAGCCAAGCCTGCCTTATGTTCCTATGTGTAAAATACAGTACTTATTCACACTGTGCGTCGTAAACTATGGAACTCTCTCCCGTAGGAGGCAGTGGTGTCTACCAACCTGGATGGCTTTAGAAGAGGATTAGACAAATTTGTAGAGAAGGTTATCAGCAGCTACTACCATGATGGTTGTGCTTTGCCTCCGCAGCCGGAGACCGTATCCTTTTGAATATCAGTTGCTGGAAACCGCAGGAGGGGAAAGTGCTCTTATACAGTGGTGCCTCGCAAGACGAAAATAATCCGTTCTGTGATTCTCTTCGTCTAGCGGTTTTTTCGTCTTGCGAAGCAAGCCCATTGACAGATTAGCGGATTAGCGCTATTAGCGGCTTTTAGGATCAGCTGATAAGCGGCTTAGCGGCTTAGAAAAAGGGGGGGAAGGGAAAAAACAGCAGGAACTCGCAAGACATTTTCGTCTTGCGAAGCAAGCCCATAGGAGATTCGTTTTGCGAAGCACCTCCAAAGCGGAAAACTCTTTCATCTAGCGAGTTTTCCGTCTTGCGAGGCATTCATCTTGCGGGGCACCACTGTACTGTGCCAGGCATTCAGGTAATGTGGGGATATCAGAGCTGGCTGGATAGGGGAAAATAAAAAAACTTCTGACATTGGCTCTTCCAGTTTGGATCTGAGGTTTGGACAAAAGTCAAGGTAACAATTTCCCACTGCCTGTGGTAGTCCAAGACAGGTTTCATAGGACTGAGGCTGGGTCTACACATGCAGAGTTGAGTAGGGTGTACCATGTCAGGCTCCAGGTGGGCGACTTTTGAGATGATCCCCCACAAATAGCTTCCAGGAAGAGGAAACACCTCCTCCCCTGGCAGACCAAAGTGGAAGGTTCCTTCCAACTCTACAATTCTATTATTCTTCAAGTAGTCCCCTTCCTGTGCTGTGTTAGTTTTCTATTAGAATGTAAACCACTTTGAGTCTTCCCCCCCCTACAATCAAGCTATATGTATAAATAAATAAATAAATAAATAAATAAATAAATAAATAAATGTAAAGCAGCATGTAAAAATATGATCTTCCATTTGCAGGTATCTGAAATGGTATTTTTCTGCCACCTCGTTTTGTTGCTTGTGCTGCTCGTGCCCAAGTGTCCACTACTCCAGCACAGAGAAGCATAGTATGTGTGTTTGTAACAGAGAGAATTTAAGTGGGGATGAGTGGGGGGGGGGTCAGTAGACAACAAGCCAAGGGCGTGCTGCAAGGAGAGAGCACATGATGGGAGCCACGAGCGGATATACGATTCCAAACACATTTCATCACCTTAA
Source organism: Podarcis vaucheri (assembly GCF_965113315.1). Taxonomy (NCBI): domain Eukaryota; kingdom Metazoa; phylum Chordata; class Lepidosauria; order Squamata; family Lacertidae; genus Podarcis; species Podarcis vaucheri. The sequence goes on along the minus strand of NC_138763.1, from coordinate 89,404,166 downwards.
AGAAGAAAATGATGCCTTGTCAATTGCAGTCAAGGCTATCATCCATCTCCATTTCTCTGCTGAAGAGTTTCTGGAATCTGAGGGGGTATCTTGATGGAAAACATTTAAAATAAAAACGGGGGAAAATATTTTCCCGATGGATTTTTTTTGACGTTTAATCAATGGTCCAAGATAACCATGGTGAAACATTTTCACGTGCGAGACTTAAATTGACTGTAAGACGATTCTTAACGAAAATTAACTCCAGTGTGGTCGGTGTGTACATTCCGTTTCTTGTCTCTCCCTCATCATGCATGAACAGTATTCATAGGCGACATTAAAAAAATAAATAGGAAGGAGTCTCAAACACATTTTTAATGCCATGTTTAAAATGCCCTAAGAGAAAAGGCAGCACTTCCTGCTTCAGCCTCCTCTCATTTTTTCCCCTCCTTCTCCTCCCTTTGTTGCTCCATCCATTCTAGAGGCACAACCACTGAGATACGGGCTGTTCTGGAATGTTATCCATGCCACTGCTGGGCACGCTGAAGGTCAAGACGAGTGACAGACAAATCTGTGGGAACAGAAGGTGCTGAAGATACCGACAGGGCTCTATACACCTCATAAAAAAATCACGGAATGTACAAAGTACAATGGAAACAATAGCTGAAATTCCAATAAACCTGAAGTCTTCTGTGTTTAATAATCATGTAAGATCAGACCAAGGATCGATCTAGTTCAGCATCCTTTTTCCAAAGGTAGCTGTTTCCAAGAAGCTCAGGGATGGAGGCAGCATTGTCTGTCCTCACCTCTGCATGTGGCGATCCCCAGTAGCCATCATGACTAATAGCCAATGAGTTCTCTCTCCCCCGTGAGACACCCTCTCTAGTCACCCTCCAGAGCAAGCCTCCCCAAGGGGTCACCCCTACATTTTGTGGGAGCAAATTCCATAAAATCACTGTGCATCTTTTTTGAAGGCATGCTTCCTTTTCCTTGTCCTGAATCAACCCCCAATTCTTTTCATCGGCACTGTTTTACCTTCTTTACAGCCATTATAATTTAGTGATCACATCAGGCAAGTAGTCACTGCCCAACTGACAGGAGGTTTAAAGCCCCTTCCTGCTGGTTCTCCTCGTTCCACTTCCTACTGTCCAAAAATTCAGCTACCTTTCATCTACAGCTTCCTTCCACAGCAGTACAAACCATCTGAAAGCAAAGCCCCTTCTGCTAAGTGGAGCCTCTGTCTGTGAGGAGGCTTGCAAAAGTTTGGCATGCAAAAAAAACTGGTACCTGCATATGGTTGGTCCAAGCTCTTGAAAGTAACATCTAGTCCCGGAGAGAAGGGCATGTCACACACCCTTAACTCACAGCTCTCCATACACAGAGGGAGAAGCGGAACAGCTCCCTTCTGGAGCAGAACCAAAACCTTAAAAGAGCCCAGGCCCTTTGCCTGCGGCTCCACTAGCCTTTTAAAGCCTCTCTTTTGTCTCCTCGACATTGCTGCTGAAAGCCATGAGGTAACTCTCTCTATTTTTACCCCCCAGGCATCATCACTAAACAGTGTGATGGACATTGTCAACTGTCAAACACTTGCTCCACTTCCCATCCTCCTCCCATAGATGGGGTTTAAAATAGGACATGTCCCTTGCCACAAATGTTTCCACACTTGCGCTCAGGAGAGGGGACTCTTTGAGTCACTGAGCATGAAGGCACTAAATCCAAAAACACTGTCATCTTTCCTGATACTCAGGCATGTTTCACAAATGGCATTTTTCTGATACAGTCATTTACAAAGGATAACATCGGTGTAAAAGTAAAGGTAAAGGTACCCCTGCCCGTACGGGCCAGTCTTGACAGACTCTAGGGTTGTGCGCTCATCTCACTCTAGAGGCCGGGAGCCAGCGCTGTCCACAGACACTTCCAGGTCACGTGGACAGTGTGACGAAGCTGCTCTGGCGAACCGGCACCAGAGCAGCACACGGAACGCCGTTTACCTTCCCGCTATAAAGCGGTACCTATTTATCTACTTGCACTTAAAGGTGCTTTCGAACTGCTAGGGGGACAGGAGCTGAGACCGAACGACGGGAGCTCACCCCGCCGCGGGGATTTGAACCGCTGACCATGCGATCGGCAAGTCCTAGGCGCTGAGGTTTTACCCACAGCGCCACCCGCGTCCCAACTTCGGTGTAGATTTCTCCAAATGGAGGAAGGATGCCTGCATAGGCCCGGCAGAACAGAAAAGTTTTCAGCAGGCGTTCAAAAGTTGAAACGGCGGAACCCTGTTGAATCTCTTTTGGCAAAAGACTGGGCTGATCACTAAAGATTTGGTTTCTTGTTGTTTCCAAATGAGCCTCGTCAACTCGGGGAACAACCAGAGATGCTGATCTCAGTGACTGAGCTGGGATATAAGGGTTCAGGTGATCCCTGGGGTACCTTGGACCTAAATTGTAGCTGGCAAACCAGCCAGAGCTGGAAAAAAGGCACTCCGAGCCACTGAGGCCACCTGAGCCTCCATGGGACTGTTGAATCCAGCAGCATCTGCAAGCTGTGAACCTGCTCTTTTCTGTAGAATGCAATTCCATCCAGGTAGGAACAGAAAACTGAAGTCAGTTTCCCCAATGCCCATTCTACAGATCAGAAGGATGCCATGGTCAATGGTACAGAAAGCCATGGGGAGATCAAGCAGGAGAAGCAAGATCACAGTCTGCTTGCCCCTCTCACAATAGGTAACATCCCCTCAGAGCAACCAAGACTGACTCTGGCCCGAAACCATGTCTAAATAATTAGTCATAAATGGAGCAGACATGTGAATAAAACAAACAAACATGACTGCCTTCATATCCTAGTTGGACCCTGGGCAACTGACCTACTGGAGTTAAAAGAGGATTGTTTCCCACCTTGGAGTTATGTTTCCTTTGTTTTAAAACATCAGGAGGTGGCCACAACGGAATGTGGGATCCCAGGCTATTCCTAAACTGCTAAGAAGAATGTCCCAGTCTGCCCCAGGAAAACCCACAATCTGCTTCTGAATTGGAGCAAATGACAATCCATGGAAAACCCGGTTGCAACTTGCTCTGATCAGTGGTAAAACATGGCTTTCCCCAGGGAAGGCATGCCAGGGGAAGAAGAAAGATAAACCACACACACACACACCTGCTTGGACCTGGACATGGAAAGCCCGGATCTGTGCCTAGATAAGTGGCAAAAAAGTAAGCATGGATGAGCACTTAGTGGTGCCTCACTTTCCAGATGTTACACAATTATCAACATGCTCCCTGTTCTAACAGCTGTAGCTGAGTATGAGATTTTTAAGGAGGGATAAATTTGAATTGGCAAAGTAACGTGGAATCACCAAGGAAGAATCCTCCCGATGGGACAATTATAAGACTGAAATTTATCAGCAAAGGTAATATATATATAGCCCCAGCTCTTCCTGCTCAATGTACTGCCGGAACAATGCAAGGATCCATTGTGAGATCAGGATAAAGAAAGGGTGTAATAGGTGTTTTCCTCTCTCTGGACCAGGTAGTTCTTCCACTATTTCCCATAATGAACTTTGCAGGGGGAGAAGGTGGAAGGGTGTCTACTGCACTGTTTGTCACAAAAATGTCTGCATGAATTACTGTGTGATATTGGCTGGACAAACACTGCCTCCCAAAAGCACCAAATTCTTATTATGTATTTCTGACTACTGTCAAAGTGACACATGCTGTCATATACATCAGGGCCTCCATTCAAAACAGCTAAACAAGCAGCTTTGATTTTATAAAGCACAACTGAAATTACTGCAGTGTGAATCAGGAGCACATCATGGCCTCATTTCCCTTCCAGTTTCATATGAAAGCAAGTGGAGCAGTACTGTGGGATGGTTTTGGACTGCCTAATATCTCCAATACTTTCCAGCATGTTACTGGAGTTCACAGAACCCCCTTGTCCTAGTATAAGATCTAGACCGTGCCAATGCCTGAGAAGGGGAGGTCCATGCAAGCAGCAGTGTATTTAACCATGTAACTAAGTTCTCTGCAGCTCAATCTCACTCCCCATTGAAAATAAAGAACAAATAACCTTTACAGAATGACATAGTCATATGAACCACTTTTTACATCAGCCAGAGATTAAGCAACATTGCTGTACAACCTCAAAGCAAACAACTCCAAAGGCTGGACTATTTATAGTACAGGACGAATTGTGAAAGTCTGTCCATACCAATGGAAATTCGCTGCAACAGCAGATCAACAGGTATTTGATAAAGGCAAAGGTTCTCTGATAAAGGCTGAAAGAGAGTGATCTGTACGTTTTCATGAAGTATATATAGCAGTGTGTGAATCAGTGTATATAGACACAGGAGTGAAAAACATATTGAGCCTGTAGAATATGATGAGCGTTACCAAGTTTTAACCCAGTCAGTAGATTTCTATTGGTGAGATATTTGAATTTGAAGTGGAAAAGATTGAAATGTTTTACAGAACAGATGATGTCCTGTGCTTTGCTGAATTTTTAACTCCTACAAAACACTAGGCGCATGATCCAGCAAAGCTAAGAACTTGGTTGTCTCATGCGTTTCAGCTGCAGAGTTAATCACATGCGCTTACATCATTTCAATCAAAATCTACTGGATTTAAATGTGCTTAAAGTTGGCTAGATCATGCCCTATTCATTTTGACCCTGTTCATATCCTTACATATGATCCATAAAGAGTAACTGATGCAGTATAGCAAGAACACATTCTCAATATAGCCAAAGTTGAGTGAACTTTGGCAGGCAAAACAATTTTTCCACGGCAGTTGTCACAGTGAACACAGAGAGCCAAATATAAGAGGTTAGAGAATAAGAGCAGCTGCATGTCCTTTATATGTGCAAGGTAGTGTGTGTGTGTGTGTGTGTGTGTGTGTGTGTGTGTTTAAAAACAACAACAAGAAGCTACCACAAAGGTCCTTTGGACGCCAAAGCATCCCCCAGCCTGTTCAAAAACAGCAGATGTGTTACGGGGCACATTCTATGTCCTGCCCATAAAAGGCGCAGGTGTGTCATCCAGCAAGGGCAAGGCCCCCCGTGCCCCCAACTGCTTCAGGACGTAGCTTCTCAGGGAAAAGCCAGCTTGAACATGCTCCTTTAAATAAGCAGCGGTTCAAATGGATGTGGCGAACTGAACTTAAGAGGGGAAAGACAAGAAACCGAAATCAACAGATTTGCCCATTTCTAGTCCTGAGGCACCAAGTATACTACTACTACTAATAATAATAATTTTATTATTTATACCCCACCCATCTGGCTGGGTTTCCCAAGCCACTCTGGGCAACTCCCAACAGAACACTAAACTTCAAACATTAAAAACTTCCCTAAACAGGGCTGCCTTCAGATGTCTTCTAAGTAAATGGGAGATGAACCAGAGAACACCATTTCACATTCTGTGACACGTGAGACATGCTGTACTGCATGGTTAGGCAAACTAAGGCCCGGGGGCCGGATCCAGCCCAATCACCTTCTAAATCCAGCCCACGGACGGTCCGGGAATCAGCGTGTTTTTACATGAGTAGAATGTGTGCTTTTATTTAAAATGCATCTCTGGGTTATTTGTGGGGCATAGGAATTTGTTCATTTTCTTTTTTAAAAAAGACAGTCCAGCCTCCCACAAGGTCTGAGGGGCAGTGGACCGGCCCCCTGCTGGAAAGGTTTGCTGACCCATGCTTGTACTGTGTGTGCAGCTCCACCATAGCTGCTCTCCACAAGTTCCGCAGAGCTCAGGAAGGCATGGCAGCTGAAGAAAGATCAGAAGAAAGAGGAAGTAGCTACAGCAGCAGTCTAGACTGCCCTCACACCCACTTTCCCTGATCAGCTCCTCAATGCCATGCTAAAAACTGCAGAAGAATGCAGACCGGTGTGACTTTATTGATTACACAAATAATGAAGTATATGGTGGAACAAGACCCAGAGTTTACAGCACAGTCGAGTGTAGGAAATACATATTTTATTTTATTCCCCCCCCCTAAATTCAAATTGTTATTGATACAAAATACTTTTACTTATGGTCACCAATCTAACCAATAAACATTACTACACATCGTTTCATATCTGTAATAATTCTAATGGTTTTGGTATATAAACTGCAATTCAACTTTGTTTATATATTCAGAAATGTTTATTTGAGTGTTTTTTTGTTGTTTTATTTTTACGTAATTGTTGCATGTCATATGTCTAATGTAGACAATGATCTATCTTGATGCAACCATTTAAACAGTTTAAAGATGAAAATGAACATAAACTATGTTACACACAAAAAATAAATAGGAAGCTATTGTTATTCTCTTGGACCCAGCAAATCTTCTAAGCTCTACTGCTTGGACCCAAACCTGTCCCGGAATTTTTGAAATCAAAAGCTGGCAACCCTGTAAACAGACTGCTTATTATTACTTGTTTATCATTATGCCTGAATAGCTAGTCACTGCACGTTGTACAAATATAATTAACTGGAGAGGGGGGTTAAGGAAGGGGATGGATTCACTTTGGATGGAAAGAAGATAAAATGATTTGAGGTTTCATAAAGTGAAGAGTTTGTTGATGGAAAGAAGAGATAGAGATAAATGGGATTTTTTGGGGGGACAATTAAATGAAGGGAAGGATTTGGACAGAAGCAGGGAGTTAAATAAACAACAAAGAAATAAAATAAATATGCAATGGGAATTCTGGGGAAGTTATTAAAAGGGCTTTAATTTTCTACTTCAGCCATAACTACATTTTTGCTTTGGTCACACTCAATTTACCATGTGGCTCTTGCCTGAAAATGGTTAGCCACCCCTGCTATTCAGTGCGTATATGAAAAAGAACAGATCAAAAAAGATACCGCTATAAGGAAAGGGGAAGGGGCACAGAAGGCAGAAGGAAGGGAGAAGAATGAGATTCTTTGGGAATGTGGTCTAAGCCCTGTTTCAAGGGGGAGAGATGGCTGAGTGTTTGGAGGCAGAGGAAGTACTCAAGGTTTAGCAAAGAGGAACATATTGGCAGAAGGATGTAGGGCAAAAGAGAAAGATGGGGAAGAGTGAAGGGATTTAAAAGCAAAAAGTAGTATTGTAGCTTAAATTGAATCCAGTAGAGAAAAAAGTAGTCAATGAAGAAAGAGTTAAACAAAGATGAAATGTAGGCAAGCCAGCAAATAAACCATTAAGTAGTATTCAAAAAGAGGGAACAAAAAGAGAATGTTAGCAATATTTAAAAAGTCAAAAATGGCAGTAACTCGTATACAATAATTTTTTAAAAAGAAAGAGAGCAATGAAATAGGACTCCAAAGTTTCATGCTTGGGAAGAAGGAACTGTAGAAGAATTAAAGAGAATGATGAGAGAAAAAGATAGATGCAGAAGGAGGGCAGGCCAATAGCTGATTTATAGACTGTTTTTCAATAAAGCTCCTTTAGTGTCTCCTCTGGCTACAAGTACCATAGGTCTCTGGATATAAAACACAGACTATGTATACACTGACTAGTCTGTAGAACAAAAACTGAGTTTTTCCCAATCCAGAATTATTCATGCTCATCCTCAGCATATTGCTTTTAATCTAGATTGTTTCTAGATCCTGCTGTCCACAAGGCTGGGTGGGGTTGCTTGATATTCTAGTGGGGTGGAAGAGCTGGGGGGGGGGTCATATCTGGCAACCAATGTGCCACTTTGGTTCTAGATAGTACATAGGTAGATGAGTCTAATAAGCCTATTTTCATGGCCCTCTAGTGGTTGTGGTGGCCCATTTAACAAAAGTAATGTATTTTTCATTAACTCTGGAGATTCTGACCAAACTAAGCCTCCTTGAGCAAAATAAACACCAAGATTAGCTCCCCCTGCCCAAATATCATAGAACCATAGAATTGTAGAGTTGGAAGGGACCCCCAAAGGTCATCTAATCCAACCCCCTGAAGATATGACCCTATAACCTTCACCCCCCAATTCGATTTAACGGCATCAAACATGAAAGAAAAGCAAATACAGTGGTACCTCAGGTTAAGTACTTAATTCGTTCTGGAGGTCCGTTCTTAACCTGAAACTGTTCTTAACCTGAAGCACTACTTTAGCTAATGGGGCCTCCCGCTGCTGCCGTGCCGCTGGAGCACGATTTCTGTTCTCATCCTGAAGCAAAGTTCTTAACCTGAAGCACTATTTCTGGGTTACCGGAATCTGTAACCTGAAGCGCATGTAACCTGAAGCGTATGTAACCTGAGGTACCACTGTACTCAGAGTTTACTTCATGTTTCAAAGAGGGAAACAACCCTCCCACTGTATATAGCTCTCATGATTCAGACTGCCACTAAAGAAAAAAATCATAAATAAACTGTCTCATCTAGGCCTGAGTGTTACATATAATTGAGTGCATGAAGTATCAGCCACAGTAACAAATGTACTGTGTGAACAATACAGCGAAAACAGTGTGTGCCCACCTAAGTTGTGTCCTACTATAAGAAATAATAATAATAATAATAATAATAATAATAATAATAATAATAATAATAATTGTATACTCCCAACAAAAAAGTATCACACACTAAAACAGGATCAGACACTAAAAACTTCAATGAACAGAGCTGCCTTCAGATGTCTTCTAAAAGTTGTGTAGTTCTTTATCTTCTTGACATCTGACAGGAGGGCATTCCACAGGGAAGGTGCCACTACCGAGAAGGCCATCTGCCTGGTTCCCTGTAACCACATTGCCACGAGGGAACCACCAGAAGGCCCTCAGAGCTGGATCTCTATGTCTGGGTTGAAAAATGGGGATGGAGACGCTCCTTCAGGTATGCAGGGCCGAGCTGTTTAGGGCTTTAAAGGTCAGCACCAACACTTTGAATGATGCTCGGAAACACACTGGGAGCCAATGTAGATGTTTTAGGACCAGTGTTATAGGCTCCCAGTCACCAGTCTAGCTGGATTAGTTGTAGTTTCTGAGCCATCTTCAAAGGCAGCCCCACCTAGTGCATGTTGCAGTAGTCTAAACAGGAGATAACCAGGGCATGTGCCACTCTGGTGAGACAGTGTGTAGACATGTAGGGTCTCAGCCGGCTTACCAGATGCAGCTGATATGACAGCTACCCTGGACCTGTGCCTCCATGGTCAGCTGTGAGTCCAGTATTACTCCTAGCCTTCACACCTGGTCCTTCAGGAGCAGAGTTACCCTGTTCATGACCAAGGAGTCCCCCACACCCACCCACACCCTGACCCCCCAGAAACAGTTCTTTTTTTTCAGGATTCAACCTCAGTCCAGAATGAATTGAGAGCAGCTGGGTGTTTCTTCTTCTCCCTACCCCTGCTGAGGGATTGTTTCTGCATTACAGCTTAGGATTGGAGGGGTGGGGAACGAAGGGTGCACTCTTCAAAGTATAACTACAGATAAGTATTATATGTGTAACCCATGTGCCAAAACCATGCAGGCACACTTCAATTGCAAAAATTCCCAGATCACTAGTAGCACAAAAGCAGATTGTGTTCACTGGTCCTCTTCTTTACAGGCAGCCTAAGAAGGCTAGATTGGCCGAGGCTTCCTCAGAGTTGTACACATAGGGAAGTAAAGGTGTGTGTGAAAATGTGTGTGTACACATTTTTTTTTTAAGTAAAAAAGTAACTGATTTCAGATTCTTGTTCCTATATGCAAATGCTAATTGTTTAGGAGGAGGAAGTGTGTCACATTAGGAGCTGCCCTCACTGTAAAGGTAAAGGTAAAGGGACCCCTGACCATTAGGTCCAGTCGTGACCGACTCTGGGGTTGCGACGCTCATCTCGCTTTATTGGCCGAGGGAGCCGGCGTACAGCTTCCGGGACATGTGGCCAGCATGACTAAGCCGCTTCTGGCAAATCAAAGCAGCACATGGAAACACTGTTTACCTTCCCGCCGGAGCGGTACCTATTTATCTACTTGCACTTTGACATGCTTTTGAACTGCTAGGTTGGCAGAAGCAAGGACCAAGCAATAGGAGCTCACCCCGTCACGTGGATTCGAACCACCGACCTTCTGATTGGCAAGTCCTAGGCTCTGTGGTTTAACCCACAGCGCCACCCGCATCCTGCCCTCACTGTGGCAACCAAAAATAATTTTTTAAAAGTCATAGCACTACCTGCCTTGGGATTGCCCCACAACACAGAATACTTTAGTTATAGCACCCTCAGAAATGCTCCATAGGGGGGGCCAATAGGGGGCGCATTGGAAGATGGCCGACAATATCATCTCTCCGACCCACACGGGGTAATTAAGAGGCTGTTATGGGAGTAGGCAGCCTCCCTTGTTGCCCCAAGGAAATGGGGAACACTGCCCTTGCCTGCTGTGCCCATAAATCACCCCCTAATTCCAAAGAAGGGGGTGAGGGCCCTAGGCAGAATGCCCCCGTGTGGACATCGGCTCTCCTGGACGCTGTCTCTGATCGCGCACTAGTTGCAGCAATTTGGAATAATGAATTACAAAAGAAGCAAATGCACATATTTCAAGTGAAGAAGGGGAGTGAAGTCTGCTAATATAAGTGACCTCTGCGAAAGAAGACGACGGGCTGGAGAAACAGGAATATTTTACGATGAAGATACACCAAAGGCGGGGTATGTTGACAAAGGGGCTGAATGGGGGGGGGGGGACAACCTTTTTTACTTTCCTTCTATGTGATTTACAAGAACCCCTCCTCATTAGAACCGTCGGTTGAACTGACCCAAGCAGGATGATTAAGGTCTGTGTGGAGATAAACTTTAATCAAAAGTATGCTTTATGGAGACCGAGAAGCAATAAGAGCTTTTGGGAATGGCACAGCAATTAATTCGGAGTCGCCATCTTGCCAAAGGATTTATAGCCGGGAGGAAGAACAGATTTGTTTTCAGACTGCATTCCTAGTGAATCTCCTCAGAGGTTTTGAGAAAGGAGGCAGATTGGTGAAGATTATTTACGCTAAGACTGTTCTGATGTATGGAAGTGATGTTATATGGAAAACGTCTGGATATGGCTACTGGATAAAAAAAATAATATCCACGCAGGATTACAAACTGTTCTAACCAGCTTGCAGAGATTATCAGAGGTCACAAAGAGAAAGGAAAAATATATGAAAATAACAACAAGAGATGTGGAAAAATAATAAGAAAGGACTGGTTAGTACTGTGAACATCATAAGGTTAGATTTGTGGACATTAAAACAGCAGTAAGAAGCAAGAAGTTGATTGGATCCCTTCGGAACTTGAAATATGGGTACTCCCAACAAAAATTTAAAATTCGGCTGTGTAATTTGGAATTTATGTAATTTGGTTTGATTTGATGTGATTGGTCGGTTAATAAAAAATTATTCTTAAAAAAAAGAAATGCTCCATAGGAAATAATCTGGCCTTCCTAGGACCCTTCTGACTCTGCCTATGAAAATAAGCCATGATGCAAGACATTGCTCACCCACTGCTAGGACTATCAAATAGCAGAGAACAGCTGGGCATGCTGTGCCTTGCTCAGCATCGGCCTCATGGCTGTGCATTATTCAAAAGAGAAAAATCCTCCATCTAAGGTGGCTAAAGCTCCTGGGCTGGCAATTTAGGTTTGCCTGACTTACCTATTAGTAGGTCCCGCAGAACTTACTTCTGACTAAACATATATAGGATTGCAGTGTAGATCACTCAGCTCTTGACTCTGAAATTTGATTCTTAATAAAATAAAATAAAATCTCCCCCACTTTGACAAGCATTTAAGTGAAGTCAGGTGATTGGCAGCTGGGCTGCCCCACTCAACTGATGCACACAGGGTTCAATCCTACTTTCTACAAGGTTTGGTAGTACCGGTTAGTTTCCCTTCCAAAACATCCAAACCAAACAGAACTGAACTGCTTGTGAATCAGCTGGTGTGCTTGGGGGAGGTCCAGTCCTGATGTCTGCAGCTACATCTCTACCTGCTGTACACCTGATGTCAGGTGTGGGCTGGTGGGCATTGTTTAGGAGAAATGGCCTTGCAAATAGGGAGACTTGGTAGGCCTCCACACACTAGAATTACAGGCTGTGTATACCAGTAAACCAAACATTGAAAAACACAAGAAAGGCTGCTGTGAACTGCATGTAACCGTAACAGTTCAAAACCAACTTTTTCCCCATCTATAAGACGCCCCCTATTTTTGTAGCAACAACCAATCACCAGTCCACACTCAGTACTATCCGTGTACAAGACGCCCCCTAATTTTTGACTATTTTTTAGGGGGGAAACCTAGTCTTATACATGGGAAAATATGGTAAACAACAGTATGATTTCTGAAATCTAGCACCAATGATCAACAGTGCATGTGCACAGATCACTCAGATGACAATTTAACTGATATAACTCATTGACTGGATTCAGACATAACACTAAACTATGGTCTAGTGTTACATAGGTGAACCTTGGGTTCCTTCTCATTTTCTCCTTCTCTGGCACAGGGATTAAAATATCAGAAGGTTTTACTTCCAATTTTTAATAACTGAGGGTTATCTCTTGTTTAGAGAAACACGTCAAATTCATAAACCACTGAGGTTTTTTTTGGGGGGGTGGATTGTTCTACTAGACCAGGGTTCAGCAAACTTTTTCAGCAGGGGGCCGGTCCACTGTCCCTCAGACCTTGTGGGGGGCCTGACTATATTTTTTTTTTGGGGGGGGGAATGAATGAATTCCTATGCACTGCAAATAACCCAGAGATGCATTTTAAATAAAAGCACACATTCTACTCATGTAAAAACACGCTGATTCCTGGACCGTCCGTGGGCTGAATTTAGAAGGTGATTGGGTTGGATCCGGCCTCCGGGCCGTAGTTTGCCTACCCAAGTACCAAACCATAGTTAAGACTAACCACAGTTTGCCTAGATTTGGACACAATGGTAACCACATAGAATTTTAAAAAACTGGAAGTGAAAGCTTCTGGTCACCACCTCACAGCTGCACCACAGGAGGAGTGAAAGGGGAGCATGTGAGTATGAGGATCATTCACATAATGCCAAACCATCGTTTAGTGTTATATCTGAGCAAAGTGGATTCTGGACTGGATATGATCTAAACCTGATATAAATTTGTATTGTAAAGCATGCATATCGTCACATTTTCTTTGATTTTTATTGTTTTATCGGGGGAACTGCATTAAGTTCATTATGCCCCACCCAAACAGAAGAAGTCAATGCTGTCATCTTGCTGAGTCACTGCTTGGGCTCACTTACTGAGCAGAAATCACCACTGATCCAGAGCCCCTTTGCTGACATCATTTACCCAGTCCAAGGCATTGTATCATTGAGCAGCAAGCTAAATGAGTCAGGCCAGCTGCAATCCACGAGAAGCACCACTCGCAACTTGGAGGTCATCCCAGAAGCAGGGCCATAACATCATTTGGCAGCAAAAGCAGCAGCCCCCAGGAAGACTCTGAAGAAGACTCAGAGATCTAAATTTTCAACAGTAAACTAGACTTTGGGCAAGGCTTTTTTGGACATGTGGTTGACCATTGTTTGTGCCTGACAAAGGTAGTTTTGAAAGCTAGTTCTCATACTGTTGTCCCTTTCCATGTGCAGGAATAAACAAACATTTATATATTTAGCAAAATGTATAAAACACACTTCTAAGTGGTTAGAACAATATCAAGTAAAACATAAAAAAATATTGCTATAAATCAGTTATAAACAAGTATTGGAATAGTCAAAATATGATTAAGAACAACAATGGCTAAAATGAAATATGGCATGTAAATTCTGCATGTCTGGATAGGATAGCCCAGACAACTGACATCAGCACCAACCTGATGTCAATAAGCAAGGAGTTCCCAAGTATAGGTGCCACCACAATAAAATATGGATTTCTTACAGGTGTGGAACAAGTACCGTACTGGCCTGAATATAAGCCTCACTTTCCCCCCAAATTCCGACCGTGAAAAGTTAAAGTGCGGCTTAAATTCGCAACCTTACAAAAATCAACTTTTATGAGATCACTGCTGAAACAGACATATGGTAAAACAGAATGGGTGCGAGTGCCTGCGGAATTTTAAGGGAGTTAAATTCGGCTTATATTCAGGTGCAGCTTATATTTGGGCCAATACGGTATTATGTGGCAGCTGTAACAATGCCAGTCCCAGAGACTGAAGAAGTCGAGTGGACATAAATGTTGTAAAGCAAGGATCAGGGTCTGTTGCACTTCAGGTGGAGAAGCATCTTAATGGAGCTCTCGGGTTTCCTGAGTTGTAACTTGAGCCAATACAATTTTCAAAAGAAGATAATATTAAGGTAATAATGACCAATGCGGAATTATAACTGGAGCTGTGTGTACTCCTTAAGATTCTGCACTAAGGAAATCCAAATTATGCATGAAGAAAAGCTGAAATCTGCAAAAAGGAGAGGGGCGGGGAGGGAAGAGGGGAGAGGGGAAAGGGAAGCAGGTCTGCCAGGAACACTTACTGGCTTGTTTGGCTTTCTCTGCATAGGTGGTGGTCAGGTCTTCATCGACGGGGTGCTCCACAGGCCCTATCATGGGGATGAGGTGCCTCTCTGCCCGAATGTTCTTAGTTGCATGTGGGAGGAGCATAGCTTCTGGGGAAGGCTCTCTGTCTTCAGGTAAGGGTGGCTGCAGTAGCATAGCTTCACTCTCTGAGAAGGGGGTGTCGGTGCGGCTTCCTGGCTGGCACACTATCTCCTTCTTGGCCACGCCGCTGAGGTTTTCTCCACGTTCTGCAGCTTGCGCTGTTGCCTCGGGGGTGCTGTCGTACCCGCTCAGCTCGGACAGGGACACTTCGTCCTGTGGCTCACCCGCTTTATTGTTTGGTCCCCCTGGGGGAGAACGGGGGCTCTTCTTGCGAGCTCTCCGGTGCTTTTCCTGGGCAATGTTGTCAGCGTCGCTGTCGGTCTCGGCATAGTACGCTTCGCTATCAGGGGGTGAGGTTATGTTCTCCAGGGGCTGCTGCCGTCGGGGCTGCTGCTCAGGTTCCAGGGCAGCAGGGGGAACGGCCGGTTCAGGACTGTGCAACTGGGAGGCCCGGCTGAGCGGTGAAGTTGGCGAGGGCACTTGCAGCTGCCTGGGGGAAGGGGAACGCAGGAGCCCCTCAACAGATGGGTTCCCACTAAGCACCCTGTAGGAAAGAAGAAGAAAATAAAATAAGAGATTCTGGGTCAGTTACACACAAAGCAACAGATGAATATTTCATGCAGTTATGTGGATAGTATTGGGTGAATCTGTTAGTTTCACATTTCTCTCTGTTTCTCCTTTTTCTAATCTTAAATTCAATTTTCTACATTGGTTTGCAAAAGAATAAAAATACTGTATTTTTCCGTGTATAAGACGCTCCCATGTATAAGGTGCCCCCCTATTTTGGGGGACTCAATTTTTAGAAAATGGGGGGAGATGGCTCCACCTCTCATCTGTCCCCTTACCAGCAGAAGCTGCCAATCGCCTGCCCAACTGCTGCAGCACCAGCCAATCAACACAAGCCCTTGACGCAGAAACCAATAACACGCCAAATAGCCGCTGACAGCCGAGGCAGCAACCAATCAAACACCCACCCTATGCACTATCTATGTATAAGATGACCCCCACTTTTAAGCATATTTTTTAAAGAAAAAAATCTAGTCTTATACACGGAAAAGTATGGTAAATAAAGTCCTCATAAAAATTCATCACCTGGAACAACACTTAATATACACATGTAAAAAAATTTCCCCAATCTGCACATTTTTGCATGGCATTTTTCAATAATATAATGCATTTTTGTATCTTATTTTTACTATATTTCATAAAATTTTGACAGTTTGATTGTCCAAAAAGGCCCCCCCAAAAGCCCTCAAAACAGTATACCAAAAAATGTGTATTTATATGCACACATATTAATTTGTCACAGGATTTGGTTCTAGTAAGGTGAGAAAGGGTGGGGGGAATCTCTCTATCCACTTTCACTACCCCATTCATAATTTTATACCCCTCTATCATCTCCCCACTTGCTCACTTTCTCCCCAAACTAAAACACCCCAAATGATGTAACCTTTCCTCACAGGGGAGTTGCTCTAACCCCTTAATCTTTTTGGTTGCCCTCTTCTGAATCTTTTCCAGCTCTTTTTTTTAGGTTAAGCAATTACAACTGCCCATATTATTTAGAGTGTGGTCTCAGCATATCTATTATCCATCATTTGTTAGCTTCAGTTATCAGAAAAGTGAGATATAAATGTATTTGTTTGTTGGTTTTGATATTTATCGATCTTCTATAAAATGGTTTTTGAGAAAAATAAACCCGGCAAGAACGGTGTTGAATGGGAAATGGAGAAAATGCACAATGCCCTTGGATGCTTGGAGAATAGCTAGTGCTTAACGAAAGAGAAATACGAAGCTGCCTTATACTGGGTTAGATACAGTGCATAATAAGTGTTCCCACACAAAAAAGAAACGAAACAAAACAAAAAATTACAGCTACACAACATTTATAGCAGGGGTGGCCAACTCCTGAGAGACTGCGATCTACTTTCAAAATTAAAATCTGGCAGTGATCTACCCCCATTTTTTAGGGGTTTAGCTCAAATTTGTTCACCTTTTGGGGGGGAGGGGAAATGCCCCGTTTTTTAGGGGGGCAGGGACTTTTTTGCAGCTCTTCTGAGGGAGGGAGCAACAGAAGCAGCCACTAATCTTACAATCAGCCTCAGTTTCTAAACTCCGGCTTCCCTTCTGCAACAATAGACCTCGGTGCAGGGAGAGGGGCCGGGGCCGGAAGGGGGCCAGCGATTGACCGCGATCTACCAAAACCTTGCAGGGATCGACCAGTAGATCGCAATTGACGTGTTGGACATCCCTAATTTATAGAATACTTCAATTAACGAAACACCATACAAACAGTAAACACACAATATACATACTCTGACAGAAAAACCGGTTAAAAGCGCATCTCAACTTGATAAAGTATCAAGTTTGTATAGCGAATCCTAATTTCTTGAGAAAATTCTTTTAAAGTTAGAAGTCCAACTTGAAAAGAAATTTCTCAAGGAATTAGGATGCAAGTTTGGGGTCTGGTAGATAATACTGAGCCAGGCCACTGGTAACTCTAGCTAATAGTTTCCTTTGATTTGCAGTACTCTCCAAAGTCTCAAGGCTGAAATACGTATGACGTGGGAGAGAAGAATTGGATTTCCCAACATTTTCTCTCTCTTTAAAGCAGCAACCAGGGCCTCCAGTTTTGACCTAAGAAGCGGCACTGACAGCACCCAGGAAAATGTGTCAACTTTCTGAGCACTGTGATTCCAATCCAAATGAGAGCACCCTCCTTCCCTACTGCTGCTTTAAAAAAGTACTGGTAATCAGGAAATCTGATCCTGGGTCACATCTGCTTTGGCAAACAACCAGAGGTCTTTCCCAGCCTTGCTATCCACAGTCCTTTTCACTGGAGAGCCATGGGACTGAACGTGGCCTCTTGTGTGTGCAAAATCTGACATTCACCCCTGAGAGACATGCAAGTAACAGGAGGGGCAAGTACCAGATGATCTAGGATCAGATCGATGCATTTTAAAAATAAATAGTGCCACCTTATGTGAAAATGGTCGAAATTGCCTAAGCCTACAGTGTTATGCTTTATCGTTGTTGTGGCACACTAAAAGAAGCTGCTAACTGCATACAATTGATAAATGAGAAAATTGTTAACTAATTTTTATACAAATGAGCATGCATGGCAGTGTCCCATGGGTCCAACTCATCCTTTAATTAATGTTGACCTTCTGTCAGAATAAAATTATTTACACGTTGGACATCTTTCTTAATAGAGGGCCCACAAGCATACTCCAGCCCAGAGAAGGCTGCCAAAAGGCCATGCAGGCTGTATTGGCACTGCTAGTGATGATGCAAGCACTGTTGCCAGGAACACAACTTTAAACTAAGGCTCAGTTGACAGCCATGAGTTTTTCCAGTGGGGCTGACTGCTCTGGTTCACTCAAGAGTTTGAATTAGCTCAGCGGAATTTTTTCTTTTTTTTTGTTGAACAGCTTATCTCCATGCTTCCAGAGGGCAGCCACGGTGGCCTGTTTATCAGCAAAGGAGCTGCATTCAAAAGAAGAAGACTCAAACCCACAGGGGTTCTCTCCCCACTCACTGTCCACGTCTTACTCCTGATATATAAGTTAAATAGCAACAGTCTTGGTACAGGTTATATGGGTATAGCATTGCTAACTTTCCTGAAATATGAAAACTGTTTAACCCAGTGTTTTTCAACCACTGTTCCGCGGCACACTAGTGTGCCGCAAGATGTTGCCTGGTGTGCCGTGGGAAAAATTAAAAAATTCAAAAGATTTTTTTTTTAAAAAAATCAAATTTTTGATTGGGGCGCCGTCCCCGGAGGGAGGCGGGCGAGTCGGGCGGCGAGAGGCGGGGCGGCGGCGGCGAGGAGAGGCCGCCCAGCGCAGGGCTCTCGCCGTCTGCCTGCCTGGCTGCCTGCGAGCTCGGTGGGCAGCGCCTCCGTCCGCAGCGCCCGCCTCGCGGCTCTCAATTCCCTGCCCCTGCCAAAGCTCACCCAGCCAAGCCGCGCTCTCCTTCCTGCCTCGCTTTGCTGCCTCCTCCCCCCCCACCCCCAAAGCTTGGAGGTTCCCCGGCGCCGACCCGCAGGTTTGACCCCCTTCTCACACCTGTTCGCGCTCCTTGCACGGAATGGGGCGGATGGGGAGGAACGGGGCTCGCCGCTGCCTCCGCTCGCCCTCCCCCCTCCGCCGGCGGTCCCGCGATTCTTGGCTTTTTGGCGGTTGGCACAGAAGGAAGGCAAGGGGGAGGGGGGAAAATTGAAACTTACACTTTCGTGCGTCCCTCCCGGCGTGACGCTGCGCGCTGACGTCACGGGGCTGTAACGTGCCCCACATGGTGGTGTGCCTCGAGATTTTTTTCATGAAACAAGTGTGCCTTTGCCCAAAAAAGGTTGGGAAACACTGGTTTAACCTAACCCTTTTCTTTCTGTTTTTTAACTGCTTAACAATCTCCACAAGAGCTTCTACCTTATTTCCCCACATTTTCATATAAGTCTTTGGTGTGCTGTTGAGCAATGTATTTATTTATTTATTTATTTATCTACCTACCTACCTACCTACCTACCTACCTACCTACCTGGCTCACATATTCTTGATATCTACCCTCCAATGCAATTATAAAAAATATAAAAGTAAAGTAACCATAAGCCTTCAGAATGAGAACTCGGATACATGATGCTATTACACTGATCCTATTTAGACTAAGTGCTGAGCAAGCAAGAATTTACCCATGCAGCATTCCATGTAGCTGGCTTCAAATTTAAACCAGGCTCTCAGCTACTGAATGTGCAATAATAGCATGTCAATGCAACACCCGCTCAGGCCACAAGGATCACTAGTGTCCTAATGCTGTATTAGAAGGCAAGACAGCTGTGGCTTAAAAGAGACATCAGGCACTTGGAATACGGTGCAGGAAAGCTTTTCTTACATGTCTGACATCTTCTTTTAAACGGGCCAGCCTGGTCACACTCTGAATGTCCAACATGTCCAGAAGCCTACTATGAGTCATTCTGAGGTTTTTTTAAAAAAAACAGACTACATATAATGAAAGAGAGTCCCTGTAACTGTTAGTGGGGGGAGTCATTTTCATATGACACTCGAATGCATTCTGGGATTGAAGTAGGAGCACAGGATAGGCATAGCTGGGAAGGTATATGAAGTCACACATATAATTACATTGAACATTTAATCAAAATCAGTTTGTGCTACCTTAACAGGGTGCTGCATTTCTCACCGAGCTCAGCTGACACCACGAGCCAACAGCTGTTATCATTTACCTTTTAACAACAATGTTGAGGATGCCATTTGAGGAGTCGATGATCTGCATGGCGCTGGCATGTGAGAGGCCAGCACATGATTTCCCATTGATGGTTACCAGTTCATCATTTTCCCATAAGCCCCCACGGCATGCTTTGCTTCTTTTACGGATCTAAAAAGGGAAAAGCAGAGAAGAGAGTGTGAAGGAGAAAGTTCCCTCCTGGGCTATCAACAGGGATACCAACAGCATGACAGTTACCACCATGGAAAAGCTGAAAAAAGGGTTTGGTCATCACACGAAAGGGGCACACTTATGCCACATCCTATATCCCTTCAGCCCATGGCCACAACCCCATTGTTGATGCGAACCCCACCTAGGGAGACCATAACTCAGATGACAGCTGCTTGGTGTGTGTCCTCTCTCTCGTCTCATGGCATTCACACCTAGCCCTCACAAGGGGCAACTTCAGTAACGTGAAACGACGTAGAAAGGACATGTTGCACACAAAGGGACTACTCTGCAAAGAACGGCCTAAGCTTGAGCACAGTACCAAGACTTCTCTCCTTACAACCCTAAATGGGTACGTCAAATTGGGATAGGTAACAACAGCCTCCACTCAAATAACTGGAGCGAGTGTGGGGCTGATATATCCAAAGGACCTGCTGCAAAATACCCCAAGTCTTTTTCTCCCCCCGCATTGCCGTACATGAGAACAGTCTTCCTTTGCCGAACTGTATTGCTCCAGCAATTCCCCAACCACAACAGTGGGGGGCAGTGTTCTCAATGCATGGGAAATATTCATCCCCCATTGGCCGAAACCAGGCACTCCACTTCCTGCCAGCTGGCAGTTAATAGCAACAACTGGGGTCCTTTCATCAGGACATAGGTGACATGGGGAGGATAGGGTTAACCTTTCCCTCTCAGTGTGCTGTAGTCCCAATGAAAACAAACCCCTTCCCCCAGTGTACCCCTACTTTTTAAAAACTGCACAGTTGCAAATGATGAGCCTAGCATAACATCCTGGTTCTCTGTGTCTCCCCTGCAAAGTGGAGGAGCAGGGAAAAGGAAGAAATGCCTATCTTTTTTGGGAGGTATGAGCTGTCTAGACACTTGTTGGACCTTTATCAGCATCTGGGGATCAGCTCCAAGCTTTTCCTGCAATCTTAAAATAGAAATTGCTCATTCCATCTGCCACATTCATCAGCACAAATGCCATCATCCTGGCCTTCCAGAGACTTTGCCCTTCCTCTGCCTCTAACATTTGGAAAAGAAAAAAAAAAATCTGGAATGAGAACATGAAACCTAGTAATAGAGCAACAGAGCAAACAGGCTCTCCAGCTCCTATCAAACTGAGCAGTTTCCATCTGGCTTCCTTCCCTCATTTCACCAAGTTTTCTGGGGTACACTTTGTAGGCAAATAACAAAATAAAGAACTATGTACACTCATGTGAGATGCTATCGTTGGGAGAAGCTGGAGTGAGGGTATCGGCTTGTATTTGAAGAATGTAATTGGCTGGGGAAAAGGTGCCTCAAGCCCAATATTTGGAGAGGAACACCTCTTTCATGGAGACATTTCTCCACAAAGAATGCTGCATGCATCATGCATTTAAAGCACAAACACCAAATCATCCTAGGAACCACAGCTTCTCCTTCACAGAGCTACAATTTCCAGCATTCT
Organism: Podarcis vaucheri; assembly: GCF_965113315.1. NCBI lineage: Eukaryota > Metazoa > Chordata > Lepidosauria > Squamata > Lacertidae > Podarcis > Podarcis vaucheri. Next base: position 89,382,795 of record NC_138763.1, on the reverse strand, counting down.
TAATGAACTACAGAGGGATTATTTGGGGGAAAATGGTGTCCTTTAAATGTATGGAGGATGTACACAGCCATAGACTTTTCATTTGCATATTGAGGCCCCATGACCACCCTGTTCCTTAAGGTGCAAATAACTAGACACCACACAGGATATTGATTTAGAATCAAATAAGGCCACAACTTTATTGGTTACAGATGTGAGGTTTGGACATAGGCAGTGTGGTAAGCAACTGCACGTGTCACTCCTGCCCATCTGCTGGGAGTGTTTCCAAGGATGAAGATGGTGGCGGTGGGGGGGGGGAGACACACCCTACGTCAAATCGGGGCATCCCTCAAGTGGTCCCCGTTGGAGGAGTAGTATGGCCCTAGCCCGTGTCTGGGTATCAGACAGGAGCCACTCCTCCTGGATTCTTTTAACAGGATACCCTTACCCATGGAGGGGCAGTCGGAGGCTCCCACCTCACCTCCAACCAAGACTAGGTTTACCCAATGCCTATCCGCCTTACAAAGTTGTGACGATTGCTACGAGGTAGGCGAAATCCCAAGTGGTGGTGCCAATTAATCAAGTGGAAAAAATTCCTGCCTGGCCCCTGAAAATTTAGGTGGCTGGCATTGTCCATAGCAAGGTCAAACCATCCATGAAAAACCCTAATCCGAGGGAGGGAGGGTTGGGAGAACGGGAGCAGTGAGAGAAAGGCAGCAAGGCCTTGCCGGCCAGACATTTAAACTTCCCCTGGGCGTGGCACCAAGGGCTGCAATTGGTTGGTTGGTCCCACACTCACGGGAACACCCACTAACTCCAGCCGCCATTGGCCCATTTGGCAGCAGGAATACGATCCGGCCTGTGATAGGCCAGTTTACCAGGGAGGCCCAGATCCTGCCCGCAAAGCCACCTGCCCAAAAAGGGGGAGAACAGACTTCTCTGGATGATACCCAATGTTACATGAATGGAATTCCACTTACACTATAGTACTTCTCCTTCCTCTTCTCTCCCCTCCAACCTTCAAACCCCCATTTACTCTGGAAGGTCCCACACAATTTAAGGGTGCAGGTTGAAGGGGAAATTCTGCTGTGCAAGTAGATGGACACATCTAGATGTCACCCCCTGAAAATGGAAGCATTCTAATAGGTGTGTGCATAAGCATGCCAATGAGTTCTAAGGGGGAATTCTTAGCACCTTGCTAAAATTAAAATTCTCCCAAACCCGTTTCCCCCCCAACACTCTCATGCAATCTGGTAATTGTCAGATTTGGGGGTTTGGCAATGAGTTTTCCACTGCAGAGCCTATGCCTTGCCAATTGGAAGGTTGGCGGCCCGTTGTTTGGTTCCAGCTCCTGCCAACCTAGCAGTTCGAAAGCACGTCAAAGTGCAAGTAGATAAATAGGTACCGCTTCCGGCAGAAAGGTAAACGGCATTTCTGTGCGCTGCTCTGGTTCATCATGCTGGCCACATGACCCGGAAGCTGTACGCCGGCTCCCTTGGCCAGTAAAGCGAGATGAGCGCCGCAACCCCAGAGTCATCTGCGACTGGACCTAATGGTCAGGGGCCCCTTTACCTTTATCATTTTCTACCCACTCAGTCCTGAACCTGAGGAGTGGAGTACTCCACCACACTAATGAAGTTTTTTAAGCTATAGAGTAGAAAGAGGAATTGATCATTTATCTTGACCTCTCGCTCCACTATCAGAAAAGATCATTATTATTTTATATGTTTGGGTTTTGTATACCCTGCCTTTAGTTGGCGATATTATTGATTTTTTTGTTATTGTTTCCATGTTTCCGTGGTTCCATAATAATTTGAAAATTAATAAAAATAAATGGGAGGCGGGTTTCATTTGGAACTAAAGATCATGCTAACAACTCTCTATCCCATCATGGTAGGGAAGGACCAGCCTGCACTAGCTGTAGAGTTCCAAGGGCTTCTCCAGACAACCTATTTATTAAGCAGTCATCCTGCTTTGTTTGCACAAAATCTGTGTGGAGATTATATGACATTCTTGTTTGTTGAGTTTTCATTCCAATTTGTTTGCACAGATGTTGTATGCTATTGCCCATCATTGCCCTTATTCCACATTTTCCAGTGCACATTCCCATCACTTTTCTTACCACATACATTCTGTGAATTTTGGGGGATGTGGGGTTTTTGTGCGTGTGCAAAAGCACCAAATACACTTTAATTGTGCAACCTAAATTTGTTGGTATACAGCTGTATCAGACTCACAAAATAGCAACAGTCTGGATTCTGGAAGCTGGGAGTACGAACCCAGCAGGGCTTACTTCTGAGTAAACATTGCATAGGATTACACTGTCAGTCCATTTCTAAAAACCTTACCGCAAAAGGGCAAAAGCCATTCTTAGCCTCAATTCTGTTAAATTACGATTCTGCAAAAACAAATATATTTTTAATTTTAAAAATAGACCAAGCAAACTGCTTTTAAATTTTGTACGATAACTAGGGGAGGAATGATTGAGAGGACAGAAAAATCCCAAACATACCAAGGATATTTCTACCAAACTCCACCCAGTGGTATGGATGACAACAAGCAGCAAAGCAATGAAATGGTGAGTGAGAAAAGAGAAGTGTGTGGATCCTCATGTGCCAATCACACACATTGACAAATTGGATCTAAACAACCCTATTGCAAGGCCCTCCCAAGAGTAAAAGCAGCCTAAAATCGCAAAGCCATTGAAAGTGTCTGAACCTTCTCTCTCTGAATAATTATTCCACCCCAAAAAACATAGTTTAAAGATGTTTCCTCCTATAATTACTTCAACTCATGGCATCTCACCAGCGGAAAGATGATATTGAAAGGCTGTTTCAGAGGGTCAGGAAAAATGAAGCGAGTGGATTCAGCTCCTGCCTCTAACCTATCCATGTTGTGTTTTAAGCCTTAACGCCACTTGACAGGAATTCAATGGCAAACCCAATTTTGCTGAAGGGGCAATGGCAACCATCGCATACATTTTGTCTCTTAAGAACCTTGCACTCCTGGAGTGTACTCCTAGCAACTCTCAGCCTCCATGGCTATGAAATCTGGAGCTTGGAGCCAGATCAGAGTACTCTGGCCTAACCACAGCTTGGTCCATGCCAGGATTTATGGTAATTCGGGAACTCCAGTTTGTACGGAACTGAGCAAGGAAAAAACTCTGCAGCAAAGCTCTTCATTTACCAAGCAGTCTCCAACTACGTTGTGTGTCCTGGGCATCTAAAATCAACAAAGTCCACTCTCGGTCTTCACAGCCAGCTCCCCACACAGAGGGAGAAACTCTAAAAATAGGATGAAAGACTTCCCAACTGTTCTTGTTCCCAGAGGCAGCTTTTCAAAAACTCATAAATCCCTTGGAACATAACATTGCCAACACAACTTGACTGACTAGTTCTCAGTTTCTTTGCAACTATAGCCTGGGCTGGTATCAGTGAAAAAGATGATCTGGGAAGAGAGGACGAAAGTGCACACTATATTTAAAAGTATAATGTGTACCTTGAACTTTCAAAGCAACCCATACTCTGTACGTCTGGGCTTTGCACATATTACACCACCAGGTGTTTTTGGCTACAACTCCAATCAAGTCCAGTCAGCATGGCCATTCCAAGTGATGCAAAAAACATCTTCCTAGATATAAACCATGAAACAAACAGTAAGGACCCACTTAAACTCACTAAGTGCAGCACTATAACGTACTTTTCAAAGTGTGCTGCAATAAACCTTGTGGCTGACTTTGTATGTGACTTCGTAATCACATACTGTGTAATCACACACAAGAAACTGAACTGATCCAAAATGCCTTCTACTATCCCCTCTACTATTTGCTGCGTGCTGTTTGAAAAGTTCAGCTGCTGCTGTTTGTAATTCAGAAGAGTGAACCAGCCTCTTCTCATTGTCCCATCTAAATAATAATAATAATAAATAATAATAATAAATTTATACCCCGCTCATCTGGCAGGGTTCACCCAGCCACTCTGGGTGGCTCTCAACAGAATATTAAAAACACCAAACATTAAAAACTTCCCTAAACATCACAAGCAGTGGAAAATAAGTCATCATAATACATACAAATATACTATGTGAGAGAATAATTGGATTTCCCCAGGGGAGGGGGGATGCAAATTGCAGGGCTGGCATACCCTCCAACATTTCTCCAATGAAAATAGGGACGTCCCATTCCAAAATGACAATTTTACTATTTATAACCCACACATCTTACTGGGTTGCCCCAGCCACTCTGGGCAGCTTCCAACATATATAAAAACACAATAAAACAGTAAACAGTAAAAAAACTTCCCTATACAGGATTGGCTCAGGGGTTAGATAACTCCATACCTTCCAACATTTCTCCAATGAAAATAGGGACGTCCTAAGGAAAAGTGGGACATTCTGGGATCAAATCAGAAACTGGGATGGCTTCTCTATTTTTTTTTTTCTTTTCATGCATAATTTTTATTGGTTTACAAAAGTCAAAACACAAAATAAGCTGTATCAAACTCATATCATTTCACCAAAAGAAAGAAAAAAGACTTCCTTCAGTCATTCCACGAATCGTCCATAATGACAATAAACAGTATATCCGCGTTTCCATGTTTGTAATGCCATAAGTCGTTCTCATTCGTCCGTTTTCTTTTGGCATTATCCTTTACCTCTTACAGAGCACCTCTGAAACCTACTAGTGTTATTTGTTCATCAATTAAGCTTTCCAGATATTTCGTAAAACTTTCCCAATTTTTAACAAACCTCTGATCTTTTGTATATCTAATTTTACCTGTCATCCTGTCCATCTCCACATAATCTAATAGTTTGGATCTCCATTCCTCCGTTGTCGGTAAACTCTCTTGTTTCCAATTTTTAGCTATTAAGACCCTTGCTGCCGTTGTTGCGTATTGGAACAGTTTGTAATCTTTCTTCTTTATCTCCTTTCCTACCAAACCTAGCAGAAACGCTTCAGGTCTTTTAACAAAGGTATATCTTAGCATTTTCTTCAGTTCATTATATACATTCTCCCAAAACTCTGTGACCTTTCGGCATTCCCACCACATATGGTAGAATGTCCCCTCCCTCTCCTTGCATTTCCAGCATTTGTTGCAGGATCCATACATTTTGGCTAGTTTAACCGGGGTCAGGTACCAGCGGTAAAACATTTTCATTAAGTTCTCTTTGAGTGTCACACAGGCCGTAAATTTAAGATGTTGTTTCCAGAGTTTATCCCACTCTTCTAGATAAATGTTACGACCGAAATCTCTGGCCCAGTGTGTCGTTACCGCCTTAACCTCCTCGTCGGCTAAGTTCCAGTCCAATAAGTACTTATACATTTTAGATAGTATTTTTGTGTTGTTTCCCAAGATCTCAATTTGGAATCTGGAACTTTTATCAGCGTAGCCTTTATCTTTGGCATCTTTCCTAAACATATCATTTATCTGGTGGTAATGCAGCCAGTCATATACTAAAGATTTTACCTGCTCATACGGCCTTATTTTCCACTTTCCTTCCTCCTTCATTAACAGTTGTTCATAAGTTGCCCAGTTGGTTCCCATATTAATCTTTTTGATAGCCATAACCTCTAATGGGGATAACCATTGGGGTGTTCTGGGTTCTAGCATGTCTTTGTACCTTTCCCAAACCTCCAGCAGAGGGCCCCTAAATATATGGTTCCCGAATCCTTTGTGGCCCTTCTTTCGCCCATGCCACAGATAGGCGTGCCACCCGTATCGGTTATCGTGGCCCTCTAGGTCTAGCACTTCCCTATCCTCTAATTTTATCCATGTCTTAACCCAGCATAAGCAAGATGCCTCATAGTATATTTTCAGATCGGGTAGGGCGAAGCCTCCCCTTTCTTTCGTATCCGTCAGTATTTTAAGCTTTACTCTCGGCTTCTTCCCCTGCCAAATGAATCTGGAGATCTCTCTGTGCCAGGCTTTAAATATCTTTGTACCTTTGATAATTGGGATATTTTGAAAGAGAAATAAGATTCTTGGTAGTACTGACATTTTAATTGTGGCTATTCTACCCCAGAATGACAGTCTGAGCCGGCTCCACATTTCTATATCCTTCTTAACTCCTTTCCATACCATTTCGTAATTGTTTTTGAATAGATCTATGTTTTTTGGCGTTACCCATATCCCTAAGTATTTCACCTTCTTTGTTACCTCTATTTCTGTTTCTCTTTTTAATTCCTCAATTTCATCTACCTGCATATTTTTAACTAGTATTTTTGTCTTCCTTTTATTTAGTTTGAAGCCTGCTACTTCCCCGAACTGATCGAATTCTCTAAGTACTTCTTTTGTTGAATCCAATGGATCTTCCATTGTTACGACTAGGTCGTCTGCAAAAGCTTTAGTTTTATGTTCGTGTTGACCGACCCTGATACCTTTAATTCCTTTGTTGTCTCTGATGGAATTCAATAGAACCTCTAGTATCATTATAAATAATAGTGGGGATAGTGGGCATCCCTGTCTTGTTCCTTTAGTTACTGTTAATTCTTCCGTCTCTACATTGTTTATTATCAATCTTGCTCTTTGTTCCGTGTATATTGCTTTTATCCCATTGAAGAATTCAGTACCTACTTCCATATGGTCCAGTTGCTTCAAAAGGAATTCCCAATTTACGTTATCGAACGCTTTCTCAGCGTCTACGAATAACAATAAACCTTGTTTGTCGCACCTTTCTGTTAGATATTCTATAATGTTTATGATATTTCTTAAGTTGTCTTTCATTTGCCTCCCCGGCAGAAAGCCGGCTTGGTCTCTGTGGATACTGTTTACCAAAATGACTTTAAGTCTTCTTGCCAAGACTCCCGCAAAGATCTTATAATCTATATTTAGTAAGGAGATCGGCCTGTAGTTTTTAATTTGCTCTAAGTCTGTATCTTGCTTTGGGATTAGTGTGATCAATGCCTCCTTCCACGTCTCCGGTGTTTCTTTTTCCTTTAAGATGTTGTTCATTACTTCTTGTAGTGGATTCAGCAGAACCGATTCCATCTCTTTGTAGTATCTACTAGTAAACCCATCTGGGCCTGGGGCTTTCCCATTTTTTAAATCTCTTATTATTGCTTTTATTTCCTCCGCCTCAATTGGGGCATTTAGTTTCTCTTTATCTATTGCGGTAATCTTATTAATGTTCTTAGATATAAGATATCTCTCTATTTCCTTCGTCTGATTCTTTTCTGTATTTCTAAAAAGTCCTCCATAGAAGTCCGTAAAGGCTCTCCTTATTTCTTTTGGTTTGTTTATCTCTACTCCTTCTACCACTATCCTGTTTATCGTATTTTGTTCCTTTCTTTTTTTCAACTGCCAGGCAAGTAACTTCCCTGTTTTGTTTGCGTATTCGAAATTCCTCTGTCTCAGTCTTTTAATTTTCCATTCTATCTCTCTGTTTATCAGCATTGTATATTGGGATTGTAAGACTTTTATGTTCTCTTTTATTTTCTTATTTTTTGGGTTTTTTATTAGTTTCTGCTCGTTCTCTGCTATTTGTTGTATAATTTCTTTTTTCCCTTTTTCTCTTTTTTTATTCTTGATTGCGCTCTGTTGAATAAAGAAACCCCGCATCACCGCCTTGCCTGCATCCCATACCACCTTTGACTTTATATTGTTGGTTAAATTATCTTCAAAGTATTCTTTTAGTCTGTTTTGAGCCTTTTCTACTACCTCTTGATCATCCAGCAGATAATCCTTCAGTTTCCATCTAATTAATCTGCTTTCTTGCCCTTTCAATTCCATTTTTATTGGGTTGTGGTCCGAGATTGTTCTAGCCTGAATCTCCACCCTTGCGGATCTTGGGACTAGCTCTTTCGAAATCCATATCTGATCTAATCTTGATGATGAGTCATTAGGTTCTGAATGGAAGGTATACTGTTTTTCTAGGGGGTGTTTGAACCTCCAAATGTCTACTAAATTACAGTTTTGGGCTAAAGAGAAGAAGGTTCTAGGCAATTTCCCTTCTTTACTCTTTGTGTCCCTCAATCTGTCCAGTTCTAACGACACCACGCCATTCATTGGGATGGCTTCTCTAAATCAGGGACGTCCCTGGAAAATAGGGACACATGGAAGGTCTGGGATGGGGGTGATACCACTATCTTCACAACAGATGCTCAACCAGTGTATGGACTGGGCATTACAAATAAGAAAGAAATACTATTTATTGCCAGAAATCCTGATATATAAAAACATCCTAATTCTTCCTACAGGAAGACCGGAGAGGAGCAACATAATTAAACAGGGAAGGATGAATACATGTGTCCGTAATGCACTGATGAGGAGAAAAGGTATTAAGCAACAGCTGTTCCACTGGAATGGAAAGGATATGTCAAGGTTCATAACCCGACTCCTCCAAAAGGCTAATTCAGCAGAACCAGCAGCTGCCACAATGAGTGGAGTTTAAAAATCCATTCACTCACGGCAAGTTCGTATGTCCCATTTCCAACTGGAGTTTCTGTTAGTTTCACAAAACAGCTCACAGTCTTGTAGTTACGATCACATTAAGTGTCCAATTTTAAGCAGAAAAGCAATCTAGTATTATTTAACGATCCAATTTAATCCAATCATCCTAGAAATTTCTGATAAAAGAGATCCATAAAAATCTTATGTATATCATGATAAGACGTGCAGTACGTAAGATGTGAGTTATAGATACTACCTCACCGGACTGATTCACAGAGACAATTATGTTGACAATAAAGGATTTTCTGGAACCTCCCTTTCAGAACTGCTGATGGAAGAAAATGTAAATACACCAGATGAAAGGCTTTTGAGAATACATCATTGGGTTCTCTGTGACAGGATAACAAAATCATAGAACTGTAGAGTTGGAAGGGACCCTAGTTCAACAACCTACAATGCAGGAATCCTGCCCACAGCTGTCCTTAGGTGGGCTCAAACCACCACTTGGTTAGTTGGCATCCGTCTGTCTCAGGAGACAATGGAAGAGTGTGCCTTCAGAGGTCAAGTCAAAGCATTGGAGAGTTATAGTGCCTGCTGTGGCTGTAAAGACTTGTTATGGCAGAAACATTTTCCTCAGCTGGGGAAGATGAAGGCATCTGGTTCTGCTGCTGTAGATGCACCATAGTTTCTTCTTTCTGTGCTCCTCCCAGTGGTCATTCCTTCTCTGATCACGGCTGTGGATACACAACCTGACTGTTTCCAGGCACTGCGGTCGTCTGCAAGGTATTCCTCCATGACGGGGTTAATGTTGCCAATCTTCACGTCCTGTTTGCAGGCATCTTTGTAACGCAGAGTTGGTGCCTGAAGCCAGCTCCCCATAGCCTTGGGGAGCCTGCCATCCCAATATTCCCCAACTCTGGCATCAAAATCTCCCAGGAGAAATAGGTGTTCACAGGCTGGGACCCTCCTAATAGCTTGGTCTAATCTTCTGGTTAACAGCCATATGTTTTTGAACAGAGAGCATGTAAAGGCAGCTTGCCGGTTTATAGGGCTGAAGTGCTCTGTTGATTAGCATGTTATCTGAGGTTAAGCCCAGAGCCATTTAACATCCGTATGAAGCTGCTGGGAGTGGTTATCTGGAGATTTGGACCGAGGTGTCAACAGTATGCTGATGATATCCAATTCTTTCTCCGTAGTGTCTGAATTGGGAATGGCTGAGAAGGGTCTAGACCAGTGTCTGGATGCAGTGGTGAACTGAATGAGGACTAATAAATTGAGTCTGACTCCTGGCAAGGCAGAGGCTCTGTGGGTGAGTGGTTCCCAAAACCAGGAAGTCAGCAAGTTGCCTGCTTTTGGTCACACTCTTTTTGAAAAGGCAGGTGCGTAGTTTGGGAGTGCTTGTGGATCCTGCTCTGTCATTAGAGGCACAGGTGTCTTCAGTGGCTAGGAGTGCCTATTACCAGCTTGGGCTGGTAAAACAGATGTGGCCGTTCCTGGGCTGGGATAGCTTGACCAATGCAGTGGTCCATGCATTGGTATTCTCAAAGTTGGAGTAGTGCAAAGCAGTCTATATGGGGCTACCTTTCAGGTTGGTCAATAAGTTGCAGGAGTGCAAAACTACTCGATTGTTTATGGGGACAAACTACTGCCAGCATATAGCACCTTGTTTGTAGAATTTACACTGGCTGCCAATCTGTTACTGAACAAAGTTCACAGGATGGTATTCAACAACTGTGTCCCACCAACACTAGAATTTCTACTCGTTCACATATAAAAGATGATTTATACATACATACATCACAATGGGGCTTACATAGCAATTCATAGTGGATTGTGCCCTTATAAATTTGTTTGTGGCACAGATCTGTATAAATGCCCTGTTTGGTACTTAACTGGCATAACAGAACCAACAAATTAGAAAAAGGGAAAGTCTCTTGGTATGAATGGGGGAAACTGAAGTTGCTTCTTATAAACAAATTCAAATATGTGGGGTGTTGACTGCTTTGGTCCACTTTGAAGGCAGGCGGGCAGAGTGGATTAACAGCTAAATAATGCTCAAATTTGGGTAGACCACAGTGACTCCATATGCTCTTTGATGAGATGGATTATTTGGACCAAATGCAATCAGGCATGGTTTCAGTATTAGTATATAAACTGCTCAATTTCTCCACTGCTTGAAGCATTTTGCTGCCTTGGGCAAAACAACATATGCTACCCTGCCTCCCAAATATGCACACCAATACAGCAAATACCTCTGAGTCTCCCTGTGAGTAAAAGACAATAAATTAAATAACTAATGTTTGCCGCCTTTCAGTGACATTCCATATCCACTGCCTGAGGCCTAACAGAAGAGACCAGCCCTAGTCTTCAGTTACACAGGGTTCAACATCACCCCCAACATAAAATACAAAACATTAGATATTGACAAAAGGACTTGATGTTAGTAGCAGCCCAGCTTGTGTGCAGACTTTTCCATTTCCCCCAATTCCACAGAGTTGCACTCTTTGAGAAGACATGGGCACCTCTCCCCACATGGCTATGCTTCTAGGGAGGAAGTAACCCCACATCTATTTTCTCAACCACATAAAACTGTGATGCTGCAGCTGGCTAGATCATTAAGAAAAAAGAATTGATGCTGCTACTTCACAAGCTTTCTTTTCTGCTCCAGGGAATCCTGAAGTTACAATTCCCAGGGTTCCCTGGGAAGAGGGATTGACTGTTAAACCATTCTGGGAACTGTAACTCTGTGAGGGGAATAGGGGCCTGTGAACAACTCTCAGGACACTTAACAAGCTGTAGTTCCCACAATTATTTGGGGGAAGCCATGACTATTAAAGAGGTACAACTATACAGTGCAGATTAGTTTCTACATACTCACACACTCCTCTCTCTTGTCCAAGGCAAGCAAGAGTGTTCAAGAATACATTATGTCCTTGTAAAAAGACTCAAAGGGTTTTTGTGTGCAGCATGTGGTCTAGGGAGAATTCCAAGGGCAATACAGAAAGACCTGTTTAAGTTTGCGGTGCACATATGCTTTTCAGCCTGCATATAGTAGTATCCCGTCACTAGTCACCAAAGCTTCAAAGACTGACAAAGGTCTCATTCCCTTTAACAGCTTACTTCTACCAAAGCATTTAGGTCTGGAACCTAATCTCATTTTCCAGTGACACAGGTATTTCTGGAAGCTGCATAGAGGCTACATTTGCAATAGCATGATTGCAGGAGCTAAACGATTCATCCAAGAATGTTGAATTTCTGATTACTGATTTGGGGGCGACAACCCTTTCCTGAAGATCTGGCAGATGAAGGGCTGTAGCATATGGCAGAAGCCCTACTACCCCGGTGGAACTCCGGATAAAGCAGCGGATCATCTTGGATGCAGTGGCAGCTAGTGTTGGCTGAACCCTTCTCCAGCTGAGCTGCTGCACTAGCAAAAGATGTGTTGGCTGAAATAGGGTAGAGACGTTGGCAGCGTGAGGGAGTAGCACCCTGCTGTGTTCTTTTTCCCATTAATTCACACAGCCATCAACAGCACAACCTTACACCAGTTCACTTTCCCTCCCTGGTCTTCACTACTGACTTTCCCTCCCATTGCTCCTGGCATCTGAATGCTATCTGCTGCTGTGGCTGAGTGGTTAGGCATCTGCTCTGTAGCGCTTGAGTCCTGGGGATTCCTACTTTTTTGCCCTCAACTTTTTCCCCGTGCATGAGAAAGATGAAAATGTTCCTCCCTTCTCCCTAATGGAGCTTAAACTTCCACCCGCTGCTTCTCAACACTACACCCACTGGTAGTGTGAACCACTGGAAGTTGCTGCCAGTATGCAGCTGTGGCTGCCCTTGTTGCGTGTCCCGTCACCCCCTCCCCTTGGGTGCTTAGGGAAAGGTTCTTTTCCATCCCCAAGCAGCTCTTGAACCCATATCCCTGAGACGATATGTGCCCATTAAGGTATGTGAGTGCTGTGTTGCAAGTCTTCCTTTCAGTTGTGTACTGTCCTCAAAAACAGTGGCTGCAAAGAGCATAAAGGGGTTTGGACCCCTGTATGGAAACCGACAGGGGTGGAGTTACCACTGGCTGTGTCAGTGCAGTCATTGGAGGGAGAATGGTGTCATCTTACATGTTTTTTGTAGTGATGAATGGGTGCGTGCTGTGGAAATGCCCTCATCGTGACTTCACTGGCTTCCTTCATGAGTCAGTGGCACATGGGTGCTGTCACAGCCCCCAACTGTGAGCACTGGTGAACTGTCCAGGGATGCTGGGTGCGTGTCTGCCATTTTTACACTGCTTTTTGTACTATCTGGCTGTATGCCCCCTCCCCCATTGCCCTGCACTGCAAGCTTAGCACCCATTCAATGTGGTGGCCATCTGAACAGCACAGCAGTAACCTAATTCCAGTCCTGTGATAATATGAGGATTGGTTTGCTTCGTTAATTTCTTAAAGTTTGTACAGGGCAGGAAGTTTTGAACAATCAACAAAGATGAATTAATGTTCTATTGTTCCTCTCTTGCTTGCTCCCATATAGGCCCACCTGGGACTGAATATTAACTCTAGAGGTCCTGTTCTAGGGGTGCTATCTTGGGACATTGATCAAGTGTGTAAAATAGATGAGGCTTTTTCTGTGGCAGGGTGAAACTCTAGAATGCTCTCCCTATCGAAATTGCACAGGCTTCTGCTTTGTGTGTCTGTTTTGATAGAAACCGAAAATGCATTTATTTCAAGAGCCTTTTAAAATACAACACCTAGTTTTATTACTGCCAGTTTTAAGGTGCAAAACTGTTCAGCCTTGTTACTTTTATTTTAGGGTTGTTTGTATTTGCTTTTAGATATTGTAAACTGTATTTTTAATTATTTTATTGAATGGCTTATTTGGTTATGCTGTATATGAGTACATTTGTTTATTCTGATAATTTTCTATCCCAATCTTCCTCCCAAAGGAGCCCAGAGCAACAAACATCAAAAAATTAAAACAACTCAATTTGGTAGAACAGTGGCATATAAAAAATAAACTATGCTAATATTGCTGCTGCTGCTTCTACATTGGCTATTACATTTTGGTGCTCAGTGGGAGATAGCAAGGTACCCAGTGTCCAGCTAACAATCATGACTAGGCATGACTGAAAGTTTTGTAAGTTATGCAACTTACATAAAACAAGATGAACATATTCCATTAGTTTCAACATGAATCACTGCTACCTTTACCAGTATTGCAGCATATGCATACAGATTAGATAGGTAGAAATTGATAGCTTGCACACAAGAAAGACTATAAGCCTTTACTTCAGCAGCCTGCGTTTAGGAACCCTCCCCTCTTTGCTGGGCATGATCAGATCATTCCATCGAAACTGTTCTTTCAGCATTTCTTAAAGGCAGAGAAGCAGCTGACTTTCCCGAAGTTCATGAAATTTGTTCCAAACCAGAGAAGAATTTATGTGACTATTTTAATGGGACAAAGCCCCACAATCAATTTGCATACATATTCATTAATCTACAAGGGACAAATAACAATTGAGAGATACATGCACCTGCCTTGTTTAAACAAACCTCAGATCTGAAAAAGCATTGTATCTAGAGCGTTGTATGTATGTAATCTTTATTAATTAATTTAATTGTTGAATAAATGTGCATATGGAGTAGAACAATAGTTCCAAAGCAAAATATATACTTTTGTTTTTACATGATGTGTGCACACATTAGGCATTTTCTCATGTGAGAAAGGGGTGAAACAGTCATTTTAAGACAGTGCTTGTCATTAAAAAATATTTTTCAACAAAGATAGTGCTTGTCATTTGCACTTTTTACAAGTACTTGCTCAACTAATCAGGAACACCATTTTAATCAACAGAAAATTTGTAAATAGGTTGATCTGATTAACCATTTAAATGTTGCATCCATACTTGAAACCATATTGAATCTAGGCTTCATTTTATTGAGCGCCTCATTTTCAATCCATGAGTTACATTTTAAAATGTGCCACTGTAACCATTGCATTCGAAGCTTACCTTAAAAATAAAAAGGATGCTAACAAAAACATTGGCTGCACAAACCAGTCCACAATACTATATGAACCTCACAAGTTATATGTTGCCTAATACTATCCTGAAGTCCAATTCCATGCATGCTTCCTTGGAAATAAGCCTTGCTACTGTATATTAAAACGGGTAACTACACAGTCCAAGGATGAAGACAGGCATTCCAATTCTGGTGGAAGTAGTTTGAATGCATGCTTTCTGCTCTGCGAATAAACTTATTTAAATGCAGCAAAGCAGTCAAACGAGTTTCACCACATATTAAACCATTGGCCTTTCTTCACCTTTAGACGGTTAGAATATATTCCTTTCCTACCTTTGACACTTGAAGGGGTCTTTTCTGTTCAGAGCCCCCCTGCAAACGGAAGCCCCAGGGTGCCCCTCCAGAGAGAGTGACAATGACCTCTTCTTCTTCAGCTCCCATGATTTCAGCACAGTCTTTTTCCTTTGGTGACAAATGTCCTTTTCAAAAATAAAAATAAACCTTTTTTTACTCTTAAGGTATAGTGCTTTCCTCTTCCATTGCTGCAAGGAGCATCAACCTTCTCAAGTCCGTCCTAAAGCCCACTACTTCCTTTCCCCCTCCTCCTTAGAGGTTAGTCCTGCAAGACCAATGCTCCATACCCTTCTAGATCTCCAGCTGCTGAGCAGACTATCACCAGCCGTTTTGATTCCACTTTTGGTAAGAGGCCAGAGTCATTTTGCACATGCATCTTGTCAATCTCACCCTCTGTGCTCCCCCCACCTCCTGGCCCGCAATAGACTCTGGATGTTTCACTAAAGCATGGCTGAAAATAGCTCTCCTCCTGTCTCTTTCCAGAGCTTTGTCTCACACTTTTCCAGCTGGGGAGGATTTGATTTAAGCTTTGCAATAAAACTTGGTATTTCCAAAGCTCCTAAAGGCAGTCTTTTGTGTTTTTCAACATGAACACAAAACCATTCAGATGTTTATGCCACCTTAGTCAAAGCAACCTTCATTTCTTTCATGCAAAGCAATGGATACTATCCAATGAAACGTTCTCCTGTGCAAGCCTGTTAAATGAAAGGGAGCTGCCAATTATTTCAGTCGGGCCTGTGCACAAGGATTTCCCATTTGGATTATGCTTAAAGGGTCAAAAACTACTGATAGCACAATTCAGGCCTATCATTATGTAGTAATAGGCTGAAATGCCTGAATCAATATCAGAATTATAAAATTTCAGAGAAGCAGCCCCAAATTTATCTTTAAGAAATTCCTTCATGATGACTGGACGACATGACAAAAATGTTGAAAATGGAGAAATGGAAAGTCAATACCACCCCACCCCCCTGCAACTAGCAAAGCAAACCTATAAACACATTATAACTAGAGATATGCCTCTTCTGTGCTGGTGGAGCAGCTACCATATTTGAGTATGGATGAGGAAATTACCAGTACACAGCCAGAAAATACAGAAATGACAGATATGCCCCTGGTGTTCTAGAAGACTCTACCAGTTCCTTCCACCGGAGAATGTGTTGATGCCCATATAGTACTCACACATGGAAGAACCTTATGTGTTGCTTCTGCTGCTGTTGTTATTGTTAACGTGGTACTTTATGCCTCACCAGAAGGAAAATGTTTCCACTCACCTCTTCCATGCCTGGCAAAAAAACAAAACAAAACCAAAAGTCATGTCAGAGGCAAAAGAGAGGGAACTGTTTTGGGTGGAATTCACCTAACAAGTCCCATCAGCAGAAGCCCTGTGCAATGACTTCTATTTGAGCAGTGGGGTTTCCCTCTCTTCTCCCTTGTGCACCCCCACAATTCCCATAATTGGCACGGGGTGGTGTTCAGAAGAACTCTCAGAACAACACATGGGAGGAAGAGCAAAGGGAGGATTGTCATAGTACTACATTGGATACTACCCTCAGTACCTGAAACCACACTGCACACACTACAAAGCAGTTTCCTAACCACCTAGCTATAGCAACAGACAGCAAATATAAACATAATGGAGAATTTGTCTTCTCCCCTTCTCTGCACAAACAAGGCAGGAAGAGTCATATGTTTTACATGCTGGAGGTGCCAAATTCAAATGCAGGGTATAGCCGCATACTAGGAAAGGGCTGAGCTTCTCCAATCAAAGGAGCACTGCATGGCTCAATAGTCTACCGCCTGCATATACTTGTTCATGCATTGAAGAGAACCTAAAACATTATTACAATGTTTTACAAGTGATTTGCATGTGCGAATGAGCTACTGTATTAGGAATTAAACATTACAGAGATAACATCTGTATCATATTGCTCCCCTCCCTCCCTCTTTCCCACAGCCAGAATTTATATTGTAAGGTTCTCCAGCCATACACCCATATTTTTTGTTTACTTTAGTCTGTAATTCACAATTGAGCTCAGTGCACTATAATTTTTTTAAAAATAAATTCCTGTGAGTCAAGACTTCTGGTAGAGTCAAAATAAATGAATACATTCAGCTGCAAATTCATCATGGGCATTACACAATCAGGGGATGAGAAATCAAGTGTTACTCATCTGTGTATTAATGAGGAATTTAAACAGATTTATAGCACGCTAGGAGAGGAAGAAGCCTTATGCCCAGAATTGGTAGCCCCATGCACAAATTCACTTGATGGGATAACCTTTGGGGCAGCTGTACCATTTCAGAGTCTGATGTGGATTCAGATTATGAAACACTTCTGAATAAGATTCCTGTATGTATGCAATAGGCAGCCCCAACAATTACAACCTGTTAAATGCACCTTTGGCACTGGCCAGCTACAAAACTTGTCATTTTTCTTCTCTAATGTGGCCCTGAAAGTGAAACATGCCAGATCTCTCTGCTGGACAGGCAGCGCAGCATCAAAATAGCACAGATCAGCAGGAAAATTTGGCCACTGCTGCCGTGGCAGAATTCTTAACCTAGCTTTAACCATTCACGATCATCTCTCCAGTATCA